>NC_069375.1:70687500-71967094 GCF_021730395.1 Mercenaria mercenaria
TTATTTGCACGCACGCATGATTCATGTTTGTTTGATTCTAGATTTTACAATGATGACGAATATGAAATCTTTGAAACCGAGGTAGCTGCTAAATGTGGTAATTTTGAACATGTATATATTTGTGGCGACATGAATGCTCAAACAGCAGACTTGTTAGACTATACAGAAAATGATGATTTTTTAGCAGATTTTTTCAATCTTGATAATGAGACTATTAGGTTTTTTGACCAGAAAGCGCAAATGGAAGCTTCTAATATACCACTTAAAAGAGTATCTCAAGACAAAAAGAAAAATAATCATGGTTATAAGCTTATAGAACTCTGTAAAAATAATAATCTCAATATAATTAATGGTAGGCTCGGTAAAGATAAGTATATAGGTAAAATGACTTTCAGAAACGTATCTATAATTGATTATGTAATATCCTCTATACCAGCTTACTCACTTCTTAAGGATTTTGAAGTTATAGAAGAAGATGGCTTAAGTTCAGATGGACACACACTTCTTAATTATAAAGTACAAGTGAAGGCAAAATGTAACACTGGACATGAGGAAATACGAAATTTCAGACCAAAATGGAATGAAACGCACAGTGAAACTTTTACAGTAAATGTAGACATAAATGCTATAAATAGCTTAGTTGCTGATATTGAGTCCACCCATTTCACAACAAGTCAAAATAATATTAATAGTATAACAGATAAAATGTCAAATATCCTATTACAGAGTGCCAAACAAAGCTTTCCTGAGAGACATATAAGAATAAGACAAAATTATAATAAGAATAAACCATGGTTTGGCACAGATTGTGAGAAAGCAAGAAAAAACTATGCAAAAGCAAGAAAAAAATATGACAAATACCCTTCAGAATATAATAAAGTCTGTTCAATATCTGCATGTAAAAAGTATAAAAAAAACTATGAATAAATATATCAATATTTACAATAAAAATCATGAAAGTTTACTTAGGAAAATGCAGAGAAATAAGCCAAAAGATTATTGGAAATATCTAAATAAGGTCAAGCCAAAGAAAGCTAATGATGGAATGCCTCCAATCGAATTATTGTATGACTATTTTAAAAATGCCAGTAACCAAGCTCATGATACTGACGAAACAGAAATAATAAATAATATTGACTTAGAAAACAATGATAATATATTAAATGGTAGAATAACAGCCGACGAAATACTTCGGTGTATAAACAATCTACAGAATAGCAAATCCCCAGGCCTGGATGGTATTGTAAATGAATACATAAAAAATTCAAAAGACAAAATGTTACCTCTATATATTTCCCTATTTAACATTTTATTAGAAACAGGTATTATCCCTCAACATTGGACCGAAGGTGTCATAATACCAATCTATAAAAATAAGGGTGACTCTGGGGCCCCAGAAAATTATCGCCCAATTACACTGTTAAGTTGTGTCAGCAAACTATTTACATCAATTTTAAATGAGAGATTAGGCAAATTCCTTGATGTAAATCAAGTACTCTCAGAAAATCAAGCCGGATTCAGGAAAAACTATTCTACCAGTGACCATATTTTTACTTTGAACTCAATAGTAGAAATTTTAAGATACTATAAAAAACAGATTTTTGTATGTTATATAGATTTCTCAAAAGCTTTCGACTCAGTCTGGCGTGTCGGCTTGTGGAGAAAAATTATTAATTGCAACATAAATGGTAAATTTTTTAGATTAATAAGAAACATGTACTCTAATATAAAATCCTGCGTCTCTAATGGGGTAGTAAACTCTCCATTTTTCACATGTAATTGTGGTGTGCGACAGGGAGAGAATTTGTCCCCTGTCCTCTTTTCCCTTTTCCTTAATGACCTTGAGAACTTTCTGGAAGCAAAAGGTCATCACGGGGTAGAGCTTAATAATCCTGAAAACGACATTGCCACTTTCCTCAAATAATTGTGTTATTATATGCTGATGACACAGTTATAATAACTGAAAATGCTAATACCCTTCAAAGTTGCCTTAACGACTTTGTTGAGTACTGTAAAACTTGGAATTTAATAATAAATAAAGAAAAAACCAAAGTCATGATTTTTGGATCAAGAGTAGATAGAAATTTTTCTTTTAAAATTGAAGATACAACATTGGATATTGTCAATACATACAAATATCTAGGAGTATACATCGCAAAATCTGGAAGTTTCCTAACTGCAAGAAAACATCTTCACAACAAGCAAGGAAAGCAATGCATCTTCTTTATGCAAGAATCAATAACCTGAATTTACCACTAGACTTAATCTTAAAGCTCTTTGATAACACAATTTTGCCAATACTTACATACTCATCTGAAATATGGGGTTATGAAAGTACTATTATATTAGAAAGAATACATACTGAATTCCTAAGGAAAATTTTTAAATTAAGAAAAAGCACACCATTGTATATGCTTTATGCCGAACTAGGAAGATATCCATTAGAAATAACTATAAAGTGCAGAATGATTGCATTTTGGAATAGGTTAATGACAGGCAAACAAGATAAATTATCTTACCGTATATATAATTACATGTTAAATCTTCCAAATTTTGAATCAAAATGGATAAACTATATAAAAAACATTTTTAGACAAACTGGCAGAATGGATATCTGGTTAAATCAGCATGAACTCCAAAATAAAAATATAAAGTACATTATAAAACGTACCTTGCTTGACCAAAATCTACAAAATTGGCAAGCATCTTTACAGAATTCAACAAAGGGTCTTAACTTTTCAATTTATAAAGAAACAATTGAATTGGAGAAGTACCTAATAACATTGACTAAATATGAGTCATCCCTGCTTATTAAATTTAGAACAGGTAACCACTTCTTTCCAAACGAAACAGGAAGATGGGCAGGCCAAGATATTAATCAAAGAACATGTCCACTGTGTTTAAGTAGAGATGTGGCGGATGAGTTTCATTATCTACTAAAATGCCAGTTTTTCCATGAACAAAGAAAACTGTTTATTAAAAGATATTATTATACTAGAACAAATATACTGAAATATAAAGAACTGTTTACATCCAGGTCAATAAAGGAATTAAAAAACCTCTGTAAGTTCATAAAAATTCTATTTCAGACACTTAAACGATAAAATTTGTACACACAATTATTATATATAAGCTGCCGCAACCGAATGAATAAATAGTGAAAATATTTAAAATAAAAATAATCTATAAGATATATGACAAAACATTCCATACCGCATTGTATTTACCTGTACAATTTCCTTTTTTTTGTATATTTTTGTTTGTTTGTTTGTTTTTGTTTTGAACTGTGTTACTATCTCATAGAAGCATGAAATCTATATGAGCTTTGAATGTACACTATACAAGAAATTCTGTTCTGATTCCCCATTAAAAAGTTTATTTTATATTTATATAAGATATGAAAAGTCTTGTAATAAGTGTAGGTTTTCATAATAAGCATACAGTAACCCTATGTTAGATTCTGCTCTGCTTTGTAATGAAAAATAATAATGTGTAACAAAATTTCTCAAGTATTACTCACAGGTCATGAATTGTACTGTTACATCATGCCTTGATTTTTCTGTTTTGACCACATATTGAGCATGTTGAGAGATGCAAAATTTATTCCAATGTTAATCAATACGAATATACACTTTCACACCGCGTCATATAGATTTAAAACACTTTTTTATTCCTTTTGAATTTACTTTAACGAGAATTTCTTGTCTATGAATAAATTGCACGCTTCTGACCCGTATCTGGGCTTAATACACAACTGACACAGTTTCAATTGACACAGCGCGTGACATAACGACCAATCAAAATAGATTATTTAAATAGAATTGTTTGGAAATCCAAAATTATAGTCTGTTTCTCTAGATCGCGTGTGCATCAAATATGTTTAAAAAAAAAATAGGTCAAAGTATACATTCCTCCTCATTTCATTTCCTTGAATGAAATCCGCTTTTAAGTTCTTTTTCAGTTTTTTTTTTCTGTTTTTGTATAATATATTGTATCTTATATCTCAAGTCAATGTAAATTTTGTCTTTTTTTTTGTAGCTTCTACACCATGTCACATTTTTGAGATATATACAATGTATTACTGTATACTCTTGTGTCACTTTGTGATTTGAGTTTAATAAAGGTAATGTTGTTGTTGTTGTTGATTAATTTCCGTCTCTCGCAAGCTATGGATAGCCTATTAGTTAGGCTCTGTTTATTGGTATGTAGCTAATTCCTAAATGGTTGATATAACATTTCATGTCCGCCTTTTAATTCTGAAGGCGATTAATTTCTATGGCGCTTTAAAATGTCAAATTGGCAATGCAGGAGGTTTAGTGTTACCTATACTTCTTCTAACATTTATAATAATCTACAAAGTTCATTGTCATAAACTGCCCGGTGATACAGGATATACAGTTCTGTAACATTTGATCACATACTTCCTGACAAAATGTGCCAGTTCACTTCATAACACTGTATTTCTGTACGTTTAGGCCAGATCCCTTGAAGTCTGTAAGACTGGCACATGGACAGGCCTTTCAGTAGTATTTTACATTTTTGTAAGATGTTAAAGTCCTAACCCATGATACAGGTAAAGGACATGTATGACGTGACAATATGAGCAAGTTCTTTCCACAGTGATAATTTTTGTTATCCAAAAAATCTGTAAAAGGAGCTTACCCAGACAAGGCTTATATTAGTACACATAGAATTTTTTAACTTAATGTGCAATACCTCCTACACCAGGCATGGTACATTGATGTCATGCACACGTGTACTTCAAAGTACTAAATTACTGTAAGTTTGGACTAAAGCTCCTTTAGAAGTAATTGTATGATAAGTTATCAGGACAAATATTGGATGTAAAGACGGACGAACAGACAAAGCGATATGTCCCTTCCACCGTAATGTTTTTGGGAAGCATTGAAACATTAGAAATCATGATAATTAAACAAAACTAATTCAAAACTATTATTTCTGACTAAGATCTAATAACTGTAAACAACGAAGTTGACACGAGGTGACATAGTGGGCCTTCCCGTTAAATGCCGATAATTACTGATTGTCTGACCTTTAACAGATGATAGCAAAAGCCCCCTTCTGTCACTGGTTTGACTTAAGCAAATTATGCAAGCAAACTAAAATGTCTATTTTCGCAATAGAAATAAAATTGAATCAAAAGTCTTTCGAGATCCATCTGGGATAGCATTACTCGTTTATCGGTACTTGTGACGCATGCTTGGTAGAATGGGCTGCTTAGGTAAATATATTCTCTGGTTGTTTGCATTTCTACTCGTTTTGCCAGTTTTATTTTCTTTCTGGATTCACCAAACAAAAACTCTTCCTCAAGACCTAAGAGCACTGGGTGCTCACACCGTACATGTAAACGGATAACACGAATACGAGCATGATACATAAGCCATCTAATTACATCAAAACTGGTCCGTTTGTGATTCAAGTGTAAACAGTATCAATACACAGACAAGTATTTCTGTTGGAGCTGTTAATTTCTGGATATCCAATTATACTTTCCAGATTTTATTAAGACTACAGTTACTTTTACTATATGCTATAGACATGGTGCAATACTGCACTTTTGCCTGCATTCCAAATCAAACAAACTCCTGCACTAAACGGAACTATTTAAAAGACAAAAATCCAGCCTTATAAACATAGGGCTGACAAGTTCCTTCTCTCGCCATCTAAAATCAAATCACATGCGTATGAATAATAGACTCTAAAATTAATTTATTGGCCGCGCACATGCAAAATTGGCCCGATTAAATAGGCATGTTTTGCAAATTGTAGCATTCTCATTTTATCAAATTGTACATGTGCATACTATTTCATATCTCTTTCATATATTTTAAGTCGAATTCGGGTGATTTCGAACTACAGTAAATCTACAAAATTGAAGTAGAAGGCGTTCGTTAACATTGCTAACAGTCATATTATGCCTTATGGTCTTACGTTTGAGCCTAATACTGAGCACTTTTTCAATAATGTACATGAAGAATTATCTATATTCTCAACAAAACGAACAAAGGTGCATAAATTTGATAAAACGAGCTATTCTCTCACTTGTGAAAAAAATCAAACACTTATTAATATAAGATTAATATGTGTAAGAAATTCGTATACAGACTTCCCATATGTTGTTTTAAACATATTGTCGCCAACTAATTTCTGTATTTCCATTTCGAGAAAAATGGCTTCAAAGATTTAACATCAGTTATTTCAGTCAAAGATTTTTAAACATTAAAGAAAACTGAATGAAGATGCCCAAAACATTTTTCATGACATTCAAAATATTTGGCGGTTTTAATCAAAAGTTTTGCCGCAATATAATTTTATATTCTGGTGGCAAGAATCTGTTTTGTCACTAATATAATGTGCCATGTACCGCTTGTTCAATAAAATGTGATTGGACATGCTTTAATATTGTAATTAATTCAAAAAAGGCGTTAACACACTGTGGGATGAGAAAAAGAATAACTTCAGTATTGTGATGAAACAGAAGTTAAAGTATATAGCTTAAATATTATTTTACCATTATACTGTGTTATTATGACTGACCTTGAATTTATCACAGGGCCATTCTGAAAACACAAATGAATTTATTTGCATGTTGAATAGTACATTCTATTACAATAATTGTATATTATTGTCTGCAAGGTTTTTGTTGGCTATAAGGTTACATCCACATACTATAGATCAGACGACAAATTTTTCGTTCTTATAGTGGAGGAAGATCAGTACCAGTTTGACTGGACATGACCCAAGCCCTATAGCAAGCTGTCTGGATGTTAACATTACGCAACAGTTATGTAACATTAAATGCTGACAGTCAAGCGCTCTTTTATTTACTTTGACATTCAAGTTATGACATTTTGGTTATGCTATCTCATCAATACAACCAGTAATACTGTAGCTAATTACTTAAATTCTTGCCGATACATTTATTCTACTCTCAGAAATTATCAGACCTACTCAGAAAGTGATTTATTTGTGCTATCTATGTAAATGTCATCATGCGGTATCATTTCATTACTGGGTATATATAAGCCTCTGTCCATGCCTGTGCCACGTCTGAAAATACACAAAACAGTTCTATGGAAAGTGATACTAGTTACGAAAGGTTTAGCATGTTAAACAAACTTGGAGTAACACGAATAATTGCTGTGTAAATAAACAAGTTAGTAAAGTTGGGATATTTTTGTTTTGCTATAAGGCATTGGAGTGTCTTTAACAATAAATTTCGATAAAGATTTTGACTTGTTATTGAAAATAATAACTAGCCGCTCCTTAGTAAAAAAATGAATTTCTTTGACAGTACTACAGAAAGAGTTAGATCACACACAGAGGTGCAGAGCACGCAGAGCGCACAGAGGTGCGGAACTTGTTCAAGAATAACAATCAGAATTTTGTTTTAGGTGGATACAATAACTTTCTACCAGACATATGTTATAAGATCATAAAAATCATTGTCATCAATGACTTAGATATAGAGTAACAAAAGCCTTATCAATGACTCAAATATTGTGCTGCCAAATAAAAACCTGGTCATTGACTAAATGATTGTGACGCAAACTGATTTAAAAAGTTGAAACTGTGTTGAAGAAAATTCTATATTGTTTTACAGAAAAATCTTGCTCATTTACTCAGAAACTGAGTTGCAGTAAAATCCGGTTCATTTGCTCAAAGATTGTGTTGCAGAAAAATCCCCATTCGTGGACATGGACTTGGTATAGCAGAAATGTCCTATACATCGACTCAAACATTATTTTGGAGAAACCCCTTATGCTTGACTTAGAATTTGCATCGCAGAAAAACATTGAAAGATGTCAAATAAATTATGTTGCGGGCAAATCTTTATTGTTTTAGTTGTACTTATATGAAAAGGTACTACCGTAACAAAGTAATGTTGAATCGTTAGCTGACTTCCACAAAGGGAAATCTTATTTGCTGACTACAAAATACTGTCAAGTAAACACAGTTGTGCTGCTGCTGATGCTGCAGAGAAAGAGTCGCTTATTAAAAATTTGTCTACAAATTTTAAAATTGCAATAATTAACATCTCAACACATTGTGTGTCAGAGAAAACATGCGCGAATTGCCAGATAATCAAGGGAGACTACAATGTAAAATTGGCTATGAAAGCTGGCAAAAAAATCAACTATTTCCACTATTCTGCTGGAAAGTTATTAAACAGACATAAATGTGGTGTTGCAGAAGTGTTGATTTCTGGAATAATTTAATTACATAAAGTTACTAGGATTTTGTGTTGGAGGGAAAAATGTTGATTTCTGATGCAATTTAGTAATATAAAGTTATTAAGATATTGTTTTACAGGACTAACTATTGATTTTTGGTATATTATTATTATTTTCACATAAACATACTAAACATACGATGTTGCAGGTAATAAAATTTTGATTTTCCTCAAAATGTACTGAGATATTGTATTGTGGGTACAAATTTCTTATTTCTGGTATATTTTAGTCATTTCTAACCAACTAAAATATTGTGGGACAAAAAAAACTCTAACACTTCCACACTGTAATAAACTCATATTCATATCTTTCGAAACAAAAACAGTTCTGTTTTCTTGTAGATTAAACCATGAATTTTACACAAACAAACGAAAGCGATTTTACTTATGAGGTGTTTAATTTTCTTGAAAAGGATTTACAATTTCGTGAAAATCTTAAAACTACACTCTTTTATATTACAGTGGCCGAGTGCATTACTGGACTAATAGGAAATATTGTATCACTTATCATCTGGATTAGAGGCAAAAACAGTAGTAAACTAGCGTGCTCCACGTACTTCAAATTTCTTTCAGCAACTGATATTTTCTGTTTAGCCTTCATTTTCTGCCATGAATTAATCAAGTATCTTAAGCTGATACCTATTTCTTCGGATGTGTTTTGGAAGGTGTATTGCCCAATATATTCCTTTTTAATCAGATTTGCTCCACAGCTCTCGACCTGGATCATTGTATGTATTTGTGGTGAACGAATGCTCAGTTTATGTTTCCCTATCAAATTTCATACACAAGGTTCCAGCAAGAGAGCAAAAATTGCATTTGTTTCAATATTTCTTGTACTTGCAGTGATCAATGTACCACAAAGCACAGCGTGCTTCATTGCTGCAGCAAAAATATTGCAAATGTATCTAATAATGGAACAAATCTCATCAATTTATGTACTTTGTGTTATACCATTATTAATAATCACAATATGCAACACCATTTCTGTTGTAAAATTGTGCAAGAGGAACACATCTGATGTACACAGCGGCAGACGACAAAATATTCTGACAAAATTCACGCGCTTTAGCATAGGTACGGGAATCCTTCACTGCATCTCTGTACTTCCAACAATGTTATTTTTTATTTATACATTGAAAAAGGTTAACCTACCTTTATCTTGGAAAGAAATTCTTATCCTGCACACTGTGGCTTGGTCAACTTTATACTTGAACAACAGCCTCAATTTTCTGCTGTATTCACTCACATCAAAAGATTTCAGAAATGACTGTAAAGAGCTGCTATGTTGCAGACGGTAAGTTACAGTCTGTCCTTTTAGACAACATTACGACACTAATTAGACACAGGATTTTTTCAGCAGCTTGAGATAGTACAAACACACACACACGCACGCACGCACGCACGCACACACACACACACACGCACACGGGATAGTACTGTAGCAAATGGCATTTACATCCGCATCAACTGCACTTATACATACGTATAAATTCATTTGATAGCAAATGAACATTTGTTGCCTTACTAGAAAAAAAGGATGTTTATACATTTTGTGTCGTGATTGAATGATTTTTATCTATATACTACAATTTGCATTTATATGCTATAACATTACATACTACAATAAAATTATATTGATATGCAATATGTTTTATTAACATTCAATATTTGTTTGTTTGTTTTTTATTGATAATCACAATTTGTTATATTGTACTTTTATTATGTCTGACCTGATGGTAATTATATGAAACCGGTAGGTAGACAGAAATATATAGAGAGGAAAACCCATTGGATGTTTATTATATTATATATAATGAGTTTTAGTTATGTTATACATTTTCCCTATATTCTATAATATTTTATTTACATGTTATCCAATAGTATCTTTATTTAAATGCACAACTGTTTTAGTTAGATATTTATAGGTATAGGTTATTAGCTTTGTATCGGGAAAGATGCACGAGTTCTTCAGCGGAAATACTGCGCGACTTTAGGAGCGCAATATTCTTCGGCTGAAGAACGAGTGCATATTTCCCGATGCAAAGATAATAACCTTTTTATTACATACGCATCTACACGTATAAATATTATGTAAATATCATAAATATGTTCAATTGCCTGAATAGGATTGACAATACTGAACTAAATAGAAAAAAAATAGTGCAACAACACACACTGAATTACGTCACGCACCCGATATGAAATTCAGGCGTCAGTGTATGGAAAAATATTGACGTTTCCGGTACCAGTGTAACGTAACGGGGAATAGAAACGAGTATGTAATAAACCACAATATACTTGTAGGAATTGTATTTACTTAAGAATTAAATGTTATTTTTGTGCGGTTAGAGGGTATAAACCACATTGGGATTTTTTTAAAAATCCATGAATCGCGTTAGCGATATTTTGATGACTAGCAAGAAGTGTCAATGTCTGCACGCACAAAAATAGCATTCAATTCTTATATTAATAATGAGTGTACCGATTTCAATAAAAGAATCACAAAATCAAAAGAAATTCAGGATATCTATATAGAGAACCCGCCCACATTAAATTCATTAAATTGTAATTCACCTTCCAATATTTCAAGATAGCGAGACTGCACGCATAAATATTGAATATAAATAAAAGTTAATTCAATATGGAGAAAAAGTCCAGAAAATAAATAAAAGTATGGAATATAGTATATAGATATATTTTATTGCATGTAAAAATATAGCATTTAAATAACAAATCATTGAATATCAGAAGATTGTAGATTATAGATATATTTTCACTGAGTATAAATAAAAATATAATGTTAAATAAATATCAAATCATTGCATATAAGTATGAAAAATCATACAATATGGCAACATATCACACACCATACAATTCAAAATCTTTACAAATAGTTTACTAACTTTTTACTGATGGCAGGTATTTATAAGTTACACTTTAATTCAAAAGTGAAATTTGCTTCAATTGTATTGAGTAAAGATGCTGGTTTGTATGGTATGGATTTATTGCCACTTTTATAAGAATGTTTCAATTATGTTGCATTGGTTCATTTCCTTTAATAAATTCTCTATTAATGTGTTTTGCAAAAGAATCAGGCAAACAATATTTAGAGGACAGTGACTTATTTAGGAGACATGTACTTCCCTTGTCACCACCAGTAATACTAAAAGGTTTTAAGAAACAGGTGATTCCATTGGCATAATACTAGTATTCATGCATTGGCAATAACAGAACGAACTATTAACTGTATTATTTATTGGCAACATGTAGAAAAAAGGTGAATATTTGATGAATATATGTTAACACATATAGCAATGCTTCAACACTTTCCTTTTTTGCGACTGGCAACTGAAGGAAAGAATCTGGGTTATTTGTGAATATATATGTTTACACGTTGTCGTTTTGATAACTAACGGATATTTATTATGATTATTTGTTTGTATAATTGTATGTTCATGTTTTATGGTTTTCTCTATTCATTTTGGTGACAAACTTTGTGAATATTTGTGTACATGTCTGTTTACATATATAAGCAGTAAAAGGATAGAGTGTGTGTTTTTTCTATGTTTGAAAAGATGTACCTGCACATAATGGCAACAAAAGAAACCTTTCTGACTGCATTTGTTGACAATTTGTTTACACATTTGAGCAATAAAACGATCCCTTTTATTTTTGCTGTTTTTCGGCGACGCCGTCTAAATTCGTTTTCGTTTACCTATGCCTCGTGACTGCAGTTTGCCAATCAAACTACTTGATAACGCATTATAGATAATTTATCAAAATGGAAGATTTATGCAACACTCTGCCTGATTGGACGAGAGTGTCAATTTCTTTCACTCTGTTGATTGTGCTACGCTGAGAGAAATGTAGACAAAGCGTTTATCCTAAACGACGCTGCTCACAGTTTTAAAGCTAACTTTGGCTCAGTATATTTAGCAAGAATATTGATATATCTCAAAATAATAAGTAAGTTTAATAAATATGATAAAAACCTGTTCAAATACCAACATATATCAAATTAAAGAAAGAGCTGAATACGGTCTGCGTATCACATGAATAAGGGTGTGATAAGAGTCTTTTATGTAGAGAAGTGCTTTTTAAAAGATTTTCCTTGTTACAATTGTCGTCTGTATATGAAAAGGTTTCTTGCTTTTGTGACTTATTCAGATTGCATATTAAAATGTGTACCTGTTTGCTTTGATATGTTTGTTATAAATCATTTAACTGATTTATTATATATGAATATTTTTCTTTAGTATGGTATGCAAATATTGAATTCAGTTCAAATCTGTTTCATTATATATATGCTATATAATGACTGAATCTCGTTACACTGAAATGACGGTACATGCGTATCCGCGCAGTCTGGTCAGGATCCATGCTGTTCGCTTTCAAAGCCTATTGCAATTATAGAAACCGTTATCGAACAGCATGGATCCTGACCAGACTGCGCGAATGCGCAGGCTGGTCTGGATCCATGCTGGTCGCAAACCCATTATGTTGGTTTTCACATGGCGCGGCTCATATATAAATACACACAAATATAATACAGGTTCCAGTCCAGATTTGAAGGAGCTTTGCTTTTATTTTGAAATTTACACAACAGGTAAATTTAACAGTGTAACTAAGACTTCAGCCGTATCTGGCAAAACAAATTGAGGAAAGAAATTAGATAGAATGAATATGAAATATATGTTAAATGTATTTATTTTTGTTGTTGTTGTTGTTGTTGTTGTTGCTGTTGTTAACTATCGTTTACTTAAATAGTTATGACTAAGCTGCTAACCCTTTACTCTGAAATCATCCTTCTGACATATATTAGCTGCAAAATGATAAATTTTGTGTTACATACTGTGAAGTCGTGTTATAGTGAACTTTGTGGGACCAGCACAATGAGTTTGGTATATCAGCAGTTTGATAAAAATGTATAGCGAACAATTCCTCACAAAATGTATTTGTATGCTGAACTGATTCATATATGCATTGAACTGGCATTTGCCTTAGTTTTCTTTGCATTCATCTTAAAAGTGTAATAATAATAATAAACGTAGTGTATTGATTTATCTGCAGAAATGCGACTGTTTATATTCTGTCAACCTCCTCGGGGAAGAATTGTTTAGTGTTATGGACCCGTGTTCAACGTTTTAAGTCTGAAACTTTGACATAGATTTAGGAAAAGCAAAGATTTAAACTGGATTAACTTTGTCTATGGCCAATTCATACTGTTGTGATTTTGTTTAGCCACTGTTAGCTGCATATTGATTCCTGCAAAGTTTCCTTTCTATCTAATAGGTATAATTTGACAGAGAAAAAATATGGAGTAAAACAAAAGCATTCTAATGTTTTGTCTGTAAACGTAAACGATTAATGAATATGGGTATTTGCACAACCAAAAACGTATCCCAACTAGATGTTGCACGACACTCTTGTAAACAGCCGTGACCTTAAATGTCATTCCTCTCGGTATTGTAGCATTTGTCCTCAATTATAAGTCCGTATTAAGACCCTATGTTTTATTTATAGGAGATACCTCCCGAGGCTACTAAAGTTTTGTCCCTGTTTTTTTTTTCAAAAGAGCCGGGATGGATTTTTTTTCTTAGATAGTAAAAATAAAATTAAAATAGAAACTTAAGAAACATATTTTAACAAGACGGCCCTGAAGGCCCTGTATCGCTTACAAGACCTAGTTCTTACCCAGAATGATTTGGTACTTAATTTGCCCAAGAGTTCATAGAGACAAACATTTTTATCATGCATTCTGTAAATCAGGTAAATCATTTACCAATCAGTAAATAGACCTAGAGACATAGTTTTTGACTAGTTTCTGATTACACATGGTGATCGATTACTGTCATATGTTATTGCTTATTTATCGATTACATATATATACAAACTTTAACCTCTGGGGCCAGTTGTTCGAATCTTTAACCGGCTGTTAAACTAACCGCTGGTTAAATTTTGATCCAAAACACTCGTCTTGGTGGGAAACACTAGTATGATGTTTTGATTTTATTTAAAAGAATTTTAAAATTAACTCAAACATTTGTTTTTCTAAGTCTTCTAAAATGTCGAAAACTAACCCTAAAAGTTAATCAACCGTAGCTTAATCCCCTGTTTAAGTTTCAAACATATGGGCCCAGGTATCCAACATTTGAATTTGGGTTAGATTTTATATTCTTACTAATATTTATGATCATGAGGTAGGAAAGGTGGCCCAATTTTTTTTCTATATGATTTGACCTAATGACCTTTTCTTTCTAAGTGACCCAGTTACAAATGTATCCTTGATTTTAAACACACAAAAATTGCTCACAAGTCTCATGAAATTAAAGTAGAAAATGCTGCCTTTCGCTCACAACTATGTCTTTATATGATTTGACGTAGTGACCTAGTTTTGACTTTTAGACAGTTGGCGAAAGCCCCGAGAAAAAAATCCGTAGACATTTTTTAGTACAATATGGTATCATACATCAAAATGTTCGTTGGGGTATATGAAATTCAGCCAGGGTGGATACCAGGCTCAAATATCCCTATTCAAGTTTTCCTGAGGCCTCAAAAGGGGTGCACGTGATAAGAAATAATAATGAAAGTAAAATGTTGTTTAGATTACAGGTTAAGGTAAATCTGACTTAAATATATAATAGAGTGGAAAGATTCAATTATATAATATAATTTGACGTATAAATGTAATTTTCAAGTGAAATTAAAGACTAAGAGGCCCTAAATTGGGGGTTCTCTGTCAGACGGCATTTACATGATTATGTGCCGTATCCAATATGTTAAAATTTGCGGTACATTGGTATTAACATGTAATTAAGAAATGAATGTTTATCCTCTATAGTATCCAGTGCATATAAAAAAAAACAAAGACATATTACATTTTCTTTGAAATTTCATATATAATTCAAGAGGTCCCAAAAGGAGTTACACTCAAAATGAACAATTTTAACCGGACATGCTGCATATCATTTTTGCCATCAACGTAACATTCAGTTAAGTGTATGGATATACTCACGCAGTCTTAAAACATTAACTGTACTAAATCTTATTGTGTAAAGTAATTTTATTGTTTTTATTATTGCAGCATCACTTTCTACTGAGGCCTGAGAACATAAAACCGAGACTTTCGCAAAACACTTTGATACATATAGAATAAGTAACTTTGAGAATTTCAAGAAATTGTAGAGCCAATATATTACATATACATGTTACTTCGCTGCATTTCATTTTCTTATTTTCATTTAATTGTTACTACAAAAAGAGTGCGGTTTATTGGTACTACCCTTTGAGACACATATAGTCAAATTGCCCAAATATGGAATACTGAACCGATATATACACTCAAAAAAGTAAACACACAATATCACTTTCTGGCAAATATTTCATCTTTTTTTACAAAACATTGTGTGTAAATATTTGATGTACATTGATATACACATATAAATTGCCAAACTTTTCAAAATTCCAGTGCATTTGAAAAATAGTGAGAGCTATTCTGTTCACTCTGGTGTTGGTGTCACCTTTGTTGACATCCTCACCTTGGATAAGTTTTGCATGTAAGTTTATTTCTTGGCAACCAATATATGTGTTGGATTAAACCTTTACATAAGGTTTTTGTGTCATCTAACCTTTTGAAATAAAATTAATCTTGACTGAGTTTAATACAAAATATGATTCGTTTTCAACCTAGAATATTTGGTAAAAGTTTAGCATGTCCCTAGAGAACAAGTTTGGTGTATTTCAGAAACTACATGCATTAGATTAAAATTTCACATAGTGTTTCCGGTCATCAAACCTCGGGAAGTAACCAATATATGGTTTTGTAAGTCTTGCCTAGTCATGGTCCTTGTTAAACTTAGAAGTTGTTGAATAGTCGAGTGCAAGGCTTTTGGGCAGCTATTGTTGTTAAAATCGTTATCGGACTTTATCCATGACCAGAACAGGCATTTTTCAAAAATATTTTGTTGAAGCAATGATATGCCGTACGACCAATTGACATTCAGTTGTTTTGAAATGGTGGAGTCACATGGCCAGATGTAATAATACTACTACAATATAGAAAACATTGTGTGACATTACACGTAAATGTTTGTAATCGCGTCTACATCACACAAAAGTGTTTTGCAAGGTAAAAACTTCAAACTTAACTCTTGGTCAATTTATTAATCATTTAAGAGTATCAAGACTTTTACCGATATTTGGTATGTCATTCCTTACTGATGATTGAATTTCTGTATATCGAAATGTAATTAATATGAGTTTCTAAGGTGGTAGTGAAATGAATTACAACACAGGCGCCATATGCTCGTGTACACGTCATGCTTAGACTGCCCTAAAGAATGGATGTTGTATTTTTACTTTTTGAGAGTACATGCATTTTCAAAGCACAAGGCTAGACAAAATAATCGCATGGACAAATATTCATTAAAAAAAACTACGTTGGAAGAAAGAATGATTTCTCTCAGGAATCCTTACAAGTATAACTATCGTTAATAACGAACAACAAAATATACATATTTAATATATTATCAAAATTGTAAACAAACAGATTTCACAGGTCCTGGACATTCTTGTTCCTATGGCATATTAAAGTTCTACTACATCCTATTAAAGAGATGTGAATACCACCATACATATAAAATGGTTAATCATAAATCGTCATATGCTAAATATATTTCAGCAATGATTCTGTTAACTAATAAAACCTTATTAATCTAAATTATCATGAAATGTGAGTAATTTAAACCCCTTTGGAGCCTCATTTATTTATTTATTTATTTTTGTGGGCGTGGAGTGGGGGGTGGATAGGGGTGTAAAATAACTACCTTAGAACAAATATTAAATTGCTGTGAAGAAAATATTCTGGTAAATTTTATGGTTTACAACATATGAAAGAAGAGGGCAATTTTTTTCAACAAACTTTAAAATTTGCTTATCAATTATTCTACAATAACATGACCACATAATGGTGCATATTTTATTATTTTGTGTATTAGAATGCCTGTTACACACCTGAACCTTAAGTACTCAACCTTACTATCGTAGAGATTTCCCAAATAGAGTAAAAACAATATACTTCTACATTATGCGATACCTGTCAAAAATTTCAAAATATTTTTTTAAAACCCTGTAATGGGCCTCAAATTCTAAAATAATTAGTGTGAACATATTTATTCATATTACAATACATTTAATCTAAAACAGATACACATTTCATCAAATAATGATAGAAATGAAAATTTTCTTTAATTTCCCTTAAAATTGAGAAAAAACTAATTGTCCCCTTTTGGGGCCTCACAAAAAAATAGAAATTGATTTTGAGCCTGGTATCCACCCTGGTTGAATAGAAGAAAGAATAACGAACGTTTTAAGGTATGATACCATATTGTACTAAAAAATGCCTATGGATTTGTTAACTAGGCCTCTTTTCCAAGTTAGCCAACTGTCTATTTAGATAATCCAGAATCGAATCTAGATTATATAGGAAAAAAGAACGTGTACGTTTAATGAAAATGAATGAAAATCAAGTAGGAAATATAGCCTTTAGAGTGTTAACAAGGTTTTTCTAGGATTAAACCAAGTAACAAAGTTTAAGACATCAGGTAACAAAGCTTAGGACCTGACTGATATTTCAAAGAGACAACATTTTGACAGAAAGTAGTAAATGTGTCCTCCAGTGTAAACTCTTTTCCTATGATTTTTTCTAGTGATCTAGCTAGTTTAAGACCTCGGGTAATCAAGTTTTCAACCTGGTCTAGATTTTATAGAGACAAAGATTGATGATAATCACCTGAAAATGTGGTGTATAGAGTATTTACGAGGTTTTTCTATAATTTGATCTAGTGACTTTCACTTCAGGTAATCCAGTTGTGTACTTGAACTATATTTAATAGAGAAAAAATACGAAATTTCAGAAACTGTTGCCTTAACGATAGTAACCAGGTTTTTCTACGATTATACTTAGTATCTTAGTTTTTGGACTCAGTTTTAACTTGGCTGAGATTTGGGAGAAAGTTTAAAAAAGAACGAACAGGAAATGTGGCCTCTAGAGCGTTAACAAAGTTTTTCTATGATTAGTGACTCACCCAGATTTTGGTCTCGGGATTAACATTAAGAAGTTTTGAATTTGTCCTAAATTGTTATAAAGATTAACAATATGAGTTTCATAAAAGAAAGGTGAAAATGAGGCCACTAGAGTGTTCATATCGTTTTCCTATTATTTGACCTAGTGACCTAATTCTTCGCTCCAGTTGACCCAGTAACAAACTCGTCCGAGATTTTAATGAGGGAACCTGTTAAACACGCACGACGACGCACGACGACGCAAGAAGGACACGGAGTGATCATCTCACCTTGAGTACAAAACACAAGGAACAATGTTCTTTAATTATAACTTATCTACTGAAAGCCCAATATTATTCTGAATTAATGAAAATATTAAATCTCTTTCTCTCTCTCTCTCTCTCTCTCTCTCTCTCTCGACCGAGGTGCACAGTCAAAGAGAATAATCAATATTTCATGAATTAATTAATCCATAGTTAAGAAACAGTTTTTCAAACATTAATACCAAAAATAGAGACGCCCAATGTCTAACAGCTCTGTCCTGAATCTAAGACGCTCTGTAGTCTATCGCAGAGACCAAGATTAAACATATAAGCCGTGAAGTATGGTGTGTCGACCAACTGCTGACGATTTCTCATGTCATTTAAGTGGAACTAACTAATAAGGTATATTTAAGGAAAACTATCTCGTAATATTTTGTAATTATGATTAACGTCAACACGTCGGATAGTTGCAGCTGTGGTATTTCTCACACTTTTTCGAACATTGCTGACTCCTTAATGTATATCTCGCTACTTTAGAAGCATTGAATGAATACCATTTCAATTTAAAAAAATACATTAAATTAATCAAAAGACTTCCAAATAAATATCATAGCAATACAGTTAAACTTTTATATTTACCGTTTGTTGTATCCGTCCAACATGGTTTCTCCTGGGCGGAAAAAAAACAAACACAACGAGAAGTATTGCAGATTTTTACCGTCTAGCTTATAACTCTTATTGTGATCACTGTTTTCGACGCAAAAACAAAAACTCGCTATTCAATGGTTAGAATTTATTTTAAACCACAATGTGTTCACTGAAATAACAGATATTTTCGTGAGTCTATAAATTCACTGTATCTAACATTACCATTGGCTATTCACGTCGTATGAAAGGAAAACACTAGTTCGCATAAACTGTCAGTTTTCGGGAAAATAGCGAAATTATATCCTTCGCAAGTATTTCTGCTTTTACAGTCTGAGCATCGAGAAGCGAAACAAATATTTGAATGGTGTTAACTTAACACATTACATAAACAAGTTTTATTGAAAGAAGGAACATTTTCGCCAATGTTGATGTTGGTCTCCTACCTGAAAATTTGGTACTTCTTCGAAGAAAATGCCACAAACATCAACTTAAGTAGTTGAATACCCTCGATCGTATGATGCACGCGCCGACAGTTCAATACCTATATTCTTCTTGAGTCTACAAAACCAAGGACATGAAAAGTAGGTTAATGAATGATGGGCTGTCACCGAAATATGCCCTACATTCTTTACAGTCAAGTGCGACACTATGGACCAGCATTTTAATTTCGATATAGGAATTACCTGTGCCAAGCAATGTTAAAATACAGGCACTTAGATAATAAATTGTATTCTCAAAGTTATTTCAATGTCAATCCATGCACAGTCACGATGATTTAGTCCTGCAGACCTCATAATCAATATTGATCATCTACTGACTGTATTTGCTGAGAAGGCAAGGGACAGCAATTTTGAAAATTCCACAAATCTGGGCTGATACCCGTGCAAAAAAAAAATCATAAAAAGTCAAATTTTTTAGAAATTCCAGAGACGTTTGAGCGGATATATTGTATATACTTAGCACTTCATCATGTGACATTTTTTGCCTGTCGATTCCGCTGTTTCTATGGTAAAATGGACTATGGTAAAAACGAGTAGAACTCCAGTTTCAAGACATTAAATTTTGAGACAAAAATGGCCCAAAATGCACATTTTGTGCGATCTGTACCGTATCATCAGCAAATGATTGACCTAATACATATGTATATATTTAAAGCATGCGACCAGACGAAAATAATGGGAGGGGTAGGGGAGAAAAATGTCTCATAACCGCTTACTTTTTCCGCAAATTTGAGCTGAATCTGGATGGATGGATGGATGGATGGATGGATGAATGGATGACCGTTTCCATTTCGTCTGACTTCCTCTATTACCTCAGTCAAGACTTAAGACCCGGCCATCTACACGGATTATTTTACACAATAATTACTCGTAGGTAGTAATCCTTAAGTTTTAAATAAACAATAATAATAAACAACCAGTTGAACCAGTTGAATATAAATGCATTTAAAGTACATCTACCTACTTTATTTTATTTTTTTAAGAAACTTAATACTCAATAATCAAGTGGTTCATGAGCTGTCTAAAGATTTTGCTCTATTTTCAGTAATGGCAGCCCCTAACACAGACAAGGTCAAAACCTTTGAACAAGCTTATAATTATGAAAGTATACTATAGACAAAGTTTAATAAAAATCCATCGAATAATTCATGACAGGCTAATATTGTTTTTTCCATTTTAAGCTGTGGTGGTCCCTAAAAGTGGCTGAGCCAAATCATTTGGACACAGTTTAGAGAGCTCCATACAAGGATGCTACAGACTAGGTTTAGTGAAGATCCACCAAGCTGTTCATGAGGAGTTATTTAACTTTTTTTCTAATGTAAGCTCCGGCAACCCCTATATGGGGCCGAGCCAAACCATTTAAACATATTTCAGTGAGGTCAATACAAGGATGAAACAGACCATGGTAAGTAAGATCTGACCTTGCCTCTAAGATTGGCGAAAATACTCTAAGCAATTCATTAAAAAAGTAATTTAAACTTTTTTTCTACTTTTTGATGAGAAGCACTACAAATGTATAACCTTGTTTAATATTTTGTTCTATTTTTTTTTTATCTTTTTCCCTAAACGGGACCAAGCTGAACGGTTACCGCGATAGTATAGATCAGGTTTGATAAAGGTTCATGGAGTGGTTTATGAGAAGCTATTTAAAGATATTTCTATTTTTAGCTCAAGAAACCCGCTAGGGACCGAGTGCCTTAATTTGAATTTGAAAATTGGAAAAGGACTTTATAATGATGTTACAAACCAAGTTGGATGAAGATTCATTTTCGCAGTTCATGAGAAGAAGAGTTTAAAGGCATTTCTTATTTAACTCTAGTGGCCCCATAAAAGAGGCCAGGTGCTACCATTGAACAAATTTGGTAGAGAACCTTATAATGATGCTACAGTCAAAGTTTGATGAAGATCCATAAAACTCCTTAAAGATTGTTCCCTTTTTTAAGATCGACCCATTAAAGGTAAATCATTTGAACAAACTTGATACTGTAGGCGTACATTTATTAGCGCGGCAAATATTTAGCGCAAACGCAAGACCGCTAATTTTAATTATGCAAACTCTCAAGAGTATTTATTTGCAAAAGTTCGAAGAAAATATCATCAAATGAAAATGTAAATGAAAATGCTTGGACAAATTAATGCGCGGACATGAATTAGCGCACGTGCGTTAGCGCTAAAAGCGCTGTTATTAGTACACCGCTAAAATATGTAAGCCTACAGTAGAGGCCTATGCCAGACTGCTACTGACCATGTTTGGGTAAATCTGATCAGCCGTTTCAGCTGTTGAATTAAAAATGTTGGCGATGACGCAGGACTAAAAACCTTGCCCTGAACAGAGTAAAGGCAACTGAAAAAAATGTTTTGTTGTAGGCCGAAGCGTTTTTTAATCACCGGGCTGAAACAGTATTTAGTCTAAACGTCATTGCGATTTCGACCTTTTACCTAGGCTACTGAATCCTAAAACAAAAAACAATAGGGATCACTTATTGACCACAGGCACTCACCGTTCTCCAGCTGTCGATCTGGAATAGTCTTCAGTCTCAGCGTTAATGTGATCTTGACCTTTGAGGAAGCCATCCAGCTGAATGTTGCTGTTTCTACCCGGGCACCCGCCCCTGATAAAATTATGCACGGAAGGTCAGCTGGGGTCTTTCTCCACCATCAAAGCTTGAAAATCGCCATATCCTCAATAATTGTGTTGGTGCGACGTTCCACCCAACAAAAACATGCTCCTCAGACGAAGTGTTGCACTATCGCATTGACTGATTTAGACGACAAATCATTTTCATCATTTGGCGAGAGAATCACACCTCTCAGCGATCTGAGAGGTAAGAGTGAGAAGCGATTTCATTTCAAAATGAGCGAGATTCACGGCAAAATTATTCACAGACATGTCTGGGGAATCGTTACAATCCCTTGGTAATGTTATGAAACAGACATTTATCTGAGCCCTTGAACCTTTGACCTCTTAGCGAACCCTTGACTCATGAACCATGTTGGTCTTGAGCATGACATATAAGTCTTGTTTAACACTTATGCTAAATGATGCTAAAATCTTATCTTATCTGACAAACAACAGTAATAATACACTCAGCGTCACTGAAAAGTACCACCCTAATGGCCATTATATTTCAAAAATCGAATTGGACTGTATTAAAGGCATAACACGACTACTTTTCTGACGCAACTGAGACGTCACTGGTTAAAAGATTTGTTAAATTCGATTAATTTCATTTGAGGCACGGGCTGCACGTGCAAAATTACTTTTTCCAGCAATGTATGAAAATTCTATCGCAAAACATTCATCGCACTTGAAAGTTAGTCGACAGACTAAAAGAAATGCGTTAAAAAATCCTGAATATCCTTGCTAAGAATGCTACGTACGATCAACGTCATCAGGCCATTGGCATTGTGGTCGCCAAACTTTCGCGTCGTATGTGCTGTTCTCAGCCATATTGAACTTTCAATTTTTCCAATAATCGGTATTATCGATTTTTTGACACATTAAATAAAGAAGGATAAATTCGATTTATTCGTTATATCTTTTAAATGGTTTAAAATAACGAATTTGCTTCGGCGGCAATAGTTGATTTAATCTTTCCTCTAAATGATGATATAATTTTAAAAATTGTAAGTTTATTATTTCACTTACCTTTTGAACCATTTATGTTACCACCCTTTATTTTCCATTGAAGTCAATAGTAAAAGTCTAATTTTGGACAAAAATTAGGGTCATTTTCATTGATATATCGATCAAAATAAGGAAAACGGAATAAATAATCGTTTTTGCTTCGGTGATGTTGCAAAGAAAAATTAGTGCTTGACTCAACTGTGTATAAATAAAATTAATATTTTCATTATTTCGCTTACCTTTTGTGCTTTTATACAATCGCTATTACTTTTAAAATTGAGACACGGACCGGCTCGGAAATTTCCGAAGTTTCCTGAATGCGAGAGGTAATATCAAAGCAGACGACTCGTTTAATTTTAACCTGTACACTTTGTGATCTAAAGATAAATGTCTATGTCCGAGTCACACAACTTCATCCTTGTAGATGCATTTTTTTCACTAAAACTCCTGTGTACTTAGTATATCTATGATTGTTCCTTCTTTCAGCCGAAATATGTGATGATAAAATGTTTTGTTTTTGACAAGTTTAAATCAGACTATGAAAAAAGAGCTAATAACTGATAATTAATGATGATCTAGAGAGAGTGTCACTTTGATTATTTTATTTGTTTTCTTAAGACCTTCAAAATGTCACCCATGGATATATATTAAACTGATTAGACGGTCATTTGTAAAACCAAAGAGCTATAAAAATAAATGTATTTTATACTTCTTTGGTAAAACAGACATGCCCCGCAAGACGGCCTGTTGGGGAAACGTATGATGTGACCTTCAACTTTGACCTATTGACATGAATAATAGTGGAGATCAATTACTGCTTATAAAAGTTTTAACAACCCCATCCCCGATGTTGATTATAACCACTTTGCCGTCTTCTGGGCACAGGTTATCATGCTAAGAGTGTTTATGATGCCAAAAATAAAAAGAGGGTAACTTACTGACCACAGACAATCATCTAGTGCAGTTTACGACAGCAGACACAGTATTTCAGTTACCGACAGGAGCCAAGAGGACTACTATCCTGGGGACAATGAATAAAGCAATATTTTAGTACTCGCCCTTTTTCCAAGATGAAAAAAGTTGTAATCTCATTTTTTTTCATTTTCCTCGCTTCAGTCAGGACAAATTGCAGATTTTGAATAATTCAAGGGCCATAACTAAGAGTGCCTGGAGCGATTTTGCTGGTTATAAAAATTGGCCGAGATATTATGCCCACAAACATTGTCACCAAGTTTCGTGAAGATCAAATGAAAACTGTTTGACTTAAGAGAGCAGACATGCTTTTCGACACCCAACCACCCGCCCGCCTGCCATGGGGGTTCACATAATACACCCTGCTCTTTCAGAGATGCGCGTATAAAAAGTTTAGATACGACAAACAATGTACCTTGTTAATTTGGATAAGTCTTACACTAAATAGCAATGTGTGAACATGATGGTAAGCAAGTGTAAAGCCATATATTTTACAGTTTAGACAAAATATGGAATGGTATGTGAATCTTAACTAATTTCTATGTCAAAAAGTGCCAAAACTGAGTTACATCCTTGTCCTTGTTAAGTAGTCTTGCCTACATATGACGACTATGATGGTAAACAAGTGGTCAAAGTTTCAAAACCATATGACGAACAGGTTAGGCAAAATATGGACTGGTATAAAAAATATAACTGATTTCCAAGTCCAAAACGGGCCAAGGTTTAGCCAAAATAGTTGACAGAGTTATGTACTCTTGCCTAAAGATGAAAATCATAATGATAAGCAGTGCTCAAAGTTTAAAAGTGAAATGTCAAATAGTTTTGACAAAACATGCACTTGTACGAAAATTGAACCAATTTCAAAGTCCAACAAGAGCACCGCCTTGCGGGTGCTGACGCTCATCTGATTTTTGTATAATAGAAATATTGTCGTACCCATGATTTTCTAAGTCTAAAAAGGGCCATCATTCTTGCAAAAAGCAGGATAGAGTTATGTTTCTTGATGTACAGCATCCGCTTACGATGGTGAAAAACGGTTGCAAGTTTTAAAGCAATAGCTTTGATAGTTTATGAGAAAAGTTGACTAAAACATAATACTCAACCAAGAAAATGATTTTCTAAGTCCAAAAGGGGCAATAATTATTGCAAAAAGCAGGATGGAGTTATGTTGCTTGCTGTACAGGGTCAGCTTATGATGGTGAACAAGTGTTGCAAGTTTCAAAGCAATAGCTTTGATAGTTTAAGAGAAAAAGTTGACCTAAACATAAAACTTAACCAAGAAATCTGATATTTTCCAAGTCAAAAAGGGGACATAATTCTTGCAAAAAGCAGGATTGAGTTATGTTTCTTGCTGTACAGGGTCAGCTTATGATGGTGAACAAGTGTTGCAAGTTTTAAAGCAATAGCTTTGATAGTTTAGGAGAAAACCTGACCTAAACATAAAACTTAGCCAAGAAAACTGATTTTCTAAGTCCAAAAGGGGCAATAATTCTTGCAAAAAGCAGGGTCGAGTTATGTTTCTTGATGTACAGGGTCAGCTTATGATGGTGAACAAGTGTTGCAAGTTTTAAAGCAATAGCTTTGATAGTTTAGGAGAAAACCTGACCTAAACATAAAACTTAGCCAAGAAAACTGATTTTCTAAGTCCAAAAGGGGACATAATTCTTGCAAAAAGCAGGGTCGAGTTATGTTTCTTGATGTACAGGGTCAGCTTATGATGGTGAACAAGTGTTGCAAGTTTCAAAGCAATAGCTTCGACAGTTTAGGAGAAAAATTGACCTAAACATAGAACTTAACCAAGAAATCTGATATTTTCTAAATACAAAAGGGGCCATAAATCTTGCAAAAAGCAGGATGGAGTTATGTTTCTTGCTGTACAGGGTCAGCATATGATGGTGAACAAGTGTTGCAAGTTTCAAAGCAATAGCTTTGATAGTTTAGGAGAAAAGCTGACCTAAACATAAAACTTAACCAAGCAACGCCGACGCAGACGCCAACACCCCTCAAGTGATGACAATAACTCATCATTTTTTTTCAAAAAGGACTATTATTCAGCAAAAATAGCTGACAGAGTTAGGTACTCTTGCTTACAGATGGAAATCATGAAGATAAACAATTGTTTAAAGTTTCAAAGCTACATGTCAAATAGTTTTGAGAAAACATGGACTTGCAAAAAATTGTACCAATCTCAGTCCAAAAAGGGCCATAATTCAGCCAAAATAGTTGACAAGAGTTATGTACTCTTGCCAACAGGAAAAACTGTTATAATAAACTAGTGATGAAAGTTTCAAAGCCAGATGTCAAACACTACACAAAGTGTGAACTGGTACGAAAAACTTAACCAAGATTTGAAAGCTAAAAGGGGCCGTAATTAAATAAATTATCCTTGTTGGAGTTATGTACGCTTGCCTAAAATATGACATAGTGATGGTATATAAGTGTTGAAAGTTTCAAAGCTTTATCTCAAAAGACTTTATCAAAATGTTGACTGGTATGAAAAACTTAATCAAGGTGTGATGCCGACACCATGGCGAGTAGGATAGCTCTACTTATTCTTCGAATAATCAAGCTAAAAATATTAACTTCAAACAACACAAAATATGAGCTTTATTTTATTTCAAAAATATCTTATTCCTTAACATCTAATATGTAAACTGTATAAAAGTGTTAGAAAACTTGCACTGTTTCATTGTAAGACAACACATTTTCAGTTAATAACAACCTGCTAAAATCACAGCAAAACAAAAATACTGTAGGTATGCTAGACCGTAATTTCAGAAATGAATACTAACCACTAAATAACTGGAAGTCTTTGTAACAAACTGTTAAAGCACAAACTTTAATTATCTGCATAATGTAGCTTTGCATACACAATTTATTCATTTATTTGGAAAATAAAGTTGAAACTGTCAGCTGACAAGGATTTTCTATATTAGAAGTAAATATCTAAACACAAAACATCTTAATGAAAGGCGGGCATTGTAAGTCTTTAAAATTTTGAAAATATACAAACTTAACAACTGAACAATTATCAACTTGCCCCTAAAATGTTGGTCCATTATCTAATCATTTATGTTTCAATTTATAGAAACAAAGGCAATAAAGTTTAAACTTGCAAATATCTGAGTGTTTACTATGACAGGAGATAGAGTAAATCTTTAATGATAAGCTGATAATGTGTGTGGGAAACTACTGAATTTTACAGTATTTAATCTAGTGAAACAGTTTAATTTTGTTCTCCTTGTTACTTATTCTGATTACATGATTGTAAGAAAGAATATATATGAAACAAGGCTTGAAACTGTAAGCCCAGCTCTTACAAAACAGACTATATAAAATAGACCACTACAAAACTGAGTAATAAACAAGCTTGTATGTCCAAACAAAAAGTGATTATTTATTAAGTATGGAAAAATCAACTGAGTTCAGTAGATACAGAAGATATACATGTATATGGAATAAAATATTTCTTCCTTGTAAAAGCAATATTAATAGAAATTGTATATAAATGTATATATAAAATGTGATACAGGTTAGAGAGAGAAGCTATGTACATCACAGCCAGCCACTTCCCAAAGGCATGTTTGAATTCTTATCACAAAATCATTTTGACCAAAGAATTATTACTGAATGGATTCGATTCAAAACCGCCCTTTTACGTCACATTTTAAAATTTACAAAAACGGATGGAATTCACTTTATGGTTATTCAAAACCAACGACCAACTCAACAAGGATGTACATATGTATCAGTATTTTAATTTTAGTAAAATCTGGTAACAAGAAAAAAAGTTAGCAGAGTCAAATAAACATGAGAAATTTAAATTCAGGTTCAGTGAAGAATGTCTCTCAGAAATATACATCAAAAACTTTGAGAAATACTGCTAATAAAAAGAATCTGAAATTGGTCCACAAGTCTTTATTTTTTTGTATCATCTTTTGATGGATCAGGCGTGAATCTTAAGTAACCCTTCCCAGAAGGCACTTTCTCTGTTCTCACACCTTGAGGAAACAATGCAGCACACTCTTCTTGCTTGACTGACGGTATAACCATACA
Organism: Mercenaria mercenaria; assembly: GCF_021730395.1. Classification (NCBI taxonomy): domain Eukaryota; kingdom Metazoa; phylum Mollusca; class Bivalvia; order Venerida; family Veneridae; genus Mercenaria; species Mercenaria mercenaria. The sequence goes on from NC_069375.1 coordinate 70,715,884, forward strand.
TTCTCCACCGCTCTGAAAAATAAAAATATTACTGTCTTCACATTTTTTCTTATCTTTGAAAGACCATTCCATATAAAATACGTATATAATCTTATATCACATCATTTGCCTCACACTGATCATGGATTTAAAGCCATTTCTCCACAAGTTCACAATACTTGCCATAAAGACGAGTGCTCATAAAACAACAGCTGTCGCAGGAGACAGCGCGCTCGACTATTTTGATGCTGGATAGTGAAACTGGGCATATCTGAGGAAACTGGAGCTGTCACTGAAGAGTTTAATGACTCCAATGGTGGATGAAGATATTGCACAATAGCTTGAGTCTGTGTCAAAAATATCAAGTAAAAAGAGAGGCAAATATAAAGTGTATCAAAACACTACATAACTATAATTCTAAGCAAAAAGGGACATAATTCATAAAATATTGATGCTGGAGTTATGCACTTTGTGTCATATGATATGGGTGATGATGTGGAACAACTACAAGTTTGAATCAAATGCATTTGGCAATAACTGAGATACAGTGAAAATGCATCAAAATTAACCTTAAATTCTAAGTAAAAGGGGGCATAATTCATAAAACATTGGTGCAAGAGTTATGCACCTTGTGCCATATCATTTGGGTGATGATGTTGAACAACTATTTCAAGTATGAATCAAATCCATTCAGTAATAACAGAGATAGAGTAAAAGTGCACCAAACTTAAAAAGGGGGAATAATTCATTAAAAATTTGTGCCAGTTATGCACCTTGTGCCATATGATGTGGGTGATGATGTTGAACAATTATTTTACGTATGAATGAAATCCATTTAGTAATAATAGAGATATAGTGAAAGTACATCAAAACTTTAACCTAAAAGTCTGAGCAAAAAGGGTGAATAATTCAATAAAAATTTGTGCCAGAGTTATGCACCTTGTGTCATATGATGTGGGTGATGACGCTGAACAATTATTTTAAGTTTAAATCAAATTCATTCAGTAATAACAGAGATGGAGTAAAAGTGCATCAAAACTTTAATCTGAAATTTTAAGTAAAAAGGGGGAATAATTCATTATAGTGACCTTGACCTTGAAGCAAGTCATCCAAAACAAGCGCTCTGCACGTCGCCTCAGTGTGGTGAACATTTGTGCCAAGTTTCTTTGAAATCCTTCAAGCAGTTCAAGAGTTACAGAGCGGACACAGCAAAGTTGTATATGACCTTTCATTCCTAAGTGTAACCTTGACCTTGAAACTAGTCATCCGAAACAAGCGCTCTGCATGTCGTCTCAGTGTGGTGAACATTTGTGCCAAGTTTCTTTGAAATCCTTTAAGCAGTTCAAGAGTTACAGAGCGGACACAAAACACACTCATATGACCTTTGACCCTTAAGTGTTACCTTGACCTTGAAATGAGACACCCAAAACATGCGCTCTGCACGTCATCTCAGTGTGGTGAACATTTGTGTCAAGTTTCTTTGAAATCCTTCAAGGGGTTCAAGAGTTACAGAGCGGACATGAAATTGCTAACAGATGGACAGACGGACACCGAGACCATAACATAATACGTCCCTTCGGGTGTATAAAAAGAGAAAGTGTTAAAAAAACTTTAACCAAGGTGGAGACGCCGAAGCCGGGTCGAGTAGGATAGCTCCTCTTATACTTCGTACAGTCAAGCTAAAACCAATCAGATGCTCCAGTTTGTGACTTCAAATTATGTTATTTAACCTTAGAACCAGACTTACTGCAGACTCACGTTTATTTAACAATCTCTAAACTCAAGTCCAGGGTGTGCTGACAAGAAAGTTCAAACTACTGTCGCTGGAGAATCAATTAAGACTAAGCTGCTGACAAATGAGTTCTGACTAACTTTGCTGATGATTAAGAATAATGTCTCTGTCAAATGAATTCAGACTAATGATGGGGACAACTGAATTCAGACAACTGATGCTGACTAGCAAATTCAGACTAACAGTACTGACTTAAGAATTCAGACTATTCATCAACAGTGCTGAAGTCTAAACTACTGTTGCTGACAAATGATTTCAAGCTGCCACTGCTGACGAATGAATTCAGACTAGCATTGCTAATGAATGAATTCAGACTATATAGTTTTCAGCCAGATCACAAAGACCTCAGTCCTAATGGGAGACACCCAACTTTCTTAAGAATCAAACTCAGAACCTCTGTATCAGAATGGCTGCTCAAGTAATTCAAACTCCAGCCATACAAGTAATGCAAATTCAATGAAAATGGTCACACTGTGTATCACACCAGTAAAACTTTCCAATTGATCAATGTAAGTCACCTTGGAACAATCATCTACAGAAAACCTTGATAACAATCATAAATTTAAGATAAATGCTTAAACAAACCTTCCAGTTTGCTGGTGTCGCAACCTTCTTGTAAGCTGTCAGCTGAAGTGACTGAACCACACGGATAATCTCACTGCAATAAATACATGATAAATCTCAGTTTAAAAAAATCTCTTTGTAATTCAGTATGATAAATCTCACAGTTTCTCAGTATGATAAATCTCACTATAATTCAGGATGGTAAGTCTCACTGTAATTCAGGATGATAAATTTTACTCCAAATCAGTATGATAAATCTCACTGGTATACTGTGAGTACGATAAATCTCACTGTAATTAAGTATAATAAGACTCACTGTAATTCAGTTACATTAGTATGACAAATGTCACTGTAATTAAGGATGATAAGTCTCACTGTAATTCAGTATGATAAATCTCACTGTAATTAAATATAACAAGGCAGTCTGAAAGACAGCTAAATCCCCCGCCACTGCTATGGATAGTGAAAGGGTAAACCTTTGATTTTAGCTGTGACCTTGACCTTGAACTGACATGGCTGACTTATGAATTCTGCACAACGTCTTGATCAGGTGATCATTTGACCCAAGTTTCATGAAAATCCTTCAAGGGGTTTAGGAGATACAGAGCTGAAACCTTTGACCTTCAATTGTGATCTCGACCTTGAGTTGACATGGCTGACTCATGAGTTCTTGAGAGGTGATCATTTGACCCAAGTTTCATGAAAATCCTTCAAGGGGTTTAGGAGATACAGAGTGGACACAAAATGGAAGGCTCAAACCTTCGACCCTTAGTTGTGACCTTGACCTTGAGCTGGCATGGTTGACTCATAATTTCTGCACATCGTTTTGATGAGGTAATCATTTGACCAAAGTTTTATAAAATTCCTTCAAGGGGTTAAGGAGATATAGAGTGGACACAAAATGGAAGGCTCAAACCTTTGACCTTCAGTTGTGACCTTGACTTTGAGCCGACATGGCTAACTCATAAATTCTGCACATCGCCTTGATGAGGTGATCATTTGACCCAAGTTTCATGAAAATCCTTCAAGGGGTTTAGGAGATATAGAGCGGACACAAAATGGAAGGCTCAAACCTTTGACCCTAAGTTGTGACCTTGACCTTGAGCCGGCATGGCTGACTCATGGGTTCTGCACATCGTGTTGATGAGGTGATCATTTGATCCAAGATTTATAATATTCCTTCAAGGGGTTTAGGAGATATAGAGCGGACACAAAATGGCAGGCTCAAACCTTTTACCTTGAGTTGTGACCTTGACCTTGAGCCGACATGGCTGACTCATGCGTTCTGCACATCGTCTTGATGAGGTCATCATTTGACCCAAGTTTTATGAAAATCCTTCAAGGGGTTTAGGAGATATGGAGCGGACACGGAAGTATTACGGACAGACGGAAGGACGGACGAAGACCATTCCTATAACCCCCCACCACTTGTGGCGAGGGATTAATAAACTAGAAGGTGTTTTTGTTATGTATTCTTAGAATGGAAAAGGGGCATGTTTGTTGTATATGAAGGACGAATGTCAAAACATAAGTTGCAGTTGGTTTTAATGGATTTAATTCATGTAAGTGAAGGCGAAAAGTGCATGTTGAAATGAGAAAGTCCAGAAAAGATTTTTCTATCTTTAGCTCTGTCAGCCATTTTTTGCTGTGAAGCTGAGCAATGCTGGTGATATTCACAACTAGGCTTGGTATTGACCACTCCTGTAAAGTTTCGTCAAATCTGTCTAGCAGTTAAAATTAGTTGACATATGAAGTAGTCATTAAGGACTACTCAGTGTTACATGTGAAGTAGTCCAAAATGTAGTTCCATGCTATGGATGAAATCTGGTATAATGAGTGACATGAGGAGGTGACAGTTAAATTTTTGGCTTATGTTTATTGCTTATTGTACTGAGAAAAGATCTAGACCATTTTCATTGTAAATTTCCTGGAATAAGTTTTATTCTTTGCGAAAAATGTCTACCTATGCATAATTGCTAAACAGCTGTTTTCATGGGGGCATTTTTAGAGGGTGATGTTTCTCAGAACAGATTATTTTTCTTATATACAACATAACATGACAATGTTTTTCTATTTTTGATATTAAGAAGATACGTTATACTAAATGACCATATATGGTTTTCATATCATTGAAATGATCTAAAGTGCTGAAAATGAGGTCGGAATGTTTTGTTATTAATATGAAACAAGAGTGCCAGAATGTCACAATATACGCCCGTCACAGCAAATTTCTTTACTCTAGCACCTGTATTTGCAAACTGAATTTTAATTTTGTGGTTGTTTAGTAATCACTGTAAGTGTTTTGTTTTTCTAAGTCCACAAAAAACTCCTTACCAGATAGAGATACCTTAAAATACACCTAAAATTGGAAAGTAACATCTATGTTGTACGAAAGAAAAGTGGTCTTGGTTTTTCCCTAAGGTCAATTATAAAAATGTTACAATATAAGTTATTTATAGTAACAACTAAGGGAAGTTAAAAAAAAAAATCCCCCAAAAAAAGTCCACACAAAAATCTTTACCAGGTAGAGATTGGTCAAAATACACTTCAAAATTGGATGTAGCATGCATGTTGTACTACAGAAAAGTGGTCTTGATTTTTCCCTATGACTAGTAGTGAAAAAGTTACAATAGAAGCTATTTATAGTAACAACAAAGGGAAGTAATTCTAAAGAAAGGAACTGCGCATGAATGACACTTCGTCTCATGATGGTGTATAATTGTGCCAAGTTACATCAAAATCCCTCCATGCATGAAGAAGAAATGCTTCGGACAAAGTCATTCTTGTATCTGACCTTTGGCCTCTAAGTGTGACCTTAACCTTAGACCTATTCTAGACCTAGGGACCTGGTTCTTGTGCACGACACTCCGCCTCATGGTGGTGAACATTTGTGCCAAGTTATATCAAAATCCCTTCATGCATGAAGAAGAAATGCTCCAGACAAAGTTTTCATTCTTGTATCCTTTGACCTCTAAGTGTGACCTTGACCTTAGACCTAGGGACCTGGTTCTTGCACATGACACTCCGTCTCATGATGATGAACAATTGTGCCAATTTTCATCAAATTCCCTCTATGCATGAAGAAGATATGCTCCGAACAAAGTCATTCTTGAATGTGACCTTTGACCTCTAAGTGTGACCTTGACCTTAGACCTAAGGACCTGGTTCTTGCGCATGACACTCCGTCTTATGATGGTGAACAACTGTGGCAAGTTTCATCAAAATCCCTCCATGCATGTAGAAGATATGCTCCGGACAAAGTCTGTGGACGCCGCCTGAAATCCGCCCGCCAGGGGCGTTCCCATAATACGTCCCATTTTTCAAATGGGCGTATAATAAATAAGGAATTGAATTGGTAGAATGTAAACTTAAAGCCCTCCTCCATGGCTTTTCGAATTCTATTGCATGTATGCAACCCATGATTATGATAGGCAACAATTAACGGCCACGCGCCACACTTAAACACGCAAAACCACAGGTATCTTATATAGAATTGTATATAAATGGACTATTTTGACAAGCGTCAGTGTTCATAGTCAGGATTTTCATGCTTTTTCAGAGACAATTTTAGGTTAAAAGGTAAGACTGGTCTTTAATTCTGTACAGGAAGATCATAAATTCTTCTTTTCAAGGATCTTCTTTCATTGTATTTAAGAGTACAATACTAAATATTTGTCCTGACACTACATATACCTGTATATGGGTTAAAATATTACCTGAAATATGGTCACCCAATTATGACAAAGGCTGAATTTTATACTCAAACAGTTAATTAGCATTATTAAACTGTCCTTTTATTTTGACATGTTTTTTTTTGTTAGATTGTCTTCTGTCCACAATAAATTCTAAAATCTGTTAGGCATATACAATTAAAATCTACCTTATTATCTACTCTCTAACTTGGTATCTATAATAAACTTCATTATATTTGGTTGGAAGCTGATACATCATAGAATTGTATTTGTCAACAATAGGACAGTGTAACCCTTATCATGCTGGATACGATTGATTCTGCCTTTGTGACCAATGTAGATCATGATCATCCTGCACATCTGTGCAGTCTGATCATGATCTGCACTGTTTTTCCATTCAGTCAGTTATTTTTTAGTATGCACCCCATTTAGTGGTCAATTGACAATGGAACAGTCCAAATTGTAAGATGATCCAATTCATCTTAGAAATTTAGCAAGGTAAGGTTTAAGGGATCAAATGTTCATATTCAGGTATAAGCCAAAGGAGGGTTGAACAGAAAACTGCTGTATCTTGTTCTTTAACTTCTGTGACTTAAGATAGGTTTTTGTTCAGCTTTATTTAGCACAGACCTGCATATATCTGGACCTCTAGTTAAAGAGTACAATATTGCAGAAAATAGTTCTGAGTTGAAAAATGTTTTCTAACTTTCCTAGATTTATTATTGAATTATACTTAAGCATGACTTTGTGTATTACTTGCTGCTGAAAAAAAAAAAACAAGTAAATTTTTATAACTTGATTTTTCTAAAATATATTTGACTTTCGTCTGTCAATATGGATGAAAATAAAGGCCTCTTTATACTAACAATGTTTAAGTTTTACAATGTATATAACAATACATTAAACCACAAAACAGATCACAATTTCGGTGAGCCATGAAAAATGATATCTTTTGATTAATGTATACTTATTCAGAATAGATTTTTGAAATAACAACTTCCACATGGTTTCTTTTAAAGGTTAAGAATACATGTCCAGCTTTTAAAACTAATCTATTTAGTACCAAAAATTTGTTTTTACAATACACAAATATACTTTATCGAGTTTCTCCTAATCTCAAATAAAAACTTTAACAAAATTATTTTATCCCCAGATTTGCTTTCAATACCATCTCAATTTTAAGGTGATTAATCATAGTTTGATCAATTATTGGAACTGTTCAAAACTTGAACATATGGTCATTTACACTTAAAGAAAAACATGCTACAGTCAGAAATTGAACCCCAGTTGCAGTGCAACTTGCATTTAACCTTCTCCCTGCTGAATTTCTAAAATGGACCAGTCCTTTATTCAATTTGGGCTGTACCATTTATTATCTGAAGGACCGTGCTTACTGAAAACTTACTGACTGAACAGCACACAATGGAGATGTGCATGAGCACAGAGGCAGAATCACTTGCCACCAGCAGGCTGAAGGTTAAGAAACCACTTAAAGAAAATGCCAAAAAAGGTCTTAAAAGGTTAAAATTAATGACTTCAGTTATAACCTAGCTGCTACAATTTTTGTTATGAATAAAACTAGAATGTGTCTGTAGGACACAGGGTGTGCCCCCCACTGGTACATTTGTCACAAATAAGGGGAAATCATTCAAATGATTGCAGTCATAATGGGGTATAGCCTCAAAAAAAAAATTATGAAATGGGTTCATTATTCTATACCATATAGTTTTTAAGCTATGAGCATCACAAACAAAAAATCCACTATTTTGGCTATTTCAAGGGCCATAACTCTGTAATAAACGCTAAAGTTCTCAAGAAGAATGCCAAGTGTGCAAGGTCACATTATGATAAAGACTCAAGCAAGGTTTCATGAATTTACATTAAATACTTTTTGAGTGAGGCACATAATTAGGGGAAAATGTGCATTTTTTGACTATTTCAGGGGCCATAACTCTGGAAATAGGGGGTGCGCAAGTACATATCATGATAAAGATTCATGCAAGGTTTCATCAATTTATATCAAATACTTTTTGAGCTAGGCGTGTCACAAGGTGAAAATGTGCATTTTTGACTATTTCAGGGGCCATAACTCTAGAAATATGGGGCGGACCCAGATGAAAAATAGGAGGTGCGCAAGTTCATATCATGATTAAGACTCAAGCAAGGTTTCATGAATCTAGATCAAATACTTTTTGAGTGAGGCGTGTCACAAGGTGAAAATGTGCATTTCTGACTATTTCAGGGGCCATAACTCTAAAAATAGGGGGCAGAGCCAGACGAAATATAGGAGGTGCCCAAGTTCATACCATGATAAAGACTCATGCAAGGTTTCATCAATTTATATCAAATACTTTTTGAGCTAGGCGTGTCACATGGTGAAAATGTGCATTTTTGACTAAATCAGGGGCCATAACTCTAGAAATAGGGGGAGGACCCAGATGAAAAATAGAAGGTGCGCAAGTACATATCATGATTAAGACTCATACAAGGTTTCATGAATCTATATCAAATACTTTTTGAGCTAGGCGTGTCACAAGGTGAAAATGTGCATTTTTGACTATTTCAGGGGCCATAACTTTAAAATTAGGGGGTGGAGCCAGATGAAAAATAGAAGGTGCACAAGTTCATATCATGATAAAGACTCATGCAAGGTTTAATTAATTTATATCAAATACTTTCTGAGCTAGGCGTGTCACGAACTTCGGACGGACAAGAGCAAATCTATATGCCCCCACCACTCGTAGGGGGGGGCACAAAAATGTATTTATTTCTTTCTTTCTTTTTATGGTTTAAAGTAGAAACCCATTCTTATCTATTACCTCCCTTTATGGCGTCATACTGCAACAGAGAAAGTACTGCTTTTCTGGCTGCTTAATTAATAATTTAGCACTATGATATTTTAATATAACATAGAAAAGGAACAGAGTAAATGGTCCCCTACAACAAGTGTTCTTGCGATAGATGTAGTCTCTCGAGCAAGTCTGACTGCAGCTTTTTGGGCCTAACAAAGTGCATGCAAAACTTCAATCCAATTTACATTGAATTCAACAAAGAGTTATCTAACTTTGTCATTTCAGTAAGTTTGATGACTAGGAAACAGTGAAACAAGTTTAATCCAGTACATTTGTTACTAGGGTACAGCTTGATCTTTAGTCACACATCTTTTTTTTTTGGATTTAACGTCGCACCGACACATGATAGGTCATATGGCGGCTTTCCAGCTTTGATGGACCCATGGTACCCCTCAGTGCATTATTTCATCACGAGCGGGCACCTGGGTAGAACCACCAACCCTCCGTAAGCCAGCTGGATGGCTTCCTCACATGAAGAATTCAACACCCCGAGTGAGGCTTGAACCCACATCGATGAGGGGCAAGTGATTTGAAGTCAGTGACCTTAACCACTCGGCCACGGAGGCCCCTAGTCACACATTACAACTTCAACTAAATCAATGTCAAAATAGGTCATTAAATTCTTTGAAGTGTTACTGAAATTGCTAATTTTAGTAAGTCTGATGATTTTAAGAAGTTTCAATGCAATACTTAGATACAAAATGTACAACCTTGCAAGCAGACAAGGACAAAAGCTTGGACAAGTAAAACTGCTATCACTATAAATAGCATAAAATTGCCTGACCCCTCTGGCAGACAATGATAATCTAGCATTTTGTTTATAATGACTAAACTTTCATATAGTATCAACAGTAACTTACTCAAAATTCCTTCCTGTTGTAGCTGGGTACAGCATGGATAATTTCAATTTGTGATCTGGTCCCACGATAAACACCTGAAATACACAACTAGATAATGTCAGAAACCTGCCTTAGTTAACTGGCTCATTGGGGATTGCACAACTGACAACTTCCACACATGAGAAGGAGAGAGAGTATGAACTAGTGCTTTGCTTTTTGTTGTTGTTTTTTTTCACTGATTTGGAAATGGCACTACGGCTTTTAGAATTGGGAAAAAATGCATTATAAAAATTGATGTCTACATTGGGTTTTAGGTAAAGTCAAGAATATTCAACTGTTTGGTTGTGTGTTCCACTTTTACTCTATACAGAAACTGGTAGAACCAAGCGATTGATATGCAACAGAGATCATCTAGATCATCTATATGGAAATGCCTTTTAATGTTCAGGTCCCTGTGGTCTTGGGGGGAAGGGGGATGGTGGAGGGGGAAGACATACTATTCAATAGTTCCATTCATCCTAGGATGTGTCAAGGTTCTGCTACTCTGCATGTCCAAACAACCTATGAAGTTTCAAGGTTCTGGGACAAGTGTCTCTCAAGTTAGGGATCAGAAACTGTTTTCATGGTTTACTGCCCTGTGAGCTTGACCTACTGACCCCAAATCATTAGGGATCATTTGCTAGGCAAGTCCAATAATCCTTTGAACTTAAAAGGTTCTGAGTCAAAAGGTTTTCAAGTTATTGATAGGAAATGGTTTTCTATGTTCTGGCCCCGCTTTCACTAACGTTCTCAAAGTGAGAAAATTCTCAGCTCAAGATTTTCTCAGAATAGTCTGAGAATTGTCTCAGCTGAGAAATTTCTCAAGTTGGCTTTCGCTAAACTTTTTCTCAAGTCTTGAGATTTTTCTCAGCTGAGCCGTAATTTTTTAAGACATAAGCGGCCAAACATCCAAGGAGCCGCGTGAACTTTCCCACGAACACGAGTGCATAGTTGGGGGCAGTGGATTTATTCATTTATTGAGACGAAATGAAGCGTTGAGAAATGTTCATAAACAACATGTACAGTTTCGGGATATATCCAAATTGTATGTTTGTACAAAGGTATGGCAGTGTATTTTCAATATTATAATTAATCAGCCTCAGACCTGTCACTTTTGAACCAATCAAACACACAGTCGAGGGTACTACGTCATATTGCATGTGTTTTCTTTACCAAATATGGGATTAGGTAAACACAGCCATATGTTGTTACACTACGTGTGACAATTTTATGATATCGGGCATATGTTTATGGGAATCCAGATATGCAGCCGTAAGTATACATTGTTTTGTGATTCACATATTAATTACTGCAGTTAGTGTATTCATATCAATGATTGCAGGGACATACATAGCTATGCATTCTCTACTGTAGGCATTTAAAACTTTGAACAACACAATTTGTTCACAAAACTCACATTCTATTTTGTAGAAGATATCAAGCTTATTTTTCAAAAGCATTTTGTCATTTCTGTCATGATTACAAATTAATTCTGTGTCTAACGTATTTCGCCAGGTACTCTGTGAGTTGAAAGTGCTGCAAACCATGTACATTGTTTTGAAAATGCAAAATGAAAGTGAAAGTAGGTAGAGCTGTCAAAATAAAAAAAAATGCAACATTTCAAAAAATATAAAAGTTAATTATATTTCATTAACCAGAGTACCTAGATAAGTATGTTAGACACACAACAAGAACAAATTTAGAGAAAAAATGTGTTTGAAAAAAAAAAAGATTGACATTTCTACAAGGTAGAATGTGGACAGTTAGAGGTACAAATACAAAGTATAACCAAACAAGGTGACCTTTATAGAAAGTACCTGTTACTTGTTTATATGTGCTATGAATATTATTGGTCTGTCAGGTATAATTTCCATTTATGAAAATTTACATGAGGGGGTCTCGAGAAAAAGCTTTACATGATCCTAGTTCTACTTTTCATTAATTTTCTACTTTCACTTTCAGTTTGAAATGTGTTCCATTTTTTTTTTAATTACATTTTTGCAGCACTTTGGTTTAAACATATTTTATTCGTCTATATACAGCTACATGAAAAAATATTGAACACAACAAAAATGAAAAGGATTAAGCTGAAAGCAGATTAATGCTTACTGAAGCTTTTTCCAGCACTTTCACCCTCCAGACTTCTGAATAACCAATATGTTATGTTAGACAATAGTATAAACATTAGTCTCACTTGAGATGCAAACAACAGGTGTCATATATAGGCCTAGCTTATTCCTGTTTTTAAATGTTGCAGGTTTGTAATATATCATAACTTGAGACAGGACTATATAAAAACTATTTTTGACACAAGCATGGTAACAAAATATATTTTTGAAACAGAAGTTTGAAAATCTGTATGACAGTATAATAGCATTTTATGATGAGAAATTTCCAATCAGTAGAATATATATTTGTATATTAAAGCTTTTCCTTCTTTTTCTGTACACTTCTGTATATTGTAGATCTAAATAGAGACATAATATGAAATTCCTCAATAAAATGCTAAAATATGTTGTTGTTTTTTTTTGAAAATCATTATGAAAGAAAAAGCTATTTCAATTGTAAGGCATCCCTGAAATGTCACAGATTTTGATAATGGTTTTAAATGTTCATTGTCAATGCATATGTTTCAGAGTATGCTATTTAATTTTATATGTTTATATATTTTATATGTGGTTTATATAATACATACCCACACACAATTTTATTAAGATTCTTGTAGATATCAAAATTATGTAGCTAATAATTATAAGCTTATGTACATACACCCAATAACCATTGATCTTGTATACCTAAGGCTCAGACTTAGTGTTTAAGATTTTCTATATTATCAAAATCTTTGACAATGTGTAATTTAAAGATTGATATTCCTTCTTATAAATGGAATAAGGTATATTTAAACCTGGTTACAGAGCAATTTTATATAATTTATATCAGGTCACAGCCTGCTGATGAAGATCCTCAGCTTATACAGAGGTCAGGCTTGAGCTATGTGCTGATTCAAAAGATGCTAATGACAGTGGATAATCCATTCTGAGTTGTTCTAGGACCATTCACCAACGTTTCAAAACACTGATGGAACTGAAGGCAGTAGGTGTACTGGTGTCTGGCCTGTGATTTCAAGTATAATAGTATGTATTGACTAAGTTAGTCTCAATGTTTCCTAAATTTGCAAACTCTATTATAATTCAAACCATGCTAGATTTTAATTTTACTCAAAAGGAAATAAAGGAGAACAATAAATAAAATCATGCTTGCAAAATATACAGAAACCAAATTGATACCCTGAATGGAGGCACTTCATTTACAAACATTTGAAATGGATCTGTCTGATTTTGACCAAGTATTGGTTTTGGTTTGAAACTTTCACTTATGATAATTTGCATGCCTAGCTCAGAATATAAAGCACTAGACTATGAATCAAGAAAAGTTGTAAGTTTGATCATTTGGCTGTACATGCAATATCTTTAACAGTTTGAGAGAAGAACATGTCTGAAGTCATTTGTCCAACATTTCTTACTCATTTACAATAGGAAGTTGTCTGTGAGCACAAGTCATTTCTAGTAAAGAATGCAGGAACACTTGAAAGGTTAACTGAACACCATTACATGACTGAAATACTATGGCAAAATTGAATCATATTGAAACAAAAAACAAAAAAAAGGAAATTTTGCTCCATAAATGCATAACTAAAATAAAATTTGTGATAGTGTACTGTATATAACATAGAAAAAACAATTTCTTTTCAGATTGATGTACCTCCTCCTGATGTATCTTCTTGAATACAATATATCTGCCATGTGGAAGGAACAAGCTGCAAGATATACTGTGGAAGTGGGGGCCTATGTAAAAAACATTTTATTTAAAGAATATAAGAAATCTGACACTAAACTACTGAAAAGGTGCACAGGGGACATTTTTGTGTGTATAGACTTTCATCAAGATTCTGAGAAAGTTGATTTATTAAACAAAAATAGTCATATTGTGTCTTCAAAGCTGAAAAGATTAAGATCTTAGGAAAACATTAGGACTCAAGAAAAGTAATGGGGTTATGAAACTAGTGTTCAACATTTAAATTGTTTTTGTTTTTTTCACTACATTTTGTGAAGAGGGTTCCATCACAAGATGTGACATATTGGTAAGAATGAGATGAAGTTTATGAAAAAAAGTATTTTGCTTTAAATGTGCAGACTTTAAGTTACATAAAAATCAAAGCTGTAACAATAAAGCTTGATTAAAAAAACACACTGTTGAAAACTAGCCTTCATGTAAATGTCACACTTTTTTGGGTGCCCAGGGGACACAATTGGCTATATAATTTAATATAACTTTAACCCTTAGGCCCTTGCTAAATTTCTTTAATGAACTTGTCCGTTTTACAATTTGGACAGTATTATTAAGTGTTAAAAGGGGTGCTAACCAAAAAGATACTGACTGTATGGTGAACAGTGCAGATCAAGATCAGACTGCACAGATGTGCAGGCTGATCATGATCTACACTTGTAACAAAGGTAGGACCAAGCATGTACAGCATGATAAGGGTTAAAACTGCTTGAGCCATTCAGCTGAAAATTGCAAACATTTGTTGACTACATTGATTGGATATATGTAATTTGCCCCAAAACACTTTATAAAACTAAACCGAATTAAAATAAGGTGAGTGAGAAGAAAAAGCTTAATTATTTAAAAAAAAAAACAATATAGTCGAAAGATATACATTGTTGAATATACATTATCTTTGTTCACATTAAATTTAAATGTGGCTGCCACATTGTTTGTTAGGAACATAAGACACATTAATTTCTTGTTTTCGAATTTTAATTATCGCATTTATGTGTCAAAGATTGGCATGGGTGAAAATGTTACTGAAAATACTAAATCAGTTTTTATTGATTAACTCCCTTTTTGGCTTGTGCAGTATAAAGTCATGTGCATCATTGAAAGTATATGTAGTACTTTTCTAACCAACTGATAAACACTCTATTTTTGGAAAGTTTGTTGCATAAAGTTAAAGGAGGTTTTTTTTGTATGAAATTTATATGGTGTAGGCCTTTAAGCTGTTTACTTTAAAAACCACCTTGTATTTTTGATAATTTCTTATGTAATTAAGTCATTTCTAATAATTTCTCTTTTAATTGACCCTGAGTGGCAGTTCTTGTTAACTACAAAACCATCTACTATTATTGGTTAACTAATTATTGGAATAGTGAGCATTTTAACATTGTTTCAGCACAATGCACTCCTTTATGGGAATAGGGAGGCAATAGCACATTTAACTATTAAACTAATTATTAAACTATGTCATTTGAATGAAAACAGCCTTAGACACACCTGAAAATCAGATAAATTTGAAAATACATGCAAAGTTTTAAAAATGTTTTTGGATTTAAGTTATAACATTTTCTTATTTTAATCTTCAGTTGGTTATAAATGCAACTGATTGTTTTTATCAACATCTGTTGTCAGGTGTGTTTCGTCCCAATTTAATTTTGTGACCCATACAGTGTTTCCAGGACTCATCAGTAAGAGAAACACCATCAACTTGAGTCAACAACATAAC
Source organism: Mercenaria mercenaria (assembly GCF_021730395.1). Classification (NCBI taxonomy): domain Eukaryota; kingdom Metazoa; phylum Mollusca; class Bivalvia; order Venerida; family Veneridae; genus Mercenaria; species Mercenaria mercenaria. Next base: position 70,731,204 of record NC_069375.1, read on the forward strand.
TTTTAACATGTGAACAGAAGTTAATAATAAACATTTTCATAGGAAGAATAGTGAACTGGAACAGTAAATGAAAATTTAAAAGAAATGAAAACCTGTACACTTTGGCATTTCATAGTTCTTTAAAAAAAAATCAAATTTATCTGAGAAGACAATGACAGTGAAATATAAAATTTTACTTAAAATTATTGTTGTAAATCATACTGAAATCTAACAACTTACTGGTAATATAAATTTTATCAATAGCATAGAGTTAAGATTTTCTGATATTTTTGGAAAGATTTGAAAAACATTGTACTTTAAATGTTCAACCAATATTTTAGATCAAATTATGAAATGCCATATTTATTTATAAATTTATGAATAAAACTGTTGTCAACTTATAAAAATTTCTGTTAACTTTAATAAATTATTAGAACTTAGATATTTTTCATTGTCTTTGTGTCCATCAGTTTTTCTGCTTATTCCATGACACCATGCTGTTTGCCACTTGCTAAATGTGAAATATCTAAAGTATAGACTCTGATGTTAATAGTTAACAGCACTGCAAAATGCAGAACAAAATATTTCCAAATGCTTATTAATGAGTGATTACTTATAAACAAGCTGGTGTATAGAGCCGTATGTAACATCATGCTATTATGTAATAACTTTTATCACTTGACATGGGTAGAGACTGAACCTACAATATCCCACTGAAGTGGTGGGCCATCTACCACTTGGCTACTGAGGCCCATGAGGCAACAGGACTTGATTACTACAAAGTGGAGATTTTGTTTAAGCAGTAGGTTAGCTTAGTTGGTAGAGTACTAGTCCTGTATGAGAGGGCCCCCAAGATTGAGCCCTACAGTAGACTGACTGCACATTTTACTCAATCTGTTCAATTAACTAGGGACACAACATTGGACTGCGGCTGTTTTATAAACTAGAGGACGACTTTTATACAGCAGGGGAGTTTATTATGGTATAGGACTTGATTACCACAAAGGGGAAATTGTTTCAGCAGCTGGTTAGTTCAGTTGATAGTGCGCACACCCTGTAAACAAGGGGTCCCGGCTTTGAGCCAACCAATAACTGCTCATTTTTATCACCCCTTGATAATAACCCCCAAGTTGTGAAACGGAATTTCACAATTTTGTTGTGCGCTAAGAATAAGGACTTCTAGGGACGTTACTGCACAAGTCAATATATCTCGGTACGAGCGTTTTTGGTACGAAACATAGGCACAGTAAAACGTCTACCGTACTTAATAAATATTGTCTTAAAAGTTGTGTAGCATTCGAGACGAGAAAGAAACAATTTAGAAACAGTAAAAAGGTTTGAAAATGTTTTTATTGTGGTAAATTAATTGCTGCATGTGTTTTAAAAGCGTAAACAGTGCCCCTAGCAACAATCGGCCATTTTAGTTTTACTTGGATTACTTCCCTTGAAATTAAGAAATACCGTCTCTGACGAAGTTTGTTGTCATTCATGTCATGCTGGTGAACTCAACGTGAAACTGGCACCGACTACGGCGGCGGCGTATATTGTATCGTCGAAAAGTCGCCATTTTGTTTCTTTGAGAAAAGCACTGAGACAGCCCAACCCTTGACTCAAGAAATCTGAGAAAAATCTCAGCGCGGAAGTTGAGATTTCAGTGAGAGATTTTTAGTGAAAGCCAATCTGAGAAAAATCTCAAGCTGAGAATCAAAGTTGAGATTTTTCTCAGACTTGAGCTGAGATTTTGACTTGAGAACGTTAGTGAAAGCGGGGCCTGGCCTTTGACTGAGTGACCTCAAAATCGTAAGGGAACATCTACTTCGCATGTCCAGTCATCCTGTGATGTTTCAAGGTTCAGTGTCAAGTGGTTCTTAAGTAATGAATCAGAACTGGTTTTCAATGTTCTGGTCCATTTGACCTTGACCTTTGAAAAAGTGAACCCAAGATCCATAGAGGTCATCTACTCTGCATGTCAAATCATCCAATGAAGATTCAGCTTTCTAGGTCAAGTTGTTCTCAAGTTATTAACTGGATAAATATTTCCATGTTTTTGCCTCTGTGACCTCGACCTTCAACAAAGTGACCCCAAAATCTATAGGGGTCATCTTGGCATGTCTAAGTCGCAATGTTCTGAGGGAATGGATCTGATGTTAATGATAGGAATTGGTTTTCCATGTTCTGCACCCTTGACCTTTAATAGAATGACTCCAAACTTGATAAAGGTCTTTAGTTTATTTTGCATGTCCAATCAACCCGTGAAATTTAGAAGTGGTTCTGAAACGGTTTTGCATGTTCTTGTCCCTGTGACCTCGACCTTTGACCTACTGACCGAAAATCAATAGGGGTCATCAACTCTGCATGCCCAATCACCCCATTAAGTATCTGTTCTGGGTCAAGTGGTTCTCCATTTACTGATTCATGACAGATATTCATGTTCAGGCCCACTAACCTTGACCTTTGACAGAGTGAACAAACAAGAGCTGTTGGAGGATAGCAATGCTCGACTCTTCAACAGCCATGCCAAATAAATGAATATTAAAAGTCGAAAAAAATGCATCATTTTGGAAAAATATAAAGTAGAGTTATGGAACCTGTGCACTGCATGTCTGATTATGACAGTGAACAAGTGGGTAAGTTTCCATCCATTCCCATTACTGGGTACTGAGATACCAGCTTACATACAAAAAAACTTAATCAAAAACTGCTAAGTCGAAAAAGGGGCATAATTTCTCATCAGTTGGTACTGAGATACCAGCTTACATATAAAACCTTAATAAAATTTTTTGAAGAATTTTGTAAAAATGCAAAATAGAGTTATTGAACCTATGCATAGTAAGTCAGTTTATCACAGTGAATAAGTGTGTGAAGTTTCAATCCATTCCAACAAGTGGTTACTGAGATTCCAGTTTACATACAAAAACATAACCAAATCAGGACGTCAACACCGACGCATGAGTGAGCTAAAAACAATCGAGGTCATGTATTCTATAAGCCCAGGTATCACCCTATGGTGACTGATGGTTCTAGATGAAAATGTTCTCAAGTTTTTGCTTGGAAATGAACTGTGAGGGACAGACGGACAGGGCAAAAACAATACTTTTCCCCCCACTGGTCAGCAATTCTCTGTAACCTGTTAATCTGCCAAAGAAAGGAAATTTTAAATGAATAATCCTTTAAATCATGACAAGTCACAAACACTTACAGCACGGCAGGTGAGAGGAAGTCCTGCGGAATCCTTTTCGACAGGGTCCAGCATGCCCAGTTTTGTGGCAAGGTCACGCTTAGGGTCAGCAATAATTGGGAAGAGGAAATTCTTGTCACCTGTATAACTTTTAATGTCCTGAAATGCAAAAAACAGTAAACTGAAAAAATACACTGAAAACAAGAGGGTCATGATGACCCTGGATCGCTCACCTGAGTAATATGATTGAGCTACATGTTTCAAATGTCAAACTGATGATAAAATATTAAGAAAGTCAGTAGATCACATTCATGGTCAATGTAATTCAGTTTCACGATTTGTGTGCAAAACTGTGTTTGTCATCAAAATTTCAAGGCTGTATCTTAAAAAACAAGAAAGTAGGTCAGTAGGTCAAGGTCACAGTCAAGTGACATCATACCACTTGGGGTCATCAGGTAATTATAATTAAACAGTCTTGAAATAGGATCAGATGATTTTTTAAGTAAGTATTTTTCCTATATAATTCAAATAATAACTAAGTGACCCCAGGGCTGGACCTCTTTTAATCCCAAAGACATAATTTGAACAATTTTGGTAGAGGACTACTAGACAATGCATCATACCAAATATCAAAAGCCTAGGTCGTATGGTTTCAGACAAGAAGGTTTTAAAGTTTTTTCCTATATATAAGTCTATGTAAAACTTGAGACCCCCAGGGCGAGGCCAAATTTGACCCTAGGGGGATAATTTGAACAATCTTGGTTGAGGACCACTAGATGATGTTACATACCAAATATCCAAGCCCTAGGCCATGTGGTTTTGTACAAGAAGATTTTCAAAGTTATCCCTATATAAGTCTATATAAACCATGTGACCCCTGGGGTTGGGCCATATTTGACCCTAGGGGGATAATTTGAACAATCTTGGTAGAGGACCACTAGATGATGCTACATACCAAATATCAAAGCCCTAGGCCATGTGGTTTTGTACAAGAAGATTTTCAAAGTTTTCCCTATATAAGTCTATATAAACCATGTGACCCCCGGGATGGGGCCATATTTGATCCTAGGGGGATCATTTGAACAATTTTGGTAGAGGGCCACTAGATGATGCTACACACCAGATATCAAAGCCCTAGGTCCTGTGGTTTTGGACAAGAAGATTTTTAAAAGTTTTTCCTTTTGGTTGCCATGGCATGGAATTCAATTCTTTGAACAATTTTGAAAGGGGGCCACCCAAGGATCATTCCTGTGGAGTTTGGTGTAATTCTGCCAAGTGGTTTTCAAGAAGATTTTTTTAGAAATTGTTGACGCACGATGCACGACGGACATCAAGCGGTCACAATAGCTCACCTGGTCACTTCATGACAGGTGACCTAAAAGTCAGTAAACATGTAATCTATGGTTTAACTTCGCTGAAATCAAATTTTTAATGCTCCTAGGCATCATGTGATTTAACTATATGTCCTATTTGTCCATCTGTCAACCTATACATATAAATGGCCTTGACCCTTGTTGTAGTTTACTTTTTCCTCTTGATATCTGTTGACAAATTTGAATCAATGCAAAATTTTAAAAATTAATGCAGCCTTCAGTGAATGGGTTGCTAAAACTCTTAGCCGAAATGCAAATGTCAAAGAACATATAATCACTTTCACATCTGGCGTGGTCCTTAACTTTTGGTGTCAAATAGTCTGGATGCAACGCTGTGGTTTTGGTTCAGGTCTTTGGTCAGACAAGGATGAAACTTCAAAATCAGAGGCTGCGAATTCCAATATTATCATCTCAGTAATTTCTAAAGTTAAAACAAGTAGCTGCATTCAATAAATGGTACATCAAAAATCAAGTAGATGCCGGGGGCATAAAAAAGCTTACTAAAAAGTAATTAGTTTTTAAATTCCATATGACAGCTTCAATATGTTATGATAACGTCTGAGTTTTCAAAAGTCTTAAATTGATAAAATGCATTACAACTGCCGACAATAAAAGTGAAGCGCCTTTATTGGTTAATACTAGAGATGCTTTTGAGAAAAGCGCATGTCTCCCACAACTGCCTAATCATCTAAATAGTAAGTCAGTCTGCGCTTTCTTGGGCCCAAAATGTACCCTATACTCCTTGTGCATGCACTTTCTTGCACCCAAAATGTACCCTATACTACTAATAAAAGTAGTATAGGGTAGGGTTTGGGTGCACGAAAGCGCATGCGCTCTGAGGATTTTTCGGTAATTCAAGGGCCATAATTCCGAAGTGCCTGGGCCAATTTGGCTGGTTATCGAACTTGGCTAAGGTCTTATGGTCAGACACATTTTGTTTAAGTTTGGTGAAGATCAGACAAGCTTTGGGACAGACACACACAAACACACACACACACACACACACACACACAGGGACTGGAGTAAATCAATATGTCTCCCACACCACTGTGTTTTTTTGTTTGTTTTGGGTTTAACGCCGTTTTTCAACAGTATTTCAGTTATGTTACGGCGGGCAGTTAACCTAACCAGTGTTCCTGGATTCTGTACCAGTACAAACCTGTTCTCCACAAGTAACTGCCAACTTCCCCACATGAATCAGCGGTGGAGGACTAATGATTTCAGACACAATGTCGTTTATCAAATAGTCACGGAGAACATACGCCCCGCCCGAGGATCAAACTCACGACCCCGCGATCCGTAGACCAACGCTCTTACCTACTGAGCAAAGCGGGCGGGGTCACACCACTGTGTGGTGGGAGACATAATAAATATAATGCTCAAATAAGACCTGGTAAAACCCCATTCATGAAAATCAAGACACTGTGTCCAAGATGATGAAAAGAACTGCAGCAAACAAAGTGAAATTTATGGTTCATGCACTCTGCACGTTGTCTCGTACCATCTACCTACATTTCAAGTTTGCAATACCTTGAATGGTTAATAAGTTCGAATTGTGACCTTGACCTTAAACCTATAGACCCATTCTTGTTTGCCGAAATTGTGAAGTAGCTGTTTTATACTTGTGAAGAAGCCAAACATCTGCCTCTGTAATATACTGAAAAAGTCTTGCTTTATATGTGCAGATGCGTAGACCCATTCAGGCCTTTTATCTTCATATAATAGAAGCCTATATAACGCCACTTCCCAATAAAAAATATACTATTTTTTCCCAGCTGTGGCAGAGATGTTTCTCAAAATGCAAGGTAAGATTTCCCAAAATCTTGCCAACAGATGGTTAAGACTTTTTTTTACATTTTAGTATTTCCAGAGGAAGCAATTTTGTCTAGTATCAATTTTTTGTCGTACTATAGCCTAACAGCGCACAGAACCACATGTGACACATTACCAGTCTAATCTGTTGTGTCACTGGCCTGGATTTTAGACCGTGTTTCAGGAGAGATAAATTTAATCCAACTTTTAGTGTTTACTTCCAGTTGATTACTTTTCCCAAAGTGGACAATTATTGCACATATATTTCCCACTTTGAAAGTCCAAGCTCTTTTCCCAATTTCGTGATGAAAAGCCCTAGCTGCCATTTCAACAACTTTGGAAAAGGACCATCCAAGGAGGATCAATACATGCCATGCTTCATCAACATCTTATTGATTTCAGACTAGATTAGGCCAAAATTAAAAAATTCTTTGTTTGCCCTTTACAGACCCTAGATTTTAGAGGTGGGTAGGTAGGTAGGAAAAATATTTTATTTTATTCAGGAAATTTTAATTGAACGTATAGTGGTTTGAAAAAAATGAAAAATTGTTTTGACCTCTTTAAATGTTTAAAACTGTATTTTAAATGTTATTATTAATAAAAAATTTTTATAGTAGCTTTTTTTTTTTTTAAAAATTTTCCCGGCCATTTCATTAACTATAAGAATCCTGCCAGATACAAAACTTGAACCACACCTAGTATTTGTTTTTAATGGGCCATTTTCCCTCAAAGTATTGAAAATGTTGTCCAGGTCTTTGAAAAAGGGAAAGGGGGTTGGAAATTCCCCATGTATTCAAAAAACTAAAATTTTTATAGTATTGAAATTCAAAATAGCCATTTTTGAAGGCTTATTTTGTTTTTGTACTTTTTCATTTCAGTTTACAAAAAATCATTCTCTGATCCTTTTGGGCTAAAGGATCAAAACGTTATAAAAATCAAGAATTTTTTGTGGGGACGGGGCCCAAAAGGGTTTCAAAATCTTTTTAAATTTTAAGGGTGACGGGATTTAAAGGGTTTCAAAATAATACAAAGGGGGCCATGGGGCCCCGTATCGCTCCCTGCCCTTTTGACCTAGTAAAGATATTTTCATTAAGATATGGTCTTAAACCCCGCCTTGGGGTGTTACAACTTTTCCTTTTGATTTGCCTGGTGACTGTTTTTGATCCCCAGACCCAGATTTGAACTTGACTAAAGATCTTCAAATTAACAATCTGAAAAAGTTTATGAAGATAAGTAAAAAATTGGGCCTCTAAAATGTTAACAAGCTTTCCTTTGATTTGCCCCCCCCGGTGCCCTAGTTTTGACCCACCTGCCAGATTTGAATTGTATGATCATCAAGATTAATTTTGACAATTTTCATTAAAACTGGTCATAAATGTGGCCTCTGGGTTAACGGGTTTGACCTGGGATAGTTTTTGACCCCAGATGACCAAATACGAACCGTCAAATTTTTTATTGAGGGTAACATTTGCCCCAAGTTTAATTAAGTTGGGTCAAAATTGGACCAAGGTGTGAAAAAGTTTTTCCTTTTGTTTGACCGGGTCCCTGTTTTAATCCCGATGCCCCAAATACAAACCTCCCCAGTTGCTAATTTTTGTTTTGAGGTAATTTTCAAGTTTCATTAAATTGGGAAAAAAATTTTGCCCTTAGGTGTTAACAAGTTTTCCTTTGATTTGACCCGGTGATAGTTTTAGCCCCCAGTGACCCGATACGAACTATAAGTTTTATTGAGGGTAACTTTCTGACCAAGTTAAATTAAGTTGGGAAAAATTGTGCCCTTAGTGTGTTAAACAAGTTTCCCCTTTGATTTGCCCTGGTGACTAGTTTTTAAACCCAGATGACCCTTTTCGAACTCGTCCAAGTTTTTTATTGGGGAAACATTTGCCCAAGTTTATTAAGAGTGGGCAAAAATTGTGATCTCTATAGTGTTAAAAAGTTTTTCCCTTTGATTTGCCTGGTGCCTAGTTTTTGCCCCCAGATGACCATTACAAAACTCATCCAAGATTTTTTGGGGGTAACTTCGACCAATTTTTGGATTAAGAGGGGGCAAAAATTGTGTTTTTGTTTAACAAAGCTTTTCCTCGATTTGCCTGGTGCCCTATTTTTTGCCCCCAGTTGCCCCAAATATCGAACTCACCCAAAGATTTTTTGAGGGTAACATTCTGATAAGTTTCATTAGATTAGGGTTAAATTGTGCCTTAGAGTGTTAACAGTCAAATTGTTGAGCCAAGGCGACGGACAAGGGGATCACAAAAGCTCACCTTGAGCACTTGTGTAGGTGAGCAAAAAAATTAATGAAGGATAAAAAGGGTTTCCCAAATCTTTAAAAATTTTTTGAAGACGTCAAGATATAAGGTCCAAAATCATTATTTTAAAATTCTTTTAGGGCGGGATCTCTTAAAAATTGGGCTCGAAGACCTGTATCATCTTGCATATGACCTAAAATTAGATATAAAGTTTAAACATTTTGCCCAAAGTTTCATGAGATACATCAAAAATGGGGCCTCTAGATTGTTAACAAGTTTACCTCTGTTTTGCCTGGTGACCTGTTTTTGGGAACCCCCTGACCGTTTAAAAATCGCTTAAGATTCTTAAGATTAAAATTCTGACCAATTTTCTTAAATAGTTAAAAAATGACCCTCTCGATTTAAAATGCTTTTCCTTTTATTTGCCGGGTGACCTTGTTTTGCCCCCAAACCCCGATTCAATTGTAAAGATCATCAAGATATTCTAAAAAGTTTCATTTATTAGGCCTCTAAGGTTCAACAAGCTTTTTCCTCCTTTTTTACCGGGACCTATTTTTTGCCCCAAATGCCCAAATCGAACTGTCCGTTTTTGTTGGGGAAAATTTTGAAAAAAGTTTCTTTAAGACGGGGCCAAATTTTGTCCCCTTAGGTGTTAACAGAAATGTTGCGAAAACGGACGACGGAAAAAGGGCGAACAAAAGCTCCCCTTGGCACTTCGTGCTGGTGAGCAAAAAATTAATGACAGGATCAAAAGGTTTACCAATCATTAAAATTCTTTTAGAATGACAGTCAAGATCATAAGGTTCACAAATCATTATTTATATAATTCTTTTAGGATGACGGATCTCTATAAAAATTAGGGTTTTGAGACCCTGTACCCTCATTGACATAGACCTAAATTTGATCATCAAGTTAAACTTTTTGACCAAGTTTAAAATAAGTAAAATCATAAATGTGGCCTTAGATTTTTTAACAGATTTACCCTGATTTTGCCCTGGGGACCTAGTTTTGAACCCATGCCCCGTTTAAAAATTGCCCTTTAAAGATTTTTAAGTTTAAAAAATCTGCCCAAAGTTTCATTAAAAATACGTTTAAAAAGTAGCCTTACAGAGTAAATAGCTTTCCTTTTTTGCCCTGGTGCCTTTTTTTTGACCCCACAGACCATATTCAACTTGCCAAAAATCTCAAGATATTCTAAAAAAGTTTCTTAAATTAAGTGACCTTAAGTGTCAAAAGCTTTTCCCCCGTTTGCCCTGGTGCCCTAGTTTTTGACCAAAGACCCAATATTGAACTCGTCCAAGATTTTGTTGGGGTAACTTTTGACCGTTTCTTTAAGACGGGCCAAAAATTTGGACCTTAGGTTTAAAGTTAATTTGTGTGATGACGGACAGGGCGATCACAAAACTCCCGAGTAAGTGAGTTAAAAGGTTTCACAAGCCAATAAAAATACACCTCAGCCCACCATTTGTGGTTTAAACATAATCACATGAAAAGAATCATTTCACGTTCATTTTTTCGAACCCCCAAACCCAAACGGGTTGCCTTGCCAAGTTCCGTGGAAATACGGGAAAATAGCGGTGGGGAAAAAAATTGCCCATCTGTAAAATTTGGGGAAATTTTTTGAATGTTTTGTTATAGGGCTTTTATCTTTATATAACGGGGCCTATAAAAACCCTTTTCCCAATCCAAAAAATTACTTTTTTTTCCCCAAAACTGGGCGAGTATTTCCAAAATGTAGGAAAGTTTTCCCCCAAAATCAGAAATTGGGGATGGTTAGTTTTTAATTTTTTAGTATTTTCCAGAGAAGCGTTTTTTGGGCATCAATTTTTTTAAAACTAAGCCAACGGCATGTGTGAGCTTTACAGTCAAAAATCGTATGTTACATGGCCTTGATTTTAGTTGTGTTTAAGGGGAGAAAAATTTTTATTAATCTTTGGGTGTTTATTCCTGTTGATTATTTTCCCAAAAATGGCCCTTTATGTGCAGAAATTTCCCAATTTGAAAGGCTAAGGCCACTTCCCAATTTCCTGATGAAAAGCCCTGGTTATATAAATCTATAGAATCTATGAGCAGCAACAGAAACTATCCAGATGTATCAGGGAATATTTTTAAAATGAAAAATTAATTCATAATTTATTGTTTTTTAAAAACCCTTTTAAAATTTGAAGAAATCATGTGTTAAATTTAATTGATCAACAATGAAGTCAGTAGTCCCATAATAACCATTTTGCATGAAATTCGCATACGCTTGTAATTAACAATATTCTTAGTGAAATTTTATTTTCACTGGAAACATCAATGATTGACCTCAAAATAGCATAAAGTTTAAAAAATATTGCTGGTTGCATCGCAGGACTGAACCAAATTCAGTACGAATGCGTAATTGGGACGTAAGAATGCAACAGACAGGCAGAAGGTAGAGCCTTTTAAGGGGGTCTAAAGTTTTAGATCAGAGAAGGAAGTAAAATTCAAAGAAATAGTTTTTGGGTGTGTCTGTCGTCAGGGGGTGGGCGTGCAATGTGGGGATGGGGGCGTTCGGATTTTTGTTGAGTGATCATGTGGACTATAAGCACAAAAAAACTGGTTTTTTTTTTTCTCTATTTTTGAGAGTGGGGATATCGTTGATCCGTTTCATTCATTATCCCCTACCTACATTCCATTTTTAAAAGCAAAACACCTTGAAAAATTTTGAAGTCCCATTTGCAAAAAGTAAAGGGGCCCCAAAAGGCCCCTAATCGCCATCTGATTTCGCTGTCAATGAAGTTTTGTGATGTCTGTGAAATTATACTAAAATTTCAGCTAGTGTTTCTGACCAAAAGTTCTAAAATTTCCACAAGTAAATAGGCCAGGTAATGAGTTGTGTGTTTTTAAAGAAGTGGGATAAAAGTTGGGGAATGAGTGTCCAAAACTGATTTAAACTGAAAGTGACCAAACCACCCCAGCACCCATTTTTGAAATAAACAGAATAATGATTGTTCATAAAAAGTCCCCCAAGAAACATTATGAAAAAATTGTATGTAGTTTCCGTTATTCTATATGGGGAAAAGAATTAAAAACCCCTATCATCCCAAAACCGCGACATGTCTTATGCAAATAAAAATATTTGAACAATCTTGACAGAAGGTCCCAAAAAAATAAAACCAGAAATCCGTAGCCGCCTCACTCTGAGTAAGGGAGGGTTTCAGTTTAAAAAAAAACACCGTTTTGTGTGCAAGTGAGCTGTGAGTGATTTGGGGTTTTTTTTATGGCAAACCAACTTTAAAAACAGTCATTTCAAGAGGAAAAGTTTATACTAAAAACCCCAATTGTAAAGCACCCCCAAATTCATTTATGAAAATTGAAAAGCTATCTAAATCATTTATTAAAAATGTAAAGTGGGCATACAAAAATCATATAGAAAAATTTAAAGCATATCAAAAAACCATTTTTGAAACAGGTGTCAAAATGGTGACAAATCCCCCCACGACCTTGCCTTTGTCTGGTGACCCCCCAAAGTCAGTAGGGGTGGTGAATCAATAAGTATAACAGATGTGAAGTTTGGGGCCCGGGGTGCGGGGTTCGAAGTAAATGCCTTCATGCAAAGATTTAAATTTGGGGCCCGTGATTGACCTTGACCTGGTGACCCCAAGTCAGTGGGTTGGTGTATATAAAATATATCGGCACGTAAAGTTTGAAGGCCCGGGTTGAAGTGGTTCGCAAGAAAAAGTCCCTTCATGAAAAAATTTTAATTTTGGGCCCCTGTGCCTTGCCCTTTACCTGGTGCCCCCAAAGTAGTAGGGGTGGTGTACCAATAAGTACTATCGCATGTGAAGTTTAAAGGGTCCTGGGTGATGGTATGCATGTAAGTGCCTTATGAAAAAAGTTAACTTTGGCCCTTGACCTTGCTTTGACCTGGTGACCCCAAAGTCAGTGGGGTTTGGTGTACTCAAAAAATACTATCCCCGTAAAGGTTAAAATTTTGGGTAAAGGGGTTCGGGGGGTAAAAGTGCCTTCATGCAAAAAATTTAATTTTGGGCCCCCTGTGACCTTGCCCTTTGCCCAGTGCCCCCAAAAAGTCAGAAAGGGTGGTGTATCAAAAAGTACTTCAGAATTAAAGTTTGAAGGCCCGGGGTGAAGGGGTTCGGAGTAAAATCCCTTTAAAAGCAAAAAGTTAACTTTGGGCCCTGTGCCTTGCCCTTTTGACCTGGGACCCAAAGGTCGTGGGGGGTGTAAAATAAGTACTATCAGCATGTGAAGTTGAAGGTCCTGGGTGCAGTGGTTGCGATAAGTGCCTTTTGCAAAATTTAACGTTTGCGAATAACTAAGAATGGAGGACAGTTAAAACTAATATGCCCCCCTTGGGGGCAAAAAAATTTAAAAATTTATACATAATATTTTAAATTTTTCCAGCTATAAAAATTTAAAGGTTTACAGTATTCACAAAACAGCGATTTTTTTGTAAATGAACAGCAACTTGACGCAAAACTTATCTGCCAATACATATTTTTCTGTTCCCCAAAAATTGGATACTAAAATATTCTTTAAACAACTGCCCCCCTTTGAATAAATCCCTTAATTTATTTTTTTAAACGTTACAGTTTTCAATTACATTTTTTACGTTGCTTATTTTGTAAGTTTTTGTCAAAAACAAAAAATTTATTTGTTCCTGTAAATTAAATGTTGAAAATCAGGGCAAGAAGTTTGACTGCAGCAAGTGATCTTTAAGTTCATTGCGTATTTGTCGGGACAATAAAAAACAAGAGCTGTCACAAAGGGTGACAAATGCCTTGCAGCCCCCTTGCCTTTTGGGGACCTGGTGCCCCAAAGTAGTAGGGTGGTGCTCAGAAAAGTACTATAGAGTGAATTTTGAAGGTCCGGGGTAAAGGGGTTCCCCGAAAAAAACCCTTTCATCAAAAATTTAAAATGTTGGCCCATGTGCCCTTGACCTTTGACTGGGACCCAAGTCAGTTGGGGGGTTATCATTAAGTATTATCAGCAGTAAATTTTGATGTCTGAGTAAAGCGGTTCGGGGAAAAGTCCCTTTCATGCAAAAAGTTAACATTGGCCCTTTGACCTGGTAACCCCAAAAGTAGTAGGGGCTGTACTCAGAAAGTACTTCGCTTAAAGTTTGAAGGTCCGGGGTGCAGTGGTTTGGAGTAAAGTGCCTTATGAAAAAAAGTTAACATTGGGCCCCCTGGGGCCCTTGACCTTTGCCCTGGTGCCCCAAAGTCAGTAGGGGGGGTTTTACTGTTAAGTCCATAGTTACCCATTTTAAAAAAGCGCACCGTGTAAATGCGCACCCCCGATTTTGGCCCAAAATCCTGTGAAAAAAATTTTTGGTCATTTTGAGGTGGTGGAAACAAAGTCGGTTACTCGACACCGGAAAAAATTTTTTTATCTCTGGGCGGGGGCAGCATCGGTCTCGCGGATATCGTTTTTTGTTTTCTCGAAAATAAAACGTAAAATATTGTTTTTTTGTTTTTTTACTTTTTAAATTAACTATTTTGAATAAAAAAAACAGCATTGATTCTATTTGGGAATGGTATCTTTAAAAATGAATGAGCTTCTCAATTAAAACCAAATAAAAAAAGGGTGGTAGTCTTTTTGTCACGATAAAATGCCAAAATTTACGCCATTAAACGTGTCCCTGTGTCAATTAGTTGTTCAAAGTTTGTCTGGTTTAAAGATAATTCTCGATTTTTAAATTTTGTATCAAAATTTTTTTGATTTATTAACATTTTTTCTTAAAAAATACTTTTAATTTATATGAAATTTTTTGTTTTAAAGAAAAATAAACCCTTTGATCTTTTTGGAAGTAACGAACTTATTTTAGAGGCGTAAGCGGGGAGTGTTTCCTTTACCAAAATGGCGAAATCCCGGGAAAAAACTTGTTTTTAAGTTGGAAAAAATTTTCATACCTGTGTATTATTCGCCCCACGTTGGGGGTGGTCCCGGGGGGCAAAAAACTCGCATTTACTGGGTATCCGGTCTATCAGCAGTAAGTTTTAGGACGGGTGAGGGTTCAGGAGAAAGTGCCTTATGCAAAAAATTTAAAGTTGGCCCGTGATTTGACCTTTGACCTGGTGACCAAAGCAGTAGAGTGGGTACTCAAAAATATATCAGCAAGTACCCCCATCAGGGGCAATTGAAACCCGAAGGTCCCGGGTGGCGTGGTGTGAGTAAAGTGCCTTCAGCAAAAAGTTAACGTTGGCCCCTTGTGACCTTTACCCCTGATTCAAGTCAGTAGGGGGGGTTACTCAGTAGTATACAGATATGAAGTTTGAAGGGCCCGGGGGATGGTTGGAGTAAAGTGCTTCAGCAAAAAGTTTTAAAGTTGGCCCTGTGACTTGCCCTTTTACCTGTGACCCCAAAGTCAGTAGGGGTGGTGTTCAGTAATTTCATCAGTTGTGAAGTTTGAAGGTCCCCGGGTGCAGTGGTTGAAGTAAAGTGCCCTTATGCAAACAAGAGGGCCATGATGGTCCTGAATCGCTCACCTCTTCCCCCCGATCCCGTTTTTAGAATGACGTGTTTTTTCTATTTTTTTGACATAGTGACCTATTTTTGAGTCATGGACCCCGTTTTGAATTGACCCAGATATATCAAAATAAAAATTTGCCAATTTTTTTTGAAGATCCATTGAAAATTGGTCTTAGAGGGGCCAAGGGTTTTTCTATTATTTGACCCATGGACCTAGTTTTCGAAGATACGTGACCCTGTTTGAACTTTACCTAAAAATCATCAAGGTGAAAATTCTCACAAATTTCATGAAGATCTCGTGAAAAATATGGCCTTTAGAGAGGTCACAAAGGTTTTTCTATTTTTAATTACTGGCCTAGTTTTTGATCGCCGGACCCGTTTTGAAAGACCTAGATATCATCAAGGTGAACATTCAGATCAATTTTTTTGAAGACCCTTTAAAAATATGGCCTCTGAGAGGTCAAAAGCTTTTTAATTTTTTTTTTAGGACCCTGACCTAGTTTTTGACCGCAGTTACCCAGTTTCAAACTTGACCAAGATATCATCAAGATGAACATTCAGATAATTTATCGACCCTGAAAGGTATGGCCCTTTAAAAAGGTCACAAGGTTTTTTTTTTTATCTGCCCATGCCTTTTTTTAAGGCACGGACCCCGTTTCAAACTTGACTAGATTCATCAAGGTGAAAACTTGACCAATTTTATGAAGATCATTTAAGGGTATGGCCTCTAGAGAGGCACAAGGTTTTTCTATTTCAAGACCTACTGACCTGTTTTTGATCGCAGTTGCCCCTTTCAAACTTGCCTATCACATCGTTAAAATTCAGACCAATTTATACAGATCCCCTGAAAAATTTTTGGCCCCTTGGAGGTCAGTTTTTTTATTATTTGACCCATGACCTACTTTTGAAGGACGTGACCCACTTTTGAACTTGACCACATATCATCAAAATGAAAATTCTGCCAATTTTTTTAAAAGATCCTTTTAAAAAATGGCCCCTAGGAGGTCACAAAGGATTTCTTTTTTGACCTACTGACCTAGTTTTTTTACCGCACATGACCTGTTTCAAACTTGACCAGTTCATCAAGGAACATTCAACCAATTTCATACAGATCCCATGAAAATTGGCCCTTTTGAGAGGTACAAGGTTTTTTTATTATTTGCCTCTGACCTGTTTTTGATGGCAGGAAAAACCCCCTTTTGAATTGACCTGATATCTCAAGATGAACTTCGACCATTTTCATACAGTCCCCTGAAAAATATGGCCTCTAGGGGGTCACAAGGTTTTTTTTTTGACCAAATGACCTAGTTTTTGATGGCACGTGACCCCCGTTTCGAACTTGACCTAGAAATTTTATAAAATGAACTTCAGACCAATTTTTATGAGATTTTTTAAATTATGGCCTCTAAAAGGTACAAGGGTTTTTTTATTTTTAGACCCATGACCTAGTTTTTTAGGGGCCCTGACCCCCTTTTTGAACTTGATAGATATCACAAGATGAAAATTTGACGCTTTCATAAAGCCCCCCAAAAAATGTGACCCTAGAGTGGTCACAAACAAAGTTTTCGCGGACGGACTAACGCCGGGCGGACCCGGGACGGACGCGGACGCTGCGTGATCACAAAAGCTCCCCCGTCACTATGTGACAGGTGGGCTAAAAATTAATGTTGTGACAAACTAAAAAAACTAAAAAGGAGGAAATTGAAAACTAAAGCCTCCTTAGGGGGGCATAAAAATTTGGGAAATTTTCCCCCCCCTGGGATTTCAATAAATAAAATTTCAATGGGTTTTTTAAATATTTAATGTTTCTTGCTAATTAATGTTTATATGTGTTAAAAATTTTTTGTAAAACAATGCTTTTGCCCATGGTTTGTGACTTCAAAATTTTTCCAGAAACATGGGGGCCTGTTCTTAAGAATTTTTTGGTCAAAAATGGGGAGTGTGGGGAGGGGGGAGAATTAAGGGGGAATTTAGCTCCTAAAACACTTGAGGTTTAACATCTCTTGCAGTGCTTCAAACCCACTGCAATGTGGGGCAAGTGGTTTTAAGTCAGAAATCTTTACCACCGGCCACGGAGCCTATTTTCGTGGCTTTTGTTGCAAAATATTTTATTCACTCGGATGTAGTAAAAAGTGTACGTTTTTGGGGCCCGGTGTTTTTTTGAACAACTGATTTCTGCCTCAAATGAGAAAGTCTAAAAAATACGTATTCATTTTTGTATCAGTCAGGTGGTAGTACCTGTACTGAAGCAGTAAAAGGGTTTCCTTTAACAGTTTAGGCTCAATTGTTAAAAAATACATAATTATCTATTTTGTAATTTATTTGCTTGTCAGAGATTACATACAATTACTTTCAAATAGGAGAAAAAAACATTAATTTGGATTCATGGTTTAGGCAATCAGTGAAATTCAATCCCAGCTAAAAGTAAAATAACAAACCATGTTATGTTCAAAAGATAACTCCACAATTTCTCATGACCTTGAAATTTCATGCCTGCAAAAGAGTAGCTTAAAATCTTGTAAAATTTTTTCCCAACTTTTTTCCCCCCTCCCCCCATTTTTCACCGCATCAATTGTTTTTTCGTTACCGTACCGCATTTTTACCGCTTTGTGGTCACCCGAAAGACAAGAAAAAGTTCCGGGGAAGCGCTGTTTTTTAAAAGGGGCTTTAAAAAAGACACTGTTTTAAAAACATTTTCTTGGTGAAATTTTGGGCCCCCAGTAAAGTTAAGAGGACGAGTGAATATTTTGGAGGACAAGTTGATTTTTAAAGATGCCCCAGCCCCGAATCCATTTAATAAAAACTTTAAGCGTGAAAAAACATTTTAAATTTTAGGAAAAGAGAGGGTATAATGCTAAAATGCTGAATATTGGAGCCCGAGGTATTGACCTTGTTCTGCAATGCAGGCGATGAGGTAAAACAGCTATTATGAGTTTGAATCAAATCCATTCAGCAATAACAAAAATATAGTGAAAGTGAATCAAAATTAACCCCGAATTTTAAAAATTAAAAATAATTAAAAAACTATTGGTGCAAAGTTAAGGTCCTTGCGATTTGTGTGGTTGTTTATGGGAACAAATTTTTTCGTTAAAACGGATAAAGGAAAGTTTACAAAACTTTAACAAGAAAGTCGATACACCCAAACCCGGGGGGGTAGAACACCCCTTATTTCCCAATACAGTGGATCTAAAAAGGATGCCTAATTCATGAAATTAAGGGCCTCAAGCCTCCAAAACTTTAGCCAGAAAATGAAAGTAAAAAGGGCGCATAATTCATGAAATATTGGTGCCCTAAAGCTCTTGATAGCCATGGGTAATTGAGGAATAATTTTGTCAGTTTAAACAAGCCCATAAGAATTACAAGAAAAAGAAAAAAGTGAATCAAAAACTTTAACCAAGGGGTAGCTGAGACCAGACACCATATGCGAATGATGTGAGGTTGTAGGGTAGCTCTTTTGTATAGTCAACTAAAAATGTACCAGAGCCTACCACATCATATGATTCATACCTGTATTTCAAAATTTGTTGATACTTCCTCCTTATATTTGCCAAAACATTTGTAAATGATTGGCTTTAAGTGAATGAACAAGTGAGTGAGTGAGTTGGGTTTTACGGCGAATCGACACAAAATGGTCATATATCGCCGAGAAGTCATTGAAAAGTAGTTCAAGTTTATAAACTATAAACTTTAGTTTGGTTATAGCATGATTACCCGCAATCAAAAGCTTTTATTTTTGAACATATTAAAAAACCCCTGGGTGGGAACAAGCAAAATTTATTTAATGTCTGTAAAGAGTACGTATTAAATATCATAAATACATTACTTTTTAACAACCCCGGGGGGGCAACAAGGAAAGCCCTTTATGTTTTTTTGAGGTCAAAAAATAAAAGGGGATGGAAACTGTATTCTCACCTTTTATGAACAACAGCTTCATAGGAAACAACGTACGCGCTCAACTATTTCGATGCTGGATAGTGGAATTAGGCACATCTGTCAGGAAGTTGGAGCTGTCTGTGGACAGGAGTGTTTATAATGACTCAAATGTGGATGCAGATAGTGTGCAACCAAGATTTATAAAAAGAGGTACAAAAGTTAAAAAAAAAATAAGAGGGGGCATAAGTCATGGGAAAAATTTTTGCAAGAGTAATGCACCCCTGTGTTATTCATGTGACTAAAATAATGTGGAACAACTATTTTCAGTTTGAATCAAACCTATTAAGTTATAACTGAGACAGCAAAATTGCATTACAATTTGAACACAGGTGCATGGCCCTGTAACCCATGGCCCCTAGGTTTTGGGCTGGGCCCCTAATTTAAATTGTTGGAGAAACTGCCCATATACCTAATGTTAAAATTATCTCTTGACACTCTGGGGTCCTAAATGAAAAATTTCAGTTTTTCCCCGGAACCCGTAGAAATTTATTTGTAAAAAGGTGGCTTTAATTTTAATATCAGCGCCGCATAATGGACCTTGTATTATATTATGTGGGTGAAGATGTGAACAGTCATTTTACATTTAATTAAATTCGTTTAGTAACCCCAAAACTTTTTAGGTCAAAAAAGCAAAAAAAAAAAAAGAAATTTTAGTAAAAAAGGGGATTATTCACCAATAAATTTCACCCGGTTATTGATGCCATGATGTGGTAGTTCTAATTCTTTTTTTTAATAAACATTTAAAATACAGTGAAAGTGCCCAAATAAACCCGAAATTTAAGTAAAAAAAGGGGGATTTTTCTGAAATATTGGGGCAAAGTTATGGTCCTGTGTCATTGATGTGGGTGATGCAAAATGGTACTACTTTTTAAATTTTAATCAAAACTGTTCGTAAAAACCGAGATAGAGGAAAGTGCATCAAAAATTTAGCTGGATTTTTTAAGTAAAAAGGGGAAGAAAGGGGGTAATTTATAAAATATGAAGCAGATTTTTTACCGTGTCATTTGATGTGGTTTTAAAGTAGTAAAACATTTTAAATTTGAAACAAATCTGTTTGGTAAAAATAGAGATAAAATGAATGTGCATAAAACTTTTTCCTGAATTTTTGAAAAAGGGGGGTAATCATTAATATAGGTGCGATAGAGTTATTTCCCTGGCAAAAGGTTATGTGATGATGCTTTAAAAATTATTTTAAGTTTGAATCAAAACCCCCTTTTTAATAAAGGATAAGTGAAAATGCATCAAATTAACAAAATTTATCATTCGGGGACTGGTTATAAAAAAAGGCTGTCGGGGGACAGCAACGCTCGTATTCCAAAAGCCTTGTTTGAATGAAAAAAAAGTTTTAAAAAGGGGCATAATTTTGTAAAATGCAAAGTAGAGGGATTAAACCCCTGTACTGCATGTCATATCTGCATGAAAAGGTGTGAAGTTTCAATCCTTTCCAATTTGTGGATATGGAAACGCTTAAAATACAAAAACTTCAAAAAAAAATGCTAAGTCAAAGGGGCATAATTTTGTAAAAAATGCCAAGTGGTTATGGACCTTACAGTGATGTTGATCATGACAGGGAACAAATGTGTGAAATTTCAATCCATTTTAATTAGTGGGTACTGAGATACGATTACATACAAAATTTAACCAAAAAAATGCTAAGTGAAAAAAGGGGGAATTTTTAAAAAAAAGGAGTGAGTTATGGGGGTTTTGTGCATGTCAAAAATGATAGTGAAAAAAGTATGTGAAGTTTCAATCCATTCCCATTTGTAAGTATGAGATACCCTTAATACAAAAATTAAACAAAAATTTCTAAGTCGAAAAAGGGGCATAAATTTTTTAAAAAAGCAAAAAAAGAGTTATGGAACCCGTGAATGTAGATCAGTTCATCACGTGAATAAGTGGTGAAGTTCAATCCTTTTCCCCAATGGTTTCTGGTTACCCGCTTACATACAAAATTTAACCAAAAAATTTTTAGTCGAAAAAAGGGGGATAATTTTGTAAAAAAAACAAAATAGGTTATGGACCGGCAAGTAGTCGTTTTTCACAGTGAAAAAGTGTGTGAAATTTCTCCATTCCCCCAAGTGGTTACTGAGTACCAGCTTACATACAAAAATTAACCAAAATCGGGACGCAGACGCGGACGCCGACGCATGGGCGAGTGAATACTCACTATTTTATGAATAGTCGACTAAAAATTGACATCAGAGTTAGGGGGCCTTGTGTCAAGTGATGTTGGATGATGAATTAAATGAGCTTTTTTGTTTAAATCAAATCCCCTTCCATAAATTTGTATAACGAGATAGAGGAAAAGGCACCAAAACTTCAACCCGAAAAATTTAAATAGATACCTTGATCATTTTTGTACGAAAAGCTACAAAAAAGCCCATATCTGTGTTTTTCAAAAAACTTTCCGGGGGTAATAAAAAATTGTATGTCAAGTTTTATCCTAGGAGGGGAAATTTTATCATAAAATTCCCATGGAAAATATAAAAATCCCCCCCCATAAACCCAAAGTTGTTTTTTTTTTTATTGATAGAAAAAATTGCGAATGTACAGCACAATTATGAGGACACGCACCTCCATAAAGCCAGGGTTTTTTCTAGCTAATGATGAAATTTTTTTCAGAAAGTAGATGGGAATTTTTTTCCTTTATTTTAGGAAAAATACTATTTTTTGGGTTGTGAAATATAGCCCAAATAACGGCATAAAAATGGCGAAAAAAAAAAAACCCCCTAAAAATGTAAATGGACCCCAACTTTTCTTTCAATTTTAAAAATTTCGCGGGTTTAAAGTGTTGGGGTTTTTTTTTAAAGTTATTCCAAAAAATGGGGCTATAATAAATTTAACCCCCCCCTATGATAAAAATCTGACAGGGCAAAAAGTGTTATGTAACTTATTACTTCCCTTTAATGACATAGATTGCCTTTGTACACTCTCAGATACAAAATAAAGTCATTGTTTAATACTTTTGAGCTACTAACTGTCAAAAATATTCATATGATATAGTTTATTGTTTTGTTGTTGTTTTTTTTCAAAAGTTTCATACCAATTCTGAATGGCCCCAGACATATTATTCTTCAAATTCAATGAACCACAGGAGTCTGAAATAAATCAATAAGACCCTAAAAGTCTATCTTTACAAAAATAGACCCCTATATGCGTTTATTTTATATATATGGCGGTATTTTTGTAAAGATTAGACTTCTATGGTCTTACTGATAGAAATTCTTCAGAACACTTGGTTATGCTTCCCGAGTCATGCAGTAGCGTCATAAAATTATTTCACTAAACTTTCAGAATTTGTATTTCTGATCGTCAAAAATCATGTTAAGTAATCTTTTTTTACATGTAGGTAAATCTATTCACTTTGGGAAGTTTTTTTTAACTGTACAGGCTGCCTTGTCCCTCACTCACCGTGCTCACCTGGGTGTGAGGTAGCACTATATACCGTAAAGTCTCTACTGTACCGATACGCCCATGTGAAATCATTTTTTGGTGTTTTTCATCCAATTACATAATGACAGCTGATAAAAAGTATATATACTTACTTATCTCCCTGCCAGTCGTGGAATTTTATTTTCCCTGTCGTTGAATCCGCTTCAAAATTAGGGAACTCGTCACCAAGATTTATACCCATGTTTAACACGTAAACTTCTTCTCGCTTGGGCAAAGCGCATGCGCAAATGATAGCGTCTTTGCACGTTTCAAGGCTTTGCACGTTTTGAACAAGGCTGTACAGTAGTAAATAAATTTGCTCTATGTTCTTTATAAAATTAACAATTTTCTGAGCACTGTACATAATATATAGCCAGGTCCATTTTAAAAAAGAATTACCTGTCTTATGTTCTTAACTGACCTGTAAACCGAAAACAAACACCAAGAAAAGCAGGCGTTGCATCTTCTAAGAGAGATTTTTTTGTCTGAGAGGCCAACACTATGGAATTATATCTACCAAAACAAACCCCCTGGAAAATCCTTAAAAAAAGAAAGATGAGAAGAACGAAAGAAAATGGTTTTTCGAAAAGGCAACATTAGGACTGCATTCAAAGTGTATATGGCTGCTGCATACGACCCCGACATAATTAATATTTATGTTAATTATCTCAAAGAAACTTTAAGAATTTTACCTTTAAGAAAACCCAATTTTATAATTTTGTCCACATTTAACAGGTTAATCCTTAAAACTGTGAAAATAAGGAGTATATTGTATATAAAATTGCAGCGGAAAAGGTGTCCTATAATGTTCCTAAAATGCCCCATAATGCAAGAAATGAAGCGCTGAATTTCAAAATTTTCCAGGAGGGGATGCCCTCAAACCCCTCTAGTTGGGCCGCGAATTTTCAATTTCAGCCTGTTCAACAAATACTTATTGACAGCCCTGTTTTTTTATACGGCTAACATCCACACACACACACAAAAGCACACCATCAAATTATTTAGGGTATATATAAAGACACATTTTTGTCATAGCTGGAACGATTGATACGTATTAGGCCTTCCTGGTCTTAGTGAGGGGGCCAGTCGGACCCTCTCTGGGAAAATTGGCTGGTTCCGCGCATGCTAAGTTTTGTCAATACTTCTGCTATGTCTATGCCGTTTATCTAACAGTCTTTCACTGATGAAAACAATCAAATTTTTGGATTCTATGATTAGAATAACTGTACCTCCACCAGTAACTTCTCCACGTGAATTAGACGAGGATGACAAAGAACCATTGTAAACGTAATTATGGACAGAACAGAACATAATGTTAACGGTTATAACGAATCTGCGGTTATAATTAAGGAGCATTTGAAAATGTCCCAATTCTAGCCCTTGTTTGTTCTATGTAAAATTAAATGGTTATAGTGGACATAGGAGGAATCAGCGGAGCAGTGATAAGCAGACTACAACGCCAGCGCATTTTCAGCGATGAGGATTCGATTTCCAGCCGAGACTTATATCCCGGCCAGCGTTTGGTGCTGGGTGATATGCTTAAACTGGCGTTGTTTCAAGTTTTATCGATCTAGACTAGATCTTATAGAGGTAAACCTGACACCAGCCGCGAGCATGGCTGGAAATAAATTGTTCCATTCATTCCAGAACAGAACAACAAATTTTACCTTTAGAGCTTCAGCGAATTATCTGTTTCCATGTCCCAGTGTCACACTGAATTAGCATAGATTATTTAAAAGCTAACTCAAAAAGTAATTTTTAGAATACATATATTTGTTTCATAGATATATTTAACGTAATAATTGGGTAGAAAATTTACAAACAATGACAAGTTATAAAAACGTAGCGTGATTGTAGATATATTTCAATGACATTTAAAAGCAAGTATTACACAGAAATCCGCTAAAATATTTTGTTTAAAGAAAAACATCAGTCACAACATTCACATTCCGAATAAAAAATGCTATTCATTTATATTAATTGAATGTATATAGACAATCAAGCATGTAAGAGATGATGTCTTGTTACTTGATCACTGTTTGAGATAAGAGTTATCAAAGCGCTAATGGGAGAAAACGCTAACAGCGACACTGACTTAATCGTAGTATTTGCAAACTTCCTTCCCCAGATAAGTGAGGAAAATTTCTCAGTATGGTTATTTGATAATTAAGGTAATAGATATAATACATGTAATTTATTTTTATGTACTTCCTCTTGCAAATAATCCTAGCTATAAAGCCATTCAAAATGAATTATCACAATAAAGAAGGACCACAATGGAAATAAGGGGTTTCACATTCCCCTTTTTTGTGTCATCCTGGGTATATGAATACATGTCCTGGTACTCTTTTTTTTTTCTGCAGTTTTTGGTATTTTAAGTTAGTAATGTTTCTTAATTGTCTTTCAATATGTTTTAATTCCTAGTCATTGTATATGTAATATTTGAAATTTGTTTTTAATTTTGTGTTGTGCCATTCCATGTGTTTTATGTACTGAAATAAATCAACCAATAAAGAAAGGATATATTCTATTCTGAATTGGTTGTTTAAATACTTGTATACCGAAAGCTTTTGTTTTTGTGTCACACTTGGGCATAAGGAAATGGTTTGATGTAATTATTTCAAAAATCAAAACACAAATTTTTGCTGTCGCGGATGTCTTGGATTTTCTTTGTTTGTTTCGTTAATATCGCATACAGTAAGTGTATTTTCTAATTTACGTTTTGTCTAAGAGCTACTGTTTACGTAGATACCAAACACGCCTGATAAAACTCATTATATACTTAATTTCAAGTCAAATCACGGGTTGATATTTGTTCGATTTTGTAATGAAACTATGAATTCTTTGAAATACATGTATCTTGAGCTCTTGCAAAGAATTGAAACCATTGCTACTTCGTAGATAAATATCTTACGCATCGATAATTACTAGCATGGCTCTATGGTAACGAATACGTTTTCAGGAAAATGTGTTTTTCTGAGACATGTATGCCGATTACACTGTCCCACTATCCGATACATTACTGGCCCACTAATCGCAATTTTTAAAATCCGTACTGTACGCTTAGTCAAAAAACTGTACGCCTATTTAAAACTTCTTTTCATTCTTATATTTCAATGTTTTGACTTAGTTTTATGATAACCAACAGTTAAGGAAATAATAGTTATAATTTCTTTCATTTTCAGAACAGTCATGGATCAGTTTAGATGTTATTACTACAGTTCCGATTCCACTTTTCGTATAGGTTAGTGTTTATTAGTAAGTATCTATCAATTAAATTGGTCTAGCGCGGCGCAGCAGCGCGGCCAATTTAATTTGATAAATGCGTGCTAATAAACTCTAACCTACATAGTAATTGAAATTATTGTTTGTAATAATGATTAGATTCTTTACACAGTTAGGAACATTAATCACTGACGCATCATTCATGTAATCGTGTAATAATTTCAAAC
The DNA here is from genome assembly GCF_021730395.1 of Mercenaria mercenaria. Taxonomy (NCBI): domain Eukaryota; kingdom Metazoa; phylum Mollusca; class Bivalvia; order Venerida; family Veneridae; genus Mercenaria; species Mercenaria mercenaria. Next base: position 70,757,065 of record NC_069375.1, read on the forward strand.
ACTAAGTATAACACCTTGGGTGACCTTGACCTTGGGTATAATGTACACAGCCCCTGCATAAAAAGGCTTTGTTTGTATGTTGCACTATGTTTATGTGAAGTTACAGTAAGATATAAGCAAAAGTAAGAATGATGTGACAGAAAAACAAAGGTTGCCGAAAAACTTTAACCACAGAAAGCCAACGCTAAGCCGGGGAGAATAGAATAGCACCCCTATTCTCCGAATAGTGGAGCTAAAATGAAAAATAAAGTGTCCTGTCAAACTGAGCGGAATATATATTTTTTCTCGAATGTTAGCGGAAACACGCGTACTATTTCTTGTCCAAGACAAGGACAACATTGATGAAATAGACCAATAAATGCTATTTGACTGTCGCAAGTAAAATACAATACAAAATTTACATTTATTAATTCAGTGAGTACAGTATATGGAACTTATAAGCGCAAACATTTCATCATTTCTTTATATTGAATAGGCGTACAGTGTTTTGGCGAATAGTGGTACAGTTTTATATCAAGTTGTGCGACTAGGCGGCCAGTGCATAATTCAGATGCATGTTGGATTAAGCAATATTTCAACTATTCAGAATTATTTGTAGGTATAAACTCATGTGCATGTTTGATAATGAAACATTCAGAAGCGGTTCTGACATGAATTTCCTTCGCATGACGCCTTTTGTCCTAAATGAAAGCTGGTGACAGAAGCAGTCGCTGTACATATCATTTTATTTTGTCGAACAAAAGATAATATAAGACAAAATATATGGCGTATTTTACATAAATTCCTGGGTGGTGTTAACTTCAACACTCTATGTAATATGCCTTACAGTATACAGTACAATATGCACAAACTTTGAGAGTTGTAAACAAGCTGAAGGCTGAAGGCAAATACTAGAAAATCTGACAATTTAACCATATTTCTAGTGTATAGAACTGATGTGCTCGCTAAGTTTGTATCCTAGGCAAGCCAAAAGGGTTTTGTCACTACATAAGAATAAGAAAGCTGTTACTCTCATGTAGTGTATCACAAAAATCATTATATATATCTATGGAAAATGCTGCAATCACCTCACCCGTACATTAGGTACACATGATCTATATATTATAGTCTGTCAACTTTCAATGTAATTTCGCCAGATACCAGGAAATTCATCATCCACAGATGGCCGAATTCACTTGTAAGTTAAATTTTGCAGTTTCTGTTCTTTGTGTTAACATTTAACTTTGGCAGTAAAGGAAATACATACTTTTGATGTTGCAAGTCTTAACAATAAATATATTATCATCTTCAGTTTCTTTTTATTTATTTATTTTTTTTTAATAAATAGATCTGAGGATACCCCTTAAACAAATCAGATAAAAATATATATGAACAGTAACATAATATTCTTTTATTTCAACTCTACTTGAAAAATTAAAAAATAGCCTTTAATGCATGTTTTCATGAACTGAGAGATTGTAAGCTGTTTATGACTCCTTTGCCCTAATTAAGTTCCATGTGCGTACCCCTTCTTCGCTGGAAAATTGTGTTCATTTTACATAGCTGATAGAAGCAATCTACCATTCCTTAAAATTGAAGTTATGTCAACAATACTTTATTTCTTACAAGTTATGAGGGTAACAGCGGGACAAGCGTAAAATGTTTTATGCCTCTTGCTCTAGATATCTTTTGGAATAGGTGAATATGCGGATGTCAAAGGCTTGAACCCTAAATAAACTCGAAAGCATCTATTTTACAAATGTCAGATTGTATTTCACAAACACATGTATGTAGTTCCATTGCCTTTATTATATTTGTCCTATGACTGCACAGACTACACAACAGACTTGTTCAATTTTTATCACATGATTTTATCCATTTTTGGTCTCAAGGTAAGGTATGCACATCATGGATTCATGGACTGGGTAGGTAAGAGAATTTAATTCTTAGCATTTGTACAAAAAAGTATTAAAATTGCCGGAACTGGAATTCACTAGAAAATGAATTTGATGGGCAATATGATCAACATTTTAGAATGGACAAATCATGTGAGGATATTCAGAAACCAGAAACTGTATTTGATACGAGTCTTTTTCTTTACGACTTAGAGATCTAGCGAAATGTTTAGATCTGCTGTGGATGTAATACATGAGGTTTGTTGAAAACATTCATTGCAATACCAGAATCAGTCCCTGAATATCATATACTGAATCCTATGTCATATAGGATTTACAACAGTGCCGGTGTCTATCGCTGAACCATATCGTGACAAGGTATGGTTCCTCCTTCAAATTAAAATGTTTTTATGCAACTCGTTACAGGAAAGCACCAAGATGGCCTGGGGTATTATGTGGTAAAATGCTAGTTTGAAATCTAAAGCTCTTGTGTAACTCGTGTAAAATATGATATCGTATTGATAGTCAAGGTGGCATTAGGAATCCATGTGGATAGTAGTAATGTGTCTTGTCTAAATTGTAGTCTACCAAATAGTTCAACGTCTATCTTCAACTCCAGTGTAGTAACTGCTTTATCTGATAACTCGTTCTCTGTAAAAAAAAAAAAATAAAAAAAATACAGAACTGGGTGCACTTATAGGCTCTCTCTGCCCAGATATCAGTATTTGAACTGAGACGTGGCTTGATTCTTCCGTACCATCATCAGAATTCTTTGACCAAAACTTGTATACAGAAAAGATAGGCCGACAAATAAAACATTTTTATTCCGTTTTATGAAATAAACTATAAATTACTACATAAATATGTTACTTTATATAGTTTGTCATTTTACAGCACGAGAGTCATCTTATAGAATCTACCCTAGATTGTAAGATGGAGTTTTCCAGCACCGGTGAAATCCAATATTAATCTTGTTTATACCCGTATAAACAGACAAAAATAGTATTTCAATTTTCATATTTACATTTTTACAGTACCTTGCTATGAAAACAAAAACTGTTTGATTTTCGTGCGTACTAGAACAATCTTTTCTTTTTAATTTTGGCATCAAACTTTGAAAGAATCTTTCGAATGACGCCATTTTAACATCAGATTACGCATGCAGTCTTACGAAAAGGGCCATCCTTGATATCCCCGTAAAAAAAGAGTTTGAAATATATTCTCGCATAAGTGTCTTTAAATTACTAATAATTTTTGCAACCAAATCAGAATTACAATAGTAGTAAGCAAAATACATTTTGTATTTACGCAATTTGTAATAACGGTAGCCTTCCTGAAGAAGTTTAGTTGTAATATTTTGATTACGTTCATTGAAATCCTTGACATGATTACAACCTCTGGCAAACCGAATTAATTTAGGAATATATACCACCATAAGATGTGACCCGAGGTGCATCCCCAGGGCGAAATTTACAATACTAAAATTGAAATCATTCCTCTTGTCATAAATTTTGGTAAGTATAATATTGTCATAAATAGAGAGATGTAAATCTAAAAATGAAGCATCAGTATCCGAATTGTTAGTTATAGTTAACTGAAGCTCTCTAGGATAATAGTATCCACCAAATGACCAAAAAAACGGATTATCCATATTAAGAATATCATCCAGATAGCGTGATGTATCATTAAATGCAGTTATAATGTCTGCTTGCATATCTGGAGAAAGGCTCTACATAAAGTCTCTTTCACAACATTATAAGAACAAATCTGCGACAAGGGGAGCACTTTTTGTTCCCATGGGAACACCAATTACTTGTCTGAAAACTACATTACCAAACCTGGTGTAAAAGTTGTTCAATAAAAAAGAAACGGCAAACTTCGTCACAGGTCCACTTTGTATAATGTTTAATAATACTGGTAGTAAAAATACTTTATCAAAACTGCAAGCAAGAAATGAAGCATTCTCTCTGCGAAAAGTCTTTTGAATTATGGCAGTTAGTTTGACATTTATTTAATTATGTCGTAAAGTGGTAACAAAATAGAAAAATCGTATGTACTTTGTAATTATAAATTTTAAACTTATACAGGATTTCGCCAGAATTTTTAATCGACCAAAATAAGTGTTTACCAGAGTTTTCGTAAACTTTATTGCAGTATCTTTTCACGTGGGCTTTCACAGCAGTTACATATAATGTTAATAGTTTTGAAATATTTGTAGTCGTACAAGAGCTTGAATTAGCGATGGAGCGAGCTTTATATGGTTGTTTATGCAATTTAGGAATCCAATACATGGTTGGAAGTTTAATGTGATGATCATCTATCCGAACTTTTAAATTAGAAACTTCAGTGATGTGATCAGTAGCCAAATCTTCAACAGAAGGACCCAATGTATAGGCTTTTGTGCTACTTAGTTCGTTTTGTAAAACATTAATATAATGTATGCGTCAAATGATGATAACTTTGTTGGCCGCCTTGTCTGCTCGAACTAAGACGTACATAGAATGCAATTCTTGAATTTCCTATTTCAGATGTCTTAGAGTAAACTTGGGTTTTGGTGTAATGAATAAAATTTTATACGAGAATCGACAATGTTAAAAATATTTCGTTTCCAAGACGTTAATGCATTTGGATCAGCATTCTCACGACGACACCATTTAACACAAAATGTTTCGATGGATTCCACAATCTTACCACGACAAGCATCACAATCAGTAGTTGAAGGAATTCTATATTTAGAATAAATTACGAATACACTATCCTAGCAAGTTTTTACTTTTATTCTGTTGATAAGTGATTTCTTGCTGTTCAAAGTGAACTTACCTCTGAAACAGAAGGAGGCAGAGTTAGACATCTTTAAAAATACTAAGGTACATGCGGTAAAAGTTCTCTATTTCGCCTTTACTCTTTAGATTACATATTGTGGAAGAAATGTAGGTAGGTTTTACTTCTGCTCCAAGATTGCTTTTAATGAAGTGAGCAAAATTCAGGACTCAACCTTAAATTTTCAATGTTGGAGTTCTGTCACATTAAATCCTTTTGCTTGAGGCACCCTAGAAAAAAATGATATTCACAGTTTTATTTTGTGTTTTAAAATTGTTTACCAATAGTTTGACGTTTCTTTCATCAAAATATATGGTAAAAGGAAGTGTCTGCAAACGTTATGGACAGTGGTCATCACTTTGAAATTTGTCTCTACTTGACCTTGATGACATATCCTGAAATATACAAAATTTATAAAAAGGAAAGAACGGCACGGTAAAAGTTGTTTTGCATACAAGTCTCTCACTGGATACCGTATATTGCTGAAGCATTGTTTTGAACATTTGAAATATTCACGACTAGGTGAGTCAATTAACAGGTTTGTGATGAAATGATGACGTAGATGTTAAAGGTGTTCCGGGGTATATAATTATGTAAGACAAATCCTACTTGAAGAGAAGTAAAGTCGTCTTTGATTTACATTAATGCCACACCTGTTGAACAAAAGCAGCATTTATAAGCTTGCTTGGTACTGTGCAACAATGCCCGAAAAAATTCGAAAATCCGGACAATATGTGCAGGAAGCCAGAGGAAAAGCTTCTGCTTTATGTCATGACATAAGTGAGACGTTCAAAGGAAAGAACGACGACATTCGGCCATGCAGGAACGACGGTCTTAAAGGATTAAGCAATCAGGAAGGACCTAATCCGCGTAATAATGATTCAGATATACCGCACCAATGTAAACAAGTTTTTAAGGCGGACAATAAAAGATTGGGAAAGGTACAGCAAAGTTCACATATGCGTTCAATGAGCGATTCGACTTATGAAGAACAACACAACTCTGCACAGATAAATGGAAATGGAATATCTTTAGGAAAAAGTATAAATAGTTTTGACCAGCATAAAGTATCATACTTTGAAGGAAAGTGGGAGACTTCTTGCAATACTGGTCAGACGGTATCAACCCGAAACAGAGGTTTCAAGTTCGGCGCTATGCATGAATCGCCTGTCTCCACACTCTGGCAGGTATTGAAAAACAACCTTTCGGCTGCAGGTTTACAAGTAGAAACTTTCAAAAGAAGATCTTTAGAATTTATACCTAACACAGGTAAAGAAATCTTCCGGCCATTTAACTTAGCAGAAAAGTTAAAACATACGTTTCCAATATTAACTAGCAATGTCGAAACAGGGGCATGTAAATTGCAAGACGAAGAAACTATGAGACATTTAAAAGATAGAAAATCCTCAATGCGTCGACAAGAAGTACAATTTTTCCCTTTTTGCGAGGAATACGACGGATTTTCTGTTCGTAGAACTAAGACTATTTCGGAGTCGATTCAAGCAATAGAAGCTGAGAGACGGGCCGAAGAGGAAATGCGTCTAAGACAAACTGTTGAAACAATGGTAAGTGAAATACTTGCTTCATTAAGATTTTCTCGGGATTTGATCAAAGATGATGTGTTTGAGAGAGTGGATGACCAAGTTCAGGGGGACAAAATATCCATATCTAGACCACTTTCCTACATCGGAATTGCTGCAAAAATTGGAAAAAGGGAAAACAGCGTGCATTTGGCTTCGTCCCTTTTACCCTCTCCAGAATGTTATACATCAACATTGACGGAAGTGAACAATTTTCCTAAGAAAATGCCATTTGAAGAAAAGGCAGTGTCCAAGCCCCTCGTGTCCCAAAGACTGGTTCCAAATGATTCAGATGTCAATAAAACTGGTGATAGAGAAAGATGGAACACAGAAATCTCGGTTATCACGAAACACATAAATGTAGCAGCGATAGAAGATTTGGATCATCTCCCATACATCTCGATTGAACTGGATCATTTCATAACAGCAGAAGTTGTTAAGGTTACAATTAAAGGTGTTGACAATCTTCTGGATCTTCCGGGTACAAAAGTCAATGTGGATACAATTGTAAAGGTTTGTAGAATGCCAAAGAATGAGACAAATGAGATGAAAACGACCAAGTCGAAGGGAAGAACAACTATTTCGTTTGATGAAATATTTTATTTTGAAGACATTAGCAGGAAAGAAATCACAAATGTAGCTATACGGTTTCAAGTTTATCAGAAGCGATCGAAAATGTTCCGAAAGAAGTATTTGTGTGTTGGAGAAACTCTTGTATGGTTGGACGAAATTAACTTTGATGTGAAAAGAAAAGGTTTAAAAATAAGACTGGAGCAATATCTGTACTAACACAAAGGGCACTGTTCACTTATGCCTTATATGGCCTACACAATTTTCCAATTTTGTAAATTAGTCATAAGTGAAAAAAAAATACTGGTTACTGCAAGAACGTATATCTTGTATGATGAATTTAGCTTTTTAGGTGCTAATGCAAGACAAGAAATAATATTTGAGCTGCACCACGAGAAAACCAAAATAGAGCATTTGCGACCAGCATCCGCGCAGTCAGATCAGGATCCATGCTGTTCGCTTTCAAAGCCTATTGCAATCAGAGATTGTTTTCGAAAATGGGCATATTTTGCCATATTTGGGTAACAGTGGAAGTTGTTTTTTGTTGTTGATGTTGTTGTTTTTTTTGTTGTTGATGTTGTTGTTTTTTTTTTTTTTAAATTCTAAGCACAGTCAAGGACCACAAAATATCTTTGCCGTAGGTCCAACTTCTTTTACAGATACATACACAAATTTTCATTTACTTCTGATATTTTCTTACATAATGAATTAATTGTAAAATATTACATGCAGATTGACGAAACAATACTAATTGATGAAAAAAACTTCATTTCATGACTTTTAGTATTTTGTTTGTTTGTTTTTGGGTTTAACACCGTTTTTCAACAGTATTTCAGTCATGTAACGGCGGGCAGTTAACCTAACCAGTGTTCCTGGATTTTGTACCAGTACAAACCTGTTCTCCGCAAGTTACTGCCAACTTCCCCACATGAATTATCAGAGTTGAGGTGGAGGACGAATGATTTCAGTCACAATGTCTGTTATCAAATCGTCACGGAGAACATACGCCCCGCCCGGGGATCGAACTCGCGGCCCCATGATCTGTAGACAAAGCTCTCCCTACTGAGCTAAGCGGATGGGCTTTAGTTTTTAGGTCATTTTAGGCAAAAGTGAACCTTCTGCTTTTAAATGGCTACAAACTGCCCCAAAAAGCTTCCGATAATGCATTGGTCATTTATGATAAACAATAACTGGGCCATTACAACATTAGCTTGATCAGGGATATTGTCTTCGGGTCTCGTTGATATTGCCACGCTAAATAATACAAAGGGCTTGCGCGACTCGTATGATCCGACCTAACACAATCTACTCGAGCCGAATACAAAATTAAAGAACAAGCTTCCATTATAACATGCCTGTCATGTCATACTATATCATAGATATGTATATAATATTGTTAAAGAAAAAATATATCCCAGTGATTTATCATTGAATAAAATCATTATTAGGAGTTCAGATGCGGAGAAATTTTATCACGTGTGTGCTGCCCGAGTGATAACAAAATACGCATCTGAACGACTAACAATGCTTTTACTCACGAGCAAATCACTGTTTGAGATATATTATTTCGATATATATGCTTGCCATAATCCACAAGAAAACTGACATGTATGTCACAACTGTTTTTATAATTAAGATGTAATGAAAGTATTCATTATATTTCTGTATATTTTGCAGTATGCGAGTCATCAAATTCTCTGACTGTGCTCAAAATTTCACTGTTTACATTTTAGCACGTGCGTGTCACAACACCAGAAAAAGAAGTAATATATTTGATATTACTGTATATCGTACAAAATGGTTTTACATGTTTCAAATAATGTATATAAAATATGCATGCACAATTCTTCCATGTTACAAAATTGTTCCCATTGTTCCATAAACTTGTACTAAATGGTTCCTTTCTGCCGGGAAAGTAGCCAAGTTATGGTATTGAATCTCTAGATAATTATACAAAATACCTTGACATGTTTGCTCTAAAGATTTAATTACTTGGGCAATCGTTTCTTCTCAAATTTGCATGCATATTTTAAATGTGCGAGATAACTGATGTCATACTTTAAATACTGAGAGACGATAATGGCGTACTACATGTAATGAATGTCTTATTTTGATACTGACATTTTTGTAAATGTGTAATTGATGTATTTTCATTACATTTCATTATCATATGTATGTATGTAACTGAAAATGTATACAAGTATTTATGCTCTTCATTATTAAAAGTATATTTTCAGTTTTTGCTCGTTTTACAAGCAAAATGAATAATATTTAACTATTGAGATAAAGATTTTGTACAGCAATATATATCGACGGCAGTGTCCACTGCATCGGTTAGGGGAAGTAACCCTATGTTGGAGTTTGAGTTTCAAGTTTTATTTCTACATTAGGGCATATAATATGCATGTGATGAAAACATTGATACACATATTGAACCAGTAATTACAAAGACAATGCTAAGTGTACAAAACAACAAAGCAGCATATTGTATATTTAGAAATAAATTTATAAATCATTTTACTATTTCTTAGAGTTTCTATAAGAGTTACACGTGTGAAACTATGAGATCAGTATATTTTATATGGAGAATGAAATTATTTAAACTGAGACAAAATGGTTTTACAAAATAATGCTAGTTTAATAAGTTTTGTCTTAATTTTACAATTCATAAGATCATCTAGTTTGAATGAACTAGGATGGTTAAAATAATATTTTGGCATGGACTTTTTTCTCCTGGCACTGAAGTCGTCGCATTCAAATAGATAGTGAAATTCATCCCCAATTAAATGTTTGTCACAAAGTGTACATTTTCTTTCACAACGTTAAATGTTATAATGTCTTCCCACATCAATAGGTAAAGAGGGATTCATAGTTCTAAATTTACAAAGAGTTTTAGCTAAATTATATGGCAAAATATCCAAATACTTTTCAAAACAATGTACTTTTTATACATACGATATACAAGGCATTTAGGAGAGTTACCAACAGAGTTATTCCAGTTTTGTACAAAGTGATCTTGCAATCTAGTCTTAACCAGAGATTTGAAATGTCCCAAGTTTGCATCATTTTGATTATTAAAATATTCAGACAAACCAAGCTCGTCAGAATTAGACTTAACAAAAGATATCCAAGGGGAAGTAAGTATATTGCTATTATGCAAATGCAGAATAGTTTTATATCATATTTTACAAATTTTATCATCTTTAGCATTTAATAATTTGTCCCAATAACATAATACTCTAGATTTGGCCTGCAATGTTATAGGCATAATACCTAGTTCACCGTACACCACACAATTTGGTGCCGATGGTTTCAAATTCAAGATGAATTTACAAAATTTTAAGTGAAACTGTTCTAAAATCTTAAGATTTTCAACACTCCAGGCCTCACTTCCGTACAACAAAATTGGTGCAATCATTGTATCAAATAAATGGAACAAACGTTCCCAATCTGACTTTCAGCGTACAACGCATTGATATAAACCTAGATTAAGCCAAACCCTAACCTATACACCCAATGTGCGCGTATACATCCAATAGGTGCGGACAATTGTATTCATCAGTGTGCTTTGGCGGCTCCCCTCGTATATCTTATACACGTGCAAATGGAAGTTAGTCTCCTAAGTTTGTTCGGATGAACTTAATGGTGTGCAGACAACCTGACAGAACAGAGTTGACTATGTACTATGGCTAAATGATCCTCAAGTACTTGTAAAGAGCTCGTTCCTATCTATTAAAATATTAAGACATATTCTAAAACTAATATTAGACTGTGGTTCTTTGTGAGATTTGATTACAGGAGATATATTAACAAAATGACATGAAGTACGTAGGTACTGTAAGAGTTTCATATATAAACTTAGGACAACTGGCACATTTTTATACTTTATTTATTTATTTGGGTTTTACGGCACACCAACACAGAATAGGTTATATGGCGCCAAACAGGACTACAAATTTTGGTTTCACATCTCATTTACATCGAAATAAAAACATGAGGTATGGAATCAAAATTTGCATACCTGCTGGAATCACAGAGTTACTGCAAAACCAAGTGTTAAGACCCTATTAGTCGCCTCTTACGATCATGCAAGGGTTAGGCAGTGGTTCCAATTTTTTCATACATAGATCGTCCCAGAACCACATGGGGCACTTATGCAACAAGGAAATTGACGCTAGATGACCTATTCAGCTCTTCAAATGAAAGTAAACAGGCTAAATTTGAAAGGAATGTCGCATTTTATTGGTGTAATTGTTTGCTGTTATTGTTTTTGTTGATTTTTCTCTTTTTGTTTGCTAGGGAAAACTTCCTATTTTGAAAAACAATAAAAAAATCCCATAGAAGTTCCTGACGGAACAAGGCCGTGTGGAGATTTTTTCGAACCTTGTCAAATCGTTCTTACGGCCCTTTTTACATTTTTAGTGTTATCTTAGAGTGCCGGTATATGCCTAAGGTATCATATAGTTCTGTATTTAAAAGCTGATGTCATTTTCTTACAGCTATAACTTAACAACGAAAAATAGTATACAGTAAATCTTAAAAGCGGATCATTTGTATTTCTTTTGGCCGCTTTTACAGATAATACGTGAACGTTGTTTTCTTCAGGGGATCGTTCCTTAAATGTTATGTAGCAAAGCATCTGTCTCTTTCCTTAATATTTTTCATCAAAACAAAATATCGCATATCTCCGTTCAACACTGAGTTTTTTTTAATGATGACCAGAGCAATATGCCTGGCACCTTACCAGGTAATTATTGAACAGCCCTTATATTTTTTCTAGAATTTTTGATGTTGCCAGTAAAAGACATAATACCTTAATATCAACTTTGACTATCATTTCTTCGCATATATATATAATGTATCTTGCAAAAATTTCTATCTTACTTTGTACACCAACAGTGTTTTGATGTTATAAAGTCGTAAAATGATAAAAGTTCAAGGTCGAAACAAGTACACAGCGATTTGCCATTCAAGATTCGTGTATATAGGACCATAGTAATAACACTAGCAACAAATCGAATATCAAAAAGAATATTGATTTATTAATTCATTTTAAAAACACAACACAGTACATAAATTAATCTGTCTATTTACTCTAATAAAATATCTAAAATGGACTGGTCCATAATTCAATATGGGCGGTACTACTTATTATTCAAAGGGGTGTTCACTGAAAATTTACTTACTGAATAGCGAACAGCTATGATTAGAAATCCCTTTAAATAGGAAACTCGATATAAAACCCGGCATATGGAGCTCCGAGTGCTCATGGCGCTCTCTGTGGCGGTCCTTTGGCGCTCCCTGTAATTTCTGCTGCTCTCCAAGCTGCAAACTCGCTCAGATATTTAAGACTTTCATTGAGTATCATTTAACATTGATAACATTGAATATCATCAGTAATATAAAGTGTATATCTGACATTCAGAAATTGCAAAGAAGGGATTAAACTGGTAATGAACTGTAGAATATTGATGACGGTTGAAATGGTTGTTTACGTCTGGCAGACTGTTTCTTCACGTTTCCAGAAGTTTGTACCAAAGTCAGTTTACACATTTGAACATACCTAGGTAACAAAAGTGGTCAAAACAAGTCATTTTATTTAATACCAATGTTTCGAATACATTATCAAAACAAACATCAGAGGGAAGGACATGTAGAATCTGCAAAATGTCGAAATTTGTTGACATGTTTCCAAGAAAGAAGCCAAATATATTTATCTTTATCTTAATCTTAAACGAAAATGTCCATGTTGTGGCTAGATTAATTATCTACCATGGGTCTATGATTGGCCAAGTTATAAAGTTATCGAGGGGACAGCAGGGAAACACAACTACCGAGGCCTTTCTCAGCTGACTTATTGCTCGCCTTTTTTATACAGATCATGCAAGTTGGGTCTCAATTACGTTTTGGATCGTTGCATTATCAATAGTTCTTTATTCATTTTGCTGGAACCGGGCACCTAAACATCAGTTAATTTTACGTATTAGACCATTCTGCATTCTGGTGTCTGTCGTGTCGGTTTTAGACAATTTTGTGTCTCTACTCGGGTGCATTGTAATGTTTTGACAAAATCATGATCACGACGTTAATAACCCTGACAGCCCAAATGAATGAACTCAACTCTTAAATTCTTTAAAATTGGAATGCATCATGCGCGTAAAGGAAATGTTGGCTCGAGCAATGAAGTGCTCTATTTATTTAAATCATAATAAAGTTTTAGAACGGAAGAGTTCGACAGCATCAACTTGTCTTCATTATGTGCAAAGAAATAGCTGGTCTGACGAGATGGAAAGGAATTTATTTATTTGTTCGGTATATTTTTCTTCACCCAGTAATGTTTTAGAACACTTATTTTCATTTGTGATGGTCATAGAAATATAAATAAAGGCCAGTTTCCCATTAAATTTCGTTGCGGATATATTTGTACATGGTAGAAAAATTGAGTGACAATGTTATATTTCGTGAAGTAAACATCAATTCTACAGTATTGATACCAGGTCACAACAGTGTAATTACTACATGATTTTGCAGTGAAAACAATATGACAAGAAAAGTATCTCTTAGATACATGATCCATTACTTTTCTTTTCATTTTTAATATACCAGTTTAAGAAAATTCTTCAAAACGAGGCAAGGATTTGTAATCTAAAATGGCATAGCTATGGGTGACAAAACGTTCTGTGAACATAATACATTTTATGCAGAATATATCTGGAAAAGCATTTAGGGTATTACAACCTTATCAAACTATCATCATACACAGTAAGGGGAGTAAACTATGGTTTCTTATAAAACGTACTTTCGTGGTAAATAGGGAAAGTAAGCTTGACTAACTTTCATGTCAGGTAGATTATGGAAAGTAGAATACGGTTATGGGTCAGAGGGACGATGATTCCCAACCGCTACACTAAAATTTTTGTAAGCTCAATATCTGTAAAGTAAAGTTTTGTTTTCTAAGATCTGGATATTAAAGTGTAACGGAAATAAACCTGTTACAATACGTTACCTATATTCATTAGACTTTATTATTTTACGGGAGCAGATTTTAAAAGTGATGTTCATTGTAACTTTTTTGTCATATCTGAATGGTCTGACCTATCAGTGATAGGTTTGTGTTATTTTTATTCAAGTTCCTCACGACTTTCCTAAAATATAACGTAACAAAATTACATAACCCCTAAAATAAAGATATAAAACAGGTATCAGTTTGAGCCAACTTTTCATTATGTATGCAAAACAAAATATGAAAACTCATTTAAAACCTAACAAAATGAGATATTACTCATGTATGACAGTCCGTTTTCATGCAACAGTACTTATTGTACAAACGTTACCTCTGATAATTCATATTGGGAAGTTGGCAGTTACTTGCGGAGAACAGGTTTGTACTGGTACAGAATCCAGGAACACTGGTTAGGTTAACTGCGTTAACGTTAACGGCGTTAAACCCAAAACAAACAGACAAACCTTCTGTAAAAATATAATGTTCAATTATAATATTTCTAAATTTGATTGACTCTTACGGTTTTGTTATTTTATATCAGTACACCAATAAAAGTCCAAAATAATTCCTACTAAGTTCTAATATGCTCTTGTAAGAAATTACAGCTACTACGTTACTACATTTAAATTTCAAAATAATGATACTCGAATATTTCATTTCAGTGTTTATTAAAATACTGTTATTAATCATGGTTAATAAAACTGAGGACCATGTAACATAATTTCAATAATGTTTCAGATTGGGCCAGCTATTTGTTTTGTCTGAGCTTTGAATAATTATGCTCAAAATATGACTGAACATTTTTTAAACGTTCTCTTTGAATGTGGAACCTATACTGCACATTTGATGACTGACTACATTCGTACCATAGTTATTCCTGACAAATATTGAATAACATTATATATTACGTTATGATTTTTATAATACTGTAATTTATATTATTAAATTATTTATTTAATAACTTACTTTACTAAAATTGCTCAGGTATAAAATAAAGTACATGGATGTACCATGTAGATGTTTCTTTGCAATTTAAACAGAAATTACTAGCATTTCAGGCAGCTATCCTTGGAATGTATCTACAAGTGAGCAACAAATTTCAACAATTTTTTAAGTTTTATATTTTTAATAGCATTCCCAAATCTGTTTCATACTCATTTTGAATATAAGACTTTGGATGTCTCAGAATTGTTTTTTGTACTTGTAACATAGTGTAAATGTTGAGTTCTGCTCAATCCGGGACTAGAGTGCGTGGACGGTAGCATGCATTTCCACTACCGTCCATGAACTGACTCAATGAAACCGGGCATTTTCATTTTTGTTATGTTTGGCGACCTTTTTCTATTTAGTTTAATTTGTGTAATGTTTGATTTAGTAAAAAAAAATATGCATGGTATACTACTAAAATGTGTACAACTAAGTTCATGAATTGAATACATTCCAGTTTATAAAATGGTGAAACTAAATTAGATTGGAATACTGCCTTTGATGTTGTGACATATATTTACAAATGCTCATCAGAACATATTGAGTGCTCTTTTAAGCATTTCTGAGTTTTCATATAACATGATACGTCATTATCTTTCAACAGTATGTTGGCATCCCAGTTGGTTAGTGTTTTTGAGAAAGTCAAGTAAAATATCTCTTACTATAAAAGCTTTGACTTGAAACTTAAATTGTTTATAAACTATCAAAAGCTACACAATAAGGAGCAATTCCCATAACTCTGTTTTGAGGTTTGGCAGAGTTATGTCCGTTTATAGCTTAGAATTTTTTGGTTTAGGCTTTTGATAGGGTCAAATGCCTCTTGTTATTATTAAACTTGACTTGAAACTTAAATTAGTTATTTTTTATCAAGGGTTATACAATAAGAAGCAATCCCCATAACTCTGATTTGAAATTTGGCAGTTTTTTGACAGAGTTTTGCCCTTTCTGATGTCAAAGCTCTGATTCGGAGTCAAGCACTGGGAAAGGTCGAGCATGCTGTCTTATGGACAGCTGTTGTTTTATTACTGGTATAATGTTACTCGGTGTTACAGCTGAGAAACGATATTCATTACCCACAGGTTTAACAAATGTTTTATGGTCTAACTGTGAATATTGTAAAATATTGAAGTTTTTATTGTAACAAAAAAGGTAAAACCAACATTTTTTTTTTCTTCTTTTTTTTAAGCATACAGGTATTTTAGATTAGTTCTAAAATGTGAGATAATATGTGTTTTAGACTATCATAATCTTTAACTAATGTATATTATAGTCTCTTGCAAATCTGTATAGATTGGCTTTGTGATACAGTGTTAAATTAAATCTTTTATGTATGTATTATATAAACGTACACAAAGATGAGACTTAAATAAAATGTTGAACTTGAATAAAATGTACAAATGCAACATCATGCTTATGTTCCAGTATATAATAAAACACATAAACCCTTCCAGTATATAATAAAACACATAAACCCTTCCAGTATATAATAAAACACATAAACCCTTCCGTATATATGGTGTGCATTTATTTTTTGCCATTCATAAATCTAAGAAATATTTCCTTTTATTGTTTGAAATTATTTTTTGTCCAAAGGCATTGCAGTATTTTTCAAATTTTCAGGAAATTTATTATAGTAAATCAGCATTAACTTGCAGTCGTTTATTAATCAGGTTAGTCATGTGTATAGAAGGGACAAGAGGTGCATTTGTTATTGTTTTTATTCGTTATGACGTCATCCAGAAACAAAAAATAATTTCAAACACTAAGTAGGTTAGTGTTTATTAATGTGCATTTACAAAACTTAATCAGTCTCGCGGCTGCGCCGCTCGTTTGTAAATACACATTAATAAAAACAAAGAAAAATATCAAACAGGGAATGCCACGCACCAAAAGCGCAGCCTCCTCAAAACGAACCCCCCAGCACGCAAACGCGTGCACCACACACACACACATACTCAAAGCTTACACATCAGGACAAAACGAACAACACACACACACACACACACTCAAAGCCAACACATAAGGACAAGACGAACAAATCAGACGAATAAACACTAACCTATACATAATGCATCTTTCTCTTGCTTATAATAATAAAATCATAAAAATTGTAAGTGTTGCTTATTTCATTATATCCCTCAAACCGGGTCTGCTATCATTTTCATAGTTCCCGTATCACACTTCCAAATTTGACTGTTATTTAAATGAGAACAACTCCTTGGTCCAGTTTACAGTTTATTCAGTGTACCTTCACAATCTTCGACATCTGTAAATATATATAGTGTACATTAACTAAGCATGACAATAACGATCATATAATCCTATATCTCCCCCCAAGTCTTTGAGTATAAAGTGATTCTCCGTATAGATCAAAGACTAACTAGATATTTAAGCAGATCAAACAAATCAACAATGATAAGGGGGGGGGGGGGGGGGGGGGTCGGAATGCCTGTATGTGCATATTCACATTGTTTCTTGCAGTATAACAGTTCATCGCTCTGATGTATTTCACTAGATGTCTATCATTCTTTCCAAATATTGTCAAAGTTTCATTCTATCAATAGTTTATATTGTCCAGCAATAATGCCCAATAATACTTTTACTCAATTAAACTTAAATGCAATTTATTGCTCAGTAGTCTCAAAATTTCCAACTCTCAAATATACTTACTCATATATATCAAAACTAGAACGCAAAAATTACATATCTACTAATCTGCATATGTGGAAAAAAAACTGAGGAAACAAGTAAATAGTATGTGAACATTAAACTGTTTTGGAGTTTTTAACCACTATCTTTGAGTTGCAAATTAGTCTGTTGAGGGAACTGAGCCCGTGTCAAGTTCGTAGTCCTGCTGCCAAATGGGTGGACGTCTGGGTCTGTTTGATCGTCGGGGACTTGGCGGGGGCAGTGCCGATGTCGGTATTGGATCTGTTGCTGTGATTGTGGTATCACCTAGGCAAGTTGCAGTATTTCCGTTACTTTTGCCATGAGACTGGCTCTCAGGACTAGTAGGCGATGGATGGAAAGGAAGGTGACGCCTTAGATCCGTGTTAGTAGGAGAATGTGATATGATTCCTGGGCCTGTAGGAGTTTGTGGAACCTCTGGTATTATAGTACTAGTAGCAGGGGTTGAAGTATGGTTGGCTGTCACTGGAGATGGGGTTTGCACACATGGGGTCGTGACAACAGCTGGTGTACTGGGTGTAACAGTTCCAGGGGAGGGACGGAATGGCTTGTTGATGTTGATATCGGACTCAGTTGTGAGTCGTTTCGCCGGTAATTGTACGGGAGTATATTTGCGCAGGAATTTACGGTTCCGTATAGTGACACGTCTCGACCAATCAACACGCACTGCATATTGGTCATATTGCCTAACCTCTATGACTACTCCAGTCTTATCCCACTTAAGAAGGTGGGGGCCAACTTGATTCTAGATGCGAACATAGTCACCTACTTCAAGGGGTAACAAGCGTTTAGTATGTTCGCTAAGTCGTTCAGCACATCTCATATGTCTGTTTCTCAGTGCTTCTTCGCGAGCCATAGCTGTAGATCACCAAGTATCATGAGGTTTGTATTTTCCAGGCTGTATTGGGATGAAGTCTTTAATTGGGCGACCAAAGATGCACATCGCAGGAGAGAGTTTCGTGTCTCGATCTGGAGTGTTCCGAAGTTGCAGCATGGTGCTCTGGACCTTATCAGTTTCAAGGTCACCAGATTCAGTAGTATTGTCCACTAGGAGACGTTTAATAGACTTTACACCGAGTTCAACCCTGCAGTTGCTGTGTGGGAATGCAACTGAGGACCATTTATGGTGAACACCCCAGTCCTGGAGAAATTTACGTGTAACTGTTGCAAAAATTATGGTCCACCGTCGGAGGAAAGCTCATCTGGAATGCCATATGTCACAAATATACGTCGTAAGCAGGACACTGCAACCCATCTGCACCATTTGAGACTCTTTCCACAGTTGGCCAGTTCGAGTATCGGTCGACAACACCTAAGTAGTGAGTGCCCTTGTAGGTGAAGTAGTCCGCACAAAGGCACTGAAATGGATATTCAGGGGTTGTACGTGGGATCGGTGGAGCACTGGGGTTTGAAGGCGTAATGCGATTACAATGTGTGCAACTCAATCTAACGTCGTTGATTGCTTGAGTGATTCCAGGCCAAAATACAGAGGCCTCAGCTCTTGATATCATAGATGTTACACCTCAGAACTTCGTCCCTGAGTGAAGCTGGAATGACGACTCTGTCCTTGTACAGTATAACATCATCTACTGTTGAAAGGTCCTCTCGGAAATGGAAGAAATCTCGGATCGGTTCAGGCATTTTGCTACGGGTCTCGGGCATGCCTTGTTCAACAAAGTCAGAGAGCATCAGTAAGTTGTGGTCACTTGCGGTGGCTGTTCTCACTCTGTCCCATGTAACTGACCTGATACTTAGAGCATTTTAAGTAAATACTGCGGTAGACAAAATACTGTCTTCTGTATGTAACATAGCAATATCATCAGGCAGGATAAATTGAACAGCTTCATTGGTGGGGTGCCTTGAGAGGCAGTCAGTTGCACGGTGTTTGACTCCTGGTATGTGTACCATTCTGAACCTGTAACGTAATGTAAGTATTTTGCCTTCTCGAGGGCATCGACAACTGCATGTGCTTCGCTCTCAGTTGGGACGTAGCTGGTCTCAGCTGAGTGAGTAAATCTACTACCTACAAGTGTAACCTTCCAACCTGTTTGACAGCAAAATGGTTTGATACCAGAGCAGGAACAATGTTTCTGCAAAAGCCAAAATCCTATTCCAGTCTTAGACCAGTCAGTCGCCAGGCATGTGGGCTTAGCAGGATCATAGATAGTTACACCCATTTCAATTTCACTGGCAATCACACGTTTTGATTCCTCATAAAGTACCTGAAGCTCATCAGTCCATTAGAAATGAACGTCTGGTTTGAGTAGGTTTCTGAATGGCTGCATTCTGTCAGCCTTGCTGAAGAGTAAAATACCTGGATCACTAAACCAAACAATGACCGGACATCAGTAAGATCCTTAGGGGTAGGGAAGTCGGTTATTGCACGAATGTACCTTTGACTAGGACGAACTTTCGTGGGTGAGATTTCAAAACAAGGTGCTACAGTGGGATCATGGATGTCATTGACACTTTTGTTAACCGGGACATGCATTTGCGGGAAATCGTCAGAGATAATACCCAAGACGACACAAGCTTCCCCTGCTAAGGAAAGGTTTATCTGAGCTGTCAGTTAAATATGTCATTGTTGTGTTACCACTGTGTGTCCAGCAGGGTCAGTGCAAGATATGCGCAGGAGAATTGCACCTAGAATCTTTATGCCATCATTTTTAGCTGTGTGCGTACGAATAGTGACCGGCACTAAGTCATTTTCACGAAGTCCAAGGCGATGAATTACCTTTAGGCCTGTCAAGCAACTCTGGCATCCAGTATCGGCCAATGCAGGAACAGAAACTGAAAGGGAAGATACATGCATAGCATCTAAACCAAGCTCAGCATAATCTTGTGGCAATGCCTTAATAGTAACATTTATAAATGGTTGATATTTAGAATTGCGTTGTACCCATGAATCAGTTAGTGTATCATAGGTATGATGATCCAGGGGAACAGCCTTATTTACAAAGCACACATCTGAGTCTAGATTATCTGAACATGATAATGGTGTATCAAATAAAGTGCGCAGAGTGTCAAACACAGCATCCTCATGTAACGCCGCCTTTGTTGCTTGAGTACGGGGTGGGCGTCTTTGGGTATAGGTTTGTCCTTATTGCGATAGACAGACTCGAAGTGGTTATCCCGCTGGCAAATGTCACACTTGTGGCCGTAAGCAGGGCATTTAGAACGAAGAATTCCTACCGAGCTTTGTTTCCCATGGCCGCGCTTTCCGCAATAGTTACACGGTTCATGATCAAGTTTGCTTGATTGTTGTTTTGATTTTCTATATGAGCTTTAAGAAGCTTCTACAGCCTCCGTATTGATCAAAGAGGCGAGAAGCAGATCGTTTGCCTGCCTCTTTTGCTTCCACAAATTTATAAACGTCCTCCAATGCCATATCTTGATTCTGATCACCAAGGAGGTCCATTTGAATTTCAAGATCACACAAGCCTCTACTCAACACGTCACGCATGATTGCCTCCGTATAGTTAACATTATGGTCACAACTGGTACATAAAAATGTTCGCCTGACCTTGAAACCTTGCACCAAAACCATTAATTGTCTCGTCTCTATCTTGTCTCATATTATGCAATGCAACGCGAGCTACCATAGTGTTTTCTTCTCTTACTGCCAATTTGCGGATGGAAGCCATAACTTCGTCATGCGTTTTGTCTTTGAGGCTTCCGCCAGCTGCGCGCGTCAAGTCCTTACGAAGCGGTTCATCGCAACACTCGATTAGTTGAATAACTTTATCAGGACCGTCAATTTTAGTTGCTGCGACATAATCATTCCATCGTGACTGGAAATATGCCCAGTCTTCAGTTGTGCCAGCAGCCGTAATAGTTGGTCTTCTCACAAGTTCTACTTTTGCGACGGCTGCGGTGGGAGCAGCTGGGTGCATAACCCTGTGAGCTTTGATTAGTTCCACAACAACACTAGCATCAACGTTCGGCGTCTTATATTCACAACCGGGAATAGGGCAGGGTACTTCTGGCATGTTTACTGTTTTCTGTACTCGGGGCTGATAAGCGTTTAGATTCCACAATGTCCAGAGCTAATAAGCGTCAGGTATCACAGTAGAGTAGTCCACATGATGTCGAAGATAAAAGAGAACAACTTCTCCTTGATCCAGTTAACAGTTTATTCGGTGTACCTTCACAATCTTCGACATCTGTAAATATATATTGTGTACATTAACTAAGCATGACAATAATGATCATATAACCCTATATTATTATCCAATTTGAATACATTTTTGCAGAAGCATTCCTGCATGTTTTGAATGTTCTCAATTTTCATAATATACATCAGTCATTTGTGATTGTTTATTTTTTATTTTTTATCATCAGATATATTCGATTCATGTGTTTTAAGAAATATTTTCCCATTGTGTATCAGAATGTTCATGATATGTAGCAATATTCAGTATACGTAACCCATTGTAACTTTATTTACATACTAATTTCATATCGTGATATCATAATTTGTGATCTCATTAATGCATGTAGGAATATCACAGAACCGTTTTGTGATACCATTTAGTTATTGATGGATATCACAAATTCATTTAATGACATTATTTTATCTTTTCATATCAATGAATGCATTTAAAGATATCACAAAATTATTTACGAATATCTGCAATTCGGTTATTTGATATTTTAAAATTTCATGATATCTTCAATTCTATTTAATGATATCCTTAATTCTGTTTTATGATACCAATAAATGAATTTTGCTATCACAAAATCCATTTAAAGAAGTTTAGATGTCTTAAATTGTCTATAAATCATATTTTGATTTATAGTTAAATGTTTTATTCGTATCGTAAAAAGTGTTTTAGGATATCAATAATTGAATTTCGAATATCATAAAAACTAAAAAAAACTGCACTTAGGGGATTCCTGTGATAACTAATTCTTTTAACCTTTTTATAATATCAGAAAAAAAACAACATTAACTGTTTTTTCTTAAATTATTATAATAATGGATATCACTAAATACATATATTAATAAGGGATAAATAAATCAATAAATTGTCTTATTCCATCCATAATCTAACGGTACGCATTAAAAACGGGTGTCGGCTGTAAAAAAATGCGAAAAAAAGTTATATATTCAAAGTTTTTCTCACCTGCGACAGACCGATATGCACTATCCATACTGTACGCGTAATCGACATGTTTTGTGATTGGTTGACAGGCTGAAGTTTACCTTGGCGGGTATGACAGATACTCTTTTGAAGTTGACCGACGTGTAGTAAATTACAAGTTGTTAGTGTGAAATTTTCACAGCAGGATGGATTTTACGATATAAAACTTGGATTTTTATTTCTTGGAAATATGTCATTCAAGAAAAAACGAGCCATACAGTTCCCTAGTAAAATCATCGGATGGTTAAACATTTGGGGTAAGTACTTAGGCACGAGTTTCCTGCTTTACACGTGCTTCAATGGTGGTAATTATTCTGGAGCTCGTGTTTCACACTTTTCTTACCGCTACTCGGATCAGGAACGCGGATTAAGGAGAGGTGATCAAGCACAATGGTAAACATTTGTAAATGAAAC
The DNA here is from genome assembly GCF_021730395.1 of Mercenaria mercenaria. NCBI lineage: Eukaryota > Metazoa > Mollusca > Bivalvia > Venerida > Veneridae > Mercenaria > Mercenaria mercenaria. The sequence continues at coordinate 70,780,145 of NC_069375.1, forward strand.
AGGTAACACAGTTCAGCAATTAAAATATTTATGCAAAAAAAAACAAAACATTTTCAGTATATCATCTTTAAGTGGTATCTTTTTTTGTTATTTATAGCTAAAGGGCAATTATTTTTTTAAAGTGGGGAGGAAGGAGGTGGGGGAAGGGTTCTTACCCAATTTTTTTATCATATTTTTAAAGTATATTTTAAATATCATTAATTATACATTGTATAATTGAAGAAAAAATCTAAAGGGGTGAAAAGCCATAAAATAAAATGAGTGCATGGTGGCCAGGGTCTTATTTTAATACAAATAGTTGGATCCGGCTGATCAGGTATCTGCAGACATTGAATGCGGCTAATGGTCATAAAACATACATGCCTAGAACCGAAACAGAACCCAATCTGAAGCAAAATCATAGCAGAATTGATTTGAGTCTGTTCATTGGAGGCAATAAAATTATCAACACTCTTCACACCCCTTAGGGCATTTTTGGCTATGTGGAATTTGCTATATATAAAAAAAAAAACTGTGTGTTTAACAGATGGTTCAAAGTGGTTAGAGGGTGAACAAAGTGCTGAAGTTATCCAGGATATCAAGTGATTCAAGTATGACAGTATAAAAATCCCGACTTTGGGAGAGTCAGGGGCCACCGCTCTGAACTGCTCTTAGCAAGTCATGATGTGATACTTGCCAGCAGGCAATACATCGAATGAAATCCATGATGGATAAAAAAAATGTTAAAACTTATAAACCCTTTAATTAAGACAGCTCTTTAATTTTATTGTTTTGCCTCTTTATTCTTTGCAAAGGATAATAGATGGCCTGAATAGTCCCTCTGCAGCCCTTCAGATCACCGTCCACGTTCAAAACATTAACTGCTTTTAAAATTAACTAAATGTTAAACGCTTTCTCTTGAATCATATTAGGTTATCTTATATATATATGTATTTTATTCATACAGCCTACAAACTGTTACATTTATAATGTAAGATACCTAATTGGATTTTATATTTATCCTGCACATGAAAATCAATTTTTTGTGTGACATATGGCTGGAAAATTCATATCTGTTTTAGCAACAAATGAATGCTTATTGAATTAGATTTGCTGCACTGAAAAAGTATGTGGGTGTATTTTGTATATATCCTTTTTTCTTCTATATGTAATTATATAAAGTTAGTGCCTGTAGAATTTACATTTAGGCCGTCTCTTTGGTAGAGTGGTTAAAGTTGAAAGTCAAATCCCATTCTCCTAACTGCTGTGGGTTGAAACCCCACATTTGTATAGAATTACAGCTGGTTGAATGCCAAAGGTTTGGGCTGGTGCCAGCAGATTATGTAATACCCAAAAGAACACTAGGGACAGGGGTTTCTTAATTTAAGTATCTAAGTCTCAAGTACCTGATATTGGTGTGTAGAACCAAGCTAAAACAGCAACAAAAGAAGAAATGCATGATTATGTGCTGACAACATCAGTATCTGTCTTCCACTTTCATAGGCTCAAATAGGACAGAAAGAATATGCAGAAATTAATTGTAACAGTATATTTTTATATTCTTTATAAATAAACATTTTTAAAACATAAGGGCTATATCCAACAAAACTGGTGGAAATTTATATCTGTTTCGTGACATTACTTGAGTGTAGGCTAGCTACCCCTGCGAAATGCAGTTCTTGAAATCACAAACACTTCAAACCATTAAAGAACTGTTCATGAACTAACATTCAACAGTTCTTGATTTATGTTCATGAATTTTTGGACATGAACTGTCCTTAAAAAGTGTTCATGAACAGTTCATGTACTACCAAAAAATCACACAGAGTTCTTGAATTGTCCATGATAAAAAGTTAAAGGAACAATCATGATATTATTTTCTTTAATCTTTCATGCACTACTCATGACAGGTAGTTCATGAACTAATGAAGAATCATGTTCATGAACGGTTCACTGCTAGTTTGTGAAGATAAAATGGCACAATAATTTAACATATAGCAAGAAGTTCATGAACTATTCATGTTCAATAAAATATCAAGAACTCATTATGAAGTGAATAGTTCATGAACTGTTTATGTACATAACTTCTTGAAGTCATCATTCACTTTTCATGCACTGTTCATGAACACAGTTTGAAGAATGTTTCAAGAATTTGTGCCATTTTATCTTCACGAACAATTCATGAAGTGTTCATGAACTCTATGAACTATTCATGAACAGTAACGGTTCATTTCGAAGGGGTTGTGAGAAGAAAACGGAACTTGGTTTTCCGTGAGTCCATGGGGTCTTCACCATTGGAAAATGAAGTAATTTAAACTGCACTTACATATTTTATTTAATCAAACTTAAGACGTTTGTACGGGTCTTCTAAAAGTGTTTAAATGGCAGAAATTAAGTTTTTGAATGATAGTAATTCTGACAGTATGTTCCAATTAGGTTTTGTTAATTGTTACTTTTAAAATTTTAAATTGACACTTAAAAGCATTTTGTTACATTTTGTATTTGTTTCAATTTTGTGATAAAAGGTTTGAACGAAACACTTGACCACAGACCACTAACTTTCTTTTGAACAGATTTTCTATTCCACTGACAGCCTTTGATCATAATGTTTGAGCGGTAACAAATCGGTGTTATATTTAGAGTATATTTGAATGATTTCTGTTTATGCAGCAGTTGAAGATAATCATTTGCCGATAAATAATTAATGATGCTTGAAATAAGAATTAAATGAATAATCTTAAAGGCCCATTGTCACAAAAGTTGAAAACTTTGTCTAAAATCATACTTATTAAAAGGCAACTTATATCCCACTTGATCTCTTTGTGAAAATTAACCTGCTATATAACATATTGCAGGCAAATTTCTTCCGTTTTGAATATTTCAAGGTCGTGTTAAATGTATACTCAGCAATGTGATAATTTAAGGGACACACACCACGTTCCACCACCACCCCTTAAACCACCCCCACCCCACCTCTTTATCTACTTGTCTACAGTTGTTTTATAATGTCTAGGTGACTGTTAAGGTTCCTGCAAGTATTTCATGATATGGATATTAGGCAATTTATAATTAATTTTTATATTGATCCTGTCTGGGACTTTCACTCATTTTGCTAAGCTAATATTTGTTGTTAATATTGTACAGTGAAACTGATCAAAAGAACAACACTGTTGTATTAAAAGACTAAAATTAAGCCATGCCATGGGAAAACCAACATAGTGGGTTTGCAACTAGCATGGATCCAGACCAGCCTGCGCATCTGCGCAGTCTGGTCAGGATCCATGCTGTTCGCTAACAGTTTCTTTAATGACAATAGGCTTTAAAAGCGAACAGCATGGATCCTGACCAGACTGGGCAGATGCGCAGGCTGGTCTGGATCCATGCTGGTCACAAACCCACAATGTTGGTTTTCCCATGGCGTAGCTCAAATATAGTTTGGCTGTATTATATAGTAATTTCTCTGGAGTGGTGTCATTGATACATGATAACACTATACAAATTCAAAAACACCAATTTTTCTAGTTCACACCCTAGAAGCATCTTAAAGCAGCATGCCTCCAGCTTTGGCTAAAAAATAATCTTTTTTTTTTTAATTGAAGTTTTGGTCATATTATGAACATTAGAATATGAATTTTTGTTTCTAAAATATTTTCAAAATTCCAAATCAAGAAAAAAAGATGACCGCGTTGGGAATCGAACCCCGGACGGCCGCGGCAATAAAGACATTTTCCCGTCGTCGTAACCGATAGCACTATAGCTGAAGTAGTGAATAATGACTTCAAAATATAGATATTTTTAATCAAGACAGTTTACTTGGAGTAAAAGCGACAAATGCTTTTCGATTTTCATCGTAAAAAGTAGTAAAAACGGCAAATTCTCATGTGTTTCCATAACATAAAGTTTGTCAGTAATTAAGTTTGAAAGCCTTCTTAAGAAATATAGCATTTATTTCAAGATATCTAAAAAAATAATTATTTATTTTTTTGTCGAACTGTCTGGAGGCATGCCGCTTTAATTAGATATCTATATCCATTAGTTACCTCACACTGGTTCTGAGTGGTTTCTGCACAGGTAATGAGTGGTTTCCGCACAGGTTCTGAGTAGTTTCAGCACAGGTTCTGAGTGGTTTCCGCACAGGTTCTGAGTAGTTTCAGCGCAGGTTCTGAGTGGTTTCTGCACAGGTTCTGAGTGGATTCAACACAGGTTCTGAGTGGTTTCTGCACAGGTAATGAGTGGTTTCAGCACAGGTTCTGAGTGGTTTCAGCACAGGTTCTGAGTGGTTTCTGCACACTGGTTCTGAGTGATTTCTGCACAGGTAATGAGTGGTTTCAGCACAGGTTCTGAGTGGTTTCTGCACAGGTAATGAGTGGTTTCTGCACGGGTAATGAGTGGTTTCAGCACAGGTTCTGGGTGATTTCAGCACAGGTTTTGAGTAGTTTCTGCACAGGTAATGAGTGGTTTCAGCACAGGTTCTGAGTGATTTCTGCACAGGTTCTGAGTGGTTTCAGCACAGGTTCTGAGTGGTTTCAGCAGGTAATGAGTGGTTTCAGGTTCTGAGTGATTTTTGCACAGGTTTTGAGTGATTTCTGCACAGGTTCTGTGTGGTTTCTGCACAGGTTCTGAGTGGTTTCTGAACAGGTTCTGAGTGGTTTCTGCACAGGTTCTGAGTGATTTCTGCACAGGTTCTGAGTGGTTTCTGCACAGGTTCTGAGTGATTTCTGCACAGGTTCTGAGTGGTTTCTGCTCAGGTTCTGAGTGATTTCTGCACAGGTTCTGAGTGGTTTCAGCTTCTTAGTGATTTCTGCACAGGTTCTGAGTGATTTCTGCACAGGTTCTGAGTGGTTTCAGGTTCTGAGTGATTTCAGCACAGGTTCTGAGTGATTTCTGCACAGGTAATGAGTGGTTTCAGCACAGGTTCTGCATGGTTTCTGCACTGGTTGTGCATGGTTACCTCTGCTGGCATTCTCGTTTGAATCCTTTGAAGGACCAGATCCTTTGAGGAGAGGCAAACTGTAATCAAGTCAGTCACACAGATCATTCGAGGATGCAGATGCCCAGAATGCTGAGTTGTCCAGTGTTTTAAGTGTTTCAACCATAGAAAATAGATTTTATATGGAGAATGAATGGGAACAACATGAATTGTTGGGCTGAGCCTAGGTGCTCTAGCTTTCCATGCTTGAGTGAGCAGGGTTTCTCTGTATGTAATATTGTCTTGGATTCAGTGTTGTTATATTTTCTGATCCTTGGAGTCCATTCAAGTTCATGAGTAATAGAGTTCCACTTAAGCCGGTGCTAGGGGGCATGAGAGGTGTTGCACATTTCATAATTACCTTTCATGAACAGACTCAATCAAACCGAAACTGCTTTTATTCTACTTGGTTGCATTCTTTGCTTCTAAAGGATCTTTTTACAAGTTTTATTATTGATGATGTTTACATAAATCTAATTACATTGCAGTGAGAAAGTAATACTTATAACATAACTTAAAACAAAAGAATCAGTATGTTACAACAGTCCACTAATCATTTTCACAGTGTCCACATTTTTTTGATTTTTCAGTAATAACAAAACAGCCCTGTGGTCTTAAATTATCATCAATTTGATTTGAAAGTAACAACACTCAGAAGCAGTTAGATTATTTTGTTATAGATAGAGTTTATGAAGTGAATTCTTCATGAAAAAGAAACCAATAGGGAGTGACGGACCAAGGTTTCTTTTTCTCGAAGAATTCTCTTCATGGACTCTATCTGACAGTGTGAAATCTACGTTTGACTATTCAGAATTCCAGAGTCCGTTGTGTCGGATTCTCCGCCTACCTTTGACTAACAAAAATGTGTCGGCTTCCTTTGAAATACCAGTACAATGAAGGGGTGGTCATTGGTATGCATGCGCATTCAGTCGACGTTCTTTAGTGTGTAGAGCTGCTCTTTAAAAATTATTGCTACACTCGCATAGGTCTTAAGCAATAAGAAACCACATCTTTTGAAAAATAACTCGCTCTGATTGGTCAAAAAAGTAAGTTGCACACTATTTTTCGTTATATGCCCTGTCCCCTATTTTCCACCTTAAATTTTTACATTTTCTGCAGAAGAACCTTTGTCCAGTGTTGATATATCTTGCCATAGGCAGTATGGCAAGGTATGAAAAAACTAACTGAAAAATGTGAAAATGACAAATTCCCACATTAGGTGGTTTTGACCAGGGGGTAACAGTTAATAGTTTAGTATGATGATTGACAGGCATTAATGTGTAAGGCTACAGTTGTGAAATATAGAAATATTTGTTTTTCCGTACCCTGTCAGATCATATTTTATCATGATAATTCACCATAGTCACATTTCTTACTGACTTAATTACTAATATATTCAGAAAAAATTGCTTTCTCTAGTGACAGTTTTATATGAAAGTGTTCTCTCATTGTTTTCTGGTACAAATGAAATTCTCTCAAAATGTGTTAACAATGACTCTTGTATTTTGTTTACCAAATTTTTTGTTATAAACTAATTAATTGACATATGAAAAAGTATTTCTCAAGGTAAATAATCCTGCAAATGAAGAAAAATCAACATTCTGTGCTGGCTTTAACAAAGACTTCGCACTGGTTTTTACCCATTTTCAGTCATTCAGCATGCAAGATATCAATTTTATATCAGGCACTATAATTCAACGACAATTAGTGATAGGCGTGACTTATCCGCTATCCTCGTTGTGTACCGTAGTATTGTTATGAGCCAAATGAGCAGACAGGCCTCGATGCATAAAGTTTATCTATGTATATATATATATATATATATATATATATATATATATAGATGAAGAAATTAAAAAGAAATTCTCTTCATTGTAAATGATTATGAAGTTTTTAAAAAGACTATGTACATCAAAAGTTCAGAATAAATTTTACAGTTCTTCAGCAAAAAAAGGAGGTTGCTTGGTCCTGTTGGCACAGTACGAATGCATGAGCTTAAAAGGATACAATGAAGGTTATAAAACTGAAATTGGGAACCAGGCACTGTTCGAAATCAAACGAATAGAATAAAAGAGAATATCTTTTTATTTCCAATTCCAGAATAGGTATCGCTAACACTACAACCCAACAGAAAAAAAATAATAGTACTTAATGTTAATAATTATAATTGTAATAATAGTAATGAATTAATGTTCTATTTGACAAATTGTAAGAATATCCAAGACATGTGGGGTGTTCAGCAATTTCTTATAATTTGGTGTTAAAGGTTTAAATCCCTGCTGCTAAATTTCACTCTTTACAAAGGTACATAGTATATATATATTGATTGATCAGAAACTATTAATTATTTCATTTTTTCTTTGGCCTTTTTTATTTTATTGTTTGAGAGGGTCAGACTCAGTGGGGATTTAAGGTGTTATTCACCATATTGTATAGATGTCAAATTAACCATGTAGGGAGATTGATAAAGTTTGTCAGGATAGATAACTGTATGTATCCAGTGATTATAAGGTCGTTAGCAGTAATAGATGAAATTTTGATTTGGTCTTACACCCTGTGATTACAAGCAAAAAGTCAGGGGTGTACCAGATTTCCGTTTAGATACCATCACTTATCTAATCGATATCCCTAAATAATATAATAATCTTTCTGGTTCTTTTTTTTTTTTTTTTTTTTTTTAAGTGTTATTTACTGTCGCTTTGTGAAACAATTAACATAAGCTCTATAGAGCTTTTCTGCGACCCTATATTAAGAACAGTTAAAACCAATTATACCTCACCCCCAGCAATTTGCTGGTATCCATTTACAGCTGGGTCGACTGAGGCAATCGTGATAAAGTGCCTTGCCCAAGGACACACCACAGTGGGAGTAGCCAGGATTTAAACCTGGGGCCTTCACCTCCGTAGGAAAGCATCTTAGCCCTCTCGACCAATGCCTCCACAAGAACATGGAGAAATGCAACTTTTTTGCTCTCCTGAGCACAAAGTTCAGGTGAGCTTAGAATTAATCTAATCACCCTGTATCCATCATTGAGACTACCTCATCCTTTACTTTTCAAAGAGAGTTTTCAATTTGTGAATACTCATAAAAAAATTTACTTTCCAATTAGAAGAAATCTGTCTAGGAATTAAGTGTTTAAATATTTGAATATGGACAACTTTTTGGAATTGTAATTTAGCAAAATTTAACATTTTCTCATGTATATATACATATGGCTTGAGGGACCAAAATTATGAAACCAAAATTTTTTGGCCAAAAATTCACTTTTGTTATAATCACTGGAATTACACAACAATTTAGGGAGTCAGTGAACCGAGGCTTGTGGCAATAACTGTTGTCCAACTAATTTTTTTTGTAGTCATTTGTTTGTTTCATACGTTTGGTGTTGTCAGTAAGCTTGCTGTATATATCTGTGATAATATGACAAATATAGATGTCTGTTTAGCTCATCTCCATAACTTGTCTTGTTTTTATGTTATTGTGACCATTAATTATCATGTTTGTCAAAACCTGGGGGAGTAACGGTTTGTCTAGTCTGTCTCAGGATTTGTCCATCCGTCTGTCTGTAAAATTTGGATTCTGGGATTACTTTAAAAGTGTGTAAATAGGTAGATATTCAGTTGGATTACTTTTATTTACACTGTCCCGTGTCTTTGGAACATGGTGGGGGTAAGAGTGAGGTTGGGTGCGCACCATAAACCGGTTTAAGCTCCCCGGTGGTGTTTTTGCCACTGGCCGTTCCAAGGCGGTGCCCCACTGTGTTCCTATGTTTGTTCGTTTTTGTCGTCGTGTGTTGGCTTTGTGTGTGTGTGCGCACGTGTGCGTGTGTGTTTGTGGTGTGCGTGTTTGCGTGCTGTGGGTTTCGTGTGTGGCATTCCCTGTTTGATACTTATCTTTGTTTTTTTTGGTGTGAAAGGATGTTAGCCAGTCTTGCATTAGATTGATCCAGATAACTGTACTAAACTTTTCAATGTGTCTTTCTGTCCTTCAGTCACAAAGAGGCCTTGTTAATACATAGATGTAGACAGGACTTTCTGGAAGAGGATGCGAATATGAGCTGTATGTGAAAGGGTGACTGGTTCGTATTAGGACTTGAACTTTGTCTTTATAAAAAGTGTATGCTCGCCAGATTTGAGTGCGGGTGTCTGTGTCCCCATTCCCTTGATCCTCTGTTGTGTATTTATATTCACCTAAGGCCACACCAAATTGATAAGTTGTTCATCGGATTTTTTTCTGAAAAAATTGAGGCGGCGAGCGAAAAAATAATTTAAATATTTTTTTTGGTTTTTGAGAAAATCAGGAGTGAGCGAAGAGCGAAGAAATATATTTGTCTTCATTTGACTTTCGACTGACTAATAAAAACCTTAAAATAGAATGTATAGCCCTTTTAAATTAAAAATTAAGTCCCCAGGGATTGAGAAAATCTGACCTGCAGACACACAACAAAGCGAACTCGTGAAAAAAGGTAATAACACTGTCATACAGTACACTGTAATCAAATAATGCATGTTTTTGAAAATGCTGTTAGAAAATACGTAATAAACAACAATGCATAACCTTACACCATACTTATCACATACATAATGTGACTTGAATATTTCTGCTATGAAAATGTAGCATTTTTAACTGACTTTCAAAGTTTTTGATACATCAAATATCTCTCTGAGTGTTACTAGATCTATTAAAGCTTTTGATTTGAAACTTAGAATAGTTATTTACTGTCAAAGTCTACACCAGGAGAAACAATACTCTTAAAGTTTGAATCTAGACAGAGTTATGCCCCTTTTTAACATAGAATATTTTTTAATTAAGTTTCATATAATGACCAATAGCTCTGTTACTTTCAAAGCTTCTGACTATTATGCCCCTTTTACTGGCAAAGCTCTGATTCAGAAAAGTCAAGCATGATGTCTTATATACAGCTCTTTTTCTTTCCTTTTTTTTTTTTTGGTTGGGTTTAACGTCGCACCGACACATTTTAGGTCATATGGCGACTTTCCATCTTTGATGGTGGAGGAAGACCCCAGGTGCCCCTCCGTGCATTATTTCATCACGTGCCGGCACCTGGGTAGAACCACCGACCTTCCATAAGCCAGCTGGAAGGCTTCTTCACATGAAGAATTCAACGCCCCGAGTGAGGCTCGAACCCACATCAATGAGGGGCAAGTGATTTGAAGTCAGCGACCTTAACCAACCTTAACCACTCGGCCACTTTTTCTAACTTTAAACTTTCATAACATACTAAATTTGTTGAAACAAAGTCACAATTAAGGTCTGAAATGGAGATTAACGTGCATTAACATTAGTCTACTAAATGATTGGAAAATCGAAACTGTTCTGAAAACAACTCATAATGTAAATTCCTTACCCCACCAACTTTCGTATGCAAATGCTGATCATTTGGACAGGAAAAACAAGAAAACAGATAAGTGACATGCATCAATATGTATTTACCCTTACCAAAATAATGTAGACTGATGTTATCAAATAAATTAGTATGTTTTTCTTCATCCAGTTTTCGATTTTTGTAACATGTAATTTGGTAAACATTTGAAGAAAATGGCGTAACTGCATAAAGGGGGAATAACTTTAGTGCAACTAAATATAAGTGTTATGATTAATTATAGACGATGTGAGCGTAGTATGTATATATTTTGATTAAAATCCATTTGGGAACAATCTGGGACTGGAATTATAAGCATTTATACACTGTTACGTCCGTAAAAACTAGCGCACCAGAAAATTTTTGATTGATTTTTTTCAATGGGGCGAGCACATGCAAAAAACAAAAAAAAATAATTTTTTTTGTGTTTCTGAAAATATACCAGCGGCAAATCCGGTGAACAACTTTTTAATTTGGTGAGGCCTAATTTGCAAACTTCTATTGCTGGTCTTTGTAAAGTAATAACTGTTGACAGTGACTGTTGTGCATCCAGACTATTTGCATATGCTACAACTCTCAAAGTAAGTATAATGCAAGTTGGCAATTGAAGTGAGTTAGAAAAAAAATACATTAAATATTCAGAAATGGCTAAAAAAGTGTGTTATAATGGACTTAAATTACTGAAAAATTGTTGGGGTGTTCTTACACGTCGCACCCCCTCTGAATACGCCCTGGTAATATTTTAAGAATTTTGCTGCTTTTTTAATAATGTCGCATTGTTTAACATTTGGCATAAGTTGGCGGTAAGTGATTCTGCCTTTGTGACCGCCCAGTCGAAATTGACGGCTTATTACCATGGTATTATTAATTCATGGTTTATAATTAAATTTAGAATTAAAAATTACAAGGTGTCGTCAGTCAGTAAATACGATTTTTCTACTTTGTATACGACTTTACCTCATAACTTAATAAATGAAAAACTAACTGCCCTAATTCAAAGGACTTTTGCCAGGGAAAATGCTACTTTTCTCGCTTGCAGTTTCGATAAAGCATTTATTACTAGTTGCATTGTAAAGAATTTTACTATGTGGACCTGTGACGAAGTTTGTAAAGCCCTTTCCTTTTTATTGAACAATATTACGTCAGGTTTGGGAATGCAGTTTTCAGACAAGTAATTGGTATTCCCTTGGAAACAAATTGTGCACCCCTTGTCGCAGATTTGTTTTTATATTGTTATGAAAGAGATTTTTATGTTGAGCCTTTCTCAAGATACACAGGCAGACATTATTACTGCATTTAATAATACATCACGCTATCTGGATGATATTCTTAATATGGATAATCTGTTTTTTGGTCAATTGGTGGGTACTATTTATCCTAGGGAGCTTCAGTTAATTAAAACTAACCATTCGGATACTGATGCTTCATTTTTAGATTTACGACTCTATTTATGACAATACTTATTATGGATAATCCGTTTTTTGATAATGTAATAGTGGAAAATATTTATCCTAGGGAGCTGCAGTTAAATAAAACTAACAACTCGAATTATACTGCTTCATTTCTAGATTTACATTCTCTCTGTTTATAACAATTTTATACATATCAAAATTTATGACAAGAGGGATGAGTTTAATTTCAGTATTGTAAATTTTCCCCATTTGGATGGGGATAAACCTCAGGCTACATTTTATGGCAGGGTTTTTTTCTAGCAAATTTGGGAACATAGCCTATACCCCCAAATTTGGGAATTTTGACGGGTAAGTGTTCCAAATTGTGAAATGTTTAGTCCCATAGGATGTGTTTAAGCACTTCCTCATGCACTTGTTTCACTTTGTACAACCTCTTAAACTTACTTCCATTACAAAATTGTCCATAATTTGGTCAGTAGTTGTGCAATTTTGATGAATTTTTTTTTCAGAATGTAGATTACGAATTTTTGCACTAATTTTGGGAAAAATACATACTTTTTGGCATTGGGAATATAGCCGAATAACGGCTATAAAAACGGCCGAAAAATCCCCCTGTATGGGGTATATATTTCTCAGTTAATTCGATTTGCAAGAGCGTGTAGTCATGTTGAGGATTTCAATAAACGTAACTTATATATTACAAAATAAGCTTCTTCAACAGGGCTATGTATTTTCCATGAATGGTCATACAGTCGCCAGCTATATTACATGTTGGGGAGTTTTATTAGCAAAGTTTCTTAATATGAAAAAACACACACAAGCTTTCTTGTAGTTAACATGATTGTTTTCACTAGCAGTGAAAAAGTTTGTAAAGGATTAGTTGAAGGACTTGTCCCCTTTTTGTGTTGCTATGATACGCAATTAGAGTGACAAAAATGATGTTTGCATTTCAATATTGTCAAGGAGTTCAGGATGTTAGCTTAATACAGGATTTTTTTTTGTACAAAAATGCGAACACCTCCAGATATATTTAAGGTAAATTTAAATGTGATAGCACTAACTATAATGTTTTAATAAATTAAGTTGTGATGTAAATTGCAACTTTTTTACATAGGGTCAATGCAACAAAGAGCAAAGTCCATATTTGGCCAGAGTCAATGCAACAAATAGCAAAGTCCATATTTGGCCAGAGTCAATGCAACAAAGAGCAAAGTCCATATTTGGCCAGAGTCAATGCAACAAAGAGCAAAGTCCATATTTGGCCAGAGTTAATGCAACAAAGAACAAAGTCCATATTTGGCCATATGGGTATTCATATATTCATAAATAATTATCGTATCTATGCAAATAAAAAGATGCAGCAGTGGTCTAGTGGTAAAGAGGACTGCTTCCAGGAATCCAGGGGTTGTGAATTGTGTCAAAATCATTGTGCTCCTTCAAACTGAAAAGTAATTATCATTTATATAAAGAACCACTCAGGGAAGCGTCAGCAATGGGAGCATCTTCTGTATCTCCCACTATCCCACCCTAAAGATTACTAACAGCCTTCTGGCAGAGTTGCCCATATTGGATGGGTCACAGTTGGTTACTATAAATAAGATTTAGTGTTAAACTCACATGCATGCACATTATAATTATACCCTTTGTGTAAATAATAAATTGAAAAAAAAAAGAAGTGCACTGAAGTTTTGCAAGGTGAGAAATATCTTTGGTGAAACTGAATAAAAAGAATGATAGAAGGTGAATATTTATGCTATCATCTATGTTTACACTTTTATTTACAAAACAAACACAGTTTGTAACTTTTATCAAAGTAACAACTGTTCATGTTTGTCAAAATTATTGACTTTGTTTGTCTTGTGTCAATATTGAAATAACATTTGATGTTAGCTTTAATGAACATGCAGAATTTCCCCTGTAGAATTATCACAATATATGCTTTATATTTTCTCAGAAGAAAAGAAGAAAAATATATTGTGGTATTATGTAATATTGATCCAGGGACATTCCATGTAAAAATAGATCTATTTATATGATTTACATAAAAGAGATGGAGAAGATATGAAAAAGAAAACAAGAAATGTTTTGTGTCAGCAGTTCAGTACAGGAAACCTGATCTAGGTTATTAACCCTCACCTTGCTGAATTTCTATAGTGAACTTGTCCTTCCTTCAATTTGAACAATACCATTATCTGTTGAAAGGGGGGCAAATTAAAAAGATACTGACTGAATGGCAAACAGTGCATATCATGATCAGACTGCACGGATGTGCATGCAGGCTGATCATGATCTGCATTGGCTGCAAAGGCAGAATCAGTCGTGTCCAGCATGATAATCCCTTCGAAATGAACCGTTACTGTTCATGAGCAGTGCATGCATAGTTCATGGACACTTCGTGAATTGTTCGTGAAGATAAAATGGCACAAATTCTTGAAACATTCTTAAATACCGTGTTCATGAACAGTGCATGAAAAGTGAAAGATGACTTCAAGAACTAATGTACATGAACAGTTCATGAACTATTCACACCATGAATAGTTCTTGATATTTTATTGAACATGAATAGTTCATGAACTTCTTGCTATATGTTTTTATTGTGCCATTTTATCTTCACGAACAAGCAGTGAACCGTTCATGAACATGATTCTTCATTAGTTCATGAACTACCTGTCATGAGTAGTGCATGAAAAATTCAGGAAAATAACATCATGATTGTTCCTTTAACCTTTTATCATGGACAATTCAAGAACTCTGTGTGATTCTTTAGTGGTACATGAACTGTTCATTAACACTTTTTAAGGACAGTTCATGTCCAGAAATTCATGAACATAAATCAAGAACTGTTGAATGTTAGTTCATGAACAGTACTTTAATGGTTTGAAGTGTTCATGATTTCAAGAACTGCAGGGGCAGGGCTAAAATTATGTCCCTTTTGTATAATTGGTTTGTGCAACAAAGTTGGAGTGATCATAAACTAACATTCAATGTTGGTGCGATGTTTGTCACGGTGACATTTGGCAGGGCACAATAACCACATTCAGCGGGATGACGTTTGGCGGGGCACAATAACCACGTTCAGCGGGATGACGTTTGGCGAGGCGTTATTCAACTGGACATTACATTCAGTGGGGTGCCATAACGGTGTTTGTCGTTGCGTCTCTGCGAAATAACGAAATGGCACAAATCAGCCACCATACTTATATGTCTTTTAACTCCTTCCAAAGTTTTAATAAACAGTGTTGCATATTCCATACCAGGTTCAGAGGCCACTAATTTGCCTGTTAGTTGTACAAACTCCCTGATCGTGTCACATCTGGTTTTGTGATTTCTTTAATTTTTCGGTAGAGGTTCCGACAGGCTGCCAAGAAACATGAAGATAATCTTTTACCATGGAACCTTCAAATACTTTTAGGGTGCACTGTAAGACTGGAGGCAGTGAGATGAAAGGTATCATGTATATTGTCAAGACAAGAAGCAGACGAACTACTTTGAAGGCATGTGTTGTCCATGTATATTTTACCTACATGCATGGCCTCTTGCTAGCATGTTTGTGAAAATTTTGATGAACACAGAGAAAGAAGTTGCTAGACTTACCAATCCTGTGCATTAGTTTTAATGAACATGGGGAAATTTTGCGAACACACAGGGAGAAGTTGCTAGACTAATTAATGCTTTATGACAATTTTGAAAGAACCTGAAAAATTTTCTATCTTGTTCATCAATAGGAATAGAATAGAATGCGTCAGAAATGTCAGTGGAGCCAAAAAAGCAGTTTTGTTGCCTATGTTAGTTACTGACTATAGAGTTACCACTTTAAAATGAATGTTGGACATGTTTTGCCATTCTGAAGTTTCTCCTGTTGAGCTGTGCCCAGGCTTGCTGCCAAAGCCATCACATGATTCTGTAAAAAATATGATTGAAATGTATGAGATTTTCTCTGCCGCCAGGACCAGGACTACATGGTTCAATGCCTGTGACTGATGCAAAAAACTTGATAGCCGGCGGCAGTGACAAAGTATAAATTGTTCTTCGGTCCCTATATGAAGCTACTTTCAGACTCAAGTTCTAAAAATGTTCATTCCAGAGCACAATATCCATATTAAGTATCTTTTTTTTTTTTGGAAAACATGGTCTTCAGTTACCTGGCCAATTTGCATAACACTGGAAAATACCAACTGTTACTGTGTGGTCAGATTACAAAGAAACTTGTCCTGTTTGCTGGTAAATCTCAATCTGAAATCAAATTTAACCTTCAGAACTCAACTTGCCAATCAAAATTTTGTTTAAGTTACGAAAATGGTTCATATATGATGGCTAATTTCTTCCATTTCGTGTTGGCAGGGTGAAAACACGACAACACAAAAACTCGACAAAACCACGTTTGTTCATGGTCAACCATCAAAATTCGAGGTGACTATGGTCAACCATGGTCAACATTTCGTCTGGGACATATGGGAATGGATTGAAACTTCACACTCTTGTTCACTGTGATGATCTGACATGCACTGCACAGGTTCCATAACTCTACTTTGCATTTTTACAAAATTATGCCCCTTTTTCGACTTAGCAGTTTTTGGTTAAGGTTTTAATTGTATGTAAGCTAGTATCTCAGTACCCACTAGAAGGAATGGATTGAAATTTCATACACTTGTTCACTGTGATGATTTGACATGCATTACACAGGTTCCGTAACTCTGCTTTGCATTTTTACAAAATTATGCCCCTTTTAGGACTTAGAAATTTTTGGTTAAAGTTTTGTATGTAAGCTGGTATCTCAGTACCCACTAATGGGAATAGATTGAAACTTCACCCAGTTGTCCATTGTCATGAGCTGATATGGATTGTTCAAGTTCCTTAAATCTGTGTTGCAATTTTACAAAATTATGCCCCTTTTTGGACTTTTATATTCATTCACTTGACAAGGCTGTTGAATAGTCGAGCGTTGCTGTCCTCAGACAGCTCTTGTTTCTTTTAAACATCACTTACAGTAACTTAAATCTGCTTACAAGAAAACAATACAAACCAGATAATGTATAGTTCATTTTTGAGGCCAGTGATATTTTTGTACTTTAAATAATGGAACAATCCGTTATTAAAGTAATGTTATTTAGTACGATAGCGGTTCTTACCTAAATAAGGCAAAGTAAAGCATGTTGATTTCCCAAATCTGCGACGAGTTGATAAATTGAACTGTCAAATGTCAAAATCGAACTTGACGGAATCTTACCAATTACTCATTCCTTGATTTACTGTTATTGTAGTGAACAT
This sequence comes from Mercenaria mercenaria, assembly GCF_021730395.1. Taxonomy (NCBI): domain Eukaryota; kingdom Metazoa; phylum Mollusca; class Bivalvia; order Venerida; family Veneridae; genus Mercenaria; species Mercenaria mercenaria. The sequence goes on from NC_069375.1 coordinate 70,797,156, forward strand.
TGAAAAATGTGGATGGCATCTCACCAGTGCAATCTTTGTCTCCTGGTATTACACCAGGCAGTTTTCAGCACAATTTAATAGTCACCCAGAAAGTATTTAGATAGTTGATGGTATTTATGTTCTTTATATAAATGGTGCATTATGTCAGAGTTTATTTCCTAACTTTCAGATGTACACGGAGACAGCATACAGCGGCATTTAACAGATGGCAGAGTCCCACAACCCAAGTTTGAGCCTTTCTTCTGTGTTCTGAGACAGGATCTGAAAACTCTTCAATGCCATAGGTCAGAAGAGGTAAAAAAGTTATAAATATTTTTCATGAAATATCAGAACATTTTAAAGTAATTAACATGATTTTTATTATTTTCTTTTGGAAATATGAGGTATTCAAAATTTTCACAGTTTGACTGTATAAATATATGTTTACTGGCACAACCACTCTACAGTGCAGTTACAAAGGAAAGATAAACCAATGATAATTCTACAAAAGTGAAGTTTTAAGTTCTCTCCCTTGTATTCTGCTATTTATATTTATACCTGATTTTTTAAAAATTATTTGTTAATCATAGGAGACTGAAGACTTCCCAGGTCTGGTTCGACTGCCGGTGGTACGTCTTGACGAGGGAAAGAGACAGTTTGACCGGAGGTGGGGATACGAGACACTTGAATGTATCAAAGAAAACAGTATTCAGCATTTCTCCATGTGTAAGCATCTCAGTTTTTAATGTTTGTCATATTTGGCTTTATGAAATATGGCACTTTTTATACTTTTATCATGTGTGAATTATATTACCATACTAAATGCCCTTTTTCAGCAAAGTGAGAGAGCACAAGTCCTTTACTTAGGTCTCATTGAAGTAATTATAGTATATTTTGATACAAACTGGATGTCAGAATGTATTTTGTTAAGAGTTATGTTCCTAGTATAACTTATTTGCTCAAAGTTAAGGTCACACTTGGAGGTCAAAATGACAATGTTATATTTTTTTCCTGCCTGATGACTGTCAATCCACCATGGGATTGTCACCTAATAGCTACAACATGGCTCCTTCCAACAAGTATAATAACATGAGTTACAGGAGCAGTTTGTGTGGATAACTTTTAGCACATTTTTAGCATCCTCTGTAAAATAATTACCGTATGTTGCAACATACCTTTTTATGCCCCCCGAAGGGAGGCATATTAGTTTTCAACTGTCTGTCCATTAGTTCATCCGTCATAACGTTAACTTTTTGCATGAAGGCACTTTACTCGCGAACCACTGCACCCAGGACCTTCAAACTTAACATACTGATAGTACTTATTGATTACAAGACCCCTACTGACTTTGGGGTCACCAGGTCAAAGGTCAAGGTCACCAGGTCAAAGGTCAAGGCGCTGCGGGGGCATTTGTTACCATTAGTGACAGCTCTTGTTTCTTTGAGTGTTTGCGCATTTCTGCATTTATCACCATTTAAGATGCGACAATGTCTTTGACTAACTCCACATAGTTTATAAATGAAAAGTTTCACAATAGCAAAAAATCTGCATATTTTATACGAAGAATGTAAAATGGACATTTTTCAACTACCTCTTAGTGCATGTCAGTGAAAGCTAGGATTTCTAACTGAATGAAACTAAATATCATGTTTAAAACCCCTTTTTTCTGTCCATTTAACATGTTTAAAACACATAAATCTGTTTTATTGGACCATTAATCCCTCTTCAAACTTGCAAAGGAAATGAAATTTTGAGAGCATGTTTTATAACTGTTTGAATTATTGAGAGGTATTGGATTAAAACAAATGTAGCATGCCCTAATTTATAACTGTTCTTACTGAAAAATGAAGGTATGTTGGTTTCTTTTGTGATAATTATAGGTTTTAAATTACAATTTACTTAAGTACCTAGGTTATGAAAGCCAGATTACTGATCAATTGCAACTTCTCCAAATGCACCAGAAATGTCAAAGAAAACATCAGTTATTAAGTCAACAAAACATGAACTGATATGCAACAATGTTCTGAAGAAGGGCTAGCTTTAATGCTTGAATGTACATAAGGCCATTTTCATGCTTATATTTGTGTGGTTTAGAGTTTTTCTGAGCTTTTTACCTCACCAACGCCACCCCACACCAGAATGAAACAGTACATTTACATCAAACAGTCTTATTTAGTAAAGATGATTTACTGTTTCTATGTTTATTAACATCACATTCCCCTGTGAAAAAGGTTCATGAACTTCATGAAATAGTTCATGAATAAATATTCATGAGAGTCAAAATTTATGTTTCATGAATTTCGATATTCATGAACTTGTAAATAATACATGAACAAGTTCATGAATATTGAAATTCATGAAACATAAATTTTAATTTTCATCAATTTTTATTCATGAACTATTTCAGGGTGATGAAAACTTGTGACATTTTAAAAGGATTTTATAGTTTTTAAAATGAACGATTTATGACAACACCATATTTACTTACTTGATATTCAGTATACTCATGTTCCTTTTAAACCATTCCTAACTGTAGTATGATAAATATTTCCTTCTTATTTGCTGCACAAACTTCTCAAAAATTGCTGAATCACATGTGCAAAAAATTTCCCAGCATGCAACAAAATAATGGAAACTGATCATGTGACATTATGAATTAATGTTCATGAACATTCACGAACAGTTCATGAACTTATTCATTATTGTAAAAGGTAATAGTAAGGTAAGTTTTATGTTAAATGAATGAACAGTTCAGAAACTTACAATTGGGTTCAAGATCTGGTACTGAACTAGAAAAAGGTTTTGAATTTTAGTACTTTTAATGAACCTGTGTTCATGAACAATTTTGGTTCTTAGTCTAATACCAATAGTAACTGTTCAGGAACTGGTAAAGTTCTGTAAGTTATTGAACTTTTGCAGTTTTTGAACCAATGGTCAAGAACCATCATTGTTCTAGAACCACAGTCTAAGAACTGTTATGCTGGTTTAGGAACAGTTCTTTAAGTTCTTGAATGTTCAAGAACATAATACTAGTTCTAGAAAATCTTTTACAGAGGAAAACCATAACCCTGTATTTCCTGAATCACAATTTCAATCATTATCTGAATTTCATTTTCAAGTTCATGAATTTCTTAAATTATTTAATGGATTTTCTGAAATGTTCATGAACTACATTTACAAGTTCATGAAATGAAAGTAATATTCTTGAACTTGAGGGTTCATGAATTTAAGTAAGTGAACCTTTCCTTGTAGTTCATGAACTTTTTTGATAATTCATAATTCATGAATTCTTACAAATTCATGAATAAATTCATGAAGTTCATGAACCTGTTTCACAGGGGATTGTGACCATTTTATGTTTTAAGTTTAGTTTCAGTTTGAAAGGGTCTTTCTATGGTATATATGAAAGAATCTTTGAGCCTTTCAGGTCTCCTTCCTGAGCCTTCCACATCCTGAGACTTCCTGAGCCTTCGACGTTTCCTCTCTTAGTCTTACTTTTCCTTCCTGAGCCTTCCACATCCTCTTCCTGAGCCTTCTACGTTTCCTCTCTTAGTCTTACTTTTCCTTCCTGAGCCTTCCACATCCTCTTCCTGAGCCTTCGACATTTCCTCTCTTAGTCTTACTTTTCCTTCCTGAGCCTTCCACATCCTCTTCCTGAGCCTTCGACGTTTCCTTCCTTAGTCTTACTTTTCCTTCCTGAGCCTTCCACATCCTCTTCCTGAGCCTTCGACGTTTCCTCTCTTAGTCTTACTTTTCCTTCCTGAGCCTTCCACATCCTCTTCCTGAGCCTTCGACTTTTCCTCCCTTAGTCTTACTGTTCCTTCCTGAGCCTTCCACATCCTCTTCCTGAGCCTTCGACTTTTCCTCCTTCATAGTCTTACTTGGCCCCTCCCTGAGTCTTCGACTTTTCCTCCCTGAGTCTTACTTGGTCCCTCTCTGAGCCTTTGAATTTTTCTTCCGGAGTGGTCCACATACCGTTCCTGTGCTTTCCATGTTGCCTCCCTGAGCCTTCACATCCACTACCCGAGCCTTCCACTTCCCATATTTTAGCCTTCCACATCCCGTATCTTAGCCTTCCACATCCCAATTGTGAGCCATCTATGTTGCCTTCCTGAGCCTTTCCAGTTCCACAACCTGAGTCTTCCACATCCCTTACCTGAGCCTTCCACATCCACTACCTGAGCCTTCCACATCCCCTACCTGAGCCTTCCACATCCACTACCTGAGCCTTCCACATCCCCTACCTGAGCCTTCCACATCCGATCCCACTCCTCTTAATTATAAAAACAGAATCCACTTCTTCAAATATACTTCTTCTTTCAACTAATTTTTACAATGTTGAATTTTCTCACATCTAGAATATCTACAAGTAATTTGTAACAGGATAACACTATTATATCCAGCTACAGGACCTGGTCCTTTGTAAAAATGAGAACCATTACTTAATCCTTTTGAATGTTTTAAGTAGGTTCTAATGAAAACAGTTAAGGTCAGATTCCCATAGGCTGAGGAACCTTATATCAGACTTCAAACTTCAGGCTTACAGTTGAAATCAAGGCCCTGAAAGTGCTTATTGAGTGATATTTCAACTGATACACCATTTTCATTGTGCATAGACCTGTCGGAGTCATTATTTGGACAATTTGGTAGAGATCCACTAGGCAATGCTACATGCACGAGAGTTTGTTCATGTAGAAAAAACAATACATAAGACAGTATGCAAGACTGATGTAGCATTTACTTGATAACAAACTAACAATGGCTGACAAGTCTAAGATAAACTAACAATGGCTGACAAGTCTAAGATAAACTAACAGTGGCTGACAAGTCTAAGATAATACAATAGCCATAAGTAACAATTCATAAGATTAGACCATAGCTGTAGCTGATTAATCTAGGACTTTTTCATAACAATGTCTGACAAACCCAAGATTATACTGTAGCCATGTCTGACAAACCTAAGATCATACCATAGCCATGTCTGTCAAAAGTAAGATCATACTGCAGCCTTGTTTGACAAATCTGAGATTTAACTAAAGCCATGTCTGACAGAACTAAGATCATACTGAGCCATGTCTGACAAATCTAAGATTATTATGTAGACTAGGCCATGTCTGACAAATCTAAAGTTTTACCTTAGCCTTGTCTGACAAAAACTAAGATCATACCATAACCATGTCTGATTAATCTAGGACTTTTTCATAACAATGTCTGACAAACCCAAGATTATACTGTAGCCATGTCTGACAAATCTAAGATCATACCATAGCCATGTCTGTCAAAAGTAAGATCATACTGCAGCCATGTTTGACAAATCTGAGATTTAATTGTAGCCATGTCTGACAAAACTAAGATCATACTGTAGCCATGTCTGACAAATCTAAGATTATTATGTAGACTAGGCCATGTCTGACAAATCTAAGGTTTTACCATAGCCATGTCTGAAAAAAACTAAGATCATACCATAACCATGTCTGACATTTAGGGCTATCATCGATAGAAACGATAGCGATGTATCAACGATATTTTTTGGTCGATCAATTATCAATTCCCATTTTTAAAAATCGATATTTTACACAGAGAAAAAAAACTATCCAGATAAACACTCAGACCCTCTAAAACAACTTTTCTGCCTGCAAAAATGTGCCCTAAGTAACGGAAGTTGTCAATAAAGGTCATGTCTAAACTTGTACCGTAGCAGTCTTTTCCAACTAGTCAGCACTACCTGTATGGGGAAATACATAAATACAAATAAAACACAAATAAAGCAGGCAGTTAAACTAAAAATAACATTAACAAGAAGGTATATAGCATGTACATGAACAAATAGGTTGTTACTCTAACTTAATCGATATATCGATGTATTGTCGATATCTGTCTTCCGATATATCGGTATCGTCGATATGACAGACCCAATCAATGACAGCTCTACTGACATTTCTAAGGTAATACTGCAGCCATGTCTGACAAATCTAAGATCATACTGTAGCCATGTCTAACAAATAAGGTCATACTGTAGCCATGTCTGACAAATAAGGTCATACTGTAGCCATGTCTGACAAATCTAAGATCATACTGTAGCCATGTCTGACAAATCTAAGGTCATACTGCAGCCATGTCTGACAAATCTAAGATCATACTGTAGCCATGTCTGACAAATCTAAGGTCATACTGCAGCCATGTCTGACAAATCTAAGATCATACTGTGGCCATGTCTAACAAATCTAAGATGCTACTGTAGCCTTGTCTGACAAATCTAAGGTCATACTGCAGCCATGTCTGACAAATCAAAGATCATACTGAAGCCATGTCTTAAAAAATCTAAGATGCTACTGTAGCCATGTCTAACAAATAAGGTCATACTGTAGCCATGTCTGACAAATCTAAGATCATACTGTAGCTATGTCAAACAAATAAGGTCAAGCTGTAGCCATGTCCAACAAATAAGGTCATACTGTAGCCATGTCTGACAAATCTAAGATCATACTGTTGTCATGGCGTTAAATCTAAGATCATACTGTAGCTATGTCTGATTAGTCTTGTCATCATACTATAGCCATGTCTGACAAATCTAAGATTACTAGTATACTGTTTCCATGTCTGACAAAATGAAAATCATACCATAACCATGTCTGACTAATCTAAAGTAAGATCATACCATAGCCTTTACTGGCGACTCTTTTGTTATGCAATCGCTGTGACTGACAATTCTAAGATGATACCATGACTGAAGTTTCTTAACATAAGACAATAGATATATAGCTGATAAGCCATCATTGCTTATTTTAAACCAGACATAACCCTGACCTCTAGGTCTGGTATTAGACCATAGCAATTGATGATCAGGTATCAGAAGATTTTCTTGGCTGACATATGTTCATTTTGGACTCAGAGGGTAGAGCAGTGAATGACTTATATTTGCTGATATAATATTATGTCAAAACTGCATTTTTTTTAACTTTAACTTAAATCGTTTAGACCCTTCTTTTTGAATTATCTTTTTCAAAACAATATTATTTTCTCTATTTAATTACCATAATAATAATACTTAGAAATCTGATATACCTTTAAAGTAATACTAGAAAATGTTATTGTAAACAATTTAAGGAGGAAATTTAAAACCTACACTCGTATACTCTTTGTAATATTTAAACAGTGGTATGAACTAGTCTTCTTTTTGTCTTAATTTGAAACGTTCTCTGCGTTTTAATTAGTTGCCGGGACATATTTATTGTAAGACTTAGTTAACGAGACAATGGCTATGAAATGGAAATGATTTTGTTCAAAGACTCACATTCCATAATTTTCTTTCTTCAGCCGAACAATTAGTGCAGTGTGCGTGAAACAAGTCTTTTTGTTTTCTTTGAGTCACAAAGGTCTAAGGAGTTTATTATCATTGAATGGTGGAAAAAAAAAATGGATTATACAAAGCTATTATTCTCTGTTGTTTTGTTGTACTAATAGTATTGTTTTATTTTTTTTACTAAATTGTGTTAAAATAAAAAAGTTCAGACACAAGACAAAGTGAAAGTATGCACTTTATTATTTATTATTAATGAGAGATTTTATTATAAAATAATAAATTATAAATTATATAATAATTATAAAATATAAAGTGGAAGTAACACTTAAAGTCTTACTAAAGTTAGTGGATAGTAATTGATTATCTACAAGACATGTATCTTCTTCATCCACTCTTCAGAAGGGAGGAAACATTACTGGGATCAGGTAAGAAACTCCTAAATTTGTGTTTTAGTGTTCTGTTCTGTTAATTTTCGATATTAAACAACCTCCATGAGGTTTCGGGTTTGAACCTCTGTCTGGTTGTGCAGGTACCAGCCTATAGTACAGTGACACAGTTCCATCTAACCAACATGATAACTTTGATCTAATTTCTCAAGCAGGCAATGTGACATACTGGTTTTTTTCAGGAAACAGACACAAGTGCCACTTAAATAACAATCTCTTGTTACTATAGTTTACTTAATGAAATTCAATGTTTCCTCTGTCAGAATCTTCAGTTACTAAGGTATAAAAACACTAAATAGCTGGCATTCCTTATTCTGTATAAAATTGTAGAACATCTGAGGGATTCTGTAGAACCCATTTAGAATTAATATATGCGGCCTTGAATAAATTTGTCAATACTCTAAATAGAAATAAAAAAAAAGCAGAGTTTATGTTCGATGTTATTAAAAATTCAGCTCAGAATGTGACCAAAATTTGTAATGGTGGTGTATGATCTAATTTTTCACATGACAGGCATGCCATGTGATATCAAAAGACTATACTGCCTTGAGGAATGGTGCTCTGCAGAGAAAAAGCAGAAAAAAGAAATGTTGTTTTTGCACCATTTAGTGTCTGTAAACCAGCAGGTGTATTTTCTGATTCAACTAAAATTGGTCCATTACAACCAAGCTTTTAATTTACTTTCTAATATAGTCTTACAGTATACACAAGTTTACTTTCATGATCTTTCCTTACTAGTTTCATTTTTCACATAATGATGACAAGCCAGAACAAAATTTCAGTTTTACATAAAAAAAATTCAATTTGCCGAAATGAATAATGGTGGTCACAAGTCAAAAGTTCAGACATTTTTGTGAAATAGTACAGTTTCGTGTTTGATTAAAATGGTCTCGGATGTCATCGCTGGAGGCAGAAAATAGGTTCAGCTTAAGAATTTTATATGAAGGTTTCTTTGATTTAGACATTTTTCCAATGCTTAGACTTTTGTCATCTTAAAGATGAAAGAAAAACATAATTGTTATAGGGTGTTACTAATTGTGGAGAAGTTGTCAGTACAAGACAGTTGTTCTGTGACATCACAAAAGTAATAGTACACCCTGCAACTGCTGCCAGGGATCGAAAAAGCTGTCATTATGAGACATAATGTACTACGTAATGTTTACAAAAAAGACATTACATCAATGACTTCCAGAGAGTGTTGGAGGTCTCTGGTTCAATTCCTTGGCCGTGTCATGGCATTGAAGAAATGAAAAATACTACAAGTAACTCCCTTGCTTGCATGGCGCTCAGCTTTAAAACATAAACTGGTTTCTCTTCTCTCAGACCCTTGCAGTAATGGACTCGATCAGCTGTTGTCACAGAATACGTACTATCTTAGCCTAACAAATTCTTTTTACAAGTTGTAACAGAACATTTATTGTCTTAGCCAAACAGTCCCCAAATGGAAGAGTGTATAATATATAGCTGTTGAACACTATGTCTAGGCTTGATAACTTCACCATAAGTAACAATTGGCAGGAATTTGAAACTTCCACAGGCGGGAAAGATAAATTGCAAAACATGCCATTAAGCTTGCAATTGTCTTTGATATAATTATAAGTGTGTTAATGTTGTAAGTACTGCATAAATTATACCAGTTGAGAGAAAAAGGCTTAATCAAGTTCAGCACAGAATTAGCTGCTGACTAAAACACAGAAGAAAAAAAATCTGTATTCAGCATTTTTAAAAAGAATTGGTTGTTTCCCCTGTTAAATCTAAATGCATATAATTAAGAAAATATGTTGGAAAATAATGATAAAACGTGACTGTTTAAGTAACAATAGAACATGACTGTAATTAATGATAAAATTTGACCGTAGATAACGATAAAATATGACTGTAGGTAATATGATAAAGTATGAAAATAATAAAACTTGATGTTAGATAATGATAATACATGACATTAGATAATAATAAAACATGACTGTAGACAATGTATAAAATATTACCATAGATAATGATAAAGTATGACTGTAGATAATAATAGAACTTGATGTTAGATAATGATAAAACATGACTGTAGATAATGATAAAACATGACTGTAGATAATGGTAAAACATGACTGTAGATAATGATAAAATGTGACTGTAAATAATGATAAAACATGACTGTAGATAATGGTAAAACATGACTGTAGATAATGATAAAATGTGACTGTAGATAATGATAAAACATGACTGTAGATAATAATAAAATGTGACTGTAGATAATGATAAAACATGACTGTAGATAATGGTAAAACATGACTGCAGATTATGTGACTGTAGATAATAATAAAACATGACTGTAGATAGTAGTAAAACATGACTGTAGATAGTAGTAAAACATGACTGTAGGTAATAATAAAACATGACTATATAATAAACATGACTGTATATAATAATAAAACATGACTGTAGATAGTAGTAAAACATGATGTAGATAATGATAACATGTGACTGTAGATAATAATAAAACATGACAGTAATGACTGTAAATAGTAGTAAAACGTGACAGTAGATAATAATAAAACATAATAGTAAAACATGACTGTAGATAATAATAAAACATGACTGTAGATAATAGTAAAAGCATGACTGTAGATACTATCTGACTATCTATAGGGATGGGTGAAAGGCAAGTGCATAAAAAGGTTTCAATGCAGTATTCTTAGAATGTAGGGTACTAATGAAATGTGTCTGGAACAAACATGTATCCTATAGAATTTGATTAAAGTATGGAAATATCTCTAAATTGAACTCTTCATAAACCGAAATGGACAGTTTAAACTCGAGGACATAGCAGCGAAAAGTAAACAAAGTTTAGCGCTATAAATGCATTATATTATATAAAAAATTGGAGGTGAATCTATGATTTTTCTGTATAGATAGTATCTCCTCATAAAATATGTTTTTTGATGTAGCGGTGTGTCATGAATGTATTATAGATAGTCATCTCATGGTTGATAAACCATTGCTAAATAAACCTTGCATATAGATTTACTTATAGTATAACATAAGCATCGATGCATACTAGTAGTTGTATGTCTGTGGAAAACATGTGGTTGGAAAATTAATTTGTTCTCTTTTAATTGTAATTTAATTCAAATACAAATGGAAAAAAAATGTGGTTGGAAAATCAATTTGTTCTGGTTTATCTTATAGTTTAGTTGAAGCATGGAAAAATGTGGTTGAAAAATTAATTGATGGAAATTACTTACTTAATTAAGTTGTTGGTTGAATACTGATGGAGAATGGGGTTGAACAATTGCTTATAGTTTTATAAGCACTAATTAATGAAAAATTAATTGGAAAAATTAATCTGTGGAGTTATAAACTGAAGTGGTTTAATAACACTGGAAAAATTAAGTTTCTGAGATGCAGGATAGTATATTATCCGCCCCCCCCCCCCCCCCCCCCCACCAAAAAAAATATTTATTGGATTTTCTTTACTTTCTGTTGAAAAAAAAAAGTTGGTATTAACATTTTTTTTTAAATAAATATAATTGAATATAACTGACTGTCATAATGCAAGTTGTTGTATGAAAAGATAGTAGTACATTATTCTTTGTGAACTGAAATATGAATGCAAATTAAATATCATAAAATGTTAATCAAGTGAAATTTCTTGCATAATTGAATGCAGGGATGTTAAGTAATGAGAGTGTGAAATACAGTAGGGGTTATATGACAGTGAGTTGTAGGATGGAGGGCATTAAATTTTATAGTGTCTGGAAGGAAAGTATAATGAGATGGAGATTTGGAAGGATATGGGGGGTACAGTTTACATATCAGTGAGAGTGGGTGAAAAAGGGTGGGGTTGAGGTACAACACACTGTGAAAGAACCATGAGAGTGGTTGAGAGGTTGGGGAAGGGGTAGGGGAGAGATATGGTATGGAGAGATAATGGTGAGAGTAGTTGGAATTAGGGGTTAGATTGTTTTATGAATATTTTAAATGTTTCTAATAGAGGTTACAGGCATTATTTTGAATTTGCAAAATAACTTGTTTACCTGAACAGATATTTAGATTAATGAAAAGATGAAATAAATATTCTAGTTGAAGGTTATGTTTGTTCAAACAAGTTTTGAAATGTGTAATACCTGTGTATTTAGATTTCATTTCATTCAGTTTAATTAAAGGTATAAGGAAGGTAATGCATTTGGATTGAATGAAAGAAATGATTGTTAAGGAAAGATATAGTGTAATAAATACATGCTGTAATGCAAGGCAAGACTGTAGTAAAAGTTTGTTCCTTGGCAGTTGTTATATAAGGTTAGAGGAATTAATTGTCAAATGCTCTTTTATATTTACTTTAATTTTTGGTGAAATTCTGTCCTAAAAATATTACTACAGTGTAGACTGTCTGCTTAAAGCAAGTGGCTGCTAAATTCAAGTGTCTGCTTAAAGCATGTGGCTGCTTAATTCAGGTACCTGCTTAAAGCATGTGGCTGCTTAATTCAAGTGGCTGCTTAATTCAGGTACCTGCTTAAAGCATGTGGCTGCTTAATTCAAGTGTCTGCTTAAAGCAAGTGGCTGCTTAATTCAAGTGTCTGCTTAAAGCAAGTGGCTGCTTAATTCAAGTGTCTGCTTAATTCAAGTGGCTGATTAATTCAAGTGTCTGCTTAAAGCAAGTGGCTGCAAAATTCAAGTGTCTGCTTAAAGCATGTGGCTGCTTAATTCAAGTGTCTGCTTAAAGCATGTGGCTGCTTAATTCAAGTGTCTGCTTAAAGCATGTGGCTGCTTAATTCAGGTACCTGCTTAAAGCATGTGGCTGCTTAATTCAAGTGGCTGCTTAATTCAGGTACCTGCTTAAAGCAAGTGGCTGCTTAATTCAGGTGCCTGCTTAAAGCATGTGGCTGCTTAATTCAAGTGTCTGCTTAAAGCAAGTGGCTGCTGAATTCAAGTGTTTGCTTAATTCAAGTGGCTGATTAATTCAGGTGTCTACTTAAAGCATGTGGGTGCTTAATTCAAGTGTCTGCTTAAAGCAAGTGGCTGCTGAATTCAATTGTTTGCTTAATTCAAGTGGCTGCTTAATTCAGGTACCTGCTTAAAGCATGTGGCTGCTTAATTCAAGTGTCTGTTTAAAGCAGTTGGCTGCTTATATGAGCTAAGCATTAATAAATTTCAAGGTTGACAGTGTGGCTAATTACAAACATTACCTACAAGAATACAGAAATAGTTATGTAGTTAACTCCTGAAAATAAAGGATTAAAGGGACATAGGACATGCTTTCTTTGATGAGGATGTGTTTAAGTATATCTATGAAATTTGTGAATTATAATCCATAAACACTTTAATCTTTTAGATAAAAGTTTATTTGACCATTCAAGCATTGAAGTATCATGGGAAGCGTGAAATTTAAATAGTAATTATAGAAACTTAAATACCATATTTGCTATAGAAAAATACCAGAATAGCTAGCTGTATAAAATATAAAATACCATATTTTCTGTATAAATATCACCACAATTGCTGTATAAAATACTATATTTGCTACATAAAAGTACCACATTTGCTACAAAAAACATAATTATTTCCTACATAAAATAAACATCTTAGTTATATATAAATACCATGTTGGCTATATAAATACCACGTTTATTAATTGCTATAGAAAAATACCATTAAATTTTGCTAAAGAAAACATGAAACCTAAGATTGCAATTTGAGGACCCAAATGACATATTTGCTTGCTAATGTAGTAGGTGCAGCCTAACTTTCATGAATACTCTACTTCCTTGTATTGTTTGCCCGTCTTCTCCATAACATGACCCTCAAATGTTCCCACTCTCCCAACAACCAACCACATACAAATTTCTTTAAATGGTTCCATGTTACTGATTTTAGGGGCCATCAGAGCTGAAAATAGGAAAACCTTTATAGTAAACAGTTGTTAACTTACTATCCATGGATTTTTACTAAACTTGATTTGTACCATTCTTGTAAACTGCAGAGCTCCAGATAAGCTTTTGGTGGAATTGGGTATTTACCCATCACTTTTTATTTGAATTGGGTATTGGAAATCTGAAATGAGTAAAAATAATATTGTTACAAGGGCTTTTCAAAAGTAATTGGGTATTTGATCAAACCACTTGGGTATTTCACCAGTCTCACACAAACAGTTGAGTATTTTTTTCTTGTGGCTAAATTGTACTGGATGAAACATGCAATTATACCATTATCCAGGTTTGACTATTTTTCCACATGCCTGTTAGGAAGGTAAACATTGTGCATTTTACTTTAAAGTTCTAATTATCTGTAATTTTAACCAAGGATATTTTTTCATCCAATTATTCAATGTTTTCTGGGAAACTTTCGTTCCATCGTATTTTTGGCACTTTAAATGCAGTCGGAGATCAATTATTATCCACAATATGATGAATATCCCAAATAATAAATTCACCGCTCTCCGTAAGATGTCGGCCAGTATCGGTTGCTGAATAACAAAATTAATATCCTTCTCTTTTGTTTGTTTGTGCTGCAACAATGTTTTCCTGCGAAGTGGTCAATTTATCGGTTTATTTTTTGTTTGTTTAGAAAGCGTCCAAATAACACTGATCAGACTGAATGGTCCTGTGCTTTTTCCGATAAATAGGTACCTGTTTCCCCGTAACGTATAACCAGTCTGTTGTCTAGCGTTAAAGTCTCGTACCCGTTATACGCAAATAATTTTTAATGAATTGGGTATTAGCAATTCTAATTGCATTTCAGAACGCACATTGTACGAATTCAGTTTGGTTTTCTGCATATTTCAAATGGCGTAAATATGCAAATACGCAGCTTATCTGGAGCTCTGTATAAGGTCCCCCCTGCGAAATAATCTGGAATAGTTCTAGAACTATACTAACATTGTTCTAGAATAAGTGCTCTAGAACAGTACTAGAACAACGCTCATTAGTTCTAGAACATTTAAAGAACAGTTCTATTATGTTAAATGAGACAAATCTGTCCCTGGAATGTTCTAGAACCGTTCTGTTACTCTTTTTTTTATCAGTTGTTCTAGAACAGTTCTATAACATTTCAGGGACAGATGTTCTAGAACTGTTCTGACCATTTGTTCTAGAACAGTTCTACAACGTTAAATGGGACAGATCTTCCCTGAAATGTTCCAGAACTGTTCTAGAACAACTGATAAAAAAAAGTAACAGAACAGTTCTAGAACTAATGAGCGTTGTTCTAGGGCACTTATTCTAGAATAATGTTAGTATAGTTCTAGAACTATTCCAGAATATTTTGCAGGGGATGACATGTTGAGTAAAACAATAAACTAGAGTGGGATTGGGAGCATAATAAGAAGTAAACAAATGCTGTATAAAATACAAAACATTAAGTTAAACAATGTATAATTTACTTTAATCTCAAGATTGAAATTCAGATGCATGTACTAGCTTTGCTTCAGGGTCGTGAAAACTTGTGACATTTTAAAAGGACTTTATTTTTTTTAAATGAATGATTTATGACAACACCATAATTACTTATTTGATTTTCAGTATACTCATGTTCCTTTTAAACAATTCCTAACTGTAGTATGATAGTTATTTCCTTCTTATTTGCTGCACAAACTTCTCAAAAGTTGCTGAATCACATGTGCAAAAATTTCCCAGCATGCAACAAAATAATGGAAACTGATTCCCAGCATGTAACAAAATAATGGAAACTGATCATGTGACATTATGAATTTAATGTTCATGAACATTAATGAAAAGTTCATGAAGTTATTCATTTATTGTAAAGGTAATAAACCTAAGTTTTATGTTTAATGAATGAACAGTTCAGAAGTTAAAGTTATGCAGGTTTTTCTAAATTTTTGTGTAACAATTATTGTATAGAACATTTGAAGAACATAAATCCCTTAACTGTTCTAAAAGTGTACTGGAATTCTGTTGCAGATCGTTTCTAGAACATATGCAGAACTTGATTTGACAAAATCTTCTAGAATTTTGTTTCAGAACATTTGTAGAACATTTGAAGAAATTGATATTTCCTTGAAATGTTCTAAAAATGTTCTACAAATAAGTTCTGGAACATTTGTAGAACTTGTAAATCACAGAATAGGTCATGAATTTATTTTGGAACATTTTAAGAACACTTTTAGAACCAAATATTGTTCTGCAAATGTTCTTGATTTGTACAATAAAATGTTCCAGAACAGTTCTAGAGCAATTGTTCTAGAACTGAGTTACGGAACACTTCTAGTACTGTTCTGTTACGTTCGGAAACAGTTCTAGAACTGTACTGATTTCTAGAACAGATTTTCGCAGAGGCCTCCCTCAGTTTCTTTTACATGGTTCCACTTGACTGATTTTAGGGGCCACCAAAAATAGAAAAACATTTATACAACTTGTTCTCTTGAGCTGCCTGATGGATTGTCGCCAAACTTGGTATGTAGCATCTTTAGTAAAGTCCTTACAATGGTTCTGCTTGACTTATTTTAGCGGCTGCCAGAACTAAAATAGAAAAACCTAGTATACTAAACACAGTTGTTTCCATCCATGACTTAGTTTGTGATACAAAATATTCGAGTTCAAATAGTCAGGTTCAGGTGAGCGAGTTAGAGCCACTTTAATTTGATAAAGTGGAATTTTGTAAAGAAATGGTCACAGAAGTAACATTGAAAATACAACACCCTATCAAGCAGTGTTTTCTATTTTTAGAAATGTGCTTAATGTTTTTAGTTTAGAAAGCTTAAATCTTTTAGTTTAAAGGAACATTTGTCTGAAAATTTCAGAGTCTTATGATCATTTGGAAAGAAATATATTCGGTTTTTAAACTAATCAGTATAATAAAAAGTCTGTGGAGGAAAACTAGTTTTTGCGATTCGAGCAGACATTGCCATAGGCTGTTATCCGGGGTGTATAATACCCAAGTCATACATACCGCGCGGACAGCTACGTCTAGCCACGAATAGAAACATAGTAATCCATATCGATCCGTACCTGAGCCGTACAGATTGGTACTGACTGATACGGATTACTACTTTGAGGTACGGCTCAGGTACGGATCGATACGGATTACTACATTTCTATCTGTGGCTAGACATAGCTATCTGCACCGTATGTGTGACTGCAGTTTAACGCATTGCTGCTCAAACTTACAGTATATAAATTAAGTCAGGGAGTCCAAATAATAACATCTCATTTTAAAAGGTGAAAATGTGAGATTATACAAGAACCCGATTCAGTTCAATGAAGGAATTTATAACGATTGCTGCGATATATAGAACAGTCCTTAAAAACAAGCAAAGCCTCTGAATGACTTAAGTATATGACACTTGACCTTGCAAAAAAAATATAACATTTTAGTCTGTCAAACACTTGCATAAAAGATCTGCAGTGCATACAGCATAATACTACTATAAATGCAAATTAAAGAGCAATGTCAATAAACTGTCGTCTCGTAATCTCATATTTGTTTCTGGCCTTTGATTTATTGATTAGAAAGTTTAATAAAGTAATTTCTGCACCAAAGAAGTAAAAAGAAAGATATATATTTTTATTGATACATTAAAACACCATTTTTCGGAATGATGAAGTGTATGTGGGAGATCTGGGAGCATTGATTAGAACTAGGTCAGCATGCAACTCCTATGGGGAAAGTGTTGTTTTTTTGGGACATTACAGAATTGTCAGCAAATTTTTGAAAATATGTGTTTTTTTATGGTTATGATTTAAGACAACTTCTTATTAATAAAGAAAAAGTATTTCCTTTCAGAACCATAAATTACTAGAATACATAAAAATTCTCTGCAGTTTTATTGGTTAGACGTATCCATACATCTTTCGAGACTTTTATTGAAAAATGTGGGACTTCGTAATGTTTTCTTTTAAAAAGTCACTGACTTGATAGGTCATATGAAAATCAAATGTTGGAGGAACTAAAAAAGGGAAGTTTTTACTGGACATTATTATATCTTTGTCAGAATATCAGATACACTACTAGGTAAATCATGTAGCTGTTATCTGGAAGAGAAGATTTTTACACAAAAAGTATCAGATAATTTAGAGATATATCAGAGATTTGGGAGGGATATGATATAGCCGATATAACATCTGGAATATCAGGAGGAAAAACATTGACCTGTATGATTTCGTAAATGTAAATTTTGACGTAAATATCTTACTGTCTGGAATAAAAAGAAAATGATGTATAATTTTGTTATTTGGGGTAATGAATCTGTTTTGGAACTGGTAGATAGAGTCTGGCCAAACAGCTCTCTGGATAATGTACAAATTGGCGGTTAGACAGATTCTGTTATTGTAAGTAGGATTTTTTTTTTAACAGGAACAATTAAAGAAATGGCGAGAAAGTGAACAGACTGTAGGGATATGTAAATAAAATGGAGGAAAGTGATTTCTTATTGTGATGAAAATAAATGAGTCATTGTGAACTAAGAAGAATCTGCTTTACTTTGGAATTTTAGAGTGAATATTTCAAATAAAATTATATTGGGGTGAATTATAAAATTGTATTGGAATGGATAGTAAAAAACAGCCTTTATATAAAGTGAATAATGATATTAATTTGACTTTAATAAAGACTAATGAAGTTGGCTTAAATAGTGAATAATAAAATTGACTTTAATAATGAATAATGAAATTGACTGTAATAGTGAATGATGAAATTGGCTTTAATAATGAATAATAAAATTGACTTTAATAGTGAAAAATGAAATTTGCTTTATAAAGTGAATAATGAAATTGACTTTAATAGTGAATAATAAAATTGACTTTAATAATGAATAATAAAATTGGCTTTAATATAAATTTGATAATAAAATTTGCTTTTAAAATGAATAATGAAATTGACTTTAATAGTAAATAATAAAATTGACTTTAAATTGACTTTAATAGTAAATAATGAAATTGACTTTGATAGTGAATAATGAAATTGACTTTAATAGAGAATAATGAAATTGGCTTTACTAATGAATAATAAGATTTACTTTAATAGTGAATAATGAAATTGACTGAAATAGTGAATAATGAAACTGGCTTGAATAATGAATAATAAAATTTACTTTATTAGTGAATAAAAAATTCGGCTTTAATAATGAATAACGAAATTGACTTGTATAGTGAATAATGAAATTGACTGTAGACTTTAATAGTGAATGATGAAATTGACTTTAATAGTGAATATTGAAATTGGCTTTAAATAGTGAATACTAAAATTGACTTTAATAGTGAAATAATAAAATTGACTTTAATAGTGAATAATAAAATTGGCTTTGATAATGAATAATAAAATTGATTTTAATATTGAATAATTAAATTGACTTAAATAGTGAATAATGAAATTGACTGTAATAGTGAATAATGAAACTTGCTTTAATAGTGAATAATAAAATTGACTGTAATAGTGAATAATGAAATTGACTTTAATAATGAATAATGATTTTGGCTTTAAAAAGTGAATAATGAAATTGACTTTAATAGTGATTAACAAAATTGGATTTAATAGTGAATAATGAAATTAGCTTTAATAATGAATAATAAAATTGGCTTTAAAAATGAATAATAAAATTGACTTTAATAAAGAATAATGAAATTGGCTTTAATAATTAATGATAAAATTGGCTTTTAAAATGAATAATAAAATTGACTGTAATGTAGTGAATAATGAAATTGACTGTAATGTAGTGAATAATGAAATTGACTGTAATATAGTGAATAATGAAATATGAAATTGACTGTAATATAGTGAATAATGAAATTGACTGTAATATAGTGAATAATGAAACTGGCTTTAATTGTGATTAATGAGATAATATGCTTTAACAGTGAGTAATGAAATTAGCTTTAATAATGAATAATTAATTGGCTTTAACTTGGGATTTTAAGTAAAATCATTTATCTTTGATTGGAAAATGTTAAGGATAACAAAAATTTAAGGTGCAGTCTTTAAGGTTGTGGACCAGTGTTATAACAGTCAGGAAATTACATAATCTCTGTATTCGATTTTGGCATTCTCCATTTCTTTTTACGGAAAGCAATGTGTGCTGTAAGGAAGAATGCAGAATTTCTACAAAATTATATAATCGCATGGAAATTGCCATGTGTCATTGCAGGTCCACTACGATAAATGTATACTGTAAAATCATTTAATTTCGTGGGCATGAAATTTCGTGGTTTTGGTCAAAACCGCAATTTCGTGGGGATATGAATTTGTTGATATCAACTTTTGAACATAAATTGAATGGGAATATTATTTGTTTGTGGGGATTAAATTTTGTGGATTGAATCAACCATGAAAATTAGTCCTTCACAAACATTAATGATTTCACAGTAGTTGGAGTTCTGAAATAAGAAAAGTTCATGCAGATGTTATTAAATGGTGTATTAACTTTAGGTTGTGTTTCATAAAGGGTTAGAGATTAAGGCTGTTTTTTTTTTATTGTTTAGGCAAAAAATCTAGATTATTTTTTTTAATTATTAACAAGAAGACATAATAAATTATAGAGAGTGGTGTCATCAGAATGTCTATCTGTAGTGATATTTCAAAGAAGTTTCTCTGGGAGAATATTGTCTATATGGCAGTGATTTATTATTAATAAAGAGAGACAAGAGTTTCCAGAATCAGTGATACAAGTGTCAGAAGTTTATATTCTTGTATGTGATTTCGGAATAAAAATCTGGAAAATTGCTTAAGATGAATTCCTGGAACATATAACTTGTGCTGTGATCAACATGTTTTTCAACAAGCACAGGAAGTATAGTCTTGGTAAGATGTTTTCTTATAATAATCATGGTGTTTTTAATGTGTTGTTAAAACATCACTGTTAACTTTTAGCCTGCTAAATTGCTAAAATGGACTGGTCCATCATTCAATTTGGGCAATACAATTTATTGTTAGAAGGGGTGTTCACTGAAAATTTATTGTCTGAATAGCGGACAGTACAGACCATGATCAAGGCAAAACCACTTGCCGCCAGCAGGTTATAACATCACTATTAAAATACAGTAAGAGCAGATCCTTGAGCTGAATCACTGGACTGGGGGAGACATATTTTTTTTGCCTTGTCCGTCGGTCTGTCCTGTCTGTCCATCACACTTCATTTTCGATCAAAAACTGGAGCACAATTTGACCTAGAACCTTCAAACTTCATAGGGTGGCAGGGCTATGGAGTAGACAACCCCTGTAGTTTTTGGGGATCATTCCGTCAAAGGTCAAGGTCACAGGGTCCTGAAAATGGAAAACCATTTCCAATCAATAACTTGAGAACCACTTGACCCAGAATGTTGAAACTTCAAAGGATGATTGGTTATGCAGAGTAGATGACCCCTATAGATTTTGCGTTAACTCTAATTAAGGTCAAGGTCACAGGGGCCTGAACATGGAAAACCATTTCCGATCAATAACTTGAGAACCACTTGACCAAGAATGTTGAAACATCGTAGTATGATAAGTCATGCAGAGTAGATATCCCCTATTGATTTTAGGGATCACTCTAGTAAAGGTCAAGGTCACAGGGGCCAGAACATGAAAAACCATTTCCGATCAATAACTTCAGAACCACTTGACCCAAAATGTTGAAACTTCATAGGATGATTGGACATGCAGAGTAGATGACCCCTATTGATTTTGGGTCACTCTATTTAAGGTCAACGTCACAGGGGCCTGAACATGGAAAACCATTTCCGATCAATAACTTGAGAACCACTTGACCCAGAATGTTGAAACTTCGTAGGATGATTGCACATGCAGAGCAGATATCCCCTATTGATTTTAGGGATCACTCTAGTAAAGGTCAAGGTCACAGGGGCCTGAACATGGAAAGCCGTTTTCGATCAAAAACTTTAGATCCACTTGACCCAGAATGTTGAAACTTCTGGGTATGATTGGACATGCAGCGTAGATGACCCCTATTGATTTTGGGTCACTCTATTAAAGGTCAAGATCACAGGGGCCTGAACATGGAAAACCATTACTGATCAGTAACTTGACAAACAATTGACCCAGAATGTTGAAACTTCATAGGATGATTTGACATGCAGAGTAGATGACCCCTATTGATTTTGGGGTCACTTTATTAAAGGTCAAGGTCACAGCTTACAGAACATGGAAATCCGTTTCTGGTCAGTTACTTCAGAACCACTTGACCCAGAATGTTGAAACTTCATAGGGCGATAGGATTTACAGAATAGATGACCTCTTTTGTTTTTGGGTTCACTCTATTGAAGGTGAAGCTCGCAGCAGACAGAACATGGAAATCCATTTCCAGACAAGAACTTGGGAACCATTTGACTTGGAACCTTCAAATTTCATAAGTTGATAGGACTTACAGAGTGGATGACCCCTATTGTTTTTGGGGTCATTCCATCAAATTTTAAGGTCAGGGTCACAAGGGGCTGAACATAGACAACTCTTTTCAATCAATAACTGAGAACCACTTTACCCAGAATGTTGAAACTTAATGGGATGATTGGACATGCAGAGTAGATGACCCCTACTGATTTTGGGGTCATTCAATCAAAGGTCAATGTCACAGGGGCCTGAACATGGAAAACTGTTTCCAGTTCACAACTTGAGAACCAATAGGTCTAGACTGTTGAAACTTAGTAGTGGGATGATTGGACATGTCAAGTAGATATCCCTGTTGCAGCCAACCATCAGTGTCTCTTTGACTTTTGCTCCTGTCCCCTATTGACTTCTTGCCAATACAACTATGCATTGGGGGGAGACATGCGCTTTTCTACAAAAGCATCTTCTAGTTATAGTTTGTTTATTGTGCAGAGGTTTTTGCTTTATAGAGATCTAAAACTACTAAGAGACTAGTCTAGTTGCATTGATGGCTTCAGTAGAGGTCCTTTGTAGAGGTTAAAGTTATTAGAAACTGGTCCAGTTGCCATGGCTTCAGTAGAGGTTCTTGTAGAGGTATTAAGAAACTAGTCTAAATGTCATGGCTTCACAGTAAAGGTCCTTTGTAGAGCTTAAAGTACTTAGAAACTAATCTAGTTGCCATGGCTTCAGTAGAGGTCCTTAAAGGTTACCGGACTAATTGCCATGACCTCTGTAGAGGTAAAATACTTAGAAACTAGTCAGGTTTGCCATGAACTCTCTAGAGGTTAAAGTACTTGGAAACTGGTCTAGTTGTCATGACCTCTGTAGAGGTTAAAGTACTTAGAAACTGGTCAAGTTGCCATGACCTCTTTAGAGGTTAAAGTACTTTGAAACTGGTCTAGTTGTCATGCCCTGTTTAGAGGTTAAAGTACTTAGAAACTGGTCTAGTTGCCATGACCTCTTTAGAGCTTAAGTACTTAGAAACTGGTCAAGTTGTCATGACCTCTATAGAATTTAAAAAAAACTTAGAAGCTGGTCTAGTTGCCATGGCCTCTATAGAGGTTAAATTAAAAGTACTTAGAAGCTAGTCAAGTTGCCATGACCTCTGTAGAGGTTAAAGTACTTAGAAACTAGTCTAGTTGTCGTGGCTTCAGTGGAGGTCCTTTGAAGACATCAAAGTTACTAGAAACCAGACTAGTTGCCATGACCTCTATCAAGGTAAAGATACTTAGAAACTAGTCAGGTTGACACAACCTCTTTAGGGGTTAAAGTACTAAGAAACTGGTCTAGTTGTCATGGCCTCTATAGAGGATAAAGAACTTAGAAACTGGTCAAGTTGTCATGCCCTCTGTAGAGGTTAAAGTACTTAGAAACTAATCTAGTTGCCATGATCTCTGTAGAGGTTAAAGTATTTAGAAACAGGTCAAGTTGCCATGGCCTCTGTAGAGGTTAAATACTTAAAAACTGGTCTTGTTGCCATGGCCTCTGTAGATGTTAAAGTACTTAGGAACTGATCAAGTTGCCATGGCCCTGTAGAGGTTAAAATACTTAGAAACTGGTTTTGCCATGACCGCTGTAGAGGTTAACATACTTAGAAACTGGTCTCATTGCCATGGCCTCTGTAGAGATTAAAGTACTTAGAAACTTGTCAAGTTGCCATGGCTTCTGTAGAGGTTAAAGTACTTAGAAACTGATCAAGTTGCCATGGCCACTGTAGAGGTTAAAGAACATTGAAACAGAGTCTAGCTGCCATGGCCTCTATAGGGGTTAAAGTACTTAGGAACTGGCCTAGTTGCCATGGGATTGAGTTGATTGACATTTTAGTGCATGGTACAGAAGATGGCTTCATTGGTTGATTAGCATGCAAGGTGATTACACAGCCATGCACTGGACTCTTATCCAAATTAAGAAATTAACAACCCTGGGTGCTCTAGGAGGTAAACTTAATACTTAAATAATCAAGGAACATACAATATACATGTAGTTTGAAATTTAAGATTGTGTTGAAAACAACAGAAAACAATGTAGAAAATGGTATGCAAACACTCTGTTGCCACTTGTTACAAACCCAATTAAGTGTTAGTGAAATGCACTTTCTAATCTGTTACAAATGCATTGCAGTGGCTGTTAGCAATTATTTTCTTGGCTGCTGGTATTGTTCCCTACCTACCTGTTACTAAGCATTTAGAATTTGAGTAAAAGAAAAGCTTGCCAAAATTCATACCTGAAACTGTTTGTAAAGGATGGTGGGTTGCATCAACAGGAAACATAATGAATAATATATAGTCATATTGTACTTTTTTCTTATGGTACTCACAGTTAAATTTCCTCATTGCATTCGATCAATACTGTAATATCCTATATGAGACACACCCCTTAATTAGAAAACACCTGTCAGCTTAATTCATTACAGTTAAACAAAATTCTTCATAAATAAACGCTTTCAGGTTGTTTCTTTTTTTCCATAGTGAGAGTCGTTTACAAGCTTCTTCCCTCCCAGAAAAACGTCATCCACTTCAATTGCAGTTGGCCCAAAATTGACTTCGCATCAGGACTTTTATCCCCATTTGCCAAAATACTAAGCTTTTTGTTCTCAAAGAACAGGCTGAGGTCTCTTGAGCAGTAACCTCTTTAACCCTTACCCTGCTATATTTCTATAATGGACTGGTCCATCTTTCAATTTGGACAGTACCACTTATTACTGAATAGCGAACAGTGCAGACCATGATCAGACTGCACGAATGTGCAGGCTGATCTTGGTCTGCACTGGTCGCAAAAGCTGAATCACTCGCCGCCAGCAGGCTAAGGGTTAAACAAGACAGTTTTTCTTCATTTAGAGAGGTTCAGTCACGGAGACTCCTACTAAGGCCAAAATGCCTGGGCCCGTTTATGATTTCAAACAAGTACTATTCAGATTATAGTAATAATTACAAAATAACTTGGGTTCTTAGGACCAAATATATGACAGAATGTACAAAAGAAGTTTTCTGAAATTCAAGATCATTGTGCTAGAATCAGGCCCTCTAAATTGTGTCTACAATTAAATGCTGGTGCATCAGTTTGGGACTGGCTACGCTCCTGTTGTGAAAACTGCGGTGGGGTTTATTATATTACTGGAGGAAAAAAATAGTGATATATATATATATCATAATGATCTCACTATCTGTATAATGTAGAGACAGAAATAGCTGTTTTATGTGAGAACAGCCCATCATTTTCCTGTACATGATCATGCACTATTCTGACATTCATATCTGTGTAGGATTTGTAACTTGTCATAAAAATACAATATGTAAATGATTAGTTAGTAATATTGTCAGGGAATTGGCTTGTATACTAATTATTGCACCTGTCATAGAGTTAAGGTCATGTAATTTATTAACAGGTGAGTTTTATAGCACTATGTCAGATATTAAAGTGTTGCAATTCTGTGTAAAAACTAAAATATAGACACTTCAGATTGTGATCTTACTGGCAGTGATAAATGAGTGATCTTTTCAATGAAACAGTAGTTAACTCCCCTGATGCTCTACCTTGTCAGAGTTAGGTACCCCAATTCCTGACTTCTTTGTACCTTTGTAGTTAACTCCAGAGTAATATCCCCTGATGTTGTACTTCAACTCAATATTTAACAAACTCAAAAAATAAACTCTCTTGACACTTGACTGGACTTCAGAGTTGTCCCTTGATACTGTTATACTTAAAAGTACTGGTTATGTCCCTTGCCTGATGTCAAGTGGTGCATGTCTAACTCCAAAGAAGTGTCCCTTTGGAGCCTAGCTGATCCCTTATGCAAACAGAGGTAAGGCCAGAGTTTTTTTATTTTTCGTTTTACGGGAGCGCCGGTCCTTAATATTGCAAAAGTGGAATAAAATTAAAATTCATTTTCCCGAGTTTTATTTTATTTTTTCCGCCAGTCGGTTGTTTACAGCCCCAAAGAAAATAAAATAAGTGTATTTTCACCTGGACGTAATTTCACAGGAAGGGAGTTTAACGCGTGCAAAATATCGTGTTTTGCCGTACATTTATCGGCATTAACAGGGTGTAAAATTCCACTCGCCTGCTCGCATTGGCGAGTTAAGTCTGAGTAGGACGAGTGGACCTCGCTGTGTACTCGGCCGATCGGGCGAGTGGATTTTTTACGTCCTTACTTTACCAAAATTCAGAATTTACATCTACAAAACGTCAACAAACTTTGAGATGGTTCAGTCGCTACCTGGATTGACTGGAATTTACCCGCGAATCGTAAAGATATCAAAACGTCATGCCGGTAATTTTCCATTCCACAAGCACGTGTGACCTATCGTAACATCTAATTTACATCGACACGTACACAAAAACCGTGCGTAGTGCATTCATTTTTTAATATTTTTGCTTCAAGTTTTCATCTCCCCTTGAGAAATAATACTTTTTGAATTCTATAATGATTTTAATAAGATATCGACAGAAATGTAGGCAAAATTCTATAAAAACGGTCGAATTTTCATATAATCATTTGTAAAAATTCAAACAGCGCGATCTTAGTTACTTATTTCATTCTAAAAGTAAATAAATGATGAATACTATGGGCTTAAAATTCAGACTTTTGACCAGAAAGTACAAAAAAACAGAATAAAAAAATCTTAAATAATGAAAAAGCGGCTGCGATTACAATACATGGAGTAAAACGATTTTTGGCAAACAGATTTCTGTTAGTGCGCCAGAATAGGTTACGTGACCTCGTGAACGTAAACAGATATGCGATTTTAAAATAAAGCAATGTGATGTCACTGCGGTTTTTAATAAGTTTTAAATGAATCTTTGTACATGTATTTTTTGACCAACCCTTACGAAAAACCGTCCCTATTGTCAGTGTATGGTCAGTTTATGTCCAGTGTGTTTCCAGTGAATAATACTCTTAAATCCAGTTACTTGCCAGCCTATTTCCAGAGCTGACAATAAACTGACCCAGTGTGTTGCCACTGAATAACCATCATGTGTCCATGTACTTGTCAGCTAATTTCCAGATCTGAAAACCAGCTGTACAATTTAACTTCCAGTCTGCTGTCAGTTTATATGCAGTTTGTTGTCAGTGATGTTTGTAATGACCTTTTAACAAAATTTCATTGATTTTTCATATAAAATTATTTGAAGGAGCTAAATTATATAGAGGTATCTGGAAATAAAACACTGACAACAAGCTGACAACAAACTGGTATGCAATGTCAATCTGGCAACACACTGGATACACAACTGACAACAAGCGGCTTTTTGGACTTTCCAGTCTGTTGTCCTTGTATTGTCAGTGCGCAGCCAGTCAACTGGAAATATTTTTCTGACAACACACTGGCATATTGCCAGTGTGTTGTCATTGTATTGTCAGTGTAAAGTCAGTCACAACATGCCAGGCTCTCTTACATGGATAAGAGAAACACTTTAGCAAACTGGAATCATTATTTAAAGTTTTAACTAAATTCCTTCATGCAGTACAAAGTTATGAGCACTTATACATTAGTGTGGCAGATGGACTAGTCTTGTTTGTTTGTTTTTGGTTTAACGTCGTTTTTCAACAGTATTTCAGTAATGTAACAGGGGGCAGTTAACCTAACCAGTGTTACTGGATTCTGTACCAGTACAAACCTGTTCCCCGCAAGTAACTGCCAACTTCCCCACATGAATCAGAGGTGGAGGACTAATGATTTCTAACACAATGTCGTTTATCAAATAGTCAGGGAGAACATAAGCCCCGTCCGAAGATCGAACTCGCGACCCCATGATCCGTAGATCGACGCTCTACCAACTGAGCTTAAGATGGACTAGTATCCCAATATATCACTTGCTTACTCAGTATTACTAATTTTATTTATTTCCCCTAGGAAAATTGTCTTTATTACCATTGTATTGTCATAGCATTGTCAGTGTATGGGAAGTTTGTTTCCAGTTTAGTGTCAGTATATATTTTTCTCTATTTATCTTTATTAATGTTTAATATGAATTTTAATGTGACTTAAAACCTTCATTTGCTTGTGACTCAATTTTAATACCAATTAAGATTTGCAATATTTCAATTATCAATAATATAATATTGAAACCAAAGGAGATTATGGTAAATTTGCAAGTTTAATTTTACAGGGTAGCGAAAATACATGACTTTTAAATTTTCTGTATCTGTTTAGCACAAATACTTGTTGCGGACAGAATCTGTGTTACAATGAAAACAATAACTGTAAAATGATGAAAAAGTACCTTTACAATGTGCCCATCAATGCTGGAAAACTATTGAAAACTGAAAATAATTTTGGAGGGAAAAATGCAATACTCGGCCATTTTGATAAGGTGTCTTGTAATATTTGTTTTGCTGTGAAAATTGCTAAGATGGGTATATTGTCAGTGTATTGTCAGTGTGTAGCCAGTGCATTGCCAGAATCTGCTCTCAGAGTAAATTTATATCCACTGTACTGTCAGACAGACAGAAAATTCATACAATATTGTCACTTATGTAATTTTTATCTCGACTATTCAAAGAATAGCCGAGTTATTGGACATGCCCGTATGTTTTTTTTTTAGAAAATTATGGCCTTTTTTCGACTTAGAAGGTTAAAGTTTTGTATGTAAGCTGGTATCTCAGTACTCACTTATGGGAATGGATTGAAACTAATTACACACTTGTTCACTGTCATGATCTGACATGCACTAAGCAGGTCCCATAACTTTTTTTTTTCAAAATTATGCCCCTTTTTCCACATAGCATTTTTTGCTTAAGTTTTTGTATGTAAGCTGGTACTCACTAATGGAAATGGATTGAAACTTCACACACTTGTCCACTGCCATAAGCTGATATGCACTGTGCAGGTTCCATAATCCTGTTTTGCAGTTTTACAAGATTATTCCCCTTTTCCGACTTTTGTCTTCATTCAATTGACAAGGCTGTTGAGGCATTGCTGTCCTCCAACAGCTCTTGTTTACAATTCCAGTGTGTTGCCATATCAATTTGATTATAGAAATTATGTTTTTTATTTCCAGTTCCTTGCCATTTTCCTGCCAGATTTCTTCCAGACACTGGAAACAAGCTGACAATATTGTCAGTGTGTTTACATGCTGATTGTTATGAGCCAGTTTATTGTCATATAGTTTGCAGGTTATTCCCAGAAACTGGAAATAATATGGAAATAGTGTCCATGTTATTTTCAGATAGACTTTTTTTCTTGGAAGTTTGTTCCCCTGTAGGAGTCAGATTATTTCCAGTTACCTTTTTTTTTTGACAGACTGTTACCAGATTATTGACAGTTACCTTGCAGCTTAATGCCAGCTTGTTTCCATATTTCATTTTCGTAAGGGAACAATTTAAAAGTTTTTCTTGTCAAACAATAATGTAAATTCCTTGAGGGCAAATAGGTCACAGAGATAGGATATCCGCTATAGTAACTATCGTTTGAGACATTTACCTTTATACGGGATATAGCACATTCGCTTTTGATAACAAATTAAAGAAGAATATATTTTATTGATTTCTATTTCTCAGCAATTTTAAGGACCGATGCAGTACGATCAGACAGTGATATGTCACATGGCACGAAAACATGACGTAATGCCATGACAATCTCGAGCAAAAATACCGCTTTGATCTCCGCTTCAGATGTCAAGATACTGACACACTTCTTTTAGCTCTTAGAGGGGGTGTAAATTGATCATGAAAATTCAACATTACTTAGTTTATCACTGAATAATTACCGATAATCTTTAACGTTTTTTTTTCTCTCTTTCTACACGGGTGGATGGACGATGATTGTGTCCAGATTTTATTAGACACTTTTCAAAATCTTGCCCTCTGCACTGTGACTGTTATTCAAAGTTATTAAATACTTTATTTTGCTGATAAAATCCAGTATATTATGAGCTGGCATAAACTGTAAAGTTAGCTCGTTAAAGATGATATGGGTGAAAGATACAATAAGTAAATATTATGTATAAAAAGCAGAGGTTACACAGCAGAAGATGCAAGCAAACCAAACCACCAAAACTACTACACTACTAAGCCACTTTATACCTCTACTTGCTGTCACTGAAATTTACTGTGGCTGTTGTAACAGATAAAATAATTTTTGTCTTTCACTTAAATTAAGTAAAACAAGCTTTCTGAATTTTAAAGACTTGCCAGTGTGAGTTACAGTGCCTGAAGCAGTTTATTCACAAGCATGCATGAAAATTTTATTCAAAGTTCATCCTGTATAAATGGCTTTTATAGTCTTAAAACATAACAATAAATCACAATATTAAATACTGGACACAAACACAAGTAAACAAAACTTGAAACGAAAGTTCATCAAAATAAAAAAATCTTAAAAAATTCTATTTTATTTTTATTTTTTTCCGAGATGCTCACTTTCAAGCTTTTTATTTTTATTTTTATTCCCTCCTCCCCCTGCTCATTTTTCAAAAATCTCCCGTAAAACGAAAGATAAAAAAACTCTGGCCTAATGTTACTTGTTTCCTGACTTGGATCATCATGTCCCCTAGATGCTTGTTCTAGTCCAAATCAGTGTCTTATGATGCTTACTTAAAAGTTATGTCCCTTGATGTCTGACTTATAATTTCAAAGTAATGTCCCTTTGATACTAACTTAAAAGCAGTGTCCATTGATGTCTGACTTATTCCTTGATGCTATATAAAAGGTAATGTCCTCTTGATCATGCTTGTCTTACCCTAGAGCAGTACTAAGAAGTTATGACTCTTGATGCCTGTCTTAACTTCAAAGTAATGTCTCTTGATGCCTGTCTTAACTTCAAAGTAATGTCCCTTGATGCCTACCTTAACTTCAAAATAATGTCCCTTGATGCCTGTCTTAACTTCAAAGTAATGTCCCTTGATGCCTGCCTTAATTTCAAAGTAATGTCCCTCGATGCCTGTCTTAACTTCAAAATAACGTCCCTTGATGTTTGATGCCTGACTTTACTATTAAAAATGTTATATCCTTCATGGCTGATTACGTCATACTTGTTGTGTTTGATTTATATCAAGGGTAATGGTAATATCCCATGATGTTTTGATTGGAAGAAACTAACTGTTAGACATTGAAGCCATTCAAATGACTATGTTAACTATAGATTGATTCAAGCTGTTCCAACATTGTTCTATTTTCAGTGTCAACAGAGAGGCTGTATAAAGCCCAGCAAACTGATGAGCTGTATGGATCACACCTTGAGGTTCCTTGCAATGAAAGTCTGCCAGGTAGTATATACAACTTATAACTTTATATTTTATTAAAGTGTGACTTGTAAAACATTAATAGCATTTTACATAATGTATAAAACAATCCTGTTAAAACAGTTTTACATCCAGCCATTATTGGCTTATGAGACACTAAAACAGTATAAAACATGAGTATATATGTACATTAAAATGTTTTGTTTATGTTGTCGACTATTATTTATTTGATGACACCCTCGCCATGACACAAAAACAATGATGTGATATTAGATCATAATAAACTCAGTTGAACAGAAAGTTCAGTGTCTAACCTCAGTCCAGCATTGTTGCTATATGAGGTTATAAAATTTTTGGTATCTAGCATAAGTTTTATCATTATATAAATGTATGAACATTTTTATGCCCCCGAAGGTGAGCATATTTAAATTGCACTGTCCGTCCGTCCGTGTGTGCATGCGTCCGGTAAATTCTTGTCTGGGCTCTTCCATCCATATATGGATTTTGAAAAAACTTGGCGTAAATGTTCACCATAATGAGACGATGTGTCATGTGCAAGAACCAGACCCCTAGCTCCAAGGTCAAGGTCGCACTTAGAGGTCAAAGGTTAACATGGTCTGTTTCGTGTCCGGTCCATAACTCTGCAATCCACAAAGGGATTTTGAATCAATTTGGCATAAATGTTTACCATAGTGAGTCGACGTGTCATGCACAAGATCCACACCCCTAGCTCCAAGGTCAAGGTCACACTTTTAAGTCAAAGGTTAACAGGGTATGTTTCGTGTCCAGTCCATAACTCTGCCATTCATGAAAGGATTTTGAAATTACTTGGCTTAAATGTTCCTCATAATGAGACGACGTGTCATGAGCAAGACCCACACCCCTAGCTCTAAGGTCAAGGTCACACTTAGAAGTCAAAGGTTAACATGGTCTGTTTCTTGTCCGGTCCATAACTCTGCCATTGATGAAGGGATTTTGAAATTACTTGGCATAAATGTTCCCAATAATGAGATGAGGTGTCATGTGCAAGACCCAGACCCCAAGCTCCAAGGTCAAGGTCACACTTAGAAGTTTCTTGTCTGGTCCATAACTCTGCCATTTATAGAAGCATTTGAAAATAATTTGACACAAATGTTTACCATATTGAGATGTGTCACGCTTATGACCGAGGCCTCTTAATGTCAAGGTCAAGGTCACAAAATGATACGCGATTTTTTGCGCATTCAGCTGTGACATTCTTTGGCATTTGTCACCAATAGTGACAGCTCTTGTTTGTAGCTGTGCCACATGTTTTGAACTTGCAAGCATAAATTTATATTTAGGATCCAAAAAGATTTTTGAATGAGCAATTTTAGTTACTAAGATTGGTGTCAGAATTGTTGAAGTTTGAAGTTTTTCCATAAAATTATGCAGCATGATATGACAAAAGATTTATAAAGATGGGAATAAAATATTTATGGTTTAATGCTAGTTGAGGTCACAAAAGATTTATGAAGTTGGATGTAAAAGTTTCATCATTGTTGCCACAGTCATGAGGTCTAAACTATTTTTCAAAGGTTAAGTTCTTGTCAGTGCTGCTCAGTTTAGGCAGATCCACTAAATTTGCTTCAACTCTGGCTGTTTGAAAAGATAGCTAGCCACAATTGTATAAAAACCTCTTGTATTTGAAGGGTCATGTTGGTGTAAAACTTAAACTCTTCATTTGTTTAGCTCCTAGATAGAAATCTGAAGGTCTCTTGTAATTTAAATTGAACTTAGATTTGCCAGTTTAGTTTATTAGATTATTACTAATTGGAGATATGACAAATTAATTTTGTTGAATATTGTAATTAAGAATCTTTTTATTTTGATGAGTTTTGTTGGATATTGAAATCTAAAGCATTATTTTATTATTAAGACCACCTGTTTTGTATGTGCAAATATTTCTTTATCTGGATCATGATTTTAAAGAATGATGTTTATTGTGTTAATATATTTTCGAGGTAATCTAAAGGGCAGATAACTTTTCTTCTATTGTTTTTATTTAATTGGCACACTGTGTTTTTTCAGTATTGGTTTATCTGTATAACAGAGAACAAATATATTTCCATGCATTAATTTATTTAATCATAAAAGTCATTTTCAGCATGGAAAAGAAGGGGCAGAGTATTTTAAGATTATTATGCCTCCCCCATAAACATGCATTAAGCTTGTCCGGCTTTCACAGGTCAGACTGCTGGCCTGATTTTGACGAAACTTCTCAGGAGTGATCAGTACCAGCCCTAGACCTGCATATTGCCAGCACATTCCACTTCACTATACAAAATGGCTACCAGAGCTAAAAATAGAAAAATCTTGTCCGGCTTTCGCAGGTCAAACTGCTGGCTGGATTTATAAAAAAAATTCACAGAAGTGATCAGCACCAACCCTAGTTGTGCATATCGCCGGCATGTTAAGCTTCACTGCACAAAATGGCTGCCAGAGCTAAAAATAGAAAAATCTTGACCGGCTTTCACAGGTCAAACTGCTGGCTGGATTTCAACAAAACTTCATAGAAGTGATCAGTACCGTAGGTGCACATAACGCCAACACGTTCTGCTTCGCTGCATAAAAATGGCCATCAGAGCTAAAAATAGAAAAATCTTGTCCGGCTTTCACAGGTCAAACTGCTGGCTGGATTTCAAGGAAACTTAACAGGAATGATCAGTACCAAGCCTAGTTATGCATATCATCGACACGTTCTGCTTTGCTGCACAAAATGGCCGCCAGAGCTGAAAATAGAAAAACCTTGTCCGGCTGTCACAGGTCAAACTGCTGGACAGATTTTGACGAAACTTCACAAGAGTGATCAGTACCAAGCCTTGTTGTGCATATTGCCAACACATTCTGCTTCACTGCACAATTGGCCACCAGAGCTAAAGGTCTACATAGGGGGAAGACATATGTTTTTGTGACAAAAACACCTTCTAGTTTTACTTGTTATGTCTCCCACCACACAGTGGTGTGGGAGACATACTGATTTACTCCAGTCTGTCTGTCTGTTTGTGTGTGTGTCTGTCACAAAGCTTGTCCGCACTCTTAGTTGAACATTTCTCATCCGATTTTCACCGAACTTGAACAAAATGTGTTTGACCATAAGACCTCAGCCAAGTTCGATAACTAGCCAAATCGGTCCAGGCATATTGGAGTTATGGCCCTTGAATTACCAAAAATCGGCCTTTTTACTTTTGTCCGCACTGTACTAAGTACAGCATTTCTCATCCGATCTTCACCAAACTTGAACAAAATACGTTTGACCATGAGACCTCGGCCAAGTTCAATAACTAGCCAAATCAGTCTAGACATTTTGAAGTTACGGCCCTTGAATTACTGAAAAATCAGCGTTTTTACTCTTGTCCGCTCTGTAAGTTGAACATTTCTCTTCTGATCTTCACCAAACTTAAACAAAATGTGTTTGACCATAAGACCTCAGCCAGGTTTGATAACTAGCCAAATCGGCCCAGGGACTTTTGAATTATGGCCCTTGAATTACTGATTGGATCCACTCGTTCAGACCACCTAATTGGATCCACTCGTATAAACCATCTAGAGAAACTAGACATTTTTCATACGGGCAGTTGTGGGAGTCATGTTCTTTTCTCAAAAGCATCTCTAGTTTGTTTTAGAATTGATGGACCTATTGCACTTATTTGTTTGTATGTGGCCTTATCAGAATCTGTATCTGTTTGTACATCCTTGCTAATCCCCAACTAATGTTGGAGGGGACTTATATGTTGCAGACCTCCCAGCACCCATTAGTCCATCAGTCACATAGTGGGATCCTGCTATAACTTTTAAAGTATAAGATATTTTAACCCTTATCATGCTGAACACAGCTGATTCTGCCTTTGCAACCAGTGTAGATCTTGATCAGCCTGCACTACTGTGCAGTCTGATCAAGATCTGCACTGTTCCCTATTAATAGCTAATGGTACTGTCCAACTTGAAAGATGGACAAGTTCATTCTATAAATTTAGCAGGGTAAGGTTTGATAAGAGCTTATGTTCTAATAGTAAAGACGATACATCCCAGCAGAGACATGTCAGTTCCAAAGTCTATTGTTTATTATGTCTGAAAAAGACATTATTTACACCTGCCTACAGTTAAGTCTTTGCATTTTGATCAGATCAGTATATTAGTTCAAAGCAATAAGTTGACTTTTTTGAAATTTGTACCTTTGTAATTCTTAAGTTTTCTATATATCCCTTACGAAAATGAAATATGGAAACAAGCTGGCATTAAGCTGCAAGGTAACTGTCAATAATCTGGTAACAGTCTGTCAAAAAAAAAAGGTAACTGGAAATAATCTGACTCCTACAGGGGAACAAACTTCCAAGAAAAAAAGTCTATCTGAAAATAACATGGACACTATTTCCATATTATTTCCAGTTTCTGGGAATAACCTGCAAACTATATGACAATAAACTGGCTCATAACAATCAGCATGTAAACACACTGACAATATTGTCAGCTTGTTTCCAGTGTCTGGAAGAAATCTGGCAGGAAAATGGCAAGGAACTGGAAATAAAAAACATAATTTCTATAATCAAATTGATATGGCAACACACTGGAATTGTAAACAAGAGCTGTTGGAGGACAGCAATGCCTCAACAGCCTTGTCAATTGAATGAAGACAAAAGTCGGAAAAGGGGAATATCTTGTAAAACTGCAAAACAGGATTATGGAACCTGCACAGTGCATATCAGCTTATGGCAGTGGACAAGTGTGTGAAGTTTCAATCCATTTCCATTAGTGAGTACCAGCTTACATACAAAAAACTTAAGCAAAAAATGCTATGTGGAAAAAAGGGGCATAATTTTGAAAAAAAAAAGTTATGGGACCTGCTTAGTGCATGTCAGATCATGACAGTGAACAAGTGTGTAATTAGTTTCAATCCATTCCCATAAGTGAGTACTGAGATACCAGCTTACATACAAAACTTTAACCTTCTAAGTCGAAAAAAAGGCCATAATTTTCTAAAAAAAAAAACATACGGGCATGTCCAATAACTCGGCTATTCTTTGAATAGTCGAGATAAAAATTACATAAGTGACAATATTGTAATGAATTTTCTGTCTGTCTGACAGTACAGTGGATATAAATTTACTCTGAGAGCAGATTCTGGCAATGCACTGGCTACACACTGACAATACACTGACAATATACCCATCTTAGCAATTTTCACAGCAAAACAAATATTACAAGACACCTTATCAAAATGGCCGAGTATTGCATTTTTCCCTCCAAAATTATTTTCAGTTTTCAATAGTTTTCCAGCATTGATGGGCACATTGTAAAGGTACTTTTTCATCATTTTACAGTATTTTTTTCATTGTAACACAGATTCTGTCCGCAACAAGTATTTGTGCTAAACAGATACAGAAAATTTAAAAGTCATGTATTTCGCTACCCTGTAAAATTAAACTTGCAAATTTACCATAATCTCCTTTGGTTTCAATATTATATTATGATAATTGAAATATTGCAAATCTTAATTGGTATTAAAATTGAGTCACAAGCAAATGAAGGTTTTAAGTCACATTAAAATTCATATTAAACCATTAATAAAGATAAATAGAGAAAAATATATACTGACACTAAACTGGAAACAAACTTCCCATACACTGACAATGCTATGACAATACAATGGTAATAAAGACAATTTTCCTAGGGGAAATAAATAAAATTAGTAATACTGAGTAAGCAAGTGATATATTGGGATACTAGTCCATCTTAAGCTCAGTTGGTAGAGCGTCGATCTACGGATCATGGGGTCGCGAGTTCGATCTTCGGACGGGGCTTATGTTCTCCCTGACTATTTGATAAACGACATTGTGTTAGAAATCATTAGTCCTCCACCTCTGATTCATGTGGGGAAGTTGGCAGTTACTTGCGTGGGAACAGGTTTGTACTGGTACAGAATCCAGTAACACTGGTTAGGTTAACTGCCCCCTGTTACATTACTGAAATACTGTTGAAAAACGACGTTAAACAAAAACAAACAAACAAGACTAGTCCATCTGCCACACTAATGTATAAGTGCTCATAACTTTGTACTGCATGAAGGAATTTAGTTAAAACTTTAAATAATGATTCCAGTTTGCTAAAGTGTTTCTCTTATCCATGTAAGAGAGCCTGGCATGTTGTGACTGACTTTACACTGACAATACAATGACAACACACTGGCAATATGCCAGTGTGTTGTCAGAAAAATATTTCCAGTTGACTGGCTGCGCACTGACAATACAAGGACAACAGACTGGAAAGTCCAAAAAGCCGCTTGTTGTCAGTTGTGTATCCAGTGTGTTGCCAGATTGACATTGCATACCAGTTTGTTGTCAGCTTGTTGTCAGTGTTTTATTTCCAGATACCTCTATATAATTTAGCTCCTTCAAATAATTTTATATGAAAAATCAATGAAATTTTGTTAAAAGGTCATTACAAACATCACTGACAACAAACTGCATATAAACTGACAGCAGACTGGAAGTTAAATTGTACAGCTGGTTTTCAGATCTGGAAATTAGCTGACAAGTACATGGACACATGATGGTTATTCAGTGGCAACACACTGGGTCAGTTTATTGTCAGCTCTGGAAATAGGCTGGCAAGTAACTGGATTTAAGAGTATTATTCACTGGAAACACACTGGACATAAACTGACCATACACTGACAATAGGGACGGTTTTTCGTAAGGGATCTTTCAACTCCATAAATGATATTAAACATTTTTTCACTAAGGATACAAGTGCAGTTTAATGTCATAGAAGGTGATGAATTGGTAGGCATTTGATAAACATTTGTAACAAATTCTTTCTATTGTACCTTAATAGTTTCCCACTGGGAACATACATTCCTTAAGCCAAATGGTTTGGACATAAGTGATTCATGAAACTTTTGTGTAAAAAGGCCTACATTCATAGATTAACAATTAACACAAGTCTTTGATACTAAAAATTGTTTCAACATTTATTTTAATAATTAAAGAACCATCTGATACATTTATTTTGATAATTAAAATAATGTTTTGATAAAGGTTTGAACTATATGTACAAGCTGCCTGTCAGTTCTATTAATCCCTCTCCAATACCTTTTATAAGGGAAGCAACTCAGTGAATTGTATTTGAATGTTAAGAAAGAATTTGTTCCCCTGTTCAATGGGAAAATATTTTGAAAGAGTAGTTTCCATTAGATGTAAAGCACATGATCTATTGTAAAATCATTATTATATCCTTTTGCCTACCTCGGTTGTGCAACAGAATTTAAACAAAAATAGTGTCATAACAAGTATGTTCACTACCGTAAAGGGATAATTATTTATTTATGAAATTGGACGGAATGTTGTCTTAGCAAACCCCTTTTGGGATATTTATGAAATTATGGTGGAATGTTTGTCTTATCAAGACAACACATTGTGCCGTCATGTTCACAAATGAACATCAGCTATTTACCTTGACTTTGGTGTTTAGTCCGTAAGGTCTTATTACATCTAAAGAATCTATAATACAATCAATACAATCAATCTGAAGCACAGAATGCGACCAAGACAAACAATAGCAGACTCATTTTGGTAATGGATTCAAAATTATGAAACCTGGTGTTGTCCCCTGAAACTAGCCTATGCAGAATTGTGTTATGCATTTAAATTGAATGGGTTTCATGATCCCAGTTGACAAGGATATATAACAATACTTAATCCAGCTAGGGGAAGACTTTTCTTGGCTGCAGCAGTTTGCATATAAAGTACTAAATAAAATTTGTAAGAAGCATGGAATGCAACCAGTAAAAGAACAGCAAGTATTTCTGCAGCTCAGCAAGTATTTCTGCAGATGAAATCACTAATATTTTATACTTACAAAATTTCATTATACTTATTTCTGATGCTGTGATTAGACTTATACCTTACCCTGCTAAATTTCTGTAATGAACTGGTCCATCTTTCAATTTGGACAGTACCATTGACTGCTAAAAGGGTTGCTTACCACAAAGATACTGACTGAATAGCGAACAATGCAGATCTTTATCAGACTGCATGGATGTGCAGACTGATCAAGATCTACACTGGTTGCAAAGGCAGAAGTAATTTTGTCCAGCATGATAAGACTTAAGCTTCTACCCCAGGCATTATAACACTGCTTCATAGAATTTAGTCTGTTCAGACCTAATGTTTTGTTCATGGGAGAGAACTCTTGAGACTATTCAAATTCTGTTTAATTATGTCCCTTTTCTTCTCAAAACATTAGATAATCAGAGCCAGGACTGAGGAAGTCAGAATTATTTACAGATTTTTTTTCTAAAAAAAGAAGAAAAAAAAGATTATCTAGTCGGTGGCCAGACTACATAGAATTATGAATATTTCAGTCCTATACTCAGTTTCTATCCAGACAACACCCACCTGACACACAATATATTCTGCAGGGAATGCTAGTCTAAGGGATTAAATACCGGTACTTGTTCTTTATTATGATTTTTGTGTGACAATGGAAAAAAAAAAAATTTATTCTTTCAGATTTGACACGGAGCTATGATTCGGCACTTTTTCCACCAAAGAGACGACATGTTCTCAAGAAATTCTTCCGTATGTATTACCTACAATTTTTTATAGATCTATTAAAAGTGAAACCTTTGCTATATACCCCTGCGAAGAGAGACCACCTGGTTCAAAGCTGTACTCGTTACTTTTTATCTCAGTAGTATAGGTGGATGGTCCGGCGTCCATCAGCTATTGTCCAACTTCCTGCATTAACATTTTATACTTAAACGTCTTCTCCTCTGAAACTACTGGTCAGAATTGCACTAAATATTATCGATAGCGTCCTGGCATGGACTTCTATCAATTTTGTTCAAATGGTTCACCTTGGATTGAACCACTTGATGGATATTCATCAAATTTGGCCTGTAGCATCATTAGAAGGCCCTTTCTTAATTTTTTCCAATAGAGATAGTTTTTGCCCCTTTAAGGGGCCACTAGGGCTCAAAATAACAATACCTTTTAATGACTACTTCTCATAAACAGCTAAACAGATTTTCAATAATCTTGGTCTGTAGCATCATTATTATAAGGTCCTCCCAA
The DNA here is from genome assembly GCF_021730395.1 of Mercenaria mercenaria. NCBI lineage: Eukaryota > Metazoa > Mollusca > Bivalvia > Venerida > Veneridae > Mercenaria > Mercenaria mercenaria. The sequence goes on from NC_069375.1 coordinate 70,837,460, forward strand.
AATTTTGCCAGTTGGGGGTCGTTTATCTCCTTTTTAGGAGCCACTATAGTTAAAACTAGAAATGCCTTTTAAATGACTTCTTCTCAAGAACCGCTTAATGGATCTTCATGCAATCTTGATTTGTAGCATCATTTTGAGGTCCTTTTTGGTGATATGGCTGACTGATTAAGGTCACCCACTGGTATTAGTGTATTTCTATTCTCTATAAATGTGTTTTAATCTTGATTCGGTAACTTTTGTAATCCTCATGGCTCATCTTTTCAAAATGCTACAAAAATTCAATAAATGGCATGTAGGCAATATACTATCAATAGAAGCAAATAGATTCACAGTATTGTTTGCCTTACCTATTGACCTTATAAAGACAGTTGGCTCTCTTTTTATCAGATCGTCCATTGATTTGTTTACAGAACATTTTTGTAGGCGACTATTAGGTTGACATAATGCCAATATCTGGTGGACATCGGAAGCCATTAAGGACGTTTTGTATTTGTTTATGTCGGTGGAGTCTTGTATGGGATAGACTGCTGTTTCGATATTTACAGTCGATATTCACAGTCGCATGAATGGCATCTCTTAGTCAACTAGTTTGTAAATGAGTGCAAAGAATTTAGCATGAAGGGTTTGGTTTTAAAGTGATGTCAGGACTTTCAATAAGTAATTACAGTAACACATTTGAATAAACCGGATTTCAATAATTTCTATTTTATCTGGAATTGAAAAGACTGAAATATTTAGGCCCCTATGTAACATACGTCAGTTTGAATCATTAAGGTATATTTGTGAAATGATTTTTCAGAGAAGGCATGTCTCTGGAACCTGCTAGAAATTCCACACACCCTTTAACCATGATTTTTTACTAGTAATGGCCATTTTAACAGATTATGCTCTTGGAGAGAGACTTTTGTGTGGGGAGACTTCTGTGAACATTCAACTAAATATAAATGTTGAGGTGAAATTATACACTTCTACTCTCTGATTGGCTAGCACTGCTGGAACTGGAACTTTTGGCCATCATTATAGTCTGATATGTTGCTGTCTATGAGATTGAGAGTAGTTTAAGTTGCACCTCCCTACCAGACTCAAAAAGTATTTTGATCTGTAGTCATGAAACATTATAGCTTGTTATTCATTGTGTAAAGTTGTACACCTACTGTAGTGTTTTATGGGCCAGAGTTATGGCCCTTGACTTAGTCAAAAATATATATATAAGGCCCTGAAAGGCAGTTGGTTTGACGTCAGGATGTCCTTGAGGCATTGCCAACATATCAACTTACTTTGTGTATTTACTTTGCTCACAATACATTGATTGTTTATGTCTATAATTGGACTGATGGTATCTTGCTATTGTACACTGAAATACTTGATCAAAGGAAGTAACATATTGCATTTTACATGTTTGTGCAGTTACCAATACTATACTTATGTAAATAAGTTTGCGAGATAGATGTTTGGTACCATTCCAGGTTTGTGTAGGTGGTTAAGCAGTCATTAATATTTAGCCTCATGTTGGCAAGTGATTTGGCAAGCGATTCTGCCTTTGCGACCAGTTCAAGTCCATGCAGGCTGATCATGGTCTGCACTGTTTACTTTTCAGTCAGAAAATTTTCATTGACCACTCCTAATAGTAAATGGTACTGCCCAGATTGAATGATGGATCAGTCCATTGTAAGAAATGTAGCAGGGTAAAAGCTAGTATTCATAGTGGACTATTTTTTTGTGGATTTCATGGTAACGGTTCAATCCACAAAGTTAAATCCCAACAAGTAACCAAACTTTCCCTGATGTTTACCTTAAATATTTGAAGTCCATGAATTTGTATCCCTACAAAATGGTCTTGTTTACCTAAACTATGAAATTTTATGCCTGCAAAAAAAAAATTAACATGATTTTTCATATGTGAAAGCTCTACTCTGTGTGTTTGAGCCCTATACTAAGATCGCTGTATGAGGAAGCCATCAAGGTAGATGGTTCTATCCTGGTGCTAGCCGATCATGCCAGAAAAAATACCTTGCTGATAACCCTGGGTCTTTCTCCACTAAGGTGCTCTTTTACTGTAAAATCATATAATCTAATGGGTACACGGTTCTGTGGTTTTGGCAACGTCTGCAGTTTCAGTGGGGGATAAATTTGTGGACTGATACTGATACTATATCGAAGGGAAGTTTACTTTTTAAATTTCATTTTGAGGATTGACACACCATAAAATTCACAGAAAGTAGTCCCGTTATGTATTGATTTCTGAGTAGTCAGTAGTTGTTTTGGTGTTATATAGAACCAACACAGAGATAGTTATCTTCTTACTAATACATTCAAGGAAATTGTTACTCCAGTAAATATTGTAGAATTAGTCAAACCTGTGTACCAGGAGGTGACACAACCTGACTGCTTAACACAGGTTGTTGCGTATGACTGGCTAAAATTAGAACAACAAGTCACATAGGGAATTTAGCTGAGTTACTGTGTAAGAAAAGTGGCTATTTAATACAGGTGACCGCTAAGGCAGATTCAATTGTAGTGAAAATCGGCCACTGTTTCTCACACGAAAAATGTAATTAAACAAGCATACTTCCAGGTTAGCTGGTCAAATAACAAAATAATTATGTATAACATTTTTGGTTACTAGGTATATCAGTTTGATTGTATTTATTGACACCAATATACTAACTTGCTTCTAGTTATATTCATATCCATAAAAATTAATGTTTACACGAAAAATCCCAGGGGCCATTTCCCCTCCCACTTCAGTAATAATTTATAACTACTTAGGACCACATTAACATACTGTTAATGTTGTTGTTTTGGGCAGATTGAATATTTAAGCCAGGCATTTTTTGTTGTTGTTAATTTAAACAAATTACATGAAGAATAGAAAATCTTGAAAATAAAGGAAAATATATTTGAGTATTAGACTATATAAGATGATAATTAAATAATAAAACTGATAGTTTCTCTTTGAACCAATTGAAAAACTTTTATAATTCAATTTGATCACAATGGGAAAGCAATTTTTTCTGAAGAACACAACATGGTAATGACATGTCAATTCTGCATTAAGTCGTCATGCCCTCACGCCTGATACCAGAAGCAGGTGTGACAAATATAACAATGAGAGAATAAGATAAAAGGCGAAATATCAATTAAGACAATATTTGAATATTGGTTATGGTAGCTGTAGTTGGACCAGACTTTCTCCATGGTCATAAGATCAATAATTTGTCACCAACAGAATCGTTTAAATCTGATTTACAGCTGGCCTTAAATAGCGAGTGCATAATGACATGACGGCTTTAACCTTTAAACCACTATATATAAGTGTATATAATTATGTTAGTCGTCAATCGTCATTCTTTCTTCATGTAGTTTAACTGTTTTAAAGTATTGGAGTAAATATTATACAGATGTCGGATATTGATAGGGTAGTGTGTGGTTATTGAAATATCTGTATCTTTTAAAGGAAAACGACTTATATCACGGAAAATATAATCGTGATTGTGTTGTTTTTTTTTCTGGTGTTTTATAACTAGTACCGGTTACACTTAAGAGGAATATGTGACTTGACTTTCCTCAGCTTCACTTTCAAAATGATAAGTGTTTGTTGTATATTAGTTTGTACATTAATAATGGTGTTTGAAATGTGAGGTTATTGTGAAAAGTTGTGGCATAATACTAGGTTAATTTTGTGATTGGATGAAAAAAGGCTTTACCATGGAAGACTAAATTGTAACACATTTTGCAGTTAAATTGTTTTGTTCACATAACCTTACAGAAATATCGTAAGTGGATTTAAAATAAATTCTAACAATATTTTAAAAACCCAATATGGATGAGTTATCTACCCCTAAAATGGACAGAAAGCAAAGTAAGAGGTTTTCTCGACGATTCTCCTACAGTATACGGAGAACATTCAAGAGGAAACGAAAGAGGGCTCCAATTAAAGGTCAGTTACTCTTCTATAATTCTTACAGATTTTGTTTCAAATATTTATCTCAACTTTTCTTATACCCCGATGTCCAAAATGTGAATTTGTCATGTACACTAAATGATTAAAAGGAATGATTATTGTTTTTCATGAAAATATAGATAAATTATGGGAAAATTGATGTTATTTTCTGTTCCTTAAATATTGTACAGTTTGTTGTTGTTGTTTTTTTCATTCGTATCCTTATATGGAATGCATATATATGGCTGCGGTAATTTCAGGAAGTAACAGTTCCCTATTTCCTTGAGCAGTTTTTCCTGTGTGTGGTAGTCGATGTTTTTTTCAATAGACAGTTAGACTCAAGTATTCTTAATATAACCAAAGCTGGCTAGTGCTATGGATGTTTTATCAATGGAAACAACTTAAAATCCAATTATCTTGTCTAGACGGTGGGTACTTCCGTACTTCCGCCTGGAATGGAATATTTCCCAGAAAATGAATCAAACAGAGCTGTTATAGACAGAATTGTTAGTTTTTTTCCTGCATCCGCAGTTTTTATTGGCAGGATAGATGAACAGAGATGACAAACTTATTTACTGTGATTGATTCCATGGCAGAACACTGGTTCATATTTACTTCATTGGCACCCATGGCAGTTATATTTTGCGAAAATTTAGCACTTCACTAGCACTGTAATTTTGTAATTTTGCAAAGTTTAAAATAATTATATTATATTTAATTGAAGGAAAACTTTTTTGCATGGCCTGTTTTTCTGTCGACACTTCATTTCCGATCAATAATTGGAGAATCATATGACCTAGAATCTTCAAACTTCAAAGGATGGTTAAGTTATGGAATAGACAACTTCTATTGTTTTTGGAGTCAGTCCATCAAAGGTCAAGGTCACAGGGGCCTGAACATGGAAAACCGTTTCCAATCAACTTCTTGAGAACTGCTGGAAACAGAATGTTGAAACTTTGTAGGATGATTTGACATCCACAGTAGATCACCCCCTATTGTTTTTTGGGTCATTCCTTCAAAGGTCAAGGTCACAAGACCCTGAAGATGAAAAAACGTTTCTGATCTTTAACTTGAGAACCACTTAACCCAGAACATTGAAACTAATTCATAGAATGATTGGACATGCTAAGTAGATAATGCCTCTATTGCATTTCAGTCACTAAACCAACCATCAGTGTCTCTTTGATTTTGCTCCAGCTTGCCTATTACTACTATGCTATGGGGGAGTGTTTTTCTACAAAAGTATCTTCTAGGTACATTATTTTGTTGAAATATTTCCCCAATAATGATATGTCAATGAAACCCTTTTGAATTGTCTTCCTTACAATAACTTAAAGACTTAAAAATTGATCGTTATTTATTTTTTCATGTTTTTATACCTTAGACTGAAACCCAACCAAAGTATTTCATTCAAATACAAAATATCTATATAAGAATTGTTAGATATTTTTCTTGTCTTTTCATTATTACCTGCCCAAAAAAGTGTGACTTGAAATTGGATACACCCTTATCACAGTGACATCAAAAGCTTCTGTACTCTAACTTTACTACAGGCTACTTAAGGCAGGTGATTTTTCTTGCAACACAATTAACCTATCTGTGGAGGACTTGGCAAAAAATATATATATATATTTATATACAGTAGAACTAAAATGTTCGCTCAAACTGGACCGAGGACCAGCAAAGTTTCTTTGAGTAGTTGTATAATCTTGAGCCACCGAAACAAGATACAACGGAGGGATTTTGGTGGGACCAGATGATGAGTAACCTAAATTATGTAATAATTTGTTAAAAAAAGTTAATTGTGGAAGGAGACTGGAGAGGAAGGTTAAGTTGTTAGAGCTATGGAAATCTGATGAGCTAAGTAGGGTGACCATGACTCTCTTGTTATTTATTAAGATGACACCTGCTAAAATTATATGAATTTTAAGTATTTAAATTGGCTATGTAAAAAATTCTGAGAAGGTGCTAGTTGTAATTATACTCTAAGTAACGTAAATTATAAGCACAAACACACGATTTTCTATTTTCAAGCCGAACTTGTTGAAATATTTTATCAGTAGGACATGTAGTCAAGTCAGGGACACTTCAGAAATAATCATTATGATAAATTGACATTTAAATATTGTGTTACAATATATGATCCTTCAGGTATATCATATAGTAATAAATGTTTTCAGCTCTTGTTATATACATTTATGTATTAAATAAAATTCATAGCTCAGGGCTTAAATTGTATTAAAATATGCACAATTGGTAGCATATAACATAATTGCCATTTTAGATATTCACTGAAAACTGAAAATTAATATCTGACATACTGATTGTTGTTGTTTTTTACTTAATTATGAAGGAAATATGATAAGGAAGTTGATTGATTATATATGGTCGTTAACATGTGATTAATGATTGATTCATAGCTGTAGGGATAGGTTGAGGTAAAGATCAGTCATAAAACGACTCTTGTGTCCAGTTTTATATGACATTGGACTAAGTTTTATTTGTTTTGGTCAGCTTCTGGCTAGCTGTTACATTTGTAATGTATAACAGAAGTCTTATTTGACTTTGGCACACTATTTAAGAGCAAATTTCATGAATTTAAGAAATTTGCAAAAATATCCGCCAGTATATATTTCCATGTACACCAAGACAAGTCAGTATGGTCTGGTTAAGATAAATAAACTTGGCTTTAGCATTTCAGTTCTGGGGGATTCACAAATATTTCTGCTTGTTGAAACATCTGAAATCGGCAGTTTGCAAACTTTTTGACCTGCAAATATACTGTGTGTATTTCTTATTGAAAATAACTTTTTTATTAATAATATTTAATGTAACCATAGAGTACATCACTGGTTTAAGTGCTTGGAAAATGCATTGCTTGGTCCGCTTGTAAATAATAGTAGGAAAGGACTGAGGGATGACTGCAACTTGCACAAGCAACAGGTGTAATATTTTGCTGCCCTGACAACAATTATAACATTTTACTGCCCAAGCAACAAGTGTAACATTTTGCTGCCCAAGCAACAATTGTATCATTTTACTGCCCTGACAACAAGTGTAACATTTTAAGACTGTAGGAACAAGTGTAACAATTTGCTGTCCTAGCAACAAGTGTAACATTGTACTGCCCTGACAGCAATTGTAACATTATACTACCCTTGCAACAAGTGTAACATTTTGCTGCCCTAGCAACAAGTGTAACATTTTGCTGCCCAAGCTACAAGTGTAACATTTTACTGCCCAAGCAACACAACAAGCATAAGGTTTTACTGCCCTAGCAACAAGTTTAAGATTTTACTGCCCTAGCAAGAAGTTTAAGATTTTACTGCCCTAGCAACAAGTTTAAGATTTTACTGCCCTAGCAAGAAGTTTAAGATTTTACTGCCCTAGCAACAAGTGTAACATTTTACTGCCCAAGCAACAAGTGTAACGTTTTACTGTCCAAGCAACAAGTGTAACATTTTACTGTCCAAGCAACAAGTGTAACATTTTACTGTCCAAGCAACAAGTGTAACATTTTGCTGCCCAAGCAACAAATCTGTCAGTCTTGATCTCGCTTCATTGTAAAAAATAATTTAAATGCCGCTTGTGGGATAACAGTTGGGACAATTTCAGACACAGATTATAAAATTCAGTCCTTATCAATTATAGGCCAATTTCCATAATAATCTGCCCAAGGGGACAGCGTTATTTAGGAATTACTAACAAATTGTGCCAAATGATTTCTTGAGCCATCTGTTTGCTTGTTTCTTTAAATTGTATGGCTAATTTGAATAATTGATTTCTTTCTATTTCATGGCGGATGATTTTTAATTTTTGGTAACAAAATGGTGGTAGCTTTGTTACAATTACGATAAATCAAATTACGAGCACAAATATTGAATGCTTTTGTCCGAAGAGGAATTGACCCTATATGGTTGCAGTTTATTTGTATTAACATGAAATTGTTAGATTTTATCATGTAATGTCAAAAATTATTCATTTAAATGGTATGTTATTTAGTTATTTTGACATTTTTAATTGTAAAATTTGTTCAAGATTTAGTAGGTATCCTGAAGTATTTGTGAAATAATTGTTGGCATTTTCGTATTTAAAAAAAGATTGAATTGAAGTTTTTAAGCATAAAACTGAAAATTTGACCAGTAATCTTGATTTTATAGTATTTCAGCTACTAATTAAGGATTAAAATTATCTATTTTAGGTAAGTATTTTACCTGTGTTTGTGGAAGAACATTATTATTTACAAAATTTTGCATTGACTATTTTGAAGACTTTGACAGTGAAATAAAAACAACAAAACAATCAAGACTCAACCCTAAGGGCTGCATAATTATTGTACTGTGATGTCAGTAATATTTTTGGGTGACTAATTTTTGTAGATTCTATTGCTGAGTCAGTCTATGAAATTTAATCCAAGGAACATGCATGACTGTAAAATTCAAATTTGTTTTATTTTCAAGAAACAAGTTGAAATAGTTCTATATGTAACAGTTACTTTAGTAACGTTACTGCATGGTTTAATTTTATGTCTTTAGTCTCAGTGCTTCAAATATAAATTTTAAACAAAATTAGTAAAAGGATTCCAATGAAACACAGTTGTTAAGGTGCTTTTTGCGCATTGTGCATTGACTTGGCCTTTTTCTTGAAGGTCAGTGTCACTTGGGAGCTTTCCTTACTTGATATTGAAATTCTCGTGTTTTCATTATGAACAATTATTACATACTTAATTATACATTTCGTTAAGTTACAGTTGGACCGGAAACGTCAGTATTCTTCCATATTGATGTTCAAATTTCATATCGGGTGCGTGACATCATTAATTTTGTGATAATTCAGTTTCATGCATGTTGTCACGTTCAAAAGTTCCTTAACATGATATTTTCATTTTTACTTAGACTAAAGAACAATTTTATATCATTTATATAATAATTACAAGACTTTATTTAGTATGTGGTGTGTAATAAAAAGATTATTAGATTTGCATTGAGAAATATGCACCTGTTCTTTTTTCTCCTAAAGTCGTGCAATATTTCCACTGCAAAATTTGTGCATATTTAATAACCTATAAACATTGACCAACAACTAGTTTTGGCATTCCATCATTCCAGAAAATAACTTCGGAAAAAGAAGCCAAAAGAAATTATTGATAGGCAAACATGGGAAAAATACTTGTGCACGCATTATGACTGGTAAACATAAAATACAGTAGCTAGTGAAATAGTGGTAAACATCACCAGGTTCATGACCTTTTAAGATGATATTATGATATCAGTATTAATAGTGTTATTTCCGACAGGAAATATTTGGTCTGATTAAAGAGTAACATTGTTCATTTGGCGTTAGTTTAATCGCTTAAGTCGATCAGCATAATTTGGTCAATGGACGTTTTAGAGAGTACCAGATGTTGACTGATATTATAAACTGGAGAAAATGTAAAAAGTAATATTCACCCTTATGAAAAACCTTCCCTATTGTCAGTGTGTGGTCAGTTTATGTCCAGTGTGTTTCCAGTCAATAATACTCTAAAATCCAGTTACTTGCCAGCCTATTTCCAGAGCTGACAATAAACTGATCCAGTGTGTTGCCACTTAATAACCATTATGTGTCCATGTGCTTGTCAGCTGATTTCCAGACCTGAAAACTAGCTGTAAAATTTAACTTCCAGTCTGCTGTCAGTTTATATACAGTTTGTTGTCAGTGATGTTTGTAATGACGTTTTAACAAAATTTCATTGATTTTTCATATAAAACTATTTGAAGGAGCTAAATTATATAGAGGTATCTGGAAATAAACACTGACAACAATCTGGCAACAAACTGGTATGCAATGTCAATCTGGCAACACACTGGATACACAACTGACAACAAGCGGCTTTTTGGACTTTCCAGTCTGTTGTCCTTGTATTGTCAGTGCACAGCCAGTCAACTGGAAATATTTTTCTGACAACACACTGGCATATTGCCAGTGTGTTGTCATTGTATTGTCAGTGTATAGTCAGTCACAACATGCCAGGCTCTCTTACATGGACAAGAGAAACACTGTAGCAAACTGGAATCATTATTTAAAGTTTTAACTAAATTCCTTTATGCAGTACAAAGTTATGAGCAAATTATTACATTAGTGTTTTTTTTGTTTTGGGTTTTAACGCCGTTTTTCAACAGTATTTCAGTCATGTAACAGGGGGCAGTTAACCTAACCAGTGTTCCTGAATTCTGTACCAGTATAAACCTGTTCTCTGTAAGTAACTGCCAACTTCCCCACATGAATCAGAGGGTGGATGACTAATGATTTCAGACACAATGTCATTTATCAAATAGTCACGGAGAACATAAGCCCCGTCCTAAGATCGAAAATCGCGACCCCATGCTCCGTAGATCGACGCTCTATCTACTGAGCTAAAGATGGACTAGTATCCAATATATCGCTTACTACTCAGTGTTACTATTTTTTTTTATTTCCCCTAGGAAAATTGTCTTTATTACCATTGTATTGTCATAGCATTGTCAGTGTATGGGAAGTTTGTTTCCAGTTTAGTGTCAGTATATATTTTTTTCTATTTATCCTTATTAATGTTTAATATGAATTTTAATGTGACTTAAAACCTTCATTTGCTTGTGACTCAATTTTAATACAAATTCAGATTTGCAATATTTCAGTTATCAATAATATAATATTGAAACCAAAGGAAATTTGACAAAGATTATGGTAAATCTGCAAGTTTAATTTTACAGGGTAGCGAAAATACATGACTTTTAAAATTTCTGTATCTGTTTAGCAAAAATACTTGTTGCGGACAGAATCTGTGTTACAATGAAAACAAGTAACTGTAAAATGATAAAAAAGTACCTTTACAATGTGCCCATCAGTGCTGGAAAAATGCAACACTTGGCCATTTTGATAAGGTGTCTTGTAATATTTGTTTTGCTGTGAAAATTGCTAAGATGGGTATATTGCCAGTGTATTGCCATTGTGTAGCCAGTGCATTGTCAGAATCTGCTCTGAGTAAATTTATATCCAATGTACTGTCAGACAGACAGCCAATCCATACAATATTGTCACTTATGTAATTTTTATCTCGATTATTCAAAGAATAGAAGTTGTTGGACATGCCCCTATGTTTTCTTTTTTTTTTTTTTTTTACAAAATTATAGATTGAAACTAATTACACACTTGTTCAATGTCATGACCTGACATGTACTAAGCAGGTCCCATAACTATACTTTTTTCCAAAATTAAGCCCCTTTTTCCACATAGCATTTTTTGTATGCAAGCTGGTATCTCAGTACTCATTCAATTCGATTATAGAAATTATGTTTTTTATTTCCAGTTTCTTGCCATTTTCCTGCCAGATTTCTTCCAGACACTGGAAACAAGCTGACAATATTGTCAGTGTGTTTACATGCTGATTGTTATGAGCCAGTTTATTGTCATATAGTTTGCAGATTATTCCCAGAAACTGGAAATAATATGGAAATAGTGTCCATATTATTTTCAGCTAAACTTTTTTTCTTGGAAGTTTGTTCCCATATAGGAGTCAGATTATTTCCAGTTACCTTTTTTTTTGACAGACTGTTGCCAGATCATTGACAGTTACCTTGCAGCTTAATGCCAGCTTGTTTCCATATTTCATTTTCGTAAGGGTCACATTTCACTGCACATAGGTGCAAGAATTACAAGAATTAAAGATTTTGATACTTGGTATGTGAATACAGTAAACCTTTTCAAGAGCAAATACCTGGCAACTTTCGTGACTAAGCTTTATTTAGTAAATAAGTTTTAACCCTTATCATGCTGGACAGAAGTGATTCTGCCTTTGTGACCAGTGTAGATTATGATCCGCCTGCACATCTATGCAGTCTGATCATGATCTGCACTGTTCGCCGTTCAGTCAATATATTTTTGTTAAGCACCCCTTGTAACAGCTAATAGTACTGTCCAAATGGAAAGATGGACAAGTTCATTATAGAAATTTAACAGGGTAAGGGTTAAAGATTTCTTTCATCTTGACCCTGTAATTAGATTGAAAAGTGACTCCTACTTGTGTACAATAAGTCTATTATCTTAAAACTTATGTTTGATATGTGATAATACAGTTCAAATATACAGTCGTATTTGATCTAATGATGGGCATTGGTCCTAAATATTTGATGATTGGCGAAATGTAGAAGCTGTTACATATATGAAATACAGAATACATGTTTGAAATATTTAACCCTTAGCCTGCTGCAGGCGAATTTAAAAGCCTTTGCAAACAGCTTGGAACCAGATCAGACGCCGATTAAATCGGCGTCTGATCAGGTTCCAAGCTGTTTGCTACTCTGACAATATTTCTTCCAGTTTTGGAGCAAATTGAATGAACTTTACAATTTTAGCAGACGACATTTCTAGAAGACGACAATTTATCTAGCATGCTAAAGGTTAAATGGCCTCCATGTCTGTTGTTTAAGGTTAGGGGCCAGTCAACAAGTCCTATATAAATGCATTTGATATTTTATGTTCACATTTTTGCTGTGTACTTAATAAGTAGTTTACGGTACAGGTGAAACTTTACCTTTGATATCATAATGCACATTTAATGGACAAGTTTATACAATTGAAATTGTTTTGTTTTATGGTTTTGTTCTTTTCAAAGTTCAGTTATAGCTGTAGAAAGATCTGTAGGAAACAGATATAATGCATTCTTTCTGAGGATTTTTTAACCAAAACTGTAAGTAAATTTGTGTTTAGATTGTAATATTTGATAAGAAAAACCTATAATAAATGTGTGTACATGTATTTACAAGGTTTTTTGCAGTTGTTTAAATGTCTCAATAAATTACACTTCTTTTGAAGGTGGTTCTTTTTATCTTACTAATCGGCAAATATAGTTGGTGCATTATAAGTTTAAATGATATACTGTGTGTAATGAAATATGCTAGTGTTTCCCCAGGAAGTTTTGAACCTAGAATTCAATGAAATATGCCATTAATATCAAGAAGTGCATGCATGTCTTTATTAACCACACAATTATTACATGTATTCTATGGAAGCCCTGAATGGACTTTTTTACTTCAGTACTTCTGACTTCCAGCATTCTCGATTCTAACTTCCAGCATTCTCAATCACCTTTTAACTGCAGCTTCATTACTTTTATTTTAATGAAGTTGGAAGTTTGATGTCATAAAGTTATGATAACTTGAAAGTCATAGTCGCACACTTTAATTTCTTCAGAAGTGTTGCACACCTTATTTTCACCAGAGTGGTAACACACTTTATTTTCCCTCACAGGTGTTGTGCACTTTATTCCCAAAGAAGGGTAACACACTTTATTCTTCCATCCCCAAGAAGTGTTTGCACTATGGAAATGTCACACACTTTATTCCTTTAGAAGGATTGCACACTTTATTCTTCCCCCAAGAGTGTTCTGCACTTTAATCCCTCAGAAGGGTAATTTGCACACTTCATTTTCCCCATGTAAGTGTTGTACACTTTTTTCTCTTAGAAGAGTTGCACAAATTATTTTCCCCACAGAAGTGTTGTACTCTTTATTTCCATCCAGAAGACAGTTGCATTGCTTTTTTTCCCCACAAGTGTTACACTCCTTATTTTCATATTCCCCCCCCCCCCCCCCCCCCCCCCCCCCCAGAGTTGATGCACTATTTATTTTCCGCCAGCAGATCAATTGCATGTTTTTCCCAAGAATTGATGCACTTTTTTTCTCCCCCAGAATAATTGCACTCTCAACATTTTTTATCTTTGAGTTGTGTCCCTTTGTTAAAATCTTTGACAATCTCTTCCGCTAGCAGAATGATCAATTTTTACAAGACTGTTTTCTGTAAATGAAAGGACAATTTTTAACCCAATATCTTTCAAGGATAAACAATTTCATATTTTACTGGGCTGCATGATATAATCTTATTATAGGATCAATGAATCATGCATTTTATGAGAAATTTATCATGCACATTATAAAGTCGATATTAAGAGTATTAATGTAAAACTATAAACTGAAACATACTTAGAACCCTTAACCTGAAAAAGATGTATTGGCATGATCTAAATGTTCTATTCTCCCAATAAGTTAAAAGATAGTGACATGAAAAATGAAATTTTAAGATTTCAGATGTATAGAATTGATTGTCACATTCCACCCAGACAAAATGATGACCATGGTTGACACCACAGTTTTTGATGGTTGATCATGTTTTAATGTGGTCAACCATCAAATACCATGGTGAAAACATGGTCAGGACCACAGGCAACCATGGTGAGATAAGATTGGCCATGGTCAACCATGGTCAGAAAAGACAATCAGTAGTTTGACCAACTTTTTCAACCACGGCTTGACCATGGACTACTATGGTCATGTTAGTAATTTTCACACTTACTAAGTTTTACAATGCACCAAAGAAGCCTGACTGCATTTTTGCTCCAAAGGTTTACCTAGTTATAGAATAGTTTTCCTGCATTTTTAGACAGATTCAAAGATAAACTAAATTCATAGTCTGACTATGATTTGTTGTCATCTTGCCAATTTTATGACAAATAAATGACAAACTTGCAAAAATAGATATAGACTACAATTGTCATGTATTTTCACACACTTTCAAATTCATATTTATACAGTTTTTGGTTGTCAATAATCCTTGGACCTTGGTTGACTGTGGTCCACAACCATGGTCTGGTACCATGTTTTAAGACTGTGGTGCCAATTACACACCCTATAACGTGATAGCGCGACACCACCAGATAACATGACACCAGATCGGATAACGCGACACTCTGCGGAGTTTGTTGTCGATTAGAAGTAAGTATTTTCAATTTTTTCTTTACACAATGTGAATCAATGAAAAGCAGACTCTTACCAGATTTCGAGGATAGAAAGAGGCATCTAAAGGAATGTTTTCTGAATTGAAAAGACCACCAAATAATCATACAGATGGCTAATCCACGGCCAGATTTTCATTGTTTTGGATATTGAACCGAGGATTTTTTCTCATTTCTGAAGCAACAAGCTTGGCATTACCCTCAATAGAAAGCCAAACATTCTCTCTCTTTGTCTGCCAAATATCCCGGCGAAATCTCCATTACTTTCGAAAATACGAGGTGTAAAAGTCGGATGGGTAGACCAAAAATGTTCTGTCTGACACCACATAATTCCCAGGGAAGGTTCTTACTGACACCAACTTTTGAAGATTAGATGTTCTGTCTGACACCAGCATTTGATCATACTTTTTTTCTGCCTTTATTTCGCTCGGTTTGCAGTATTTTATCGAATTTACGCATGTTTTCGGGTATAACGGGTCGTTAAATTCATTTTTCTAATAAGGGTTTAGGTTATAGTGTAGAAATTCACCGTAATTCGGTCGAAAATGTGCCTTCGTGGTGTTGTTGAAAGTAGTATACATAAAAAAATACTTACTTTTTTATTTTTGGCACTTTTGCGTGTAAAATTGGGGCTTATTTCATTCGCAGAATGTATTTTCAGTGAAATAAGACGCGTTTCAGGTTAAATATCGCGTGTATATGGCAAATGATGAGAGAAAACGAAAGATGGGTCGTTTACTGCGCGACGCCGTCAACAATGCGATTCGAGAAAGGGTCAGTGGCTTCAATCTGGCGGCGTTCCACCACAAATCTGTCTTCACCACCTTTTCTTTTCATAGTTTGACGGCTGATTATTTGTAGTTTACTATATATATATGGGTTTCTATGGGTTGAAGTTCTAGAAAGTATAGTACATGGATCTAAACTATGGCGAATTTACACTAGAACCCTGGTTTAAAACCTTTACAGTTCAAGACGACATTCAGCACGATTTTAGGTGTCATGACAATAAACGTGTAGAGACAGTAAAATCCCGAATGATTTAACGGTTGTGCACCTCGGAGTAGGGTAGGAGGAGTCATATTTTGATAGGATTGTCAGAGTCAATATTCAACAAGCTCTGAAAGACCTATTCATATATTGTTGACCTATTCATATTCTGTCAATGTTTTAGTATCTAGATATATATGATATATGAACACTATGAGAAAACCAACATAGTGGCTTTGCGACCAGCATGGATCCAGACCAGCCTGCGCATCCGCGCAGTCTTGTCAGGATCCATGCTGTTCGCTAACAGTTTCTCTAATTGCAATAGGCTTTGAAAGCGAACAACATGGACCCTGACATGACTGCGCGGATGCGCATGCTGGTCTGGATCCATGCTGGTCGCAACGCCACTTATATTGTTTGTTTTGTCATGGCGCGGCTCATATAGAAGTAGAACATATATTTTGAGGGGGTCTCAGGCGTCATTTTGATTCATTGTGCTGTAGGTGGAATCCAGACATTTGAATTGAAAAGACGGCTGGCAGATAGGTTGCTATTTACAGTAAAGGAGACCCATCATTAAAAAAATCTTATAGTCCAAAGGTCGTGTACAGAAAATTTAAAGACATTCTGTCCTCCAGAACTTACTCTTTGGTACGCTTTCAAAAAATCGAAAATGAATGTACTATCGTATTGCATACATGCCCTTGATACATTAAAACAACTTATTGAATTGAAGCTGGCAATATTCATATAGACACCTTAGTTAAAATGTTAAGTTATTGCCAATTTTCAATATTACAAATCATCTGCAGGCCTGTCGGAAGTATTGTAAAGTTGCGGGTGCTAATTATATAGCGGTAGATAGTTATAGCGGCTAATTCAACCGTTTTCGTATAATTTCTGTATATATCTATATATTCCACACATTAATAGCAATTAATATTTCAGGTTAATGGAAGAATAATGGACAACAGACGGAAGTACCTGTAGGTGTTATTACTGTGATGAAAGCTTTGATGTATTCAAACTTAAAATAGATCATTTAGTGCAAAATCACCCTTCATACTGTATCTGATATCAAGAAATTGAACTGAATCCTGAAAATGGTTGAAATTAAAAGGTTTTATACCAGTATAAATTGAAACCACTGACAATTTCTCGAATCGCGTTGTTGACGGTGTCGCGCAGTAAACGACCCATCTTTCGTTTTCTCTCATTAATTGCCATATACACGCGATATTTAACCTGAAACGCGTCTTATTTTACTGAAAATACATTCTGCGAATGAAATAAGCCCCCATTTTACACGTAAAAGTGCCAAAAATAAAAAAAAAAGTAAGTATTTTTTATGTATACTACTTTCAACAACACCACGAAGGCACATTTTCGACCGAATTACGGTGAATTTCTACACTATAACCTAAACCCTTATTAGAAAAATGAATTTAACGACCCGTTATACCGAAAACATGCGTAAATTCGATAAAATACTGCAAACCGAGCGAAATAAAGGCAAAAAAAAGTATGATCAAATGCTGGTGTCAGACAGAACATCTAATCTTCAAAAGTTGGTGTCAGTAAGAACCTTCCCTGGGAATTATGTGGTGTCAGACAGAACATTTTTGGTCTACCCATCCGACTTTAACACCTCGTATTTTCGAAAGTAATGGAGATTTCGCCGGGATATTTGGCAGACAAAGAGAGAGAATGTTTGGCTTTCTATTGAGGGTAATGCCAAGCTTGTTGCTTCAGAAATGAGAAAAAATCCTCGGTTCAATATCCAAAACAATGAAAATCTGGCCGTGGATTAGCCATCTGTATGATTATTTGGTGGTCTTTTCAATTCAGAAAACATTCCTTTAGATGCCTCTTTCTATCCTCGAAATCTGGTAAGAGTCTGCTTTTCATTGATTCACATTGTGTAAAGAAAAAATTGAAAATATTTACTTCTAATCGACAACAAACTCCGCAGAGTGTCGCGTTATCCGATCTGGTGTCATGTTATCTGGTGGTGTCGCGCTATCACGTTATAGGGTGTGAATTACACAGCCATGGTCAACCATTGTCCCATGACCATGAACTACCATGATAAACCATGAATTACCATGGTAATAAACCATCAGTTTTAAATGTTTAAAATCTTACTTTCCAGGTACAATTTACAATTTAAGTTATGAACTTGAAATTTGAAATCTGAAGAAGTTTTGTGATTGTTTCTGGCAAAAATGTATGTTTATACATTTCATATTTTTCACTGAATTATTTAGATATTTGAGTAAAATGTATTGGACATTTTAAAAGTGAAAAATATCAAATTTACCAAACCATTTAAAGTAGATTTGTTTGTTTTACAAGTCATGTGAAAGATCAAATATCTTTCAGTCTTAAATGTTCAATTGTGACAAAGCGACTCATGAAAATACTGCATCTTGACTGATCACTCAGTGAAAGATATTTTGTACACTAAAACAAACAGATATCTTTTCCTGGCCGTAATGTAATAAATTGTATTAGGGTATGATGGTCCTTTCATGCTTCCATAGAATAAACATTTATTACCCAAAATTCATTTTGAAACTATTTCTGAAGTGTCTAGGTCTCAGATACAGAATTATCTGACATCCAAGGCATATACTGACACTTTTATACAACATCAAAAAGGACTTTTAAATGATTTGACAAAGTTCCAGAAATCTCCATATACACCCTTGCTTCATTATGGAACCCTGTCACATTTGTGTTTATGCCAAATGCAAATATCTTTTCATAGATAAAAAGCTAATATGTCCTGCTAAAGCCTAGGTATTTTCAGTTTGTTTGAAACTACTGAAAAGTGACTCATCATTAGCAAAAAAAAAAAAAGAAGTCCACGTGCACATATACATTTTGACGGGGTGACCCAAGCGTGTGAACCCTGGCAATGGACCAATGGAAATGGGACTTCTGTTTTTCAAGGTTATATCCTTTGAGGGGGGGGGGGGGTGGTGGTGGGGGGGGGGAAAGCTAAAGGTCATCGGACATCCTTTTCTGTATTGCAAAAACATACATATGCCTGGGGATTATTGTATAAAAATGTGCTGGCCGTTGAAAGGTTATAATTATGTATGTATAGACACCTGCAAAGCATTTACATTACAGTGAACCCTCTGCAGAGCAATCACTACTTGGAAGGGTAATGTGTTTGTTGTACACGGGCTATTGCTCTCTAAATGTTAACTTACTGCAAGAATTTATCTTAATTCCTATGTAAAAGGAAAATACCTGTCTTAGTAAATGCATGTTTTCTCTTTGGGAAGTGTTAACAGATGAAACATACTGTATGTACTAAATTACACTGATAAGCCCTGCACAGTTTCTCAATGTACAGAGTGATTATTTACACGTGTTATAGATCAATGCTTATGTCAAGAAGTAGCCCCTATTATAACAAATTAATGTCAGAGAATAATGTTATATATTGACAGTTCTGGTAGATATATAAAGCCTACCTGTCTTAATACACCTGGTGAACACTTCCAGTCAAGAGTACAATCATGAAAACAACATGAAATTGGATTGAATTATAAAGTCAAGTTTGAAGACCAGTCTCAAAACTCTAGCATCTGATTGGTTTATTCCTAGCACAAGTTTTAAATTGACCAATGGCAAAGTTGCATTCTGGGACTGGTTTCAGAATTCTTCCATTCTGCTGCCTGGACTTCTAAATGAGGCACAATGGTTATTAGGCCATGGTTTGAAGCATCAACCTCTTGAATGTCTGGTATTTAGGCATTTACTAGGTACTTTTGTTCCCAGTGGGTATATAAATTAACACAATTTTAGAGACACAAATTGATCATGTAATGGGTCATTTTTATTGAAATTAGACTGGTTACATTTCATACAAAATATTTATTGAATCATACACAGATCGGATACTGAACTCAGTGCAGTATGAGGGAAAATGAGGAAATGCTACATAAGCTGTTTTCTGATTGCGTATTACATAATTTCATCAATATACAACTCCAGGGATCAATGGTGGAGAGTTGGGGATGGTTTTAATTGTTATTTCGGACAGTTTCGTTCATACAGTTATTATATTGTATCAGGGTTTTCCATTTCACGAATATTTATTGTCTGCGACTGGAATAAATCATTTCTGGTCTGTTATAAAGTGTCTGTCGATTTAAAGAGGTTTTTCCTTGATGAAATACTGTTGCGCAGTTTCTGGATATCTTCTGCATATATAGTTATTTGAGTTCAGTAGCATTCTGGATTGGTCAAAGACAGGCAAAATTTGTTGGAAATAAGTAATATGAAAACTTAAAGAGGATGTAAAACATATCGAGCAGCCAGTAGCTAAAGATTTGGATGTATATTTTTTGATATGATTTAAGTATTGAGTAGCACTATTATTAAATGCACAGATAGCAGTGAAGAACAGTCAGACAGATAGATAGATAGACAGACAGGCAGACACGCACATGGACAAGAGTGTAGAAAAGATAGTGTAGACATGCATGCAAAAAGGCCTATAGATTGACAGACATACACAAACAAAACTGAATTATGGGCTGACAAAACATTTCTTCTGATATAGAAACATACAGACAATCATTACAAACAAACAGACATACAGACAAACAGAGGCAAATATTGCAAACAAGCAGACAAACACAAACATAATACAGACAGACAGAGAAACAGACATAAACATTGCAAACAGACAGACAAACGAATAGACAGACACAAACATTACAGACAGACAGACAGACAGACATAAACATTACAGGCAAACACATACAAGCATAACAAACAGATAGAAATACAGACAGACATACAAACAAAAGGAGGCACAGACAGACAGACAGACAGACATGCTTGCAAGCATGTTGCAAATAGTCTTACAGACATATATATGGATGGATGAGTGAACAGAATTGATTACACACCTGGACATACTAATGGATATCAAAGACATAGATTAGCTGCTCTCAGCACAGACAAAAAAGTCATGACAAGAATGAATACACACACAGACAAACATGCGGAGAGTCACTCAGACAGACAGACATACAGACAGACCAGTAGTGACATGTCTGAATACTGACTTGCAGACAGACAGACAGACAGACAGACAGAAAGTCAATTCAACAGATTTCTTACTGAACATTTCTCAGCCTTATCCAAGACTGGACAACACTAGGTGGACATCACTAGGTGCCCTGGAGTTGTTTCCATATGATAACTGTTAGCTGCTTAATTAACCCACATAAACAATCATTGTGTATAATTACTGAGGCTGTTATGTTCTGAAAAATGGTGAGAATGTATGGATATACTAACATATAAATTTATTCTGAGAAAACAAGATGGATTGGAATGAAGAGCACTGTTGTTTTGTGGCAAAAGTGAAATACCTTTGATGGATCACAGACCTGGTGTGATATGGACAGCAGTTAATGTAACATTGTTAAATTAAGGTTTATTTACATGGACTAGTTCCATTGTCAGTATATGGAAGTGAAATTTAGGTTTATTTACATGGAACTAGTATACATGGACTACTTCCAGTGTCAGTATATGGAAGTGAAATTTAGGTTTATTTACATGGACTAGTTCCAGGGTCAGTACATTGAAGAGAAATTAAGGTTTATTTACATGGACTAGTTCCAGTGTTCATGGAAGTGAAATTAATGTTTATTTACATGGACTAGTTCCAGTGTCAGTATATGGAAGTGAAATTAAGGTTTATTTACATGGACTTTATGTTCAAATTTTGAAAGAATTTTGACTCTGAAAAGAAGATTTACATGTGTTAATGAATATCTTATATACTCTTAGAATAAAGTCTTACATATAGCATGGAAGTGAAATGTCTATTGTTGCAACAAAAAAAAGAAAGAAACCATGCATTTACATATTGAGAAATTTTATTCAGATAACAGTATATAACTTGTTGGCGATCAAAGTAAATGTGGTAATACCTAAAATAAGTTACGTAAGATAAAGGCATAGTTTGGTTTTTAGCTCACCTGAGCACGAAGTGCTCAGGGTGAGGCATTGTGATCGCTCACAGTCCGGCGTCCGTCCATCTGTCCGTCCGTCTGTCCGTTGTACGTCCGGCGTCCGTCCACACTTTCCTTTAAACAACATCTCCTTCTAAACCAACATGCCAATTTTGATGAAACTTCACAGGGATGTTCCTTGGCTGGCCCCCTTTCAAAATTGTTCAAAGAATTGAATTCCATGCAGAACACTGGTTGCCATGGCAACCGAAAGGAAAAACTTCAAAAATCTTCTTCTCAAAAACCAGAAGCCCTAGAGCTTAGATATTTGGTGTGAAGCATTGCCTAGTGGACCTCTACCAAGTTTGTTCAAATCATGACCTCGGGGTCAAAATTGACCCCGCCCCAGGGGTCACTTGATTTTGCATAAGAAAATCTTAAAAAATCTTCTTCTCAAAAACCAGAAGCCTTAGAGCTTAGATATTTGACATGTAGCATTGCCTAGTGGACCTCTACTAAAGTTGTTCAAATCATGACCCCAGGGTCAAAATTGACCCCACCCCAGGGGTCACTTGATTTTACATTATTTGACATGTAGCATTGCCTAGTGGACCTCTACTGAAGTTGTTCAAATTATGACCCGGGGGTCAAAATTGACCCCGCCCTAGGGGTCACTTGACTTAACATAGGAAAATCTTCAAAAGTTTTCTAAAAATAAACCAGAAGGCCTAGAGCTTAGATATTTCACATGTAGCATTACCTAGTGGACCTCTACAAAATTTGTTCATATCATGACCCCCTTGGTCAAAATTGACCCGGCCCCATGGGTCACTTGATTTTACATAGGAAAATCTTCAAAATTTTTCTAAAAATAAACTAGAAGGCCTAGAGACTAGATATTTGACATGTAGCATTGCCTAGTGGACCTCTACAAAATTTGTTCAGACCTTGTTCCCCGGGGTCAAAATTGACTCTGCCCTAGGGGTCACTTGATTTTACATAGGAAAATCTTAAAAAAAAATCTAAAAATAAACCAGAAGGCCTAGGTCTTAGATATTTGACATGTAGCATTGCCTATTAGACTTTTACAAAGTTTATTAAAATCATGACCCCTGGGGTCAAATTGACCCTGCCCCATGGGGTTACTTGATTGTACATAGAAAAATCTTCAAAATTTTCTAAAGATAAACCAGAAGAGCTTAGATATTTGACATGTAGCATTGCCTAGTGGACCTCTACAAAAAGTTTTCAAATCTTGTTTTTAAAGTTACTTAAAGAAAATTTCAACTATATTTTCTCATAATTCTTTTGATTGATTTCTATTATGATCTTTTGACCTTGAAGACTTGTCCTTAAGTGCAATGATAACAGGTGAGCGATATAGGGCCATCATGGCCCTCTTGTTAGATGTTTACTCTAGGAAAACTGGATGTTTTGAAAGTCATGTCAGTGCATTCTTAATGTGCTAATAGTGTCTGATTAGTTAATTACAACAATTTAAGATCATCTGATAGGCAGATTTGATATGTAAGAATTTGTAAGAGTTAGGGGAGAAAAAGATGCTGTCTTCTGTAAAACAGAAGATGGCATTTATCTCTACCTCATGATACACTGATTAATAGATTAAAACAATTAAAGAGTTAAATAAGCACAATACCAGGAGTTTAAAGGCCCACATCGCCATTCTGTAGTAGATGCTGCACAGTTGAGATTATGTAAATTACTGTGATATCATTAAAATATTCGCGTGGATTTCATGGTTGAGTCAGTCCATAAAATTTAATTCCAACGAAGAAGTAAAATCCCCATTCATTATATGTTCAAAAGTTGAAATCCATGAATTCATATCCCCATGAAATTGGCATTTTGACCAAAACCACGAAATTTCATGCCCATGAAATTAAATGATTTTACAGTATATTAAAGAAAGTTTGTCAATATTTTCTTCTGATAGAGATTGATTGCTGATTCTGTTTTATTTATTCGATATTAAAACATCAGGCTTGAATGGTTTTGTAAAAGTTACACGCATGTAACATTTCTTTAAATTAACGAAACTGGTGTAATGATATTATATAATTTGACATGGAAGTTCTTTCAGATTATCAAATCATTAAATTTCAGATATATATCTTAAATATTTCTTACCTTTGTAATATGAGCTGAAATCGTCTGTCGAGTATAAAAGCTTTTACGGGACTTTAATACTTTAAACTGGATATCCTATTTGCCAGCTGACTGGTTAAAAACAAATAAAATGTTGATTTAATTGTTATTATAAACATTGAGAGATCTTCCTTAATTTTCTATGAATGAGTAGTGTACATGAGAAATGTGTTTTCAAACTTCCTTAATGAATTAACTTATTAATTAAAGTGACTGCCACGAAGGACTAATTAAATTTTAAACTGAGAAATTGTGATATTTTAATTCATTAAGGAATATTAGAAAGTGTATCTAATTTAGGAAACAATTGTTTTCTGTAATTTCGATTTTACAATTTAAAAAGAAAAATTTGGATTATATTGTAGGGGATTATATATAATAGGAAATGATATATAAAAGAATCATGTTTTAATATATTTAAAGATGACAAAAAGGATAAAATGCCTGCAGAATAATGTACGGTGTAAAATCAGTATGTCCATGTGATGATCAATAAAACAATATCATCAGTAGATGTAGTGTTATAATAGAAATAAACATGATTTCCATAGGGGGAATACTCATTGAGAAACTTTTGTAAAGAAGTATTTTAACTAAATTATTGTTTACTGATATTCATAAATGATCAAATAAAATTTGTCTGGTCTTAATACATCTGAGATTTTATCATAAGATTTTACTGCCTGATTTTATGAGAAAAAAAGTTCTTATAATATTTCCTTTTAACATTAATTTAGCCTGAGAAAATTCTTTTGGCGACAATGATTTTGTACCAATGACAATACTGATGTGTGGAGTTTTAATTGTTTCATTTAAATAATCAGGGTTTAAGGTTTTATTTTATCATTCTTTTTTTAAATGATTTATATGCGTCATTAATGTAATGAGAGATTAAAGACTTTAATATATACTCATAAATTATTGATGAAATTCTAGACTGGTCATTTTGAAGGAGCCACTAGAGGCTGTTTTAGCACACCTTTTTTGTTGCATCTGAAACTTGTTTAAGATTGCCGTTGCAACAGAAGAAGCAGAAGTGCGGAAAATATAGTGATTTCATGTGACACACGGGACCGTCTGATAGACGATGAATGAATCATCGTAATAAACTTAGTGCGACAATAACACAGACTGTCCTTGTAGAAAAAATTATCTTATTGTTCCATGGGTAGACACTAAAAATGTCTTCATGATGGATTTTTAAAACTGTATAATTCATAATAACATCATTTTTGGATGTAATAGAGTTCCAATGGGATGTGATGTTGTTATGTGTACAAAGATAGTAAACATATACATACAAAAGGTTTCAAATATTGAAACTTTTGGAAGTTCTGACTGAATCGTGCTGTAAAGTTGTGTATATCTACTTTTAATGATATATTCACAAAAGAAATAGCATACCGAGACTGAAGGATTTGAAGACAGTTTGTCTTTAAGACAAAGAATGTTTTGTGTAAATTACTTTTTAACAGCCAAAGAAGATCATTCAGATTTTGTTTAAATTTTGTTAAAAGTTTGATAAGAATCTGTAAAATAAAGTGGAAGGGAATATCACCATGGAGAAATTGGAAACAAAGAAATTATTGTCTTGCGTTATGAAAAAAAAGTTTAATCATGTTTCAGTTTGTGTTGTTTATGATAAAGTTAGGTTTTGTTGAAGTGCAGTAACTGTGACGACTTTGGGAAATCAATTCGGAGAGACGTTTGTGGATACTCGGACATAAATATTTGCAAAAGCGTTTTTACAGTAACTGCATGCTGAAGGAATTCTAAGAAAATAATTAGACTGTATAATCGTATAAAAGTGTTATCGTGAAGGAAAATTCCGAGGGATCAATGAAAGTCGTTACCAAAGATGATGATTCTAAACTTTTTCCGGAGACTTTTCTTTCACAGTAAGTTGCTTGTGTTTATGTTTATTAACCTTTACCCTGCTAGATTTTTATAATGGACTGGTCCATCATTCAGTTTGGGCAATACCATTTATTATTCGATGGGGTGTTTACTGAAAATCTACTGACTGAATAGCAAATAGTGCAGACCGTGGCCTGATGTTTTTGTACTTAAATAATGGAACAATTAGGTAGTGATATTCAGTATGGTAGTGGTTCTTACCTAAAATAAGTCAAAATAGATGCATTATTAAAAAATTTTGATTCCCCTTATCAGCAGACGAGTCTATAAATTGAATTCTCAAACCTCAAAATCAAACTAGAGCAGTATGCAAAGATAAGTTATACTCTGTGAACTTGACCTTAAACTTGTCATTTAAAGCAGTAGTATTCCGATGGGTTGGTGATATAGTGTCCTTTATGATAAGTAAATTAGGTATACATCTGAAATAGTGCTGCTTTACTATTTTAAATATTTATAAATATTGAAAGTTTCATAGTTGTTGGCAAAACATTCAGTCAGCATCAGCGATTTGCCTGTAACAGGACATCCCACTAGAGTTTTGCATGAAGAAATTGCTTTTCCTTGCAATGTTAGAGATAAGAGACCAGTACACATTGCATTTTGCTGATAACTTTATAAATACTCAAAACCCACTGAAACACGAAGTGGTTTTTCTTTCTCTGTAGTTTTCTGATTTTGAAAAGCATTTTTTGGCAGAAGATGTCTGATTTCAAAAGGGGATATTTGGAAAACCTTCAGAATCAAAAAGAAATAAAAAACAGGCAAGGGTAGATTTCCCAGAAGCACATCTAAGCACACTAAACACAGTCATAGAGCCTGGCATCACAAAGTATGCCTGCAACAAACAGAAAACTGAAACAGGAAAAATATAGCAGACAAGTTGCTTGAAAACTCCAACAACAAGTGCATTTTAATACAATGCAAAGTACAAAAATGGGTAAGGGGCAGACAAAAGGGTAGGGGTTGTTGGGGAAAATGGAGAAAAGCCAGGCTGAATATTTAACAGAGTTAGAAAGTCATCATATAAGCAAGGAAAAGAATTAAGTGGCCCGCCGAAGGTGAAAAAGGTATTGAGAATGGGTGAACATTGTTTTGGAGAGTTAGAGCGTAACCCTAACCTTGCTAAATTTCTATAATGAACTTGTCAGTCTTCCAGTTTGGACAGTACCATTAATTGTTAAAAGGGGTGCTTACCAAAAGATACTGACTGAATAGCGAACAGTGCAGATGATGATCAGATTGCACGGAAGTGCAGGCTGATTATGACTTACACTGGTCATAAACACAGAATCAGTCCTGTCCAGCATGTGTCACATATTTATTTTCAGATGGTTTAATTTAGAACAGAATATTATATTATATAATTAGCCCTGTATTTCTTGCAATAATACTGTGGGTTAATTAGAAGTCTTGTGGGTTACTTAGAAGTCTTGTGGGTAATTTACCAGTGATTATGTTACAATAATTACCAGTCAATACATCATATTTGCACTTTGTGCTATTAGGTATAATGTTGTATCTTCTATGGCAATTGTAAGTGAACATACTGCAGTTTTGTATTTGATTTCCGCTTTCTGTTTTCTGAGAATACATCAAGACAGACAAAATGTTAGTATAAACATTGTGAAAATGTTAGAAGAAAACGCTAGATCTGGTTATATAAGCTGGTACTAGGTTATAAACAAACCAAAATGGCGAGCTTAATTAAGCTTGCATTAAGGTCGCAGCAAGATTGCAGTTGCGGCAGCAAGATTGCGATTGGAACCATCGCAACCATAATTTAAGTTTGCGCAAAATTATTTGCGTGCTTCCTGCGACCTATTTAAGATCTTGCAAGCTTGTAAGGTTGCGCATGCTTGCGATTGGAACCCTAGCAATCTTAATTGCGACCTTGCAAGTTTGCGCAAGCTTGCAGTCTTAAAGCTTGCGCAATCTTGCAAACTTACACAATCATAACAAGGTTGCAAGCTTGTGCAATCTTGCAAGCTTAAACACATTTATATGAGTGTAGACTAAATCATTTGCGAGTCTCGCGCAACCTTGTAATTATAACAAGGTTGCGCAAGCTTGCATACTATACTGTCTTCCTAAACCTTACTTAGGTTTGTTAGACAGTTTTAATAATGTAAAAGTTTAAAAATTTAATTATATATGTCCTTTAATTTGACAAACTGCACAGTTTGTAAAACTTTCGCACTTTCATAAAACAATATTTTTAGTGATCAGTAGATAAAGATTTAACAGTCAGGGACAATATTTTTTTAAAACAACTTATTTTCACATAAAAAGTTCAATTTTAATGGTTTAACATATTACCTCCCTTTTATATGTATCAGTGAACTAAAAGAGTTTGAAAAAGGTTACAGGATCGCAAGCTAGTCGCAATCTTTCAATCTTAAATAGTATTACGGTCGCAGGATGCCCGCTGCAAGCTTGCGAAGCAAGACTTCTCCGCAAACTTAATTTCTGTCGCAAGCTTAGTCGCAACCTTAAATAGTATTAAGATCGCAGGATGCTCGTTGCAAGCTTGCGAAGAAAGACTTCTCCGCAAACTTAATTTCTATGTGAGCATCCGCAAGCATTATATTACATAGCTGCAATCTTTTTAAGATTGCTGTAAGCTTGCGCAAGCTTATGGCAAACTTCTCACAAGCTTGCCGCATGCTTGTATTTTGGTTTGGGTAATGAAACCAGTCTCAGGATGGAGTATTGTCATTGGTCAGTTTAAAGATTGTATTACAAATCAACCAATCAGTATAATAGAAAGTGTTGAGATTGGTCTGCAGACTCAGTTTTATTGACTTAATACCTAACATTTAATATTAGTGTGTTTTTTTATGCCCCCACTTTAGGGGGTTGGGGGAGTATATAGATTTGCCCTTGTCCATCCGTCCATCCTTCCGAGAATGTTGTGTCTCGCCTAGCTCCAAAAGTATTTGACGTAGAGTCACAAAACTATACAGGAATGTTGGTCAGCATGACTGTGTAGTTGTGCACCTGGGGTTTCGCGTCCGGATTCATTCAGTCATGTAGGAGTTATGGCCCCTGACTTTGTAAAAATTGGTCATTTTAGTGTTGTGTCACGCCTAGCTCCAAAAGTATTTGATGTAGAGTCACAAAACTTTACAGGAATGTTGGTCAGCATGTGTAGTTGTGCACCTGGGGTTTCGCTCCGGATTCATTCAGTCGTGTAGGAGTTATGGCCCCTGACTTAGTAAAAAATTGGTAATTTTAATGTTGTGTCGCACGTAGCTCCAAAAGTATTTGACGTAGAGTCACCAAAGTTTACAGGAATGTTGGTCAGCATGTGCAGTTGTGACCTGTGGTTTCGCGTCCGGATTTCATTTAGTATTGTAGGAATTATGGCCCCTGATGTAGGAAAAAATTGTCATTTTAATGTTTTGTCAAATGCGGTGATGGACAGGTATCTAAAAATCACAAGAAAGCATATATGTTTATATGTACATTATATATCGTTATTTTTTGCATTTTTTTTAAAAAGCAACATATTGTTTTCCCAAAGATGATCTGTGTCTTTGTCATGTAGTGGGGGCATCTGTGTCCCATGGACACATTTCTTAGTTAAGTTTTACATTATAAATTACTGGCAAATCTAGAAAAAAAATCCTGGCAACACCAGTCTGTAAGATTTTCAGGAACCTATATGTCTGTTAAATCTTTGACATTAGTAATATTAGTGTGTCATGCCCGGCAGTTGTAGTGTTCTGTAAACGACAAAATGTTGTTGTTTTTCGCCAATTTACAGTTCTCTTGACGATTGTTTGGGGTTGTAGGTGGCTACTGGATGAATCAGAGTAATTTGATAATTTTCTCCTTAAGTGGGACACCTCAAAGAAATTAATTTAAGAATTTCCCTGGGATGTACAATGATAACGGCAAAATATTTTTTGAAGCTTCTACTAAATGAGATATTTTGGTGAGAAAGCGTGATCAATATGCAGGGATGTCGTATGCCTGTAAGAGTTTGGTCGTGGAATGAGTCAGCTGGTAAACTATCATGAATGATACATGTATCCCTATAATTACTGGAGTATCAATAGTTTTTTCTGCTGACTTTTGAGAAAATATTTCGGAATCAGGAGAGATATCGCCAATTTGTCATTTGTTGGATTATAACTTTTTCTGAGTTTTGAAATATTTCTGAGCATTCTATTAATTTTGGTTCTGTTTTGTGAATGGATTTATAGGAGAAAATGACGTGGAATAAATAACCTGTGGGAGTGTTTTTTGGAAGCATGGAAACAAATATTGTACCCAACAGGGAGACTCTGTAATATTGCCTGAATATGTATTTTTTTAACCATTATATTGTATTATGGTGAATATGGATAGTGGTTTTGTGGTGAAATAATATAGGGTTTTTGAATACTGATTTATTAGAGGATTAAGGATTTTGTGCATTATTTTTGAATTTAAAGACTTATGGGCAACTCTCACTGTAATAGATGTAATTATGTAATTGTGAAATAGAAAATGTAATTGTGAATTTAAAAAAGTAATTGTGAAACAAATTATGAAACAGAAAATTTAATTGTGTAATAGAAAATGTAATTGTAAAAAAGATTTAAATGTAACTGTAAGATAGATATACATATATATAATTATGGGGTAGAAAATTAAGTAATTTAAGATGAAGGTTGCAATTGTCAGATATGAAGGTTGCAATTGTCAGATATGAAGGTTGCAATTGTCAGATATGAAGATTGCAATTGTCAGATATAGAAAAATGTGTAAATGTAACTGTAAGATGGCAGATGTATTTCTACTACAAATTTAATCATATTTTCAAGAAATAGAAAATATAGTTGAGAGATTATAAAAAATGTCATTGAGAGTTAGAAAAAGTAACTTTAAGGTAGAAAGTCACAGTAATTGTCACAGTAATTGTGAGATTTAAAATGTAGTAATTTGTTAGAAACTATAGTTGTAAGATAGTAACACTATCCTAGAATAGTTTATAAGTGTAGTATTGTTTTTGCTAATACTACAAAATCATTAGATTTTATTTTCGTGGATTTCCGTGGATTTCGTGGTCAATCTACAAAATTTAATCCAAACAAACATGTTCATTTTATGTCCAAAAGTTGAAATCCACAAATTCATATCCCCACGAAATTGCCGTTTTGAACAAAACCAGGAAATTTTAGAAGATGTTAAATTATTTGTAATTTGAGGTTAAAATAAAGTTCTTGTCAGCCTGGTTTCAGTGTAATGTGACTGGATTGGGTTATATAATCATATTGCGTGTTTTCCCAGTGTCAGACAGCACTAGAATGTTGGCTGTATTGTGCTCACTGTTTAACCCTCACCCCCACCCCACTCCCTCCCCCAACACACACCATGATTGTTGCAGGTGCCCTTCAATTATGGAATGATGCAGGGAGGGGCAGATTGGTCTACCCCAATTATCAATACACCAATTAGCAAATTCACCATATAACATATAGTTATGTCTGTGTGACATTAACCCACACACACTCCCCAAGTCAAATTTCTTTACCCATGTTAAAATAGCATGGAAATACTGACATAAAAACAAATAACGCATAAAGAAATATATAGCAGTTTGACATTTAGTTGTAATTAGCAATTGTCATGCTAATTGAGACAGAGACAAGATCCATTAATCTGGGGATTAGGAAAAATTATTAATAATTTAGTGCAGCATTTAATGCACAAAAGTGTAACATATAGAATACTGTAGTTTTGTTTTATGCAGGGGTCCTTAGGGAATTATATAGGCTTGCCAGCTGATCTATAAGTCATTTGTACTTGTTTCACTGTAGCTGAATTTGTTTCTGCATTTACTGTAAAATGTTTAAGGTTTAGCTGTATATCACAAAACAACAGATTTTTTTAGCGAATGAACAGCATCTTGACACACAACTTATCTGTCCAATACATGTTTTACTGTCCTGTCCCACGGAGTTTGATACTTAAAATATTCTAAATGAGTTGTCCCCCTTTAAAGAAGAATGCAATTTGTAAAGAAATAGATGTAAACAATTGTCAAAACGATGTTTTACCTAGTTATATAAAGTTTAAACACTCGCACGATGTTGCAAATGCATCAAAACAAGACATGTAACAGCTTTTTAAAAATGGTGAGTTTTTAAAGGAGCTGGACTGTCCAGAAGTGTGGCCCCTTCATATAGTCCCTTTCCGGAATTCAAAACATATATGAATAAATTGACAATGGTTTTGTACAATAATATAAATGTTTTATATGCTGTTACATTTTCATGAAAAACAATGCTTTCTTTCTATGATTTGATAACGTTCAAACTTTTTTCTCCGAAACATGGACCTATACCTTAAATTTTGTTATCGTACAGTTTTGTGAATTCTGCTGAAATGCAAATTGTATGATAATTTCAATTTTTAATAGACAAAACTAGACTGGAAATTTACTTGTAAGTTTGGAGTTGATTTTATAGCTTGATATAGGCAGGAAACCCATGCAGATTGTTCTGTTAGACAGGAAATTAATAGAGATTGTTCAGACAGTAAATCCATGGGGATTGATCAGTCAGACAGGAAATCCATGGAGATTATTCTGTCAGACATGAAATCCATGGAGATTGTTCCATCAGACAGGAAATCCATGGAATTTTTTCCATCAGATATGAAATCCATTGGAACTGTTCTGTCATACAGGAACTCCATGGAGATTATTCAGTCAGACAGGAAATGCAAGGGGGTTGTTCCATCAGACAGGTAATCCATGGGAAATGTTCTGTCAGACAGGAAATTCATGGAGATTGTTCCATCAGATAGGGAATCCATGGAAATTTTTCTATCAGATATCAATTCCATGGGAACTGTTCTGTCATACAGGAACACTATGGAGATTATTCAATTAGACAGGAAATCCAAGGGGGTTGTTCCATCAGGCAGGTAATCCATGGGAATTGTTCTGTCAGACAGGAAATCCATGGAGATTATTTCATCAGACAGGAAATTCATAGAAATTTTTCAATCAGATATGAAATCGATGGGAACTTATCTGTCATACATCCATGGAAATTGTTCTATCAGACAGAAAATCCATGGAAATTGTTCTATCAGACAGAAAATCTATGGAAATTGTTCCATCAAACTGGAAATCCATGGAGAATGTTTTGATACAGCCAGGAACCATGATCATTCTGGTGCAAACAGGATATTGAAGGTTGATGTCTGTCAGATAATGATCTAATCAAAGAATATGGTTTGCTGGTTTGCTTTGTTGAGTTTAACATTGCACTGACACAATTTAGATCATATGGTAACTTTCCATTGCACTGACACAATTTAGATCATATGGTAACTTTCCATTGCACTGACACAATTTAGATCATATGGTAACTTTCCATTGCACTGACACAATTTAGATCATATGGTAACTTTCCAGCTTTTACGGTGGAGGAAGACCACAGGTGTCCCTGCGTGCATTATTTCATCAGGGGTGCGCACCTGCGCAGAACCGTCAAAATTGTGTAAGTGAGCTGGATGGCTTCCTCACATGAGGAATTGAAAGCCTCGAGTTGAAGGGAATGAGTTATAAATTGTAGTGTAAACAGGACCTTTCTGCTTTAAGATGATATAACAAAGACTTTTGTGTAAAAGAGGTGTTTCACAAAAATGACTTTCTGCAGAGGTATTGGTGTAAACGGGGAATGAATGGAAGATTTTGGTGTAAACAGGATCCGTTTGGTTGAATTTTGTCAGATAATGTAACTAAATGATGGAAGTAAAGTCTATCACCATCTGTCATACTTAACAAAATTAGGCTTTTATATGGAAAATATCTCCTATTGATCATGACAGGACTAATATTATTTTCCAGAAATTTTCTCGCACATTGCCTCGGTATATATTTGAAGTATTTGTCTGTAGTGGCTGACACAAATGACTTTTGTTTGCTACATTTTAGTAGTTTCTGTGATGTTCTAGCTTTGGAAGTATTAAAACAGAGTTTGAGCATACAAATCCCTAAGTTACTGTTTGGCGGAAAGATTTGCTTTGATATGCAGTTTTAAAGGCCTACAGAAGGTCTGCGCCCCTGCGAAATGAAACGTTACTGTTCATGAACAGTTCATGAACAGTGCATGCATATTTCATTAATGGAGTTCATGAACACTTCATGAATTGTTTGTGAAGATAAAATGGCACAAATTCTCGAACCATTCTTAAATATCGTATTCATGAACAGTGCATGAAAAGCGGAAGATGACTTCAAGAACTAATGTACATGAAAAGTTTATGAACTATTCACTTCATGAATAGTTCTTGATATTTTGTTGAACATGAATAGTTCATGAACTTCTTGCTATATGTTTTTATTGTGCCATTTTATCTTCACGAACTAGCAGTGAACTGTTCATGAACATGATTCTTCATTAGTTCATGAACTACCTGTCATGAGTAGTGCATGAAAGATTCAAGAAAATAATATCATGATTGTTTCTTTAACCTTTATCATGGACAATTCAAGAACTCTGCGTGATTTTTTAGTAGTACATGAACTGTTCATGAACACTTTTTAAGGACAGTTCATGTCCAAAAATTCATGAACACAAATCAAGAACTGCTGAAAGTAAGTTTATGAACAGTTCTTTAATGGTTTGAAGTGTTCATGATTTCAAGAACTGCATTTCGCAGGGGCAGTTTTACCCAGGAGCCCACACTTTATAAAATGGGGTAGATGAGGACGTCCTACACCATCAAAAGATGGCAGTTCACCATTTGTGTCAGTGTGACATTTAGGGAAGTTATAAGTGACTACTGGGGAACATGTTAGTATTATGTAGGGTAGTTACAAGTGACTACTGGAGAACATGCTAGTATCATTGAGGGAAGTTACAATTTACTTCTTGAGTACATGTTAGAGTCATGTAGGGATGCTACAAATTGCTACTGAAGACATGTCAAGTTACTGTTGGAGAACATGTTAGTATCATGTAGGGATGTTACAAGTTACTACTGGAGAACATGTCACTATTAGGGAACATGTTAGTATCATGTTTGGAAGTTACAGGTTACTACTGGAGAACATGTTAGTGAAGGGAAGTTACATGTGACTACTGGAGGACAGGTTAGTATCATGTAGGGAAGTTACAAGTTACAACTGGAGAACATGTTAATATCATGTATGGTAGTTACAAGTGACTACTGGGGAACATGTTAGTATCATTTAGGGAAGTTAGAAGTTACTACTGGAGTAGATGTTAGTATCATGTAGGGAAGTTACAGGTTATTACTGGAGAACATGTTAGTATCATTTAGGAAAGTTAGGCGTAACTACTGGAGGACATGTTAG
Organism: Mercenaria mercenaria; assembly: GCF_021730395.1. Lineage (NCBI taxonomy): Eukaryota > Metazoa > Mollusca > Bivalvia > Venerida > Veneridae > Mercenaria > Mercenaria mercenaria. The sequence goes on from NC_069375.1 coordinate 70,872,600, forward strand.
TATCATTTAGGGAAGTTATAAGTGACTACTGGGGAACATGTTAGTATTATTTAGGGAAGATGCAAGTTACTACTGGATTACATGTTAATATCTTTTAGGGAAGTTACAAGTGACTACTGGAGAACATGCAAGTATCATTTAGGAAAGTTACAAGTGACTACTGGAGAACATGTTAGTATCATGTAGGGAAGTTACAAGTTTTTACTGGAGAACATGTCACTATTGGGGAACATGTTAGTATCATGTTTGGAAGTTACAAGTTACTACTGGAGAACACATTAGTGTAGGGAAGTTACAAGTTACTACTGGAGAACACGTTAGTATCATGTAGGGAAGTTACAAGTTACAACTGGAGAACATGTTGATACCATGTATGGTAGTTACAAGTGACTACTGGGGAACATGTTAGTATCATGTAGTGAACTTACAAGTTACTACTGGAGAACATGTTAGTTTAGGGAAGTTACAGTTGACTACTGGAGATCATGTTAGTATCATATAGGGAAGTTACAATTTACTAGTATCATTTAGGAAAGTTAGGAGTAACTACTGGAGGACATGTTAGTATCATTTAGGGAAGTTATAAGTGACTACTGGGGAACATGTTAGTATTATTTAGGGAAGATGCAAGTTACGTCTGGATTACATGTTAATATCTTTTAGGGAAGTTACAAGTTATTACTGGAGAACATGTTAGTATCATTTACGAAAGTTAGGAGTAACTATTGGAGAACATGTTAGTATCATTAAGGGAAGTTGCAAGTTACTACTGGAGAACATGATAGTATAATTTAGGGAAGTTGGGAGTAACTACTGGAGAACATGTTAGTATCATTTAGGGAAGTTGCAAGTTATTACTGGAGAATATGTTAGTATCATTTAGGGAAGTTACAAGTGACTACTGGAGAACATGTAACATGCAAGTATCATTTAGGAAAGTTACAAGTAACTACTGGAAAACATGTTAGTATCATGTAGGGAAGTTACAAGTTTTTACTGGAGAACATGTCACTATTGGGGAACATGTTAGTATCATGTTTGGAAGTTTTAAGTTACTACTGGAGAACACGTTAGTGTAGGGAAGTTACAAGTTACTACTGGAGAACACGTGAGTATCATGTAGGGAAGTTACAAGTTACAACTGGAGAACATGTTAATACCATGTATGGTAGTTACAAGTGACTACTGGGGAACATGTTAGTATCATGTAGGGAACTTACAAGTTACTACTGGAGAACATGTTAGTTTAGGGAAGTTACAATTGACTACTGGAGATCATGTTAGTATCATTTAGGGAAGTTACAAGTTTACTACTGGAGAACATGTTAGTATCATTTAGGGAAGTTACAAGTTACTACTGGAGACATGTTAGTTATTTGGTAGTTAAAGGTTACTACTGGGGAACATGTTAGTATCATTAGGGAAGTTACAAGTTACTACTGGAGAAATGTTAGTTATGGTAGGAAATACTACTGTGGAATATGTTGTTAGTCATATAGGAAGTTACAATTTGCTATGGATCATGTTGTATCATTAGGAAGTTACAAGTTTTCTGACAGAGAACATGTGAATACCATGATTGGTAAGTTAAAGTGACTACTGGAACTGTTAGTCTCATGTAGAGAACTTACAAGTTACTACTGGAGAACATGTTAGTTTAGGGAAGTTACAATTGACTACTGGAGATCATGTTAGTATCATATAGGGAAGTTACAATTTACTACTTGAGATCATGTTAGTATCATTTAGGGAAGTTACAAGTTACTACTGGAGAACATGTTAATACCATGTAGGGTAGTTACAAGTGACTACTGGGGAACATGTTAGTATCATGTAGGGAAGTTACAAGTTACTACTGGAGAACATGTTAGTTTAGGGAAGTTACAAGTGACTACTGGAGATCATGTTAGTATCATATAGGGAAGTTACAATTTACTACTTGAGATCATGTTAGTATCATGTAGGGAAGTTACAAGTTATTACTGGAGAACATGTTAGTATCATGAAGGAAAGTTACAAGTTACTCCTGGAGACATGTTAGTATAATTTAGGGAAGTTACAAGGGACTACTGTGGAACAACTTTTGTTAGTATCATGTAGGGATCTTACAAGTTACCACTGGAGAACAATTGTTAGTATCATATAAGGAAATATCTTTTTTTCTGTGAAGAATATGTTGGTATAGTTTCTTAAAGGTTTTCATACTGTATGTTGTTGTGTGGCTGATGACTTTTTAGATCTGATTTGCATATTTTTCTGCACAAGCCACACACCCAGGTGGAAGTAAGCAGATGTTACCCAGACAAGTTAATTGATACTGCAGACTACTGCATGTTCACCTCAGTTGACCTTGTAATACCCTATTTTGCATAAGTCTTCAAGTATAATTGAATTTAAATCTAAAATTAAAAGTTCAAGGCTATATAACCTTAACATTAAAAAAAATGTATTCAAATGTGGTTTGAATGTTTACAATTGAATTTAGATGGTTGAGGAAATGGCTGTGAATTTTAAGATAATTTTCCTTGATTTTAAAGTTTGACTATAAATCAGATTTAAGTTGTTGGTAAATGGCTGTGGTTTTAAATCAATATATTCCATGAATTTTCAATTTTCAAATAATTTAAAAACGACATTAAGTACAGAAACCACGGAACCTAGCAGAAATTTGTCCAAGGGTATAACGGGTAGCCTAAATTTTCAAACTAAATACGGGGGTATATTTTCTGATTCTTGTAATGGCTACAACATTCTAAAAATAGAACCATTGGCACCATATCTAAAAATAGATCTAGCAATAGAAATTTCAAAAGTAATGTAGGTGAGAGAATCAGGATCACTTAACGTTCTTGTTGTATAATTAACTTATTTGAGGTGATGTTATTTCTTGCCACTATGTAATTCTTGTAATGATAAAGGTGAAATGAGTTATTTTTTTATGTTGCAAGGTAGATAAGTAAACAGCTTCAAAATCAATTAACAAACACAGTTCTATTTACTCTAGGGATGTCGTACATTACATACCTGTATCGTTATAATGTAATATCCTGTGCCAAGCTTTATATTATAAAACCACAAAACATTAACGATGAAAATAATAAAATTTTACTTTCAGTGTAACTGTCATGTACGGGTACATAAAAAACGCAAAGTCATTTTTGAATGGTTTCGCGCATTCAAAATGTTATATACGTTAAACTGTTGAAAATCTTTAATTTTAAAAGCGCGTTTTCAGTATTAATGTTTCTTTTTCCTTGGATAAATGGATATTAACTTTTGTTATAACATAAATTGAGCTGTAATTTTGTTAAATATTTAAGCACACAATACAACATGGAATATTAGAATGTAATGTAATGAGGTATAATCATGCTTTATTGAAAAACGTTTCGATACATTCAGGTAGATTTATTATGCATTTTACGCATATTAGGATTATGAAATGTGTTTTGACGTCTACGCTAGCTATATGATATAAAATGAGAAAATTCATGAAAATAATGCATAATCCATGATGTACCAAAAATTCAGGATTACGTTTTATGACAAATATATATTTGTCATTCATATTTATTAGCTGACACGTGGTGTTTTGGCAGACACGTTTTTTACCTGAGTGCTACTTAGGACCTATATTGTTTTTCGATTATCTCATAATTGAGGATTGTTTTAACAAACAGTGAGGAATAATTGTTTTTGTTTTCTAAGGTGGATTGTTTCTGACTGTGGATATTATTTTTGGATTTAAGAACAATTTTTTTCTTGTCTTTTGTTATATTAAGATAGTTACCATAAAATCATTTAATTTGGTCGGGTTTTTATTATTCCAATATGGATGTGTCATGGGAATATGAATTAGTGGATATCCGCTATTAAATTTAAGATAAAATGAATACTGGAGATTTATTTGTTCATATTTTGGGATTTATAATTTTATAAATTGACCCAACTTCAGAAAACTGTGAAAATTATAATTGATTTTACAGCATCTTGAATCAGTGTGAAATCAGTCAATGAAATCAATCAATCAATCCATCGATCAAGCAGTCTATTGATCCATAAACCAATCAATCAATTAATTTAAGTCGTTATTAGGTCAGTCGGACAGTCAGTTATATAATTAATCATTTTTAACCTACAATCAGTCAATTACAGTCTATCAATAAATTCGACAATTGCTGTTGTTTTTTTTTTAAAATAAACTTAAAGATTCTTCCATTTTCCCCAAAATGTAATTTGTATATTAGTCACATTTCAAAAATTTATTTTTTTGCAAGTATTTTTGGAACACAAGAAAATGAAACAAGCTAAAGATGCTTTATCTGTCTTGTTTAGAACTCAATAATAGCAGAACTTCATTGATAATTGTTAATTAATTGAGTTAAAAGTGGAACTTTTATGAATGGTGCTTTTCTTAGAATGGAGATTTCTTTAAGATTAAGAATTAATTAATAGAATGAATCCTTTGTCTTGAAAAGATATTTAACATTTCATTCTCAATGAAAATGTAGGAGTTCTTAAAATAGGAGTTAAATGATTATTTTAGGTAACAGGTTAATGGAACTTAAATGATAGCTAAAAAGAGCTTTCTTAGATGCTATTTCCATGATGGAAACAATAATTGGTCATGCATACTTTAGGGAAAGGTATATTTTGTTGCTATTTTGTGTAAGCGCTTAAAGTACAAATATAATTGTGCACTGAAACAAAAATTAATTTATGGTTTTATTATGGTTTTATTATTTTTTTATGACTGCATTTTTTGTCCAAGTTTATCTCTTGGTTATAGGAAGGAAATCAACTGTTTTATTTGTGTTTTGGGTGTTGAAATGTGTTTTTACTACTCATAGGGTATAGTAAGATCCGGAATATGTAATACTGAGGAGTAACCGCATTGATTTCCGTAAATATGACAGTTCGGAGATAATTTATTGTATTTATTTAACTGTGCATTTTCCTCGGATATGTAATGAAAGGATTGGGTGCATTGGATTTCAAATAGAATATTATATAGATTATTTAAGGAGCTGTCTCAGATAATGTTTATTTTAACCCATTCACCATCTTTTATTATACTAGTCACAGTTGCCAGTCGTTTACATTTTATTTTTTAAAGTATACATAGAATTAAAAGTACTTACAGAGGAAATACTTTTGACTAAGTGAGATAATGTTCTTTAAATTACAGAAAGCCCCAGTGTAGTTATTTGTTCAGGAATATTCAAAAAATACTTTTAAAAGGCTCTGTATTTTTTTTTTAATTTAAATGAGAGAAAAATCTGTTTTAGACTAGAATAATTATAGCCTGGAGTCTATAATATGATATTACAGTGCAACACTTCAGGCCTGAATATCACTGGCTCAAGCACCGTAGGTGACGTCAGCAATGTTGGTGCCAGCAACACTTTATTTTGGATCATTTTGAAGTTTTAGTGTTTTTAAGTTTGAGGGGTATCTAAATGAAATCAATAAAAATATATTAATGGAAAAATACAATTAACAAATGTCAAAGCAGTTATATAACTCATAGCATATTTAGTTCATTTACTATTGTTTTGTTTTTTTTGAAATACGAGATTCCAGATCTTCCCTTAAAAGTATTCTTTGTTTATTAAAGTTATTTATTTTCCTTATTCTTTGAAAAAGTTTTTTGCACGAACTGAAATAAGTGTGTTTTTTTTCCAAAGATTTGTGGTTTAAGGGCTATTTTAAGACGGAAGAAATTTAGTATCGCCTCAATTACTGTATTGTCTATTAATACAGGATGGTCAGGTGTTAAAATACCAAAGCCATTTGTCTAGAAACAATTTACTTTTTATGGCGTAAAAGGTTTCCGGCAAAAATGGTTTTTACATTCTCTGTAATGGAAGACAGTTTTTGCTATTAGTTTCTTGTCTATAAAGTGACATTTAAGAATCCAAAGAATGTTTCCGAGCGTAGAATTTGTTAAATCTAAACGATCTATACAGGAATCATGCGTTAAACATTTTTGTTTTTGATTGATGGAAAAATTATGAAATAATCAGAAAACAATGATACGGAAAGCAGCGATTTATAAAGTTTTTATTTTCAGTTAAACATTAACAATGGAATAGAATTGAGTTCTTGCAGAATAGTTGAAGTTTTTGTAAGAGATGGATTTTCCTTTAAGATTTTCCTATTCTGGAAATGATTTTTCGATTGAAAAATAAAATTGTTTGCAGATTTATCGGCCAAAAGAGGCCATTTTAAATTGGGAGTAAGAATGCAAATTTTGACTTTAGAAAATACTGAATTTGTGAAGTTGTGTTGAACGTCTGTTTGCTGAAGATCTGCTGAGAGTTTTGTGTTGGAATATTATACATAGACTTTTAGATTCATGAAAATGAGTTGTTTATGTGGCTGTCTGTCCACGTGTTGGAACGGACACAAAAGGATGAAACTTGTACGAGATCTATCGAGTATCTCAGAGGTTGATCCGGATACAGAAATAACGGGAATTGAAGTTTCTACGTATACTGACACAGGTAATGACTTAAATTTAAAATTGTTGAATTTTTATTCCACGGACAAAAAAGTACGTAGTAATGGCATGTCTTCTTGTCACAGGTACAACTTTTATTTTTTGTAACTTATGAAACTAACAACATGACAAAAGGAAAAATAGAATACATCAGTAAAAAAAACATTTTAGAATCAGTGTGCATTGTGACCTCAAAAAAAAAAATGTTGGATGCCAAATACTTTTAAGAGATTTGTAAAATGTCATTCTGGATAAATTTTCTGAAATGCTAGAGAGGAAAAGGGAAATAAAAGTATCTTAATTAGTTGACAGAGTGAATCAGGGGTCATTTTGGTAGTGCCTCCTAATATTTTAAACACAACCCCATTTACTGAAATTCATATTTCTTACCTCCCCTGATTAAGGTTTTGATTGTTTTTACATTGGTTGTCTCCCTTGATATTTATTTTCATCTGATTAAGTTGACATTAATTATTTGTTGTTTCCCGAAATGGGTAAATTAATTGACTGGCTCACCTGTCAGATATAAGTTAGGTACTTTGGTTGTCTCCCCAGATAGAGGTTTCGATTTTATCGACATTGGTTGTCTCCCTTGATAAAGAGTTTGATATTATTCACATTGTTTGTCTCTCTGATACTTAGTTTTCTCCACCTGGCAGTGGAGCATTATATACACAACATGATTTACTTCTTTCATCTTAAGTCTTGTATAATTATTTCTTTGTCATTAAGCATGTTTTTATCAGTGGTAAGATCAAGGAAAAAAGGCAGGAAAAGTCATTCAGAGTATGCAGGTAGATATGCCGAGTTTGCAGGTTTCCTGCAAGAATAATCAAAATCTTCTACATGTTGTAAAATATAATCCAGGTAGTCTTGGTAATTAAGTTTTTTTTTCTATTGGAGAAAAAAGTTAATTATACTGTAGGTGTTTTCTGTAAGATAGTAGAAGTTCTGTTTGTTAAAGAAATAAAAGCTGTAATCATTTTTGTTCATGCTGATGGTTAAGCAACACATTGATATAATAACTGCATCAGAGATTGAAAATAATGTGTGTATATACTTAAGTCTGTATGCTAAAATTAATATTACAACAGAACCAATGGAAGACGAGGTGACATCAAATAACACAATGGGAAATTTGAATGATTTATTTAATTAAACAACCGGTTTCGGTCTTATTCAAATTTTGTTTAATTGTGTTCTTTGTCTTCTCAAAACATAGATAATCAGAGCCAAGTCTGATGAAGTCTTTTTTTTTACAGAATTATTTTGTCTAAAATAAACAGGATTATCTAATCGGTAGCCAGACTATATATAGACCTTCTTCAGGTTTATGACATTTATTACAAAAACATAGGCCTAATGTATAAAAAAGTGCTGGACAGTTTTTAGAATTGTTACTATAAATAGTAACACTTGTTACCATATTTAAAACTGAACTGGCTTCTTATATTATTGATTTGATACTAAATAGTTCAATATACTAATAAACTTTGATAATGTGGCAGTTGACATCAATACATCGACACTGTTAATTTTCCAATACAGGTAAATCCAATATTTGCTTTACAATGGATCTATGACGATTATCTTTGAACACCCCTGGACTTATTGGACTCAACTGCCACGTTATCAAAGCTTATTAGTACTATAGTGGACACGACTTGACCCCGATGGTTGACCTTTGTATTATAATACATAATGAGGCACAACCTATTATTGAAAAGGAGTGTATGTAAAACGCTTCATCTCTTTGCATTCATAAATTTTGTTGAAAAAACAGGAGCTGCACGAGAAAATGAAAATATAAACTTGTGTAAATATAAATTAGTGTATTGGAAAGTTTAAACTGATCAAATGTAAGTATACATACTTTGATACTGCATTGTATTAAAACTAATTCCATATAAATATACACGGCTACCCTAAGCACCCCTTATTTCTACAATGAAATAATCTTTATGAATAATGAGCCTGAGGTCAACCATCGCGGTCAAGTTGCGACTACTATACTTGACCAAAATTTCTCTGGCTTAAGGTTTAGGAGTATATCACCAAAACACAGAAATATTTTATATACGAATAACATCGTTACCAATATTTTACTTAACCATTACATGTTCTGCCGTACTGTCCCGTACCGAAAATATTCTGAAAAAGTTGTCCCCCTTTGAAAATGAATGCCATTTGTAAAGAAATAAAAATAAACAATTGCTGAAAACTGTGTTCCACTTAATTATGTAAAATTTCAACACTCGCATGCGATTGCAAATGAATCAAAACTAACATGTGTAACAGTTCTTTGAAAATGGTGAGTTTTTGAAGGCGTTTGACGACCCAGAAGTGGGTCCCATTTAGGAAGTCTTTTTTTCGAAATCCAATGTTTATTTTAGTATACTGACACTTGTTTTGTTGTTTTTGTAATGATAGCGTGTATATTACTTATATGACTCTACAAAACAAGTGTCAGTATACTGATATAAGCATTGAATGCCGAAAAAAGAACTGTTGAAACAGGCCCCACTTCCAGACAGTCAAGCGCTTTTAAAATCTCACCATTTTCAAGGAACTGTTACACATGTTTGTTTTGATGCATTTGTAATAGCGTGCGAGTGTTGAAATTTCACATTACTAAGGTGGAACACAGTTTTCAGCGATTGTTTATTTTTATTTCTTTACAAATGGCATTCATTTTCAAAGGGGGACAACTTTTTCAGAATATTTTCAGTACGGGACAGTACGGCAGAACATGTAATGGTCGGGTAAAATATTGGTAACGATGTTGTTCGTTTATAAAATATTTCTGTGTTTTGGTGATATACTCCTAAACCTTAAACTTTCTGATGAAGTTTTTTTTGAAACAGTATATCAACTTGCTTGCAAGACAGTTTTAGAACTGTAGGCCATCCATATACCAATTACAATAGTGCCTCATCTCTTGACAGAATTATTTCTTGACAAAGCTGATACATAAATATCACTCTTAGGAAAGCCAAAATATTGCTTTTGTTTATAACAGACTGAAATGATACTCTTACTGGAAATGAAACCACTGTTAAAATCAGGCCTGTATCTAAAGCGACCAGCCTATAGAGCAACACAATCTGTCTGCTTACAGCAGGTGGCTGTTTAAGTCAGGTTGAAAGAAGAATAAAATGGCTATTTGGCTGCTAAAGACAGGTGGTTACTCAAGATGGGTTAAAATTAAAACAATAAATCAATTTTGGAAGTTAATTGATTGGCTGCTTAAGGCAAGTGGATGTTTAGTAAAGGTAGCGGTTAAGGCAGGTTCAGCTGTAGTGGTCTTCAGTCATGTTATCTGTTTACATGTGGTCCTTATCACACATTTGACTGTAACTAAATTATATACAGTAAACCTGCTTTATCAGTCATCTCTATTAAGCAGCCAACCTGTCATAAGCAGCCAGTGTTTCGTTTTCCAAAATGGTCATTCATTCTTTAGGTTACCTGCATTCAAAGCAGCCACCTGCTTAAGACAGGTTTTACTGTATTACATGACAGTTTTTGTTTTCTCCTATTTGAGGCAAGTGCTTCTGGGAAGAATCATTTTAGCTGGCAAAACTTAAGGTAGTGGACGTCAAATGACAATCAGTAATTTCCGTGAGATTACCTATTTCTGTTTGCAACTTTGGAATTCTTCGGTTGTAGTTTTAACCTAACATTCATACGGCTTTCCATGTTAATTGGACAAGATATAAATTTCGTACAAAGAGTTAAAATGAAACTTGAGCACTCGGCGCATAACTTAAGTCTATCTGCTTCTATTTCTATATACCGTATTTTCCCGAATTAAGGCCCCCCCCTCTAATTAACGCTCCCCACCCATTTTGGAGGGGAAAAAAGTCAACAAGAACGGGAAAAAAAATCACCTACCTCATTTTTATAAGTCCATATAATAAGTAATTTACAGTACTAAAGTCCAATGTATTGAAAATTAAACACACTTTTAAACAGTCCATGTACCGTAAGTCCAAAACATTTGTACTAAGTACGGTACGTATCCAATCATCAAACAGAAAATTAAACGGTAAATACATTTTTGATTTGTTTTTACACAACTCGCGCACACGCTTCCTGCCGACTTTTAAACAAACTTGCAGCAATGTGTGTATGATATACCCTTTTCTTCGGCAGTTTTAAGAACTTTTAATTCAAAAGCAGGCACAGCAGCGTGTCAAACCATTGACATTGTGTATTGCACTTTTAGCTATCCGCATGTACTAAGGAAAATGTTATCGGAGTACACAGCTGTTTGGGTCATGACGTAATGTGTAGTGTCGCGAGCGTGTCAAAAAGCCAGACATGGAATACACGAGGTACCGTATTTAAATGCATAAAAGACACACTGCATTAAATTGGATGTCAAATAATTACGTTTTGGGGGATTAAACAACACAGAAACACTTTACAGATAGTTTGAACGATGTTTTTAAGTTTTGTAAAAAGTTTCGTTTTTAGCTCACCTGAGCAATGCTCAGGTGAGTTTTTCTGATGGCTCGATGTCCGGCGTCCGTCGTCCGTCGTCTGTCGTCTGTCAACATTTAGCTTGTGTATGCGATAGAGGCTGTATTTTTCAATTAATCTTCATGAATATTGGTCAGAATGATAACCTTGATGAAATCTAGGCCGAGTTCGAAAATGGGTCATCTCGGGTCAAAAACTAGGTCACTAGGTCAAATCAAAGAAAAACCTTGTGTATGCGATAGAGACTGTATTTTTCATTTAATCTTCATGAATATTGGTCAGAATGATAACTTTGATGAAATCTAGGCCGAGTTCGAAAATGGGTCATCTCGGGTCAAAAACTAGGTCACTAGGTCAAATCAAAGAAAAACTTTGTGTATGCGATAGAGGTGGTATTTTTCAATTAATCTTCATGAATATTGGTCAGAATGATAACCTTGATGAAATCTAAGCCGAGTTCGAAAATGGGTCATCTCGGGTCAAAAACTAGGTCACTAGGTCAAATCAAAGAAAAACCTTGTGTATGCGATAGAGGCTGTATTTTTCAATTCTTCTTCATGAATATTGGTCAGAATGATAACCTTGATGAAATCTAGACCGAGTTCGAAAATGGGTCATCTCGGGTCAAAAACTAGGTCACTAGGTCAAATCAAAGAAAAACCTTGTGTATGCGATAGAGGCTGTATTTTTCAATTGATCTTCATGAATTTTGGTCAGAATGATTGCCTTGATGAAATCTAGGCCGAGTTCGAAAATGGGTCATCTCGGGTCAAAAACTAGGTCACTATGTCAAATCAAAGAAAAACCTTGTGTATGCGATAGAGGCGGTATTTTTCAATTGATCTTCATGAATTTTGGTCAGAATGATTACTTTGATGAAATCTAGGCCAAGTTCGAAAATGGGTCATCTCGGGTCAAAAACTAGGTCACTAGGTCATATCACGTAAAAACCTTGTGTATGCGATAGAGACTGTATTTTTCAATTGATCTTCATGAATTTTGGTCAGAATGATTGCCTTGATGAAATTTAGACCAAGTTCGAAAATGGGTCATCTCGGGTCAAAAACTAGGTCACTAGGTCAAATCAAAGAAAAACCTTGTGTATGCAATAGAGGCTGTATTTTTCAACTGATCTTCATGAAATTTAGCCAGAATGATTACCTTGATAAAATCTAGGCTGATTTCGAAAATGGGTCATCTGGGGTCAAAAACTAGGTCACTAGGTCAAATCGAAGAAAAACATTGTGTATGCAATAGAGGATGTATTTTTCAATAGATCTTCATGAAATTTGGTCAGAGTGATTGCCTTGATCAAAACTAGGTCAATTTTGAATATGGGTTATCTGAGGTCAAAAACTAGGTCACTAGGTCAAATTAAAGAAAAATCTTGTGTATGCGATAGAGACTGTTTTTTTTTCAGTTGATATTTATGAAATTTGGTCAGGTTGATTGCCTTAATGAAATCTAGGTCGAATTTGAATATGGGTCATCTGAGGTCAAAAACTAGGTCACTTGGTCAAATCAAAGAAAAAACTTCTGTATGTGATAGAGGCTGTATTTTTCAGTTGATCTTCATGAATTTTGGTCAGAATGATTGCCTTGATAAAATGTAGGTCGAGTTTGAACATGGGTCATCTAGGGTCAAAAACTAGGTCATATCTAAGAAAATGCTTGTTTTATCGCAAGAGACCAATTTTTTGGTCCAATCTTAATGAAAATTGGTCAGAATATTTGTTTCCATGAAATCACTAGGTCAAACATGTTTTACACTGTTATGGAGTGTTTCTTAGGTGAGCGACCTAGGGCCATCTTGGCCCTCTTGTTTATTTTTTTTACCTCAAATAAAAGCCCCCTCTTTCGAAAATGTAACGCCCCTGGGGGCGTTAATACGGGAAAATACGGTACATGTGCACTTAGCCTAGTTTCGCTCTCAGCCCTCAAATTGCTGAAAATTATTTTTGGTTCATCACCTGAAGTAATGTCATTAGAAAAAATTGTGCTGATACACTATAAAGTCCTATTGATCTGTCTGTCTGATATCTGTTTGATCACTATAAGTAGTCTGTAGGGAAAAGTCATTATTTTTGTAGTTTATTGGAAGAATCAGTAAAAATGAGACTGTACTTTTATATTTACTATTTTTCTGAGCATGCCAGAACAGTTGTTTGGGTTCCTAAGTTTAAGTTTTGCTCATAAAAGCCTGTTGTCTGTTTTGAGGTGACTGAATACACAACACTGTAAGAATAAAGTGTTCCCGCCATCTTAGTCAGCTTTTGTGAAAAAATGACGTCTTTTAGTGAGCTACAGTTGTTTTACGCTTTATGTATAGATTATTCATTGTCTGACGTATTTTTGAAACTCTTCCCTGCATGATTCAGACTATTGATGGAGAATTGGTTAAAATTGGTAAAAAAAGTACAGATGAGACACTTTAATGGTGTTCAATGCTTATATAGACTTACGCAGGAAAAAAAAATGCCGATCTCTGCAGATGTTTAATACACTGTTTCTTAGCAACCTTATATACGAAGGTGATATTTTCATTTGACGCTTTTATATCTTTCATTTCCAGACATTATCTACGAGTTTATTTAGAATAGTGTTACCTAGCAACATATCATGGTGTTATCATGCTATATATATATATATGTCTTTTATTTCTCTGTTTTGCAGACACTTCTTATGAGAAGCTGGTTGGCGAGAAGGAGACGCGTCGTGGAAGTGTTCCGGCAGTTCCGGCAGCAGTAAGCGAGGACTGTATCAAGATGGAGACATCAACAACGACAAGCGCTACTCCATCTCGTTTTACGGTAAAAGTTTGAATTTTTAATGTGTCAGTAAGAATAATAAATAATTATGCCGCTTTCAGGAGAGTTGTAACCGAAGACAATTCAGCTTCTTTAATTTATAATTACTTAGTTGGGATAAAACTTAGTTCTATGTGATGAAATTTAACTTGTTTGTGGAGGAAATTTAGCATGCTTGAGATGAGGTTAAGCTTGGTTGCGAAGAAATTTAGCTTTGCCGTAAAGAAAGATAGTTTTTTTGAAGCACTCATGAGTCTGATTCCTGGAAAAACCATCAACAGAAGTGTGGATGTGACTCTAGTAATGTCAAAATCTTGGCTTCGTTGCTAAATGGAGATATTTTAACCATGATCACAGGATTAACTTTTGTATCTGGGGTCATTATATTCATTACTTAATCCAAAATATTTGAGCCATGCCATGAGAAAACCAACATAGTGGGTTTGCAACCAGCATGGATCCAGACCAACCTGTGCATCCACGCAGTTTTTGGTCAGGATCCATGCTGTTCGCTATCAAAGCCTTTTGGAATTAGAGAAACTTTAGCGAACAGCATGGGCAGGCTGGTCTGGATCCATGCTTGTCGCATACCCACTGTGTTGGTTTTCTCATGGCACGGCTCATTTCATTTCATTATCAAGTGTGTTAAGTTTCAAGGGACATCACTCTTTAGGACATAACAAGTCAAATCTTTACAAGAATATGTCCTGACTAGTTACTCCCCTTGGTTTGTTTGTACCAGATTTTGTATGAAAAACTTGGGCTAATTTAGTTTGAAGTCATTGCCAAATTGGTTTTTGTATTTATGAAAACTTGCCAAGACCTGTAGACATAAGCATTCTTAGCTTTCAACAAGAAATGCAATTAACACCATAGGGCCATAGGGCGCAGTAATTAAGTTCAAAGCTGAGTAAAATGTGTTACATAAAAATGCAAAAATGCATTGTTGTACAACACATATACAGAGTAACTGTTTTCAAGAAGCTAAAATACAAAAACTTTAATAATAGGAAACAAGAAAAATCTTAAAGTTTTAGCTTGACTATATGAAGTATGGAGAGCTAGCTGTCCTACTCGACCCGGCGTCGGCGTCCTTTCATGTCTGCACCTTGGTTAAAGTTTTGATGCTTTTTCTCTTTATCACTGTAATTACTCGACGGATTTGTTTCAAACTTAAAATAGTTATTCCTCATCATCACCCACATCATATAGCACAAGAGCCATAATTCTCACACCAACCCCCTTTTACTTAGAATTTTAGGTTAAAGTTTTTGATGTACTTTCACTCTATCTTAGTAATTTCTAAATGGTTTTGATTCAAACTTAAAATAGTTGCTCACATCATCACCCACATCATATGATACAAGGTCCATAACTCTGGCAGCAATTTTTCATCAATTATTTCCCCCTTTTTCTTAGAAATAAGGGTTAATTTTGATGCATTTTCACTATATCTCTGTTATTACAGATAGGATTTGATTCAAACTTAAAATAGTTGTTAAACATCATCACCCACATCATATGACACAAGGACCATAACTCTACCAGTATTTCTTGAATTATCTCCCTTTTTACTTAGAATTTCAGGCAACTTAAAGTACAAATGTTCCACATCATCACCCACATCATATGACACAAGGTGCATCACTCTTGCACCAATATTTCATGAATTATGCCCTCTTTTGTTTAGAATCATACTTATTTAATGTTTTGATACACTTTATCTTTATCTCTCTTAGTACTTGATACTTTTGACATAGACTAAAGCTATTGTCCAATATCTTCATCCACATTGGATTCATTAAACAATCCAGTGACAGCTCCAGCTTCCTCAGATGTACCGAGTTTCACTATCTAGCACCAAAATAGTCGAGCGCGCTGTCTCCTGTGACAGCTCTTGTCCCATATATTGTTAATAACAGTCCTGTAGAGGAGTCATCCATATGAGTTACCAGTGTAGCCAAGATATAAGCTTGCACATATGCATGCATACACTGAAAAAGAACTGTGCAGATAGAAATTTTAGATTGATATAATTGTAAAAAGAACTTTAATTAAAATGTCTGCAGACTTTATTTTCATTGATTAGTACTGTTAATTAAGGCAACAATTATCATTTAATGAAACAAAAACAGTTTAGAAATTCAAATAAAGAGAATCCTTTCTGTTATGAGTTGGATATTTTAAATCCGCCATTAATATTTAAAAACATCTCGGTTGATTATCATAGACATCGCATTCTTAACAAAAGTACTGGACTTAGTATAAATTACAGTGAAAAATAAGACCTGGACATTCAAAGTCTTAAAGTTATAATTAGATCTCAAAAAATAAGTTGCTGTAACTTCCTTTGTAATGTCATTTTTACTATGAATTAACTTTGCGTAGTAAGTACTATATTGCAAGTTTTATTAAAATCCTTTACAAGGTGCAAAAATAATCTTAGCATTTCAAAGTCTAATTTTCAGATCTATAAAAGAACAAAGTTTAACAGACAGTAACATTTTGCTGATATTTCAAATGATTATTTTGTCAGAGTTATACCTTTTAACCAAATAAATAGGATAGATGCCCACATTCTCCAGGACTGGGGATTTTTTGTAGGTTTAACAACTCTTTGATGTACTGATGATGGTAATTTCTAATTAAATCTTGGGTGGGGTAAAGAAAAGCAGGGTATTAAAATGATTATTTCAGCCGGTAATTAGCTATTAACTCCAATTAATTAGCACTATATTAGATATTGATTGTTTTGAACAAGGTGTCTGAAGTCATTCTTTTGAGTGAGGACTTCATCCTATTCATTTAGCAGAGACTTTCTTGTTCAGGCATTGTTGGTTGGAATGGTGTTTGGGGACCTGGTGAGATGTAACTTTGGGAGTTGGGGCCTGAAGAGAGGGAGGGGGAGGGGGAGGAGGGACTTAGGAGTGGGAGATGAGGCTTATGAATATCTAAATACATTGTAAGTGTATTGTTGCAAGAATAAGAAAAGAGTGTTCCATAAGAAAATTTACAAGCATTTGTTTTAGGAAGATCATCACACATCCTTGTGGTGGGTTCATTGCTAAGTAATATTTATATAGTGCAAGACCTAGGATAATAACACAATTGTAGAGTTAAGAAGAGCAAAATGTTTTTACCATATTGCAGCAGCTCAGCATTTACAGCATGTACATTTTCATTTACATATTACCTTCAAGGCTACCAGTCCTGTAAAAAAAGTTATCTTGGTGTGAAACATTAGAATATTTTCAATGTAGGGGTCATGTCAGTATTACGATCCACCAGACAAAGCTGCACTGCTCAATTTGACAAAGGCAAACAAAATCCCCCTTTCTTTTTTTCCATTTATTTCCAAATTTTCGTGTTTTTTCCGCTTTTAAAATCGAAAATTATCATCTTGAAAATAGTATTTTTTTAATTTCTGTTAAATTAATTTTCATTCAATTTTAAATATTTATTCAACAAAGTCAGAGGGGAGATTTTGTCTGTCTTGGTCAAATTTAGCATTGGGGTGTGTGTGGTGGGTGGGGCGGGGGGGGGGGGGTTGTGCTACTTTCCTGACAGGTCATTGATTGAAGATCCCCCTCCCTAGCTACCACTGCTGTAATGTTTAATAAGTCTCACCATGGGCTCAGTCTGGTTGTCAGCTCAATAATACCATGATTATAATAATATTCCAAGACATAATATTCTGACTTTATC
Source organism: Mercenaria mercenaria (assembly GCF_021730395.1). NCBI lineage: Eukaryota > Metazoa > Mollusca > Bivalvia > Venerida > Veneridae > Mercenaria > Mercenaria mercenaria. The sequence continues at coordinate 70,890,099 of NC_069375.1, forward strand.
AGTCTTGGCTCTGATGTGGTGTTTTGAGAAGACAAGGGACATAACTATACAATATTTGAATAGCCTCGGGAGTTTCTCCTGAAACAAAACACAGGGTCTGAACACAGACTAGTTAGCCTCTGGTTGCAGACGCTGATATCAGTAAAACAACAAAATAGTTCCATGCAAAGACACTGAAATGTGCAGGTATTTTAATCTCATTTTAATTGGTTCCAATATTTCATCAAGCAGTCACTCCATGTTGTTCTACCTGTAATAAATCCTGTCTGTAGAAACAAGACTTTGATTACAGTTGATTACCCAGTCAGCAGGTAAATATCTTGTAGGCTTATCTTGTGACTTCCAGTCTGCTATCATTAACCTCAGACTTTCAGTATATCATTTTTAGTTTTCTTTAAATGCCTATTTCATGTTTTTGTTTGAAGCATTTCACCTAAAAATTCCAATGCCAAAAACCTACTTTTTATTTTCAGAAGTTTCTCAGCTATTTCAGCTAGGACTTTCTGACATTCATTTTAAAGCTATTTATAAAAGAATTTTAACAAGAACTGATCAAGATTAAAGAATAGATTATAAAATTTATTTGGAAACCATTCTTAGCAGCTTTATCATTGGTTTATATCAAGACTGGTTGTGGTAAAGACTTAGTCAGATGCTGACTGGTTCACAAATCCAAGTGGAACTGGACTTTGACTGGTCCACAAATCCAAGTGAAACTGGACTTTGACTGGTTCACAATCCAAGTGGAACTTTGACTGGTCCACAATCCAAGTGGAACTGGACTTTGACTGGTCCACAAATCCATGTGGAACTTTGACTGGTCCACAATCCAAGTGGAACTGGACTTTGACTGGTCCACAAATCCAAGTGGAACTGAAATTTGACTGGTCCACAAATCCAAGAGAAACTGAACTTTGACTGGTCCACAAATCCAAGAAGAACATGTCAAAACTGAACTTTGAGTGGTCCACAAATCCAAGTGGAACTGAACTTTGACTGGTCCACAAATCCACACAAATCCATGTGGAACTAAACATTGACTGGTTCACAAATGCAAGTGGAACTGAACTTTGACTGGTCCACAAATCCATGTGGAACTGAACTTTGACTGGTTACTTCAAGAGGAGAGATTTTATCAGTAAAGATAGATTATAAATGGCTTTTAAAAATATAAATTCATATTTGCATTTAAATTAGTAAAATTTTCTACTTTACCAGTTGGTTTTGGTTTCAAAGCAATTAACAAGTTGATATGTTATCTTCAAACTGCCTTCCAACAGGAAGTTGTTCAGAGATAAGGTGCCAATTTTGTAATGGTGAAAGATTGCTTTCAGATATTGCATTAACAGAAATGCCTGATACTGAAGCATGTACCAGGAAGAAGACTAAAGTGTAACCAAATAAGTTTCAGACTTTTAGTTAAAACTCAACTGAGATTGTTTCTTGTTATGTCATTTCTTGTTATACGCCCGAAGGGACGTATTATGTTATGACGCTGGTGTCCGTCTGTCGGTCCGTCTGTCCGTTAACAATTTCGTGTCCGCTCTGTAACTCTTGAACCCCTTGAAGGATTTCAAGGAAACTTTATACAAATGTTCACAACACTGAGACGATGTGCAGAGCGCATGTTTTGGATGTCTCACTTCAAGGTCAAGGTCACACTTAGGAGTCAAAGGTCATATCAGTTTGTTTCGTGTCCGCTCTGTAACTCTGGAACCCCTTGAAGGATTTCAAAGAAACTTGACACAAATGTTCACCACACTAAGACGACGTGCAGAGTGCATGTTTCGGATGACTTGCTTCAAGGTCAAGGTCACACTTAGGGGTCAAAAGTCATATCAGTTTGTTTCGTGTCCGCTCTGTAACTCTGGAACCCCTTGAAGGATTTCAAAGAAACTTGACACAAATGTTCACCACACTAAGACGACGTGCAGAGTGCATGTTTCGGATGACTTGCTTCAAGGTCAAGGTCACACTTAGGGGTCAAAAGTCATATCAGTTTGTTTCGTGTCCGCTCTGTAACTCTTGAACTGCTGGAAGGATTTCAATGAAACTTGGCAGAAATGTTCACCACATTGTAACGATGTGCAGAGGGCATGTTCCGGATGACTCGCTTCAAGGTCAAGGTCACACTTAAAGGTCAAAGGTCAAATATGACTTTGCTTTGTATATATTGCTCTGCATTGCAGTGCTCTTGTTTTTATTTGGCAGATCTCTTTTTTGTACTTACAATAATTTTTTTTTGAATTACTTCCCTTTTATGTTACTATAAATAGCTTATTTTGAAACTTTTTTATTATTGGCCATAGGGAAAAACCGAGACCACTTTTCTGTGGTACAACATGGATGGTACCTCCAATTTTAAGGTGTATTTTTACATACCTGTACCTGATAAGGGTTTTTTGGTAGACTTTGAATTTTTTTTTTGTGGACTTAGATTTGTTTTTTGAAGTTTTCCGTTTCTTGTTCCAGTCCTTTGGGGCTACAACAGTCAAGTTCTTAAGATTTTGCTCCCATCCTATGATGTAAGCCTTCGGGCGTATATTGCCCCGCTTGGCGGCGCTCTTGTTACATCTGTCATGGTCTTTGCCTTGAATGTTAACCAGATTCAGAAGCATATCATTTCTGTAATTCTAAGGATAAGAAAATAGTTCTTAACAGTTACTTCAGTTTGAGCCTTTAGTGGGGGATTATTTCATGTTGTGGAAGCACATTTTGAAATGATTGGTGGTTGTTTCCTGGCATAGATAAGTGTCACATGAATCTTGCAAAACGTTGCGCCTCTCGGCTGTTTTTATCATTCTGTATTATTTCATTTCAGAGTTTCTTGATACGGAAAGGTTTTAAAACCAATTTGAAGAGAGCAAAGTCTGCAAACAAACTGGATCGGAAAAACCGCAGTGTAACTCCGACACCAGATTCTGAGTAAGTTATTTTGCAGTGAAGGAAATGTTTGTTGTTAGATGCACGTGAGCACGTGTGCACGAGTTTTGATATTGTACAGAGTGATGCAAACAAGTCCATTTAGTTAATGTAACTGGACTTTAAATGAGTAAGTGAAGGAAAAGTATATATTCGGACATCTGTAGAAGAACAGAATGTTTTATTTTTGTGTTGTTTTTCAAGCTGGGAACCAAGTTTAAAAGTATTTTGTTTCAAAGTCTTAAAAAATGTTTTAAATGTTGGTGGCCTTTGAAAACAGAAAGCTGTAGGTATTAGTATAAATGGTATAGGTTAAAAAGTGAAATACTTCAACTTCTCCCACATGTTAAGACCAGGAGAGGTCAAACCTCCCCAGGTTATCTCACTGTCCCATTATCTTGATGTAATCCATCTAGGTTAATTGACTTTTAAAGCTATGTCCAGTGTGTTAGTTGGATATAACACTTATAAGTATGGGTGACCCTTGGTGAAATAATGAAAGCTTGGAACCAGTTGAAAAATTAAGTTAAATGTAGATTAATAGATGAATAAAGATGAAGGAAATTTTACTGAAATTTAATATGAGGATGTGACATAAAGTATTTACTTAGTAGCTAGTGTTCATTCAGTATTTAAATAAACTAGGTCAAAGAACCATACTTTCATTAAAGCAAAACTAGTGATTAATAGAAGCAAACTTAAATTTTTATGTGGGCAGATATACAATAGAGTTAAAAAAGATGATTGAAGAAAAAAACTTCCTCTACATAATTTTCACTATCTAATCTGCTCTACCCATTAAATCTGATAAATGAACCTGTCCTGTGTTTCGACAGATCTAATCTCGGGTTAATCCATTATTACCGGGGAGTAATTGCCTGATAGAAGTTTCAGTTAGTTAATCAGTCAGTATTTTTACACTTAAAGGATATTTTGTTTGGATATAAAACACAAAATGGTAGGTGTTTTCATTTTCCTTTGTTTTATGTCAGTGAGTTTGGCCTCATTTTAAATATCATAGCTGTATAATAGTGCCAAATCAGACAAATTGCTTATCTAAATGGGGAAATAGTTTGTGGTTTAGATGACAGTTTTATGAGTGCTTTCATTAATGATGTCTAGGTATTTTTATACATGTGCCAGGGTAATATCTAGTGATTTCAAATGGTGTTATAAAAGGGCCGCTGTAATATCAAGTGATATTGAGATATTGAACGATGTTCTGTAATGTAATACCAAATGATATTGAACGGTGTTCTGTAAGGGTTAGTGTAATACATAGCGATATTGAACTGTGTTCTATAAGGGTTAGTGTAATATGTAGCCATATTGAATGGTATTCTATAAGGGTTAGTGTAATACCTAGTGATAATTGAACGGCGTTCTATAAGAGTTAGTGTAATACGTAGCCATATTGTATGGTGTTCTGTAAGGGTTAGTGTAATACGTAGCGATATTGAACGGTGTTCTGTAAGAGTTAGTGTAATATGTAGCCATATTGAACGTTGTTCTATAAGGGTTAGTGTAATACATAGTGATATTGAATGGTGTTCTGTAAGGGAGCGATATTGAATGAACTGTTCTAAAAGGATGAGTGTAACACCTAGCGTTACCCAATTTGATGATGTTCTATCAGTACTCTCTAATTTAAATACATCGTGTAAGATTTGCAGTTATACAACATGTACAAGTATCTTAAATGATTTATTGCTTTAGACTGGCCAAAACAGTTCATTGAGATCTAGTCTGTATTGAAAAACTAATGTGTAAATTTCTGCAAAACACTGAATTTGACCTAGTTATTGCTTTTAAAAGTCATAATTTCATATTTTAGATAAGCTTAAAAATACAGGTTCCTTTGACATTAAAAAGATTTACCACAGATGACCTGTCAGTGAATCAATGGACCAGTCAAGTAAATAATATTTTTGAACAGACGACCAGTCAATAACGATCTTCTGATATAATCATACCAAATAGGTGGAAATCTCAATATCTTTTATTTATTGTCCTAAAGATAAACAGTCTCGAAGGTAAACAAAATCTACCTTATTTGGACAACTTGTTGATCATATTAAGTTCAGAAATGTAAATAAACGCTGATAATGCCTCTAAGTAAGATATGTAAAATGTCAGTATGGAGTGATTATTGTACAGCTGTTACCAGTCCAGTCTAATTTTGTGTTGTAATTGGGACATGGTGGGGTAGGGCATTGTTGGGCTAAATAAATAATAGTTATGGGTATATGAGACTGTATATTGCAACAGAATATGTCAATAAAAATCAGATTGTTGTGGCCAGTAATTTTTATCAATATGTTATATGAGACAAATTGACCCCTAATCATGATAATCTATAAGGCTTCTTTGTGACAAATAAATGCTCCTCCCTTCCCCGTTTGTTAGTGCCTTGATACTTACTAAGGACACATGGTCAAACTTTACTTCAGTGCTATCATAACATGTATACTGTTTGCCCTCTCGACCACCGGTCAATTGGACGCAGTGGTCAAGAAGGATTAGAGACGCTTTGCTACAGAGGTGAAGGCCCCTGGTTCAAATCCTGGCTACTCCCATTGCCGTGTGTCCTTGGGCAAAGCACTTTATCTATAACAATTGCCTCAGTTGACCCAGCTGTAAATGGGTACCAGCAGATTGCTGGGGGTAAGGTATAATTGGTTTTAACTGTTCTTAAATAGGGTTTCTCAAAAGCAGCTGAGAGTCTACAGAGCTTATGTTAATTGTTTCACAAAGTGACGTTAAATAAAATTTACCTTTATCCACATAATGGCTGACTTCAGTGTGTTTGTGCTGGATACAAGGGGCGTGAGGGGTGTTGATCTACATTACCTCTTATGAACATACATTATCTGCTACAGCGGAACTTCGTTTGCTTAGATAATTCAAGCACCACCTTTCACTTGAACTCATCATTAGGTCCCCCGCAAAGTCCCTGTATAATGTGTTGTTCAATGGCTGGAACTGCCAATAACTCGAATAAATTTTTACTGTCCCTTCGAGGAGAGAATTACAAAGTTTTATGGTATTATTTAGGATGGTTGCGTTCTATCTATCCTTTACAGACTTTATTAGTTGCATGTTTTATCATTTATCAACAATTAAGATCCTTCAATAATTATTGCAGCTTAAAATTTGAAGTTGTAGTAACATTTTGGTGTTAGTTTGCCGGGAAGTTATTAAGATGTTATTTTCCTGTTGCTACAAACTGTCAACTTCACAATTCGCCCCAGTTACACACAATCCACTATAGAAAACTGTTCAAATTGTCCCCTATATACTTGAAATGGCATCTGTCACTGAAGTAACATTTTAAATGTAATTTATTCCATCATTTCCGCTTAATTTGATTGCAGGTGGCCAATTTGATCTTGACAAGGGGCGGAAATCATGATTCAAGAGTGGTCATTAAGAATTCTTGTTTAAAAGCATGTTCATTAATGATCATTATCAGGGGTTTCATTTTTCATGCCCAATAGTGTACAAAGTATTCAAATTGGGAAAAAAGATATAGTTTTTGGGGGACACACATTGCTTAGATTATTCGGTCACATCGGCACAGGAAGTGGTTTAATACATTGACATAAAGAAGCTGAGTTACCTACTTCTTGCACTAAGGTGATTCTTCACCTTTACCCTGCTAAATTTCTAACATGGACTGGTCTTTCATTCAAGTTCAGCAATACCATTTATTATTTGAAGAGGTGTTCGCTGAAAATTTACTGATCGAATAGTGAACAGTGCAGACCATGATCAGCCTGCACATATGTGCAGGTTAATCTTGGTCTGCAATGGTCACAAAGGCAGAATCACTTGCCGCCAGCAAGCTAAAGGTTATAACAAATGTGTGGAACAGACATTATTTTATACATCCAGACTGTACCTTTAACCAGTAATTTCAACATTTCAAATTTTAAACCAGTGAAGGTAAACTGTCAAAAATAGAACTCTCTAGACATGAAAAACCTAAAGATCAGTCTGCCAAAACTGCCTGCTATCCTTTAAACTATCATAAGAAGTCATTATTTCAAAATCTAACAGACCAGAGGAATAGATCTATACAAACATCCTTAGTTTGTTCCTGCGGTCTGTGTTTCCAATTAGTGATTCCATGTGGTTTGTGTCAGGTTGTTGCTCCTCATTAACTCACAAACTTCATCACTCCCTGCTCCTGATTGGTTAATCATTTCGATGAACTTCATTTCCATGGTCAGTCTGTACATATAGTGTGTTTTCTATATATGAGCCACACCATGAGTAAACCAACTTAGTGGCTTTGCGACCAGCATGGATCCAGACCAGCCTTCGCATCGGCGCAGTCTGGTCAGGATCCATGCTGTCCGCTAACGGTTTCTCTAATTGCAATAGGCTTTGAAAGCGAACAGCACGGATCCTGACATTCGCGCAGTCTGGTCTGGATCCATGCTGGGTGCAAAGCCACTATGTTGGTTTTCTCATGGCACGGCTCATATTATTTCTAGTTCATGGGGCTATTCAGGCTTAAATAAAAGCTTGTAACGTCTACGTAATGGACTCTCACATGTAAGATTGTGATGTGTATGCAAGTTATTTACGGGCTGGACCTTTTAGACATCATAATTATATATTAGTCTGATGATGTTTTGTTAGTGGACCCTACCAGTAGAACCATTAACCTTCCGTAAGCCAGCTGGATGGCTTCCTCACATGAAGAATTCAATGCAGCAAGTGAGGCTCGAACTCGCATCAGTGAGGGGCAAGTGATTTGAAGTCAGTGACCTTAATGCCCCTTGTTTGATGATGTAAAAGATTGATACGTCATATTAAACTTAATTTCAACACATTTATATGTTTTGAGTTTTGAACTTCCTTTTAAATTGGAACTACTGCAATACAATTTCATATCCAATGGCTCAAGAGTCAACCACTAACCGTATACAGCTAATAAAGTGATAGGCAAATCTGTAAATCTGGTCTCACAACCAATGGGAGGAGATAACCCATACAGTTAATTGAACATAATTGGTAATCAGTAACTGTAACTCTAGTAGCAAATCTATCATGGCTTCAAACATACAAAATGCATGTTTGGTGAAATAAATGCACCATTATGAGATTGTTGACAGTGAGATTATATGGAAGCATGGGACAGAAAAACTAGATTTAATTTGCTTAGCCTAATTGATAAGAAATATGATAGTAGGTAATATGTAACTTGAGACAGGCTTTGAAGTATATGATTACTGGAATATTTACTTTAGTTAGGAAACTGATGTGACATTTATTACACAGCTTGTCACTTCAGATGTGAGAAACTACTTCCTTTGAACCAGATTTTTATAAACCAGATGCAAAATTCCTCTCAAAACTGAACATAAGTTTATCCTGTCAATTCAGGATCTGGTTAAATTAAACTTTTATATACTGTAAAATCATTAATTTCATGGGCATATAATGTCCTGGTTTGGGCCAAATCTGCAGTTTAGTTGGGACATAAATTTCTGGATTCCATGTAAACCCATAATGGCATAATTATGTTTATGTATTAAACTTAAATTTATGTAATTTTGGCATTCTCCGGTTATTTTGAAAAATGATTTATAATCTGACCAAAGGATGCAGAAATCACTAATCCCGTGGAAATAACTGATTGTCATTACTATTGTCCATTACCTTGATAATGGGTTTGGTTTTACGGATTTACACAATCCTGAAATCTACAAAAGTTAGTCCCTTACAAATAAAAGGGATTTCACACTTTACCTATGATTGAGATTCAAACTTCAAACTAGTCTAGTTTCTTTATTTGTTTTGAAAGTTCCTGGAGAATAATTACTATCAGAATGTTTTTCAAGATTAAATCACAAAATATGACTCTGACCTTATTGGGCAGTCTTGACTTTTGTCTAGGTTAGACAGTCTTAGAGTCAGGTTAAATGAATATATAGCTTTTTAGGTCATTAACCACTAAATTTGATACATGTGAAATGATGGACTATTGCAATAAATCATTAGAAATGAGAGCTGTTTAACATGAATTACCTCATGTCATTCTGATCTTTACAAATTATTTGGACATGACCTAGTGGTTGCTAACTTGATTTGTCCTACTTTTTTGAGAAGAAGATTTTTAAAACACTTTTAAAGACATTAGATGGCCTGATAATCACCTGTTTCATTGATCTGGCTGGATTTTCATTTGTTTATGTCAACCTAATTGTGAGTGCGTCAATTCTATACACCTGATTAGGAGCTTGCTGAACATAACTGCACATACCAGTGTACCGATCATATGGTCAGGACAGCCCAGTTTGGAGAAGGCATCACCTTAGTTGTTCGTGTACAAGTAGGAGAACTTTGGTATGATACAGTTGAACTAAACGCAAAAAAAAAAAAAGAATATGGGGGTTATGGAAATCAATAAAGCAAAAATATAGACATTAATTTGTTTCCTTATTAGGTGTTTTCAAATGCTATTAACTAGGATTATACATGTATCATCTCTGGTCTCTGGTTAATTTATTTTTTTTGAACTCTTTAAAAATACTTGCAGGAATAAGAATATGCATGAAATTGAATTTTTTTGTTCTCTGTTCAATCTGCTTCCATCTGCCCATATGAAATTTAAAACAACTGCATGCAGAGATTGATTTGAAACATTTCGTATTTTTGTTATGATTCAGTAAACAGTTAAAATGCAAATGACAGAATTTTTCCCATGATGCTCTGCTCTGTCAGTTCTCTGTTTCATGAAAACTTGTATACATTAGGACTTTGAAAGAAAACAGGCTTACATTTTAAGAATGATGGAGTCATTACCCATTGGCCCTTGGGGTACAAACATACATTTCAGTATTGTAGAGTTCACATTATGCTAGTCATCTGTGTTTTTGTCAGATTTGATGGAAAATATTGAAATGCTTTTTTCAGAAAGAGAGCAGCTGTCATGGATTTGAACAGATACAAAATTAATGCATTAGCAAAAAACACTCCCTTTGAAGCCTTGCTAATAGTTGCTACTAGCAATATAAAATTCCTGTCAATTTGAATTGAAAATATATAATCATTACCGGTATATCCTATTGCTCACGAAGTGTTACTCACAAGCATTGTAACAATCTCTTTCCCTGAGTGTAATTGGCATCTTGAAAGTTATTCTTTTTAGAGTCACATTTAAGTATTTATAGGCATCCTTCACTGAGTCATTTTTGTCAAGCCCATTTGTGGTGAGCTCGATATAGTCGTCACTTTTGTTAGGTCTGTGTATGTGCATGCATGCCTCCGTCCGTGCCGTGCGTGCGTCCATGTTTGTGTCCATCTGATTTTGTCCGTTTATAACTTTGTCATGCATGAACCAGTCTTCTTTATATTTGGCATGAATGTTTACCTCAATGAGAAGGAGTGTCTTGTGCAAATTCCATGTTCCTATCTCAAAGGTCAAGGTCACAGTTGGAGGTCAAAGGTCTGATTGAAGTTTGTCCGGACCATAACTTTGACATGCATGGACCAGTCTTGTTTATATTTGGTGTGAATGTTAACTATAATGAGATGGAGTGTCGTGCGCAAACACCATGTTTCTAAAAGGTCTAGGTCACAGTTGGAGGTCAAAGGTAAAATTGAAGTTTGTCCGGAGCATTTCTTCTTCATATATGGTGGGATTTTGATGTAACTTGGCATGAATGTTCACCATTATGAGACCGAGTGTCATGCACAAGAACCAGGTTCCTAGGTCTAAGGTCAAGGTCACACTTAGAGGCCAAAGGTGCTGGCGGGTTCAACATTCTGTCCATGGGCATGCAGAATGTATTTCTAGTTTCTGATGTTGGTTTTTCTAGTTTAAATAATTAATAATGAAATACAGAAATAGCTGACTCAAATATAACGGATGTTTCCTCAGTGTAATGAGTGTAACAGATTGCTGGTAAATTATTGAAAAAACTGTGACACTGGATTTATTAATGTTTTGAGTATTTTCATTTAAGTATTTTGAGTGTTATTCTGTTTTTACCTCAATTGTTTTGAGAGTTACATGTGTACCATTTATGAAGTGTTACACTTAATACCATATGTACAGTAATACACTTGTACAATATGTACAGTGTTACACTTATTACCATATGTACAATGTTACATTTAAAACCATATATAGTGTTACACTTATTACCATATGTACAGTTATATTTATACCATATTGTACAGTGTTACACTTAATACCATATGTACAGTGTTACACTTATTTCATCTGTAAAGTGTTACGCCCCATGTGGTTCTGGGATGATCTGTGTATGAAAAGAATTGGAACCACTGCCTTACCCTTGCATGATTAGGCGACTAATAGGGTCTTAACACTTGGTGTTGCAGTAACTCTGTGATTCCAGCAGGTATGCAAATATTGATTCATACCTATGTTTTTATTTCAATGTAAATGAGATGACTGGAACCAAAATTTGTAGTCCTGTTTGGCGCTATATAACCTATACTCTGTTGGTGTGTTGTAAAACCCAAATAAATAAATAGATAAGTAAAGTGTTACACTTATATCAATGATGATGAACACAAGTGTTACAGAAGTGTTACAGTTACTGCAAAGTGTAACAGTGCATCAACAAATGTTTCTCAACAAACATTACACTTCAAGGTGTTAGTCACTCAGCAGATTTTGTATAGCTGCATTCAACTGCATCACATTTAATTAGATTTGTAGAACATACTAATGGTTTATGGACAGTGCTTACCCTTCTTTAGTTTGCTGTTTATTTTTGTTGCACCTGTTTGACCTTGACCTTGAGTTTTATTTCCATGGGTTATGGTTGCTATAGTTTCCTTTCTTTTGTTTTCTTTAATTATAGCAGCACGTTTGTTGGCACATTGAAAAGGACTATGAGTTTGGGCCGTCTCTCTAGAAAACGCACACGCTCAAAATCAACAGATCTGGTCAGCCACAAATTGCACAGTCGAGACCCAGAGCACTTGTAAGTAGCATGAATATGGCTTGTTATATTTGTAGTTTTTTGTTTGTGCTTGTTAAACATTTTGCTCATTTTTGTTGCAGAATATTATGTTTGACATTTTGTTGCCGGTAACATCAGCATCTTGATGTCTATACAATACCATTATAGCAATGATAAACTTTTACCAATTATTTTATCCAGTACATGAAAAATTACTTGACATTTCACATTATTTTACCATAATTTGCATTTATTTGATACTGCAGTAATGTGATAACATTAAAAGCTGCCACAAACAGTATAGATTATATTTAACGCCACTTGAGGGAAGGTTAAACAGAGGTTATTTGTCTAGAGAGGTTAATTTAAGATGGATTTTGTCTTGCATGAAAAAAATAGTTGCCTTTGTGCATGCTCTTTAGAAATTGAGAAATTGCAGTAAAACAGGTTATAATGTAAATTGTTGGTGTATGGGGTGGGGTGGGGTGGGGTGGGGGGGGGGGGGGGGGGGGGCAAGCGGTGTTGGACAAACCTAGAAACTTGGACAAAACCAGAAGCTGAGGTTATAAAACTGAGTACTGAATATGGAGACCAGACTTCGAATGTAGTCCTGCCATTGGTCAATTTAATCTCTGAATAGACCAATCAAATGCTGTAGCATTGAGACTGGTCTCCAAACTCAAGTTTTTTTTTAATCTGAGACCTAGTATAAATTTTTTGGGGTTGATTTGGCATTGTCAGCTAAGACATATATGCTCAGTCTAGTCTCCAGGTTACCTTCATTTTCAGGCACACAACATTTTGAGTAATAGATCTTGAATCATTCTAGACTGAGTGATAAAGATACAGAAATAAATGACATTTTCATGCTGAATTCAGACAGGAAAAACATGCTATAACCAAATTGACAGAATGTTATTGGACACCATTGAAATGTCTGTTTTGTCAGAGGTTTGTGACTCTCCGAATGCCAATGCAGGTATTGATCTCTAGTGAGTCACGCTTCTAAAACACATACAAGTCTGTGATGTACAGGGCCATAGGTCACAATTCAGAATGCAAGCATATTGTTCACAATGTTAGATCATGATTACCGTTAAAAAGAAGTGAATTTCGAATGTAAGCATATTTAACAGGGCCTTAGGTCATGGTTCCAAACAACTAGTCGGCCATTATAAAATCATGATATCATTGTTGAAACCTTGCCTTTAGGTACCAGCATATTGTACATGGTTCATAGATCATGGTTCCAAGATCTGGATACCAGCATAAAAATTGAAGGATATTCTTTTCAAATTTTTGCTTAATAACCATGGCATAATGTTTCCTGTTTCTTTAAAATTTTTCATAGCATTTCATCATCTCATTACATTATAATTATTGCAGTGTCATAAAAACTTCGAAAATTTTACTGAAACTTTGCTTTTAGTTCTTTAATATCAGTAGTGTGTTTGTGAGAGATCCGCAATCTCAGGAGCCGGAGCCGAGCAAGAGCGGAGCAGGAGCCGATTGCGTAATAAATTTAAATTAATTAATAGTTTTTAGATGCTTGGGGAGATTGCATCATGCGGGTTTTTAATTGCACAATCGGGGATTTAATCTCATTTGCTGAGGGCAGAAAAAGGTGTATTGAAAGGGACCCGGTGTTTTGGCCATGTATTTTGACCAATTAATTAATTATATATAATTAATAACGATTTTGTTATAAGGACAAGTGTACACTTCGTCAGCTGTAGGAGCGTAGAACAAAGTCAAGTAGACTAAAAAAAGGGAAATGCCGGAAGAATTTCGAGATCAACAACGCAGGACAGTCGCATGCTAGAGTTTTCATTGAAGGTTCACTATGCAAAGCTGTGGTAGATAACATAGAATACCCCACAATGTCGGCTTGCTGCGGTGCGAAAGCACGAGCAAGCGAACTTCAACCTTATCATATTTTTATTTTATTGGCTTACTTGGAGTGATGAATTCCAGAGACAATGCTTTTTTGTGCGATATGTCTTGGTATCATTAACAAATCTGACAGAATGTAAACAGTTAAATGTGAATTTGGATTTCAGAAAAAAAATGCACATGTTTTTTTAAAGATGTTTTTAAAGAACTAATTATTCACAATGAAGTTAGATATGCATAAGAGTATTGTTAAACATTACGGGTTGTTAATAAATGCAACTTTAGCTAGGGGCCGTGCGGATTTGTGCACTTAATCACTACCTCCCCAAAAACAGATTAAGACACGGTCTATAATTATTTTGCTTGGTTGGTTCTATGTTTCTAACGGGCCCTTCTTATAGTTTTTAAATTAATGGCTGATGGAATTGTTCACCACATTATATGCCTCTTCCCGATCGGGATTTTTGTTCCATCTTTAAAATTTTGCCCTATTACGGTGAAGTACAGATAATATCAACATACAAAATCATTAAACTTGCGCAGATGCAGCTGCTGTTCCGCCATCTTGTCGTGCGTTGAAATGTTTTTCATTGTGCTCGTATGTTCTATTTATGCTTTGTCAATAATACTTTTAAAGTATAAAATACATTTGCACAGCCAAACCCTAAATAAGACGTCCAAAACCGCATGAAATGCTTCATTTCTGTAAAATGATATTTGAACCTGTTACGTACAGTTTCTCCGCCTTCCTATGAATATGTTAACAATAATTTTTATTCTTTTATGTTGCGATACATAAAACCCCGAGTCCATACCTTGAATAAGCATGTGTTTAAGCTGCATTAAATTCGGATAACGAATTAAAATTTCATCTATACTGCAAAAGACAAAAAACAAATTTAAAAGTGTTTTTAAAAGTAACGCATAGTTTCTCTATGTTGCAAAAGATTATACTGTTGCAATGATTTACAATAGGAAAAGTTGTGAAACCAAAACCGTTGAATATGTTTTAAAAAGTAGAAATTGATGGTCCTTTGCTTCCCACCTTTTATATGGAATTTACTGATGGAAAATATTGACTTTTAAATCATGCTGTTATAGTTACGAGAACCCTTTAGGGGAAGCAAACAAGTCATGGCAAGTTCATGCTTTTATTTCTTGCGCCCGAAAACTGTACCCAAAATACAAATAATCATATACTAAGAAAAAACAATAATAGTATACCCTCTCAACCTTCACAGCGTAAGCTCGACAGGAATCGAATATCTTTGGGGTTTAAGTTATTGTAATACTTTCAAGATACTGACAGAATACATAGATATAAGCTACATAATTATTATTGAAGAAACGCGCGCATTGCTAAGGCGATTTTTTTGTGTACGAAAGGCAAATTGTACGTGAAAAATTCGCTTTTGCACTAAGTTTAAGATCTCTAAATGTATCTCAGCATTTTGTTTATTCATCGCCGCTTATCATCGTAAAACAAATTCGTCCCGCCTGGACCAAGAAAAAAACATCTCGATTAGTTCAGACCGTTCTTTGTATACCCTCTAAACTTTTCACAGCGTTAAGCCCCGTTATGGAATCGATATCTCTGCGTTTAGTTATTATAATAATACTTTCAAGATACCTGGCAAAATACAAAGATTTAAGCAACATTAATTGAAGAAACGCGCGCTGCAAAGGCGATTTCTCTGTGTACGAAAGGGCCCATATTTGTACGTGGAAAATTCGCTGTGCACATAAGTTAAAAAGATATGTAATGTATCTCAGCACTCCTTTATCATCGCCGCTTATCATCAATAAACGAATTCACCCGCGGGGCCAAGAATGGAAAACATCCTCAAACAGTTCGACCGTTGATTATTTATCGATCTTGTTCGCAGTCCGGCCACTTGGATTACAAGTTTCCCTGGATAACTGCCGTATTTACCAACTGTGAATGGGACGCCGCAGGGAGTTGTATTCCCGTTTACGCAAGTATATGTAAATAGCGATAACAATCAGTATGTCGCTTAAACAGTCCCAGCGACACCGATGAGGTTCCCTTAGAGCAAATATGCGGCAGAAAACAAAGTGAAGTTTTATCAGATTCAGATAAAAATGTGCAGGTATGAAGTGCATTTCGTTACACAAGTATATGAAAATAGGGGTTTAGTTTGGCGCTATACGATAGACATTTTCGCGCAATTCCCGATAGGATCTCTCTCTCTCTCTCTCTCTCTCGTCTACTGAGTGTGCAAAGCATTGAATTTGTACGTGTATTATTGATTTTATGTTTGAACGCGTGAAACCTAAATTTAAGATATGCTTTTATCTATCACCGGAAACGAATCGATCCCGCTAAGGGAATACGGGGCCCTGGGTCAGAAAGAAAAACTCTCGGGGTTTACTTTGGACGGGTATTCATTTGCTGATCCAATTTTGTCACGTTTTAATTTGTTTGTTCTTTGTGTCACCATCTGCCCAACACATGGCGATCAGTTTTCAAACATACCCATGAAGCTTTTAGTATAAGTTATGCAAAGTTTTAAGCGCTAAACGATTACAATCAGTCGGTTCAAGTCATCGTATATGGGTTAATCGTGCGAGCGCATAGTTGCGGAGAGGATGAGTTAAGTTTTGTTAGATATTTGTTAGTTTAAAAAAATATTCTGTGACGCAAGCATGTAGGAACGAAGTGCGTTCCGAAATTTTCGCAAGTATATGTAATAGTTTTGGCGGTCTCCAGATAAAGAAAGCAGTAACGCGCTGTATTTCAAGACAACAAATAAAAGAATATCAAGATCACCTAACTGGCAAGGAATTATCGAAATTTCCGGGCGGGAACTTGCGGCAAACCTTAAAAAAAAGCCAGAGTCAGTCAAAAAATCACAAAACGAAACGTTGTTAAAGAAATGGATTTGCTAAATAATCGGACTGCTGAATAAGATACAAATACCAAACATCACCCAAAGAAAGTGATAAATACCAAACATTCATCCAGAAAAGTGTTTGAAAATTATGATGGAAGTCCAGATAAAGAAAGCAGTAGTTACTAGAATTGCCCTTATGATCTGTCCAGTCTAACCCGGTATTTGTTTTGCCTTTACCACTTGTAAATATCCTAAAAAAGGAAGTATGTAAACATTTGCTGAGGGTTGAACTATACATTTTTAATCGTTCAACTAATTTAGCTATTTCATTATTAAATTTTTACACCTCAAACACATATCGAGTTTCTTGGATTATATGATATCTTTAGAATCGTTATTTCGACTTTAAAAGCCTTTGTTAATAAAAGGGCATTTGAAAATGAAAATAAATGAGAAGAAATATCATCAAGTCACCGCAACTTTCCCTTCACAGTTTACTGAAAACATTCACTAAAACTTGAAGTACAATTATATTGATAAAAAAGGGGCTTTTGAAAATGAAAATAAAAAAGAAGAAATTATATCAAAGTCACCGTAAACATCTCCCCCATTTACAATTTAGTGAAAAGTCATTAAAACTAGAGAACAATTAAATAGCTACAACAATAAAACTGTCATGCTAACATTAATGATGCGGGAAGTCCCTTTTTAATGTCGTTTTTTAAAAGAAACAAAAACCGATACTCAATGGCTGCACTTGGTTATTTAAGAAATATAACTTTAGTCATATTTTATTAGTTTGTTTTACTTGGTCCAGATCTTTCTAAGCATATCCTGCTCGTTCCGACCATTATTAAATGCAAAAGTGTTATTTTCAATAAGACAGAGTTAGCATCGTCCCTTAAATTTACATTTGGCTTATCATACATGTTATTGCTGTTCGAAACCTATGATAATTCTACGGAGAAATTTTCCCCCTCCCTCCAATAGCAATAATGTGCGATATTACATAATGACTGCTCATTAACATAATTTTTAAAAAAGAAAAACACAAATAATGATAAAAATAAGAAGAAAAAGAAGAAGAAGAAATAACCCATTTCAAAAATAAATTCTTTCATGTCATATTGTACATATCCTTTAATGCCAGAGCTGATACAACAAGAAGATATAAATAAGCTATTGAATTATAAACTTGTCAGAAGTAGAATATTATATCTATACTCTTTCGATGTCTTACGGAAACTGCATACGTGTTTATCTTTGGGTATTATTTCCTGATGATAACAATTATAACAATTAATTAAAAAGGCACGTTTTATAAAATTTGAAGTTGGCAGCCGAAATGGGAGTTGTTTATATGATATTCTATGAAATACTGTGATAGCCATTTTTTAAAACATTTTAGTTTTTCTTCTGACATTTCATATTCGCACAGTTTCACATGTACATCTAGTAGCGTGTAGCACTTCAAAGACGAACAAAATAGACAGACAGACAGACAGACATTCAAAACAAATAACAATGCTACGCACATCCTGAACCATTCTCCATGTCCCTTTGCTAACATTTAATCATGATTTTCGGGTTACTATCAAGACTATGGTAATATAATTTACTTAGAGTCTGACATCAATAGGTACAGTGCGTTAGATTAATAGACAGCAATCTTGTCCCGCTGATCATTTATTGATATCTGTAAGATAACATGATTGTGTTTTTTCGGTCGAGAACGGTAGGGCAAGAGCTAATATTAGTTTTATATAAGGCGGTTTAAAATCTAAAACCGTTCGATTTAACCCGTACTCCCGTTAGCGAGGAAGGTAAAAAAATTACGTTCGCTGACATTTATAGGGCTTATCCGCCCCCGTCTAAACGTCCCGTGCAACGGGTAGGCACTTACCGGTCCGGGACCAGATGTTGAATAATTTACATATTTAACGTGTTTCTGCAACCCGTAGGATACCCCAAAAAACTTGTACACCCAAACATCCCTTTGTGTACAGACGAGAAGGTACTGGACGAAGAGAAAAACAAGGAAGACGTGACACTAGCGATGGAAGGTACAAAAGAAAGTTCGCTGAACATTTATTGGGGCTTACCCGCCCCGTCTAAACGTTCCGTGCAAAGGTTGGGAAACACTTCCCGCTATCGCGTGAATGGTTGTAAACTGGTGTAGAGTCTAAAAAGAAAAAGGGTGGATGCCATACTTAACACTGAGTTATTAACTATCTGCTCTATGGCATTCGTGTTAATTTGCACAGTGAATTTTCACCTATTTAAATTTTACTCACACGCACACACCCGAACGGCCATTTACTTGCGTTTTATTATGTATATATCATGTTTTATATTGTTTAACAGAAGCATAGTAATATAAAACAATGAGCTGTCGAGAAACATTCGACACTAAAAGAAATATTTGCAGCCTTAACTTGCAGTCAAAACTACATTTTCTTTCCGTATGTTTGCATACATTTTTTTGGATATTAGCATCGTTATAGTTGAAAAACCCGAAACATCTAAATTTATAGTCTACCATTTTCGTTTTAACTTGAATAGATTATTATTGGCACTTTAATCTTGGTTTTGTTTCGAGAGATATACGGGACTTCTGCCTGTGCATTCCTCCAGTTGCAAATTCTACTATAAATGTATTGACACTCAAAACGATGGTTTATTTATGCAATAAAGCATTCATTGAAAACTAATATTGTCTCAGAGTTAAAAAGGAAAACTATATCTATCAAAGGGAAAATGCGGAATGAATTTTAACGAAGTCGAACTTTTACTTGACAAATAGTTTTTACAGTGGTATATGCGTGTAATGTTTCTTTCTGTCCACATTCTTATTAAACCTGTTGGCAATTCCATGATCCGTGAACATGGGTTGAACGTGTTGAAAAATATTCAATCACCTTTATCACTGCTTGCCGGAAACATTATTTGTATCATGTTTTGTAATTTGACATGTGTTTGAGGAACAGATTGTGATTATGTTTTATTGTATTTGTCGTCACTCGAAGACGCCCGCCCCAGTTTTTCTTCTAAGTAACTCTGGTGACATCATTGATTATCAGTGACTATTCCATCTCATCAACACCATTTTTAAATGGTTATAGCAGCATGTCGAAAGTCTGAGATCTCTCTCTCTCTCTTCTCTCCTCCTCTCTCTCTCTCTCTCTCAGCGTGTCAATGCTAATACAGACCAATACGCAACATAAACAGTGACTAAAATCATCCGTTTTCGCGCATTAAATCAGGATTTAACGGTACCGAGAAGATTACACTTATATCAATTAATAAGGTCCATGCATTAATTTATACCAAATTGACGAATACAATAGCCTTATATCTAGATTTTTGGTATGTCAGAAGATCATTTGCATTATGAAAGTAAAAGGCTTTTTTAAAGGGAAAAGTAAAAGAAACACGCACAAGTAAATATTTATGTAATGGAAAGAAAAAAAAACAAAATAATTATTAATATTTTGGCCACCTCAAACCCCATCGCTTGAAATAACTATTCCTTTCTTTTCGATATCCCGCACGTCCCTATTCCAGTTTCAGTTTGAAAGAAAATACTATAATGTCGTAAATCTAGGATCTTTTCCAGCATAGAATCCTCTAAAGAATGTTAATTAAAATTATTTCTTGATCTGAGTGTACACTTATTGAACGGCTTTTCAGTCAATAGACAGAACTATTGTACAGAAGGCCTATAATTTTGACATTTTACTAGCAAGTCATTGAATAAGACTAAATGACATATAACATTACATCAGATACGAATTTTCCCACAGGCTATTTTTAAAAAATTTTTGGGACTTATTAGCCCAGTAAAAAATTTGTTGAATATAGATGGGTTTTTACAGCACAAACTATGGACTGGCAAAAGAGTGCTATGATATTTGATCTAAATTTTGTACAAAATACGTGTGATGATTACACACATCTACGTGCTCCAAAAATAATTGGTTTTGCCCTCGTGAAATTATTCCAAGCGTGGAACGTTTCCGATATGTTTAAATACTTGTTATATATCAAAACATTATATGCTATATACAGTCAAACCTGTCCATAAAGACCCCATTTGGGGAGAGCCAAATGTTGTCTTTAGGGGGGGTCTTTATTCACAGGTTAAAATACACTGTAAATATTAAAAGGGGAAACATAACATGTGGTTTTAGAGCCAGGTGGTCTCTATTCAGAGGGGTCTTTAACACAAGTTTAACTGTATGTGTATTATTTCTAATTTTAAAATTTATATAGACATTGATATTTGGATGAAACCCTTAGCAATTGTGTCTATGAATTGGGTGATAATGTGAAACAGCAAATGTTCAAAACATTAATATTTAATATTTCTATCCTTTTTTCACGTATAATTTGTGAAACACGCATAATATAGAGGTTTCACTTTGTTTTGTGCAGGAAAAATACTTGTCATTGCTTGAAAAAAAAGGGTATCTTAGAGAACTGTTCTGCTCAACACCAAAAGGCAATACGGCGAATCGAAATTTTGATATGCATGTAAAACAAGGTTTCTTTATTTTTCATGTTAAAGGCCTCCTTCCGTCCCCGGGGGAAATGGTTTCACCTTAGCATGATCCATAATATTTCTAATTGTCATCTAATTATGAAGTTATTTAATTGTAGCTTATGGTAAACAAAAACTATAGCTTTACATAAAAAAAGCAAACACATATGCCCTTTTGCCTACAAACAACAACTATCAGATTTTTCAGCAAACAGGAGGTTCATCATGCCCAAATGATTATATATTTTTGTACATAAATAGGTGAGTTTGTGAATAATGGGATATAAAACTTTGTAAACCCGAAATAGTAAAGTTAGAAATTTATTTCAAAATAAAGTGACACATGTGAATTCTAACATAGAATGAAGTTTAAAAATAAGTACTTATGTAGGCATAAAAAGTGTTCAGGAGAATTGTCTGTTTGCATACTCGTTCTTCAAAACCCCAAATATGCATGGCCACATAAATGAAAACTAATGTGATAACTTCTTCTCTGATTTTTTGGAGACTTTTTTCCAAGAAAGGAGTTTCCAGTTTTTAAACAGTGTCATTGTGAAACTTGAAATTATTTTATGGATACTATGACATTTTATTATAAAAAGATATAAATACGTTTCCTATACTTTATCAGTAAATAAATTATAGACAGGAGTTCGGATGGGTGTAATAAAACCGAGTACGTAGACGAGTGATTTGATAAATCGCCCCGGGACGCACGTGGTGTAGGGGTAGAGCGCGGGACCTAACCCATAGGTCGCAGGTTCGAATCCCGTCTGCGGAATTTGACCGCGCCCTTACAGTCCTTTTTTTGCACGTGTACTGGTCGAACTCCAGAAAAATAATAAATTGCATCCAAACGATTTGCCATATTTTTTTACCGATAAAATATAGGAATATATTTATTATTTCGATTCTAAAAGGGACATTTTTAAAGTCAGTATCCTTTAAATTTCTGGAATATGTTGAAACCTAATTTTGTCAAAAGCACAATTGAACACAGTTTTAAAAATTTTTGTCACATGGCCCTTTTCTCAGCCGGTGTAGGTGAATATAACTTTGAACCACATTACATGCACATGTTGTATTCAACACTAACCAATTTGCAAAAATTTAAAACAACATAACAAAAAAAATATCTTTGTAAAAACCTCAGCTTTTTGCCAATGCCAGATTTCGTTAACGTGGTTACCCTAGCCTCCACATTTGATTAGCATTCAGAAAAAAAATTTTTTTGTCAATGTTCGAACACGACCTGCAACATAGTGATTTCTACAAAAACATATGGGAAACCCACCCATATTTTATTCTACGTTTAAAATATATTTAGCTTCTCCACGGGTAATGCGACCGGAAATATGACTTACGCCCAAACCAAAATTATGTAAACAAGCGCGTCCAACCCACATTCTGATTTGGGAAAAATTACAATGAAATGATGCTTTTAACATAATTCATGATATTTTAAAGAATGTTTTAAGAATCGAAATAATAAATTTTGTCCATATATTTATAGAGAATAAATATATAGGCAATCATTTGGATGAGATCTAAAATCACTCGTGCTACATACTATTCCAATTACTATTCGTCCGAACTCCTGCCTAGTTTTATTCACTGTAAAATATAGCAACAATTATTATCTGATAAAAATGTCAAAAGTTACTAAAATGCACTGCTAAAGTATAGTATGCATCATAATTTCATTTGACATTGTTAAATGCTGCAAAACTTTTGAAAAGTGGTTCTTTTTTCTTGAAAAAATAAGTTATCGAACAATTCGGATAAAGAAAATTAGTGTGGCTTCATTTAATGCGGCCACACATTTTGTGTTTGGAAGAACTGAAGAAGACACACAGGACAGTTCTCCTGAACTTTGTATACGAGTGCCTACAAAATGTACTTACTTTTTAAATTTCATTCTGTAAGAACTCATATGTCATTTTGTGTCACAACTGTTCAAGGACATTCCTTTAAATTAAAGTTTAATTTTAAATTATTTACTCAAACCCTTACTGTTGCAATGACAATTTTTTATGATTTTATGATTATTCACCTTACTCACCCATGTTTTGTACAAAAAAAGTTAATAAAATCATTTGGCCACATGGACCTCCTGTTGTTAATGATATATGATAGTAGTGGTTTGTGGCAAAGGCCTTGTTTATGCTTTTGATAAAGTATACTAAAAGTTCTGCTTTTTTTCATAAGCTTTCAATTAATAACTTTATTTAATTAGGTGATAATTAGAAAATTATGGATCTGCTAAGGGGGATAACCATTTCCCCGGGTAAAGGAAGGTAGGCCTTTAAATTAAACTGAATTGTACACGATGTATTTCTAGTTGTTTTAAAATTTAAATTTTTCAAACCCTGAATATATATTATAATTGACGATGATGTGGTTATATTAAGAAAACAGTCTATAGAGTATACAGTCTTGGATATCCTGAATTTTTCTGTTCCTCCCGCTCACGCATGCTATCTATTTTCAGGCAATTTATGTAATTGAGGGCATGGCCCCTACTTTGCTCAGCAGTTTAAGCACACGTCCAAAATTTCAGACTAGTTGCAGATTCTCTTCTTCCATAATGATAACCAAAAATTTACATAATATCAGGAATTTGTCAAAAAAATATTCCACTGCACATAAATCTTGAATTTATTTTTTTTACTCCCGGTGTTTTATTATTTATTTGAGATGTTTGAAGGACAGGACGTTTACTGAATACTTAATAAACTATAATGAAATCCCCCATACACCTGCTTAAGAATCTTGACCGTTTATCAAGTAGTATTAGTTTTCAAGCAGGAAAAATTTTCTTTTAATCTTTGTGTTATATCTATAAATTTCAATTATTTTTTAGTGTAATAACTTAGGAAAAATATAAGATTGATCTTTGAGTCTACTTACCACAGTTATTTTTTGGCACCCAAAAAATATTTCGAACGAAATTTTATAGTTCCAACAAGCGCTAAATTTTACGTTAAAATTTTAACAAAAAAATCTGTTGGTATGTATAGGACTATTTATTTCTTAAGATTTTAAATATTACATCGAGCCCTTGTCTTATTAACCAATTTATTTATTCAAACTCACTAGCTTATAAGAGTCAGATTAATAACTTTATTACTACTTTTGTAATACTGAATTTTGAATTTGGTACAACATTTTTATTCCGTGAAGATCATTTTTTTATTTTCAGTTGTTTCTTTTTTTTCAAATCTTTCGTGACTTACCTTTTAGATAATTCATTTTCTTTCTAAATATACAGAGCGAAACGTAGCTTTAAAACTTTAAAAAGCGTCATTAAGAATAAAATTACTCAGCATTACACAATCAGCAGAGTGAAAAGATACTAGTTTTGTGCTCACTGTTATCTCCTAAATACTGTTCTATTCTCAGCATTAAGTGGCCATAACTAATTGCCACTCACCATTCTGGTGAAAACTATACTAAATGACAAACTGGGCCAAATGTATTCTGTTGGTGTAAGGGGGGATTTAACTAAGTTATTAAGGATCAGTACATGTAAGAAAATCAGTCACAATTCATGTTTTCAAATGTGTATTTAAATAGAGAAAACTCATAGCATATTATTTCAATAAAACACAAAGGATATCGGCATTATGCTATGTATTTTGCCCAAATTTCAGTGCAATTTCATGACTTAAATATCTGATAATTTTAATAATGGGTTCAATACTCATAAATAAATTTTATACTTATCAAACGTCACAAAAAAAAAGTTTATTTTTATATTCGTTGTCTAGAATTTCGAACAATTAGTGCTGGGGTTATATTTATGAAAAATGTTAAAATTGTGTATTTTTAGTGAAATAAGCGTACGCATTTAAGGTTTGCCTATTAAAAAAGTGTTTAAAAACAACAAATAAAATCTTACCCTGCAGATTATCAGTTTTATTAACATTTTAAAAATAACTTAAAAAGCGAAAACTTTAAGTGGGGCGAAACTTTTGGGGACACAACTGTACTTCAGTTCTTTCCACCCGAGCGCCCATGATAAAGATGCATTGATCATAGCCTTTTGTTAGTTTGCTATAATCTATTACTATATTGGGTTGACGCATGCAAAACACATGCACAAAAGTGACCGGGCAAATTTTAGGAGAGTTATATATTGAAAAACATGCAATGATGTTGCTGGCCTCATAATGTTTTACATACATTTGAGTAGCTGGCCTTTTTTAATTGTAGCGGAGGGGTATATGGGACTATCTAGGCAACTGTAGGTTCAGGGGTGCCTGCGTTTTAGCATTTATGACACATTTGGACATGTTCTAGATGCATCGTTTGCTCTTTCCAAGGTCCCCAATATTATTGTGTAGGCCAGTCCTGCTTTTGCTTATGTTTAAAAACGGCTACGCCACAGAGTCATTTAACATTTAGCCTATACTTTTTAATGTCTAGCAAGATTTAAATGTTACTTTCTGTTAAACCAGAATAAAACAACATAATGATACAATGTAGTAATAAAATTCCGACTGGTCCAATGGAACAGACTTAACTAGGTAGTATTAACATTATGTAGATATTCTTGGGGTGTCAGTGTTAGTTCCCTTTAATGTCGTTCTTTGTTTTTTGGGCGGCTTCGGAATAAGTTTCAGATGTGTAGGTTTAAATTTGGGTTTTTTCTGTTGGTGTCAGTGTTAGTTCTGGGGGCAATGCAGTATTATTTTTGGGGACATCAGTGTTAGTTCTGGGGTGTCAGTGTTAGTGGTGTTAGCTCTGAAGGCACCTGGGTCATTTCAGGAGTTGGGGTCGGTGTAGTTCTGTGAGTAAAGGATGTTGGATCCAGTGGTTCTTTGGTTTGAATAAAGCAAAGGTTGTTCTTTAAAAAACATTCTATGTGTTACATTATTGTGTCTTTTCAAAGGGTAAAAAAGGCATTTGTACCACAGTGGCACTATTCGCATAGAAGTTCGTCTATATCTCATTTTCAGTTTAGGTTTTAAGTCACATTTCATCTAGTTGCATATGTCTTAAGCACCTTGCTTGGTCCATGACTTGCGACAGATATATTTGTTCTCAAACCTGATGGCACTCAAACGACGGGGCTTAGATGACAAAAGACAGTTGACCAGATTGAAAAATTCATAAGATATACTTATCAGAATCTGTCTGCTTTCAAGCATGACATTCTATGTCCATTATTTATTTATTTATTTAGTGTTTTCTATGTTTGAAAAAACTTACAAAAAAAAATAAATCTGTAGATATGCAAGGTTACGAGACACAAGCAATAAGTGTCAAATATTTTACGCAAAATTAATTTGCCCGACACCCTGTACGTAGTTTTTTTCCATTTTATATCACTTTCCCCCTGTGACCAAGTACCATTTTTGCCGCATACATTATAATAACTATTTACAAAGGCATGGGAAATATTTTTTTGCGTTACTGGGGGGAAAGATGTTTAAAACGTAAAAATGATTAATGTTCATATTTTAATAGAATGAGAATGAAAAATGTCACAAAGTCACTTTTTTTGTTAACAAACGTAAAATTTAGTCGAATAAAATCAAGAATTGTCTTTAAAATATCTGTATTTGCTATTTCGAAAGTCTAGCCCTTGGTCAGTTTTTACATAATTTGATAGGCAATCTGAATAGGAAAATGCCGAGGTCCTTTAAACCTGTTTAATACCAACATTTATCGATTTATAGAAAATGGCTGAATACGGTCTGCGTATCACATTAAAAGGGTATGATTAGCGATCAATTTAAGTCTTCCAGGTAGAGAAGTGCTTTCCAAACCACAGCTGTAATTTTTCTTCTGTAATTAAACGAAACAAAATTGCACACCTACGAATTAAAAGTGTTAAAGTGTGGTGTTTAGTTTTTCTATTGCAAAAAAATAGATGATAGATGTCAGAAGACACAAATGAAAATGAAAACCTTATGTGGTTTTTTTGTCTTTCAACAATTCGACGACCATCTTTTTTAAAGATCTTTCTTGTTTAATATTTGTAGTCTTATGTAATTTTAGTTCAGCATTCAATGTACTGATTTTGGGACTTATTTTAAATCTAATTTGTTGGTATGATACCAGACCTTGTTTCACAGCCTTTGTTTAAGAGTATACTTATCTGCAGCTGTAACAGTTTTCACCAAATATTTTAATTGAAAGCCCTGAAATTTTAAGGGCACTGAGAAACAAATAGGGCAGTGAGATATACATAATGCAATTTTCAGTTCATGAGATTGGGATACTTTTTATTTATTAAGCTTTTACAGAATCCTGCAATATGGGGCAACTTTAAAAGTCAAGTTATGTTGATAGGTTATGGGAACATGTGTGCGTGTTTTATTATTTTATTGCTGTGTCAAAATATTGAATTGAATGGCAGAAAGAAGTTAAAACCCATGACAAAAAGCGGGTCCTGTCATAAAATACAAATGAAAATTAGTACATAATTATACAATAATATTGAACATATTTATGGAGATTAATTTTCTCTGTGTGTACGCCCGTTCGCCTGTCTGTCTGTCTGTTTGTTTGTCTGTCCATTAGTCTGTCCATTGATCAAATAAGGAAGACCCTGCTGTAACTTTAAAACCATTTTACATGAAAACTAGAACAATAGTAGAAGGTAGTCTGAATAAAGAGCCGATCGTGGAATTGCCTACAGTTTCAGTAAGGAAGTGGATGGAAAGAAACATTACAGGCTGTATAAAACCAAATGTCAGTAAATGTTCGAGTTTGTTAAAGATAGTTCGTTGTTGTTGTTTTTTTTTTTCTCTATATGAGATGGTCCGTTTATTCTTTTATTCAATTAATGTTACAAAACAGATATTTTCATTATAAAGTTTTATACATTTACATTTTACATATCAAGTAAAAGAGAGAGGAATGAACATAAAAAAGATGTTTTTTCCGTTTTTAAATATTTAGTAGAAATTATCCCTCCAAGAATAGGTAACATTTCACAAGTGACTATGTACAAGTTTTCAAGCACTATTCCGCATTCCATTTGATAGATATACTAAGTTTCCTTTTCAACATCTGAGACAATATTAATTTTCAATAAAGGCTTTATTACATAAATAAACCATCGTTTTGAGTGTTTAATACATTAATTTGCAACGGAGGATGCACAGGCAGAAGTCCCGTATATCTCTCGAAACAAAACCAAGATTAAAGTGCCAAAATAATTATTCAAGTGAAAACGAAAGTGGTAGACTATAAAGATGTTTCGGGTTTTCAACTTAACGATGCTAATATCAAAAAATGTATGCAAATATAGGGAAAGAAAATGTAGTTTTGACTGCAGTTAAGGCTTTCAAAAATTTTTTTGGGGTCGAATGTTTCTCGACCCGTCATTGTTTTATATTACTATGCTTCTGTTAAAACAAATAAAACCATGATATATACATAATAAAACACAAGTAAAAGGCCATATTCAGGTGTGTGCGTGTGAGTAAAATTTAAATAGGTGAACATCCACTGTGCACATTAACACGAATGCCATGGAGCAGATAGTGAATAACTCAGTGTCAAGTATGGAATCCAACCCTTTTTCTTTTTTAGACTCTACACTAGTTTTACTACCATTCCGCGATAGCGGTAAGGTCCTACCCCTTTTCACGGAACGTTTAGACGGGGGGGATAAGCCCTATAAATGTCAGCGAACTTTACTTTTGTACCTTCCATCGCTAGTGTCACGTCTTCCTTGTTTTTCTCTTCGTCCCAGAACCTTCTCGTCTGTACACAAAGGGATGTTAGGGTGTACAGTTCTTTTGGGGGAAACCTACGGGTTTCAGAACACGTTAAATATGTAATTATTCAAATCTGGTCGAGAGGGTAAGTGTCCTACCCGTTGCACGGGACGTTTAGACGGGGGATAAGCCTATAAATGGTCAGCGAACGTAATTTTTTTTACCTTCCCTCCCTAAGCGTAGACGGATAAATCGAACGGTTTTAGATTTTAAACCGCCTTTATATAACACTAATATTAGGCTCTTGCCCTACCCTTCTCGACCGCAAGCACAATTTGTATATCTTACAGATATCAATAAATGATCAGCGGGACAGATTGCTGTCTATTAATCTAACGCACATGTACCTATTGATGTCAGACTCTAAGTATTTTTTATACCATAGTCTGTTAGTACCCGAAAATCATGATTAAATGTTAGCAAAGGGTACATAGAGAATGGGTTTAGGATGTGGGGTTTGCATTGTTATATTGTTTTTAATGTCGCCTGTCTGTCTGTCTATTGTTCGTCTTTGAAATGCTACACGCTACTAGATGTACATGTGAAACTGTGCGAATATGAAATGTCAAAAGAAAAACTAAATGTTTAAAAAATGGCTATACAGTATTTTCATAGTATATCATATAAACAACTCCCATTTCGGCTGCAACTTCAAATTTTATAAAAAGTGCTTTTTTAAATTAATTGTTATAATTGTTATCATCAGGAAAAAAAAACCCAAAGATAAACATTTATGCAGTTTCCCTAAGACATCGAAAGAGTATAGTATAATATTCTACTTCTGAAAGTATAATTTATAGCTTATTATCTTTTTTTTATCAGCTCTGGCAATAAAGGATATGTACAAAATGACAGAAAGAATTTTTTATGAAATGGGTTATTTTGTCTTCTTTTTTTCTTCTTATTTTTTTCATTATTTGGTTTTTTTTTTAAAAATTATGTTAGATGAGCAGTCATTTTTGTAATAATCGCACATTATTGCTATTGAGAGCATGAGAAAATTATCCGTAGAATTTCATAGGTTTCGAACAGCAATAACATGTATGATAAGCACATGCTAAATTTAAGCACGATGCAACTCTGTCTTATTGAAAATAACACTTCGCATTTAATAAATGGTCGGAACGGGCAGGATATGCTTAGAAAGATTGGACAAGTAAATCAAATAATAAAATATGACTATGTTTAAATTTTTTAAATAACCAAGTGCAGCCATTGCGTACGGTTTTTGTTTCTTTAATAAAACGACATTAAAAGGGACTTCCCCCATCATAATGTTTGCATGACATTTATTGTGTAGCTAGAATTGTTCTCTAGTTTAATGACTTTTTCACTAAATTGTAAATGGGGGAGATGTTTACGGTGACTTTGATAATAATTTCTTCTATTTTATTTGCATTTTCAATAGCCCTTTATTATCAATATAATTGTACTCAAAACTGTGAAGGGGAAGATGTTTACGGTGACTTTGATGATAATTTCTTCTTATTTATTTTCATTTTCAAATGCCCTTTTTATTAACAATGGCATTTTAAAGTCGAAATAACGATTCTAAAGATATCATATAATCTCAAGAAACTCGATTATGTGTTTGAGGTGTAATGTTTAATAATGAAAATAGCTAAATTAATTGAACGATTAAACATGTATAGTTCAACATCAGCAAATGTTTTACATACTTCCTTTATTAGGCTATTTACAAAGTGGTAAAGGCAAAAGAAATACCGGGTAGACATGGACAGATCAGAAGGCGCAATTCTAGTAACTACTGCTTTCTTTATCTGGACTTCCATCATAATTTTCAATCACTTTTCTTGGATGAATGTTTGGTATTTATCACTTTTCTTGGATGAATGTTTGGTATTTGATATCTTATATCAAGCAGTCCAGATAATCAGCAGAATCAATTTTCTTAAACCAACGTTTCGTTTTGTGATTTGTTTGACTGACGTCTTTGGGTATTTTTCTTAAGTGTTTGCCGCAAAGTGTCTGCCGGAAATTTCGATAATTCCTTGCAACAGATTAAGGCTGATCTTTGATATTTCATTTATTTGTTGTCTTGAAATACAGCGCTGTTACTGCTTTCTTTATCTGGAGACCGCCAACACTATATACACATACTTGCGATTAACGGAACGCACTTCGTTCCTACAATGCTTGCGTCACAGAATATCTTTTATCTAACAAAATATCTAACAAAATTAACATCACCTTCCGCAACTATGCGCTCGAAGAGTTAACCGATTCGAAAGCTTTTGAACCGATGATTGTAAACGTTTAGCGCTTAAAACTTTTACATAACTTTATACTAAAATTCATGGATATGCTGGTGAAAACTGATCACATGTGTATGTCAGATAGTACACAAAAAGAACAAACAATAAAAACGTGACAAGGAATGATCAGCAAATGATATACGCCGTCCAAAATGTACCACGAGATTTTTTTTCTTTCTTGACCCAGGCCTCGTATTCTTAGCGGGATAATTCTTTTACCGGTGATAGATAAACGCATTTCTTTAATTAGTTGCACGCGTTCAAACATAAAATCAATATTACACGACAAATTCATATGCCTTATGCACACATCAGTGACGAGAGGAGAGAGAGAGAGAGAGATCCTATCGGGGGAAATTTCCGCAGCAAGTGTTATCGTATAGCGCCAAACTAACACTATTTTCATATACTTGGGTTAACGAAATGCACTTCATACCTGCAATTTTTATCTGATATATTTTATAAAACTTCACTTTGTTATCTGCCGCCACTATTTGCTCTAAGGGGAAACCTCAATCGGTGTCGCTGGCACTGTTTAAGCGACATGACTGATTGTTACGCTATTTACATTACTTGCGGTAAACTGAATACACACTCCTGCGGCGTCCCATTCACAGTTGGTAAATAACGGGCAGTTATCCAGGTAAACTTGTAATCCAAGTGGCCGGACTGCGAACAAAGATCGATAAATAATCAACGGCTGAACTGATCCGAGATAAAGTTTTCCATTCTTTGGCCCAGGGGGGTGAATTCGTTTATTGATGATAAGCGGCGATGAATAAAGGAAGTGCTGAGATACATTTACATATCTTTTAACTTATGTGCACAGCGAATTTTCCACGTACAAAAAAGCCTTACGTACACAGAGAAATCGCCTTAGCAATGCGCGCGTTCTTCAATTATATGTTGCTTAAATCATTGTATTCTGCCAGGGATCTTGAAAGTATTTTTAAATAACTAAACGCAAAGGTACTCGATTCCATAACGAGCTTAACGCTGTGAAGTTTGAGGGTATACAAAGAAACGGTCTGAACTAATACGAGATGTTTTTCATTCTTGGTCCAGGCGGGACGAATTCGTTTAACGATGATAAGCGGCGATGAATAAACAAAGTGATGAGATACATTTAGAAATCTTTAAACTTATGTGCACAGCGAATTTTTTACGTACAAATATGCCTTACGTACACAAAGAAATCGCCTTAGCAATGCGCGCGTTTCTTCAATAATAATTATGTAGCTTATATCTATGTATTCTGTCAGGTATCTTGAAAGTATTACAATAAATTTAAACGCAAAGATATTCGATTCCATGACGAGCTTAACGTGTGAAAGTTAGGGGTATACTATTATTTTTTTTATTCTTAGTATATGTTTATTTGTATTTGGGTACAGTTTCGGGCGCAAGAAGATAAAAACATGAACTGCCATGAAATATTTGCTTTCCCCTAAGGTTTTTCGTAACATTACAGCATGATAAATGTCAATATTTGCCATCAGTACTTCCATATAAAAGGTGTAAGCAAAAGGACCATCAATTTCTACTTTTTAAAACAATAGCTCAACGTTTTGAGTTTCACAAACTTTACCTGTTGTAAATCATTGCAACGTAAATCTTATGCAACATAGAGAAACTATGCTGTTACTTTAACAACACTTTAAATTTGTTCTTGTTTTTTTGCAGTAAAGATGAAATTTTAATTCGTTATCCGAATTTAATGCAGCTTAGAATACAACGCTTATTCAAAAGGGATGGGGCTCGGGTTGATGTAATCGCAACATAAAATGAATAAAAATATATTGTTAACATATTCATAGGAAGGCGGGAAAACTGTAGAACAGGTTCAAATATCAGTTCACAGAAATGAAGCATTTCATGCGGTTTTTGGGGCGGCTTATTTAGTTAGGCTGTGCTAAATGTATTTTTACTTTTAAAAGTATTATGACAAAGCATCAATAGAACATACGAGCAGGGAATGAAAACATTGCAACGCACGACAAGATGGCGAAACAGCAGCTGCACTGCGCAAGTTAATGATTTTGTATGTTGATATTATCTGTACTTCACCGCATAGGGCAACATTTAAAGAGGAAAAAAATCCCGATCGGAAGAGGCCCTATAATGATGGTGACAATTCCATCAGCCATTATTAAAATCTATAAGAAGGCCAGTTAGAAACATAGAACGCACAAGCAAAAATAATTATGACCGTGCCTTGAATTGTTTATGAGAGGTAGTGATATAAATGCACAAATCCGGGACGGCCCGTAGCTAAAGTTGCATTTTAACCCAACCCCGTAATGTTAAAAAAAATCTTCCCTTATGCATATCTAACTTCATTGGAATAATTAGTTCGTTTAAAAAACATCTTTTAACAACATGGCATTTTCTTTTCTGAAATCCAAATTCACATTTTAATTGTTTACATTCTGTCAGATTTGTTAATGATATCAAACATATCGCACAAAAAGCCATGTCTCGGAATTCATCACTCGCAAAGTAAGCCAAAAAATAAAAATATGATAAGGTTGAAAATTCGCTTGTCGTGCATTTCGCACCCAGCAAGCCGACCTTGTGGCGATTCTATGTTATCTAACACAGTTGTGCATAGTGAACCTTTTAAAGAAAACTTTAGCATGCGCACTGTCCTGCGTTGTCTGAAACTCGAATTCTTTCCGGCATCCATTTTTTTAGTCTACTTTTCTTTGTCACGCTCCTACAGCTACGAAGTGTACACTTGTCCTTTATAACAAGATCGTTATCAGTATATATAATTAATTAATTGATCAAGATAAGCAGTGGCCAAAAACACCTGATCCCTTTCAATACACCTTTTCTGCCCTCAGCAAATGAGATTAAATCTCCCGATTGTGCAATTAACACCCGCATGATGCAATCTCCCCCCAAGCATCTAATTATCTAATTAATTAATTAATTGATTACGCAATCGGCTCCTGCTCCGCTCCTGCTCTGCTCCGGCTCCTGAGATTGCGGATCTCTCACAAACACACTACTAATATCTTTGAATTCTCAGATTTCGCTATTTAGTTGACAGTTTTGCTTTTATATTCATATGTTACATCCTAACCATTTCGCTTTGTTTTCTGTTACCTTCAGACCCTGTTCATGTGTCACCCCTACCCCAGCATCAAGAAGTACATGGTAGGAACATGCATGCTTTCTTTTTGTTTCCATTGCTAGTTAGTTCCAGATAGTCTTAATTCACCAACATATAGTTCATTTTGCTCTCATTCATTTTATCATAATATTGTCATGTCAGTGCAAAAAGTAGGTAAGTGCATTGCTTGTTCACATGACCAGCTTCAAAAAATTTCAGAAATAAGGTATTAATTTGTATTTCAGAATGAATACTGAAAGGCCAAGAAAAAAGTTTGGCATATAACAGAGACATTGCATCTGCTAGACTCTTTAATTGATTGGTTATAATTAGAATTCCATTATGGCAGACCTGATACTGCAGTGCTTGAATCACATTTCTCTCAGTCTGGAAACGTAATTGAAGAAGCCACACATTCCGCACTGATGCAAATGCTAGGCAAGCCTAATTATATAAAATGTTTTTGTAAAAATTGAAAATTCATGACATGCAGGAGAAACTGCACAAATATTTGTGTTTGAAGGCAGCACATTTTAGGATTGAAGCAATATTTATAGCAAGTCCTAACTTATGTTTCATTCATTTAGTGTAGAGAAGATGAGTCATTCATTTAATGTGGAGAAGTTGGGCGATTCGTTTAATGTGGAGAAGTAGAGTTGGTCATTTACTATGTAGAAGATGAGTTATTCATTTAATTAGGAGAAAATATGGAGAGGAAGTTGTCAGCCTTTTGCAGGAAACAGAAATGATGCAAGTAGAGTACTATTATGGTACAATTCCAGTAGATTGGACAGAACATTGTTACAGTGATATTTGTGTTAATGGGTCAGGAAGCGGTTGACTGACATTATTGAGTAGCTCTTAGTATTGTTGGCAGTGTTTCATAATTTTTGTTGAAGTAAAGCTGTAGATGTAAATTGTTTATGATCTAACTGTATCTCAATTTTATTAATGAGGTTGGAAAATGTCCAAAATGTTTGAGGTTTTTCTGAAACATATTTGGCTACTTAAAACAAACAGCTGAACATGTAATCCTGTTGGAAATGAGATGCAGTTTTCTTAATATTTGTTAGCTGATTGAAGTATTAGCACTAAAAGAAAAGGTCAGGCAAATAGAGTTTGGGAACCAGTCTCGGAATAAATCTCTGCCATTGGCCAGTTTCAAGACTGTTCTCAGGGGAACCAGTCTCGGAATAAATCTCTGCCATTGGCCAGTTTCAAGACTGTTCTTAGAAACAGCCAATCAGGTGCTTCAGTTTTGTAATTTTATGTAAAATAGAAAATAAATTTTACTGGAGCTAAGGTCATAGTTAAAGAATTGTTTGTTTAAGGTAACATATAACCTGAAGTTTTTTTGTTTTTTTTGAAAAAAGATTTTTTTCATCTGACTGGCCAGAAAAAAAAAAGTTGGGTCACAGCAATTTTCACGGGTAGGTCGTGATACAGCAAACAAATGTTTTTTATGCCCCTGAAGGGAGGCATATTAGTTTTCAACTGTCCGTCCGTTAGTTAGTTTGTTCGTTCGTTCGTCACAACGTTAACTTTTTGCATGAAGGCACTTTACTCACGAACCACTGCACCCAGGACCTTCAGACTTCACATGCTGATAGTACTTATTGAGTACATGACCCCTACTGACTTAAGGGTCACCAGGTCATAGGTCAAGGTCACCAGGTCAAAGGTCAAGGTGCTGCGGGAGCATTTGTCACCATTAGTGACAGCTCTTGTTTAATTATAGTCTAATGCTGTATTACTTGAAATAATATTTTAACTTCATAACCCTTCTGTTATCAAAAAAAGGTCAGTGTGGCTGCTTATATCATTAGGAAATTGGGTTATAAAAACTTTAATATGTTGGTGACTGTAAAAACTATAGTATGTGGATCATGATAAATGTATCAAGAAGGTAAATTTATGTAAATTTTGTACAGAATACTAATTTGGAAGTGAAATGCAGCTGATATACACAATATCTTAGGGAGATCATCATAAAAGGGAGGTAAATGAACTCTATATAGAAGGGAGGAAACTTGCTTTAAGTCTGGTGGTTATCAGCATGATCTTACAAAATCAGCATTCTTTTAATATTTTCAAATTTCAGTTTCGATAATGTTGTTTTATAAACTGTTCAGAAATAGATTTATCATACAATATCAAATTTTATCTGTTGCAAATGCTATGTTTAGATAAGTTATCAATTTTATATGAAATATTTAGGTTAGAGATCTATTAACACAGTTATTCAGAGTTGAAGTTAAATTATTATTATGAAAAGCAACAAAAGAAGCTAGGTAGGTTTTCTTGTTCTAGAAAATACTGCAGTTTGGTGTGTCATGCTTATGATGCTGGGTAATTTTAAAATAACTCAGGGTCCAGTATCAAAAATGCAGCATCTTACTGGTTGCTTCTGGACACAGACTTTAAATTGACCAATAGAAAGGCTGCATTCTGGGTACTGATTTAAATTGACCAATGAAAGAACTGTATTCTAGGTACAAATTTTGAATTGACTAATGGCAGGGCTGTGTTTTAGATATTTGGATACGGATTTGAAATTGACCATTGACAGCACTGCATCTGGGTACAAATTTAAAATTATCCAATGGTAAGGCTGCATTCTGGGTACTTATTTAAATTGACCAGTGAAAGGGATGTATTCGAGGTACAAATTTTGAATTGACCAGTGGCAGGGCTGTGTTTTAGATATTTGGATACGGATTTGAAATTGACCATAGGCAGCACTGCATCTGGGTACAGATTGGCAGGGCTGAGTTCTAGGTACAAATTTAAAATTATCTAATGGTAGGGCTGCATTCTGGGTACTGATTTGAAATTGACCAATGGCCGGGCTAGGATTGCATTCTATGTACAAATTTAGATCTATCCAATGGCAGGGCTG
The DNA here is from genome assembly GCF_021730395.1 of Mercenaria mercenaria. Taxonomy (NCBI): domain Eukaryota; kingdom Metazoa; phylum Mollusca; class Bivalvia; order Venerida; family Veneridae; genus Mercenaria; species Mercenaria mercenaria. The sequence goes on from NC_069375.1 coordinate 70,927,286, forward strand.
CATTCTTGATACAGATTTTAAATTGACCAATGGCAGGCTGTATTCTGGATACAGATTTGAAATTGACCAATGGCAGGGCTGCATTCTGGATACAGATTTAAAATTGACCAATGGCAGGCTGTATTCTGGATACAGATTTGTAATTGACCAATGGCAGGGCTGCAGTCTGGATACAGATGTAAAATTGACCAATGGCAGGGCTTCATTCAGGGTACAGATGTAAAATTAACAAAATTTAATGGCAGGACTGCATTCTGGATACAAATTTAAAATTGTCCAATGACAGGGCTTCATTCTGGGTGCTGATTCAAAATTAACAAATGACAGTGCTGCATTCTGAGTCTGCTCTCAAAATGCAATCTTTTTCACTGACAGCTAGTGTCAACAGTATGGTTTATGTTAACCTTTTCTATGGCATATGATATTCCTCAACACATTATAAGGAAATACCCTTCAGAGCTTATTTTCTAACAGGAGATTGTCTTATCTCTACAACTCCTAGACAAGCCAGACAAACTTAATTGAATGAGTTTGCTAACAGAGTTATTTTTGTGCTAAGTGTGCTGCTTGCCTCAAAGTTTTACCAAAGCAAATATATTCTTTATTGCTTATTATTCTGTTTATTCAAATATCAGTGGATTTTATAGTTAAAAATTTCTTTGTATTGGTTTTGCCCGTCAGCTTAGCTCAATATGGAGTGCGCAGTCGCGAGTTCAATCCCGATGCATTCAAGTCTTTGTCACGTAGAAGTACAACTTTTTTCTGGTCAAACAGTTTGAAATTAACCCCAAAAGAAAATATTTAGTCTGTTTAAAAAACATTTGTTACTCTCGGATTAGTGATTAAAAGCATACTTAAACAATAATAAAAATTCTTCAACTTTTGTGTGAATGCAACAACATAATTTGTCCAAATATTAGTATTTCTTCTAAAAAAGAAGTACTAAATTGACTTGTGAAAAGAAAGTGGTCAGTTTGTAAAGCCAGATACTATTCATTGTTCCGAATACTTGTAATCATCTAGCATTAGTCAAAAGCGAAAGTTTTTGTAAAGAAAAATGTGTCATATTTAATACATGCTGTAATTTATGTTTGCCTTTCATATATTTATTTTTCCTCGGTCAATTAAATCGAAATAAATGGAATTCCATTGAAATGCTGAATCACTTAATCAAATCAATAAATTGTTTAAATTGGCCGTAAATCGATAATGGATCAGTATTTACTTACTCATATAGCAGTTGTATTGGCGAAGGAGAAAAGTAACCAAAAATTTGATATAACACAATAGCGACATGTCAACAAAGCAGTCAGTTTCGTATTATTTACTTTTAATCAGGCGCGATTAAACAGAATAAGACGTGACATTTTGACAGAATAGGCCTGTCTACTCTAGCGTATTAAGATGGACGTAAAAGTGTCACTGTGTTAGCTAAACAGATGCTGGGAAAGAACTAACTACATTCTTTGTGAAAGGCAAAAATATAATCAATATGTAGCAGTCTCGACTTAAAGCCTCACTGATTGCAGTTTTTATATTTACGTATGAAGTACAGGAAGAAAATTTCTCAGTATTTCTCTTGGAGAGTCAGCATGTGAATCCACAATTTGTCTTTTTATTGGGAGGTATTGGAATTTTAATTTTTGATGTTGGATGCATTCTTAAACTTATGTGTTAACTTTAGATAATGCAAGTTTTTCTGATTTTCTAAATTGACAAGGAAAGGTTGCAGCTTATGCCAAACTGTCAAACTGCAAACTTAACATGTGAAATCATTGGAAAATTCAGCTTCAAGGAATGTGCTAGGATTTATCGGAAGATTTTCATCTTGCGTTATTGGAATTTGAAACAAAAGTGATTGCAGTTTATGTTTCGTATAGAACGTAAGCAATATTTGGATTATTAAGGACAAAGGTAAATTAATATTTTCATATTCAGTTTCTTCTGGTATTGCTCAGTCCTTTAACTATACTTAAAGCATTTATTAGTATCTGAAGTGATGGACTATAAAGAAAAAAACATTTTAATGAATGGTATTGTAAAAAAGAAGGTGCATAAATGTGAAAATTCTGACTTATAGTGTATATATAGATTGTTCAAAGATTATATATGGTGGATCTCTTTTGTTGATCTGAGTTTTACCCACTTTGTTTTTTATTACGGAAGTTGAATATAAGATTGCATCAAAATTTTGTACCTCCGCTATTTAAGTTGTATAACAAAAACACAAAGTAACAAATTACAGCTAATACGTCGGTAATGACCTACGAATCTATTTTCATGTGAATGACATACAAACATGTGTATCTGAACATCTTCTCGTACAAAACGTAGTCAACAATCATGTTAACATGGTTCAGATATGGCTGTTTCTGTCAGTAGTGCACATTTGACGTAAGATTTTTGTATGTTCTCTAAGAGTTTTTGTATGTTCCGCAAGTCGTCAGTGTCAAGTGCAAGTGTAACATTTTCTTGATACATTCATTCAAGATTTTTTTTAGATCATTTCTGTCTTTTGTTTTCATAGTATTCTAAAGCCGATGTAAAGGGTGTAAAATTACCAAAGATTTCATTTTATAACTACGCCTCCCCCACCTCCCCACATACACACACACAATATCTGACCAAAAATGTAGTTTTAGAATTATTGAACCAATTTTGAAGATTATGTGAGAGTTAGTAAAGGTTTACAGCTTCACTGTTACAATTATGAATTGTTGTAATTTATGTTACTGATATTGATTGTTGTTTTTCAGAAGTGGCTAAATGATTGGATTCAATAAACTGTTCTCTTGTATTATTTCAAGTGAATGAAAAAAATCAATAGTGTTCATAATGAAATATAATTCATTTTCCCATCCTATGTTCATAATGTCTCAGACAGGGTCCGTGTTGTTTAAATACTGAGACTGGTAGTTCAGGCAAAATTTGAAACCTAGGTTCAAAACTGGAAATTCAAGTGGACCAGTCTGAGAGTACAGGTTAGTCAGTTTGGTCAATTTCAAAAAATGATGTCAAAATCAACCAATCATCTGCTGGAGTTCTGATACTGCTTTACAAGCTAGGAACCAGGTAACTAACTCTTTGCACATCTCTATCTTAGGGGAGCCAGTGCTATCTGATTCTGACATATATACTTCACCTGATAGACATCTCAGATAATCCTAGAGGCTTTGGTTTACCCCCTAGGGCTTTAGTTTGTTTTTGCTTGAATTCCACTTCTGTTTATTTTTAACTTTTTGTTCTGAATTTCAGTCTGCATCTGAGAATTTCAAACAAGAAGAGTTTCAGAGTATACTGAATTTAGAAAAAAAAAAACACACAAACAACATCTGCTACATGTGCAAATCAATGTTTTCATAATCAAGACAGCCACTTTGTAATCATATATGAATGTACTTCCATTCTTTATTGTATATGATATATATATGCGCAATTATGGCAGATGATGAGTTTTGACTGTACAGATGGACACACCCGCCCGCTTAGCTCAGTAGATAGAGCGTTGGTCTACGGATTGCGGGGTCATGAGTTCGATTCTCGGGCGGGGTGTATGTTCTCCGTGACTATTTGATAAATGACATTGTGTCTGAAATCATTAGTCCTCCACCTCTGATTCATGTGGGGAAGTTGGCAGTTACTTGCGGAGAACAGGTTAGTACTGGTACAGAATCCAGGACCACTGGTTAGGTTAACTGCCCACCATAACATGACTGAAATACTGTTGAAAAACGGCGTTAAACCCAAAACAAACAAACAAAAACAGATGTACACAATGGCCAGGCTTATAAGGTTAATTATTTCCAGTCTTCTGCTAAACTGTCTTTGTTTATTTGATAAAGTGGCTAGAATATATATTGATTAGCCATAAAACAGCAATAATTTTCCTTCTAATATTTCCAGAATCAATTTTCTTCTGAGAATCTGTCATCCATATTGGACAAGGTATGGTTATTGAATGTTGATTTGTGAGGTGTCTGATAAATGTTTTTTCTTTCTTCTGATAATGAATCAGTCAGAAATTAATTAAAAACCAGCAAATATATCAGCTGTGTCCACCTAGATTGAAAAGGCAGCAAGACAAAAGAGATGTTTCTTATAAGAAATTGAATACTGTAATAAACCCTTATCATGCTTGATTTCGCCTATGTGACCAGTGGAGATCATGATCACCCTTTACAACCGTGCAGTCTAATCATGGTCTGCACTGTTCGCCATTCAGTCAGTGTCTTTTTGTAATCACTCTTTAAAACAGTTAATAGTGCTGTCAAATTGAAAGGTGGACAAGTTCATTATAGAAATTCAGCAGGGTTAGGGTTAATAAACAATAGACTTGATTATTTCTTTACCCTGTGTAAAGCCTACTTTCACATTAGTTTCCTCTTGTGTAATTTAACGTTGCAGAGCAAAACAACATATATTGTGACTTAAAGGCTCGGATCCTCTGACATGTCCAAGGGCATAGGGTTCAATCCTTCTGTTTGAGGGAATCATCACTATCAAGTCGTTGAATGTTGTTTTTGTATTTTTGTTTTCATTTGATATACATAAATTCATTTGGTGGACAAGAACTCATTTTGTTTGTGTATACATAAATTCATTTGGTGTACGTAAATAACTCTTCGTTTGGTGGACTTATATTCATTTCGGCTATATAAAAACCATTGAAATTTTTGCATTTTCTAGTAAAAAAGGGGTCTGTATTACAGGTGGTCATTGTTCACAGGTTAAAAAAATGCAAATGTTTGAATCAGATATGAAAATGGCAAAAATGTTCTTTTCAAAAGTTGCCTTGATCCACATGGTCTACTTTACTGTGCATACGAACTCTACAGAGCTGTACAACAAGGTAGAGTGAAAATACTTCATTGTGCAAAGGTGGGTGCTCAGAGCAGGTTGATGATTTACTCAGGAATGTGTTTAGCCAGAAAGCAAAATGTCTGCCTATATGAGGTGGTTGTTAGGTGGTTACTGACTCATTCGCTCTTCAGAGGTGTTGTCAGCAGAGGTTTGACAGTAGTCTGGATGAAAAAAAAAAACTTTTACTGTTGTCTGTTTAAGTGTCAAGTGGCCTCTTAACCAACATCAAAAACAGTTTTTGTTTCATGTGTTTTAGAATCAACAGTGCAGTAGTGAGTTATGTACTTCACTCATATGGTTTGAATTAATGCATTTTTGAACATAGGCTTAAACTGTTGAGTGCATATTTGCAACCTATCCTTGTAAAATGTGAAAAGGGGACATTAGCTGTTCAAGTGGCAGGAATATTTTAACATATTTCTTTATAGACTGGCTGCATTTATTGTGTGTTCAGATCAGTGTAAAATGCAATAAAAAAAAGAATTACTTTGGAGACCAGTCTGGAAATTCATCAAAGCATCTGACTGGTTGCATCTGAGCACAGTCTTTAAATTGGCCAATCACAATTAAGTTTCAAATTGCATTATGAGAGTTGAAATGATGTAAAATTTGCATCAGATTCCTTACAGCTATAAAAGAAACAAAACATTACAGAGTGAATCAAAAGTTAATCCAGAGGTCCTGTTTTCCCGATTCTGAATCTGAAGTTTGGGGATTTCACTTAAAACTTGACTGAAATGTTTTCTAATATTCCAGACTATGGCCCTGTGTGACCATTCATGTTGACATTTGAAATTTTGCCCTTAAAACACCTTTTGGTTCAGCAAACATGTTGTTTTTCAAACTCTTAAGAATTCTAAGTTTCAAGTAGGAACCAGAACTTGTTATAAAGACAAACTGTGTTAAAACCTTTGAGAACTTCCCTGGACTGACTGCTCACATACTGTTACTGAACAATAATATAAATTTGATCAACTACCTAGAAAAGTTTTTTTTCCAGATGTGGTCTCATGTTTAACAGTGGACCATCCAGTGGAAATTTCTCAATTTCAAAACCAGGGGATGTAAATCAAGTCAAAACACCTGCAGTTAATTTTTAAGGAAAAACACTGTTTGGTTTGTAGCATGTCTACAGTTGCATCTTGAGGTATTTAGGCTTGTCAAAACATCTTTATTCAGTGTCTGTTTCACTCATAATGTAAACAACAGTATCGGAACTTTTAGTCTGATTATTTCTGCTTTTTATTAACTTTGCATTAATTCATATCCTAAGGCTTCTTATTAGAACTGGAAGGAATCTGCCATTCATGATTCTAAGAAATGCTAAAGTTGGATTATTTTTGAACACACACTAGGATTTTGTATACTGGATACCACAATGATGCAGTCAAACTTTCTAGTTGTGAAAAGTTTGGACAGGTGGAAGAAATATAAAGTGAAAAGGTTGGTTTTATATTTTATGTGACAAAGGTTAGATTTCAGGTTAGAAAGCTGAATGTGTGTACCAATCTGACAGCTCAGGTATCTGACTGGTTGTTTCTTAGCACATTGCTCAAATTGACCAATGGCAAGGCTCTATTCTAAGACTGGTTTCTATAATGATAAAAACTTAGTTTTATTATCTTGGATATGAATATATTATGTTTGATATTCTTACAGGTTGGATCACTGATTTTAACAGAAATCATCTCAAAATCATTACTTCTGCTTGCTATATTTAAAAATATAATTGAAAATATGATATATATATATTGAAGAATGATATTTGAAATGTATATGAGTAGAAGTTAACATTTGAGAAATTAGATCTAATGCCAAACAAAACAAAGTATGGAATGCTTTGATATGTGTTATTTACGTTTGTAGGGTATATACAAAATTGCACTATTTTCTGAGACAGGATGAGTGATGAGGTTTAGATTTTGGGATGAGACAAAATAGTTCTGGATCAGATTATGACAAAAATGAACAAGTTTTAGGATGTTCTAGATGGCAATATAAGATAATTCTGTAAGAACGCTTGCATTATTAAAGAGGCTCAGTATTTGTACTACATTGAACTTGTAGTGGCATATGAGCATAGGTATGGTGTAGTACCATTCAGTGTAGATAGAGCACTAGGTATTGTATTGATAGAAGTTAGTGAGACTGATATTTCGGCCTGGCATAATTATGATGATAAAGTGTTCTAAAAAACAAGGATAAATATCAAACAGGGAATGCCAGGTTCCAAAAAAAGGCAGTCTCCCCAAAACGAAACATGACAGATGCACACTGCCAACAGTTGACGTACACTCGCATACAAAGCAAACACATAAAGGACCACAGTAAGGCACCTCCTTGGAATAGCCCGAGTGGCAAAAACACCACTGGGAGCTTGAACCAGTTTATGGCTCACTCTTACCCACACTCGCCCCCCCCCCCCCCCACCCCAAAGTCAAGGGACACAGTGTAAATAAAAGTAAATCCGTCTCTAAGAAACACAATGGAAACAATAGGCATGGCTGGTAAAAGTAATATTGAGTCCTGTTACTTGCAGAGAACAAGTCAGTAGCTGGTACTGCAAAATCCAGGGACACTGGCAAGGTTTTTACTGGCATCAGTACTTTTGAACAACACCCAAACAAACAAGTCAGATGTATAGAAAATTCAGTTTAGATGTTTTGGGGTGTTTTAGAAAGATGGTATTGTGTCTGTTTAGATGTTGTAAGTAGATAATAAATCATTTCTCTTTGCCAAAAATGACAAAGATGTTGGCAATTCCTCCACATCTTGTTTTATCCTACTAACACCTGGCCCTCTGTAATAAACAGCATTTTCTCTGAATGTCAGGAAGAATATGTGCAGCTTGCAGTTTCTGTTGAATGCTAAGAGAGTCAGACAATACTAGCATTTTCTCTCCCATTTGTGCAATTTGCATGCAAACTAGAGAACAATTTTTGTAGCTAAGTACATATAAAATCCCAAGCAACACATGTCAAGTTAGACATTAAGGTCAACAATGAATTCTTTCGCACAATTTTCATATTTTTATGCCCCCGAAGGGAGACATATTAGTTTTCAACTGTCCATCCGTTTGTTAGTTTGTCACAACGTTAACTTTTTGCATGAAGGCACTTTACTCGCAAACCACTGCACCCAGGACCTTCAAACTTCACATGCTGATAGTGCTTATTAAGTACACGACCCCTACTGACATTGGGGTCACCAGGTCAAAGGTCAAGGTCACCAGGTCAAAGGTTAAAGCGCTACCGGGGTGGGGGGGGGGGGGTGCATTTGTCACCATTAGTGACAGCTCTTGTTATGTATGTATTATTAAAGAGTGAGGTAAAAACATAGCAAATTGTTGAAAAAAACTTATGCACAATCTGATGGCAGCATCATATTTAGTATACATACTTTCATGAAGAAATTTAGTTTGTCTAGGCCTTGGGAAAATTCAATATGGTACTATAGCCCATTTTCAAGATGGCCACCATCTTAATCCTGAACATTCAACTTTACATAGATGATTAGACTGGCTCCCTGGCTGCGTGGTTATTATGACAGAACAAACATAGGGACGGGAGCAAGTCTGATAGATGATTAGCCTCAGCAATTCCAATGTCAGATTATGATATCACTCATTTATGATAGTGCTCCATAGAGGACCCAGAAAATGACATGTCATGCTAAACAACCTTACAGCATAAAAGGTTTGAAATGTGTACAGACTTCTTAGTTCGGTCACTTGGTCAGCTCATAAGGTGGTGTAAAAAGGTTTTATTTGTTTTTCTCATGATAACTTGTTATTTCTTTCATTAAAGTGTGAACCAAAGTTTTTCTTTTCTCTGTTGCCAATATTTAAATGACAAATCATAACTACTGTTGCCATAAACTGATGGCTATCTTCTCTTTCCATCTATTTATATCAATATTTGATCTTTAACAAAATGAAAGTGCTGTTACTTGACCCTGTTGGCTATTTCAAAGATTTGATCATTATGTCAACAAATTATTGGATCAAAAACCACCAAGTGGGCAAGGGATCTTTCATTATATAATGTATATTATAATAGGGAAAAGTTATTGTATTTTTCAAAAAAAATGGTGAATGTTATTTATGCAAAAGGTGTGAAAGAAATTCAATGCACTATTGGTGTTTGAGGGAGAAGGACTTTAATTTTAGTCACTGCAAGATGGCATAACAAATGCTTCAAAATCTGAAAAAAAATGACATCTGTTGGAGTAATGGATGCTAGCTTTAAATCGAGAATTTCTAGATAGAAAAATAGAAGGGTGAAGGTGGCAATGTCAACAGTTGGGGCTTTGATGCTGCACTCACAGAAATGTGTAGTGTTGGATGACAATATCTGGTAAGGAGTTACAAAAGTATTATACCTTTTCTCCCTCCAGTTGATGATTGCTGAAGAGCTAGAGACCAAGAGACTTCATACAAGATGGAAATTTCATTCAAAGTTGATGTTACATAAATAGACAACATTGAGAAAAACACGTGTGCCCATGATTGTAATTACCCTTAAACTTAATAAAAATTAATATTTTTAACAGCTATCCCTGAAAAGCGCCTGCTAGTTATAATCGATAACGATTGTTAAGCAGTATAACATAGACATAGACATAGACAAAAATACTTTAAATTTATATATATTTTTCAATAAGAAGAGGCAGTAGATAGTGTCCACATTTCCTGATGTTACACTAAAAAAACAGAATGCATTTCTCCTAAAATTTGAAACAATAATTGCCAAAAATTCATTAGCCTGATACATAAATGTTTTGGGGGTAAAAGGTCTGAATTTTAGGAACCTGGCAGAACCCTAGTCTAATAATATGCTCATGTGTATAATAGATAGAGTAGTAAGGGTGTGAGTATGCTATATAAATGGCTCTAAGCAGGGTGGGTAACACATGTTAGTGACTAGCATGATATCTGTCCTATAGTGGGGAGGGATGATAATATCAAAGGCATGTTAAGTGGACGGAAATTGAAAAAAATTAGATATAGATAATAATAGAAAATTGTTTGTACCAAGTAGGTTGTTACAACTGTACATGCTGCTGTATGTTATATATGTGTGTTACAAAGTGTGAAAAATGTGTGAGTGTTCTTCGTATACATGCATTAATATTTGGATATTTTAATCAAAGTAAAAAATCTTTTAAAGGTAAGGTAATAATGTTCATTACATTACACAAGAATTTTTGAACTTTTGAAAATATGACGAATATGGAATGACCCAAGTTCATTATACTGTACTGTAACAGTTTATACTTTACTGTAACAGTTTATACTTTACTGTAACAGTTAGTTTATACTGTACTGTAACAGTTTATACTGTAATGTAACAGTTTATACTCTACTGTAACAGTTTATACTGTAATGTAACAGTTTATACTGTACTGTAACAGTTAGTTTATACTGTACTGTAACAGTTTATACTGTAATGTAACAGTTTATACTCTACTGTAACAGTTTATACTTTACTGTAACAGTTTATACTGTAATGTAACAGTTTATACTGTACTGTTCAATTCATACTGTACTGTAACAGTTAGTTTATACTGTACTGTAACAGTTTATACTGTAATGTAACAGTTTATACTGTACTGTAACAGTTAGTTTATACTGTACTGTAACAGTTTAAACTGTACTGTAATTGAACAGTTTATACTGTACTGTAACAGTAAGTTTTAAAGAACACAGAACAAAACAGTATTGCAGCTTGACTGGAATAACCAGCAACCATTGGGTTTCTGACTGGACTGATAAACTGGGTAATGATATGGCACCAGCAGGGCTGCGACATGCAGTAACAATAGATACTTAATTTTTAGCTCATCTGATTTTTTGAAAAAAAATGATGAGTTATTGTCATCACTTGAGCGGTTGTCGGCGTCGGCGTCGGCGTCTGCGTCGGCGTTGCCTGGTTAAGTTTTATGTTTAGGTCAGCTTTTCTCCTAAACTATCAAAGCTATTGCTTTGAAACTTGGAATACTTGTTCACCATCATAAGCTGACCCTGTATAGCAAGAAACATAACTCCATCTTGCTTTTTGCAAGATTTATGGCCCCTTTTGTACTTAGAAAATATCAGATTTCTTGGTTAAGTTTTATGTTTAGGTCAACTTTTCTCCCAAACTGTCAAAGCTATTGCTTTGAAACTTGGAATACTTGTTCACCATCATAAGCTGACCCTGTACAGCAAGAAACATAACTCCATCTTGCTTTTTGCAAGATTTATTGCCCCTTTTGGACTTAGAAAATCAGTTTTCTTGGTTAAGTTTTATGTTTAGGTCAGCTTTTATCCTAAACTATCAAAGCTATTGCTTTAAAACTTGCAGCACTTGTTCACCATCATAAGTTGACCCTGTACAGCAAGAAACATAACTCCATCCTGCTTTTTGCAAGATTTATGGCCCCTTTTGGACTTAGAAAATATCAGATTTCTTGGTTAAGTTTTATGTTTAGGTCAACTTTTTCTCTTAAACTATCAAAGCTATTGCTTTGAAACTTGCAACACTTGTTCACCATCATAAGCTGACCCTGTACAGCAAGCAGCGTAACTCCATCCTGATTTTTGCAATAATTATTGCCCCTTTTGGACTTAGAAAATCATTTTCTTGGTTGAGTATTATGTTTAAGTCAACTTTTCTCATAAACTATCAAAGCTATTGCTTTAAAACTTTCAACAGTTTTTCACCATCATAAGTGGACACTGTACATCAAAAAACATAACTCTATCCTGCTTTTTGCAAGAATGATGGCCCTTTTTAGACTTAGAAAATCACGGGTAGGACAATATTTCTATCACACAAAAAAAATCAGATGAGCGTCAGCACCCGCAAGGCGGTGCTCTTGTTAATAAATACTGGTTTGGGTCAATGTACTCAGCTTTGCGAAGATGTATAGTTGTATTGCCCTGAAAGAATTATTGTAACCTGCAAGTTCAGAAGTTTCTGTACATTTGTCAGGTATTTCATCTAGGCCATTACCTAGCTTGTCAGCATGTGCTTTTGTTGTTGGACAGGTGTGAACAATTTACTGCAAAATCTCTTGGCACAATCTTTGCTACCATATTTCCAGTAAAACATGAACATTTGAAGGGCTGCAGAGTGTGCTCTAATGATATGGCTAATGTGCTTGTTAAAAACTTTCAAAGATATTAATTGTGCTAGAGAAAGAGTAGCGCAAGTATAAGAGTAGTTACGGTAGTCTGCAAGTACCTGGAAATATAAATTAGGTATCAGTAACTGACCACTGTAAACATTGATGTATGATATATGATGTTTTACATGTGTCTGCTACCATTTGTTTATCACATTGTTACTGCTGGTTAGACATGTGATCTATGGGAAACTTATCCCCACAGGAACAAAGGATAGTATTGCAGGAAAAATACATTTTTCAACAGCATCAGCAGCATGGTAGGGCGTTTGTTTATTTCAGAAGACATTTGAGTAATGTTGTTTTCTTTTTATAGAGACAGAGAGTGAGTGGTACATAAACAAACTTGTCTAAAACTCCACGTTGTTGCTCTGTGAACTTGCGGTCTCCGTGGCTGAATGGTTAAGGTCACTGACTTAATCTTGCCTCTCACTGACGCGAGTTCAAGCCTCACTTGGGGCAAAGAATTCTTCATGTGAGGAAGACATCCAGCTCGGTGGTTTATACCCGGGTGTCCACCCTTGATAAAATAATGCATGAAGGGGCACCTGTGGTTTTTATCCTCCATGAAAAGCTGGAAAGTCACCATGTTGATCTTTAACTGTGTTGGAGTGACAAAAAATACTTTTGTTAAATGAGGGTCCTAACAGCTACCCTACATATTTTGTTTCAAATTATATGTTACAAGAACCTTCAAAAGACAGTAAATATTTCTGATTAATTCTACAAGCATTATACATCTAATTACCATGTTTAGCATATATTGGATAAAAGCTCCTGTGTGGTTCATTATTATTACAGTTTATGGCCTTCAATGTTCATTGCGATTGATTTTTTCAACCTTTAGGATCAAATATTGAACATTATTACAAGTTAGCTATTTGAATACACACTCATTGACTGGGAATAGAGAAAATATGCGGATATTACATGATTAGGCAGTGAGATTGTTGAACAAATGGTGTGTGCACCTGGGAAAGTGAGCATCTTTCTTATATAATTATAAAGATCGGAATTTCTGGCTGGATATGAAATTTTGCCAGGTAAATTGTTGATTTTTGGACTTTTTTTTAAATATATAGTTTAATGGTAATTTCTTTGTCCTTGACCTAAAGGGCAGGATATGAGTTTGAATTATCTTTTTATACTTGCTGCTTCTTTATGGATTCATTAAATATTCATTATAATGTTATCTAGGAGATCTTTGTACGAACTCAGGATGTTTGTAAGCTGATACATCAGCTAATTTTGTTTAGCAACTTGTCTTCTGTTTTGTGTTGGTTTACTTGAATCCTTATTTAGCAATATGTTAGTTTTGTGCAGCTTCTGTATCAGCTGCCATTTGTTTCCTGTTGTGGTTTAGCAATATAAGTAGCATTTAGTTAACCTGCCACACTGCACTTAACTCACTGATTGAGCAACTGTAACTCAGAGAATTATGGCACTGAATTCACTGATTGAGCAACTGTAACTCATAGAATTATGACACTGAATTCACTGATTTGGCTACTGTTACTCTGAAAATTATGACATTGAATTCACTATTAGAATTATGGCACTGAATTCACTGATTGGGCAACTCAAAGAATTATGACACTAAATCGACAGATTGAGCAACTGTTACTCAAAGCATTATGACACTGAATTCACTGATTAAGCAACTGTAACTTAGAGAATAAGGACACTAAATTCAATGATTGAGCAACTGTTACTTTGGGAATGATGGCACTGAATTTACTGATTGAGCAGCTGTAATGAGACCATTACGCCACTAAATTCAATTATTGAGCAACTGTTAGAAATATCACACTGAATTCACTGATTGAGCAACTGTTACTATGGGAATTACGACACTGAATGTACTAATTTAGCTACTGTTACTCGAAGCATTATGACAATGAATTCACTGATTCAGCAAGTGTTAGTTGGAGAATTATGATGCAGAATTCACTGATTGAGGTTGCTCAGAGAACTATGACACTGAATTCACTGATGGAGCAACTGTAACTCAGAGAATTATGACACTGAATTCACTGATTGAGCAACAGTTACTTGGGGAATTACGACACTAAATTCACTGATTGAGCAACTGGTACTCGGAGAATTATGACACTGAATTCACTGATTGAGCAACTGTAACTCAGAGAATTATGACACTGAATTCATTGATTGAGCAACTGTAACTCAGAGAATTATGACACTGAATTGAGCAACTGTAACTCAGACAGTTATGACACTGAATTCACTGATTGAGCAACTGTAACTCAGAGAATTATGACACTAAACACCATGATCTTGTAGTAACACTCATAGCTTTTTTAGCTCACCTGAGCAATGCTCAGGTGAGTTTTTCTGATCGCTCGATGTCCGGTGTCCGGCGTCTGTCTGTCATCTGTCGTCCGTCAACATTTAGCTTGTGTATGCGATAGAGGCTGTATTTTTCAACTGAACTTCATGAATTTTGGTCAGAATGATAACCTTGATGAAATCTAGGCTGAGTTTGAAAATGGGTCATCTGGGTTCAAAAACTAGGTCACTACGTCAAATCAAAGAAAAACCTTGTGTATGCGATAGAGGCTGTATTTTTCAATTGATCTTCATGAAATTTTGTCAGAATGATTACCATAATAAAATCTAGGCCGAGTTCGAAAATGGGTCACCCGGAGTCAAAAACTAGGTCACTAGGTCAAATCAAGGAAAAACCTTGTGTATGTGATAGAAGCTGTATTTTTCATTTTATCTTCATGAATTTTGGTCAGAATGATTACCTTGATGAAATCTAGGCCGAATTCGAAAATGGGTCATTCGGGGTCAACAACTAGGTCACTAGGTCAAATCAAGGAAAAACCTTGTGTATGTGATAGAGGCTGTATTTTTCAATTGATCTTCATAAAATTTTGTAAGAATGATAACCTTGATGAAATCTAGGCCAAGTTTGAAAATGGGTCATCCGGGGTAAAAAACTAGGTCAAATGAAAGAAAAACCTTGTGTATGCGATAGAGGCTGTATTTTTCAATTCATCTTCATGAAATTTTGTAAGAATGATAACCTTGATGAAATCTAGGCCAAGTTTGAAAATGGGTCACCCGGGGTCAAAAACTAGGTCACTAGGTCATATCAAGGAAAAACCTTGTGTATGCAATAGAGGCTGTATTTTTCATTTTATCTTCATGAATTTTGGTCAGAATGATTACCTTGATGAAATCTAGGCTGAGTTTGAAAATGGGTTATCTGGGGTTAAAAAGTAGGTCACTAGGTCAAATCAAATAAAAACCTTGTGTATGCTTTAGAGGCTGTATTTTTCAACTGATCTTCATGAAATTTTGTCAGAATAATAACCTTGATGAAATCTAGGCCAGTTTTGAAAATGGGTCATCTGGGGTCAAAAACTAGGTCACTAGGTCAAATCAAAGAAAAACCTTGTGTATGCGATAGAGGCTGTATTTTTCAATTGATCTTCATGAATTTTGGTCAGAATGATTGCCTTGATAATATCTAGGCCAAGTTTGAATATGGGTCATCGGGGATCAAAAACTAGGTCACTAGGTCAAATCAAATAAAAACCTTGTGTATGCAATAGGGGCTGCATTTTACACCGGATCTTCATGAAATTTAATCAGAATGTTTGTCTATATGAAATCAAAGTGGACTTTGATTATTGGTCATATGGGATAAAAAACTAGGTCACCCAGTCAAATTAAAGAAAAACCTTGTGTATGCAATAGGGGCTGCATTTTACACTGGATTCTCATAAAATTTAGTCAGAATGACTGCCTTGACGAAATCTAGGTCAAGTTAGAATATGGGTCATCTGTGATCAAAAACTAGGTCTTTAGGTCAGATAAAAGAAAAAACTTTGTATATGCATTAGAGACTGTATTTTTCAATTGATCTTCATGAAATTTGGTCAGAATGCTAGCCTTGATGAAATAAAGGTCAGGTTTGAATATGGGTCATCTGGGATCAAAAACTAGGTCGCTAGGATATATCAAAGAAAAACGTTTTGTATGCGATAGAGGCTGTATTTTTTAATCGAGGTTGATGAAATTTAGTCAGAATGATTGCTTTGATCAAATCTAGGTCAAATTTGAATGTAGGTCATCTTAGCTCAAAAACTAGGTCACTAGGTCAAATTGAAGAAAATGCTTTTTACACTTAAGAGACCACATTTTTGATCCAATCTTAATGAAAATTTGTCAGAATATTTGTTTCCATGAAATCACTATGTCAAACATGTTTACACTGTTATGATGTGTTTATCAGGTGAGCGACCTAGGGCCATCTTGGCCCTCTTGTTTAAATAGATCTTCAAGTTCTTACTTTGATACTGTTACTGCCATACAAATATATTTGTTACTGATGATTGATTGACAAGTTGATAGATTGATATGATGAAGATCACAGCAGGACTTCATCATTATTATTTTTAGTGATGATTGATATTGATTGATTTATTGACTGATTGATCATTGATTTTCCGAAGATCACAGTTGGACTTCATCATCATTATCTCGGCCTGGCAGATGTCTGACTTCCTACCAGGATCAATATGTATTGGATCTGGAATTTTTACCTGAAAAAACCCCAAAGAAACTAGGTTATAACAAAGACATATACACCTGGTTGTTGAATATATATAAATGTTTTCTTGTGTAGAAACCTTGGAAACTGTACTGATAGGATATAGTCAAGGAAGGAGGTGTAGTTGTCAGAATGGTTGGATTTAGTCTGCTGTCTTGTTGAGGTATATAATTAAATTACTTTTGAACAAAATTAATGTTTGAACAAAATTAATGTTAATGACGAGTGTAAACTATAGCTGGACAGTTATTCCTGAATTTAAATGGTATCATTTTGTTATATGCAAAAATGACCTGATTTTATTACTTGTCAAAGTCATCATCATCATCAACATCATCATCATCATCATCATGATCATGTTTTCTTGTTAATACATTTTATCTGTTTGATGAAGCTTGCACTACCTGGCTTTTACTTTTCAATACAGTTATATTGTATGCCCAAGGGCTTTATAATGTTAAATCATAAATTTGTATGTACAATATTTTCAAGTGATTTACCTGTCAAATGTGTTATATAACAATTTGTTTTTTATGTCTTTTATGACAGTTAACCTTCTACCTTGCTCTAGTTTTAAATAGGTGTAAGGATAAAAAACTTATGTATGTCATTGTATATAGTACAAAAACTGCTGGGTTCTGCTTGATTAAGGATGTGTTAAGGTCAAATTCATAACAGCATAAATGTAATCGGCAGTTATTTTGAATTTTGTAAGGATTAAAATTCTCATTCATGTAGTACTTTAACACAGCATTTCAAGTAGAGTGTTAAAATTATGTTGGTTTGTATTAATTGTGTTTATAGGATTACTTCAGTGTGAGTCAACCTGTTCTCATAAATTTGAAATAATTACAATCGAACAATTGATCAATATCGGATTATCAATAAAAAGATGATCTGTACTGGCATAGTTTTGAAATTAGTGAGGACAAATAGGCATTCATTGGTAGGACTTAAAATTGTTATCTTTGTGAATTAGTCACTTTAAGCAATATATTTTCAAGTGTGGAGTTTTGAGTTTCGAACGGATATAGGGCAGGTGAAAAAAGAACGTTTTAAATGACACAAATAAAAAAAATTGTTGATTTTGAAGTTTGAAACGTCGCTAGATATTAGAGAAAGGAAAAGAAAGGATTTAATTGACATGAAAAGGAAAGACGGGGGTAATAGGAGGTGTCAAGTTGGAGTAAGGTTTGACGGGAAATAATGGGGGAAAAAATACATTCTTTGTAATGTTAACAAGTATTCCATATAGTGAAAAACAGGTGTTTAGGGAAATTTCCGTCCATTAAAAATGGTCTTTAGTAAACAGATACGGAGAAAACTGCGATGGCGAAGTAGGAGAAACTCCTGGTAAGTGTAAAACTAAACATTTTAAGATACGAAGAATTATTTTGATATGTATATAAGTTTGTTTTCTTATGTTTTTATAATGTCATAATTGTGATACACACAGTTACATCAGCTTTCTTCTCCTTTAATGGAACAGATGTAAGGGATTAAAGTCTTTAAGATTTTTTTCTTGGATTCAGACCTCAAAATTTGGTATCATTTAGATTATAAGTGGAATTAGCACATTTTGCAAATTAAAGTCCAAATTCTCAATTTTCGAGGGTTAATTACACTGTTTTCTTCATCCTGTAGTCTAGCAACATTTATCATTTTTAGCTCATCTGATTTTTTGAAAAAAAATGATGAGTTATTGTCATCACTTGAGCGGTTGTCGGCGTCGGCGTTGCCTGGTTAAGTTTTATGTTTAGGTCAGCTTTTCTCCTAAACTATCAAAGCTATTGCTTTGAAACTTGGAATACTTGTTCACCATCATAAGCTGACCCTGTATAGCAAGAAACATAACTCCATCTTGCTTTTTGCAAGATTTATGGCCCCTTTTGTACTTAGAAAATATCAGATTTCTTGGTTAAGTTTTATGTTTAGGTCAACTTTTCTCCTAAACTATCAAAGCTATTGCTTTGAAACTTGGAATACTTGTTCACCATCATAAGCAGACCCTGTACATCAAGAAACATAACTCCATCTTGCTTTTTGCAAGATTTATTGCCCCTTTTGTACTTAGAAAATCAGTTTTCTTGGTTAAGTTTTATGTTTAGGTCAGCTTTTATCCTAAACTATCAAAGCTATTGCTTTAAAACTTGCAACACTTGTTCACCATCATAAGTTGACGCTGTATAGCAAGAAAAATAACTCCGTCCTGCTTTTTGCAAGATTTATGGCCCCTTTTGGACTTAGAAAATATTCGATTTCTTGGTTAAGTTTTATGTTTAGGTCAACTTCTTCTCTTAAACTATCAAAGCTATTGCTTTGAAACTTGCAACACTTGTTCACCATCATAAGCTGACCCTGTACAGCAAGCAACATAACTCCATCCTGCTTTTTGCAATAATTATTGCCCCTTTTGGACTTAGAAAATCATTTTCTTGGTTGAGTATTATGTTTAAGTCAACTTTTCTCATAAACTATCAAAGCTATTGCTTTAAAACTTGCAACAGTTTTTTCACCATCATAAGTGGACACTGTACATCAAGAAACATAACTCTATCCTGCTTTTTGCAAGAATGATGGCCCTTTTTAGACTTAGAAAATCATGGGTAGGACAATATTTCTATTACACAAAAAAAATCAGATGAGCATCAGCACCCGCAAGGCGGTGCTCTTGTTTTAAATATATTATTAATTGTTGTATTTGTCATCTTCAAAGAGTCAGAATGTTATGTCATTAAAAATTTATGAGTGTAATTCCATTATGGTCAATATTATAGATTGTTTAGCCTTCTGCTTGATCAGTTGTCCATGAACTGTTTATATACAAGGCCTGTATACAGTTATCACTTTAAGAAAACCAAGACACTAAGTTTCTAAGTAATGTTGTAGGTTGATTATTTTATGCCTTTTATTTTAATTATTGACCTCACTTTACATGATAGTACATGATAAGGCCAGACAACACTATTGATCTCATAAGCTCTGTCACATGATTCTCATGCTGTTCTAGTTAAATGGCACCATTATTATCAATTTGTTCAGCACCCTAAGCATTTTGTTTATAGCTGTAGTTTTAGGCTTGGGGACATTTCAGAATTAAGTACTTTTTTGTAGTCAGAATGTGAGACACCAGAACACGAAATAAGAATCGTGGAAAAAAGTAGTTATTTTCTCAGAAGCTTTATTGGAAGTTATGACATAATTACTGTGTCATCATTGTTCAGTGTAGCGGAAAAAACACTTTCATAAAGCTGTAGTTTTATGCTCTCATAAAAGAAAAGGATTGGTTTGCAGGAACTTTTGTAGAGATAGGATTGAAATTACTCATTACAGGGAGAGGTAGTGTTTATAGATCAAATAATGCTTATTCACAATGTTAATAGCAAAAATTGACGGGACAAGGAAGTCTACGGTTCTGGTAACTGTTATAGAAGTTTTGGTCTTAATTGTGACATCTTCACAAAACCTTTCAAGGCATTGTTGAAAAAATTGGATTGTTGATTGGGGATCAGTCGTCTGACTGGCTATTGTTGACCGCAATTTTGAAAGTGACCAATGGCAGAGTTTTATAAACTTTTAATGTGGAACTGACCAATAACCTTTCTACCTCGCCCTAATTGCTGTTTTTGCCACTAACTTTCTGCCAGAGAGTCTTCTTTATCAGTGTCATCTGTATATTTTTGTTAAGTTTTGTTTTCAGTATAATATTATGTAGGTCATTCAGTTATAGTGTACACATCCAAACATGATACATAGCTGTCGGAGGTCAGGCAGCTTTCTTGGAAAGTGGATTTGGGTTTTGCTGTTTAATTGTTTAGGGTAACAGCCGGAGGAGCGTAGGGTAACAGCAGGAGCGTTTTTAGTCTGGTATAAATTTTGTCTTCACTTTGATGCGACTTGTCTCCTATATTTTTTTTTCGTTACAGTATCTTTTTGTTGTGGGCCTACTTTGCGATGCATGGTTCTAAATTGGCTGTGTTTGGGGTGCTCTGTGCTTCTGGGAAATCTACGCTTACCATTTCTTTTGGCTTATATCTTACAGTATTAATTTCATCGACTGTGTCAACCATTTATTTAGGTGGACTTTCTTGTATGGTGGGCTTGATATCACCGCACCTGTTCCTGAAGATTTTTAGAAAGTATTTTTTTATTGAGCATGACTGTACATGAAAGATTTGTTATGTATTTTCTGTCACAGTCAATATACATTACCTCATAGAGAATGTATGTAAAGGCATGTCTAAATTCTGAATGCTTTTACCAGCTGTTGCAGTATAAAGCTGTGGTTTCCATTAAGTTTATTGCATTGAACTCCTGTGCAAGTGAATATAAGATGTGGAAGGTATATATTTAGGACAAAATTGAAATATCACATGTGAGGTTAGTTTTGTGTAAATTTTTTATGCTGATTTTGTTTGATATAATGGTATCGATCTGTTTACCATTTTCCTACACAGTTTTAGCTTTATGAAATAGTGATGGTCATTCAGTATATCCAGAGTATATAATATTCCTTCCTCTTGTGCCAGTATTTTCACTTTAGTTTGCTTGATAAGGGCCAGTCAGCGTATTTCTTGTTTTTGTTACATTACCAATTTAAAATTGCCACACACATAAATGATAACCAGTTAACATTACAAGTGCATTCCTTGCCTTTTAAACTATCAGAAAGTTACTTAGTTCCTAACTGAAAATTATTATATAGAAGGCGAGGATAGGAATTTATGGTATTGTTTTCTCCTGTATTTTGATTCAAATTTAGTTCATGTGGGGAAGTTAGCAGCTGCAATTTGTGAGGACTGGTGGGAAGGGAGTGAATACTGTGATGCATTAAAGCCAGTTTAGGGTGTAGTAACATAGCCTGTTGTTGAAATGAAATAGATATTATGTACTTGTAAGTCATTCCATTTTGATAAATATAGAACATGCAGTCAGCAGCTATTCTTATAGCTAATTGAATAGTTTTTATTGACAAACCACATCAGACCCTGAACAGGTTGAAGTGAGAATGAATGATGTACTATATTTGGACCTGTCGACAGTTACATAGCTGTTGACAGCCTTTCCTGTCAACAAACAATTTATCTATTGTTATCTTTGTTTTTGTTTGATCTTTCATCATCTTTTTTTTTTGAGGTTTTACACTTGTTTCAGTCTTTGATTTTAGAAGTACAGTACAACAGTGCTTGCTTGAGTGCTGATGCTAAAGCCACTAGGCTCACTTGAGGTATTCTTGTTGCCCAGGTCATATTCCTCATATTTTCTGTGTTGAGGTAGCTGGAAACCCTGCCCATTTCATATTCCTCATATTTTCTGTGCTAAGGTAGCTGGAAACCCTGCCCAGGTCATATTACTCATATTTTCTGTGCTAAAGTAGCTGGAAACCCTGCCCAGGTCATATTTCTCATATTTTCTGTGTTAAGGTAGCTGGAAACCCTGCCCAGGTCAGCTGGAAACACTGCCCAGGTCATATTACTCATATTTTCTGTGTTAAGGTAGCTGGAAACACTGCCCAGTAGCTGGAAACCCTGCCCAGGTCATATTCCTCATATTTTCTGTGTTAAGGTAGCTGGAAACCCTGCCCTGGTCATATTCCTCATATTTTCTGTGTTAAGGTAGCTGGAAACCCTGCCCAGGTCATATTCCTCATATTTTCTGTGCTAAGGTAGCTGGAAACCCTGCCCAGGTCATATTCCTCATATTTTCTGTGCTAAGGTAGCTGGAAACCCTGCCCAGGTCATATTACTCATATTTTCTGTGCTAAGGTAGCTGGAAACCCTGCCCAGGTCAATATCCTCATATTTTCTCAGTGCTAAGGGATATCTGCGTAAAACCCTGCCCAGGTCATTATTCCTCATATTTTCTGTGCTAAGTAGTAACTGGAAACCCTGCCCAGTCAATTCCATATTCTGTGCTTAGGTAGCTGGAAACCCTGCCCAGGTCATATTACTCATATTTTCTGTGTTAAGATAGCTGGAAACCCTGGATCACTTGCGCACCATACCTTTGCTGCTATGAGAGATTGGTACATATTCATCAATAAAATCACACATATTGTCTGTAATATAATATACAAGCTTCATTTAAGTGTATGCAGTAAAACCTGCATATTTTATACATCAAAGGAGTTTTAGCTGTACTGTTTTAAATATAATCTAATTAATAAAATATAAGCAAGAATATCTATTTTCCAAGTCCAAAGATTATATAAAAAAAATTTGGGTGACCAATGTCAAAACTCCAGCTTCTGAGGACAGTTGTGAAATTGACAAACAGCACAGCACAGCTTGGCAACATTCTCTGACAAATCTTTTATTTTCATGCGGTTGGTAGACATTACTATCTTTTTTGAAGTTTTTGGATACGATGGTACTACAGTCAAGCCTGTAGCAAGCAGCCAGCCGTCGAGAGTGGTACAGTTCAACTGCTGCTTAAGAACTTAACTGGAAATAAGAACAAAAATATCAATTTGGGAAGTTTGCTGAATGACAGTGCTTAAAGCAAATGAATACTTCATAGACAGTTCCAGCTGTACACAAGAAGGCATATTCCTTGAGAATATTCATATCCATCATTTTATGCACACAGCCTAACAATTTTGTTCCATCATGGAGTCTGTCTTTCAAAATTAATTTATATCTTATTTTCTCTTTCTGTTAACAACTCATTAAAAGTTATGTCATATAAAAAGGTGGATATCAAAGGGGAGGTGGGACATAGATCATGAGAATAAATTAGGGAGATCCCAATCTTGCCCCTTTCCTGGTTTGATAGGGATCATGAAATAGAGGGGTTGAAAAAATCTGTCAAATCAAACTTGCTTGATCTGGACTTAAAAGAAGCAAGATCTTGTGAAAGTACCGTACATTCCTACTTTTTAAGCTGTTTAACAATATATGAGCTGTGCCATGAGAAAACCAACATAGTGGGTATGCGACCAGCATGGATCCTTTTAAAGCCTGTTGGAATTGGAGAAACTGTTAATCCGCGCAGTCTGGTCAGGATCCATGCTGTTCGCTTTTAAAGCCTGTTGGAATTGGAGAAACTGTTAGCGAACAGCATGGATCCTGACCAGACTGCGCGGATGCGCAGGCTGGTCTGGATCCATGCTGGTCGCATACCCACTATGTTGGTTTTCCCATGGCACGGCTCATATGTTATATAACTCATTTTATCTTTTCAAAATTTTGACTGACTTACATAAATTCTTTGTTACATTTTCATCCAAAATGAACCAGGTCAATATTTTGTGTCACATTTATTACACCAGTGAGGATGAATGATTTCCCCATAAAAAAAAAAACAACATATCTTCGTGTTTATCTTTATGAACCTTTTTAGCACCAAAGTTGAATCAGAGCTTTTTTTTAAAATTTATTTATCTACAGTGTCACGCATTATCGTGACTTGTGGTAACTTGCTAATTTTTGGGGCATATTAATTTCCAAACTAAATCTTCACAACAAAAGGATGTAATTCTATTTACCTTTTAGGTTTTATGACAAATCTTGAATCTCACCATCTGATAACCAGCAAATGTAACAGATGTCATTTCTATTATCACCAAAAACCATCAGAAGTCTGCCCATCAGATTCAATTTACATGTTTTCAATCACATGGCTGATCATGTGATGAGCAGTGTTACTAAAAATAGCTCAAATACTCTTCAGTTGTTTCCTGCACTTCTTTCTTGACAGGTGAGGAGAACTTTTAATTGGTGTTTAGATTGCCCTGTGGACATGAGTGACTGAATACCTTTAATTAATCGTTCAGATGATATGAGAATAGCTACTTCATTAACATTTATAATTAGTCATGTACATTTATGCAACATATTTCGTGTCATTTGCAAGGTTTAAACAGCTTTGTCATGGTGTTTTGAGTCCCGAACGTGAAGTTACTGGTGTTTCTTGTTCTCGGCTGCAGTTGGATAATATACATAAATTTCTTGATATTGTAATATCATGATATACTTAAATGAATATTGAAATGATTAAGATATTTTGTTACATTAGACTCTGGATTTTATAAGTGAAAATGAGACATAATATTAATATAAGGAAATTATTGGAAGCTGATGTTTATGAAGGAAACATTTTAATGGAACGTTTGGAAGCATAGGAAAATGAAATGCTTTTCTTATTGGAAACTATTTTCGGTGCTGAAGAAAGTGAAAATGGTGATCCCATGTCTGTAGGATTTTAGTAACTGCCTTGAATATTTCAAACATTTTATCTGCGAAAAGGTATAAAAATGGTGTTTGCTCCACCACCTGTGTTCCTGCATTTGGCCTCTACACTAATGCCAAGGAGGAAGTCAAGGTGAATTTGTCTGTCTCTTGTTATTTATATAGTTTATAAATCTGTGTGTAAAATGCAAATATACAATATAATAAATGTATATGTGTAACATACAAAAAATGACATCAGCATTTAATTGTGTTATGCTATTTTTAGCTCGACTATTCGAAGAATAGTCTAGCTATTCTACTCACCCTGGCGTCGGCGTCGGCGTCGGCGTCGGCGTCACACCTTGGTTAAGTTTTTGCATGCAAGTACATACAGCTATCATTTAAAGGCATATAGCTTTGAAACTTATTTATTCTTTTTCTAGGTCAATTACCAACCTCACTGGGTCAAGTTCCATAACTCTAACATGTATTTTGAGCAAATTATGCCCCCTTTTGGACTTAGAAAATTCTGGTTAAAGTTTTACATGCAAGTTACTATCTCCAAAACTAATGCAGATATTGAATTGAAACTTCACATGTGTCTTCGGGGTTATAAAACTAGTTGATAGCACCAAGTCCCATAACTCTGACCTTCATTTTGGCCAAATTATGCCCCCTTTTGTACTTAGAAAATTTTGGTTAAAGTTTTGCGTGCAAGTACATACAGCTATTACTAAAAGGCATATAGATTTGAAACTTATTTTTTCTTTTTCTAGATCAATTACCTACCTCACTGGGTCAAGTCCCATAACTCTGACATGTATTTTGGCCAAATTATGCCCCCTTTTGGACTTAGAAAATTCTGGTTAAAGTTTTGCGTGCAAGTACATACAGCTATTACTAAAGGCATATTGATTTGAAACTTATTTTTTCTTTTTCTAGATCAATTACCTATCTCACTGGGCCAAGTCCCATAACTCTGACATGTATTTTGAGCAAATTATGCCCCCTTTTGGACTTAGAAAATCCTGGTTAAAGTTTTACATGCAAGTTACTATCTCCAAAACTAATGCAGATATTAAATTGAAACTTCACATGTGTCTTCGGGGTTATAAAACTAGTTGATAGAATCAAGTCCCATAACTCTGACTTGTATTTTGGGCAAATTATGCCCCCTTTTGGACTTAGAAAATCCTGGTTAAAGTTTTGCGTGCAAGTACATACAGCTATTACCAAAAGGCATATAGCTTTGAAACTTATTTATTCTTTTTCTAGGTCAGTTACCAACCTCACTGGGTCAAGTTCCATAACTCTTAACATGTATTTTGAGCAAATTATGCCCCCTTTTGGACTTAGAAAATTCTGGTTAAAGTTTTACATGCAAGTTACTATCTCCAAAACTAATGCAGATATGGAATTGAAACTTAACATGTTTCTTCGGGGTTATTAAACTAGTTGATAGCATCAAGTCCCATAACTCTGATATGCATTTTAGTCAAATTATGTCCCGTTTCGAACTTAAAACTCTTTTGATATTTAACATTTTGGGTAATAATTTCCTGCTTCTGTGACAATATTTCGAATAGTCGAGCTTGGCTGTCTTACGGACAGCTCTTGTTCTTTTTGTTTGAATGTAGAATTTTAAAGCAAGTCTTTAAGAAAGAGGTGCATCAAAAAAGCCACCAGCTTTAAATCAGCTTCGTTGTTTATGTTTAGGGATAAGGGCTAATATTGTATTGCTGTTTTATGGCCAAAAAGTCTTGTCATTCTACATTCTATGCAACTTTATAGCTGTGATTGACTGGTCAGTATTATACAGTAAGAGATTTTGTTTTTACATAGTTTGTGACAGTATATTAATAAGAATAAGAAGATATTGACGAGTCTTGTATTCTGGCCTTGGTATTCATATGATGTTTTCTTCCTAGACAATGACTTTAAGTTCTGTTTGAATGGTTGTGGTGTTTCCAGAAATGGCTCTCTAGAAAATATCTTCTGCTTTCAAGGCAGTTGTGAGAGAGCCTGTGTGTAACAGTTACTACAGAGGTGCTAGCAGATCTGAACCTTTAGGCAGCATATATATACACACCTTGAGAATGCATTCTGCAACATTCTAATATGCTTTTCTCTGTTAAAACACTCTTACGCTAGAATCACATCACATTAACGTGCTGTGATGTCAATGTTTTGTTGCTGCTATATTTCATGTACTGTTTTAAATTAAGGGCATATTTAAGAATTGAAATAATTTATAGCAAAAGAGTGTTTTAACACTATTAATGCACTCTGGTGGTAATACGTTGTACAAATAATTTCACTCTGGCTGTGACGTCATGTCATTATTACACCTGATGTTATAATAACCGCCCATTGTACATAATAGTGTTAAAACGCTCTTTTTTGCTATAAATTATTTCTTAATTAGGGCACCAATCATTATTCACATTTATAGGGAGGATATACTTTTGCATTTACATTATATTTATGGCAACAATTACAATGATACTTCCACTTAAACAAAATACTGACATGAACTGCGCTTTAATTTTTATGGTATTGCACAATATTAACTGCACAAATTCCCCTTATTATCAAGTTATTTGTGCTAATGACAACATTTCTGACACATGTTTAGAGAGTCATTTTCACATTTCATACCAAATTGGGTGATTTGTGTCCCATCTTTAGCACTATGATATTTTATGTCATTGTTAACCATCAAATAACCTCCCACAAGTCATCGATATTGTTCCTTTAAGTTCTGTGCAGTTTTTAGTGGTATTAACATGTATTTTGTATACATTAGATGGTCTAAGTTTTTTATAACCATGACTTGTACAAATGACCACAAAATGTGGGAGGGCAGTTGTCATTTTGATAATAAATATACACTATAATCTACAGGTCAATTATTGTTATTGTTTTGAAGACTTGATGTGTGTGAGACATTAAGTAGTAATCATACTAATTTTGAATGCATGTGCGTGTTAAAAAAAGTCTGTATTTTTGTGTAATATATCCAGTTACTTACTATTTTACTTAAGTGTTAGAAATTTTTATTTTATAGTCAAGTTTAATATAATTTATTTATTCATTGATTTACTTTATTTTATAATTTAGAAAGCTCTTTTCTAGTTTAGAGTCAAGGGGCTGAACTCTTTCCTTAGACTAAAGTCAAGGGGCTTAACTCTTTCTTTAATTTAATGTCAACGGGCTGAACTCTTTCCTTAGATTAAAGTCAAGAGCTTTAACCCTTTCCTTACTTTAATGCCAAGGGGCTGAACTCTTTTCTTAAATTAACGTCAGTGGGGCTTAACTCTTTCTTTAATTTAAAGTCAAGGGGCTGAACTCTTTCCTTAGATTAAAGTCAAGGGGTTTAACCCTTTCCTTACTTTAATGTCAAGGGGCTGAACTCTTTCCTTAATTTAAAGGAAGATCATCAAGGTGTTGGGTATATAGGCTTGTAAATAATATGATGAAGGGCAAAAGCCTTCTTGTTCATGTTGGTTGTAAAATCACTTGTATCACAGTCTATGTTTAATGGACTTGAGACCAGTCTGCAATACCACATTCAGAACTTAAAACATTATTATAAAATTCAGGGAGGAGTGTGACATCATATGCCAGTCATTTTAAGAAAAAAATGTGACATTTTAAGCTGATAGAAATGTTTCATCTCAAAGTTGCTCAAACACAGTATCTATG
The DNA here is from genome assembly GCF_021730395.1 of Mercenaria mercenaria. NCBI lineage: Eukaryota > Metazoa > Mollusca > Bivalvia > Venerida > Veneridae > Mercenaria > Mercenaria mercenaria. The sequence continues at coordinate 70,955,771 of NC_069375.1, forward strand.
AACTATAATGGCAACAAATTATGATCCTGTTGTATCAGTGGCATTAGATACATGACTTTACTTTATATGAGGGATGAAATATGGCATCACATAACATTTTTCTGAAGGAAAGTGTTATATATATAAGGATGTTTTTTCTCAAGTGTTACACCAGCTGGTATATATATTTATGAATCACTGCAAATGATGAATTGTTTTGTAAAGTTAAAAGTCTTTTGAGTTAACTGATGATAATTTACTGTCAACCATTGTGCTACATTCACCTACTTTATTCTCATTCAACACTCTTAAAGGCCCATTACTAAGGGAAAGTGAGTTGGCAATTTTTTTCATAGCCAGTGCATAGACTTCTGCAAGACACTAAATAATGAAGATTGGCAGGTCAAAATTTACAGAAGGTCTTTGGAACTCAAAGAAATGTATGTGTATTTTGTTGAAATTTCAATGAATTGACAGAATGACCCCCCAGGTCTTTTTAACGTTCTTCATACTTCATAGAAAAATAATTGTACATATACTGCGATTTATTTCGAATTTCTACATACCAACTTTCATTTTCCAGTAAAATGAAATAGTTTCTGTGCTTTTTAAAAGAAATTAAAATGTTCACTTTCCTTAGTATTGGACCTTTAAGTAAATGAGCCGTGCCATGAGAAAACCAACATAGTGGGTTTGCGACCAGCATGGATCCAGACCAGCCTGCACGCTTTAAAAGCGAACAGCATGGATCCTGAGCAGACTGCGCGGATACGCAGGTTGGTCTGGATCCATGCTGGTCGCAAACCCACTATGTTGGTTTTCACATGATGCGGCTCATTGTGTTTTTGAAAACAACAGTTTAGATGGTGTTGAGAGGTGATGGGGGTTTGATATTTAAATCATTATAATTTAGTACCTTGACAAGCATTATGAACTTAAAAGTTAGGCTAGCTGTGCACACTTTAATGAAATGCACACATGGGTGGGGTACCACAAAAAAAAGTATCAAAACAAGGATATAGGTTAATCAGTACATTTAAATGTTAAAAAATTGCATTGTCTTCAGCCACAAGGTTGAACACTAGACAAACAGGAAATTCAGTTATTTATCAATTGGTGTTGAACATGTCAGTGTAACAACTGGTTAACTCCATGTTAATGTTTATACAGTTAGGCCTTTTATTTTTGATCTTTCGGTTTACGGAACCGCCGCTCAAAAAAACGTGTTTTCAGAAAAAAAATAAAATTGGAAAAACGTGATTTTTTTATTTCCTCCGCTATGACATGAAAGCTTGCATAAGAAAAAATGCATCGCGTATTCCAAAAAAAAAAAAAAAAGTCTCGTTCTTCCAATATTCGTCACGGCGAACGAGTCAAATCAACATTAGGAATTCCTATTCCTATAATTCTATTTTTAAACTGCATATCTTATGCATGACGTAAACGTCCCATTAAAATTTCCGATATATACTGCGCCCAATCAGCATGCTTGTTACGCAATTTACGAAACATTTAAAAATGGCTGCGCCCAGGCTGTATTATTTCCAAAGTTTTGAAGTAATTTTAATGAAAATGCAAGAACATTCAAAGTTGCAATGTAGTGCTTTCCTGAAAAAATGGCCAATTGTCGGTGATATGCAGTCTGTATTTAGTATACAACTACGTTTATGGTAACTGTTGTTCCAACAGCGCAATGCTTATTACGGTGATTCTATGCACCCCTTATTACGCGAACTTGAAAGCATTTTTTCCCGAAAAATATCATTTAAATACACAATGATGACAGTACTTTTGTTTGATGATATAAACTGGTACAGGGGACATTAAAACTGTGTAATAATTTGTAAGGCCCGGTAAGCAAACGTTTTGCCTGTACAGCTTTTTGGCGTCCGGTAACCTTTTGTTTATAAGTTATGAATTACATATTTTTAATGAAATTATTGTACGTTATATATTAACATCAGATTAATGTTGATTAATGTTGATTATAGATGTAATTACTGTCTTTTCCAATGTAGCTGTGCAGTAGATGTGGCAAGACAAATATTGACTAACAGAATTTTCAAAGATCATTGCAAAGATGAACTGTTGTGTTACATTAGGCGTAGTCCTGGCTTCCAAAACTCTAAATGCCGCTTTTTTATATTTTGTTTTTTCATAGTTGCAGCTTTTCCAAATCCAGTATATAAACAGAGAGCGCTGAAGTATCTTAAGCTACGTTAGGCCTATTCATAAAATAAATTAACAAATACCAAGAAAACCATATGAGGAAAGGCAAGGCTTCCAGTTAACAGACATAGGCTAGGTGTCTGTTTACCAGATGGCTAGACACTTCCTATTCCTAACACTTAAAAAGATAATTGCTTATTAGGCACAGTGCAGTGTATGTTGTCATCTGGAACAACTGATACGATACGTATTAGACCTTCCTGGTTGTCATATAGCTGTACCCCTAAGTTTCAGACTGGGTCCATAAACAGCCAAGATGCTTGAAAGCTGCTGAGTGTAAAATCATATATCCATGGGTTTAAGATCTGACAGTGTTGTTCAAATTTGGGGAATATTAGATTCTTCCATCTGTTGTTTTAACAGAAGGTATTAATTTCAGTCAGTGTTGAACATATGACTTCTATGTCTCCAATCATTTAGTTTGTGAGAATATATGCAGTTTTTATGTATACAGTCCTTTCAAGAAAAATGTTACAGCTACCTGCCCAGCTGTATATTAATGTAATTTCACAGAAATACCAAGACAAAAATTTTTCTCAAGCTGCTATAACAAGCCCCAAGGCTCATTTTTAATCAAATATAACCAAGGTCACAGGTATCTTTGCAGGAAAAAGCATCAAAAGTGGGAAAGAAGATTATAACATGCAGCCTGTGTAATGTTATGTAGAATTTACCCATATTCCTTTCAAAGGTCCGTTTCCTACGGAAAAAAAATATTCTGATTCTGTTTTTTAATTTTATTTTTTTTCCCTCCTCCTACGACCCTGTGTCATCCTGGCGGTTCGTAAACCAAAAGATAAAAAAATAATGGCCTTAGCCAGTTTTTGTGCTGAAGTGACAACTTGTCATATTTTATTTCATCAACAGTCATTCAGTTGAAATGACAAGTTGCCAAATCTTCCATATAATTACCAGGTGGTGTGTTAATTAGTGCTTATTGATACATGTTACACAATATAGTTATATGCCTAATTATGTGATAATTGCTTATCAGGCTCTCTACATCTAGATAGATAATTATAGTTGTTTTTGGGCTGGCATCAGTTGCTTCCAGGTTTATCTGGAATATTAAAACCAGTTTGCAAGACTTGATTCAGAAAAAAAGTTAGTTTTTTAGCTCGACTATTCATAGAATAGTGAGCTATTGCACTCGCCCATGCGTCGGCGTCCGCGTCGGCGTCCGCGTCCGCGTCCCGATTTTGGTTAAGGTTTTGTATGTAAGCTGGTATCTCAGTAACCACTTGTGGGAATGGATTAAAACTTCACACACTTATTCACTGTGACAAACTGACTTACATTGCACAGGTTCCATAACTCTATTTTGCTTTTTTACAAAATTATGCCCCTTTTTCGACTTAGAAATTTTTGGTTAAGGTTTTGTATGTAAGCTGGTAACTCAGTAACCACTTGTGGGAATGGATTGAAACTTCACACACTTATTCACTGTGATGAACTGATCTACATTGCACAGGTTCCGTAACTCTATTTTCCTTTTTTACAAAATTATGCCCCTTTTTCGACTTAGAAATTTTTGGTTAAGGTTTTGTATGTAAGCTGGTATCTCAGTACTTACTAATGGGAATGGATTGAAACTTCACATACTTGTTCACTATCATGATCTGACATGCACTAAGCAAGTCCCATATTTCTACTCTCTTTTTTTTTCAAAATTATGCCCCTTTTTCGACTTAGCAGTTTTTGGTTAAATTTTTGTATGTAATCTGATATCTCAGTATCCACTAATTGGAATGGATTGAAACTTCACACACTTGTTCACTGTCATGATCTAACATGCACTGTGAAGGTCCCATAACTCTACTTGGCATTTTTACAAAATTATGCCCCTTTGACTTAGCAGTTTTTTGTTAAGTTTTTGTATGTAAGCTGGTATCTCAGTATCCACAAATTGGAAAGGATTGAAACTTCACACACTTGTTCACTGTCATGATATGACATGCAGTACAGAGGTTCAATACCTCTACTTTGCATTTTACAAAATTATGCCCCTTTTTCAACTTTTGTATTCATTCAATTGACAAGGCTGTTGAATAGTCGAGCGTTGCTGTCCTCCGACAGCTCTTGTTTATATGGGTTGAGCATCATTTTTAGCGGTGTTTCAGTTATGTAGGCAGTGGTTCATTGAAGTTCCATAAGGCTTTCAATTTTATGCTGAAAAACAGATAATGCTGCTAGTCAATTAGAGACTTCACATAACTGAACGGTTAGAAAAACGCTACAATATCATACATGAAATTATGAAGACAGGGTCATAAAGGGAGATAATCAAAACATTGCATTTTACATAACTTTCTATAATGCTGATCATACACTCAAACCTATGACAAATACATGAGAAAACAATTATCATAACACTGAATTTAACTAGTAAATAATATATTTCATGTTCATAATAAAAAATGTGCCACAGTCGCATTTTAATCAAAGGCATTGTTAGCCTTTAACCTCCCCTTGTTTCGCGGATTTCTTTCTGCACTGACCTGTTCTAACTTAATTGATAACTTCCGAAGTGCAGAGGCAGAGGGGGAAATAGTGGTTAAATTGATTGTATGACCTGTAAACAGACAATTACTAATAATACCTTATGATATTACTATGAAATGGTTATCATTTGAAAAATCTATCCTCATCATTATCCGCCTGCTTCTGTGTCATCATAATGAATACCACTCCTTTTCAAAATTCAAATTTGCAAAATTCAAGAAGTTCCTGTAACACCAGTAGAATGATGCATTATAATAAAATTATAGTGTATTAAAGGGCCTTAATGGTTTAAATTTTTATCTTAAAAAGGAGAGTAAACAGCTTTCCAGATAGATGTAGTCTGGCTACCGACTAGATTATCTTTTTTTTTTCTGTAAAAATTCTGTCTTCATCAGTCCTGGCTCAGATTATCTATGTTTTGAGAAGACAAGGGACATAATTATACAAAATTTGAATAGCCTCAGGAGTTATCTCCTTTGAACAAAACATACGGTCTGAACACAGACTAAGACAGATGTTATATGTACTTACATGGTCAGAAAAGCACTACTTTTAATATAGCACATAAACTGTTATAGTTAGAGCCATAAAGGGAGGTAATAAAAACAATTGAATCAATAAAACATTCTAGTATATTCAGCAATATTAAAACCTTCCACAAATGTTAAAGAAAGCATTTATTGGAAATAGGATTTAACAAAAAATTAATGTATGGCAGCCACATTATATACAAAGGCGTAACATGAGCCTTTAAGTTTTGTTTCCTGAAATAATAAAAAAATTCAACGACTATAACAATATATAAGAAAGTGTGTTTTATATTTGTATTGATATTAAATGCTCTGCACCCGAATATTTTCTAAAGAGCTGTCATTAGATTTTTGTCAGTACAGTGCCAGAACTTTTTGTTTAATTATTCTGACAGTTCAATGGAATATATTATATTTCATTAACTATATGAAACAATATAAATTATTATTAGCATTATAGGTTTGAGGGTTGGAGTGTTCCATATTATATAAATAATAAAATTTCAAAAACATGATAACGGTACTTGTTACGTTTATCGGCTTATCTGTTTGGAATGAAATGGTTTTCCAATAGTATTCAGCAATAAATTTTGCTGCCTGAAGGGTTATAAAGAGCATGTGGGTGTTTATATTATACAGAGTCTGGAGGTCATCATACAGTGTACTGATTCACTTTTAGTACTTCAAGAGCTTGCACTTTTAGTCACACGAAACCATGCACTTCACTAACTTCTCACTGAAGAGTGCAGCACTTTCACATACTTTTTTTCCTGAAGTTTGTTTGGCATAATTAGTTTGAAGAATGTTCACTTTAAATACATCCAATGATAAATTGTTTCTGAAATTGGCTCAAGTTATTGGTATATTTTGTAATATTGATGTGGTGAACGGTGTCGGAATTAAGTGTTAGCGGATATTTTTGCTGGCAGTTTTATTAAGTTACTGACAATGATTTAGAAATCTTTGCCTTCTGGAATTATGTTACTTCAAAACATATTGTAAGTTTTTGTTTCTTTGAAATGTTTTTGTAATTTTGTTAAAGTGAAAAATATGAAATTATTTTTTTAATTGTATCATATAATTGCTGTTGGAGCATCTTATGCAATCTGTTTGAAGTCAGTTTGAATGAAAATTAATAGAAAATTAGCCAGCTGTTTAATTAGTATTAGTTTACAGTAGGGACTTCTGTTACTGTGGTTACTGCAGATAAGATGCTTGTCTGGCTACTTTTCAAAGTTGTTTTTTTAAAAATCATATCGCATGTATTCGGACCTTTTTGTCTTTGGCAAGAAAAAGGACATAATTACACAAAATTTGAAAAGTCTCAGGAGTTATCTCCTGTGAACAAAACATAGGGTCTGAACACAGCCTATTAAGATGCTGCCCTGGCAAGCTACATACTGTGCACCAATAAAAAGAAGTGACAAGATAGAAAATATTAGTCAGAATTTTGGAACCATTAAATTTAAGACTGCAACTGATATAATGACAGCAGCTATTAAATGTATATCACTGGTGAAAAAAAAAATGGCATCATATCAACAAAATTTAATCAACTCTGTTGATTAGAAATTCTTAATAAATTCTTTGAAGAATAATGCAGGAACAATATTACTTATATATCCCAGGATGCTATTGATTCAGGAGCTGAATTCAGGGATATGGTAGAGATTACAAGTAACAAGCATTAATGATGTAATAAAAGATACTACAATATATTCAGAAGTTGTTTTACAGATCGTTAACATATTAGTTTATTAAGATGCATTATTATCTTTGTGCCAAACCATTGATTAAGTGTTGTGTATGAAGTGTTAATACAAAATATTTTGTGTTGTACCTCTTGGAAAAGAAACAGTAAAATGTTGTAATGGTTTAGAGCATCTGAGCGGAAAATTTGATGTTGCCATTAAAGAAATTATATTATAAAACTGTTGAAAAAGGAAAGATTGTTTCTTTGTTTAATATTTCATAGTTTTAGTCTCTTTCTTTCATGTTCCAGTTTTCTCAGTTTGAAGTATTTTTGTCTGTATTCTATCCAAAAAGCATTTCTTTTTTCTGTGTTTTGGATGATGTTATACAATATGTTGTATTAAAGGGAGGTTATTGGGAATACCATATTTGATAAAACTGGGTCATCAGTAGTAGGCCAAATATTTCTAAACAAATTTTCAGCCAAGGTAAATAATGATATATGGAAGATTTTGCCTTTTGTTGTAGATTCTGTTTCATTAAAATTTTCATCCTCATTTTGTAGGCTTATATAGTTTTGATTTTATTTGTGCAGCAAATGTGACAAAAACGTACACATTTTGAGTCTTTAAAATTAAAATGCCAAATACCCAAGATGGTAAAGTCATCAGTAGAATAATAAGCACATGTTTTTGTTCCAGAATTAATCAGGTTTCTCTCATTAGGTTCTTGTTTTGATAATTTCTTGAAGCCATATTGTTCTCCTTGAATCCCATGAAGGTGTCTTCCCTGATCCATTAATGGCACTTTTGCTTTATGTTCTTTGGCACAACTTTGAGAAACATCACTTTGATGATAGAAGGCAAATACATATGTACCGGAAATATAATTTTTGCATCTTGGATAGCCTGGGCCTGAATCGTGACCTAGGACTGGAATTTGACAATACGTATACATGTCCATGAACCCCTTACTGAGGAATCGCGCCTGTATTCGTCGATGCTTGATGTCTGAAACTTTGATAATTTGCTGTAACTTCATCTATAACAAATTCATACAGCTGAATTTTTCCCAAACCATCATCAGCTGCAGGATGAAGGTTGCTGCCAAGTTTCCTTGCAATCTAGATACATCTGACAAATTCCAGAGCAAAATGAAAATCAAGCATTTTTAAGTCTTAAGTTTCAGAGGAATTCGATTGTGATGTCAAGTAAAAATTGATTCATTTGGCAAAATAAAAAAGTTAGATGACTTAACATTACTTTATAAAGAATTTAGAATAAAAATGAAGAAAGTGACGTAAGATGTAGGCACACCTTAGTCCTTTAGAATTTTTGGGTCAAATGATGAGGAAAACATTGAGTGTAAAGTTGGCACAAGTTGTGACAGTGTGTGTCATGAGTGTTTCCCACACCTGGCTCTATCTCACTGTGAACAGCATACCTGGAAAATTACACCTACAAAATGATCATTCATACCTGCTGGTTGGGGTATTGTGAAATATTAGCCAACAAATTTTGCGAATTCACTTGAAAATACAACAGAACTTTTTCCTTAATGTTGCTGAGTGACAGAGAAAGTGACGGAGAAAGTAATATTGCCAACATAACTGAGATTCGGAACTTTGAAATATTTAGGAAATATTAGTGTTTGAAGATAGGGGGACAATCAAATTGGCAAACCTTTTGTATTTTACCCTGGTATTCACTTTGAAAAAAAAAACTGTTGTGGAATTGAGAATTAAATTAATTATTGTCAGGATACAATTGTTAGGGGATTTCTCTTGAAGGAAAACTGTCAACAATTGAAGGATTGTCAGGTAGCTTAGAATTTGAAGTAGTTCCCCCTCTCAAGTTGATTTTGAGGAGATTTCCTTGTTAAAGGAAATTGTTGACAAAGGTGGATTAGAGAAAAAACTTTGTTGGTTTTTGGGATATGTCACCGTAGTTTGTTTATAGTATAACATCTGGATGGTTAATATACTTGTGGGTCAGTGTTTAACAGCGAAGAAAGGCTATAAAGTCATCAAACTTTTTTCTCTGTTTGGATAGATGGGTATATTTAGGATGTAGCACAGTCATCAAATAAGTGTAAAACTTTGGAAATTGAATATTTTATTGTGGTATTTGAAACATGAAACTGGGGATATGTTAATAGAGGAATTTAAAGGGGAAGATTTGGATACAAAACTAATATTGGTGTACAAATGTCTTTGTTGAATGTGAAGATGACATTATACTGGAAGAAAAGCTGAAAATATTCTAGATATTGATGCATGAGGTTGGAGAAAATACCAGACTCTACTTTATTTTAGTTGGATGGAAATATTTAATTTATATATATAGACAAGAAATGCCATTTTATGGAAGAATTTCAGAATTCTATTACCTTTAATACATTAAAAATTGAAGTTGGACGTTGTAGTATGTTGGAAGAAACTTTTAACTGTTTCTAAGATTAAAATGGAAATATGGTGAATCATTTATTAAAAAATTGTGTATCATCTTATCTAAGCCAGTGATATAATATATATACAGAATGTAATTTCTGGCAAGAAGTATGAAGACGTTAGAGGAGTTTGGAATGATAAATGGTGGCTGCCATTGATCAGTGTTTATTTTGAAAGTGTTTGTACATCAAAAGGAAGCAAGATTTATTTGTGGAAGAAGGAATTTGTTTATTCTATAGACAAGTTTAGGTCACTATGGAGGATAGGTTGTGTCAGAATCAACCAGAAAATATTTGTGAGAGAGTAATGGGTTATTCAACTTACCTATTGTAAGTATTTGGGTTGGAAAGATGTAGATAATGTTTGAATGTTTGATGCATCAAAGATTTGAAAATCAAGCCACAACCTTTTATCAGCCTTGCCCCTCAGCCAGTCACTCCACTTACTGAAAATTTTATTTATAAAAAAATATTGAAAATTTATTTGTGAAATAAAGTTTGTTGATAGATTGTAAAAGTGAATGCATCTTTTTCAAGCCAGTTTTAAATATTTTAAGCCTATAGAATGGAATATATGCAGTTAAGCTTGCTTGTTTACTTTAGACAATAGTAGGTGCCATTCAGACTTACATCTGTTAGTATAAAAGATCAGGGTAATAACGGAGGGATTTGGAACAGAAGGTGATTGGAAATAAGACATTTAACAGGGTCAAGTACCTTTACCTTGTTACAGGAATTAAAGGTGATTACTGTAATATAGATAAATGAGATAATTTCCTTTCTCTCCATGTTTTCATAATATTTATGGTTACTTATCTTAAGTTAGGTGATTGGAACAAAGGATTAGATAAAGCTGGTCTTTGAAGAAAAAGGCTTGATTATTGCTGGTAAAGCTTTCAGAGGACTGAAAATGTTGGAAGAGAATTGGGGTGAATAGCCTGTATTGGATAAGAAAGGATTAGCCGATAAAATTGATTAGTTTGGCTATTGGATGCATTGAAATTGTAATTGATTATATATAATTGGGACAGAAACCCTGTCTCTTTGTCTGTAGTGTCAATGTTTTCAGTAAAGATTAAAGAATCTTTTGGGAATACATGCATTTTAACATGTGCAGTTATTGCTGTGTAGTTTAATTGTATTTAAACTGCAGAACTTAATAATTGACACACCCTTTAAACATGCATGTTTTATGATGCATATCTATGGGGTTTCAATAGATGGAATAAATTAATTTGTTCTATATTGGCATTTCATCATCATACTAGCTAGGTCAGGGGTAATTAAATTGGTGTAGGAAATAGTTTTAATTTCATATGCTATATTACACAGGGATTAATTAATGTTACAATTTCTCATTGATGTTCCATGAATGATGGAGTGTAAAATTCTCATGATTAATTATTCATTATCATGACCTTCTGATGTTAATATATTCAGTACAGATTGTGTTACAATAGTGTACTCCACTCACTTATTTATCTCAAGGGTTTTAAATTTATTTCCAGACACAGATGTTTATTTTTAGAAGTTGTATATGGTATGTAATGATGAGACAATTACAAGTGCATTATATTGATAAACAAGCTGAAAAATTTACATGCTTCATTACACATTATCTTGTGACACAGTGCATTTGGTCCATTTTAAAGTGCATTTAAATGCCTTGAAACTTCATTAAAGTTTAGAAGTTTGCGGACAGTTGAAGCAAGCAGTGTGAATATAATACTGACGTTGAAAGGAAATTAATTAATTAAAACATTTGTTGACCGAAAGATTTTACAATTATTGTTATAAATGGTGTATAAGGAAAGACGGAGACGATCTGTGTTCAGATTATGGTAATTATACAAAAAACATTTCTGTATCTTTGTTTGAAACACATTTCTTAAGTTTTTAATTCAGATGCATGCTATATGCATATAAGACTTATTTGAATGTAGTAAAAAACTTAACAGTTTTTACTAATTTTATATAAAATGTATATAGTAAAAATGAAATTCAGATTGTTAGCATTTTAATATTCAGTTTCTCAAAAGTTGTTAATTTTCTATTTGCAGGTCTGTGATCAGTTCGCGACTGAAGAACTCGCAGTCCCATGAGTCCCTGCTCACTACCCACAGTCCTTTGCACTCGATCGACCTTACATCGCCAGACATGGAGATAAGGCCGTTACATCGTAGTATTCTGACAGAGGACCATTGCTTCCAGGTGTCGACAATGCACGGTAGCAAGTACATCTCGTGCCGAACTGCAGAGGAAAGGGAACAGTGGATGACAAGGTTAGTTTAGTTCAGATTGCATGAATCTTCATCAAGCCAGTCTTCTGGTAACAATTCCACTGTTCAGGGTAGAGAGTATTGTTGCCAGCAAAGTTTGAAACCTGAAACCCATGGTTGTAGCTACTGGTCTAGTGTTTAAGGTATTGACCGCTCAACCAAAGGGTTGTGGATTTGACATATGACACTTACAGGAACTGGACTTGAAAGTGGTTCAACTAAGCTTGAAGCTTCATCACAATGTGGCAAAATAAATTTGTAATAAACTAGTTCCTAAGACATTATCAAACTGTGAAGTCATTATTTGTCATGGACTGGTTTCATGGTTGTAGTTATCTTTAATTCAACTGACCAAATAAATTAACCATTCGTGTTATCATTAAAATTTGGTGAGGAAGTCATCCAGCTGGCTTACGGAAGGTCTGTGGTTCCCTGCCTGTGATGAAATAATGCATGGAGGGTCACCTGGGGTCATCCTCCACCATCAAAGCTGGAAAGCCACCATATGACCATTGTGTTGGTGCAACGTTAAACCCAACAAACAAACATCATTAACATTTAAATATTCATGTCCCTACAAAACAGACATCTTGACTATGAGGTCATATTATTTTGTGGGCATGAATATCAATGTTTCAGCCAGAAAGACTGTTTTTTATTTGAGCCGTGCCATGAGAAAACCAACATAGTGGGTTTGCGACCAGCATGGATCCAGACCAGCCTGCGCATCCGCGCAGTCTGGTCAGGATCCATGCTGTTCGCCAACGGTTTCTCTAATTGCTATAGGCTCTGAAAGCGAACAGCATGGATCCTGACCAGACTGCGCAGATGCGCAGGCTGGTCTGGATCCATGCTGGTTGCAAACCCACTATGTTGGTTTTCTCATGGCACGGCTCATTTATAGTTATGAAATCTATAGTTATAATAAGAGATAACACTATAAATTTTTACTTTTCCTATGATGACATATTCATTTAAATCACCTACACAAACTTAACAGTTGTAAAACATCGTAGTAATCATCAATCCCAAAATAAATCTTTCCACTGTAATGTTCCGTTGTATATAAATATATTGAGATGTCGTATATGATTGTCCCAAAATTGCGTGTAAATATTTCAGTACAAGTCATTTGTTTAGATAAGTAACTATTTTAGGAAAAATCTAGCTCCCTTATGTCAGACTTATTTATTTAATCTGCGTATCATCCCTGTAAGGCGTTTATCACAGTATTTTAGATTGAGGAAGTTATTTTCTTTGTAAATTTCCCTGAGGTAAAGTGACGGAATACACGCTCCCAGTTTAACACGCAAACTAACAATTATAATAGTTATAGTAGATAATGTGGTTTTGTGTTTTCAGTTTGCGTCGTACAGTCAACCCACAACATGAAAACAGTCGGCGCAGTGAGTCATCTCTCAAAGTTTGGGTACAGGAAGCCAAAAATGTTCCATCAAAAAAAAGGTAATTTTTGATTACTATAAATCTGGTAGGATTACCTCACTTGTCAGTGCCCTAAAAAAAAATTTTATTAAGAAATATAGAAATATCACATTGAAATAAAATCTTTTGGCTGAATTATTGCCCTTTTTGGACTTGGAAATTGGTTCTGATTTCATACAAGTCCATGTTTTGTCAAAACTATTTAACAAATGGCTTTTAAACTTTGAACACTTGTTTATCATCATGATTTCCATCTGTAGGCAAGAGTACAGAACTCGGACAACTATTTTGGCTGAATAATGGCCCTTTTTGGACTTTGAAATTGGTTCACACATTGCCATTTAGTGCAAGACTTATCGAAATCCACAAATACGGGAACATTGTTTGTCTAATGTATTTTTTTCTTTTGTCTGAATATCTGTAGAAATATTTTGACCCCATTCTTCAATCAATTCTTCGAATAGTTGAGCGCGCTGTCATCCGACAGCTCTTGTTAAACTACAGTTTAAAGGCCACAGTTTTATCTTTCCATATACCAATAAGCAATTTATAAATTGATCTTAAAAGAAAGCTGTCCTGGAGGAGCTTGTTTTATGTAGTAAGAAGTTTATAAGACTCCCTCCCCTCTCTTTTCCTTTTTAGCTCGACTATTCATAGAATAGTAGAGCTATTGGACTTGCCCATGCGTCGGCGTCCGCGTCCCGATTTGGTTAAGTTTTTGTATGTAAGCTGGTATCTCAGCAACCACTTGTGGGTATGGATTGAAACTTCACACACTTATTCACTGTGATAAACTGACCTACATTGCACAGGTTCCATAACTCTATTTTGCTTTTTTACAAAATTATGCCCCTTTCTCGACTTAGAAATTTTTGGTTAAGGTTTTGTATGTAAGCTGGTATCTCAGTAACCACTTGTGGGAATGGATTGAAACTTCACACACTTATTTACTGTGATAAACTGACTTACATTGCACAGGTTCCATAATTCTAATTTGCTTTTTTACAAAATTATGCCCCTTTTTCGACTTAGAAATTTTTTGGTTAAGGTTTTGTATGTAAGCTGGTATCTCAGTACTCACTAATTGGAATGAATTGAAACTTCACACACTTATTCACTGTCATGATCTGACATGCACAAAGCAGGTCCCATAACTTTATTTTGCTTTTTTTCAAAATTATTCCCTCTTTTTCAACATAGAAATTTTTGGTTAAGTTTTTGTATGTAAGCTGGTATCTCAGTATCCACTAATGGGAAAGGATTGAAATTTCACACACTTGTTCACTGTCATGATATGACATGCAGTGCAAAAGGTCAATAACTCAACTTCGCATTTTACAAAATTATGCCCCTTTTTCAACTTTGGAGTTTTTGGTTAAATTCCTATATGTAAGCTGGTATCTCAGTACCCACTAATGGGAATGGATTGAAACTTCACACACTTGTCCACTGTCATGAGCTGATAAGCACTATGTAGGTTCCATAACCCTATTTTGCTTTTTTACTAAATTATGTCCCTTTTTCGACTTCCGTATTCATTCAGTCGACAAGGCTGTTGAATAGTCGAGCATTGCTGTCCTCCGACAGCTCTTGTTATCCAACCTCTCTTCATAACCCACCCCAAATATACATCAGTGATGGTCCATTAATTTAGAAAACCTGGGTTAACATAAACAAACAAAATGACCTTAGGTTAATGAAAAAAACAACAAACATTACTGATAACTGGTAGATAAGACTATTAGACCAAAGCATGATCATGCTTTGTACTGTATAACCACACATTTACTACATGATGCCATCAAAGACAGGTCTCGGTTTGTTACCTGGGAAATCTGGTTTGTCTTAGTCATCATGTTATAGTTTATACCTGTGCTTTACTACAGTCTAATCATTGTACAAGACACCCGTATCCTTCAGCCTGCTGGCGGCAAGTGATTCTGCCTTTGCAACCAGTGCAGACGAAGGTCAGCCTGCACTTCAGTGCAAGCTGATCATGGTCTGCACTGTTCGCTATTCAGTCAATATATTTTAGTGAACACCTCTTTAAAAATAAGTGGTACTGTCCAAATTAAATGATGGACCAGTCCATTTTAGAAATTTAGCAGGCTTAAGGCTACCAAGCAGAATGACAGGTATTTTCTTTCCCATATGACAAAGTTCCTTATGCACTCACAACAAACCTGCTTAGCTGAGTAGGTAAAGCGTTGGTCTACGGATCACGAGGTCGTGAGTTCGATCCCTGGGTGGGGCGTATCTTCTCCAGGACAATTTGATAAAAGACATTGTGTCTAAAATCATTCATTCTCCACCTCTGATTCATACATGTGGGGCAATTGGCAGTTACTTGTGGAGAACAAGTTTGTACTGGTACAGAATCCAGGAACACTGAATAAGTTAACTGCCTGCTATGATATGACTGAAATACTGTTGAAAAATGGCATGAAATCCAGAAAAACAAAAAAAACCCCAAGGATTCAGTGCTTACAGTTTGAATTTTCACATATAATGCTGGCAGTATTAGAAACTTACAGAAACATTTTTGTTTCGTTAAAACACAAACATTAAACCAGTATGAATTTAAATCTACACAACAATTTTCACATTCAATCATTTTCACATTCAGTGTGTTTTCTACAGGCTAGTTTTTTGCCATGTTACTAGATTTTTCCATGTTGTGGCTTAATTCTTGCAAAGTTTTTAGTTAATTGACAGCTGCTGTTTGCTAAAAACCTGACAAAATTTAGAGAGAAATAAATTAGTTTCAAAGCAAGCTGACAGAAATGAAAAATGTACTAACAGGAAGGATGGTTTTAGAGATTATATAAACAGTGTCTACAGGAGCTGTTAACATATTATTTTTCTCACCATTGTAAAGTTAGGCAATGTCTGATGTTACCAACCACCTGTAAGAAATAAATTTTTGAATCCCTTGGCTGTGCTGCCAACTGTATTAACTTTTTCAGTTTAAAAAACTTGCATTGATGTCAGACTTGGAAAATCTGGTTTTCATAACAGTTTTATGTATGTTTGATTGTAAAAAAAGTGAAACATGTAGGGCGTGTGTCTATAATTATGCAATAAAAACCTCAGCTGGTGATGTCCTGAATTGACAGCTGTAACTATTTATACTAAATGTTTTGTATGAATTAAGGGAAATGAATTTGTATATAATCACTACAGTCTCGAAACTGCCTTAGTGGCAGCTTGACTGTAAGCAGTCACTGTTGTCTCCCAACCAGAAATAGGTTTCCTTCTCCTAAAAAGGTGTGCATACCCACTCTCGACAGAATGACGTCACTATATTAGAATATCTACTTCTTGATATGTACTGCTCAATAGACGCTGTGCGTCATTTTCTAAACGGGAAGGATATTAATATGATTATATGTACCACTTAATGCTTTGAAACATAGCATTTAGACAATTTTGCGAAAGTCACTTAAATTAATTGATTTTAATAAAATTAATATTTTTTGACACATAAAAAATAATTATAAATTGAAAAATTCTGTATATTTTCAGGTATTTTTGTGAGGTTTGTCTGGATAAAGATCTGTATGCACGGACGTCTATCAAAATGAAAGGAGATATGCTCTTTTGGGGAGAACAGTTTGAATTCAAGTAAGTATCTTTTTAGTTTTCTGTTACTAAATAATGCATATTGGAAATTAAATATGGCTTTTAGCATGCTTGCTTTGCAAGACCATCAACAATTTTAGAATGTGGCTGTATGGTTGGGACCCTAGCTGAATTTAAAGTGATCACCTACAACTGAAGTAAAAAAAAAAAGGTAATTTCTTTCAGGTTGCTTTACTTTTTGTTGATAACCTGTATACAGAATTGATTAATGGTATTTAGAGTTGCTCCCCTTTCTTTTCAGTAATTTGCCATCTGTAGAATTCTTGATCGTCAATTTATACAGAGAGGCAGACAAGAAAAAGAAGAAAGACAGAAACACTCTCGTTGGTAAGTTACAAATATAAATTAGTTGTCAATTAAATCCAGAAATTAAACTTTAACCTGCTAAATTTCTGTAATGAACTTGTCCATCTTTTCAATTTGGGCAGTACTATTAATTATTGGAAGGGGTGTTCACTGAAAATTTACTGACTGAATAGCAAACAGTGCAGACCATGATCAGCCTGCACAGATGTGCAGGGTGATCTTGTTCTGCACTAGTTGCATGCCGCTAGCAGGCTTAAGGTTAATTAAAACATTGTCCAAAAACTGAAGTAGACGGGCTTTTTGAGTATTTGATCCCCACTGAGAGAGGTATTGTAGTCTCAGTGACAGACAACACAACACGTAACATTGAAACTTTTGTCTTTTGTGTCAAGATCTTGTTATTGCATAAATAAGGTAAACTAGCATCTGCTGCATAATAAATACATCAGTAAAATGGATTTACAAAACAACAACAGGAAGCATACTCTGAAAATTGACTTGAATGAAATTCAGAATTTATAAATATTTTGGTTTTTATCTTTTGTATATAAAATAAAAATATATGAGCATTTTGTATAGATATCTGTTTCTGTATTTCAGGTTATTCAAAAATACCAGTATGTGACATAAGTAACAGACAGTATGTTGAGAGATGGTGAGTTTTGTCTCTAATTGTCCATCATCTATATACAATTATCCCCACTATTGTTCTTTGGTATTCCATACCCTGATATTCTAATATTATAATATTTAATGAAAGATATTATGCATAAAATTTTAATGTAATATATTCAAACAGATCATCATATATATACATGTATTGGTTTAAAAAAAATTGAAAATGTCGGGATGGGTGTTCTGTAAGCACAGAGGACCTCAAAACACAACCACAGAGTCACATGTCACAAATATGTTTGCCTCCCCTGAAGTGAATTTTTATTTTGGAATATAAAATCGGAACATTGCTTTTCAGTGTGAAACATTATTGTTGAGAAGTAGGAGAAACTATACATAGGGGTTGTTGTATTTATAAATGATAATTATAAATCAATAAAATGGTCAATGTTTTCTAGGTTTGCTACAAGTTCGGGAACTGTTGGTAAAGGAGGGAAGGAGAACAAGATAGATCTGCCGTTAATACGTCTGAAAGTTCGACACCAAACTGTACAGATACTGCCAGTGGATCTTTACAAAGATCTCTCTAATGTAAGACTATATACATGTACATACATAGTTTATGTTGTTGTTTAAGTCTGTCCTTTGTTAAGTATGTTAAGTGAAAACAAGTCAAATTATTGCTTTTGCTTTAAACAAATTTTGTAAGAAATGTTACTCTTAAATGACAATTAAGTGAAACTTGTTACTGTCTTAAATATTTTGTATATGTTGTGGAAGAAATGTGTTTCAAAATTTATCTAATATGTAAATTGCACAATACAAAAATATAATTTTAACTCTTTCAGCAATATGCTTTGCTTACCTAATGGTTAATATTAAGTTAAAAACATTTTTTTTGTTTTTAGTATCTAAAGGAAAACTATGTACAGCTCTGTGATAGCCTTGAACCCCTCGTCAGCATCAAAGACAAGGAGGAGATTGCCAAAACATTGGTCAATATCATGCAGAAGCTTGACAAAGCTCAAGACTTCCTGTCAGAACTTGTCATGACTGAAGTGCTACGACTTGGTAAGTTTTATTATATAAAATCAAATTACTTACCGAACTGAGTTACAGAAGAGAATTTACTTACAAATTTGGTTACAAAAATGAATTTAGCTGAAGTAAAGTTTATTAATAAGAAAGTAAGATGTTTTATATTATAATTTTTAAATGAAGAGTAGAAACAGAAACTGCAAGGGAGATGGAGCATCTTAACCCTTACCCTGCTGAATGAACTATATAACACGTTACGTCCATCTTTGAATTTGGACAGTACCACTAACTGTCAAAAGGGGTGCTAACCAAAAAGATCCTGTAGGTTGAACTGTGCATATCAAGGTCAGGCTGCAGGGAAGTGCAGGCTGATCATGATCTACACTGGTTGCAGAGGCAGATTCAATCATGTCCAGCATGTTAAGGGTTAATCGTAAGTTGTAGGTTACAGTAGTGTTTGAAAATTTCAGTGAGAGGTGACTCAACATCCCCTTTTAGTGTACAGGCATGATATTGGTCAAGGTCCAGAAAGCTGTTATCATATATAGCTCACACAAGTTGTAAGAATTTGCTCTACAATCTGTGCAATCTAACAGAAATCATTGTCCCATTTCAGACAACAATCACTTGATGTTTAGAGGTAACAGCATCGCCACAAAGTCTATGGAAGCTCATATGAAATTGGTGGGAGAAAAGGTGAGACATCTTAATCTGCAGACTGTGGGTTCAAATCCCAATGAGATTCTATAACAGATCATAGTCCTTACTTAGGAGCAAGCACTAGATAGAAATTTGGAATGTAGTTGTCAAATGTAGCTTACATAATGACATTGTCTGTCTTTAGAATTCATGTAATATCTTGGAAGGTATTATTCTGCTTTCAAATTTATTACTGTCTGCTGTGAATTTGAACTTCTTTTGTTTTCAGTATATAAATGACAAATTTGGCAACTTGACTTGTTAATATAGTCATCCAGTTCATCGACAAGTCAACCCTATTTGTCTATCGCTCTTTAATGTAAACCCTTACGATAAAAACATTTCTGTTTACAGTATTTAAATGACACATTGGGCGACTTTGTCCGTACAATCATAGAGAGTGAGGATGACTGTGAGGTAGACCCGACACGTGTTCCAATTCCGTCCATGTTAACTAGACACCAAGCAAATCTACGCATGTACTGCGATATGGCCTGGACTAAAATCATCACATCATCATCTTTCTTTCCCAGGTCTGGCATTGAACTTGAGCAATTTATTTTAATTACAATTACAAATTAATTACAGAATCCAAAGGACAGGTAACTAATTCCAGCCAAATTTTGTTGCTTTTTGTAAACATCCATAAAAACCATTATTATAAGATTGTATGTGAAAATTGTAATAGCCAGATATTAAAGAGTTTTGCCTATTTCATGTGGTTGTATTGAAATAACATGAATTGCAGTGCAGATAATGACCAAATAGAAAAGCAAGTTTCGCGCCAAACTGCAATAAATTCCTTTGGATCAACACTGTAGATATATAAAGAATATTGATGTTCTACGATATTCCTTTGACAGAATTATAGGTTATGGGTTATAATATTTGTAATGCTCTTATCACCACATTAAATACAATATTAATATTAACTAAATGTTATATATATATATATATATTTACAGTGAGTTACGTAATGTGTTCACACGATTTCGAGGTTGCTGTGAGCAGGAGGGCAAAGGTGACCTCAGTGACAACCTCATCAGTGCTTCCATATTCCTACGATTTTTATGTCCCGCCATACTCTCACCGAGTCTGTTCCACCTGACGCAAGAATATCCATCAGAAAAAGCTGCGCGAAATCTTACTCTGATTGCCAAAACTATACAGACGCTGGCAAATTTGTCAAAGTATGTATTTTCTCTTCATTACAGTTGAAACAGGATAATTGAGCAGTGCCATGAGAAAACCAACATAGTGGGTTTGCGACCAGCATGGATCCAGACCAGCAGATGCGCAGGCTGGTCTAGATTTATGCTGGTCGCAAACCCACTATGTTGGGTTTCTCATGACACGACTCATATCTCAGACACTTGTATCTCAAAATTCCATCTGTCTTGAAGATATTTTCAAGTCCCATCCCTAAAACATGTGCACAAAATATCACTAAGGACAGTTTGTTTTATCTCTAACTAAAACGGTTGATCCTTGAGACACCGTGTTTCAGCTGAAATATATTATGAAACTTTCTGTTCCTTGAATGTAATGTAATGTTTTCTTTACTACTGAAAAAATGGGCCTCTGCCTGTGACTAACAATTGTACACATTTAAATTATCAAAGCATTTTGCCAGGTTAACCGTATACTGAGGGACTGAATATCGGAATTTTGTCTTTCTTTTCCTTAGATTAGTGGTTCTTGTAACTTTACATAAAACAGATTCTGCTAAGAATAAAACATTCAGTTTAGAAACCTGTGTTGTACTTTAACCCTTATTATGCTGGACATGATTGATTCTGCTTTTGCAACCAGTGTAGATCACGATCAAACTGCTCTGTTCACTATTCAGCCAGTATCTTTCAAATAAGCACCCCTTTAAACAGTTAATGGTACTGTCTAAATTGAAAGATGGACAAGTTCATTATTGAAATGTACCAGGTTAAGGGTTAAGCTGTGTACAAAAACAAATTGTTCAGATAACCGCTATAATAGAAAAAAGTTTTAAAGTAAGTTACAATTTCAGGTTTGGTGGGAAGGAGGAGTACATGACCTTCATGAATGATTTTGTAGAGGAAGAATGGTGCAATATGAAGGATTTCCTTCACAAAATCTCAGTAAGTTGTTTTAGCCTTTATCTGTCTGTTTGTTTGTTTAGGGTTTAGCGCCATTTTTCAACTGTATTTCAGTTGTGTAACGATGAGCAGTTAACCTAACCAGTGTTCCTGGATTCTGTACCAGTACAAGGTAACTGCCAGCTTCCTGACATGAATTGTCAGATGTGGAGGATGAATGATTTTAGACACATTGTCTTTTATCAAATTAATAAATAATAAATAAAAAAAAAAATAAAAAGAACATTCACCACACCCGATTATTGAACTCACAATCCTGTGGTCCGTAGATCTGCATTCTCCCAATTGAGCTTACACGGCAGACTTTTTACTAGACTGGAGAGAGTGAATTTTGTAGCTGTATCTTCAAGTGCAATCTGTTTATTCATAGTTGTGTCATATACATGAGCACTAAAGATTTTGCTGTATAAAGGCATTCTAAAGGACATTTTATTTGAAGGGTCTCAGATGGGAGTTTCTGTTTCTAAAGGTGCTAGGACAGGGGAGCATTTGTTAAACAGATTTGATAGAACAAACACAAACTTTATAGTTATTCATCAGTTGAAATCAACATAAATTTTAAAAAATCAGTTCAGTTTAATGTGTGTGTGTGTAAAAGATGTTAATATATTTCCATTGACTTCATATTGCAGTCAGCTGATCCTAACGACAATTACACAGAGTATGACGGGTTTATAGATCTCGGCAAGGAAATGTCTATACTCCACACACTCCTTATAGATACTCTAGAAAAAGGCTCCGAGGTGAGTTTATCATTTTGTTTTAATTTTTATTAAAACTAGAGATAGCAACAAATAAGCAGTGTCGGTATTTGAATATCCAGGGAGCATCAGATCATATAATTATATCATAACAAACGAAGAATGTTCCAATTTGCTTGATAATAAAACCTTTCAATGGATGTCCACACAGTCATATTGGCTTTTAAAAACAAAAGTAAGCCGAAGAAATTTATTGATTTTCACAGTAGATAGAATGAATTACATCATAATGTTGTGTGTGTTTTTTAGGAGACTACGTCCAAGCTTGGCACACTACCAAAGGTACTATCACAGATCACGAATGACTTGAAAGATCCCGATATTACTCAGCGGCGACAGAGTAACCGAAAAAGTCAGCATTATGACAATCTCGTTAACATACAGGCTCATATTGATCACACAACTTCACCGACGGAACTGTTAAAAGACATGCTTCGGCATTGCGGTGAATCGCCAAATCAGCTGCCGATATTTTCTTCAAATAACAAAGATTCAGACTCGCCAAGAGGCAGTGTTGATAACATAACATCCAGTGATTCTAATTTAACGGAGGATAGTGTTTCATCAAAAGTTGAATTTACGTCCTCAGAAGTGTCGAATGTGTCTGTGAGTTCGCGTTCTACTGTCAATGAATCTCATGTAAATAAATCCTGGAATCAGATGGTAAGTGCTGCGGAAATAGTGAACGGCGATTATATTGACTTAATTTCCTTCATGGACGAGGAAGGAAATAATTCATCCATTGAAATAGAACAAAATGGTAGTCAGATGTCTATAAGTCAAGTTTCGACTATAGCCTCTTCAGGTTACCAGTCATTTGGATATAGTCAGTCAAGTTCGCCAGTAGACAACGCCCACCATGATAATAACCATGAACCCCTTAAATCCCCAAATAACAACTCATCATATACGCACTCTACCCCTTTGTCTTTCGCTAACCCGATGTACCGGCGCAATCATCGGGGAATAACTAGTCATGTAAAAATGGCGTCCCCTATTCTTCAAGCCTCCAGTAACAGTTCTTTGAGTAGCGAGGAGGCAAATACTGTGAAAAACTGTAGCCCTGTGAAAACAAAAAAATACGAAAAGGAGTGCACAGAAATTCCCATTAAAAACATGGCTCTCCAGCTGTCGAGTTCCAGCAGTTTGGATTCGGTACCAGACAGAGACAAAATGCATCACAGTTTATCGAGTAGTAATATGTACTCGTCAGTCAGTAGTGCTGAGACTCGGCGAGTTCCTACGCATAGTAAGTCAAATAACAATGTGTATTCTTTAAATGTGGAAGTGAATACGAAACCAAGGCATAGCCGATCAAACAATAATGTTAGTGCTAGGTCAAAAGAGACCACCTTTTCAAGTACTGTACACACTTCAAATACACGGAAATACCCACTGGAGCTTCGTACATCTAGTCCAACTTTGTCTCAAAGTGTTTCAGGCTCTTCAAATTCAGTGACTAACAGTACAACTTATTACAATACAATAGGTAGTACACCACGACGAGGGCACGAGCTCTCGCATAGCATGGACTTTTCCTACACAACTCACCGCTATGGTGACCAGATAAGAAGAACTGCCACTGACACAAGTTTGTCGCAGCGGAGTTCTTCCCCTTACAGTGATACAAGCGTAGCTTCTTCACCAGTGTCTCCGCGTAGTCAGTTGTCGCCAGACGATAGTTCATTACTACGGCGACTGTCTGCACAGAATGCTGTTCACATGGGAATACGTTCAGTTCAGAGAAGAATCCACGAACAGGAGAAGACTAAACAAGAGGTAAAGTGTGAATTTTCTTCAAGAAATTTTCATGAAAAATTTGGATCAAAAATTTATAGAAAATTTTTTAAAAGAAGTTTCTTGTTTAATGTGGGTGGTCGACGAAGGTCTCCCACCTGGAATGGATGGAACAACTTATTTCCAGTCGAGCCCATGGCAAGTGTCATATTTAATCTCCTCAGCATCCAGTCTAGGCCGATACTGCTGGAAACAGTTCCAATTTAAGTAAATCACCCAGCACTGAACACTAGTTGGGATTTCAGCCGCAACTGGGAATCGAACCCAGACCACTGGCATTGTAGTCCAGCTTGCTAACAACTGCACCACTGATTCCTTTAAACTATAATAATTATAATATAATAGTGGCTTTAAACAACTATTGCTTGATAAATGATGAAGTATTAAAGTTATAGTTTATTATCTTGGTTATTTACGTTATTCTATTAATGTTCTGAGAGGAAATAAATATATATATCAGAGCTAAAGTATGAAGTTTTTGTTATTAAAATTTAACAGATATACCTTTTTCAAAATACAAAAATGAAGATAAACAGCATAAGTTGTTTAACTGTGTATTTGCATACATGTTTTCCACTTGTTTTTGTTTAGTATGAAACAGAGGTTAACGTTCTCAAGCAACAACTTGAGGAGGCTCAAGAGCGACTGAAAATGGCTGAGGAACGTTTACATGATCATGAGAAAGAGACGTCTATGATTGCCTCAGAGTGGCAGATTCGGCTTGAAGAGAGCGAAGAACGCATGAGAAAACAGCAGGCGGAAAAAGACGACCAGATGAAAAATATTATACAAAGGTGATTATAAATTATATTTTGATTGATTTAGCAAAATATAAACTGACCATGTATGTATTTAGAACTAAGTTAAAAGACATCTTGTCTAGTTGTTTATGATGTCAGTTTGGTTTAGTTTGCGCAGGAAAGATTGTAGTCTTTGGGAATTTTTATGAGAAAATGTGTTAATTCAATGAAATAGTGCATGTGATTATATGAATTAAAAAAAACAACATGTTTTTGTAACACATTGAAGCACATAATTGTATTATTCATTAATTGCTGGTTTGGATTTTTGAAAAATGTTTTTTTTTTTTAAAAATGTCAGATTTACTTCCCTTTCTTCATGAATAAAGAATGGACATTGGCAGCCTCTAACACAATTTTTTTTTTTTTTTTTTTTTTTTTTTTGCATTTTGTGTAAATGTGTATATATACTTTTGTACCTTTTGCTTAAATTGGCATACTAACACCTTCAAGAATTTTAAAAAATGATTGATGGTTACTGTTGCTATGTATATGAAATGCCCCAATACTCTCCTACTCCAATTTTTTTTATGGATTCTTGTAATAATCTTGAACATCTTTGATGGAGTATCCTTTAGAATCTTGGTCTTTGAAATCTGATTATATAAAATATTTCTGTTAAAAGCTGATATTATTTTGATAGGTGCAAGTCAGAATACTATTTCTTTAATAGTCAGTTTAAGAACAGAGTCAATTAACTGTCTTGAGATTTTGTAAATTGAATCTTAAATATCTGCTTGGTTATTATGTTTACATCTCAATTTTATGTTTAAATACGCTTACCGGCATTTGGGAGAATTAAATCGTAAAATTTTAATGATTTTTCAGTAAAAAAAAACATCTGCTCAAATTTTCCATTCAGAAACCAGTCAGAACCAAGCTTGCCACTGATGGAGACTAACATTTGAAAAAAATCTGGGTCGACTGGTTCACAGTGTGTCATGGTTTGTTTTACTTGTGCATTCGAACCCTTCTGCTTTATGTGGTGCAATTTACTAGCATGTCTGCATTTGTTTCTGACCACTTCTGTTTTATTGTATAAAGTCTAAGGTTCTCCAAATGTGACAGGAAGTGGCCTGGTAGACTGGTACCATGCTTACTCTCTATGATCTTGAGAGATGAACTGCAGCAGTTGAATCTTGTTTTGGAATGAAAGATTGAATTGATAAAACTGTTACAAAATTAGGCCTTATATTAACATGGAATAAATACATTTTATAGAAAAAAAAATTCAATTCTCTTATGGGAAGTGAGATTTAGAGAATGAAATGTTTACCACTTCATATGGATGTTGCAGGTTCAAACTTTCAAAAGTCACACCCCTGAATTCAAGGTTATAAAGACATATTTGAGCAGGAAGGTCTAATACGGGGAGTAGAAACTCCGTATAAATCAATACATTTATCTGTATTATGCTGTCGTCCATACCTGTAAATATCTACCAGTTGTTAGCGATCGATATTTTGTTTTCGCCACTATCGATTAGCATGTAATTAGCATATTACCTCATGTAAATCATGGAGCTATAACACTTATTGTTCAAAGGGTTTACCAGTCACATGTTAAATGGCGATAATTAGATGCTCAGAGATTGATCTAAAGGGATTCTGAAGCAAAAACAGCATGCTACTGCATGTGGTGATATGCTTAATTATTATGAATTAACTCGAGCTCACTTCCCTGAAGAAATATTTTACCACGTAACTTCAAACCTTTATCAAAGGGCCGATTTTTGTTGGATTTGAATAAAAAAAAAATGGAAAATAACAGAAAGCTGACACTTTTCTTAATCTTGTAGAGCCATTATTATAATTATTGTTTATAATGTCAGATTTCTGCATACAAAAACAAACATTCTTCTTGAACGTAGGGAATGTTTCAAACGAAATTGTTGTTAAAACTCCAAAAATTAGTTTAATAAATTTAATCTTAAAACTGATGTGTGAAAAATACAATGTATTTAAATCAAAATAACAATATTTTTTTTAAAAAAGGTCGACAACGAAGTTACATTTAGTATTCCGAACTTTTAGATAAAACTGCAGAAAATCATCTAGGTTTAACACGCATTTAAATGGTGAAGAACAGAGCAATATCATAAACAAATATTTTCAGGCAACAGTTTACAGTTTTGACTTGCTATTTTCATTAAAATATGTCCTAATTTTTTTGTTCTAAATACTCTGAATCAACAAGGCAAATATCATGTAAAAAACGACATCTTTCTCTTTGGGTAAGACAAGTCTAGATTTAGCCATTTTCACAAGGCGAAAAGTAACATTAATGTAGATATTTTCCATTTAAAAACAGATGCAGGCAATAATTTCATGGAAGAACTTTTGTTTTCAACAAAAAATTCAACAAATGCTTTCCCAGATTTTCACTGAAAGGACGAGTTAAATTGTAAGGCGTAAGTATTTGAGTAATAGCAGAATAACCTACGGCATACGCTTCGATTGGACGACAGCATAAGATAAGATAAATGCCGGTTTCCAGTCCCCGTATCAGTTGTTCCAGATTTTAGGGATCAGTCTCTGTCAACTCAAGCAGCTGATTGGTTGAGTCTTGGCTCATGTGCAGTCTTGAAATTTACCAATGGCAAGGCTGTATTCTGAGAATAGTGTTATTGGTTTAGTTTATCCTCGGGAGCAAACTCATTTTCAAAAGGCTATGTACTATTTGTCCATATTTGGAGAACCTTCACTGACATTTACTGGTATATTTCTTTCACAGTCTAGAGAGCTTATCACATCCTAGTCAGAGAAAACAAACAGAAAACAGTTCCATGTTTCCATGGTGGCTTTACTTAATCCAGATCATCTTGTTTGCTTATTAATAGTGTGTGCTTGTGCTGTTCTTGCGTTTCACTGATTTACTGTCAGCTTTTGTTTTATCTAATGTTTCCAGTGCAGCAATTACTCTTGTTGATACATTGACAAAAACTACACAGTAATCTCTCTGCTGTTAGATATATTTTCATTCTTCATTAAATATCATGCATAGTAAATTAACCTCTTTACAAAGACATAAATTGTTTAATGCATTAAATATCATTGTTAGTAAATTAACCTGTTCAGAGTAGCATAATTATATCTTTGGTTTGAAACCATTCTTGTTAGGAAGCCATTCAGCTGGCTTACTGATGATGGTTTTACTCAGGTGCCCTTCCAAGTCTGAAACTATTCTTAGAGAAGCACCTGGGGGTCTTCCTCTGCAGCCAACATTTGTTGCCATATTGGCTACATTACATACCCAACATAAAAAAAATGTTTTATCAAACACAACTTCTCTTCCTAAAAGAGAAGAGAGTGTATTGTATATATTAGGCAGATATTTTCTTAACTTCTTATTAACCTGTCCAGGGACAACACCTCTATGCAGTTTTATGTGTGATATACTGAAAATCTTTATTTAAAAAAAAATGTTTGGTTCATGTTGCAATGGAAACTGATGTTTTTTGTTGTGTGTATCATCATTAATTTTTGTTTTTATGTGATGTTAGATTAGTATACAGTATCTAATGATGTTACAGGTACTCTTGGTTTGAATTATATGCCACTGAATCTCAGATTTCCTGTTGTAAATACATAAGAGCCACGCCATGAGAAAACCAACAATGCGTTTGCGACCAGCATGGATCCAGACCAGACTGCACGGTGTGCAGACTAGTCTGGATCCATACTGGATGCAAGCGCACTATGTTGGTTTTCTCATGGCATGGCTCATTAATTATTAACATTAATGTAAAATGTTATGTACTGCACTTCACTAGTAAGGTTTTATAGTAAATCAAGATAAAATTAGTTAGTTAAAAACATGTCTGATTTAATTCATTATTGCATTTTTTTTTGTAAGGAGGAAAAGGGGAAATTATTTCCTCCTGATAATCATTACCATTACATGTATATAATTTCAGTCTAAGATCAGATTAAATTTAGCACTGTATTGTACTGCTGAAATAAATGCATTTTGCAATGTGGTATAGTCTTTACTGTGCTTTCATGAAAACTCTTTACCTGTTTTCAAAACTAGTTTATTTGCTAACAGAATATAAGTCCTCATTCAGCAAAGGGAGGGAATAGATTAAGGGAGGGAATTAATGTAACTGTAGTAGGTTCAGAACTTTGAGTTTTGGATTAATTAACCTGCATTTTTTGATACCAGATAGTTACTAGCATAAGAGGTTTTTAATATTTTCTGTTTGCTTTTCTTGTGTTTGTTTGTTTTGCAAGCCATGACCCTTTTGTGATCCATTTTTATTTTGCATTTTGGCTGTGTTAAACCACTTATAATTTATATAATATTTACAAAGTTTTATTTTTTATTTGTCCTCTTCTAGATTGGCAACAGAAATATTGTTTTTCTGTTTTGGGAATAGCAAGTTTTTTTCTAACAAAAATGAAAACTGTCAAAGAGGGAGTGCGACATAAAAGGCAATAATTTTGAGTCATATATCTGCATTTTGTAGTCGTCCTTGAAAACACTTTTTGCTTAAATCTTGCTACAGTACAGCAACGAAGGTCATTTTTCTCAAGCACATATTAGAAATTACTAATTTAGGATTACTTGCAGAGCTGTCTTGCAGCATATATATTATTCTGTATTTATCCACACATTATATTAACCCTTTTAAGTATTGAATTCTTATGTTTTCAATTTTGGTGAGTGCCAAATTATCATTTAATTAAAAAAAAAACTCAAATAAATGCAAAAGATACATTGAGGTCAGTTCATTTGCTCATCTTTCATTTTAATGAAAACATTTTAAACCTTATGAGAAATTTTCTGAAAGTTTTGACAGGCAACTTTATTCACATAAATATTGGTCACTAAATTGTTCACTTATACCATATGTATTTCTATTTTTAGATTAATCCATGTTGAAGATGAATTACGCACTGAGCAAGAAGACATGCAAGAAACTGTAGCACACAAACAGAAAGTGATAGAGGCGCAGGAACGTCGTATACAGTCCCTCGATGTAGCAAACAACAAGCTCGTTCAGGCGCTGAATCAGCTGAAGGAACACTACAATGCAACAGCTAAAAATGGCTTAAACTCACCTTTAAAGACAAAACTCACTGCTGATTTGGCCTCATTCAAAACAAGTTCATGCTGATGCGTTATTGTGTAACAAATGGCTAAAATACAACTTGAAAGGTCGGGCCATTGCATCTGTAAATTTTTCATGGGAAACACATTACATGTAATTGTATGGCCTTGCATTGAAAATGGCGTCAAAGGCATATTTGAAGACCAAATTCTATTCATAATGAAATTATACTTAACATGGCATTGTGTTAGAAATGGCTTGTTACACCTTCATAGACTACTCACCTGCAGCAATATTTAAATTTATGGCATTGTATTACGAATGGCAAACAATAACTTTATACATACTGTTTGCCTATCATTCGGACCAAGTTCATGCTAAATACAGTTCTTTATTGTTGTGTTGAAAATGACTGATCTATAAAACACCTTGGCCTTAACCTGCTGAAATGTCAGCATTCAAAACATTAGCATTTTTTTCATGTCACATGATCAGACTAAATATTGTTTGTTAAAGGCAATATCCTGCCAAAGCTAAACACTGTCATATTGTTACTAGGCAGTGCATTTTAGTTGTTAGGCAGTCATGTGCTTGGCAATGCCATGTGTTTTACCTGACAATGTTAGATTAATGCTAGGTAGAAGCATTTGGTTGCTAGGCAGTGTTGCAAAGGAGATTTTCTAATATCGAGGGCTGAACAGAAAATTGTCGTAATCACTTGTATTTCATACGAGTTACAACACTTTTCCGTTCAACCCCTTGATTTGGTTGTTTGCCTTTACACTAAGTATCTGTGTTTAAGGGTATTGGATGTTGCTAAGTGCTTTAATTGTGTATTTTTTGTACCAGCTGTATAAAGTGCCTAAAAACCTGAAAACCTACAGTTAACTGCTGTTAGAAATCATCTCTTATTTCTTAAGGTATCCACTTAAGAGTGGCACAACATTTCCATTTCATGGGTTGTCAAGTTAGCTTGTAATCTTGTTAAGCTGTGACAGTATGGGATAAATATTGATGCAACTTGTCAGCAAACTATGATAAATTGCTCTGTATCAGGGTTCAAAAATGTTGAAAAGTGGTACTTGGTACATTTATGTCTAATTGTAATGTATTAAAAGTGCTATGACTTGAAACGTTACCTTATTGTTACAATATTACTATAACATTACAAATTCTTCGTATTCAGGAAGTGTTATTTAGTGGAAAAGATGAATACAGTATACATTTTGTAACTTACTAACATACAGAAATTGGTGAAAGTATGGTACTTCAGAAAAATAATCTTAGTTATACAGAATAGTTTTGAGCAGTTTCAACCAAATACAATCAAATTTAACCAGAGACATCAAAATAACTTGGTTTTTTGCTTTTTTGTCTTAGTCAATTTTTGTCTTGTGTTTTTAGTATTGACAAAAATGATTGTAACATCTATTTTGTTTCAAATTAATGTAGGTACTGTGTTGAAAAATTCATTAAATGAAATGTTGTAATTGTTATATTACATCTTTACACCAAGAACAAACAAGAAGATTGTTGCAAATTTTGGAAGTGAATGTAATCTGTAATAGGATATGTGACCTGTGTGTTGTTCTACCTATAAATAATGCATATAATTGTATAAAAAGTTTTGTAAATAAGAAAATCTATTTATAGCTACATGTATTGATGGTTAAACTTTGACATTAAAAAGTGCAATGTGATTAAAACTCAGAATTTCAGTCTGATTAGTTTGTTTTCATTTTCTCATGTTGTGGGTTTCTTTTTAAGCATTGCAAAATCAGTACAGCCTCCACAGATATAAGACTGAGGTTCGAGACCAATCTAAAATGGCTCTGATTGGCTGCTCTAATTTGCTGTTTCTGGACACAGTTTTGAAATTGACCAATGGTAGTGTTGCATTCAAAGACCAGTCCCAAAACTTAAGGTTTATAGTTATTGGATCAGAGCAGAAAGAAAATGCCAGTGTACATCCTTTACCTTACCTCTAGATAACACTACGATAACCGTGGTAACCGATAGGAATTGTTTTAGGTGAGAAAACTGCGCATTTGAAACTGGCTGGTATAATTATATTCCTTTTGGGTACAATGGTTTTCAAAGTATAATTTGCACAGTGGCATTTTAAGCTTGACTATTCCGTCGAAGAGAAAATTAGAGCTATCCTACTCCCCGCGGCATCAGCGTCACACCTTGGGTTAAGTTTTTCGTACCAGTCTACATTTTGACAAAGTCTTTTGAGATAAAGCTTTGAAACTTTCAACACTTGTGTACCATTACCATGTCTAGTTTTAGGCAAGAGTACATAACTCGATCAAGGATTTTGGCTGAATTATGGCCTCTTTTAACTTTGAAAACTTGGTTAAGTTTTTTGTACCGTTCACATTTTGTGTAAAGTGTTTGACATATTGCTTTTAAACTTTTATCACTTGTGTATTATAACATTCTCTTATAATCTTCAAGCAAGAGAAGGTAACTCTGTCAACTATTTTGACTGAATTGTGGCCCTTTTTGGAATTGGTACAATTTGTGTACAAGTCGTGTTTTGTCAAAACTATTTGATATGTGGCTTTGAAACTTTGAACACTTGTTTATCATCATGATTTCCATCTGTAGGCTAGAGAACATAACTCTGTCAACTACTTTGGATGAATTGTGACCCTTTTTGGACTTAGAAAATGGTTCAGTTTTCGTACAAGTCAAGGTTTTGTCGAAACTATTTGACATGTGGCTTTGAAACTGTTCAAATACTTTTTTATCGTCATTATTTCCATCTGTAGGCAAGATTACATAACTCTGTCAACTATTTTGGCTGAATTATGGCCCTTTTTGGACTTGGAAATCAGTTAATTTTTTTTCATACCAGTTCATATTTTGTCTAATCTGTTTGTCTAATGGCTTTGAAACTTTGACCACTTGTCATAATCTACATATGTAGGCAAGACTACATAACTAGGACAAGGATTTTAGCTCAGTTATGGCCTTTTTTGACATAGAAAATAGTTTCACATACCATTTTATATTATTTCCAAACTGTTTGATATATGGCTTTGAAACTTTGAACACTTGCTAACCATCATGGTCACACATTGCCATATAGTTCAAGAACTGTCCAAATCCACAAATGCAGGTACACTGTTTGTCTTACCTTTTTAGCTCGCATGAGCCAAAGGCTCGTGGTGAGCTTTTGTGACTGGTCAATGTCCGTCGTGCGTCCGTCAACATTTTCTAAAAAAATCTTCTTCTTGAAAACCACTGGGCAGAATTACACCAAACTTCACAGCAATGATCCTTGGGTGGCCCCCTTTCAAAATTGTTCAAAGAATTGAATTCCATGCAGAACTGTGGTTGCCACGGCAACCAAAATAAAAAACTTTAAAAATCTTCTTGTCCAAAACCACAGGGCCTAGGGCTTTGATATCTGGTGTGTAGCATCATCTAGTGGTCCTCTACCAAAATTGTTCAAATTATCCCCCTAGGGTCAAATATGACCCCTGCCCCGGGGGTCACATGGTTTATATAGACTTATAAAGGGAAAACTTTGAAAATCTTCTTGTACAAAACCACAAGGCCTAGGGCTTTGATATTTGGTATGTAGCATCATCTAGTGGTCCTCTACCAAGACTGTTCAAATTATCCCCCTAGGGTCGAATATGACCCCACCCCGGGGGTCCCAAGTTTTACATAGACTTATATAGGAAAAAAAGTTTAAAAATCTTCTTTCCTGAAACCACATGACTTAAGCTTTTGATATTTGGTTTGTAGCATTGTCTTATGGTCCTCAACCAGAATTGTTCAAATTGTTACCCCTGGGGTGAAAAGAGGCCCTGCCTTGGAGGTCCCATATTCTATATAAGATCTGTCCCGCTACAATACAATACAATAAGTTTTATTTCAACACAAACATATGAAACATAAGCTCTGATGAGCTTTTTAACTGATCATTAACAAATATACATATGAGGTCAACAAGAATATAAATAGCTGTAAAAGAAAATGTTATATATCTAAAAAGCACACCAATTAAGCACAACTAAAGCTGTGGAAAAGCTGCTGATCCTCACCATAGGCCTAAAAACTTCTATAAGAACTTCATGTAAATAAAAAAACTGAATTAGCAAAACCAGCACAAAAGTGCGACAGAAAAGAAAAATGGTTTTAAAAAATCATTATCCCCTCAAATCAGATTTGAAAGGAATTGATCAGCAACTTTCTCACAGAGAGTAAACACATTGAATATAATATTAATGAACATGGTTAAACAATCAGTGAAATCATATAAAACAAGGCGACACATATAAAAACAGAAAGGATATTATGAGGACATGCAATAAGTTACCATGCATAAAATAAGTGTAGTTTCCCAAACTATCACAAGAGCAAGTACAATACAAAAATAATAAGCACAAAATGATATGCGAAACTATTACAAAAGCAAACAATAAGCTCAGAATAATAAACACAAATCATATGCAAATGAAACAAACAAAAGGAGAAGCAAACTAAAAATAAAGCATACTAAGGCACAGGGCAACACGTAATATTATTACCTTTTATCGGTTTCGAGATGTTACTAAAAGTTGGTAATGCTTATATAGGAAAAAACTTTAAAAATCTTCTTGTCTCAAACCATACGACTTAAGCTTTGATATTTGGTATGTAGCGTTGCCTAGTAGTACTCTACCAAAAGTGTTCAAATTATTCCCCTGGGGTTAAAAGAGGCCCCACCCCGGGGGCACTTAATTATTATATGAGTTATATAGGAAAAAAATACTTGAAAAATTATCTGATCCTATTTCCAAGACTGTTTAAAAATTATTACCTGATGACCCTAAGTATTATGATGTCACTTGACTGTAGCCTTGACCTGCTGACCTACTTTTTTGTTAAAATTTTAAGATACAGCCTTGAGATTTGGACGACATGTACAGTTTTGCACACCGATCATAAAACTGAATTGCATTGACTATGGATGTGACCTACTGACTTTCTTAATATTTTAGCATCAGTTTGACATTTGAAACGTGTTGCTCATATTACTCAGGTGAGCGATTCAGGGTCATCATGACCCTCTTGTTTTCTTATTCAAATTGTCTGAAACTCTCTTTTGACCCCTTGCTTCTAGTCGAGCGCGCTGTCAACAGACAGCTCTTGTTTTCTGGTCTAATGCCAGTCGTCGGGGGCTCTGGAACACGGTCTGTTTTCATATTTAGGTAGTATTTTGTTATTCCATTCCAGCCCACTTCAGACATCTTAATTTTGTAAATGCATATATATTTTTTTAAGGTGAGCTATTGTGACCGGTCATTGTCCGGCTTCCGTCGTCGTCCATCAACATTTGCCTTGTTAACACACTATAGAGGCCACAGTTATGACCCAAATCATTATTAAACTTGGTCAGAATATTTGTCTCGATAATCTGAAACTGGATCGTGTGGGGTCAAAAACTAGGTAAGTAGGCCAAAAAGACTGAAGACTGAATCCGCCATTATGCCATCTTTTTTGCGCCATTTTCCTATTTAGTGTCTGTATGCCTTTAAAAGGCTTCTCTGCGGCCACACCATATAATGTTTTATTGTATTTGTTATGAGACATGTATACAATAATATAAGCACAAAAGTAACATATACAAATGGATTGGGACGTGAGTTATATCAACATCAGCAAACGACCCATTCCACATGAAGTCAAATTAACAGCTTTGTAAACAAAGTGATAGGTTATATGTCTATGATAACTTTTTAACTATGGACTATGAATGGAAAGATATGAGTATGCTTTAAACTAGTTAATTTATGATCGAAAATATGAGATAATCTGAGAAAAAATTGACTGTAAGTAAAATGAGAAACTGATTAACTTTGAACTTAGATTAGATACACATAATCGCTTCACAAGAAATAAGTTATTTAATGATTGAAAAATTATCGGAAATCTAGAAAAAGGAAAAAGAATTGTTCGACAGCCAGCATCCGTACTATCCCAAACACCACATGAGCTCATTCGACTATAACAAAGGACGGCGGTAGTTAAACATTAGTAAAAACGTTTTTGTATTCTTTATAAAAGTTTGAACTTCCGCAAATAGTCTATCATTTTCTTCGTCAGTACGATTACTTATTCCAAAGTCGCCAAAGTCGTGTATTTCGAAATAAGATTACTCTTTGGTCGGCAAATAAGCGTCACTGGAAAAAATAATGTTCAGCTGATTTTCAAAATTATAACCACATGCAGTTACATTTTGAAGTGTCTTTTAGATGATTATTGAATAAGTCTACATGTAAGTTACTACAATTATTTCTAATACGGGCATAATGCACCTGTTCAGCTCGATTTCCACTAAGGAAGAATGTTGGTATGATAGGGTGTTTGTATATCTCTCTCAATGTTTGCTCTTGTTCGTCCCACAGTTTTATCGCTGATGATATTACAGACTTTGAATATATTTCTAGGCGTCTGGGTAGCCTTACAATCTAAAACAGTTGGCGGAAATAGTAATCGGGACGTTGACCAAAGAAGAATCAATTTTTGGTTATAACACACTAAATAGTTGTTCTTTATTCTATATAAAATTGACCTATTTCCAATGGCCGCAGCACACATCAGGACCCATTTTAAATGTCTGTAACCTATATTTTCTTGAAGAATATTGTCAGTGCTAAATAAAAATCAAAAGAAAAGTGGGGGTCATGTTTGATGCAAGAAAACTAATTTCAGTCAAACACACAAACAGCAAAATCAGCTATAAAATGAGACCCCAAATTATACTGGTAGTGTATGATCTAAGTTTCCATGAAAAATTTTGTCATGCTGTTATTTCATTATGAAAATGCTACCTACATGTCAAGCATAGATATGTCATGTGATTTTAGCAACAAAAGTGCAAAGAAAATAAGGAAAATAGCTCTACAGAGCAAAAACAACCTGAGGACTACTTGTATCCGCCAGTGTCTGTATGCCTTTTGCATTTTTCTTCTGTCTGCAAGTGATACCCGATCTATTTCATATTGTAACTTTTCAATAATATTCTTTTCGTAAGAAGTACAATTATCCCAAACGATAGACGCACATTCCAAATACGGTCGTAAGTATGTAGTATAAATCTGATTAAATGATTTTCGTTTTATTTTGAATTTAAGCATTCTCATGATCCGAGTACTTTAGAGGCTAATGCTACGATGTTAGAAATATGGGTGTGACAAAGTTTAACTGAGTTTTGGAAAATTAATCTAGGTCTATCCATATCTGAAAGGGAGAAAAAAAGACTTCCATTTTCGAAAGGTTGAAGCTAACACCATTGTTTGGACCATTTACTTATTATTTCCAGGTCTGCATTCAAAATTGATTCCATATAATGTGTATTCAATAAAGATGAAACCGCGTGAGAATTGTTTGTTTATTTGTGATATAATAATAGCCATTGTTATAAAACTGGGTAGGGTAATTGGAATTACATGTACTTCGTTTATAATAAGTACATTACTGTCTGAAGTATCTGGCGTTAACTCCGTCATCGGCAATTTTGAAATGGAAACATCCGGAGCTAAAGGAGTGTGCAGAAGTCATTTTGCAGGAGGTAGAATAAACAAAATGTAATATCTAACAGAATTTGCATATACATGTAGTTTAACCAAGCACTGTATGTGTTTGGAAATGAAATTATAAAAAATACCTTTAATCTTAATGATATTAGATATGTGACTTGAAATTTCCTTTAAAATATTATACTAACTATTATACTAGTACCGTTTATTATACCATAATAGAAATAGCTCATAGAAACAAAATCGACCAAAAGGTTTTGCATGACAAAATCGGGCGTATCTGTACATAAGTATTTCTAAGAAATGATTTCATGTAAGCTCACAATTACGGTGTTCCGTTGGGGCCATCGCAGTTTCGCATTGTCGTCCTAAGGGCGAAATCGCGAAAACACGATATTTTTACACGAAAACGCGATACTTGGATGCGAAAACACGATGCTATAACACAAAAACACGAAACAAAAATATCGCGTTTTCGCGCTGGTAATATCGTGTTTTCCCGTTTTCGCCCTCGATCTGCCGTCTACGGAAACGTTTATGGGCCTCGCAATGTCGCTTTAGATAACGCAAATATCGACATAATATCGCGAGAAATCAACATATTATCACAACAAGTCGATATATTGTATTGCCATATTGCATTCATTTTTCCAATGTTTAACCACTTTTTCTCGTGATCTGCGTAAACTATAAAGATATTTCGACATATAATGACGATATGAAACGACCCTTTCTTGATTTATTAAAGTGAGTTCTCGTAATATATAGTAATTGCTCTCTTTAGAAATATGGAATTTGGGTTAACAGGCCCGTACGAAGTATTTTCATATTGGGTGGACATTTCCAATACCATGCTAGTAAGACAAATCAACTAGCTGGAAGTTCAATCAGTAGAATAAACGCAATTTTGGAAATTATTTCGGGAATTGTTGCACTAACCCTGTTCCTAGAAGCCTGGCTTACCGCCAATATAAAGTGACCGTAGGGCAGGTTAGACTGTACTTTTACAACTATAAATCAGCACTTAGTTTGCAATTTTTGGGAGCGGGGTGTGTTTAAAAAGCAGTTCCTAAAAACAACAGTAACGTTACCATAATTCCTTTGAATTCTGACAACACACAAAAGATATATGAATGTACACAAAAAAAAAAACAAGTTCCATATTTCCTGTCATGAATAAAACATGCAGAAATTATCGATGGAAAAGTATACACTATTCAAGCTGACCACTTATAGTATGTAAGTTCCTAATCCATGTGAGATGACATAGATAGCAGATAGTGTTACAAACACATTGGTCCGTCAAATGTAATGCAACAGATATTTTAGGAAACCCAAGCAGTCTTAATCTACTTAATAAAAAACTCAACATTTTATTTATTTATTTCCCTTTATCATCTTTTTAAAGAAATCCGACTGTATTTTAGATGTACTTCATAAAAATATTAAAACTTGTTTATATTTTTAGTTTAAGAAAGTGTTGTTATTTTCGAACGTTCTTTAATAAAATACATTGATTTCATGAAACATAATCATTGTATTTTTTTTTAAATTTTAAATATTTACTTTTTATTACGAAATCCGTGTTTAACCTAGATCTACTTTATGAAAAACATTTTTGTTATTTAATATAAAAGTGTCTTGGTGTTCATTTATGAAATCCATAAAAATAGAAAAAAAATCAAAGAATTGTTTCACTTGCACAACACCTGACGGACGTCTGTTGTGAAAGTAAAACTGTGGATATTTTACTGTGAGACTGTTTTTTCCCCCTGATTTTCTTTATCTGTTTAATTTGTTAGTTGTTGCTGTTTTTGAAAGAACATGCACTCAGAAAAGGTTGATAAAAATGTGTTATGTGCTAGTGATATGTTATTTGTTCACAGACAAACCAAACTGTGTATGCAGTTATTCTCTGCTTCATACTATCTGTCAACGAGTAGCATTAAGGCACTTACAAATTGCAGTAAACCAGAAATAAATTTTTAGTCTTGCTATTACTAGCAGCTCTGTCGAGTCTCTTTATAGAAAGGCAAATGATCCGCCGAGTGAAAATTTGGTGCCTAAGTACTCGTAAACTGCCTATACAGTGAATCCGCATTTTTTTCTAGAGATACTACACGTTTTTATTTTATGTTTATGTTCATTGTGTATTCGTATAGTCTGCTTGACGAGTCCCCTGATCCACGCATACATACTGAATCCTAACCAAACACACCTTTCCTACACCCCTGCTCACTGTCATTGAAGTGACTTTGTATACAAATAGTCGGGTTAAGTCGAGAGCTTGCCTTAGAAAATCAAGAAATGGATGGTTTATATCGACATAATATGTCGAGGTATCATTACAGCTTACGCGGATCTCGAGAAAAAATGATTAAACATAGAAAAAATGAATGCAATATGTCAATGAAATGTAACGACTTGTTATGATAATACATGTATGTTGATTTCTCGCGAAAATATGTCGATATTTGCGTTATCTTACACGACATTGCGAGGCCCATAAACGTTTCCGTAGCCGTCGTCTTTTCGTGTTTTCGCCTTCGTGGTAAGTAGTGCGAAAACGCGAAAACACGATATTGATAGCGCGAAAACGGGATATTTTTTGCATCGTGTTTTCGCGACCTTGTATCGTGTTTTCGCGTTTTCGCCCTCTCAACTGCAAAGGCGAAACCACGAAAACACGATGTTTAAATATATTAATTTCGTCTTCAATTTGGACTAGCGCAAACGCTTGCAAGATATTTCGAGAGACCGTGAATTCGACCCCGATACATTTCAACCCCAACTCATTGGACATTAGTTTAGTTTAAGAATATTTTATTGCAAATGTTACACAAGATACATTCATACACATACAGACAGACATAACAACACAAGCAATAGGATATTGACGGAAGTATTGAAATATTTATCGAGTCAACCTCCGGAAAGACAATATTTACAATACTATGGATGGCTGTTAAACTAATGTGTAACACATTCTTAGTTATTCATGAAAAGTAAAAAAAAAAACGCAAAATGAAAAACCAAAAAAAAAAAAAAAAAAAAAAAGGAAAAAACAACAAAATGCTCAGAAATGGAAGGTAAAGATGAAATAAAAGTATTAGTACATCGCTTTTTTAGTAGTTAGAATATTTTAGCAAAATTAGGTAACCATAAAGGTTACAGTATGAAATAGTACATAGAAAAACTATATTCTCTAGAAGTAGTATAGGCGTCTCTTTGGCCTCACGACTGCGCATGCGTGAGAATGACGTCATGCGCAGCGGCCATTTTGAATTTTATTTTTAGAATGACATCATCTTCCTATTTTAAGAATGACCTCACTCTGATATTTTTATCTCCCGGAAGTATATAGAGCTGACTTATATACCTATCTAGGGCGTGTTCGCGCACATTGAGGGTCAGGTGCTCAGCCCTAGACGGGGAGATTATACACGGAAACAAAAACTATATATTAATAATGTTGAATTAATAATCATATAGATTTATCTATAACGTAATATACATTGCATGGTAAACAAAGAACTTATTAATGATAATTTAAAGCATAATATTTAAACCATTAAGCTTTATTTAAGATAGCTAATTTAGAAGTAACGTTAACTGAAAATAAAGTATTACATTTTTGTCAACGATGTTTGCTCCTTGGCGTCCACTGACCAAATGACTCCAATCATAAGCGTATTATTCCTAAATGCGCATGCTCGGATCTATTTTCCACAATGACTTCATAAGCTATATTTAGATAAGGTCATGAGTGCATCAAACGTGATCATGGTCAGAATGTATAGCGTGTGTTGATTTAAGACCGGATAGACGGACAATAAAAAGTAAACATGTCAAAGTTAATCCCTTTAAAGTCGTCACAATGTCTGGCGTGTATTTATTTAACAGCGGATGCGTTAACAATAGCGTATTCAACTGTCAAAGTTAATCCCTTTAAAGTCGCCACAATGTCTGGCTTATGTTGATTTATGGACGGATGCATTAACAAAGGCCTATTGATCTGTCCAAGTTAATCCGTGTATTGAGTACGGGAAGGGAGGTGACATCAGGTCTGGGTCGCATATGGACCGAAGTGCCTCTTTCAAACCATCAATGATATGATGTTAAAGAATATTTTTCTTAAACAATTGCCAGCATTTTTTATGACCATCCAGAGTTTTAGAACCAGTAAAGGGCTTTTTTAAGAAGGTTGTAAAATCATCAAAATAAGACGTTTTAGGGTCCATTTTTACATTTTGGGTATCTGACATTTTTGAAAAGCCCAAAGGGTGCACTTTACCATAAACAAGGTGCCAACCGGAAATGAAGTCATTAAAATTTCAAAGTCATCGTACAGACTCGGGACCGGTACCGTTAGAAAGATCTTTTCGAGTAGGTTCAGAAAATATGTACAACTACGTGTCTTTCTCTATCCGTTTTCCAGATATTGAGGTTTAAACCAGAATCATTCATCCGGAAACACCCGGCTTCATGCCTTTATTATTAAAGATAACCTAGGCATGTTGGGTATCTAACCGAAGGTCTCGACTAGTACTATAAGTTGGTACACTCAAACCGGAAGTGAAATCAATCACGCGTAAAATTCGCATTTTCTGCACGCCCCTAGACTCGAACCTACACAAGCACAAGCACAAGCACACGCGTACACACGAGAACACACACACACATACACGCACACGCACATACACACGCAGACACACACACACACACGCACACGCGCAATCACACACACACACAAGCACACCCACATGCGCACACATACATGTAAACGCAACCAATCGGGGATATAAGCTAAAAACCTACCAACTGGGAACTTCTTTATTACTGTAGCTACAGTTATCATATTTCTATCAACTCTTATCCTTATGATCTTAAAATTATCCGAGGCTTTAGATTAAAGCTATCTTCAATTGTTAAGCAATGAGATTTTTCACATTCAGAGCGGGGAATTTTGTGTTTAAACCAACTGAGGTGAATGTGTAACAAACCGGGTGTTTGTGTATAGACGAAATGTGGAATTGTGTGTTTCAACAAAACGGGGAGTTAGTGTAAAGACTAAATGAGGTACGAGTGTATAACTAACCGGGTACGTGTGTAAAGTTGAAACGAGGAACTAGCTATTAAAATGGTGAATGCGGAAGCTCCTGTTACATATCATATATATGAGAAAAAATAACCGAGGGACTTAATTTGATTTGATGGGTATTAGGCCATTTTAAACACTATTTCAGTTATGTCAGGTGGGCAGTTTACTCAACAATCGTTCCTGGAAAGATCAAGTACTAGTACTCAAGCTGTCATCTTTCTTACATAAAGAGACCTGGTCGGTAGCAAGGATTGAACCCATGCCCCTTAATCATTGAATACTTACGAGTGATTTTAAGTCAGCGATTCTAACCACCCGAAAACAGAGGCGGTCAGACAATAGAGAAAGTTCTATATTCTGTATGTAGGTACATGTAGCACGTCAATCAATCGACATTCAATCAAAAATTGTCTATGTCAAATGTAAACATTAAAATAACTGTTTATGACAAGACATAGAACAATCGAAGAACAAACCAGACTCCTGGTGCAGAGACAAAATAAAGCACAAAACAGTATCTGATTTTATCAGTTGTGTGCTTAAATCACTTTCCATCGCCTACAGCAACTTTTGAACTTCGATATTATAAGATTCTTTCACTGGTTGTAGGTGCAGATAGGAATATCCGGCCTCGAGGGTAACTGTTCAGGCGGTAACGAGGCTCTCTGCCGAGTTACCGCCTAAACAGTTACCCGAGAGCAGGATATTTCCATTTGCACCTATAACCAGTGGTAGAATCTTTTTCTTGCATACAAGAAATAATAATAAAAATAAAATAAATTGAACAGCTTTCTTTTTTAGAACTATTTCTTAATGGCAGTGTATTTAAACAAAGCGCGGGAAACCAACGTCCGTAAACAGGAAAAACGTCATGACGTTTCAAAACAAACAATAATGTTTAGTTCCGGTTTTGTTTTACCAGTTGCAGCATAACGTTATGAATTTTTGATAAAATAACGTGATTTGAATCGAGAAATATACTATCAGGAACCAATAGGAACTGTCAAGGTATTGAATTTTCATTACGTTTTTTAAATAGAATATAAGTTACTACACAAATCTTTTACATATATGTAGTTCTTATACGTCATTTATAGCGCGAGAGTCATCTTACACCACCCCGGGGTGTAAGATGGACTTTTCCAGCACCGGTAAAGATACCGGAAATCCCCGTCTGGTTTTCAAGAATAAGTAATATTGTATGTTTTAGTTCCTTCTTTATGTTTTAACTAAAACATTTAATTAGGCATTCACAAATCTCAGGGCGGATACAGGATTTGGTGTAATGGGTGCAAAATATTTGTAGCAGAACAACTAGGAGGGTCCGTGGGCATATCCCCATCTCCCCCTCCCCGCCCGACCCCACCCCACCGGAACATTTTGAAAACAATAGATCCATATGGTGCATTCTTGGCGTTCTGATGTGCTTTTTTTTGGTATTGTAAAAGGACAGGTGATAAAATCAACCTTAAAAACATGCTACGTATAGTCTATGTTTTTGACTCGTCAGACTTATTCTTGCTTAAGTATCTCGGAATGGAATTTCTAAGCCCGATTTCTGAGGATTTTTATGGGGAGGGGTTACTAAAGTTTATTAACGTAAAATAAAAATCTTTATAGGAGCTCATGCAAACTTGTCGGATTTTTATTGTGCCAGCGAAGCGAGCAAGAAAAAAAGCATTGTTTTACCCAAACAAAAGACATATTGCCTATGCGAGCATAGCGAGCGAGAAAAAAAATGCATTTTTATATTTTCACCCAGAACAAATGATGAATTACCTTTGCAAGCGTAGCGAGCGAGAAAAAATGTCCCAATCCCTGGATCCGCCCTTGAATCTGTGCTAAGCAGACAATTTATTTTTCC
Source organism: Mercenaria mercenaria (assembly GCF_021730395.1). NCBI lineage: Eukaryota > Metazoa > Mollusca > Bivalvia > Venerida > Veneridae > Mercenaria > Mercenaria mercenaria. The sequence continues at coordinate 71,000,222 of NC_069375.1, forward strand.
TTCAATTCTACTCGTTCAAAAGACAGAATTAACAGTCAAACATATAAGTGTGGTTCCTTTAAAAACCATTCGAATTAACGAAATCATGCATGCAACAAAAACACAGACAACTTATTTGGATAATCTCCCAATCGGCGTAATATTCAGTATATGTTTCAGTTGTTGTGTTCCTACATTTAAACTGTGTATTATTATACATTGTATACATTATCATAATTTAAACTATAGTACCGTTTGCTATTTAATAATGATAAGTTTCAAAAAGATAAGGCATTACACAAATGACGTTCCCAGAGTTGGATATCAACTCATGACTCAGGCTTGAGACGAAAACAATAGTAGTAGGTAATTAATTTGAATAAGATAGAACTGAGGCAGACACATGACTCTAAATCAGGAAGAATGACAGAAACAAAGCATTTATTTTTATTTGCGCTTTTCTCTCCGATAACAGGTTAATGAAAACTTGATATTCTTAGAAAAACGAATTTTGCGCTTATTTAAATGCAAAGAAAAATTTAAGGTTCGATATGCGGAAACAGGAAATAAAAATCGGGGAATCTTAATTCAAACTCCGCAATGACTCGCAGTCCCTGACTTTTGCATAAAAATCGCTATTTCTTGCCCGGGAAAATAGCAATCAATATTTAAAAAAGACTTAAACAAAGTTTACAGCATTTCCAGTCATAGTTAGTTTGTTTCCAAACTATTTTCCCATATAAAGGTTTTGTTTTTATCTTTTTCTAGAAAACCAGGCTTCAGTAAACGTTGACTTTACATAGTTAATCTTTCAAAAATTGTGAAGGTTGTGTGTTCGAATCCCACACTCGGAAAGTCTTTCCCAATTTTGTGACGATTTTTTCCTTTAGAAACTGATTTGATTGCAAACAAAACTATCTGGAGTTTCGATCACGAAAATGTATATAAAGTAAAACATTACAAAGGTAGGAGAATGAAAACTGAAGCAACAGCTGAAATTACCGCAAAGTTTATTAGTACTCTTTCAAAACAAAGTATATGCAGAAACGGAATGCTCGTGCAAAAAATCGTTCTGATCAAGGAAGATTAAAATGAAATCAGTCATAGGTATTTTAAATTCATGATATTGTTGTTTTTATCAAAACATTTATATCGTAAGTATTTTTATGATTATTATATATTCGTGTTTCTCTCAATGCTATTAATACCAGTAAATCATACGTATGCCACTGTCAAAACTAAAGATAAATATACTTGCACTCATAATAAATACTGCGTTAATGTGTCAACGCCGGTACCGAATAGGGAAATGTCTTATTTTGTGTCGGTCAGTTACATGAGTGAAGTATGAAATAACCATATATGTAACAACGAATAATATCGTTATGTATTTAAAAGCTTTATATTCAATAAAACCCTTCAATCGCAATGAAATATCTCTGTTTTCAAGTTTCAATCAAACGATTAGTACATGTATAATAAATTGTGAATTCATACGATGCGTTACATATTGTATTTTCTAATACCTCGGGAACTCATCTGTAGAATACTGTGATTGTTTCTATTTCATCAGCACTGTCAGTTCAATCATCAATAATTTTCGTTCTTTATTTCCGCAAAATACCACATAAAATGCTACCGCAATAAACGCACGGTGTGATATATCACTGAATAAACAAAACTGATAAGCAGGTGAGTGAGGTCGTTCCCACCCCGTCCAACAAACAAAATTTCTTAAAACGTTGTTTTGATCAAATTGAACTTCTACGGACCTGAAGTTGAAGAAAATATCATGCGCAGATATAATTGTATGTCATACTCATACTTATTGTAGAATGATAGGAATGTCAGTGACAGAAAAAACTCCTTTTGGTTAATGAGCATATGCATTGTAAAAATTACCCTTGGTATGTCAGTAACGCACTGAGACTTTGAGCTTTCAAACTTTACACGTCAACGGTTTTTGTGTAGCAATTTAATAACTTTTATAATGCTAAAAGCGACAGTTTATAAAGATAAGACGCTTATTAAAATATAGCAAATTCATGCTATAAGTTTTAAAATAGTGTGCTTCAGGTTGCAGAATCTGGGGACAATTTTTATGTAGGATATATCTGTTCGTTATGTGAACATCAAATTTTATTTTATTTTTTGCATGAGAATTGTTTTGCTGTGATTCCCATGTGTTAAATTGATGTCTCACGGTTTCTATATTTTTTGCCAAATGATCCTAAACCCGTGCAACCGCAGCATTATCATTTTATTTGAACCGTCGTAAACTACAATTTTTCTATCATGAATTTCTAGACTTGACGATCGCTTAACAAAAACCGCGCAAAAATAGCATGAAATTCCCGTGTTAAGGTAAATGCTCGAGTTAGCTATGATCTAAGCTTTAGAATTTCCAAGTGTTTAAACAGTTTTAAGAATGTATTGGAGTCAGATCCTTGTGTCATTTTCTTTGATGTGTAGTAGATAAAATCAATCAGATAATGTACTAATGTTATGATTAATGTGGTCTCTAAATTTGACAAATACTTAATAAAATAAAACTGTATTAAACTATTTCGGCTTTGTAGTATTCACTACTCTTCAACATATTAGATAATTGCGTAACAAGTTGACAGCTGCTTATACATGTATAAACATCGTAGGAGGTAATGACATAACAAATGCTGTTTCAAATGCAGCACAGGTTTTTGAGAGGTTTTAGTATCTTTTTTACTTTTGGGACATTTTTACATCATAGATTTCAACACATTGCGATTGCTGAACAAAATCAGCGTGAAAATAGCATGAAAATCCTGTGTTAAGATAATTGCATGAGTTAGCTACTGTATGATATAGGTTTTATTATATTCACGTGTTCTTAATCAGTATTTTAAACGTACTGGAGTCAGATCCTCATATGCATTTCTTTGATGTGTAGTAAATAATATCAATAAGTTAATGTACAAATGTACAAATGTTGTTGTTCTTTTTTTCACAAATAACGAAACTGTATTAAAATTCTCTGGCTTTGCTGTATTAATTACTGTTGAATTTACATAGGTAATTGCATTATGAGCTGAATATATGAACATCTTTGGAGGTAATACTACATTTATTTTTTCAAATGCAGCACGGTAATTCAAAAGGAATTAGTATATTTCAGCATCGCGCCTGAAGTTGAAAGTTTGTTAAATGCGATGAATATATATAAAATGTATATTTTGAGTAGTGTTCCTGTGTATTATAATATTCTCAGTTTAACATAAGTATTGTCAAATCAAGTCATTAACTTAGAAATAAAAGCGCATAACACAATAAGCCGGAAAAGATATGCGGTAACATAAATATAAAATACTGTCTTGTGAACGTAAAAAGATATTTAATTGGTAATTGATGAATTAATAAACATAATCTTTTCACTCATAAGCTTACAATGACGAAAGCATTATGTTAAATTAGTGAAAATAATTTAAACCTTTGTGTGTATGTACTATGAGTTGTATACAGGTAAACTGGGGAACTGCAGTAAATGGCGAAAGATACACACCGTTGTAAAATTATGATTGTGTGTGAGATATGTGTATGACCAGAACCGGCGTACCGGGGAATAAATTTCTATCGCTCAGAATCAGCTCAAATTTCGATGTATGACTAATTTGAAGGTCAGGAATAACGTGGTATTGTTAAAATGAACCGGGGAATTCCCCGGTTCGAGGCGTATCCCCAGTACGTTGGTGTGTATTCATACGAAATTACCCAGTTGGCAGCGTTTACAAACTCACACATGCATGCACGCACACACGTACGCGCCATTAAACAATATATGTAACATCATCAAAATATTCAAAATTATCAAAATCTTTCGTGCCTATTACCCTAGTACACAGATTGTGTCTGCAACTTCATTAACAGGTATCACAATAATATCTTCCTTTGTAACTTTACATTTGTCATCTTTAGTTATTACAACAACATCATAGTCTCCGAAATTGAACATGCCAGTTCCACTACGGTGTAGATACTCCAACACATCACACAATATTTCATATATATAATTTAGAACATCCAGAATTTTGAATTAACAGAGTATACACTTCAATGTAATCGTACAAGTCTATGCATGAAATTCAACCTTCAGCGGATTTTAAGTATTAATATTTTTTGACACACTTTCTATTCATCAATTCTGAGATGTTAATTTCATGTGACAGAATTCATAAAAATCTTTCATTTACCCCCCCCCCCCCCCCCATTCTCGATTCGATTTTCAACCGTTATCGAGTCATGACGTAACAGCGATTTTTAAACCTTCTTTCTTAAACTTTGCAATAAACTCTTGAAACAGGTAGCATTGGAAAGATCTCCTCGTATAGGTTCAGAAAATGTATACATATTTACCTCTATCTAGATCCGTTCTCAAGATATTGGCGTTTAAAGATTGAAGTGACGTCACCTTTTGGCGGTAAATTCAAATTTCGCAACCAAAATTTTCAAAATGTAATTTCTCCTCTATTTGTGGACCGATTTTGATGATCTTGGTGTCAAACCAAAACGCTTGGCGAGACCTACGTGTTTGGTAGCACACAACCGGAAATGAAATCACTCGTGCGTAAAATATCGATTTTCTCCTTTATTACTCAACCGACTATACCCGTGTTTGGTATCCTACGAAAGGTTTTGACTAGTACTATTCCATTGTTTGCACTAAAAGAATATGGGGTCACTCACGCGTAAAATGCGTCAAAGTAAGCTTACCTGATCCATACACTTTGAGATCAAAAATGACAATGAACGAATTCACAGGGTAAAGTAAAATAAATAGAGCCAAAGCAACGTACTGATTAGTCAGTATAACTTATAGCAATGCTCTGATTGGCTAATGATATGACGCATTCTGATTAATCACTCAGGGATCACACGTCATATATAAGTCGTAAAGTAAATTTAACCATGATTGAAGGTGTTACGAGTTACTGTATATACCAACAACTCCTCCTCCACATCTCTTCCTCCTCCTCCTCCTCCTCTTCCTCCACTCCTCCTCCTCCTCCACCTTCTCCACCTCCTCATCCTCCTCCTCCACTTCTCTTCCTCCACTCCTCCTCCACCTCCTCCACTCCTCCTCCTCCTCCACCTCCTCCTCCTCCACATCTCCTCCTCCTCCACTCCTCCTCCTCCTTCTCTCCTCCTCCTCCACCTCCTCCACTCCTCCTCCTCCACCTCCTCTTCCTCCACCTCCACCACCACCAACACCACCTCCACCACCACCACCACCACCTCCACCACCTCCACCGCCACCTCCACCACGTCCTCCACCACCACCACACCACCACCATTACTGACAATAATTCTGACAGCAAAATATGTTTAATAAGCGTAAGAATGGCATTTAAAATTTGTAAGAACACAAAGCAGTGTCTTGTTGTATGAAAATAATTTTACATCTACTTCACAAATGAATAAGTGCCCTCTATGTCACCAGTCATTCTCTAGGCGCGACGCCATGCTGAGACATCAACGAAATAAGCATTGGAGTGACGACCACACTGACAATTTTTCACCATCATTACAAATATTGAACACTTCAAGAGAGACGACGTTTCAACATCCATTTTCTATGGTCGTTTCAGGACCAAGTGGTAGTGGAAAAACTGAATGGACAAGGAAACTGCTATCATCAAATCTTGTAAGACCTCAGCCTCAGCGTATCATATGGTGTTTTGGACAATGGCAACCATTGTATGATGAACTTCAGCGTGAAATCCCCGGTGTCGAATTTGTACAAGGTATTCCAGACTACTTGGATGATTCCCAATATATAAATGTTAGTCAAAGGAACCTGCTGGTCTTTGACGACTTGATGACTGAAGCTAAATGCGATCAAAGAATTGCTGATCTCTTTACCAAGGGCAGTCACCACAGGAACATATCTGTCGTATATCTCACCCAAAATTTGTTTCCTCAAGGTAAAGCCTGCAGAGATATCGCTTTGAATACGCAGTATCTGGTGCTATTTAATAATCCTATTGATAGACAGCAAGTAGCTACATTGGCAAGAAGAATATATCCTTCGTCTAGTAACATCTTTATGAAACGGTTTGAACGAGCGACATCAAGACCTCACGGTTATTTAGTAATAGACTTAAAATCGAGCACCCCAGAACACACCGTTTACGTGAAAACATTTTTGAGGCAAACACTCCAGAAAAAGAGAAAACGAACAGATGATGAATATAAACAAGAAGACTATTTCAATGGTGAAGGATACTTATTTGATAAAAATGATGACAAGGTTGAAGATGAGGAGGAAGATTCTGATGACTATGATGATGATGATAGTGATGATGAAACAGAAAATAGAGATAATGATACTTTTGTAAAGAAACGATCTTTGATTAAGGGACCTCCAGGTAAACGTAGAAAAGTTGAGATTATAGAACAGCGATCACGCCGTGAGATATGGGATAAGCGTTTTCAGGATCCTCTCAGACAATCTATTAAAGAACAATTTAAAGCTAAAGTTAACAACTATACAGAACTTGGGCTCTCTTTTAAAGAAGCGTACCGTCGCACTGCTAATGATGAATTGCCTCAATTAAGAAAGAGACTGAGACAAAATTATGCCCGATTTCTAATTGACTTTTATGAGCTACAAAACGACCCTACTCAGCAGCAGATTCTACAGTCGGCTAAGAAACTAAAGAAGTCAGCACGGCATGACTGTCAAAGAATCAGTTCGGCAAGCCATTGCCCTTAGAAAAGACCTATTTGATGAGTTGTGGCCCGATCATAAAAGCAAAGAAGAATATTTAATGGATGATAATAAAGAAAGTGATGACGATGAAGAATCGGATGATGATGAATGAACGTTGTAAGAAGGATTGGCGTGCTTTAACTTTTCATCATGCAAAATGGGTACCATAGAGGTATACGATTATAAACAAGAAAAATGAATACCGGATAAACCGGACCCGGAAAAATGGATACAACACTTCAAAGACTTGAGGACGGATATGTGTTATCCTGATCATATGGCCGTTACATCGTGGGTAGCGGTGCTCATCTTAGAAAATGGCTGAACTAAAAGAGAAACAAGAAAGAGAAGCACAAGAACAAAAAGGGGAAGATCTCCCCGTAGTAAAAACTTTGTGACACCCGTAGCCCAAGCGGTTGATATTGCTAGGTCGGAAATAAAGACGGCCACAAAAGCATAGTGATCTAAAGCGACATAGGAATACACTGGACACACCTATGAGTCGTGATTTAGACAGCCCACGACGTAGAAATATCGCCAAAATATGACCCAAGATACTATGGATTGGAACACCTATACAATTTAAAATGAATAACTATGAACTCGAGGAAATGTTAAAAGGGTACCCTGTGACAATATGTGCTGCGGATCAACTTCAGATACGTAGAGGACAATACGTCATCTCAAATACAGACACGAGCCAGGGATCAGGAAAACATTGGGTGGGCCTTTTATTTTCCAAAAAGGGGACACGACGAATTTTTCGATTCACTAGGTAATAGACTAGATCACTACAAAATTCATTTTGAGCAAGTGTTAAAGAAGCGTTAATGGATGAACTTCAGTCAAATACAGGATACAGATTCAAACATTGCGGGCTGTATTGCGTATATTACATATGAAACCGATGTTCTGGACGAAAAAATGAAGGACATTGTAAAACCGTTTGATGTGTATTGCAAGAAGTTGAATGATGACTTTATTTTGTCTTATTTTAGTTGATACATGTAACCTGTATTAGTGATAAAAGCTTAGGCAATAAAAGATTGAAAGAACAATATGTCTTTGTTATTTATAACCCATACGTTTGAATTTGATTTGAAAGAAAAGAAGAAGCGTCAGTAGGTGTTGTGGTGTACACAAATAAAACAACATATTCGTTTATTGTATTTTATTTCTCCAACATCGCTTCACAAATTGATATCATGCTTCGCAATAAGCGTTTCTAGCAGTTCTAAATGACCCTGTGAATTTGTCATTGTCATTTTTGATCTCAAAGTGTAAGGATCAGGTAAGCTTACTTTGACGCATTTTACGCGTGAGTGACCCCATATTCTTTTAGTGCAAACAATGAAATAGTACTAGTCAAAACCTTTCGTAGGATACCAAACACGGGTATAGTCGGTTGAGTAATAAAGGAGAAAATCGATATTTTACGCACGAGTGATTTCATTCCGGTTGTATTCTACCAACACTTAGGTCTCGCCAAGCGTTTTGGTTTGACACCAAGATCATCAAAATCGGTCCACAAATAGAGGAGAAATTACATTTTGAAAATTTTGGTTGCGAAATTTGAATTTACCGCCAAAAGGTGACGTCACTTCAATCTTTAAACGCCAATATCTTGAGAACGGATCAAGATAGAGGTAAATATGTATACATTTTCTGAACCTATACGAGGAGATCTTTCCAATGCTACCTGTTTCAAGAGTTTATTGCAAAGTTTAAGAAAGAAGGTTTAAAAATCGCTGTTACGTCATAACTCGATAACGGTTGAAAATCGAATCGAGAATGTGGGGGGGGGGGGGGGGGGGGGGGGGGTGTAAATGAAAGATTTTTATGAATTCTATCACATGAAATTAACATCTCAGAATTGATGAATAGAAAGTGTGTCACGAAATGGGGAAAACTGATTGTTCAATGTTAACTGTATTTCTGTTCATTGAAACTCTTGACGATTTCCTAGAATGGTCGAAATAGGCTTTCTAGAACCTATCTGTACTTAAGACAGTATCCTAAAGGACTTTAAAAGTTTTATAACACAAAATACTCGTTTCTATAAGTTTCTCCTAAAAGTCATAAAATTGACCGAAATTTAATCCGCTTTAACAGTTTTCAAAGTATTAGTGTCAACATTGGCCAGTTCTCTTTCATACATTATCTTAAAGGCCTAGATTCACTACTATATAAGTGTACCCCCCCAAATCCAATATACAACTCCCATCTTATCTGCTGCTTATCAGCGATTATGTAATAGCAGCTGATTAGAGGGCAATTAGCACAGCAGGGACCCCAACTAGACCATGAAGATGTGTGCAGTGGAGTTGAAAGAAATTAATTTTTCTTCAGTAAATGTGGAATGATAATAAAAATAATTATTATTTTGATATTATGTAGATGATAATAACTATTACTTTAATGTTATAATAATGATAATAATAATAATAGAAATAATCATGATTATTATTATTATTATTAACATCATTATTATTATTATTATTATTATATTACATATAGGATGATAAAAGATACAGTAATAATATTAAAAATAATAATGATAATAAAACACAAGTATAGTGAAAACTTCCTGAGTTCTTTGTGCGGACAAACAATAATTTTCGATTTGGAAATTGATTTTCATGTATTCATGTAATCAACATTATTTGAATATAAAATTATTGTGTTCCATCTGTACTCAGTTTTCATTTTCAGTATGTTGCCAAAAGGGACTTTTTTCATGCTTTGCTTTGTAACTTTGAAATTCACATTCTGTTTTCAATTTAGACAAATGTTGTTTACAGTATTCTGCAAGCTTTAGATGAGTGAAAGTCACATTTTTCAGAAATATCACAATTCTCCAGACAGAAATTGAAAAAATAAAAATTTGCATGTTTCTTTAAGTAAGTTTCTCATTATTTCATTATTGTGAAAATAAGTTTCTGATTATTTTATTATTGTGTTTGATCAACAAATATTTTTGTTTACACAGAAATGCAAAAAAAAAAAATAGTATAACTTTAAAAGTTATCAATTATTCATTAATTTAAAATAAATTACATAGTTTCCCCTTCTCACTAATAGATGCACTTGTAAGGTAGACTGACTCTCCAATATACAATGACCCTTGTTTATTGGAGCCATACTGTGATGGTCATTAGCCCCCAACTGTGCTGGCGAAGACAAAAATCTCTTGGCCCACTGCCAAAATCTAGGCCTTTAAGCCGATCTCAAGTCAAAAAATATTAATACTTAAAATCCGCTGAAGGTTGAATTTCATGCATAGACTTGTACGATTACATTGAAGTGTATACTCTGTTAATTCAAAATTCTGGATGTTCTAAATTATATATATGAAATATTGTGTGATGTGTTGGAGTATCTACACCGTAGTGGAACTGGCATGTTCAATTTCGGAGACTATGATGTTGTTGTAATAACTAAAGATGACAAATGTAAAGTTACAAAGGAAGATATTATTGTGATACCTGTTAATGAAGTTGCAGACACAATCTGTGTACTAGGGTAATAGGCACGAAAGATTTTGATAATTTTGAATATTTTGATGATGTTACATATATTGTTTAATGGCGCGTACGTGTGTGCGTGCATGCATGTATGCGCATGTGGGTGTGCTTGTGTGTGTGTGATTGCGCGTGTGCGTGTGTGTGTGTGTGTGTCTGCGTGTGTATGTGCGTGTGCGTGTATGTGTGTGTGTGTTCTCGTGTGTACGCGTGTGCTTGTGCTTGTGCTTGTGTAGGTTCGAGTCTAGGGGCGTGCAGAAAATGCGAATTTTACGCGTGATTGATTTCACTTCCGGTTTGAGTGTACCAACTTATAGTACTAGTCGAGACCTTCGGTTAGATACCCAACATGCCTAGGTTATCTTTAATAATAAAGGCATGAAGCCGGGTGTTTCCGGATGAATGATTCTGGTTTAAACCTCAATATCTGGAAAACGGATAGAGAAAGACACGTAGTTGTACATATTTTCTGAACCTACTCGAAAAGATCTTTCTAACGGTACCGGTCCCGAGTCTGTACGATGACTTTGAAATTTTGATGACTTCATTTCCGGTTGGCACCTTGTTTATGGTAAAGTGCACCCTTTGGGCTTTTCAAAAATGTCAGATACCCAAAATGTAAAAATGGACCCTAAAACGTCTTATTTTGATGATTTTACAACCTTCTTAAAAAAGCCCTTTACTGGTTCTAAAACTCTGGATGGTCATAAAAAATGCTGGCAATTGTTTAAGAAAAATATTCTTTAACATCATATCATTGATGGTTTGAAAGAGGCACTTCGGTCCATATGCGACCCAGACCTGATGTCACCTCCCTTCCCGTACTCAATACACGGATATAACTTGGACAGATCAATAGGCCTTTGTTAATGCATCCGTCCATAAATCAACATAAGCCAGACATTGTGGCGACTTTAAAGGATTAACTTTGACAGTTGAATACGCTATTGTTAACGCATCCGCTGTTAAATAAATACACGCCAGACATTGTGACGACTTTAAAGGGATTAACTTTGACATGTTTACTTTTTATTGTCCGTCTATCCGGTCTTAAATCAACACACGCTAGACATTCTGACCATGATCACGTTTGATGCACTCATGACCTTATCTAAATATAGCTTATGAAGTCATTGTGGAAAATAGATCCGAGCATGCGCATTTAGGAATAATACGCTTATGATTGGAGTCATTTGGTCAGTGGACGCCAAGGAGCAAACATCGTTGACAAAAATGTAATACTTTATTTTCAGTTAACGTTACTAAATTAGCTATCTTAAATAAAGCTTAATGGTTTAAATATTATGCTTTAAATTATCATTAATAAGTTCTTTGTTTACCATGCAATGTATATTACGTTATAGATAAATCTATATGATTATTAATTCAACATTATTAATATATAGTTTTTGTTTCCGTGTATAATCTCCCCGTCTAGGGCTGAGCACCTGACCCTCAATGTGCGCGAACACGCCCTAGATAGGTATATAAGTCAGCTCTATATACTTCCGGGAGATAAAAATATCAGAGTGAGGTCATTCTTAAAATAGGAAGATGATGTCATTCTAAAAATAAAATTCAAAATGGCCGCTGCGCATGACGTCATTCTCACGCATGCGCAGTCGTGAGGCCAAAGAGACGCCTATACTACTTCTAGAATGAAAAGGGAAGGAAGAAAATATATAGAGGAAATGTTCAGCTGCCCCAAACCACTCCTAGCTTTATATACATAACAGTCTTGTTGTCTGGAGATAATGACAGTGTGAAACAGTAAAGGGGTCAGATCACAAGTCAAGCGAACCTATGGCTTCCAAGGATAAATTGTTGGACAGTTGTGAAGATTTGTCTGTTGTCAGTATCAGACAAAGAAGTATCACCATGTAGTTGGAAACTGAATTAACGACTGGCGCGACTAGACTGATCAGATACGAAGGAGCAGTGCCTCTGCGCATTTGAAAAAAAAACATGATAATTCTGTGATCGCGCCTTCTATCTTCAAGCGTCCTCCAATTCACCTCTAGTCTTAAGTCATGCAGTGATACTAGCTTGGTGGCTCCAGTTACGATTCTGGCACACTCATTTTCAATTTTGTCAAGTTGTTCCTTTTCATATCCTGTGCAGTTGTTCCAGATTACATCTGCATATTCCAAAACCGGTCGTATAAAGGAAAGGTATATCGTTTCAAGAGATCTTCGATCTAAGATCATTTTCAGCTTGCGAATAACATGAACCCTTTTCCAAGCCTTGCATGTTATGTAGTTGATATGATGATGCCATTTACAATCGTTTGACAGAGTGACACCAAGATGTTGATGATAGGAAACCTCAGGAATTTGGAGTCCTGCCATAAAGAGGGGTAGATGTAAATGTTGATTTGCTTTGCGAGAAAACAGTAAAGATTCAGATTTTGCATGGTTGAACTGTACTAACCATGTATCGGCCCATCTGGATATTTTCTGGATGTCCATCTGTAGTAACTGAGTTGCCTGTTCAGGTTGGTCAACAATAATATAAAGGCTAGTATCATCAGCAAACAAGCTGATTTCACTGCCAATATTTTAAGCACCCGCATCAAACATAACATTGTCTGCGATCACACATATTCTAATTATTTAACTAATAATATAATTATAGTTTGGTACTTCCGGTTTGGCGAGAAAAATCAGGGCAAGAATTGCACCAAGTTGCATTTCCTCGCATTCATTTTATGGCACAAAGGTGGTAACAATAGTGGAAAATGTGAAAAATATACAGGAAGGGATATTGGTTTTTTTTTAACAAAATACTGATTGTTATGGAGTCGTATTAATATGCGATAATAGTGCAATTAAAAAGAACATACAATCCCTAAGAAATCTTTGCTTAATAAAAAAAGTACACTTTTCATTACACACAAAAAGTGAATGGAATTCATGGTTCCGAAAGACCAGAAAATATAACAACACGGACTGCAGTTGCAAAGGGCCTTTTTGACAGCCGGCCTCCAGTGATAATTGGAACTTACCATATTTATTTTCTCCGCTGAGGATTCTAGTCGATCATTTGAACCTTGATAGAAACGTTCCTAAGTGTTATTTTTTGTACGTTGCAGGTAACGAGACATAAAATTGTACACATATGTGTTGATCAAGATAATACGACCGACCAAACACATATTATACATCCCATGCCTCGTTTGATTCCAAACCGGACTTCTTTACACTTAACAATTGACATCCGTTCCGCTATTTCGTCGCGTAATTCCATTTATTCCTCCTTCCCAGCAAGAGAATCACTATATTGACACACATAGTCCAACTTATCAAAATGTCTGTTAAAGGGGGATGTTGCTAGCGGTTGGTGGTCATAGCATGTGTCTTATTATCAGGTTATTATGAATCATCGGTTCATATGTTTTATTACCCAGTGACTACTGGAAGCAAACATGATCATCCATTTCCAGCTTGACCATCTGGCCTGCTGTGATTATCTATCAGTCAGAAATATGTATTATACATCTATACTATATATTTGCAATGAAAAACAAAAGTACATTGATATACTAACTGGTCAAAGTAGCCGGTATGTACCCAGCCAGAACGCATGTGATCAAGGACCACACTGTTCACTAATATGCCAGATATTTATTTTATGCATTTCAAGAACAATTTCTACAGAGACGAATAGTTAGGTTTTTATCAGAAATAGTTGTTCTCATTATTGTTTATTTGATTGTTTATTCATTTTTTTTTCAATTACCCTGTTTTGAAAATATAATTCCAAATTGACCTATGGAATGGTCATTAATAATCAAGTACATGTAATCCTGTAATTAATACAGCTACAAGAATAAAATGTGAAATTTCCTCTTTTGAGGTTCATAATGACACCATTTTGTGAGAAAGAATATGTGATTGTTACATTAGTCTTTTACATTTTCACCCGTCCGCTTAGCTCAGTAGGTAGAGCGTCGGTCTACGGATCGCGGGGTCGCGAGTTCGATCCTCGGGCGGGGCGTATGTTCTCTGTGACTATTTGATAAACGACATTGTGTCTGAAATCATTAGTCCTCCACCTCTGATTCATGTGGGGAAGTTGGCAGTTACTTGCAGAGAACAGGTTTGTACTGGTACAGAATCCAGGAACACTGATTAGGTTAACTGCCCGCCGTTATATGACTGAAATACTGTTGAAAATGGCGTTAAACCCAAAACAAACAAAAAAAGCAAATTTACATTTTCAAGTATAGTTCAGTACATTTTAATTATATACTATAACTGTAATTTACCAGACTCTGAGTGTGGAATGTGGCTCTCAGTTTAAATAATTACATCTAGATACATCATTACTAGTAAACCAGGCCACAAAAGGTACCACATTTTATTTTAAATACACTTACAACATTTCCATAGGTCTTTCTTATCTACATTTGCAATCTTAGACAAATAATAGCGCATTTTGTATATTTGAAATTTGAGTGTTGAATGAAAGTATTTGTTATAATCCCGGGACACTTTTTTTTTCAAGTTTCATACCAACACATTACATGGTTTCCACTTTGAGTGTACAATGTATTGAAATCATTCTATGTATTATATCATTGGATTTTATACTGCAAATTTATTCTAAAATAAGATTCATAAGAACTCAATTATAAAGATACAAAACGTGCCGTGACAAAATTATAAAAGGGAATACCAAGTAATGTTGAATTATTAACATGGACACGGAATCAAATGTCTACCAATTGGCGCGATTCCAGTTCAAAGGTTGAACTGCCCCGTCTCATCCTCAAAAGTGTATGTCAACTTACGATCTAGTACGAAATTTAATTTAACTTAAAAAGTCGTATATACAGAACATTTTCAGACAGTGCACATACCATTTACGATTTGATATTGACCAGCGTATACATATAGTAATCTCATAATTAATATAATTAAGAAATAATAAATCTGTTCCTATATTTTATCAGTTAATAAAATATGGGCAGGAGTTTGGATGCGTAGTAATTAAATCACGAGTGCGTAGCACGAGTGATTTAATTATTCGCATCCAAACGACTGCCCATGTTTTATTAATTGATAAAATTATTGGAACATATCAATTTATTATTTCGATTCTAACAACGCAAATAATTCGCATTTTACAGTACTACATTTTCAGCGTAATACGTCATTCGGGTCATATGCTGTTACAATTTACCCCCTATGGTTAGAAAGTGTTGCATAGCCAATGGAACGTATAGATATTTGTTTCTTTTTTATCAGAATTTTGAGAAGTATTTATAAATTGGTAATCTAACAGCTCGCAAACTAATTATGAACAGAATCATCAAATTAGGTGAGTTGAACCTGTGTTACGAGTGACGAGCTTAACTTTTATATGACGTCACATCATTATGATGTCATACTTTATGTCATACATTTATGACGTCACTGCTGAATCATAATTGAGCTAATTGAATTCGCTCGTAGAGATCAGAACGTGTTTTACGGTCCTACACATAAGTCAGTATGACTTTTATCATATTTATGTTTTTGAAATGCTGTTTTCAACCGTTTGGCCCTGAAATAATTCGTATGTAATGGAACTGAAGTAGAATCTCTTATGTCACAATCATAGGGGTGAAATGTAACAGCCAACCATATTTTATCGTAGATTCATGTATAGGCGATTTCGCTATATGTTTATATAGCAATTGCTGCGGATCGTGTTAGAATTAATCTTTGATTACATCATGCTATTTTTATGAAATGCATCCATAATAAATTGAATTATAACTAACTTGGTGCGTGCATTTTGTTTCAGTAGTTATATACGTTTGACGAATTGACTGTGACTACACGACCTCAAAGAATTGATAGCGAGACTGGCATTGCAAAAAAAATAATACTACAGCAGCAAAAAGCATCGTTTTCACAATCTCTTTCTTATCTTGAAAAAAGAAAATACTGATAACACCTAGCCAAACTATAAAACACATGTGATGGTAATTAATATGCAAGATAAATATATCTGGCTGACCACTAACTGAGTATCCAATTTGCAGATGACTATTAACTATTGACATGCTGAAGTGCTAATATGTTTCCCTGGGAAATGAACATCCCCCTTTAAAGATAAATGCCACGCTTTTTGTTAATCCGAGTGTCGCATATTATCTCATTTTTTTTTTCGTAGAAAAATGCCAAAATGTCTGAAAGGAACTTGTTCTTCAAACTGCACTATAAAAAAACGAAAGTATCAATTATATTTACAAAGATGCAGTCCGCTTATGACTGCCATTTTTGTCAAAAATGTGAATACTAAGTGTCTATTTATCAGTACTTACACTGTGTTTTCGTACACCCATTTGAATTTCAATCCGATTTGACACTCTTTTAACAGCCATTTATTCACGTGAATAAGACGTAAGTCATTATTTGTAAAATTTAAAAGATAAAATCTTTTTTTTTTTTATTCATTTTACACACAAAATGTGTACCATTACGAAAAATATTAGATTGTGATAACAGATGCTATATGGTGTGTTTAATGTCTTACTGAAACAATAAAGCCGGTTGACATTACCACGTTTGTCTTTTATATGTAAATTACACATCCTGATTAAATAGTCTTTATTAGTCATTCATTCGCGTGAACAGATTGTACATCATTAGTTGAAATTTTGTAAAGCCTATCAAGATAAAGTCGTTTTATTTTCACCCTGTAGCAAAAAAGCTGGTTGGTGTGACCTAAGTGTATTATCAGATACCTGAGCCAATGTTAAAAACAATTAAAGCAGCTGTCAGGATAGAGAATAATAATTATGCAAAATTAGGAAAGATACACACAGTCAACATTTTACATGACCTTATACGGCCAGAGCCATAAAAAAAGAAGGCAATCAAAAATATTGGATTTAATAATCATTTCTAAAGTGTGAATCAAATTACCTAACACACGAGTCTGATGAGAAAACAGTTATTGAAAATAGCAGCTATGTTTTATCTCATAGCAAAAAAGTGACAGCAACATTATAAAAGGTCTTGTTTAGAATAGTGTCATCCCTATGGAAAGGGACAGCCAATTAGGCTAATGAGACACCTTTATTATGCGTACCCGCAATTACCTCCCAACCCCTACCACTATACTAGGCGCCATGCGGATAGAAGTCGGTAACCATTCATTTAACTAGCTCGCGGCTCGCGAACCGGCCTTTTCGGAACGAGTCCCAATGACAAGCATCCCTCGGACGAACGCTAACCATGGGACCCGAACCTTCGACCTCCCGATCCCGAGGCGGACGCCTTAACCACTGGGCCACGATGACCGATCCATTGTGGAATTTCAATACTGTTGAGAATATGCAAAGAATCTCAGTTATCAAAGTGAGAAATTAAACAGTCAAACGCTTAGTCACTTGGCCACAATCAATCGTGATATCGTATAAATATGCTCGAATTATATGTGTCTTATAAATACATGTATATATTACGGGCTGTATCACCATTAAACGAATCTTATATAAGCGCAATTTAAACTCACCGCCGAGTGAAGTATCTTATTTAATGCGAAAACAACTTTTGTTATAAAAAATTATCTATACTCCACATCTTTTGTTAACTTCCTTAGACTGAAACCTGTTATCTATTTGACAGCGTCCAACGAGCTGTTGTAAACACCGCAACAACATTTTCATTACATTTAACCTTTCGCCTGCTGGCGACAAGAGATGCTGTCTTTGCGGGCAAATACTTGCAGGCTGGTCTGCACTGTTCGCTGTTCAGTCCGTAAATTTTCAGTCAACACCCCTTTGAATGATAAGTGGTATTGCCTAAATTGAATGACGGAAAAGTCCATTTTAGACATTTAGCAGGGTAGAGGTTAAGGTACTGAGGTTACTAGCTGTCACGAAATGCGCATGCGCCATTTTTACAATATAGCATAGTAATCATATTCAAATTCTTAAGATATTGTAAAACCTGTTGACTTGCTTTAAATCATTCTTTCGATTGTTCTTGTTTTTATGTATGCATAACTAGCAATATTTTAACTCAAGCTGTGCATATTGTTTTTGGTGGCTGCTGCTACCAGTGTCAAAAAGAATACTCCGTTTGAGAAATCTTGTCAGTTCTTTAAGACCATCCTAACAACACAACCAAAAATAGTTCCAAGCTTTCCAGGTAAACAATTATCTACACAACGTGCAGAATATGCAAAGCTACAATATATGCCTTAGTACCATTTTTAATGTAAATTCGGCGACTAAAATCAATACAAACTGAAGTCCACGTTTTAATTAAAACAACCACGTGTATGAATACAAATATACAAATTTATGGTCACGTGAATAAACGATGACCTCATGTCACCTGAACTGGAGCGATGATATTGATTAGCTATTGCATGCATAGTACTGCCCCAGAGGTCACGTAGCTTATAACGTAGAAAAGGTAGCTTATATATATAGAAACCTAGCCTGGGAATCCAGACTGACAATTCAAAAATGTTTCCTAACCGCAGTGTCACATGTATAACTCCCGAAATTTAAGGTTTTATTTGATAAAGAACAATGACTTCTGCTAGCAGTAATCCGCGGCTAAAAATAGAAACAGAATTTCAACGGAAAAGTTTCCAAACATTTCCGGTCCATAAACAATACCAGTTTGTACCTCTGATAGCTTTTCCAGCAAGTTGTAACACTTTTCAAATATGTCAGAACAAACTTAAATGTTCGTCATAGCTGTCAAATTGTAAGATATTATATTAATGCAACCTTAGTGATCTAAGAATGTTACTGAATTTTCGACTGCATTTCAAGCACGCAAAAATATGACCACATGTTAATTAGGCTATTTATAGAAAATCGATAATCAGCGGTGATATGGATTTCCTCAGGCGTTGATACTGCCAATTTACACTAATTAGCGCAAATTTAATGAGATGATTTATGAACAGGACAGTACTTTATTGATATAACTTGAACATGTACAGTTTATCGTTATATCAATAACAAAATATACTAAAACATGCTTAGCAATACGAAAGTGAACAAAAATAAAAGAACATTCAGTTAAAATTCATTCGATATTGTTTGCAATGTGACCTGCCGTGAGAATCAAAGACATGTATGTATTCTAAATTATATTCCCTCACGAATAATCTTCCTTCAGCAAATGTACAATATAAGATACTATATGTATGCATAGATACATACATGTATGTATTCGGTACAGGAAGGTCTAATACGGGGAGTAGAAACTCCGTACAAATCAATACATTTATCTGTACTATGCTGTCGTCCATACCTGTAAATATCGACCAGTCGTTAGCGATCGATATTTTGTTTTCGCCACTATCGATTAGCGCGTAATTAGCATATTACCTCACGTTAATCATGGAGCTATAACACTTATTGTTCAAAGGGTTTACCAGTCACATGTTAAGTGGCGATAATTAGATGATCAGAGTTGATCTAAAGGGATTCTGAAGCAAAAACAGCATGCGACTGCATGTGATGATATGCTTAATTATAATGAATTAACTCGAGCTCACTTCCCTGAAGAAATATTTTACCACGTAACTTCAAACCTTTATTAAAGGGCCAATTTTTGTTGGATTTGAATAAAAAAATGGAAAATAACAGAAAGCTGACACTTTGCTTAATCTTGTAGAGCCATAATTATAATTATTGTTTATAATGTCAGATTTCTACATACAGAAACAAACATTCTTCTTGAACGTAGGGAATGTTTCAAACGAAATTGTTGTTTAAACTCCAAAAATTAGTTTAATAAATTTAATCTTAAAACTGATGTGTGAAAAATACAATGTATTTAAATTAAAATAACAATATTTTTTTTTAAAAAAGGCCGACAACGAAGTTACATT
This sequence comes from Mercenaria mercenaria, assembly GCF_021730395.1. Lineage (NCBI taxonomy): Eukaryota > Metazoa > Mollusca > Bivalvia > Venerida > Veneridae > Mercenaria > Mercenaria mercenaria. The sequence goes on from NC_069375.1 coordinate 71,020,322, forward strand.
TAGTATTCCGAACTTTTAGATAAAACTGCAGAAAATCATCTAGGTTTAACACGCATTTAAATGGTGAAGAACAGAGCAATATCATAAACAAATATTTTCAGGCAACAGTTTACAGTTTTTACTTGCTATTTTCATTAAAATATGTCCTAATTTTTTTATTCTAAATACTCTGAATCAACAAGGCAAATATCATGTAAAAAACGACATCTTTCTCTCTGGGTAAGACAAGTCTAGATTTAGCCATTTTCACAGGGCGAAAAGTAACATTAATGTAGATATTTTCCATTTAAAAACAGATGCAGGCAATACGGCATACGCTTCGATTGGACGACAGCATCAGATAAGATAAATGCCTGTTTCCAGTCCCCGTATCAGTTGTTCCAGTTCGGTATAATTTCGTCAGATAAAACACGAATTATCAACGTGGAAACCCACAGGTCGCCAAAGCTGAGAAGTGTTGCAAGCTCGCTTTGACTAAGTGGTGCTATTGTATCACGATTTCATCAACTTGTAAGCCCATGAAAGTGGGCGCAGCGATGATACTTAGTCTAATACTCGCCTTTTTGAAACGGCAATCTGTCAGACTGTAGCAAGTCGTCGGATGACAGATTTGACCAACTTAAAAATTAAATTGTTTCAAGACCGATTCCGCTCCCTTCAGCTAAATTCATTCGAGTCGCACCATGAGAAAAACAACATAGTGCATTTGTGACCAGCATGGACCCAGATCAAACTGCGGATCTGCACACCACTCTGGTCAGGATCCTTGCTGTTCGCGAACGGTTTCTCTAGTTGCAATAGGCTTTGAAAGCTAACAGCATGGATTTTGACCAGACTGCGTGGATGCACAGGCTGGTCTGGATCCATGCTGGTCGCAAACGCACTATGCTGGTTTTCTCATGGTGCGTCTCAATATATCTGGATACAAATATATGTATAAAAATTAAAAACGGTTTCGTTTCGCCAGTTACATATTTTCGACTTTTTTCTCGGTCTGACTAAAGTTTAAAGTTTGTCTGACTTATTAATAATGTCCAGCATTTTTGCGAAGCCTGCTGTTATGTCTAGCGAACTTTTGAGTATAACAGATGGAGTGATAATTAATGCACCTCTAAAATACACTGGCTGTAGAACTGACATTCTGAGGTGCATTTGTGGTGCATGTTTGTGTTGTTTTCTTTCACAAAAGTCTCATGAAAAACACAGCTATCTGATACGGACTAAATCAGTGTGTATAATAATTCATGACAGACACTGCCCAAAAGCTTTAAAAAGAAATCTTAAAAGCTGAATGATTTGGAGAAAAAGCTTATATTATTTATTCATAGTAAAACATCTTCGATGTAATTTATATTGTAGTTTTCGTCACAAATAATCAGAAAGGATCAAAATTATTCGTTAAAGATTGAATCAGTGTGTATGTAAACAATGACTGGCAGTGAAAAAGGATTAATTTTGAAACCAAAGCCGAATATTTAAAAAAAAAAAGTTCTTATGGTTTATATTAACAATTCCTCAGTTGTCGCTTTCTTTGTAATATTTTAAACATTGATTAGCAGCCACCATCAGCGCTTTGAGCGCTTTGATTTTTTTCGATTTAACGTCACACCGACACATGATAGGTCATATGGCAACTTTCCAGCTTTAATGGTGGAGGAAGACCCTAGGTGCTCCTCCGTACATTATTTCATCACGAGCGGGCACCTGGGTAGAACCACCAACCTTCCGTAAGCCAGCTTGATGGCTTCCTCACATGAAGAATTCAACGCCCCGAGTATTAAAATGATATTTATAGACACAATAATTCGATCTATATATATATATGTTACTGAGTACATTCCACGTCCCTATTACTTATTACTGAAAATCAGCAAATCAAGATAATACATCACTGATTTCAAATGAGAAGTTCCTTTTTGATAATAACATTATTTATAATACAAAAATACTGTTCATATCACAATGTATTAAATGATTTCTTGCCAGACTTGGTATTTGCCTAAGGGTCGTTGTATTGAACAAAGGTCAAAGACCGAGAGCAAATACGACTGCTCAAAGACAAATAACAAAGCCATTGTGAAATCATTCGATTAATGACAATAAAATATCGCATTTTTCAACGTTCGATGTTTGTTAGAACAACACAAGAAATCTTTGAGTCATGACAGTTACGAAGTTCAAATGAAATTATTTTAGATTGATCAATTAAACCCTATGTTTTGTATATTGCACGTAACGAAAACAAAAATTGTACATATAATTATATTTAGTCTTTATTATGATACAAAACAGGAACATTTATAGTTAACATATTTAAAACATCAGTACACATCAGTCATTTAATACGTTAGAATTTTACTGTACTGTATACTACACTATGTCTATCACTCACATGTACATATAATTACAGTGATAAAACCAAAACCACAATGTTGTTGCTAATCGCTAATTAAAAAAAAACTAATAAAACTACGACCTAAAATTATATTAAAGCTCAATAAAAACTGTCCATAAAACGGCTCAGAATTAGTGCATTACCATTAGAAGGGGCTTAACTCACGCAAACATATAATCAGAGCTATAGGAATCGTCTCCCCTGATGTTGATCACAGACATATGTTAATCAAGATTTATAAAACAACCGACCAAGCAAATAATATAGAAAATTGTAGCAATACAGTTGGGAGAATAGAATGCTCCTTCTAATGTCATTGTTTCAAGTATTCGACCATACTATGTTTTGGGTCTAATTTTCTCAAACATTTTCTCCTGAAACCACAAGGTATAGGCCTTTGATATTTGGTATGTAGACATTGCAACTAAAAGGAAATTTTACTATGCTTTAACTTGTATTAATATTATTATGTTTTGTGTCGTATTTATTTACATTGCTTCGTTGTGTCGTAAAACTGTGACGTACAGTGTGTGCTAACGTCCTTTACAAATCTTTTCTATAGTTTTAATAGCAGCTTATTTCAAATACCTTTGTTATTTTAAAGAGGGGAATAATCTAGAATTTAAGATACATGTAGAGATGTCTTTAAGATAAGTGTTTGATTACATTAGAGAAATACTTTCTGCAACTAGGTTACATTTATTTCGCATGATTTAGAGCAACTTTATCAGTCCTACAGATATATTTATTCTAGGACTGGAAATGCAGGTGACTATCAACTTTCTAGTGTATTTTTTTCTGCAAGAAATCGGCGGCTGATTTTTCAGTTAGATTTTATTCTATTGTAAATATTGCGGCTTTATGCAATAAGCAATTGCGAGGTAAAGTATCTATTTCTATCTGCTTACAAAAATGTATTATAGAAAAAATCTGAATATTAAAGCATGGTATTTATTCAAGTGCAATCCGTCACGTGATTATAACAGCCGAACTAATTTCAAAGCAATACCGCCGTGCTGATAATATAAACATGGTGTAGATTCTGCTTTAAACAGTTTACATAACTGTTCTAGATAAAATATGGTACATCTCTTATAATGCAAGGATGCTGACATAATTTATATTTAAAATTTGCGATTGCTCACTGAATAAATGAATCTGGCGTAAAATGGAAACTTATAGACTTTTCATTTTTACTGGATTTTTGAGTGTTTTGATGGCGATTAGTGCTGGATTAACTATATATTTCATTTTGAAAGCTGAGTTTGAAAATCAGATAGAAGACAGATTAAATGGCTTGAATATTGGATTAAAACAAACATTATCAAATTGTACTCAGAACATTACAAGAAGGACGTTTCAAGCCAGCACGTTTAAGGTAGTAGACAGCTAATGACAGTCGGCAGTTTCCGTGAGATTTCGTATTCTCGTCTGCTATTTCGGCAATTTCCGTAATATTTCGTATTCTCGTCTGCTTTTTCGATATTTTCCGCGAAATTTCTTATTCTCGTCTGCTATCTCGACATTTTCCGTGATATTTCGTATTCTCGTCTGCTATTTCGGCAATTCTCCGGTCGAAAATTTAGCTCATACGAGCAATTGTTTCCGTGACAACCTGAGAATACCGTAATCACATATTGACAAAGCATAATTAAAAATGGCATTTACCGATTGGCGTTACTGGTCTAATACCTTAATCAGGCTGATAAGCATTATGTTATTGGAAACGAAACATTATCAAAATTGTCTACAACCGGAAATGGTACACTGTGTACTGAGACGCAGCTTCATCAATACGTTACTCTAATCTTGGATGCAAGAGTAGAATTACTCGAAAGTGGCAAGTTATTGATTGTATTGTTATGCAAATGACTTGTTTGTTATGTTTAAATTTAGTTTAGAGTTACCCTGTCACAATTTAGGCATGGAGACGACATTTTTCAGCTTTTTTTTATGGTGGAGGCGGAGCCCCATATGTTCCCCTGTGCATTGTGTCGGGCATTGATGGGCACTTGTGTAGAATCACAAAGCCTGCTTACATGAAGAATTCTAAACCCAAAGCAAGGTATCGAACCAACATCGGTGAGGGTTTGGCGACATTTATAGTCACTCGGCCATGATCAAAATATACATATATCAGAAATGCGTAACTATGATTAAATATTAAGTAAAAGTTGTTTAATACGGGAAAACCGAAGGTTTTTCCGTCTATAGATAATGTGTACGTGTATATATGTCAAAGTAAACCTATATACCGTTCAACTTGGGAATATGTTCTATACCTTCACCGGTTTTGTTGTTGTTGTTCTCCCATAATTCTACCGGACCTGCTGCCGTGCTTGCGCAATAAATAATTTTCAGGACGACATTTGATAAAATAAAATTTCTTATGAAGGATCGGGCGCCGCATTATTAAAACAAATTATTCTATCCAGTTGAAAATTCGCGGTATCAATAGAAATCGGTGTTATTCGGGTTTTTTCATGAAACGAGTTTATGGATGATTCAAGCGGCCCGCTTTTTGTTTCCAATAATGAATTATGATGTAAGCTACATTACTGCACTGTTTGAATAACAAAACCATTGTATATTTATTTCTTTGAATGTAGAAAAGCCAATAATTTCAAAAATGTCAATATAAAACGAATATAGACACGCTGTCCTAACAAAATTTATTTATATACATAATTTTATCACACATTTATGTCACAAGTCACTGTGGTGCAGTGGTTAGCGCACATATTTTCCATGCGCGAGGTCCGAGTTCGAATCTCGTAAGATGCTTGAATTTTTTTTTTTTTAGCTTAGGCCCAATTTAATTTTTTTCTTTATATTTATCATACTTTTTTCAATTACTGGAATTACTGGAACACAAATCAATAATAAGTATAGTTAACCAATGTTCTGTTTGTAAATTTTGAACAAAATATTCGAAGGCATGGAAAAGCATATATCGATATTACTTATCTCCCCTCCCTTCCACAATCTTTCACATACATTGCAACTACTTTCTAAAAGTCAATTCATTGACTAGAGTTTAAGTAAAATTACACTCGGAAAAAAATGTTGGCTATAAACTTGAGAGGTTCACTACGATCACTATCAAGCTAGGAAATTAACCTTAATCATATTCAAAAAAAAGGTCCCAGACTGTTAGCAGTTATGTAAATTAAATTGAATTTCGTCCAAGAGTGTTTGTGTTATATATAAAATTCTGGTCAAGAACTTTTTACAATGAATTTGAAATAAAAATTTCACAAGTAAATGGTTGTTTGTCATTCTCACATACACGAGTTTTACCATAGCTGTATTAGTGGAACACAATTTGTCATAAAAGAGTGTCATTTGACAATAATGGTATTTAAAAGAATTAAAATAGTCCGTGTTTAGGATAGCAGGATTATGTAAGTTCCAGTATCTATACTACAAAAGAATATCAGAACAAGATGATATTGAATGTGATGTTACGCAGGCATAATGTGTAAACTGTTGTGTTTTATTTTTTGGATTGTTTTGTCGTTTTTAGAAACTATTTGTTTGTAACAAATGAACTGAAAAGAATATGTGCATTTCCGGAATCAGAAATTTGTATTAGAGAAACAAATTGATAGCAAAGGCATGATCGTTGTAAACAGAAACAAAATTGGTAATATTATGTATAAATAAATGACTTGCATTTATCTGTATATAATGAAATATTTATCCAAAACTACTGAGGAAGAGTGTGTTTTACGCATGCTCACTGACAACACATAAAGGCCTGATATTGGGTCACTTTTGAATGACTGTTGCACCATATATAATACTATGAAAAAAAAAATTGTAAATGACAAAGTGTTCGAATTTATCAATGTACGTACAGCCCCCATTTTACATACCCCTTTCCGGCGCTCACTTCGTGTGAGTTAAAATTTGCTTACTAGATATAAATTTGAATTATGTAAAGTTTTCAGCAAAAGCATTATTTTGATACCAATAAATGAAAACAATTTGCAGAAATAAAAAAGTGACAGGTCAAAAATCTCCCGTTATCTGTCCGGGTTTATGCAACAGTTTCGTTTTTGTCGTGTTGAGCGACATGTGAAGTTTCCACTTTTTTCTATTTTATCATCAGTACAACTAATGGTGCATTTTGGGACTAGATTCTGTGCACCCAAATATCACTATTATCTTTAACTCATGAACACTATTTTCCATTGTCTGTCTAGTCTTGATACATTTGAAGAAATGATTAGATCTATGTTCATTTAAACAAAACTTTTTAAAACATTTCCTCTTCTTATTTTTATAACAATAGCAAAACCATCAGGCTTACTGTCAAAACTGAAAGCCAAACAGAAAATATCTGAAAGAACAATTTAATGCAGAAAAAAGAAAGAATCCGTATCACTATCACCAGGTTTTCCCGTCAGATAGGCAGCGCCTAATTTCATATTAGGGGATGAAAATTCCCGAGACGGTAACGTCCGTATATAGATATTCGTCTTTGCTGTTTGCATATACTGAGGCAATTTTTTCGATGTTTTCCGGTTCCGGTTTATGTAAAATCCGCTGACTGGTTGTCTTTATGAACATCCGAGCACCCGAATCAGTCATAGAAACTCGTAAACCGCGCTAACATGATTATTTTACATCTTTTTCGTAATGAAAACTGTACATGCAACTGAAAAACACTTTTAAAACAGTAAGGATGTGTAAAGACCGTCAAGTTTCTGCGTGGAGTGCAAACAAACAAAACAAAATTCTAAAAGCTAGTGCGAGAACGCTGAATGACGTCACCGGCATGGCTTCCGTAAATTTTGCAAAGTATGATATTCGCTGTTAGAGGTATGATGACACTAAATGTAAACTACAGTTTAGAGCAAAGTTTCACTTTCTTGAGCGTTGAATATTTCTTTCTAAGCGGATATATAAAAGATAAATCCCCAATGCTAGGCGGTGCCTTAATTCATATTAATATCACATTTCTGTCTGAAAATGCTTTAGACACATTTCCTTCATATTTCAGACATCATACATTTGTTTAATAAATTTTTACTGCGAATACTTCGATAACTAATTTTTGTTAATCTATCTTCATAATTACTTACTAAAAACACTTTCAAAATTTTGAAAAAAGAAATCATACGATCTTTAAGTCGCGTTTCTCTATAAACTTTACTTGGTAACGACCTATACGTTTCTTTCATTTACGTAAACGGTACATTTAAACAGTAAAGAGACCCCTTCAAACGGGTATCTGCCGCCTATAAACGCACAGTGTCCAAAATCAGAACTAGAACCATCACGGGAGCAAATCGGTCTAAGCGCGTGACTACGGACAGGTCATTGAACGATATTTTTTTTTCACTTGGAATTACCACAGAGATCTAAACTAAAGCTGAGTTTTGTTTTAATTATATTGGAAGTGCATTTTTGACAATTTTTTAGGAAAAGCGTGAAAGAAGGTTGTACTTGGTGAAGGAAAACTAATTTAAGTATGATCCACAACAGTGTGACTTTGATGTGATTTTACAGTAAGAAAATGTGGCTTTTTATGTCAGTTTAAACGCAAGTCTTTAAAATGAGGGACGGATTTGTTGTCTAAAAGCGGTCAAGCTATGAGAAGCAGCTCTGAAAAGGAATACCATTTAGGTCGATGTGACCTCTACAAACAAGGCCGCTAGTGTTATAAATATCCTACTATTTCATGTTTTTCACATATTTTTATATGTGTTGTAGCAATTGATAAAGATGGAATAAAGGGTGAACATGGTGAGCCAGGTACTGACGGAATTATTGGAAGAATGGGAGACAAGGTAAGCTTTATGATCTAAAAATAGCTACTGCAGTTCCTTCGGAATAATCCCTCCAAAATTAAATATTTACATTCGCCCTATTCTTTTCCATTGAAAATTATGACGTTCATTTTGTATGAACAGTAAAAGGAAATGTGCCAAAGCTACGACGTCCGCGTACAGTCAGGAAGAACGTTACTAAGACGACGTCGCAGTTGTTCCGTCTGGTGAAGAGAATGGCCGGGAAGCTGAAGTTAATACTAAAAGCAACAAAATGTGTACATAACCTTGTTTACAAATGGAAAGGAGTTATAATGTGAAAATCAGAAATGATTTTCTTGCATAACAGACGGGGATTTCTGGTATTTTTATCGGTGCTGGAAAAATCCATCTTACACCCGGGGTGTAAGATGACTCTCGTGCTGTAAATGACGTATTAAGAACTACATATATGTAGCAATTTACATTTTATTTCATAAAACGGGGAAAAAAATCCAATACCTTGACAGTTCCTCTTGTTTCCTTATAGTATATTTCTCGATTCAAAAAACGTTATTTTATCAAAAATTCATAACGTTACGCTGCAACTGATAAAACAAAACCGGAACTAAATATTATTATTTGTCATTGAAACGTCATGACGTCTTTCCTGTTTACGGACGTTGGTTTCCCGCGCTTTGTTTAAATACGCAGCTAGTAGAAATAGTTCTAAAAAGAAAGCCGTTCGATTGATTTTATTTCTATTTTTATTTCTTTAATATGGTATGCAAGAAAAAGATTCTGTCAATGGTTGTAGGTGCAGATGGGAATATCCAGCTTTCGGGTAACTGTTTACGCGGTTAGTCGGCTGGAGCCTCGTAACCACCTAAACAGTTACCCTCGAGGCCGGAAATATCCATCTGCACCTACAACCAGTGAAAGAATCTTATATTCTTTTCGGTGTTCTTGCGAAATGAACAAAGGATTGGCGCGATTCATGGATTTGTCGATCATATTCTGTCGTTTATTTCGCATGAACACCGAAAATTATTTCATTTCTTAAACTGATTTGTACACAATGTTAACAACAAATCATGTGTATCTATTTATGTACACTGAGCTTGTAATAGACACATGTTAGATCGTCACGAGAGGTGATTTTGATTTTTTTTCTATTCTGGTGATCGATTCAAAATGTAGTTTTTTTAGCTTTAGTACAGATTAAATGAACATAATTTGCCTGAGAAAATGAATTCCTTTCAGAATAAATGTTTTATATTTTTTGTCAAATTTTGCATTGGCAGTTACACATTTAGCTAAAATTCATTTACACTGAAGGGATACTTCTCTTTGTCTGGGAAAAAGGAATAAATGTACTTAGTTTGAAAATTGCCTCTTGATAGACAAAGTTAAGATATTCTGATATTTATCAAAGCCAGGGTAATACTGGAAATTTAATTAAAGTTATAAGAAATGCTCAGATTTTGTAATATTTTCAACTTAAGAAAGAGGGTTAACTATAAAAACGATTATTAAACAAGAGGGCCAAGATGGCCCTAGGTCGCTCACCTGAGAAACACACCATAATACACCATAACAGTGTAAACATGTTTGATCTAGTGATTTCATAGAAAAAAAATATTCTGACCAATTATCATTAAAATTGGAGCAAAAACAAGTATTTTCTTTGATTTGACCTAGTGACCAAGTTTTTCACCCCAGATGACCCATATTATTCTGACCAAATTTCATGAAGATCAATTGAAAAATACAGCCTCTATCGCATACACAAGATTTTTCTTTGATTTTGACCTAGTGACCTAGTTTTTAAACCCAGATGACCCATATTCGAACTTGACCTAGATTTTATCAAGACTATCATTCTGACAAAATTTCATGAAGATCAGTTGAAAAATACAGCCTCTATCACATACACGAGGTTTTTCTTTGATTTAACCTAGTGACCTCCTTTTTGACTACAGATGACCCATATTCAAATTCTACCCAGATTTCATCAAGGCAATCATTCTGACTTACTTTCATGAAGATAATTAAAAATAAAATACAGCCTCTATCGCATACACAAGGTTTTCCTTTGATTTGACTTAGTGACCTACTTTTTGACCCAAGATGACCCATATTTAAATTTGACCTAGATTTTATCAAGGCAATCATTCTGACCAAATTTCATGAAGATCAATTGAAAAATACAGCCTCTATTGCATACACAAGGTTTTTCTTTGATTTGACCTAGTGACCTACTTTTTGACCCCAGATGACCAATAATCAAACTCAACCTAGATTTTATCAAGGCAATCATTCTGGCCATATTTCATAAAGATCAATTGAAAAATACAGCCTCAATAGCATACACAAGGTTTTTCTTTGATTTGACCTAGTGACCTAATTTTTGACCCAAGGTAACCCATATTCAAATTTAACCTAGATTTCATCAAGGCAATCATTCTGACTTAATTTCATGAAGATGAATTGAAAAATATAGCCTCTATCGCATACACAAAGTTTTTCTTTGATTTGACCTAATGACCTACTTTTTAACCCCAGATAATCCATATTCGAACTCAACCTAGATTTTATCAAGGCAATCATTCTAACCAAAATTCATGAAGATTAATTTAAAAATACAGCCTCTATAACATACACAAGGTTTTTCTTTGATTTGACCTAGTGACCTAGTTTTTGACCTCAGATAATTCATTTTCAAACTCAGCCTAGATTTCATCAAGATTATCATCCTGACTAAAATTCATGAAGATTAATTGAAAAATACAGCCTCTATCGCATACACAAGGTTTTTCTTTGATTTGACCTAGTGACCTAGTTTTTGACTCCAGATGATCCATTTTTAAACTTGGCCTAGATTTCATCAAGGTAATCATTCTGATCAAATTTCATGGAGATCAGTTGAAAAATACATCCTCTATCGCATACACAAGCTAAATGTTGACGGACAGACAGACGACAGACAGACAGACGCCGGACATCGAGTGATCAGAAAAACTCACCTGAGCATTGCTCAGGTGAGCTAAAAAGAAGAAACAGATCAAACGTGTATTCTTATAGAGATCTTACTTTATGCTATGGGTCTTTCTGTCCCTCCTTAACAAATCGCTAGAAGACTATAAATGATGCTTGGTTGTGAATAACCATCTTTACAACCGTATATCAAAATGAACTTTGTAACCTTAAATTTTACCTTCGCGAATATCGAAAAAAAAAAGAAAAGAAAAAAAAAAAAGAATTATAGGTCGACAGACAGAAGATCATATTACTCTAGCTATTCACTTACATTGCAAAATCTTTGATAGTAATTTCATTTAATATCGGAATGATGTTTTTCGATTTTGAAGGACATATCACTGATTACAGTACTGTATTAATCCAAAGATATACGGTTTACTGCAGGGAGAAGGAGGGTTTTCTATGTATTCATTTACACATCACAAAACTTTCCAATGGAATAGCATTTGTTTTAGTCTTTGGATGATGCATTTTAATTTCAAGTTCAAATACATATTAAAATTAACATCTCATTCCTTTTTTTTACACTGAATCATAGGGTTCCCAAGGCGAAACTGGGTCAAAAGGAAAACAAGGAATACAAGGGGTAAAAGGCGATAACGGAGAGAGAGGAATTGTTGGTACTGCTGGAGAAAGAGGTGTAAAAGGTGAACCAGGAACCCTAGGCCCAAAAGGTGATAAGGGATTAGTTGGTTTACCTGGATTACCTGGTGAGAAAGGCGAAGACGGTATACCAGGTCTTAATGGAATACCCGGACTACCAGGTAGAGATGGCCCAAAAGGGAAGAGAGGGCAAAGAGGAACGAAGGGTAGAAAAGGGGAAAAAGGCGAAAAAGGCGGAAATTCTTCCACATAGGTTACAAGAAATTGCCGGTTCAAGTGTTTGAGTTGCAAGTAACACTACAATTTAGCGAAATTACACAAATAGAATACTGAGTTGTTAAAATTGACTGTTTTGTCTCAAACAGAGGAAGATTGTGTTTGATAATTACTATGATCAATACAGGAGAAAAAGAATGAATATGAAATAATATTTGAATATTGTATAATACTTGTAAACGGAATACCACTGAATAAAACTTGAATATGGAATAATACGGAATAGTACTTGAATACGGATTAGTATGGAATTACACTTGAATATTGAATAACACTTGAATATGGAATAAAAATTGATATGGAGTAACACTTGAATATTGTATAACACTTGTAAACGGAATAACACTTGAATACAGAATAATACGGAATGACATTTGAATGCTGAGTAACACTTTAATTCGGAATAATACTTGAAACTGAAACTTCACTTGAATACGGAATAACTCTTGAATACGGAATAACACTTGAATACAGAATAACACTCAAATTGATAATAAAACTTGAAACGGAATAAACTCCAGTCAAGGATAACACTTGAAAACGGAAGAACTTGAATTACAAATAATCAGAAATCATTGATATACAAAATACAACGGTGTTCATAACTTCTTGCAGGAATGTAAAAAAAGTATACGCACCTTTTTATGGCCTCTAAAAGTGGGAAACCTATTTAATTTCTGCTAAAACATTGTGATGTTCCACGTGACGGGCTGTCAATAGCAGTCATATCTGAATAAAATTACTCAAGTTACATGCACTTCAAAGACAATATGTTAGACGAAAGTAACATTCTTTCGTGAACACGAGATGTCACAATGGAAAATGCATATGGTGATATTCGGTTGAAAATAGTTCAATACTGTGAAATCATTAATATTCGTGGGGGACTAATTTTCGTGGATTTCGTGGTTGAGTCAATCCACGAAATTCAATCCCAACGAACAAGTAAAATTACCATTCAATTTATATTCAAAAGTTGAAATCCACGAATTCATATCCCCACGAAATCGCCGTTTTGACCAAAACCACGAAATTTCATGCCCACGAAATTAAATGATTTTACAGTAAATAATGTCTGCTTGTAGTATACTATTACAGAATGTTAATTTTGCTAATTTTGCTTCCATATCATTCTTTCTTAACTCATTGGCAGAATTTTGATTAAATAATTCAGTTATCCGAGAGATAGATGTTTTTATTTATACCTTCAACTGTTGTTTTTCTTGCATGTGTATTGTTGATTTCATAGCAAAAACAAATGTTTTTTTTCTTTTTTAGCATGTCTGGCCTGCAAGAATCAGTGATATATATATTTACCAAGATTATGTCTGATTAACCTTTAGCCTACTGGCGGCAAGTGGTTCTGCGTTTGTGTCCGGTGCAGACTGGACGTACAGGCTAATCATGATCTGCACTGTTAGCAATGCAGACATTTACTTTCAGTAAACAACCCTTCAGATAATGAATGGTACTGCAAAAACTACGGTGTTCCGTTAGGACTAGAGCCTACTCCCTAGGAAGGCGAGGTGCTAAGGTACTGCGGTACTGTGGCGAAGCGCGACAGTACCATGGCGATAACACAACACTATGATAGCGAAGCACGTTAGTACGATGGTGACAGTCCAACGTTCTTTCGTGCTTTTCCATCGTATTGTCGAGCTTCGCCATCATACTGTCACGTTTCACTATCGCACTGTTGCGCTACATCAATGTTCTGTCGCCTCCCTGTCAAGCATGCGCAGAACAATTTAGTTAGTCAGCATGACGTCCTACGGCGGTTTATGCTTTGGATTTACTTACATTTTTAAAAATAAAACTTTAGAATTGGTGGTATACAATTGCAAATAGGGTCTGTCGGGTTAAAGAAAACAAACACCTGTGTTCTATTCTGTATCAAATTTTCCCAAAAGCTTTGTTACAAGCAACTTTTAAACAAGAGGGTATTGTTTTGTTATTTAAAGCTTACAATAAATATTTTCAACCTTTCGCGGCTTGAAATATAAAAAATGTTTCAACAAAATTTCTCACAAAACATTATGTAAAACATTATCATTTATCATTCCACAGAGTGGATTTTTAATACTATGATATTTTGTTGATAAAAAACACCCCGCCGGTTGATATTAATTTTTATTATACCTCAAGTAAACAATGTAAAATATCAATAGACCAATAGAGATTAGATTTGCATACTACATTTTAAATAATATCAAAGTATAATATCTTTTTTTGTATCTCATCCTGCTTATAGCGTCACACTGCCGGGTGATTTTTATTTGAATAACAGCCGCCGGATGATATTCACTTCAATAATGAGGTTCAATTATATGATCATTAGACCGAGTAAACAATACTGTACAATAAAAGTTTAATTAGAGTTGGTTCACATATAAATTTAGAAAAGATGGCGAAGCGCAACAGTACGAAGGTAATAATACGATTGTGAAGCGCGACAGCGTGATGGTAACAGTACGATTGTGAAGCGCGACAGCGTGACGGACTGTCACCATTGCACCGTCGCCCTTCGCCATGTCGCGCTTCGCCTTCGGCCTGTTGCGCTTCGCCATCGACCTGTCGCGCTTCGCCTTCGTACCGTCGTAAATTAGCGCTTCGCGTACATAAAGAGCATAAAGCGCTAGCCCATACGGAACACTATACTAAACTGAAAATTGGGACCATTCCATTTTAGAAATATAGTAGGGTGAAGGATAAGACGTTTGCGTCTATAAAGTATGAAATAATGACTGACTAGAAATGATGATTACATTCTCTTTTTCCTTTAAGTTGCAGGAATACCAGTTTGTCCATCCACACGAGTTCTAGTGTGTCCATTAACAATTATTTTGATTCAATGTTAACAAAAATATCCAGACAAAATTTCACGGGTATGTTTTCAGTTTGTTTGATGAGATGGCTACACGCCGATTCCTGAGAGTCCCGTTAGTTCAGCTGCCCCCATTTGATCTTTATGACAAACTGGTCCCCGAAAAGGAAACTAACATTTTCGGTTTTAAGGTTTTCATCTTGTTTTTCTGTTGAAATTAGTTAATTTTATAGCAATTTGTACCGATAAAGTGCAAATTTATCTAAGGGAGTTTTAACAATAAAACACATCTTTCTTAGATGTTTACAATCTTTAAGTTACATGAAATGAGAAAAAGAAAAAACATGTTTATCAAGAAAAAATCATGCAATAAACTGATAATACCCATTAGATAAATCGTTAGAACGTGAAATGAAATAAACATACCATTATAATTTCGTCACCTGTAAAACTAAGGAAGTTAAATTTACAGTGTCAAGCTTTTAAAAGAAAAATCCATACAGAGCTTATGAAAGCAAGTTCAATATAGAATTATATACTTGCGCAACAAAGTTTCTTAAAGAAACCAAGTTTTTTGATTTTACACTATTTCAGATATCAACGCTGTGGTCGTAAAATATCTGTCAGTGTAACGGAAGGACAATCAGATGTCGCAACTATCGGGCAGCATAGTTAAACGCTGTTTCCATAGTTACCATATCTCTGAATTGAATCCTAGTTACAATTTGAACTTGACCGTTTTTTTTTATCAAACAGCTCGTTCAAAGAGTACTTGTGTTCGCGTCATAACTTACAGGTATCTTGGTATTCCTCTTTCCCCCTTCTTACCCGGGACACCAGCTGGTCCAAGAACACATTGCGGGCCATTTTCTCCCTAAAAACGTGTAAAAACACTACTTGTGACGTATTGTGCACCACTTGTTGCAGATTTGTTTTGTTTTCATACTGTATGGAAAGAAATTTTATGTTGAACTATTCTGCAGATATGCAGGTAGGTGTTATCAATATCTAACGTTATCTAGATGATATTCGTAACCCTTTCATTCCTGATTCCTTTAATGAACTTGCCCATCTTTCAATTTGGACAAATCCATTAACTGTTAAAAGGGGTACTTACCAAAAAACACTGACTGAATGGCAAACAGTGAAGATCTTGATCAGACTGACTGCACGGATCTACACTTGCAAGGTTAGAATCAATCCTGTCCAGCATAATAAAGGTTCATATTGATAATCCTTGTTTCTTATATTTTATCTGCGGGAGTGTCTTTTCTCCACAAGCGAGATTTTCGGACTTTATATATATATTATATTATACCAGATTTACATAGCGCCCTTTTCATGATAAATACGTTCAAAGGCGCTTTACATATAGCAAATGCAGCCAAACAGGGCGCGAAATTTATCCTCTACTGACACAGACACAGAGTGATCTGACCAGGGGGACAGAGTGAGACAAAGCCCCCAGAAGAGATAGAGATAAATCCTCTTGTACAGGCATGTCCGGCTTACTTAGCCTAGCTCTTTGTGAATAAACAGTCTGGTTCTTTAACGTGCCTGGTGTATAGCGCCGATAAACGCGAAGCCGTCTTTCCTGGGAAGAACCAGTACAGGTCTCTAGATAGGTGGAAAACACTCAAGAGCATCTCAGAAATTTCCAGTGCCTGTACCTGTCACGTATCATGTGACCTTTTCTTGTGAATGTCCAGCATTTTTTCATTAAACATGCTTTACTTACTTATGGGCGTTTGTGAAACCTGTCCTAGGGTCATGCGAAATATAATATCGTTTTTCAGATTGGTTTTAAAGTTCACCTAAAAGAAAATTGCGAGAAAGTATATCAAAACCTGATATTTATCGAGGTTAGTAAAATATTAGGTTACTAAACTGTTCCTTTCGTACTTGATCAGACTGGTTATAGACACACAGCACGGCTGGTGCTCTACCCATAATCGTCAGACGATACCCTTTCCTCTTTGATTGTGTCCGAGACCCCGTGAAAGGCAGCTCTGTTACTCAGCTGCTTTGATATTTGCTCTGGCCTGTTTCGTCGGACAATAAATGATGATTATCTATATGTTGTGTTATGCAAAGACTTTGAGTACATTCTTTTACGGTTTGTAAGTTTTATTTTCTATAAATTAACACGAGCATTTCTGGCTTTACATACCATATCTTCTGTTACCATTATGTGTTTATGGGATTCACCAGGCCGGTTATTTGGAACATATTTGGGATTGTGAGTGAAATTTGGTGCACCGTAAACCGGTTTGGTTTGAAGTTGAACAGTGGTTTTTTGCCACTGGCCATGCTAAGAAAATATCCACTGTGTTCCTTTACTTGTGTGTTAAGTCATTGTTCTCGATAAGTTTTATAGTGTCCATAAATAAAGTATCACTATTCATATATATTTCGTCCAATATTTTGGTGGAACTATGATAGTTCTTTTAAAAGATCTGATTAGATATACATGTTTCTGTTTATGGGAGACCGTACACGACATTATGGAAATATATGAGAATTATTGTTCATGTCATAACTTACCGGGGGGTCCAGTATATCCACGAGGTCCTTTAGGTCCCAATCAGCCTGTGTCTTCCTTTTCCCCTTTTAATTAATACCTTTTGTTAAAAAGAACCAAACAAACAGCTGTGATTATTTGACAATATGTATTGAAGTTAGATAAAGTATTTTTTTTACTAACGAAATATCACAAGAAAGCATTGAACAAAATCAATGCAAACACACACCAGCCGTACACCCGTACATAACTAGCGAAATCAAAACATGGACAGCTTTAGTCATTATATATACCAAACGAAACACTTGAAGTATCTATCTACATTGAATTAATTGCAAAGAAAAACATTGTTAACAAGCAAATGGTAGAAGGCACCCAAACCAACCAATGAAAAATAGCCGGTCGGAATATTAATTCATTCCGAGATAGACATAAAAAGAAAAACCAGTACAGATGTCAGGCAATACTTTTTTTGTCTTTTGATGTGCGTAACAACATTAATTCCATCGGTAAACATTTTTCCTGACAGTTTGCAACTTACCCGGTCGACCCGGTAGACCTATCCCAGGTTTGCCAGGATCACCCTTTAACCCTGGCAATCCATACTTATCTTCTACAATACCACGCTTCCCCTTTTCTCCCTTCCTGCCAGGTAGACCGGAACGACCATCTGCTCCCTAAAATATTAAAAACAACACATATTCGCTTTGGTTTTGCTTTTTCGATCAAGCGTATACTTATTCACTCCTAATGAACAACATAAAATCAACTTCTTCAATTAAAAATACCCCTCTTATTTGACAAACGATGAACTGGCAGAAGTGTATGCCACGTTCTAACTACTGAAATCAAATTTTCGTAGGATAATTGAGTGTCCTGAGTTATGTTCTGTTGTATGACAATTTGAAATCAGTATATTTACCAAGAATTTGTATTTGTTGTGGTAATTACAAACATCTTCTACAAAAAAGAAAACAACAAAAGAAAGAAATATTATATATTTGAAAAATAATATCTGCTAACAGTTCTGCATCTTTTGTAAAAGCCAGCGTCGTTTTATCAGTATAAAAGCATTTTATGTGTCAGCGA
This sequence comes from Mercenaria mercenaria, assembly GCF_021730395.1. Classification (NCBI taxonomy): domain Eukaryota; kingdom Metazoa; phylum Mollusca; class Bivalvia; order Venerida; family Veneridae; genus Mercenaria; species Mercenaria mercenaria. The sequence goes on from NC_069375.1 coordinate 71,038,828, forward strand.
CTGCGTTTCTAGTTGTGAAATCAGTTGACACTGTTAGCAGAGCTACATTGACAAATCAAGCTTTACCTTTCTCTAAACTGGATGTGTAAAATTGAATCTGTTAGTTAATCAAAGTATTCATGTGATAACTTACCGGCCATCCCGTATTGCCCGATTTTCCTTTAGATACCTTTTAACCGCTATATCCCTTTTCGCCTTTAATGACTTTAGTTTAAACAAGAGGACCATGATGGCCCTGTATGGCTCACCAGAGTTTATCTGGCCTACTGACCTAGTTTTTGACCCCAAATGACCAAGTGTCGAATATAACCTAAAGATCATCAAGACAAACATTCTGACCAAGTTTCAAATAGATTGGGTCACAACTGTTGCCTTTAGAATGTTCACAAACTTTTCCTTTGATTTCACCATGTGACCTACCATCTGAACCAACATGACCCAAATTCAAACTTGACCTAGAGATCATCAAGACAAACATTCTGACATAATTTCATAAAGACTGAGTCACAACTGTGGCCTCTAGAGTGTTCACAAGCTTTTCCTTTGATCTGGTCTACTGACCTAGTTTTTGACCCCCACATAATCCAGTTTCATATCTGACCTAGAAATCACCAAGACAAACATTCTGACAAAGTTTCATAAAGATTGGGGCACAACTGTGGCCTCTAGAGTGTTCACAAGTTTTTCCTTTGATCTGGCCTACTGACCTACTTTTTGACCAACATGGTCCAGATTCAAACTTGACCTAGAGATCATCAAGACAAACATTCTGATAATAATTCATAAAGATTGAGTCACAACTGTGGTCCCTAGAGTGTTAACAATCTTTCCTTTTGATCTGGTCTACTGACCTAGTTTTTGACACACATGATCCAGATTCAAACTTGACCTAGAGATCATCAAGACAAACATTCTGACCAAATTTCATAAAGATTGAGTCACACCTGTGGCCCCTAGAGTGTTAACAATGTTTCCTTTTGACCTGGTCTACTGACCTAGTTTTTGACCCATATGATCCAGATTCAAACTTGACCTAGAGATCATCAAGACAAACATTCTGACCACATTTCATAAAGACTGAGTCAAATTGTGGCCTCTAGAGTGTTCCCAAGGCAAAGGTTGACGGACGACGCACGACGGACGACGGACACCGACGGACGCCGGACAATGACCGGTCACAATAGCTCATCTCGAGCACTTTGTACTCGGTGAGCTAAAAAAGAAACAAAATGCGATGAAACACACTGAAATATTGAACTTACAAATAGGTATTTGTCGAGTTTTCGTGTTGTCATGTTTTCGCCTCGCCGACACGATAACACTAAAACATGGCAAAACAAGAAATATCTTTAAAAATGATGGTCGGCGAATTGTAATAACGAAAGACGTTTATGAATTTTTCATCTAACATTCATCTTTCATCTAACATTTTTCAAATTGCAAAACTAAACACCGCACTTTAACAATTTAAATGGTTCTCTTTTAATTTTTCTCAAAGGTTTCGTAGGGTTGCAATTTTGTTTCGTTTATCCTTAGACAAATAATTACAGCAGTAGTTTGATGAAGATTCATGAAGCGGTTCATGAGGAGAGGTCATTAAACGTGTTTATATTTTTAGCTAAATTGGTCCCTATCCCCATTTGTAACAAAATAGCAGGAGACCTTACGATATTGTTACACATCGAGTTTGATAAAAATCCATTACATTTTAGTGGTTAATGCGAAGAAAGGCATATCTACTTTTAGCTATAGTGGTCCCTAATAGGGCCCAAGTTCCTATATAAATAAATTTGGAAGAGGACCTTATAATGATGCTCCAGACCAAGTATGACAAAGATCCACCAAGCTGTTCATGAGACGCTGTATAAAGGCATTTCTAGTTTTAGCTCTAGCAGCCCCTAAAAGGGGTCAGATGTCCCAGCTGAACAAAGTTGGCTGCGGGCCTAATAAAGATGCTACAAATCAAGTTTGATTAGAATACATGAAAAAAAAATCAATTAAAGGATTTTTTTATTTATTTCTAAAATAGGCCAACTGATCCCGCTTTAACAAATGCATATTCGCTATTCATGAATCTTTGGACAATGACGTCACACCTATAAAAAAGTGTTGGTCAAGCAAACATACAATTGTAATTAGTTCAATATTTCTGTTTCATAAGCAAAGATTGACCGTAGTCATATCACATAGATAAACTGTATGCAGCGTACCTTCATTTCAGTGTAATGAGATTCAGTCATTATATAGCATATACATAATAAAACAGATTTCAACTGAGTTCAATATTTGCATACCATACTAAAGAAAAATATTCATATAATAAATCAGTTAAATAATTTATAACAAATATATCAAAGCAAACAAGTACTCATTTTAATATGCAATCTGAAATCAGAATAAGTCACAAAAGCAAGAAACCTTTTCATATACAGACGACAATTGTAACAAGGAAAATCTTTTAAAAAGCACTTCTCTACATAAAAGACTCTTATCACACCCTTATTCATGTGATACGCAGACCGTATTCAGCTCTTTCTTTAATTTGATATATGTTGGTATTTGAACAGGTTTTTATCATATTTATTAAACTTACTTATCATTTTGAGATATATCAATATTCTTGCTAAATATACTGAGACAAAGTTAGCTTTAAAACTGTGAACAGCGTCGTTTAGGATAAACGCTTTGTCTACATTTCACTCAGCGTAGCACAATCAACAGAGTGAAAGAAATTGACACTCTCGTCCAATCAGGCAGAGTGTTGCATAAATCTTCCATTTTGATAAATTATCTATAATGCGTTATCAAGTAGTTTGATTTGGAAACTGAAGTCACGTGGCATAGGTAACGAATTCGTTCTTAGACGGCGTTCGCCGAAAAATTCAGACATCTCTTATAAAACGTAGTTATTCTGAAGCCGGTGACAAAGGGTTTAAGAAGCATTTTTCTTTCTATTCAAACAAACCGTCAATTCAGAATTAATTTATATTCACTAAAGCTGCATTAGGAGATCTGACAAAAAAAAAAAGAAAACACGAAAACTCGACAAATACCTAATATGTCGAGTTTTCGTGTTTTCTTGTCGGCTGGGTTTAAAACACGAAAACACGACAAAACGAAAACTCGACAAATACCTTATTTGTTGAGTTTTCGTGTCGGCTGTGCCAAAACACGAACACTCGAAAAAGAAGGTATTTGTCGATTTTCGTCTTGGCGGGACGAAAAGACGACAGCACGACAAATAAAGGGCGCTGTTACACCTCAAAATGGTAGCATCGGATTTTGGTAGTCGCTACCAAAATTCGGCTTGGTTTTGGTTTCGACAAAATGCGTTGCAAGGGTGTATATGATGCGTTGAGTATCATGGAATGAAAATGTCTCCTATGAAAAATCGAGATATAGTTTTCGTATAATAACAACCAAAATATAGATTCCTGTAGATTCGACGCTTTGTATCAATAACATTTATTGTTTAGTTGTTTTAATGTACTAGTGTTGTCGGAGGGATAGTCCACCGAGATTTTTAAAGCACGAAAATGTTGAATTCTATAAAATGAAGTATGAGGATGGCACACCAGTCCTGCACCCAGATATTTTTTTTATAACAGCCCACATAATCATGAATCGTGGATTCTGTGCGTGTTTTAGGGGTCTTAGATAAATATTTCCGGCAAAAAATATTTGTTCTCTTTAACGGTGAGGGGTTTTGAAAGTCCACTACAGATATCTTTGAAACGCAACGCAATGTCTACCTTGCATATACTTACAACACGTATCATGTGACCGTTTCTCGTCATGTATTTATATCCTTTAAATTTTTTTAAGGTAGATGAAGTACGGTGTTCCGTTTGGACAATCGTGATATTTATTTAATACCAAATCGCGATGCACGATGGTATGCTGACGAAAACGCGATGGCATGATGATGAAACAACGATGGTACGATGATGAAAACGCGATGGCACGATCATGAATTCGCGATGGTGCGATGGTGAAATGTCGATGTAATTTAGCATTTTCATCATCGTACCAACGCGTTTTCACCATCGCACCATCGTGCCATCGCTTTTTCATCATCGTACGATCGCGTTTTAACCATCGTGCCATCGCGTTATCACCATCGTGCCATCGCGTTTTCACCATCGTGCCTTCGCGTTTTCACCATCGTACCATCGCGTTTTCACCATCGTACTATCGCGTTTTCACCATCGTGCCATTGCGTTATAACCATCATACCATCGCAGTTTCACCATCGTACCATCGCCTTCCGGTTAGAAATGCGTAGTTCCGTGCACTTGAATTTTTGTCAACAATAGACGAATGTATCTCAATGTATTTTGTGAGAAGAAATTTACCATTTAGATTCTGCTGTTTTGCAAAATGTTTTACAAAATGTTCAGTGCCCAACTCATTAAACTGTGTAAAATCTCAAGGTGACGTCATTTGTATTTTATGCATGCATGAAAGTAAATAAAAAGCTGGGTGTAATAATCACATGATATTATTCAAACTCAGCTTATTCTTGTTAGGATGTAGAAGGTACATAGTGCAATGTGAAAATGAGATTGTATTACCACGCGATTTCATCGTCGTGCCATCGCGTTTACACCATCGTACCATCGTTGTTTCATCATCGTGCCATCGCACAATCGCGTTTTCGTCATCGTACCATCGTACATCGCGGTTTAGGATTCAATAAAAAGTCACGATTGTCCAAACGGAACACCGTAATGAAGACCCCCAGTAGCCCTGGACGTAGTTTAAGATACATGCGGACTATCTTGGACCTCACCTAGGTAAATATCACCCTAAGTTAGATATTCACCGACATCATAATATTGTCCGTAAGTATTGACCTGGCACTCATGAATATTCCGTGTATTTCTGTAAATTAATTTTCGGTGTCCGAATATAAATAGCGTTTAACTAAATATTACATATATCGTTCATAATTGATAAACTGTCGCATGTACAGGTAGCTGTGCGGACAAAGCGTTTACCTGCCAATATCACGATTGTGGGTTCGAGTCCTACGACCGACCATATATTTTTTCCCCAAATTTTATATGCAGACTTACGACTCATTTGATCAAACGTATCGTGGTATTTATGGTTCATTTATAAAGAGTAATCATATTTTCCCGTTGTAAAAAAGCGGAATAAAATTGTTTTAATAGTATCTTAGATACAAAGACAAATTACCTGTCACCAACGTTCCAGAAAAAAAATTACAAGAGAAAATTCATGAAATATGACACATAAAATGATGTAAACGATAACCATACAATGCATGAAATTGAAACAAAAGACCTATTCAGTAAGTTATTTCAAACCCATGGTAACGCGCGTGCTAGTCAGACACCTTACCTCTACGCCACCGTGTCATAGATTAACTTCACATTTTACTTTAATAATGTAGATACTTTCAGGATACCAATATTACATAAATTAACGGAAACACCCGAAAATATTGGCGGAGATTAATGAGTGCCAGGTCAATACTTACGGACAATACAATGAGTATTTTATTTATTGTTTACACTGAAAAAGAGCTGCGTGGTTAGTATCATAAACAAATCTTGTTCTACTTAACTGCCCGTGATGTACTAGAAATACAACGGATGTTGTCAAAAATTATATCACCACAATGAGAGATGTATTTTATCCATATACAAGCAAAATGTGACTTTCATGTGAAATTACTCTGTATGCAGTATAGCGCGTGGGTTTTAAGAATATCACTTTTTGTGGCAAATATTACTTTCTATGAACCTCTATTGGACCAATTATCGAACAACAAGTCATCCATGAAACCTTCTTTCATTTCTCTTATAAATTTCTTTTCAGTTGCTAACATTTTCCGCACCAGTGTTGCCTGTGACTTCATGTAGGAATCTATTCCTTTAGTACTTTGACCTGCCTCTTTCGAAATGGTTCCATTCGAATGCGTTGGTGCTGTTGTGTGCTGAATTAGATTCTCTAAGTTCTTTTCAACTCTATCAATACGTGTTTCAGATTTGGTGACATATTCTCGAAGTAGTCTAGAGAAAATACGCAAATGTTTTATTGTTATGTACAATTAATGGGCGTGATTCAAAGACATGACATTTTGTATAATATCTGCAAAAAAAGCTGTATGACACAGGTCTTAACTTTCAACTTGAAGTTGGCTTTTTCAGCTCTCATTTTAGGAACGCACGAGATAAGCAGTATTTTCGCAGAATAATGTTTAGTTTTATTAGATTTTAAAGACGCGCCACAGAATAGACTTTTGTACATACATGATGGTAATTATATATGATTTGCATAAACAGAAAAATTAATGGAGACATACAAATTGGCAGTGGCAAATATTAGGCCAAGACAATGAGATTTATGTCTAAACATCTTATTGAATGAATGTAGCAGTATGCACAGTATCTGAAGCTGAGTTTAGACTAGACTTCGTTTTTACAGTGTAAGATACTTATTTAGTTATGTTCTTAAAACTATTCTAAAAAGACATTGACTGAATAAGTTTGCAGACACATTAATTCAGGGAGGGTCTAAATTTAACACATGTCACCTTGAAGTATACCTGTATTATATCAGAATTATCAGAATGACAGAATGAATTTTACGAAGTTCATGTGGGAGGTAAAAGTAGGCCACTAGGTTGTGATTGGTCTTTAAGTAAATGCAGCATAATTACAGTAGCTAATGCAGTATCTGATGTTTTGCAGTATATACTGCAGTCCAGTAAGTGAATCTAAAGCCACAAACCGACTTGAAGTTATCTTGTACAGCTCTACCTGTGAATTTGTTTCCTAAATTGAACCCGTACCTAAGTATACCACAGACAAGCCTGATAACTTACAATATCAATATTGCGGCATACAGCACCAAAAAGACCCAAAAATTAAGAAAGCCAGCTTAAAGACCACATAAAATAAAATAAGGATTTCTTAGACTATTTTTAGAAAAAGAGTACATTTTGATGCAACATCTTTTGATCAAACTATATCGAATGTAAAACAGTTCATTTGGCAAGAACTACTAGACGTGAATGATTGCACGAATTTCACGTTAATCACGCATTAAGTAATGACACGCTTCAATGAGCAGAAATGTAACAGCAGTTTAGAGAATTATCATTTTTGCCCAAAATTTTTGCTTTCCTTTTTCTTGAAAATATTTATCAACCGTAGTCTTTAGGTGCCTTGCATAGAGTAAAAGTTGATATATTGTCTAGTCCTCAGGGAACATGGATTTTGATGGTTTTACATATATGTCAAAACCTCTCATGGACGGACTCATTCGAACCGGGCCCACGATATATTTGCTTGCTTACGTTTATGGGTTCAAAATGATCACTGTTTACTATAATTTATTAGTTTTTAGAATTCTTACATATCAGTTTCGGTTTTATATTTGTTTTTCTTTAGAAATAATATTTCCAAAAGAGTGACTTTGCTGTTGAATAATTTAGAGTTCAAATGCTAAACAATTATATCACGTACGAAAGAAAATGACAAAAAAATAAATGACGAAATTGGCCGTGTCAATATAAAAAAAAAATACGCGGAAGTATCAATTTGAAAGAGATGTGCATCTTTATTTTGTAAAATGAAAAAAGCACACGTGTTTACCACAAAACAGTACTCAAGTGTGGAAGAGAGAAGTGCCAAGTGGATGTTATTTATAAACGCGAAATTTTGATTAGACATACTATCACGAAAGAATGTTGTGTTTGCTTTCGCGATTTGTTTCAGAAAAAAATCACATGTCATCTTTATGCAATCTTACCATTATCATAAAATCATTTATCGAACATTTATTAAGAGGAAAAATAGAATTTACCTTATATCAAAGAATATTGTATCATTTCGGCTGGACAATGCGCCATAATGTGTCGTAAACCTCTTTCAGCGTCTTGTCAGACTTTTCAGCAGACGACAACGTTAGCAGGATTACACAAGCTGCCGTAGTCCGTGCCAGTGTTAACATGTCTTTTTTAATCACAAGTAAATATTGCTACACTTTTCTAGGAAAAATGCAATAACGAATTCATATAAAAGTGATAATAACATACTGCTATTACGTAACAGTTTCCGTTTGCACAAGTCGATTCTGTGAAATTACAAAATTTCGGAAATAAGTCCGCCGCGCCAATTACGCTTGTTTATAAAACGATTTGTTACGGAGAAAATTCTTACAGTTCATGATACCAGCGTGCGATGAGTGTGTGTAGTATTCATGTATACAACATTAACATATTTCTTTATTCTTTTTCTTAAAATATAACATGATAAATGGGTTATTCGCTATAGCTGCGATAACCTAAATTTAAAACCATGTTTTAGTTGTATCCATACTCCAAAGCAAATACGAGAATTTAACAACAGGTCTGTCTTAAATAGTTTGTCAGGAAAAGATTTAGTTGGTGTTATTTAACACAAAACTTTATTATGAAATGTTTGAGATACTTATTAAATAAATAATCTGTATTTTGGTATACATTTAGAAACCTTGATAAGAAATTTGTTGTTATATTTTGTGGCTGAGTTCATCATCCATGCAGTTGAACTCCGGTGCCGGTGAAAAGGGGCGCAAAAGGTTTTGAACTTTTCATAACCGCTAGTTAACAGACTTGGCTGCATTTTATATTTTCAAAGGACCTTCTTATTAAATTTATTTTACTTGTTAAAAAAATAGTTGATAAACTATAATATTTATTTACGTGTTTTTGTTGTTAATTCCAAGAATATTTTACTAGTTTGAAATAGGAAACAATGCCCCTATAAGCCTTAGACAGACACACGGACTTTTAAAGTGAAAATCATCCGGCGTTTACATGAATGTGTATGAAATCTCTGCATTGAGTGTAGCATCGTGATAGCTCAGTGGTAGAACGTTCACCTCTGGACCGAGAGCTCCGGAGTTTGAGCGCCACCGGAGAGAGATATAGAGAGACGATAAAGCATGACAGCTTGTCCGACGCAGATGATTTTTTTTGAGAGAGTGTTTTGTATATTACAATTAAACACAGCTGCTAGTCCGATGCAAAAAGTTTATTTCTTTGACGGGAATTTTTTAATCAAGTTTAACCAAGATGTTAGGACTTGATCGTAGAAAATTCCTGTCGTTATCTCGTCCCACATTATTGATTTGCTAATGCAAGGGACGCAACTCAACAATAATACGGGTTCAATACACATACAGTTGTTTCGATTTTCAATTTGTGCGACACAGCAGACTGTCTCGTATTGATTGAATCAAGTTATTGTATTTTTATTATAATTAGATTATTGCTACTTAAAAATCTGTGTAATTTCATCTGAACAGAGATTTTGTTTTTGCTTGCAGTAAAATGTCTAGACTTATTGGGCAAAATGATATTCAAATGTCGGCAGGAGATGTTTACGAAGTTATTATTATTATTAAGATATTATCACATTCACAACACTTTACAATACTTTATTAATGAATCTTATTTATTACACTATTCGTTTTATTATCGAACTCTTGATCGATAGGCGGAGGCTCCTCCAAACGAAATGGGGCTATCCCATCAATGGGGGAAGGGGGCACGAAAACAATTTTAAGCCGGACGTGCTATGGGGCGTGGGCAGTGTTGCCTTTTCCATTACTGCCCATGAACAGACTCAATCAAACCGAGTCTGCAATTTTCACTATTTGCCTTGTTCTCGGTGCTTCCGAGGGATCTACTTTCCAGATTTTATTAAGAGATTTACGGGTGGCAGCGACTCAGTTACAGTTTTCTGACGATTTCCAACAGTCGTCTTATATAGAAGGTAGGCATCTTTAAATATGATTTTTATTATATAGTTAAAAAGTCATAAAAACTTGCATTTCATTATATCACTATGCCTTTATTTATTTGACTGATTTGTTTATACAACAGTTTGGAATTTGTTTTAGAATTAAGACATAACATATAGCAAAACTCGAAACAACACGGTGACGTTAGACGCTTGTGGAATAATACGACTCGTGAATTATACACGAGGCGTATAACCAGATATATTAAAACATGCTTCTGCTATTTATTATTTCGATTCGTCCTTTATATGAAATGGGAGATCAAATGTACTAGATCTCTTACTTGTATGGCGCCAAAATAATGTCACATTTCCACATTTTAATGCAAATGTGCTCGAATTAAGACATCATATATACGAAAATCGTGTTTTATGTTTATTAATGCTCGTAAAAACGTTTACGGAATAATTTCACGAGGGCGTGACCCGTGTGAGTTATTATGGCGGCGTACAACCTATTTGAGTGTATTAAGCCTGTTAAAAAACGTCATACAAGTGTGTGTGTGTTCGGGTTTAACGTCTTTTTCAACAATTTTTCAGTCATACAAGTAAGCGTGCTTTAACAGAAACAAATACTGTACATATGAATGTAAGATAATTTATAGACTAGCAATGCACCAGAGGCATTGATATTAAAAACGACACTTGTAAAGATCAGCGTCTGCTTAAACAGTAGGTATTGTGTATACGTTATCAAAACTGTATTCTATTTGTTTTTAAGTTTCTCAGTAGTTTTCTCAAATGTTCTAAACGTATACGAACACATCACATTCTCACCACAAACAGAACACGTTATTTAATTACTGTTACATCACAGTCTCATGGCATGCAATATTCAGTGATATAATAGAGCCACAAAATGTTACTTTTTTCATTGCATGGTTCATATACTAAACTGATAACTTCATTGTACATATACATATAGTAGTCTCTTATAACTCTACTAAAGAGTGGCAAAGAACATGTATATATAGAATTTCATCATGTCTTTAATATTGATTTGTGTACTTTGATGAGACTTTAATAGACAATTAAACATAATTATACATAATATAATCACACCTATTTACAGTTCAGTTCAAACAGTTATAACCACTCATTGATCGTATACATTTTGAAAATATCATTGGGCCCCTTTACCCCTCCTATTCAGTTGTATAGCCGTGTTTACTTCTTCCATTTAATTTTAAATGGACCAAGTTTGGCATTTCCTCCTTCGCCTTTTTGACCAGGTGGTCCCATTGGCCCTTGCCTACCACTTGGACCTTGATCTCCCTTTTGTCCTTTCATTCCACGAAAGCCAGGAAGACCATCTAGTCCCTGTTGATATATGAATTTGAAAACTGATTTTAAATTGCTACATCATTAACTTTAACTGTATTAAAAACAAATACTTTTTTAAAGATATACTATTTTTAAATGTCATATTTGAAACTACGAACAATTACTGTACAGCGTCTTTGTAAATACGCACTTATATCTGTATGGTCAGTACTGAATTCATACGCGGATGTTTTAAAACATAAATGGAACTAAAATTGTAGGAGGTTTTTCAAAATTAGTTTTCAATTAAGATAATGGATCCGTCATCATGACACTCGGAAATGTGCGAGTTCTTCAAACGCAATGTCGGCATTTTTCGCATGCGGGCGTTGCGTTATATTAATGTCGCCTAGCAAGCATTTGTAATTACACGGAAATTACGGAAAGCCATTACGGCAGCATGATCGTAAGAACATCAAGAGCTGACGATCTCACGGAAGTATACTTACAGGTTCTCCACGAACGGACACACCCATAGGCCCTTCCGGTCCTGCGTCTCCTTTTTGTCCTTTCTCTCCCTTGGCAGCCGATACTTTAATAGAGGCTGAAATATTATAACGTTCGTTCTACGGAATCATTCACTTATTTTGTATTAGTTAGTACTGACGCAAAAATACATATGGAATCGAGGTATATACAATGAGCAAATTTAAAACAGGTATCTGACATTTTAGCATAACAGTGTTTTGTTTATAGCAACATGACGCCAAAAAACTCGGCAAAACATTGATTAGTTGGAGACGTACCAATGACCTGATCTTGTTTCTTTAGACGATCATCTACCATTGCCGTTTCATCTTTAACTTCATCTCTTACTTTCTCTACAGTCCGTTCCAAGTTGTTTAAACGCTGCTTCATTTCATTAACGTCTTTGAAATCCTCTGCGAATTCTTTCCCAACTTCTCTAAGAAATTTCTTTTCTACAGCCACCATTCTCTGCATCTGAATGACCTGACGCTTCATGACTCCTTTCAGGCTGTATTTACTTTGTGTGGTTTGGTTCACTGGAGGCAGAGTGCTCTGGTCACATGTACATGCCAACCCTGAAAAGTCTTTCATTTTTGTTTTCATCTCATCTGTTTGCTTAACAACACCATCGATTGTTGATCGGAACAGCCTGTTTTTATTACGAAAAGAGTAACTGTTAACACATTATTCAAGTTAGAACAATATCAAAAAATTACTGAAAAACGCCTGGCAATCCTTTTCATTAAGAAATGGTCATTCTGCCAAACAACTTCATCAGTAATTAAAATTAAGGCAGGTATGTGAATGCGCAATAACTAATACCATTTATAATAACTCTTCTAGAAGCTTAGAACGCCACCAAACTAAATAGCGATAGCAGTTGGATTGGCTGAGTCTGTTCAAGAGAGGTAATGAAATGTGAAGCACCCCTAACGCCCTCTAGCACTTGCATAAGTGGTACTCTTTCTTTCAGGGCTAGATATTATAACATCACTGAGTGCTTAGGGAACCATGTACCACACACATAGTTTATTCTCAGGAACCAAACAAATGTAAAACTATTCTTAAACATAAGTAAATTAACCATGGATTGTTAAATTACGATGTACGCCTCCAGAATGAAAGAAATTAGTTCTAGTATTCTAACAACTAGCACGTCATTTGTAAAATAAATTATCAAACAAAAAACGAAGAGATCAATTTCTAATTTGACCTAGATTTATGGCTTGTACATCTATTTGGGTATGGCATCACACTATTATAACATCATATTTCTGTTGTCATGCCCATTACTTAATACTGGTGTGACACCACTGATGAGTTGCACTCAATAGGTTCGCTTAAGGTATAATAAGATCCGTAATCGAGTACATCCTTATGAAGGGTATTCAATTCCTACCACAAACCTACTTTGACTGAAAATTTTCAGAGGTGTTTATGGTTTATGTAACCCCAATTTGGACCAAAACTTTCTTCCTTATTTTCCATTTTTTGCTAGAGTCTAGTAAGGTTTTACTTTTCTCAAGCCTTATTATTGATTTATTGTACACAAGTGGAAATGTTTCATTTAATAAGCGATTTATTGCTGTCCAAAATGAAATTACCACTGAAACAGAAGGGGACAGATTTAGACATCTTTAAAAATACTGAGTTACATGCGATTAAAGTTCTCTATTTTGTCTTTACTCACTAGATTACATATTGTGGAAGAAATGTAGGTAGGTTTTACTTCTGCCCCAAGGTAATTTTTGAATGATGTGAGCAAAATTTAAAACAGTCCCACTGGACTCGATCTTAATTTTTCAATGCTGTCACTTTACATCCGTTTTGTTGAGACACCTTAGAAAAAAATGATACTGACTATTTTATTTTGCGTTTTATTATTGTTAACCAATTTTTGGATGTTTCTTGTATCGAATCAAATGGCATAATCAATTATCTGCAAACGTTTTGGACAGTGGCCATCACTTTGAAATTTGTCTGTACTTGAGCTAATACCATAAATTATATAAAATTTATATAATAAAACGGCACGGTAAAAGTTATTGAAAAATTGCAACACAGTGCCAAACCCGGTCAACTATAAGAATATACCAAGCTAATGCTCATAATCCGCTGAATTAAGGCGTTTTTATAAAATAAGTTGGAAAAAGGTCTAATGTTGAAAATACCTGATATTTCTGTAGCAGTGAGGTTGATGCATCTCGTATTGTTTTGATATCTAATCAAGCGTTTTGACGTAAGCACCAATCTGACTAAAGTACATCTCCTATTACGCTACGCATAGGATCTGACAACGAGCTATTGATGGCCTCGTTCTGACAGCCCTCCCGCTAGCCAATCAAAAGCTAACTTACAACATTCTGCAAGCTTTAAAAAGCCTTGGTTTTTGATATCAACAATTTTTATGTCGAAAGATATCAGATAGGCGGTTAGCTCAGTCGGTAGAGCACTTGCTCTGTAAGCGTGAGGTCCCGGGTTCGAGCCCTGGATTAACTGCAAATTTTTCTTACTCTGACATTCGAACAAATTGTCTGATTGGTTCAAACAAAAATAGGTTTGCGAAAATAAAAATAGCAATATTGGAAATCCAAAATATACAGAAGACGAATGTGAATGGGTCGTTCTCAGATCTTCGTTTAGAAGATCAAGTACTTTAGTCAGATTGACGTAAGCACATGGCTAGAAATTATGTCGATAAAACCTTTTATAAAACAGCATGCAAAAATAATATAAAAGTTACCTGATATCAAATGATATGGCATCAAGGCGACTCGACAGAATATTATAAACCATGTCGACAGGCATATCGGCATCATTAAGCGGGATTGATTGAAGCAGTATGGTCATAAACACAACGTAAGTCCAAATAGATCTGTTACTTTTTTCGACTGCCATACTCCAAATTTGTCTTGAACATAAAGTATGAAAGAAAATGTGAGAAGAATGCTACAGTTAAAACACAGCCTGCTTTTACTTGTAATATTTGATTTTTTTAACATGTGTTTCGAATTAAACTGTTTACAAAATAACACCAGAAACGAACGCGGATCTGCGTGCAACTTGAAAACAACGGTTTTTTTGTTGTTGTTTAGTTTTTAAAACCCGCTAATGAATTTAAATTCTGACTTTATGTTTATTTCATGCATTTAGAAACAGTAATGTTTGGTGATTTCATTTAACAGTGCCAGATATAACAAAAGATGCAACTCAAACTTCTAAACAACAAGTTTTTTTTTATAAGAGGTGTATACTGCTTAATATAAAAACACAATCCTGACCGTTTTTCAAACACACTCCTAATTATATAATATATTTTTTACTGTTTTACGTAAACAATAACATCTAATTCAGAACATTACATATACAACTACGTCTTGCGGATCAAATTCATCCAGTCCTGTTAAACTGAAAAAATATTATAATGAGAAAATAGTGCTCCAACTTGATAAAGTTGAGATATGACAGGTAAAATATTGCCAATATGATCATTTTATATAGTATTGGTTCGAGTCCCAAGTTTGCCATTTGAGTTTTTGATAAACTAATTGTTTGTAAGGTATTTTTGTCACACAATTTAATATATGAGCCGTGCCATGAGAAAACCAACATAGTGGGTTTGCGACCAGCATGGATCCAGACCAGCCTGCGCATCCGCGCAGTCTGGTCAGGCTCCATGCTGTTCGCTTTTAAAGCCTATTGGAATTGGAGAAACTGTTAGCGAACAGCATGGATCCTGACCAGA
This sequence comes from Mercenaria mercenaria, assembly GCF_021730395.1. Taxonomy (NCBI): domain Eukaryota; kingdom Metazoa; phylum Mollusca; class Bivalvia; order Venerida; family Veneridae; genus Mercenaria; species Mercenaria mercenaria. The sequence continues at coordinate 71,054,185 of NC_069375.1, forward strand.
CTGCGCGGATGCGCAGGCTGGTCTGGATCCATGCTGGTCGCAAACCCACTATGTTGGTTTTCTCATGGCACGGCTCATATAGTAGAATTTGTTTCGCATCGTCTCTGACGTTTTGTTTTAAACCGTTTCCTGTTGTTATTTAAGTATGGTGGCTGATTTCTGCCATTTCCTGTTGTTATTTAAGTATGGTGGCTGATTTTTGCCATTTCGAGTTGAAGGGGCGAACACACGAAAACTCGAAAAATACCTTATTCATCAATTTTTCTTGTTTTTGTATTGGCGGGTTGAAAAACACGACACATTCTACGCGAAAACTCTACGTTCAGAGGGCGCTGACACGACACATTTATCTGTCCAGTTTTTGTGTTGACGAGTATGAATATGTATTTGAGCCCTTTATTTGTCGTGCTGTCGTGTTGTAGTGACTTCGCCCCGCAGAGACGAATACAGGACAAATAACTTATTTGTTGAGTTTTCGTGTTTTTGCCTCGCCAAGATGAAAACACGACAAATATCTTATTTGTCGAGTTTTTCGTGTTTTCATGTTTTCGCCCCACCGACACACACACACACACACACACACACACACACACACACAAAAACAACAACCGACAAATACTTTCCAGCTATCTCTAATAAATTGTAGATTTGTTCTGAAGCCGGTGGCAGAGGGTTTGAGAAGCACTTTCTTTCTCATGGTGGGGAAACGAACACCGGATATAGACAAGAAAGTGATAAATCAATACAAGTTTTATTTACCCGGATATAGACAAGAAAGTGATAAATCAATACAAGTTTTATTTATCGTACACGGACAGTTTTTAATATTTTTTTTTCTTTTTTTGAAAACACGACACATTCTACGCGAAAACTCTACGTTCAGAGGGCGCTGACACGACACATTTATCTGTCCAGTTTTTGTGTTGGCGGGTATGAATATGTATTTGCGCACTTTATTTGTCGTGCTGTCGTGTTCCGAGACGAAAACAATACAATTAACTTATTTGTTGAGTTTTCGTGTTTTTGACTCGCCAACATGAAAACACAACAAATATCTTATTTCTTTCTCATGGTGGGGAAACAGACACCGGATATAGCCAAGAAAGTGATAAATCAATACAAGTTTTATTTAGGTACACGGACAGTTTTTAATATTTAAAAAAATTATGATGATATATTTTTGAAAACTCAAAGTGTTACAAATAGCCTATGCAATATAAGACTATGGTGGAAATGCGTCTCTTTTAGCATATCATGGCACAATTCTCCCTGAAAGTTTCATGATCGCTTACAAATGTTCAGTAATGTGGCAGGTTTTCAAAAATATAACAACAAATAAACACTACGAATGAAAATTGAATTGAGCGATTTTATTGTAATTAAACAGTCCAAACTTGTGTCAGATATCAGTATGGTAAGTTTTGTTGTTACGGAGATATTTATAACTTTTTATGGCCTGATCGAATGTGTACTGGGGATAGACGAAGCAAATAAATATTGTTGCACAGGGGATAGCTATTAAGCGGACTGAGGATAGTAGCGATGTATTTTGAACAATGTCACTGTGATAATGATTATCCATTGCATACTGCCTTTTAACGTCTACATAACGATGTTAGGATATATGTTCAACGGTGTCCATATCGCGGGACGAAAACGAAACTATTCTAAGTGACTTTGTCTCGATATTTCGTCTGTCTTTTTATCCGATCGTATGTCTGTTCCTCCTTCCAGATGTTGGTCAAAATGAGTTGCTATCACATTTTGCAATTTAATGTAAATGTAGTATGATTTACTTATTTTCCTGTAACACAAAAATAAGTATAAATTTATTTCAGATCAGTAAAAGTATGGTTAAACAATATCGAGCTCGAATAGAATTCGTTAATCAATGTATAGTTTTGGCTACCTTACTGGCGCAGTTTTTGATTTTCTAATGGTCGCGACCTCTTATATTAGAGAATATTAGAGATCCAAAAACAGTATATAAACATCTCTGAAGCTGTTACAGCATTCAAATAAAACAAATCATTTTGAATATGTTTCAACCATAAGTTAATTGTCTGCTAAGATGTTTGCCAGATTGACTGGAAATAAGGTACAAAGTCTGAAATCATAGATATTGGCAAGTCCAAAGTTGATGATTTTTTTTTATTAATGTTTGGTATCTTGTACTGACTGGTGCATTGATGGTACGTTTTGACATTGTCATACATTAACTAAACTTGTTAAATGTTGAAAGCTATGCACGCGGAATGATTTTAAAGAAAAAAATATTTGGGTAAGATGTTCTCACTGCTTACCGGCAGGGACCGTGACATTGTCAATAGACGCAAAAACTGCAACTCGAGTAGCTCCGGATATTTTGTAGAATGCAACCATTATTCATAATTTAAGTCCTTAGTACCTTTATCCTGGAAAGTGTGTGCTTCAATAGCTCGATCGCTCTGGCACGACACTTGAATGTATTAATATTACTTAATGATCTTAAATAAGACTTTAAAATGTAAATTATTCATTTTGCAGTACTTTATTTAATTTCTTCAGTACAATGATACATAACAAAATGAGTTATGCTACTTGAATTTTCTCAGACTTAGAACGCTGACGAATAAGAGTTCTATGAATTGCTCTACACAATACACCCCTAGTGACAAGACCCGCGCAAGAAAACTGAGTATCGCCAATGGGACCTTACACTGGGTCAGTTAGGGTAATTGCATCTAAATAGCTAATCCCAATTGCTTCACATGTGGTAAAATCGATTCGAACCGTAGGCAAAGCAGTTATTATATCTATTTATTTATTTATTTATTTATTCGGCGTTAGCTGAATAATATGGATTTTGACCTAGATTCTGTACGGGACACGGTACAGGTGCGTGCTTAGAAGATAAACCATTTATTAAGTCTTAAATGACATTGATTATCAGAAGGCATATATTAAATGGAACATATTTAGTAGTTTTGTTATCCTAAATTAAAATGCTATATTCTAACTTAAAGGTTTTAGTAATTTGTCACCGATAGAGAAATCTAAAGTTAACTTCTTCCCCCGTTGCGTACTTTGCTTATGGATGAATGTGTTGCGGCTGGTTGTAACTGTAGAATCAGTGTACCCGGTATCGGACTGTACGCGGTTTCGCACACACGGCAAACTCATGTTCTTCGTGAAAATAAAGCAGAAAATTTAACAATTCTTTGTTATCATTTCATGAAACTGAGTTATTCCCCAATTTGACACCAGGGGTCTTTCCCCACTGGAGCCTCGCTCTGGCAAGTGCAGACAAAAACAATACCAATACCAATGGAGGCCAGTAGGTCAGCTGATAATTTCTAAATTTCAGGAAAATAATGACTAATTATGCAAACAACAACAATGTGCAAATTAAATCTAAAAATCACTATTCCATCAGATATTATATAAGTATTTACCTATTACTTCAACCAAATAAAAAAGATTTCAACATTTATAGATGGTATCCCAATCTGCAAATGTTTGAGTTTTTGCTTTAAGTTTTTTTTTTAAACAAAACAAAAAACTGGGACCTTAATCAAGTAATTAGAGTTATGAGGGTCACTGCTTCTAGTGATTTAAAAGCTAGGGTTTTATTTTCATGTCAACTGCTTTAGCCTTTTCCGTTGCAAGTAATTGTACGCTGGTCGACATATTGTGCTAGTGGGTTACTTATGGAGGATTCTGACCCAACACGAAATTATTTCAGAATCAGCCCAGGTCGTCAAAACATTTTGACCGTCTATCACTGAAAGGATACCTCTTGATCATTTAAAGCTGCTTAGTTGAAATATTTGCAAATGAATAATGTGTTTGTATATGCATATCCAAATATTTTCTGTCTGTACATTCTGTTTAATTCTGATTTTTTCGTTACCTCTACGTCGTTTGTCTTTTTTAAAGACAGTTCTTGTTTTTCTATTGAATTAAAATCCTTTACAATGTGAAGATTACATAGGCAATAAATGGAACGTTTACTCAAATATTAAGGGTTTACAAGCTTTTGATGTTGTCGTTTTTGAAATCTTCGTCAGTGTCTAATTTAATGTATGACTTCTGCATCTAAATTTTGACAATTTTTTTTTTAAAAACTATATGCACCAACACGTTACAAATGTTTAAAGTTTTCTCACCGGAAACTTAAAGGCACTCGCTACAGTTTTACCGGACGGGTCGATATTTATCCCAACACCGTGCCAATTTGGTTTCGATGTAGCTCACTGCAGACTTGGTGCGGTCTTCTGCGCATGCCCGGAAGTAATTATCTTATGTCGCGTACGGCAAAAATTCGCAAATTATTGTATGTTTGCATGCATTTAATGTACAAAATGTATAATATACTGACTAAAGGTAAGGGTAAGTATCACTATGGTTACAAAATATATACATTTTAAGTACTTTTAGTTCAAATTGCTTCAATCCGACATATACTGGAGTCTGTTGTTTATACCAGCGCTCAAACTCTGCATTGAGTCACAGCTGTTTCTAATCCCGTACCATACCCGTACCGTACATTCGTAAACTATAGGTTTTGTTATAAAAAAGGGCGGCAACTTTCATCGTTCTATGTCATCAAAATGCTTCAGAAACACCTTAAAATCCGCTTATTAAGAAATCTGCCGTTTGATAATTTTGTATATATATTTCATTTGCTCAACAATGAATGAGTATTTTGTACCAACCTGCGTTGTATAAATGCCCGCCATACCCCTCCTCGTTGTAATTTGATTTAAGCGAAATCTAATATGGTGACCTATCAATTTTCTTTTTGATTTAGATTAGGTAGACATAACCAAAGGCATGTGCAGAGTTTGATTAAATTCTATTATGTGAAACTCGATAAAATAGCAGAAGTACCAACTTAAAATTGACAAAAATATACAAAAATAGCCCTCTGCTGAACAAGTATTCCTTTCTTTACAAAATCTTGTTCTTTTGATTTCTCTGAGCATGCTTCAAATAGATATATTGTTTTCCATTATAAAAATGCTTAGATAATCAATTTTATGCTGATTATTGTACTTTACTGAAATAGACTTTAGGATTACAGAAATTTTGAAAAATGTTTAAAATAACACCATATCTAGGGGCAAATTAAATTGAAACAAAGCTGGTGACCTAGTATTTTTATTTCATTTTTCAATACATCATAACATGATCTTTTAATACAAAACATTTCATCAAAATCTATTATTGAGAAAAAAAATACGAAACTGTAGCGAGCGTCCTTAACATTTATCTATTCATCTAAAACAACATCTAATTTTGGCAAACGTAAATTCAAACTGCATAAATTGCTAAATAGTATTAGTATTCAAATCTGGATATAGATCAATAGATTTCATTGCAACCATAATAAAAATCTTCTAAAATACTGGATAACTTTAAAAGTATTAATTACAATGTATCTCAGTCAGTACGTGCGATTTTCTACTTAAAAAGACTTTTGCAAGGGATACTACACTTTTCGCTTGCAATTTTCAAAAAGCTTTTTACTAGCTGCATGATTAAACATTATGCAATGGTACGAAGTTGTGAAGCCCGCCCCTTTTTATTGAACAACATTTACATCAGGTTTGGGAATGCAGTTTTTATATTGTTTTTAAAGAGACTCTTTGTCGAGCCTTTCCAAGAGCGATTATTTCGATTTTAGTATTGTAATTATCCCTATATGGATGGGGGTGTGTGTGGCGGATGTGGGGGAGGTAACCACCGGCTACATCTTATAGGTTATATATTTTTCAATTAATTCGGTTTGCCAGACTGTGTCGTCATGTTGAGGATTTCAATGAACGTAATCAACATATTACAAATAGACCTCTTCAGTAGGGCTACCGTTGCCCACTGCATGTTCAGTGTTCAACCGGTTTACAGTTAGACGCTACCTTTCCCTCCTTGATTATATCTGACGGAAGAGGAGGATGGGGGAAGAGGTTTTTGATTTTTGTCTTCTGGCCTGTTTTGTCGTGACCTTAAGAGTGTTTCTCTTGATGCTCTGTCTTCTACAAATTTTAAGGCACTGAGTACATTTGTTTTGGTTCTTAAGGTTTGCTGTGTATATAATTAAACAGAAACATTTTTGAGTCGGCTAAATGCTGAAAGCGTTTTGACGAGTCCTTGCTGTTCAGCGATTCTCTAAATGGACCAAATAACACAGTGAAGGGATGTAGTTCCATTAGATTTCTCAAACTTCAAACAGTTCACTGCATGAATGAAGTTAAGTTGTGTCAATTCCCTTTGCTATGACCAATATACGATGTAATCTGTCATATTTATGACTTGTAACTGTGCAATACTCGAATGTAACTCATTAAGCATAAATGTGCATTTTATGAATTGCGCAGGCTTACAAAGCTTGCGTAACATCCAGCGAAAGACAAAAAATAGTTCCACAGGGCTCCAGATAAGATGCGTATTAGCGTAAATTACGTATAGAAATAATGCAAATACGCATGTCTAATAACTTCTAAGCGTATAAAAACGTATATAAAATTACAGAAATGCACACAATGCTTTTTTAAAAACAAAATCTGAATCGTCTGAATGCGTTAGGTAACATAGCCGATCAGCCTTAATTCTCCCACATTGAACGTATACACGCATCGTATGATTTCTATAAACTTTGCGTTGGTTGAATTTTGCAGTCAGTAAACGGATAAATTATCGGAAGAAGAAGCTCTTACTGGTTTGTTTAGTTACAACAGATATTAAAAATGATTTTAATTCTTATTTTTCGAGAAATAAACAAATCGGCGAAACATTAAATTGTATTTTCTTGTAGTTTTTGAAATCGAAAGTACATCGTCTATGTTTGGCTGCTTTCACGAAACGAAACAATTTTTTTTATGAAAAGATTTAAATAAGAGGTAATTTAACCGTAAACTTCAATGTCAGATACTGCCAATTGCTGCTAAATGTCTTCGTATCATCACAATTTGTAAAATATATTGTTGAAACTGGAGAAAAGTGTAATCGTATCCGGATATAATATTTTGGGTCAATATCGAGATGTGTTATGAAATTTTAAGAAAAAAACTAAAAACAAACTGAAACTGGTAGACTATACTGTCAGTACATCAATCATTAGCCGACTCAGGCCCTTCAGGCCTTTGATTGTGTTTTACATGTAATGACTTTAGTTGCCTTGGATTGTGCTAGAGGTTTACTTGACGGGTGTTACATATATTTACACTGTCCCGTGACTCTGGAGCATGTTGGGGATAAGAGTGAGTTTAGGTGCACCATAAACTGGTGTTTTGTCACTGACCGTTCCAAGGCGGTGCTCTACTGTGTTCCTTTCCTTTATTTGTTCGTTTTGTCCTCTTGTGTTTGCTATGCTTGTGCGTGTGTGTGTGTGTGTGTGTGTGTGTGTGTGTGTGTGTGTGCGCGCGCGCGCGTGCATGCGTGTGTGTGAGTGCCAGCGTGCGCGTATGTGTGTGTTGGTACAGGTACTTTTAGTACAGGTAAACATTTTATTTTATGTTTACATAAACTAGATGTAGTAATTGTTCATATTTTTAAGTATGAAACTTGGATTTAGTATAACTTTGAGACATGACCTGTTGCATGTGTCAACTTGTACCAAACATATGTTCATTTTTCCTTTTAAAAATCCAAACGCTTTTTCTTACCTGTTTAAACTGCTTTTCCAATTGCAAGCCTGTCGATAGTCATTTCCTTTGTAGACACGTACTGTTGAATAGTTTTTTTCTGGTTTCATTGTCATCAATGAATATAGTTGACCTACCCGCTTGTAGTGCCGAGCAATTAAACGGTTGGTGAAAAATGAAGTCGGCGGTCGCGGTGGTTAGCCACGACGACGATTAAAGAATATATGCTTCTTACGTCGCCTAAAACATTGGACTCACTTTGTAAACGTAAACAGAAGTAACAGCACATATTTACCGTAGCAAAATTACTATTTTAAATCACAAAAAATAATGCCGGAGTTGACCGTCACACACATTGTCCGTGTTGTATAATATTTAAATATTTAAGTTTTTGGATTTCAGTAAACTGTATCATTCGAGCACTTGATTACTGAAGTTGGAATTTCCACTAAAACGTATCGTTCGCGTACTTGTTTATTTTGAAAATAAAAAAATATATATTCAAACGCAAAAGAAAGTGTGCACTTTTTGAATTTGAATATTCTCAGTTCTAAAAGAAGTATCCGTCTACAATTTGCAGTATACTTTGCTCGAAGCATGCACTCTTGATCTTCCTTCAGTTTTACGATAAAAACTGGGTAGAGTTAAGATAACTAGCGATAGTAGACTTTCGCACGATTTGCACGTGCTGCCCATAGGAAATGTACATGTCTACAAAAACGTGTTTTGTTAGTTTTCTTATACCTTTGGTGAAAGGAAAAACACATTAGATTTCAAATCTGTGCTGTAATAAAATGCCACGACTTAGTAAAACTCAGTGAAGCATTAACGATGCTTCAACGGGGTGACAACGTTATTTACGTCAGCAGAACGTTTGAGTGCCAAAGTAAAGTCCTAATTCTTTTGCAACAGCAGTTTCAGGAAACTGTTCGAGTCGCTGTAGATCCAACAGACCTCGGGTGACAACCGCTACTCAAGAATGGAATAAAATTCCCCGTGACGTCATTCTACTGTTACGTCAGGCCTAAGCGTTGCCATATAAATGCTTGTATAAATATTAGAGGTGGTCATACACGATATTTAAACAAAATAATGTTTGAGGAACATGCAGCTTTTTTTATCATCTAACAAGAAAGAGATTTACAACTTCCGTTTTTGAGCCCTGTTGGCTTTGAATAGCCAAGAATCCCCCAAAATATCAAAATTTTGAAAATAATTGAAACACAACCAATTGGCCATAAACTGCACTACATTTCGGTACCAAACATGACATACTTTTAGACAAATAATCTACTTCGGACAACATAGTCTACTTCAGCTGAAGAAAACCTGAGTGCACACTTTCTTTTGTGTTTGACTATATATAGCTCTAACAGAACCGTATTTAAACATATCGAAACATCGTATATGATGACGCTTGCGGAATAATTTCACGAGGGCTTAGCTCGAGTGAACTATTCACGCGGCGTATAACCGATTCTTATTGTTGAGATTTGTTTAAACATGGTTCTGCTTAATATAATTTCTAATATGGCTTTTATGGAAATAAGTAGATGAAATAAGTAAGCACTGTTTCGTGGCGTATGTATGGTGACAAATGTAGAAAGTCGACGTGACGTCAGCACCGTATTTGAAAAGTGTTAAAGCACGGAAGAAATAGGTTCCGCGGAAGAACATGAGAGAGGGTAGACGTCTAGCGAGTTATTCTGCGGTAATCGATACAGTGTTCTGAAACGTCTTTTATATAATATTATTATAAAACAAATATAGTGACACTCTTTTCCGGCGCCTGTATGGTGCCAAATAATACGTTGACGTGATGTGGGATTTCTGCATAGATTAGAGTTGTCAGTTAAACGAATCATTGGTGTACTTGTTGATTTATACATCATAACTCGAGTTGTCAACGATAACCTATTATATATGTAATTGTTTGTTAGAATATCATTGTTGAGGCTATCAGTAACTCTTGGTTATTTAGATATCATGTAATGGATTTACATCACTATCTTATACCAAAACTATAATTCAAAGGAGAGAGACAACATGAACATGTACGCTAAATGTTTCCAGTTTTTATTTAAGTTTGATATTACTTTTATAACATGTTTGACGTCGCGGGAGTGTAATAAAGGCATTAAATAAAAATGATAATACACCTAGTCTAGTGTAATAAAGCTTTGACGTTGACGTCGCTTTACTACAGGAGACGTCGGTAAAATTGGCTTGTTTATATAGTAAAAGAATGTAGAATTTTTGAAATTTCAAAAGGAAAATCTAACATGTGATAAAAAGAATATTACATTTGTGACTTTCCACATTGAATTTATTAAACTCAATAAATAAAATTGAAAAAATGCTCGGCACAGCCTCGCATTTTATCATTTCATTCAACTCGTTTAATAAATTCAATATGAAAAGACACTCATGTAATATCCTCTATATAATTCACAGGTCAAAATGAGTACATTGAAATAGAATAAAAGATAATATTTGATGTCCGATATCAAATGTTCAGATCATTTATATTGTAGATAGCAAGTCGGAGAGTCTCTTGTCTGGTTCTAGTATTAAGAAGGTCTAGTGGGCAGCAGCTCCAGGAGGACCTTGAATATTGTCACGTCTGTTCTGTTGAATTATCTCGTCCACTTTGAAATAAATAACACTAGTACAAAATTAAACTCGTTTAACGCTTCTTTTTATAAATGAAAAGGTAACTTCACCAATCTTGACAATAATTTAAGTAAGAAACCAAATCCATAATTTATAATGTTTATCACACACTCGTTTTTATTTCCATTTTAATGCGTGTCGTTAAAGTGTTTACCTACTGCAATATCTGCAATTTTGTTAAAGCTAAAGAAGAACTTCATAGTATTTATATAATGTTAACATTTGTAGATATATTTGTACGTATGTATTAAAGGTTAACTATCTCCGCATCGATAAATATGAAGTCGTTCTGTAGAAGATATATCCGTGGCAGAACTCGTGCATATGTCTCGATACAAAGCTAATAACTATTCAAGCAAGTTAACTTTGAAGGTATTTTCAAGATTTAAACAACTGAGCGCGAGGGGAGGATGCTGATATGGCTTAATGTATTTAATAAATATCTTTTCGAATAGGTACTTACCAGCACGTTTATTCACAAACACTTCCCCATGCTGATGGGCCGAGATATCAGAATCTGGAAGAAATCTGAAGTGTTATGGTGTATGTAATTGATAGCTGGAAGTCAAAATCTTTTAGGGTTATTTATACCTCGAAAATCAAGAATTTGTTTAAATGTAAAAAGAATAATTCTATTTCTCACTGACGAGGAAAAGTTCACTTAACGTAAAAGCTTGACAATTACCCTATAAAGGTTTATTGTGTTCTCAACTTCATTGGGTAGATAATGTTTTTCGGAACGATTCTTTCACTTACATTACGATATTTTTGAAACATAAAATACAACATAGCATATCTATAGCAGACTCGGTTATATCGAGGCGTAATGGTGAGTGCAAGGCCCATCACGTATCATGTGAATACTGATAGTTTAGTTCAGAAACGTTCACATTTTTATGTAAATGTAACAATCTCCAAACAAGGTAATATTAAAGTTTTGAATATTGTCAAATCAGACAAAATATTTATGGAGACCTCATTAAAGGTGTATTATATATACAAAGTAAAGGAACAAACAGAAAGAATCAATATAGATCATAGTTACACATAACAAAAAATATATGCCTTAAACAAACAGTAACGAAATAGTATGAGATTATATACATAGTACTAAGCAACACAATAGTATAAAATGAACAGTAATGGAACAGTAAGAGGCATACACACGTACTACATATTGAAGAGTTGTGTTATAGTAATAGATATCTATGCACAATAAACAGTGAGATAATGCATTCAACAAAGACCTTAAACACCTAAACAGAAACAGAAAAGCAAAAAAAAAAAAAAAAAAAAAAAAAAAAAAAAAAAAAAAAAACCCGTCCATGTTCAATTGTTTATCCCTTTTAATAAAAGTTCAGTTCTTTATTTTTATTTAATAAAAATATCGTTAAATCTAGTGAAAACGCGTGTAGTAGTGCCTTATTCAGTTTTGATCTTGCATAACAAAATGTTACTGACCAACTTGCGAACAGTGCAGATTATTATCAGTCTGCATGGATGTGCAGGCTGATCAAGATCTGCACTGGTTGCAAAGGCAGAATTAATCGTGTTCTGCATGATACGGGTTAATGTTATTTCAGAATTTTTGTTGTCCGCTGTTTAATTTTAAAAGAGTTATTCGAACGACGCCATTTTTTGTGGATGACGTCAGATCGGCTGTCCTCGAAGTCATTTAATCAATGTTGTTTTTTATACAGTTATTGATTTATGTTGAGGTCAATGTGTTTTTTACGGATCTGTAAAATGATCAATATCATTTTTACAGGTCCGTAAAAACACAGATTTATCGAAACACAAGTCTATAATTGTTATAATATGAATTAAGGCACCGCCTAGCATGGGGCTTTACCTTTTATATATCCACTTACAAAGAAATATTTAACACTCAAAAGAAAGTGAAACTTCGCTCTAACAGTGAAGTTTACATTTAGTGCCACCATACCTCTTACAGCGAATATCATACTTTGCAAAAATTACGGGAAGCCGTGACGATGACGTCATTCAACACGTTCTCGCACTGGCTTTAGGATTTTTGTTTGTTTGTTTGTTTGCACTCCACGCAGAAACTTGACGGCATTTACACTTCCTTACTGTTTTAAAAGTGTTTTTCAGTTGCATGAACAGTTTTCATTATGAAAAAGAAGTAAAAGTATCATGTTGGCGCGGTTTACGAATTTCTGTGACTGATTTGGTGTGCTCGGATGTTCATGCAGATAACCAGTCTGCAGTGTGTACATAAACCGGGACCGGAAAACATGGAAAAAATTGCCTCAGTATATGCAAACAACAAAGACGAATGACTATATACGGACGTTACCATCTCGGGGATTTTCATCCCCTATTTTATGCCCTTCTCAAATGCAGACAGTTGACCTGCCCATACATATAAAAAAAAGTGATATCACAAGTGATTATCACTTTTTTTCGGGTCAATATCGCTTTTTTTCGGACCCACGCCTGAATCATTTTCGACCAATCAAATGAGCGCATTTTAAAAGTGTATATAATATACGAAACTAAATGCTTTTACTTTCCACACAAAATAACAGTGAGTGTAAATATCAAACAATAAAGCAACAACAGTACAAACAGCAAGACTTACGGCAGTCGTTCAAATATACGTAGACTGATGTAATACTTCAAACTAGCGAAAAAAGACGCCTTAAGTTTTTTGCGGCTTACGTCAGCGACGATTTCAGAACGTTAAATTCTCGTATCTCTAGTTTTGTACTGTTTAGTATAATTCTTTTTTAATGATTGCAGTAGCTAGTGGACATCTACCTGCTTATAACGATACCATTAACAAAGTTGTAGAGCAGTTTACGTTTTTATCGAACAACCGTCGTATATGCACACTGTACGGTAGGGATATAGCAAAAAAAAAAAAGAATAAAAAGAAAAGATTAATTGACCATTACAATACACTATGGTGTGATAGCATAACACAAACAGTAATGGAACAGTATTAGATGTATGTACAATATCAGAAGAGTAATAGCATATCGCAAACAGTAATGGAACAGTAAGAGGTGTTTGTACAATATGGATCAGTGAGGTAATAGCATATCGCAAACAGTAATGGAACAGTAAGAGGTGTTTGTACAATATGGATCAGTGAGGTAATAGCATATCGCAAACAGTAATGGAACAGTAAGAGGTGTTTGTACAATATGGATCAGTGAGGTAATAGCATAATATCAGTGAGTAAACGAAGACAGTGATGTAACAGCAAGATAATGAGATAGAAATGAATTTAATGCATACATTAAATAAACAGCATAACATACGTATAGACTAACACTAATAAGAATGAATGTGAAATTAGCTTTAAAACAGAAATGAACTGAGTTAAAGTACTGGCATCGGCTTCCAGTCCAGTCACACTTGCAACAAGCAGTGTACAAACTGCAACTAAGATTAAAACTTGTTTTTCCATTGTGAAACAATTATTCCAGTGTCCCGTTGAACAAATGTTCAAATATTTTGTTACAAGAGATTATGCAATGAACTTGTTTTGCATGGGTAGATCAGTAACAGATGTTCAAATATTTTGTGACAAGAGATTATGCAATGAACTTGTTTTGCATGGGTAGATCAGTAACAGATGTTCAAATATTTTGTGACAAGAGATTATGCAATGAACTTGTTTTGCATGGGTAGATCAGTAGTTATTTTCCTATTAAAGCCCTGTTGCGTTGAAGCTATCTACTTACCTATTATACTGGGTAGGCAGCGAAACTAAAAATACAAACTTCAAGTAGGCACTACCTGTTTTAGATATAATGTGTAGCTAACTGCATCAAAGTACACAGTCTGAAAAAAAATAAATAAGAGTTATAAAACAAGATGTGTGTCCACAGAACACATGTCCCCCCACTCCTTCAGTGTACATGGTTTAATGACTATAGGTGAAAAACTTTTAAAGATGTTTGCAACACAACCTTTCTAGAACTTTATGTGTATTTTTCAGTAAGTGAAGGGCCATAACCCTGGCCTAGCTAAGTGAAATTTCAGAGATGCACAACATCACATGTTATAAAACAATCCTGTAATGTTTTATGACTCTAGGTCAAGTACATTTCAAGAAACATGGGACACAAGCATTTTGTAACTAAGTCAAGAGCTGTAACTCTGGTCTTGCGAAGTGAAATAAAAGTCGTAGGTGCACATATCTATATATTCCTACATGGTTTCATGACTCTAGGTTAAATATTTTAAGGCATAGACAAACAAAATTTTAAGCACTAACAAAAGGACCACGACTTCACTTTGTTTGAGTAAAATCCCAAACAGAACACCAGGTACGCAACTTCACATGCACCATAACAATCCCCTTAAGGTGACTCTATTCTAGATACTTTTGAGACACATGCGACACAAACTTGTATCCCGTTTATGCAAATGTTTGACAATCAAATGCCATATCTCTGATCTGACTGATAGAAATCCGGAACAAACTCACAGGTGCACAACTTGATGTGCTGAATAATATTCCTGATATGTTTCATGACCTTATGTTAAATAGTGTTTGTGATATGTGGGGCACAACTTTTATGCCTTTATATGCATATTTGTGACTTAGTAAAGGGCAGTAAATCCGGTCTGGCTGAGTTATTTCTCTAACAAAACCCAAGGTGCACATCTACACCTGCTGAATATATGGTTCATATTACTGGGTCTAACACCTTTTGAAATACACTATTGAGACTTGCTTTTGGGATCAGTTTGTCAAAGGACAAAGTAATAACGGAAGGCCATCATGGGTGTGTTGGTGGAGGGCTTACAAACTTAATTTATTAATTAACACATCTTGTCGTTTTTTTAGGTAGTTGGTGTCTGCATGTAAAATTGTAAGTTTTTGTTTCATGTTCTTAAATAAAAACATTTTACTTAATGCAGTATATTAAATTTAAAATGAATATCTAACTTTGTAGGATACGTGTGTCAGATAGATTTAAGGTCACATTGTATCTTGGTCAAAAACTAGGTCCTAAGATTAATCCATCTTATCTGTCAGAAATGAGAACGCATTTTGAAATGTACATCTCAACATGTTCTGATAGGTCAGTAATTTGAAAATGGTTGATGATAAGATACACTCCACAACAAAACATCACTTTACTCACTAAATGTGAAAAAAACCACACACATTTAGATCTGGTGTAACACATATCTATATAAAATAGGTTGATGCACCACTCTTGTTATCTTTATCCAGTAAATGTATGTATGGTGCGAACTAGAATTTAAAAGCACATCAGAAGAACCTATAGCCTTCAACAGATTTAGATTTTACTTATCTATTTTAGCTCAGTTATGTTAAAAGTTCGAAGCTTATTTAAATCATTCTGGAACCACTTAAACAGCGGAACGTACTTCAAATGTTCATGACATTTTAAATTGATGCAAACAATCGAGTTTATGGTTAAAACTCTATTTTTTAACAAAATCAATGATATGACAGGTTCATTAAAATGCACTGAACCGTTACTGTAGGGCATTTTGCATGTTTTCCGCTTTAAAGCAACTGGAAACAAGAACACCGCCTACGCGTGCCACGCTCGTCTGCAAGGGCTGGACACTATGTAAGAAAATAATTATAGCTCAGATTTTCTTTGTACAAAAAGGGCAATAATTTTGACAAAATGCATATCAGAGTTATGATTCTTGGCCACTTAGTCATTTAATGATGATAAACAAGTGTGCAAAGTTTTAAAGCTGCAGCTCTTATAGTTTTTGAGAAAAAGTGGGCCTAAACAAAATTTCAACCAACGCCGACACCGACACCGACTACTATTGTAATTATACCTGCCTCCCTCGTGTTTATAGATAAAATACATCGTTTCCGTCTGACAACAGTAAGCATTTCTAAAGTCGAGTTTTTTTTTGTATTCAGATGAGGTTATGACTGAGCATTACCATACAAGCGCTTTTAGAAATGCTCTTTAGGTGTCTTGTATCATAGTTTATTTAAAATACTTTGTCCCAGAAGTACCATAGTGGTCAAACCTTTTACATGTAATTCTCATTAAAAGCATTAGTAAGGATAGTGTATGGAGAGCTGATCGCTGGGATTCTGTTGTGAAGTTCGCAATTCATGCCACTTAAAGAGCTGTTCATGCAATAAATTGAATTTAGTTTAATCATATTTTATTGAATATATATATACATATTCAATACACACACATACAACAAGCATACATAAATACATCGATATAAATGTACAAAAGGGTTGGGCCAGAAGTTATAACAACATTATCGGGGGCCCTCCCCTGACAAAGCAGACTACATGTATATGTTATTTAAAAATACTGTCGTTATGTGATATATGTGAACAATCGCTTATCAAATCAAGAATAAAAAAAGAAATTATAGAATCGTACAAAAAAAAAAAAAAAACAACTTTGACCATATTAAAGAAAAATGAAAAAAAAAAAAATACATTTGCCGCAGATCCGATACAGTTGCCACCTTCCCTGTTCAATGTATTTCATGTATGTAACTTTTAGCAGTGGTCTATTCCATCTTGATGTACATCCTTGAAATACAGAAAACTAAATAGTAAAAAAATAAATTGAAGAAACTTAAATCCAAAACGCAACCAGGCTTACACTATAGAAGGTAATCAGCATGTTTCGTTATTCTTATATTTACATTCGCCTTATTCTTTTCCATTTAAAATTATAACGTTCATTTCGTAAGAACAGCAAAATGTAAGGCGCGAAAGTTACGTCATCGCTGCTTAGTGATAACGGATCGCTGTTTTGACCACGTCCGCGTATAGTCAAGGACAACGTTCCTTAGAATGACGTCGCACTTGTTCCGTCTGGTGAAAAGAATGGCCGGGAAGCTGATTTTAATGTTAAATACAACAAAATATGTGCAGTTCATAATATTATCTTGTTTAAAAATGGAAAGGAAATATAATGTATCGCTAGAGCGATTCATGGAATTGCTGAACAATTCTGTCGTTCATGTCGCATGAACACCGAAAAAAATCATTTCTTAAGTAGTATCAAGCAACAAAGAACATAGGACCAAAGCGATAACACATACCGAACGTAAGAAAAACAACAAACACCTGAACAAAGAATATGCCGAACTTATGGGTGACTCAATAGTTTAAAAGAAGTTATAATTATAAATTATTGCATAATTTTACTAGCACCGTAAAGTATAGTCACGCATGCCTCGAGGGTAGTGAAAATCTGCTCTTCTGAAATAAACCGAAATAAGTTTAATTAGATGAAGAGAATAGAAACTGGTACTTATCGGTGCCATTAAAGGCATTATACATATATACATGCTTTTCTCATCACTAGAGATGAAGTATATTATATGACAATTTCAACACTCAATAACCCTTTTGTATGAACAGTTATACAATTCAAATTAGGAGCATTTCTTTACTTCTAATGCCGTTTCAACTATAACTCCAATGATCTACCAGAATGAAAGTTTGTCTAGCTGTAAAATGGATTGTTTAAATGCTTTTGACTCACAGGCCATACTGGTGTCTTTAACAAATTGAAATCTGACATGGAAATTTCAATGAATGCAGTGGCTGATTTAACAAACGAAACATTTAAAGGGACTGATCTCAAGATCATACGACAACAAAAATCCCAAAGAAAATGGTAAAATATTACAAAATCATTGCTATATTTCTTAAGAAGGCTTTGAAACTTAGTGACTGACAGATTACTAGTATATGATATGGAAACACATGAGACTTAATTGTTTCACTAATTTTTCCATTCAGAATTGAAGAGAGTTTATCACGGGGTACCGAAGGTAAACTGACGTAGTTATACATCTTTATATAAACGGCCGTTTAATACGATTTCCTCCGTGGTGTATTAGTTAAGATGGTACAAAAGTTTTATTGCCGAGGCAACACGGACTCGATTCCCGACTCACGTATGTTTTCCACTTCACTTAGCATTTTGCAAGACAGTTTAGAAACATTAACTCTCGATCTATTGTTCGTATCATGACCAAACTTCAGTTTTAAAGAAAGATCATCGTCAGCAAAAATACTGAGTCCAGTCCCTTTTAAAGTAATTATATTCGATTTTAACTTTGGACGCACAGATTATACCTTTTCGTTGACCATAAGGTGTTTCTTATTCAAAAACGCAACATGGAGACCAGTAGTGATGTCAATTAAAAGATTGTGGCCGTAAACTACAGTGGGACTTGACCTGTAATAAAACATGTATCTAAACACAGCATATGTAACTAGTAAATGTGGTTCAAATCATTCTAAATTTAGAAAATGGCAATCTTACGTAGTTCTGAAGATAACTCACTTTAAAACTGTTTGAATGTGAATCATTTTCTCCTTACGTCTTTACGGCTGATATTTATGCCGGTGTAATGAAGTATTTTGACCCCCATAGAATAATGACCCCCCGGTCATTATTCTATAGAAAAAGTGACCCCCCGGTCATAGTATTATGACCTCCAGATCATAGTACTATGACTCCCCCACGTGAAGTAAACTGAACCTCACGAAGAATATTGACTCCCATAAAAAAAACGACCCCCGGTCATTCGGTCAAATTTAGTGATAACTCATGTATCTAAGGCCTAATTGCTGCATTTTATGCCCCCACTCGGGGGAGGGGGCATATAGATTTGCCCTTGTCCGTCCGTCCGTCCTTCCGTTTGACCATTAGCCCCAGATACCATCACTTGACACAGAAATCAGAGCATTCCGCAACGGGAAAAGGGATTCTATATCTAGACGCTGTATCTTGGTGTATACATTTTTTTTTCAGGAAAATAACAATTCGCAATACGTTCACAAAACACACCAGTGTCAATAATCCCTGCAAACTTCGGTATGAAGTAATTCTTCAGAAGAAAACTGCACAAGAAACTGCTAGCATAGAACTTAGTATTAATAGAAGTTGCAATACTTAGCAGTGGCAGTAAAGTACGGTAGCGGCAACAATAGAAAGTAGTAGTAGTAGTAGTAGTAGTAGTAGTGGCAGTGGTAGTGGCAGTTGCAGTAGCAGCAGCAGCAGCAGCAGGAGAAGAGGTAGATGTACAAGACGTATTAGTGGAAGCAGGTATAGTAGTATCAGTAGTATCAGTAGTAGCAGTTGTAGTAGTAGTAGTAGAAGTAGTAGTAGTAGTAGTAGAAGAAGAAGAAGAAGTACATGTAGTAATAGCAATAGAAGTAGCGGCACCAGTAGTAGTAGTACAATCAAAATGTTAACTATTGGCAATGGAGGGTATTAGAGTTGTAGATCTAGTAAAATTGTCCGTTAGGTTTGGTGGGGATCACTTTTTAATAGATATTATCGTCGAAAGTCTTTTTAGGAGCCGGTGTTTTACACGGAAAGAGTAACTTTTTTAAATAGAATAATGTCCGGGAATCGATATTGTATGAGAGTTCGAATGTAGTAATTTTGGCAGTGAGTATTTTACATGGAAGGAGTCACTTTTTCTATAGAATAATAACCGGGGTCGTTATTCTATGAGATTCGAAGGGAGTCATCTTTAGGGAGTCAGTATTTTACTTGGAGGGGTCAGTTTTTCTATAGAATAATGACCGGGGGTCGTTATTCAATAGAGTTTTCAAAGGGAGTCAGTTTTTTATAAGGGAAGTCAATATTTTACAGGAAAGGAGTCACATTTTCTATAGAATAATGACCGGGGGGTCGTTATTCTATGGGGGTCGAAATACTTCATTACACCGGCTCATTAGATACTGGTATATATCGCATCCCAGTATGTATCTCATTCTATTAAAAGGAAAACGCTATATTATTAAATATAAAGTATATTTTTCACATTCGGGTTCAAACGAAATTCAGCATCATAAAAAGTTTGAATCGCGGCTCCATCAATCACTGCGAGTAATTCAGACGTACATGAAAAGAAATGAACCGTAAAAATTTAATTTCAGCGGAACCTATATAAATATTGTAAGTGACTTTACTTTATAGTTATTGTAAATATAATTGTTTTCAGATGTGCAGTCTTAGTGAAAGAAACTAATTTAACTGAAACGCTACTAACTTGACAAAGTATACCTTTTTAGATAACAGTCAGATGGCTTAAATCATTTGACGTCCAATATGGCGTATCTTATGTTAGCTTTTATGGTAAGTGTTTATTGTTGGATTTTATTATTATTTGGTCACATTTGTCTTACTAATTTAGCACAGTTGTTTGGTAAGTTATACCAACAAGTTAAACACAAAACCATTCTTTATATATTTTGTCTTTATTTACATTAGGATATATCATTGAAACGACATTTAAGCTGCATTTACAATTAGAAATTTTTTATTCAGCACCTCTTTTACCTATCTGCAGTTACACAAAACAGGTACATGAATATCAATTTATAAGGCTGTGAATGTTACAAATAAACGACACGAGAATGCCATAGACATTCCTTTTACACAATTGTTTAATAAGTTAAATAACATTCGCAAAACTGTCTCCATGAATGTTATATCACGCTACGAAACAAGCAGGATTGTACGATTGCTCTAGCTATACAGTTCACTAATATCGTAGATAGAACCTGACTTCTTGTCAGTGTTTGATTAAATGTTGAAATTTTGATTTCAGATTGCAAGTTTGATTCGCAATGCAAGTACCGAAAGCTGCAAATCAAGTGAGTAGATTTTATCTTCATGTTGCACTTTGAAGTCTGAAAGAGCTGGATTAAGAACGGCGCCACAGTTTGACATAAACAATATACTGGTGAATCGAGGCGTAATTGTGTGTAGCAGCGAAGACTATATTGTTCTGTAACAAGTAACTAAGTTTTGCTCCTACCTTTCCAGTGTTCATATATTGACAGACGACTGGAAAAAACGGATTACAGTGAATTGCATACATTTACTGAATGACTTGTTTGTCAGTAGTCTTGCTCCGGTTGTCTAGTAGTAACACACTTGACTGTCAATCCAGGGGTTCGAATCCCGGTCCAGGCACTGGAAATTTCTGAGATGCTCTTGAGAGTCTCCCATCTAACTGAGAGGCCTGCGCTAATTTTTCTCAGGAAAGACGGTTTCGCTTGTATCGGTGTTATACATCGGGCACGATAAAGAACCAGACTGAATATTCGCAAAGAGCTCGGCTAAGTTAGCCGGACAGGCCTGTATCTAAAAAGTATTTCTCTCTCTGTTCTGGCGGCTTTATCACACTCTGTCTCACTGGCCATACCGCTCTGTGCCTGTACAAGTAGAGGATGAATTTCGCGCCCTGTGTTGCTGCGTTTGTGATATGTAAGGCGCCTTTGTACGTATTAATCATGAAAAAAGCATTCTATAAACCTGATGTAATCATGATAGTAATGATGATAATAATAATAATAATAATAATAGTAATAATGACTTTTGCCCCAGCCCTGCAGGCAAATAAACTCGACTATTTACAGATAAACAATTTAATGACATTTTATGACAGGGCATCAGCAATAAATTTTCATACAATTTTTCTTCAAATCTTGACTTTAAAATTTACAGACCGGTCATATAGCACAGACTATAGACAGAGATTCATATGAGGAGAGACATTATAATCAATTTTATCCTACCACTATGCATTTATCAGGCCGATATCTGTCTGCCGTGTAAACTTGAGCTTTATACAGTCAGTGCAAGTTTATACGGACTACTTTTTCAAGTATATGTGCTATAAGCAATGTAAACTGGGCTAAAAGTTTGAAGCTGAAACATTTCATCATTTTATGAGGACAGCCACGGCAAAAAAAAAATTGGTTCACTCTAACCTAGTAAACCTCCATACGGAATGGTACGATGACGGATTTTAAAGTCTGTGTGTGAATTGTTTATTTGGGTGGCAGGGGAGCGGTTTCGTAGTTTGGCCCCTGTCGATTTTCTGTATAAACAGGACAGGGTAGATATAAAGGCATATCTATCTTACTGGTTATTTATCATTATTAATTCTTTAATAATCTGGGGAATGTGAAACGGTTAATGATTCTACATGACGGGTGTTTTAAAATTCCTAGCTCCGTACTTCCGGTTTAGGCTAAAACATAACTATCAGAACAAAAAGTCGGCCAGACGCGCGGCTGTCATCCATCCACTTTTTTCAAGTGAAAATTAGGGAAATAAAGTGGTGGTTGGCAGACACATTCCACATCACCTGGGTATGCATCTATGTTCGTACTGTACATATATGCTACGAAATTGGATTTAAAAATAGAAATGGATGAATGGCAGAGTTCAAAGTTAGGCCCGGTTAGGCTATTTTTGGTCTATAAAATTTGGGTGCTGTGGCCGATTTTCACTAGATCTGGCGTGGAAAGCGATAGGTGCATAGGACCGGAGAGGCGTCTTTATGTAGTCTATAGTATCTGCAATGGTCCGTAGTAGTTTCAAAGAAAAATAAGCAAAAACGAGATTTCTATGGATATTTCAACACTGGTACCCACACGTCAATGTGGAATTCGCAAATTTGCACTCCCCTGCCACCTTAAGGAAAATAGACAACATTTCAAACCACTCAAATATTGACTTTTTGCATTTATTGCAACCCATTACGGAATGAACTGTAACATATAGTGGTTTTAATTTATTTCTGAGTACTAAATTCGGCCTGGCGAGTCCCAAAATGGCAGTGGGTGGCCATATAACAGTGAAGCTAAGGACCCCGCGCCAGTAGGATTCGTATCATAAAACGGCCAAAAGAAGAAAATAGTGTCTAGATAATGACTATTTATGCCATTTTGTTTAAAAGTAGCACATGTGTCTATATCTAGCAATGCCATCAAGCTATATAGTGGCTGGGGTGGCCCCAAAGAATGGATGGGTGGCCTTTAAGGGGTGTCCCGATAGGTTAAATACGGTAATTTGCATTTGTATACCAGAATTATGCTAAAAGTGTATCGTTTTAACATTTGAAAGGCTTTAAAATGTAAATATCATGTTAAATTAACTCTAAAGGCAGTGGATAGTTTTTCGGGGTTACTTTGATTCAGAATGCAAATTTTGGCTGATTCTTGCGTGGAGGGGTGGGCATTTTTGTTGGCCTATTCACCGGCTATCTTGTAAATTACGGCAACGCTTTTTGTTCAGTTGATATCAGCATAAGTGTCTTAGGATTCAGGACAGGTTACATTTTATTTTATTTAAACATCTAAAAAACTTAAGGTGGCAGGGGAGCGGTTTCGTAGTTTGGCCCCTGTCGATTTTCTGTATAAACAGGACAGGGTAGATATAAAGGCATATCTATCTTACTGGTTATTTATCATTATTAATTCTTTAATATATCTGGGGAATGTGAAACGGTTAATGATTCTACATGACGGGTGTTTTAAAATTCCTAGCTCCGTACTTCCGGTTGATGCTAAAACATAAATATCAGAACAAAAAGTCGGCCAGACGCGCGGCTGTCATCCATCCACTTTTTTCAAGTGAAAATTAGGGAAATAAAGTGGTGGTTGGCAGACAAATTCCACACCACCTGGGTATGCATCTATGTTCGTACTATACATATATGCTACGAAATTGGATTTAAAAATAGAAATGGATGAATGGCAGAGTTCAAAGTGAGGCCCGGTTAGGCTATTTTTGGTCTATAAAATTTGGGTGCTGTGGCCGATTTTCACTAGATCTGGCGTGGAAAGCGATAGGTGCATAGGACCGGAGAGGCGTCTTTATGTAGTCTATAGTATCTGCAATGGTCCGTAGTAGTTTCAAAGAAAAATAAGCAAAAACGAGATTTCTATGGATATTTCAACACTGGTACCCACACGTCAATGTGGAATTCGCAAATTTGCACTCCCCTGCCACCTTGGCGTTCACTCATTTTTAGTTAAAAAAGTTACACAAATAACCAGATTTAAGCAGTCGTTTATTGTAATTATTGGATATAAACTATTCATGGTGGAAGCAATTTCATTATCTCACATTGTCTTGTACGAAAATGGAGTAAATTTAAGACTGCGGGCATTTGAATTCATCTTTTCTCCCCAAGACACCCCAAAACACCCAAAGACACCCCAAGACACCTAAAAAACCCAATAATAATCCTTTTGTTTAGTATTAAAATGTCAAAATAATAACATTTTTTTAATGTTTTATGTGATAATTTTCTTTTTTTCTGAATCATAAAAAAGGAAACTTTAGAACATAATAATTCAAGGGGAACAATCCAGAAAGCTTAACTATGATTAAGCCTAAAGATCTAGTTGTTTCCCTTTTTTTAAGAAGTTACTGTGTTTGTAAAATATGTTAGTAAATTTGAGTAAAAAATAAAAATGTTTTTAACCGTAAGGGCGTCCGGGATCTGCAGAATGACTATATCCAAGGGAAACAAATAAATATGCACTTTACATAGTAACGTTGGCTTTACCTCCCTTCCACATTAATAACAAGTTCGTTTCATCTGATGTTTTTAGATGTATTTCCTTGAACAAATCTACTCTGAAGGTTATCTTAACTGTATTAGCATGCCTTTAAGATATATATTTTTTAATAAATGCTACAAATAAATTAATATTCTAGGTGTCTTGGGGTGTTTTGGGGTGTATTTTGGTGTCTTGGGGTGAAAAGACCTTCCGGGTTTTCGGCTGTATTTTATCCGAGTCAAAACCATTCTGCTTGTTTTGTACGCGAATGCCCTGTTAGCACCGATGATTTATAATACACAGAACTTCAGAAGGCAAAGTATGGGGCATGAAATAATGTTTTATTGTAAGGAATCGTGTGTAACTGGATCAAGCAGACAAGGGGGTTGAAGGGCGTAGGAATTCACAAGTTCACAAGTGAGTGAAATTCTGGATTATTTTTGTAGAGAAAAACATTTTGAAAGTAAATATATGTTATACACAGATTTTATTGACTGCAGAATAAATAGAATATTAGGTTACTGTCTTTTTTAACTTAAGTTTATCCACCTCGTCTCCGAAAGATTTATCCCCCTCAGCAAGCCTCGGCTGGATAAACCTTTCTCCAACTCGGTGGATAAACTTAAGTTAAGAAAGACAGTAACCTGATATTCTCTATATACAAGCCCAATATCTAGCAGTTTGAATCTTTATCCAGTTGTTGTTATATCTTTTTGAAACAATCACTTCTTGCCATATTATGCCATACTGTGAAATCATAAATATCCGTGGGGGACTAATTTTCGTGGATTTTGTGGTTGAGTCAATCCACAAATTTAATCCCAACGAAGAAGTAAAATTCCCATTCATTTTATGTTCAAAAGTTAAAATCCACGAATTAATATTTCCACGAAATTGCCATCTTGACCAAAACCACGAAATTTCATGCCCATGAAATTAAATGATTTTACAGTATATTCCGAGTACACTATTCTTATGATCTTTATACCAGTCGGTTATTATTTCTTTTCCAGCCTGCATTGTTGCTATATTACTTTTCCTAAGTAAATGTTACACTAATACTTTGTTTGTTTGTAGGTACCACCGGGAAAGAGTTTGTATTCGGAATTTTAGACTTTGCCGGTAGTTGTTGTCATAATAACGCGAATATCATAGCTCTGGATATCACCAATGTATCTCCAAACTATACACGTATAAGACTACAGATACCTTACTTCATTAACGACACTTACTTTGATATTCCATCCGGTGGGAAGGAAACAATTACCATCAATTCTACAATACAAAGAGATGGCACTTTCAAAGATTCACGAGGAATAAAAATCACTTCAGAGCACGACATTAGCGTTCTTGTTACTAATGCATACAACAACGTTTATAATTTCGACACCTATAATATTTTACCTGTTGCAGAAATCGGAAATAATTACATCATTTCCTCTTATATGAGCACACTCACAGGCTATGGAAGTGTGTTTCTTGTAGTCGGAAATGCAAACAACACAAACGTTACAATCGCTAACGGAACTAATGTCTTACGATCAGTTGTTCTAAATCCATTTGACGTATTTCAGTATGAATGCGATCTATGTGACCCGACAGGCATGAATGTAATTTCCAGTGAGAATATATATGTTGTGGCTGGATCAACATTCACTGGAATTCCTTTCGGCAGTGAGGAATATATAGCAGCTGAAATGTTGCCAACGTCTACGTGGTCATATAAGTACATCGTTGCTCCGGAGTTACCAAAGTCAGCCTTTATGTTGAGAATATTATCGGAGTCCTCTTTTGATGTGACTATTTCTAATCTAACACGAACATATAGATTTAGTGTTTCGACAGCTGACCAGTATTTTGAAACCGAAGCTGTCGTTGTTACTGCTGAACGTCCTTTTTCAGCCACTCAGTATGGCGTTAATTACGACTATGACCACACAACTGGGGATCCGTTTATGACAGTCGTACCAAGCGTAGACCAGTATATTAATGACTACACTTTCACAGTGCCACATGCATACTACGGTGTAAAGCAATACTCAGCTATCATCGTACCGAAACTAAGTATAGATGGTTTAGTACTAGATGGTTCATCGGTACAATCGTATAATGCCAAAAGTATTGCTGTTCCATCACCCTTTGATAACTATACGATATTGACATTTCCAGTTAACGAAGGTTATCATCATTTCTATCATACATCTCCATCTGTTACCTTTGGTGTGTTTATGTACGGACACGGAGGCCAAGGCAGCTCTGCCTTAAGCTATGGATTCTATGCTGGTTTCAATCTAAAAGGTAAGTCTAAAGGTTTTTGCCAGATTTTATATCACATACACTCAGTTCCAAAAGAAAGTGTGCACTTAGTTTTCTGTTATTTTTTCTCGGTTATTTTCATTGAAAACTTATAATGCTTGGTACCAAAATTTAAATCAGTTCGTAAACAAATTGGTGTGCATTTTAGATTTTGAGTTATACATGAGAGTTAGTGTATGAAAAAATGAAACAAAAACGTCGGGGAATTTTTTGAAATATTTAATCTTAAAAAGTGCACACTTTCTTTTGGCACTGAGTATATACCTTGATTATTTTAAACTTGTATCGAAATGAGAATGCTACAATTATTTATATTTTCCGTATTTAAAGAAAGAATCAATTTGAGAGTAATGTATTTAGAAAGGGCTTAACCTCTTAAATTGTCACACATCATATGAAATGAATAACTTAAGAATTAACAACTATAAACAATATGTGTTTATTCTTAATTTTAGGCATTTGCTCAACCTCAGAGTTAACCTCAACTACAACCTCAACTACAGCCTCAACCGCAGTCTCAACTTCAACCTCAACTACAACTTCAACTTCAACCTTGACCACAACTTCAACTACAGACTCAACTACAATATCAGGTACACCTTCAGCAACAACGGCGCAGCAAGCCATTACATGTTCATCAACGTTCTTTGATAAAAATCACTCTAAATTAAAACTGAAATAACAAAAAACAGCCCTTTTTCTTATATTAATATATCGAACTAATTTTTAACTGCATTCAATTCACATAACATGTTTAATCTTTTTATACATATTATTTCGGTACTCATTTCATTCATTTTTTCTTTTTCGTATCTGTCGACTTCAGCAGGAGGACTAATGTGTTACAGCTGTGACGATCTAAGCGACATCAACCTTTGCGATACTGTGAAACAGTGCAGCAACAATAAGGTAAATTCAACAGTTTTTCTTAGTCTACGTCGAAAGGTTGATATCTATTCTGTTACTGCCAAAGTCTTCAGAACTTTCAAAAAATAAATGAAAACGTCAAAAGTAGATAATAAGATAAATCATTTGTGAGTTTTAAATACAATTTGACAGACAGGGAATATGCAGATATGAAATTCAAACACTATCAGTTTACAAAGTCATTTTCCCTTTTCACCAAATAGTTGTTGCAGTCTCCTTGTCCTTAAATCATATAGAAGAGAACTTCTCTTTGTATTTTGCTTCATATTACACGTAATAATTCGTAATCACTTTATAATGCAGGTGTGTTTTGTTGCCAGGTATTTTGACGGTAGTCAGTCCAAGTTTAAATCAGGATGTCTTCAGGGAAACGTAGGTATCAAACCGCATCTAATCTAATTTTACACTCATCGCGGATAAAAATGAAGTAGTATGTTTTCCTAAATATTAATTCAGATTGGTATTTTATCATTTGAATTGACGCATCAGAATTGTTTCTTGTCAGAAGAAACTGCATTCTCTGAAAAAAGAAATGTTTGTTCATTATACTTTTCTTACTTTTTAAACAGACTTGTGAAAACAAACGGAATGATTCGAGATATTCGGATGATCTTTGTTTTGAATGCTGTCATGATGATTACTGTAACAATAAAGGATGTGGGGAAAATGGTATGGTTATTTTCTGAAAGCTATGTATTATTTTGGCTCAACCTTAAGTAGATAGACAGTATAGAGATGTAAATGTTAGATTATGCGTTATTACATTAGCAATTAATGCACCTGCCAACACACTTATTCAGAAGATGTTTAATAACTTCGTATTAGCACTAATTTTGTTTTAATCGACGCTCGCTATGAGGTACATTTTTATGTTTCATGTTTGTAAATAGCCAAACAAGTCGAGTACCAATTTGCATTTCCGACAATAATAAATTCATCTTTTGTAGCAGCACCAAGAGAGATGCTTAAAGATGCTTAATAAAACTATAAGAAGATCCATGGGAAGCGTGGAACGCAACCACAATTTTTTTTTAACAAACTCTGTTTGATTATGACCAGCAAAAGCGGAACTATAATAACCATAATCATTGAATGGACTGATCTTTCGTGATCCGAAAGAACAAACCATATATGTGTAACAAAATGATAGGTGTACATTTCATCATTTGATATCAGTTTTAAAACTCATGAAATATATATAATCGTATATGATAAATTAAATAAAAGACTCAACGTAAACTAATAAAATCTGGAAAGTAGATCTCTCGGAAGCAGCAATCTTATCAATATTATCATTTTTAAATGATAGCATACTTCCTTCTACTTTTTCATAACGAATTAAAATTTGCCATGATAACTGTAGCGTGTTTTTCCACGAACGTTATAATACAAAGTACGTGTTATTGTTTCAAATTTATAAAGATAACAAAAATTAATTAAAATTGAGTTGCCGGTTGTCTTGGATTGTGGAAAACCAAAACGAGCAAAAATGAACAGTTGCGTTTTACAAGTAAATGCTCAAAGGTCACACTAGAGCTCACTTTAACAATTAGATAATTTACAGTAGGAGGCCTAGATTTGTATTGTTCCTGGTGGGGCAAAAGTGAAAGATACAGGCTTCATGACTAGACACCATTACCTGTTATTATCAGTTACGAAGGAGGCTTGTATAATTATATATTCTTTATATAGGCTAGAATAACCACTTCTACAGTAAACTCGTTTCAAACGTGGCTATAAGAGAAAATAAAGGACATTGTACATTAAATTTAGTAATAAAACAATGTTAGACTAGTGTAAAGTGTTCTAAAATAAAATAGGATTTTTCAGTATGAAATCATTTACAAAATATACTTTTATGCACTACACTTCTGGGCTTAGATTCTTTTTTTGTTTTTTTTAATTAATTGTTTTCCTAACTTTGTTTCCCTTTCAATTGAGAGAGACTTTAATCACCTGACACTTGTTTAGTAGAGTAATAAACATGTTTTACATGCTGTTCAGTTTTCATGTGAAACAACTCTTTCTTTCCATGAATTGGTGTTGTCAGATTTTTTTCTCAAAACAAAATGCTAATATATTCTTTTGACACCAAGCATATTTTTATGCAGTCTCGTAAGGCATACGTATATAGCACACCAATTGTCCAATAATGATGTAAACAGTGTTCACGGTCGAAAAACTAGGCTTAACAATTGGTAAACTAGGTTTCAGACTAGGCTTAACAATTGGTAAACTAGGTTTTTCAAACATAAAAGCAGATTTTTCGTATACTAATCTATACTTTCGAACGAAAACATAAGATAACGTGCGTTAACCATAGTTTATGCTCGTGAACCTAGGTTTACGTTAGATTTTTCGATTGAACTATGAATTTCGGTCGTTATTCTGAGTTCACTAGCAAGAGCCTATGTTTACCGGCGTAAACCAGGGTTCACAAGCGTAAATTATAGTTTACAAACGTGAATATACATGTTAGTAGACAAGCATGAACTTTTGTTTTATGACCGTGAACATGGGTTTACGACCGTAAACAAAGGTTCATGCTCGTGAACATAGGATAACGACCGAAAATCATAGTTTTGTTTGAGAAACCAAGTTTATTGAACGTAAACCTAGGTTCACGTTCATAAACTATGCCTCACGCTTGTTAAATCAAGTTAACAGTGGTAAATAAACACCGAGTTTCAACGTAAGCGTTAACTGGTGGCATAATAACGTGCGAGCAGGGCGCTTTTTGCGGTGTTTTTCACCAGTCAAGATAATCTTTTCCTTCGCAGTTTTTTTTCATTACTAAAGCTTTGTTATTGGGATTTGGCCGAGAACGACCTACAACGATCACGCTTTTATGGGGATGTATCGAAATTTTCATATCGTTTGTATTTTTTCTAACATTCAGGAAATATTCACTAAAACATACTTCTCGTTGTAAATGGTTAAATCAGTGCTAAAATATCTCGTATTTTCGTCATACATGTACGATATACTTACTTTAACAGATCGGTCACCGTTGTATGCAGTTTCAAAAATACTTAGCCCGGCAAAAGTACGAGCAGGTTGACTTTATGAAAAACATTATTTTCACGACTTTTTATAACCCGACAGTGGACAAAATTCATTTGTATTAATATATAGACTAACATTTCATGTTTCTTCATTGTCCAAAGTCATTTAGAAATATCTAGGTTTCATTCTTGAAGCCTATACTATTCAAATCTTTTTATAAGAGCTCTTCTAATTATTTCCTTTGGATAGCATGATATGAAATGTTTGTGCGTAAGAAGTGTAATGTAGGTATTTTTTTAAATAAATGACAATAAACTAACTATCTTCAGTCGAGGATTTACAGAGAATCAAGTAACGTTCTCACTTGCAGTTTAAGTGTATACATATGCAGTCTTATTTCCAGACTTTGTAAAATAGTGAAAAGTGGAAACTTCACAGGTCGTTCAACACGACAAAAACGAAAATGTTGCAGGCTCGGTTTGATTGAGCCTGTTCATGGACGGTAGTGGAAATGCATGCTACCGTCCACGCCCTCTAGCCCCGGGTTGAGCAGAACTCAACATTTACACATGCTAAAAGTACAAAAAGCAATTTGGAGACATCCGCAGATGTATTCAAACGGCGGTGAACATGGAACCTTCAATGATACACGTGTTGAGACGTGTAATTCCATGAAGAGCGGTGTTTGGTCCCCAGATAAAATAATGTGTTTGCCCTAAACGAGAAAACAATGGGCAGAACTAAACAAATTGAATTTAGGAAGGGGATCTGAGGTTATGGAGCCTGCGTATCACAGGAACCATCCTGAATAATATTTCATTTTGCAATTTAAATTTCATTTACTGTTGTAAAATGATTTCAACTATGTTTTATCGAAGTTGTCTGAAAAAGGGGGACCTATTTTAAATGTTTATAATGTTATCAAATTTTGATTTACACACGTGTATTAAATGCTATTTCATTAGAAAGAACGCCACTAAAATGATTACGTCACACTTTTTGGCTAAGAATGCTATTTAATTTACCATAAATACTTATACTAAGGTCCATTTACCAAGTATAAAAACGTTGGAGTGTCGAGCACCAGCATGCAGTGCTCTTGTTTTAGAATTATGGTCATTCTTGGACTTAGAGAAACCACTTAATGAATAATCAAAATGACTTTGTTTTGATTAAAACTTTTCAATCAAGATAATTTATGTCAAGCACTGACAAATGTCGAGTACGCTCTCTACGATAAAGACACGGATAAATGCCTATGCTCAAAACACCGACTAAGATTCTATTTTACCCCAAAACGGTCTTTAGAATAAAACAATTACTAATATATGAACATCTAGAACAATTTTCTAGAGGAGCCCTGCTCTGTCAGATTCCAGCGGGCGGTGTCCATGCTTGTACGAATGTTCGCTGTCTATGAGACATTAAAAAAACAACTGTGATTCTGTAATTTGACATCACAGTGGATGGGAACCCTGCCACCTCCCTACTCTTGGGTAGATATAATTGCAATCAAAATGTACAAGTTTTACATCTTGTGCCGAATAAGCCTTCCATGTCGACCAGTATGGACGACACAGCCACGTTTATTTTGATTGTTTTACTTAGATTCATGGCAAATGACTGAAATTCAAACATAGATCAATTTAATTCTGAATCTCTATCAATAATATTGCTATAAGATGTTGGCGTCATTATCAAAATGACGTATCATAGTGTGACAATGTAAGATGTTGGCGTCAATATCAAAATGACGTATCATAGTGTGACAATGTATTAATGTCATAATGTATACATAAAAGCATACAATCAATTCATAGTAGAGCTACTGCGCCCCTAATTGTAATTCATAGAATAGGTTTCAAGTATGAAACCTAAATATTTTAAAATGACTGTGCACAATGAAGAAACATGAAACGTTAGCCTACATATTGATAAAAATGATTTTCGTCCACTGTCGGATACTGAAAACTCATGAAAATAACGTTGTTCATAAATTTCACCTGCTCGTACTTATGCATTTTTATTTTTATGAACCACCGACTCGGACGTAAGACGAAACCTTCGCCGACGGCCGGGTTTTGCCGGGCTAAGTATTTTTGAAACTGCATACAACGGTGACCGATCTGTTAAAGTGAATATATCGTACATGTTTGACGAAAATACGAGACATTTTAGCACTGATTTATCCATTTAAAACGAGAAAATAAAGGGGTTGTAGGCAAATACGTGTTTTTCAGTTAATATTTCCTTAATGTTAGAAAAAAATACAAATGATACGAAAATTTCGATACATCCCCATAAAAGCGTGTTCATTGTAGGTCATCCTCGGCCAAATCCCAATAACAAAGCTTTAGTAATGAAAAAAACTGCGAAGGAAAACATTATCTTGACTGGTGAAAAACACCGCAAAAAGCGCCCTGCTCGCACGTTATTATGCCACCAGTCAACGCTCACGTTGAGACTCGGTGAACATAGGTTCACTTACATAAACAATGGTTCTTTGCAATCCGGTTTTCCAATAATTACGTTTTTGGTTGAAAAACTAGGAATATCGATTACTAACATGTATTTTCAGGCGTAAACATAGGATAACAGGCATAAACCATAATTTACACTCTTGATCCCATGTTTACCTTCGATAAACTATGTTTCTCAATTGAACCTGAACTTGGGTGTACGAACGTGAACATACGTTTACGAGCGTGCTCTATGATTTACAATGTTATCATAGGTAAACATGCTTTTGCCTTCTAAAAGCTTAGTTTATTCATCACTAGTTCTTAGTAGTTTTTCGACGGTAAACTTTGGTTCTTGTACTTACTGGACAATTTAGATACATGTTACGTCCGTAAACTATAGTTCTCGATCTCAAACCTAGGCTAATAGTCCGTAAACGTAGGTTCAAGCTTATAAATATAGGTTCACGGCCGTAAACCGATGTTCTTGCCCGAAATTCATAGTTGATTTTTTAATCTAAATACTAAGTATATCGACCGTAAACCATGGTTTACGTTATTTAAACTAGGTTTCTCGAATAAACTACGAATTTCGGTAGTTATCCTATGATTACGGTCGTTATCCTATGTTCACGCTCTTAAACCCTATTTCACACTTGTTAACCATAATTTACGAGCGTGAACCTATGTTTACGACCGTGAACTTTGGTTTCCAAGTGTGCCTTCGGGTGTTTTTCTATGTTTTTGCTCGAAAATATAGATGAGTACTCGAAAAACCTGGTTTTACGTCAAAATTATTGTTTGACCGTGAACCTGGGTTCATGTATTTTTTTTTTTGACAATTTGCGTGCCATATACTTATATTTTTAACCACTAAGAAAATGACATAAATCGACCTTCAGCTATTCCGGAAGTGAAAAAATAAAAGTAGACATGCAAAATTTGAAAAAGAGAGTCGCCTTTAGATTGGTCGATAGTTAGGAGTCACCCTAAGGGGTCTCCCCGTCAAAATTTATGCGCATGGATTTTATTTTTGCTTATGGGGTGTCTGTTTTCAACATTTTCTACCGATATGAAAGTAACTGAGCTTGAGCTCGACATGTCAGCTTTTCATCTACAAAAATATATTTGAACTCGGAATAAACATAAATCCCACAGGGGTCAGTAACAGAGCAAGGGTACATAGAATTTTTTGGAACTTAGTCAGATGGCTCAAAAGGTCCTGTTTGATGCTGTCTGAATGTGTCAGTGTAAGATTAAGATGTGAGATTTTTCCATATTTAAGACTTGCTGACCTGGACATTTCAGAAATATTTTCAAAATAAATTTCGTGTAATAAATGTTGATTCTACAGCAGCCTGAAATGGTCATCAGGCGCTAATACATTTTATCACATTACAGTAACAGAAAGGTTATAAGCGTTAATGCCTGTGAAATGTTTCATTAATTTATAAAAAAAATATTTATCTATTTTGTTGGGTTTAACGTCGCACCGACACAATTATAGGTCATATGGCGACTTTCCAGCTTTAATGGTGGAGGAAGACCCAGGTGCCCCTCCGTGCATTATTTCATCACGATCGGGCACCTGGGTAGAACCACCGACATTTCGTAAGCCAGCTGGACGGCTTCCTAAATTATTTAAGGAACAAGTTTTGAATATAAGGGAAAAATGGTCACTTAAAACAATACATTAAATTGTATTCAATTGATTAACATACATACCCAACCCGTGCAAGTGCAAGTACACAACATAAATGTGCGCATTATACAGGTTATATATAAGAAAACTTACACAAAAATACGTCATCTTGAATATTGCGCAATTTTTTGGTCTACGTTAGCAACATTTTATCTGTATTAAACTTAAGAAGGCACTAAAATACTAAATAACATTTTAAATTAGAATTTTCATGACTTTACACGAGATTGATGATGGATCTATCATGTTTACCAGATTAATCAACGATAGCCTTCAACATATCTTATAGTTTTAACATTTTGTTGGATTACTACAAATGTGAAATATACTGATGCTAGTACAAAA
Organism: Mercenaria mercenaria; assembly: GCF_021730395.1. NCBI lineage: Eukaryota > Metazoa > Mollusca > Bivalvia > Venerida > Veneridae > Mercenaria > Mercenaria mercenaria. Next base: position 71,089,588 of record NC_069375.1, read on the forward strand.
TTTATAACAATAAATCAAAGCATAAATCTCATTAGTTCTCCATGGCAAAATGCTCGAAACACTTTCTAAATGTGCTGTGTTATTAAAAATATTATAAGATCAAGATAATTGTACATGTAAAATTGAAGTTTTATGTGTTAAAATTTGGAAGTGTAAATGGACATAATTCTAGATTATAATGGGGACATTCGAACCTGAGACCTCCCCATGGCGTTGTACTTCCATGTCTGCGGTGCTCTAACCAACGGAGCTACCTGTCACCAACTGTCCTAACTAAGAAATAATAAATTCAGTCACTTTTTTCAAATTTCGAAGCAAGCTGAGAAATCAATATTGAATATGATTTTTTTCAATTCTGATATCATATAAACTCATGCTAATTATCAACTGTTTATTCAATTCTGTACAAAAAAATCAATTAACAAAACAATAATTCAAAACTTTACCATGACATCACCGTTAATAAGAGGTTCTAACTAATCAGTCAGACAGCTGCATTTTCAAGTACCAGCCAGTTTCCACTTGGGTATTCTCAATATCGACATTATAGGATAAATCCCGTTTTCCGGTATTAGACATCTATAAACACCCGTTCTCGGTTTTACGGTGAGGGGGTTATCGGCTATTACGCTATATACTGGTCATACTTTTTAAAGGTTAAAAGAAAGTATTGCAGATTATCATAAAACATTGTTGTAATTAAGATGTAGCAAAAATATCCTCAAAGTTTACTTTATTTTTAAAATTTTATGTTTTATTCTACACTGCCGCTACCGTGGCTCGATACCAATAGTGTGAAATTATTCGCATTTTTCAAGGTTAAAAAATTAAGTTTGCAAAAATGTGTTGTCGAGGTCGTAAACTACTATTTTCATTGTGAGAAAGCAAGAGCTTTCCTAAATTCTTATCTTCTGGCAAAAATAATCGCTGATATTGTACACGGTCTTTATATCGGTTAATCTCGCCAGCACTCCCCCTCACCAACTCCCCGACTCTATTTAAGGAAATACCGGAGGACGGGATTTATCCTATAATGTCGATATGGTCAATATGGAAGTACATTTACAATAAACATATAGTGACTTTAGAAGTAAATATCACACTATTTTAGAAATAATCAAATTACGATTTTTCATTGCAAATGCCCAAGATGGTGCAATAAACAACAATCTTTGAAGTTTCATCCAGATATTACATGGATTTAATGACTTTATTTTAGTTTAAAGTTTTTACACAGGGAGTCTATATGATAAAATCCGAGTAAAATGTAATTATTACCCGAGTGAAATTAGGATTATTCCGCAATGTTTTGGACATGTTTAAATTATGAATACAAGAAAACAAAGTATGCGTCTGGTATTTAGCATTTTAGGTCTGGACCATTTCTGACTATACTTTACATCAAGCCTTACTGGACTACCTTGACCTGTAGTCCAAATAATATCACGTTTTGGGACCGTCATTTGGTTTATTGTGGTGACTAATTTGAAGCGATCCTAGGAAATATTTAGATAGTTTTTTTTTTCATATGGGCAATATCCCTTCTCGCGTCAAACATTCGTGAATGACCATTGCTGCCGGCGCTTTACATGCAATAGATTTAAATGCCTATTATTTCACGAATTGGCCATAAATTAAGATATAACTTACATGTATCGAAAGGTGACTCAATTCCTCATTTATCTGTGTTAAAATTATCAAATAATATCCATAATTACGAATTTTCTTGTGATTTAAACCTTTGTATGTACTGCACACGATCAACGTTTAACGGTTTTTACACGCTATTACTTTACCTGACTGTGTACAGTGATTTACTTTCTATTATTTTGATTCTTTAAAGTTTTGACGTTTGGATTGACCGTCAGAAATATAAAACAAAATTCTGAACGTCAACTTATTTTGACTACCTCTAAGCCATGAAGAAACGGTGACAGTCAGAAGTTATATCATGGTTCCAAAACGTCCTATTATTTAGAGGGATGACGACTATAAAATATCAGATCATAAAATATGTTTTCCCGATAAACCAAATAAGTAACTAAGGCTACATCGAGCTGCAAGCTGGTAATTTGGAAATTAGTTCTGCAATAATAGAAAAAATACATGACTGACATTATTTCAATTGATTGTTATACTGAAAATTTGTGTGTTTAATACTTTGGTACATTCGTTTAACGAAATGATGTACATGTACAGTACAGAAAAATACATGTAGAATTTTGCAGGTAAACAAACTAAACGATTACGTTTTTCATGTATGAATCGATTTGCACAACTACAGACAGTTCACATTCATCATTTCTAAAGATATTAGAAATAGATACACTAGAATCAATCGTACTCTGGAAACATCAATGGTGAATGTTCAACTAAAAATGCAAAGCACACTTTCACTTCCTTGTTTACGACTCCATGTTGAAAATAGTTCTTACCCATAATGCTCCGAGTGAAAGTCGATGTAACTCATTGCAGAGTTGGAGCGGTCTTCTGCGCATGCCCGGAAATGATTATCATATTTTAGGTGTTGTTCGGCCGAAGGCCTTCCAGTCACACAGAAGATGCTGGTTCGGTCACACGAAGGGTCACTTCCATTGGCATTAGTCACTGGAAAAATTAGGAACACCAGTTGTAGTTTCTCAGGTTGATATTTAATAAGGTTTTTGCTGAAATTAAGCCAGTTTGGAACATTCAGCAGGCAGTGATGTACATTAAAATCATTCTTTATAGAGATAGGGGCTGTTTTGCCAGAATGCTCAGCTATGATACACAGTGTAAGATTTTTTGCAGTGTAAATGGTCATGGTGTGCATGTTACATTTACAGAGTGCACTGAATGCCTGTAAACTGTAAGATTTGAGTGAAATATTCATTCCAGAAAGACTCATAAGCTTTTTAGAAAGCTCACATATTGGACTTTTCAGAGCTGTTTGGCTCATTTTACCTAGGGTAGCCATAAATGAATGATCACTGAAAAGTATATGACACATATATGTACAAAAGCTATTCATTCTCATATTTGCCAAATACTGGGCTGCTTAAAAAGGGCAAATTTGACAGCTACAGGATTTTTCTTAGTTCACATTTTACTTTTTTGTGTGAGTAGACTACGCGTTCTGACGTGCTTTTTTGTAATAGGAATAGTTTTCCTTAAAATTGGAACAGTGATATTGTAATCAGACTTGAAGTGGCTCTTAATTTGGATAGATGTATAATAAGGAAACATGCTGTTTTTTATTTTGGGTGAAACTCTCATCAAACAAAAAAGTTATAGAATTTTGCAGGTTTTTTTTCATCTGAAAAGTACGTGAATTTTTTTTTTTTGCTCAGATTTGACCGATACCATGTGTAATATTGGAAGCTGTCAAATTTTAGTGCATTGTTCAACAGAGGTGTAACTTTCAGATTTGATTTGCTATACATCTGAGATTGTACTGGTAAAATATTTTTTAGTTTGAAGAGAAAAATAGGTCAACAGTTATTTGCCTTTGGTTGACCAATACGGAAGTGGTTACGCAGAAAATAGTTCCTCTGTTTGATGAGTGAAAGACCTGCAATAAATGGCATGATTTAATAGAGGAGATATGAAATAGTAGGTACATGTACAATTTGACAGAATGAGACAGAATGAGAATGTCAGAATATGCATAACATGACTTTTTGATAGGGCCTGTTTTGCCTGTTTGCGGCCATCTAGAGAGTAGTCTTCATACGCATGTGATCTGGTTCAAAATGGTGGAAAAAAAGCCGGTCAACCCAATGTTTACTGTGGCTGGAATTTTTTCTCTTGAATAGTTCTGTTGAGTTCAGGTATTTTTATAGGGGTTGGAATGCATGCAAAATTGTTATAGTGTCCAGTGCCTATATAGAACATATAGTAAAAATAACTGTGGTCTAAGGCCTGATATTGTGTCACAGTCAGCGAAAGTATACAGGTCAGTGCGACAGTATGAAAGCGCTACCGTTGTGTACACAATGCATACTGCTACGACCAAAATCAAGGACAACTTTTAATACAATTATATCTGTTTTGTTAAAATATTTTGGTAGTTGTAAATCACTGTTGATAATAATTTTGCAGACTCGCATTTTTTAAGGCGACTCATGAAGGGGACTATTTTATTTCAACGGAGTTTTACTAGATCTAGAAGTGATTAAAAAGTCGATTAAGAGCTGAAAAATCGTATATATAATTTTTGTGCAGAGGTGGAGAAATTTGGGGCGATAGTATTATTTTCATTAAGCTGCACAACTCTTGAATAAGGAAACCGGGATGTATGCAATCAAGATTAGGAAAGTTTGGAACTTAAGGTTGTTTATTGATGAATTAGAACTATAGAGTGTTGTTCAGACATTCTGTCTGACTGAAATACTATACAAAACATTTGAAGACCATGTTTGATTTACTAACATGTCTACAAATACTTTATATGTCAGGAATCTGTCTAGTCTAGAAAATATTAGTGGCACGTACTTAGTTAGTTAGAACCTTGCAACTCAGAACTAATCAGCGGTCTTCGAACTATTCCATATACAGCTAAATAACTATACCCAGATTGCAAGTTTTTACGACAGCTTAAACTTAAATCAATTAATAAATATTTGTTCTGTTTCCTTTAGTTTCTACTGACGATCTGACTTTCCAACTCGGAAAAATATCAAATTTATGTAAAATGGCGGATATTCTTGGACTTCTTGATAGACTTCCTATACTTCTATGCGATACACCTAAAAACAAAAGAAAGAAAAAGTCCCCCTCAAGACAAATAGTATCAAGATCCAAATCGGTAGCAACTGTTGAATCACTAAAACTAGCCATCAATTGTAACAAATTATAAGATAATCAGATGCACATATTACTTCCGTCAAGTTGTTAAAATCATTTATTCAGGAATTCCGGACAGAGATAGACGTGGACCTATCTGTTTCGACTGTCAGCATGTGTCATCTCCTGAACAATGCGTAAAGATTTCCCCCTGCGATTCACACCAGGTAAGATTAAAACTCCCATTAGAAGTATAATATCTCATTTACCAATCGTATGTGTGTGTGGGGGGGGGGGGGGGGGGGGGGGGGGGGGGGGGGGCAATGCGTAAAGATTTCCCCCTGCGATCCACACCAGGTAAGATTAAAACTCCCATTAGAAGTATAATATCTCATTTACCAATCGTATGTGTGTGTGTGTGGGGGGGGGGGGGGGGGGGAGCTTAAATATATTAGCTATTTATATTTTATTGAAGATTCATATACAGGCTAGTTGCTGTATGTTTATGGAGCAGTTTATGCGGAAGTTGTTAGAATATCTGTTTCATAATGCATTAAAAAGTGGTATGACGTATGTTATGTATGTATTTGAATTTGTCTTCTTTTGCAGATGTGTCATATTGAAGAGTACAAATGGTTCGATCATTCTCACTTTAAGCTAGGATGTGGACATGGATTGGTAAACTTATAAATACTAACAATCTTATAATACATAAAGTTATATTAATATCGCTTTCATAATAACGGTTCCATTAATACCGTAACGGTTCCATTAATTTTATATATTACAAGAATCAAATGCAAAATTGAAGAATATAGTTCTGCAACCTCAAATTGCATAAATTTAAATGTTTTAATTGAAGTTATCATTACTCAAGCTATACCGCCTTTCCTTTTTGTATCTAAGTTAAAGAACCGCTTCACATACAATGTATAAAGCAAATCTAAATTCATCGGAGTTATTTTCATTGTATTCCGTCTTGACCTTTGGAAACCTGTATAAAACAGCTAACGCGCAACTTTTCTATTTTACTTAATTACTAAATATCTTAAAACTTACAAAATGTAGTCACTTTTTAATTATGCATTTAGATCAACATATGGTTTTAAACATAATAAAAAGTAAAAAATATCTGATCATGCAGTTATATGCTTTTGTTTATTTTACTGCCAATTTCTATTATTAAAACCACAAAAGTTCACATAAACTTTGTTCTGTTTGAAAACTGGTTTCTCATATTCGTGATAATACATAAATGTCGGGCCAGCTGTCCTGTTTTGTTTATTTAGCGTTGCAAGTGGCGGTTTAGCTGCCCTTTCAGTATAGTTTGCAATGGAAATGGCTATTTGAAAAATGTGACACATCTTCATTTAACGGAGATCATGTTCATGACTTTTCGTACAGGGAGCTTCGTATTCAATTACTTCTGAAACCTTTGCTCCTGAGATGAATTGCAAATATATTTGTTATGTAATATACTCTGGTGAGGACAGCAGTATTGCTTATCAAAATCTAAATATAACACACAACAAAATCGAAAATGCCTGTTTGCATTCGGCGTTGTTTTAATTAAGCCAGTAACTGGGAAATAAGTGTGCGTTATCGATGTAGTGATGTCTTTGTCTCAATTCTCACAGGTACAATAAATTGTAAAGTAAGATCTTAGAAGCCACTGCAGGCAAAGAAACAGAAACGGGCGACACCTGGATACGGCAACAGATCTCCAACTTTCAATTAGACTGCTGCAAAATATCAAAAAATATATAGCTACCGTGAGGTTGTTTGAAACCACTGTGGTAAGATGCAATGGCTTAGAACTGACTTTACCCTATTCGCTCGGTCAGACGCACACTGAATATGTCACTATATATTTTATGATTTTCAGTGTTACCCTGTGAGAAGAATGGGAAGTCACGCGTTCAAAAGAGAGACCCCTGTATGCCACTCATGTTGCTCTGATGACTACTGCAATCGGAATTGTACAACTTCGTTCCAAGGCCAAACTGGATCCGTTATTGTCGGTAAGTGTTATCTTGCTTTTTTTTTGTTTCCTTTTAGTTTGGTTTTAAGCCACGTTGATTCATTTAATGATAATATATGGCCACTTCCAAGCTGATTTATTAAGCAAACACGCGAATGCCCATTTGAACAGTGTGGCGGATGTAAAAAGTATCCCCGTACTTGAATTCAGTGCTGTTATATTTTCTGGTTCTTTAGGATCATGGAGTCCAATCAATGTATGTATATTAATCTGTAAATATCCTGCTTTCGAAACTATCTTGAAGGTTTTGTTCACACTTTTATGCGAAACTTACTGCACATTGGTCGGCTATAACTACAAAGCTTGTATTTATAAATAATTTCTTGTAAATAGTTATCTCTTATTAAATGCTGAAATATTTCATTTTATGTGTCAAGGACTATAGTGCTGAATATAGGTTGCTTGTTATAAAGGTTTTTATTTCGTTTAAAGTTTTACACGTACTTACAAAGAACATGTACAACATGTTTAGCGAAGATACTAGACCTTCATGTCATTTGTTTTGCTATGAAAAAAGGAAGATATGTTTGCAGGCCGTATTTGCGATGTACGGCTTTGGCTATACTTGCTGTGTTCTGTACTTCCTGGAAATCTATTCTTACATTTTATGTTTTTCTAGATTCTAAATCACAATTTTGACGTCATAGTTTCAGGTGTCATAGCATAGCTGCGCACTAGAATAGAAAACTACAGAAACAACACGCAAATATATTAGCTAATATCGTCATGGATGTAGATATTTATCCTTAAAGTCGTGTTACAATCGAAATAAAACATAATTATAGTGATTTTCTTTTGACTGAAACCACTGCTTTTCATTCAGATGTGTTTGGTTATATGAAGGACTGTGCTATCGTGATATAATTTCCTTTTACATGATTGTATCTGATTCCCAAACAAAGGTTTTATTCAACAACAAAATCAATATTTGGTATATACTATTTCTCGATTGACACATATACGACTTATTTATTTCTTACGATAGTACGCCATGTACAATACTTGATTTAAAAATTACAATCATAAAAATTCTCTTCCTTTAATTTCAGGTTAAGGTGAGACGATCCACACACATATATACGGATATAAAGCGTATATATCACACTGAAAACATATGGCAAACACACCATGACTAAGCAATTAATAATATTTGTGAAACCAAGAAAATGCTTGGCTCAATTTTAGACACAATGAATAATTTAATTTTAAATTGTTAATATTTTATGTGGAATTGTGCATGCGTTAGCAGATGATACAAGTTCAGCCTCAATATTGGATTTTAATGAATAAATATACAGAAATAGATCATGGACAAAAGAAGTTCGACTTTTTAAGAAATTTTCAAACTTCTATGTACTTTCAGTACATTTGGGACTACAAAATTTGGATGCACATGCAGTTTAGTCTGGAAGATTCCGTGAAAGCAAGATATAAAAGCCTACAATCCCTGACCTGCTTTGATATATTTGTTCGGGTCCTAAATGGTGTGCTGTCGATGCTCAGCTTGATACAAAGGCGTTGAGTAAGGTCGTGACTGAATTTTTCGATAGGAATCTTTTCATTTTCGCGTTCATTTTTGTGTTTCTTTTTACTGTTGTTAAGTGTGTAAGTGATTCACCAGGGGAGATTACTTTATTTACACAGTCCTGACGACCATGGTGAAAATTGTGTGGAGTTTATCAACCTTTTCCCTGCTATATTTCTATAATGGAGTGGCCCATTATTCAATTTGGGCAGTGCCATTTATTATTAAAAGGGGTGTTCTCTGAACATTTATTGACTGAATAGCAGGCTGATCTTGGTCTGCACTGGTCACAAAGGCAAAATCGTGTCAAAGCGGTCATCTAAAATGCTTCACGTGGTGGTTTTTGTCCCCGTTGACTGCATGTTTTGCTGGTTTGCTTATGCATTTTGTAAATATATTCATCATGTACACTTCCATACATTCATTGATGTATGGTAAGGATACGGTCTTTGCGGGTTTTGTGGAACGCGAATTTATGTGTTGGTTAGAGCGTTTCCTCTTCAAATTAAAAATATGAAATAAAATAATTTATCTAATATCGCAATTCATCAAGTAATTATCAAAATTTCTATAACTATTAATATAGTCAAAAATACAAGAATAAAGTTATATTTACGATTTTCACGATAATGGAAATGCCTTAAGGAGGATTTGTTAAAGATACAATAGAAAAACGATGTCAAAGAGAATTTCTCTGCAACTTAGATTGTTGTTGCTGCCTAAGCGGTATCCAAATCTTCAGTGAGAAATCAAGTTCGATGATGGGAAAATAATATATCTTAAAGCAAGACAAATTAATCTGTTAGCGAAGACGTAACTTGACATGTGCGTTTTGACATATCGCCAATCCGCTTGTAAAAGTACGGTGATGATGCTTTGAAACGCTCCGGCTACAGTCGCGTTAAAGACATCCACTAATTAAAAAAAAAAAATAAGATAATCACGAAGTCGGTAAGAGTTAGTGTAAAACAAGTGGGAATTCAAGAACGAAGCAGCACGGCTATCGCCGTTTAAATCTATAAATTGTTAAACGTCTACTTAAAAACATAGTTTGTGAGTTGAAATATTGTATGTTTTACAAGCATCACTCAACAAAAGTACACAAAAGAGTAACTCATTTATTGGAAATAAATAACAGTTCTTGAGTAAGTCTTACATAATTCATAAATATTTATACATGTAAAATCTGGAAAAGATTGTGCTGTTGCCAGTAAACGTTCATGTCTTTATATTTGTACATGTTTCTTGTACACATCATTCAGTAGGATTGCCAGGAGATACACAGCTACGTTAATGACTGAAGGGCGTATAATCAAAGACTTTGCATAACATTTGTATGCGGCCTCGTTATCCCCAGTGGCATAGTAACCATAGCCCAGTAGGGCAAGATGTAAAAAGTAGTTTCGCTGATGGCTGCTATTCGATACTGTTTTTTCAAACAAACGTCTTGTTTCATTCGTTTTACTTGATCTACACTGGAATTCTGACATATATAGAAGGTAATAACTCACAACTAATGGATTACAACTATACTGTGCTCTCCGTCCAGTAATATATAAAAATAGTTTGAAGGGATATGGAAACATGTCTTTCCTGTGATATTCTATATTGAAATGCATCACAAGGTTTTTACGGTCATGCATGATGTCTTTAACTTTGCAATTTGCATCATTGCATTTATCAGTCATTGCACCAGAATTCAAGTTGATATAGGTAGGTACCCCTAGGTTAGAAATAAACAGCTTGTAGAGTTTTTTCGACAAAACTGGTCTCAGAACTTTTAAAACTTTGTCGTATTTGGAGTACATAAAATATACAAAAGCGATATAGATTGAAACAGTCAAGTAGTCCATAGCATGACCTGTTTTGATCGACTCCACTGCTACTTCAACCATTCTGTCAGTAGTGAAAAGTGCAGTGCCATATTCTATGAACTTCAACTGTGCTAATGCCTGAGCAATACAAATGCTTGGGAAAAGCAGCTCAAATTCTAAAAATTTTGTATGAAAATTTCTAATGAAACTACTGTCTTCAACACTTCGATAATAGTTCAACACCATGTTACATCTATCAATATAGGCGTGAATTTCACTAGGTACATCAATTGAATTCGATTGAAGATTTTCAAGAATCAGATTATAATAATTAAGAAATTTCTCTAGCAAAACATTGCAAATATTTTGAAGCATAATAATCGCCCCTTCCTTCTCGTTTGGTGAAAATGTCAAAGTGTGAAACAAGTTATTTTCCGGTACAAAGTAATTAGCATTATTCCCATGCTGAATACAGAGTTCAAGCATCTTCAATCCGGTTTTAACGCAAGACAGCAAATTTTCCGGAATCCATTCACTCTCAGAAAGCTCTTCACACATCCAAAAAACAATGTTTTTCATGTGATATGACGATATTTCTTTAAGAATAATATTATCTTCAAAATAATACTTTTTGACAATTTTCAACAAAACGTAACACTTAAATTGTGTATCGTTCATGCTCCACATCAATTCTCGTTCAATTTCAACAAAAGATAGTCTCCACTCTAGGTCGAACGCTGAAGAGGTTTTGTTTCCAGTCGGAACGACATAACATGAAGTTTCTTCTTCAAGTGTGCTAAGTATCTTTCCACTTGGCCAATTATTTGTTCTTCTGCGTGATCTCCATTGCTTGGCTTCTACAGGCCATGTCTCCGTTTCAAAAGCTTGCACATAATCCACATTCATGTTTGTTTTCGCTGGACCATTGATCTGAAATGACGAATCTTTAAAATTATCCCCTGGAATTAAATCTGGAGGAATGACGTATCGATTGAACATTTTACTAGATATGTATCTAGTCTCGGAATGCACAATAATTCTTCTAATTCCGTTGTCAATATTATTATCTCCGCTGAGTGTTTCAAATTGACAATATTGATCAGGCGAAAGTGTTAGTTTACCATAGCCTGGGTAACATCCTGTCCTGTCGAATAAAATACATACAATACTTTTGTTTCTAATATTAGCGTTGTTTACAACTAAATACCCACGAATAACTCCCATTACGTCCGAGTCGCTATCAGGACCCAGCATGGAGCCTTCTGCTCTTCCTCCGCTTGATATCGCTCTAGAATGATGGAAATGTTCCTCCAAATATTGTCCCATCAGTTGAGTCACTTTTTTATCTTTCCTAAATTGCAGTCCGTATCCTGTTTCTAACACATTACTAATACTTAGAGAAAGATCTTTACTCTTTTCTCCTCGATATCTATAGCGAAGCATTTCTACTGTTGATTGAGCAGCAGTTTATTTATTGAGACCCGCGTTACCGTTAACTACTTAAAGGTATCTTAGATCAAAATTTCATATTTGAAAACATGAACAACCGCTTCTTATAGTTTATGTAAACATAAAATGAACAAGTTTATGTGATACGTTAGGTTTTATCTCTACTATGCATTAGGTTTAAAATAGTACATGTGTAGATGAATACAGTGTAAATGTGTACTACCACTTAAAATTGGTTGTTATCTAAACAATCAATTGATCCTGTATGACTTAGCTATACATGTAAACTTAATTTTTCTGTTCAGAAAAGTCAAACAAATTTTGATGAGGATTTGACTCATTTGAACTAAATATCTAAAAATAAATATTTTAGTGAAAGGTGGCCATTTTATAATCAATGTAAAATCCAGTGATTTATAATAGTCTATACATGTACCTCAGCTACCTATCAGTTATAATGATCTAGTTGTCAAACGGCTATATTCACTCCGGGAGAGCTACGTTCCAACGTAAGTCAAGTCTCATCGATGTTGTGTTTCAAATTATCACCGACACACGAAACGGTATCTCAACAAATTATCTTACCGTGTCGCTCCATATATCTACAACATGACAACAATATCTTTATATATATTCCTGTGTCGGTGAAATTTTGTATTACGACATCGTTGAGACTTGACTTACGTTGGAACATAGTTCTCTCGAAGTAATATTAATGTATACCTACCGTTTAATTTATCCATTAACCCGTTTTATGTTACAGTAACAAAGTATAAGTCAATGTTATTTCTAACACAGTGGTACCCCCTCAAAATTAAAAAAAAAAAAAGCTGTCAGTATTGATGCCGAATGCCCCCGAAGTAGGCCCAAGAATGCCACAGTTGCGCAAAAAATCACATATCATTTTGTGAACTAGACCTTGATCTAAGAGGCCTCGGTCATAAGCGTGACACATCTTCTCAATATGGTTGACATTTGTGTCAAATTATTTTCAAATCCCTCGATAAATGGCAGAGTTATGGGCCATAAAAGAAACACCTTGACTTCTAGGTGTGACCTTGACCTTCGAGTTAGGAGTCTGTGTCTTGCGCATAGCACCTCACCTTATTATAGTAAACATGTATGCCAAGTAATTTCAAAACCCCTTCATCAATGGCAGGGTGATGGACTGGACACGAAACATACCCTGTTTACCTTTGACTTATAAGTGTGACCTTGACCTTGGAGCCAGGGGTCTGGGTCTTGCTTATTACGGTAAACATTTATGCCAAGTTGTTTCAAAATTCCTTTATGGATGGCAGAGTTATGGACCGGACACGAAACATACCATGTTAACCTATGACCTCTTAGTGTGACCTTGACTTTGGAGCTAGGGTTCTCGGTCTTGCGCATGACACGTTGTCTTATTATGGTAAATATTTATACCAAGTTATTTCAAAATCCCTTCATGGATGGCAGAGTTAAATACCGGACACGAAACAGATGATGTTAACATTTGACCTCTAAGTGTGACCTTGACATTGGAGCCAGGGGTCTGGGTCTTGCACTTGACATGTCGTCGCATTATGGTTAACATCTATGCCAATTTTTTTCAAAATCCCTTGATGGATGGAAGAGTTTCAGCCCGGACAAGAATTTACCGGACGCACGGACGGACAGTGCGATTTTAATATGCCAACCTTTGGGGCCATAAAAAATATCAGTCACCACAATATGGCAATTAGACATGACCCAAGCTCTTTCGGGGATTTTATTTTTTGATTTTTCACAGGAATTTCTAATTTCAATTTGTGTAAAATCCGTAAGGGCTATGACGTATTGGCATGTAAAGTAGAGGAAGATGGGGTATACGATATTATTCCATAGGAAATTTCGAACACATAGTATATCATACATTACAAAGCGGAGCCATTTTTCTGTTTCCGTTTTTTTTTTAAAACATTCTTTTTTGTGTACATGCCTTTCTTTATTAAATTAGTCCGAAATATAGGTATGGTTTTCGAGAAGAGCCTGTGCAGTTAGATATACTTCACGTTTTTGTTACATAACTTTTTCAAATATATCTACAACTTACAACAAAATAAATTGAAATCTTTAGTTACGGGCATATCATAAAACGGAAATGTATATTTCACCATTACATCAGGGACTCTAACTGATCAGCCAGAGAGCTGCCTTTTTGAGTACCTACCATATTACACTTTGGTTTAATAAGGCATATTTACAAAAAATGTAGTGACTATAATATTGTTTCAACATCGTCTTGGATTTTGTGAAACAAGGGAGTCTATTGAAAAGTCCCAGTACGATGTAAACAAATTTCCAACTTTAATTGTATCAGTTCGCAACATTTTGATGGGGAAGTGGGCTCCATGGCCGAGTAGTTAAGGTCGCGGATTTAAAAACACATGCCCCTCACCGGTGTTGGTTCAATTATTCATGTGAGGAAGCCATCTAGCTGGCTTACAGAAGGTAGGTGGTTATAACCAGGTGCCCGTGATGACATGATGCACAAAGGGGCACCTGGGGTATAACTCCACCATAAAAGCTCTATAGTCCGCACATGACCTATAATTGTGTCGGTGCGACGTTAAACCCCACAAAAACTAAATAAAAAAGAACGAGAGAAAGCCAATATCTTGTACGCATTATTAAGCATGCAGGATACATATCATGCACAATTATTTCCATAAATACGTATACTAGCATATAGACTAAACTTATCAACAGTTCATAAAAAGAGCGTCTTTGTTATACATTTCTTTTTTCATTGAAGCTGTACAATATTAAGGGTATATCTACATAAATATCAAGTAAATTCACAAGGGGAATATACGTACCACATTTGCATTTTATTGATAAGGTGCAACAAAATGGGAAACCTTTAATTAAAACCACTGAAACATAAAGTAAAGCAGAACTACATTAGTTTTAACAATAAACCCCTTGTGAAAATATCGCATGTTGCATTCACTAGATGTAATATATTTTAATCTTACACTGAAACAAAACAAAAACCTTTTACATAATCATTTAAATAAAAAGAAAACGGGAGCGATGTTTGGTTATTGTTTGTTGGATTTAGAGACACACCGACAAATTTAAGGTCATATGGCAGTTCTTCCAGGTTTTTTTTGTGGAGACCCCATCTGAACCTTCAGGAGTTGTTTTATGCATGAGTGAGCACATTGGTAGAACCATTGAACTTCGATAAGACAGCTAGGTGCTTTTTTATATTAAGAAATTTACACATCAGATGAAGTATTGAACCCACATAAGTGATGGTTAAGGGATTCGAAGTCAGGACCCTTAACCACTGGGACATGTCGGCATCTACAGAAGAAAAGTTTGAAATAGTTGTGAAATTTTCACACTGATTTTTAAATGTGCCAGTAACTAGCATTAATGTACAAATGTATGCGTCCATCTCATGCAATCGTTTGGAGATAAACAAAACGCAAAACCTTAAAACCACCGGTGAACTAATTTTCTGGAATTACATTCTAGAAAATTTTAAATCAAACGTTAGAATTTTGTCACACGAACAGATATAAATTGATCAATTCTGTTAATATTTGCATGTTTTTTTTTCAACATTAATTGTCACTGCAATAATTTTATCTGACGACATTTTCTGTAAGAAATCATAAATTGTTTGTCCAATACAGCATGCTTTATATGATTTTAATTTACACATCACGCATCTCAGAATCCAAGACTGTTTTGTGCTTGTACATACTTGTAAATCCACATGTTTAAAATAAATACAAATGTATAAATGTATCTATTTTTTATTTTCATGGAAAAAATCGAATTGTGATTTTTAATGTTGCCGATTAACACGAATCTATTTTGTCTTATAGGACTTAGAGAAAAAAGAACAATTAGTAATGTGTTAGTAGCCCTTGACACTAATACTCGAGGACAAGTCGGGGTTTGTGACACATGAATGTATGTTATTAGATTGGAAAGAGATAGGTCCAAAAATTACATAAAAAGTTTTTTTGTATAAATTCTTTTTTTTTTATTTCTTTGCATACAGTTAAGTTGTGTAAAGCCAAGAGTATCTGAAAGTTAAAAAAAAATATCTTAGAAAAGCCCCAATCTTTCATTTCTTGTTTTGTTAGCACATGTTTACAAATTAATATTTGAACGTCGAGATGTCGTAAATTGCATAATTTTGATGACACGTCGGTTTCATTTTGTCATGATGAGAAATTGTAAAGTTATAAAAGTATACTTTATTATAACAATAAAGAAATCTAAGGATTAATAATCCATTAATTTCTTTGACAGAAGAAAACAGACATATTTTGTATAAAAAATCGGTCCCCTCGTGATTTGTGTTAGATGGTATAACGATGTTTTCTTAGAAAAATAACGCTCAGTTCATTAACTTCAACATATCCTCGGTTGATGAATACATATTTGGAATGAACCTGGGCGACGCATTGTACCAAATTCTGAACACTTGTTTCTACAATCTCAGTTTAACGTAGAATTTTTACATTATAAAAATGGCCTAGCCCATATGAAAACGTAACAAGTTAAGAGCTCAAATTTAGGTATCAAAGTAATAACACAGTTAATTTACGCTGCCTTAAAGCATAAAGGTACTGGGCCCGTAATCAAATTCGTAAACTTCCGTACGCTAACGTTTTTTTGCGTATCAAACTCCGGTATTCTTCGGGGAATACGGAGACTTAAAGTGTGACTTAATAGGACAGAAAATGTAAACTATTCATCATTTTTGTCAACATGCAAACAGTATCTATATAAATACCGAAACAGATGAACTGGGCACGATATATCTTGACTGATTATGGTTTCGCCATCTATATTAGTTTCCCTTAAAATGAATTGAGAAATCAACACTTTATGCAGTCTATGAAAATTAAAGTCTTCGGTTTTGAAAGCAAGAACGGAATTTTGTGCAACTATTCTGATATATTGAAGTATTATGAAATCTGCCGTAAGCTGCTTGAGATTCATTTTATCTTTAAAAAGTCACATGTCGTTAAATTCCATTTTTGTCGAAGTCAAATGTCGTTAAATTCCATTTTTGTCACATTCAGAAGTTTTCCTATATTACATGTCGTGTGTTGCATGCTACTCGACATTCAAACTTTTCTGTATAAAATCAACGTTCGAATGTTGAATATTGTTTATTTTTGGCATTCAATTTTTGCAAATGTTATACGCCGAAACGTTCATGCCATTTATTTGAAAAAAGGTTACAGTTTGAGTGCCCTATGGCCAAAACCAATTTTGGCATTTCGAATGCCGTATGTCGTGTGCTAACAGCATTCAAGTTCAAGTCAAAGTTCGAATGCAGCAAGTCCAATGTCGTTTTGTTCACGACATTCAAATGTTTGCCAGTGTATGTCGGATGTTATTTGCTGCACGATATTCAATTCATTTTTCTGTTTGAAGTTAAAGTTCGAATGCCGTATGCCTAATATTGTTTTCATTTTGCACTCAATATCTGATTTTGCACTACACTCAAAATGTTTCCGAATGTCGCATGTCGCGGCATGCACGTCATTCAAATTTATCTGCAAAAGTGAAAATTAGAATGTCATTTGTCCAATATCATTTTTGCTCGACGTTCAATCTGTTTTCGAGTGTCGTATGTCGAATGTCAGTTTTTTTTTTACAACATTCAATTTCTTCTATAAAATGTCAAAGTTCGAATGCTGCTTGTCCAATGAAGTTATTTTTGAAGGACATTCAAAGCTTTTTAAATGTCGTATGTCTATTATCGTGCATCGTACGACATTCATAGTACCTGTAAAATCCAATTTTGTATGTCCAATGTCGTTTTTCTCAAGATATTCAAAACGTGTTGCTGTATAACGCGTGCTGTACAACATTAAACTTTATCTGTAGAAAGTTCTAGTTTGAATGTTTTTCAGTCAAAACCAAAAATTTGACCCACTTTAGCAAATTCCTTGTCGCCTTCATTCTTGTTCATCTATTACAAACACATGATGAATAAATTACATTGGAAAGAGGTTTTTACTTTAGCAAGGGCATATTCTTTGTTTTTTTTTAATACTTTTAGTCGATTTTTTTCTACTTTCTATGTGTAGTAGGACTGAAATAAAAGCTTTCTGCTCATTTCAGCCATGTCGCCAAGTATACTGACCCAAATAATAACTCTGTTGATAGCACTGGAGTACATCTGTGCACCAAAACTACATGCAGTATTATGAAAGAGGGTTCATTGCAATTGCGGAAGGATATTTTCAATAGCATAAGCACAAAATGCATTCATCCCGGTCATAACTATTACTGTCGCCTAAAACAGTTCTCACCTACCGTAACAATAACTAATATATTAACAAAGTATTTTGCAAAAGGTATAGATGTGACAAAATTGACAAACTGTCGTAAAATGATATATCTTTTTTAAAATAACTCCCTTGTTACTATCTGATAAGTAAATATTTCTGATATTATCGTTTCCAGTTCATTTTTATTTTGTCGCGAGTTAAAAACCTCTCCTCCGTAACGGGGACTTCTTCAAATGTACATGATAACAATGGTGTTTTCCCTCTGTGTCTGTATCATTTACCTTGAATGCATCAGTAAGAAGGCTTGTTTTTAGTATATGCCATCAAGGTATCGAACAGTTATCAAATACTGAAATAATTTTATCTCTTCCGTAACGTATCACTTCCGTAACATAACATCTTAGCTGTTGTAACTGCCTACTGAAATGCGGAAAGCACAATAAAGTTTCTTTCATGTGTCACTCAAAGGAAGCAGAGGCTGATCTGCAAAGACTTTTAAATGTAATTTTAAATTATTGGTGGAACAGTATTTCAAGTAAATGAGGTAAGTTCATAGTTATATACAAAAAAAAGCATTCTACTACATGATGTTTATGAAATTATGTTATAAGGTGACTGTTTGAATGTGTTTTCTCTGCTTTTCCAATTTGGTTTGAACGTAAAAATATACATAAAATATAGCGCTGAAATAAATATGCCTCTTTAAACATATCCGTTACGGAGGTGATAACGTGTTCGTAAATTCCAGTGCGACATTCAAATTTCATACATGAAAGTTTTGCCAAAGAGATATGTCAAAACTGACTCAGATTTCTAGAAATACATATTTTTTTCTGACTATTTTATCAGTAGAAAAGTGATATAGAGCTTGATTTTTTCCACAATACCGTTATGGAGGTGAGATAGTTTGTCTGACTGCATTGAACTTGTCCTTGTTTAGTCACTGCACTAATAAGATCTGGTTTCAGTAATGTTCTCGTCATTATGTAATATTTAAAATCTTACTAACATTTTTAAAAAATAAATGTGCCTTTGGCGACCACATGTTTTATTCTGTTACCGAGAAGATATTATGTTACGGAGGTTACATAGAAATTTTATTATTTATGTAGTAGAAATAAGGTATTCTTAGACTTGTTTTTATTGTAATTAGGTTTCTCTGAATTTCCTTTTTTGACAAATTTGACAATTTTTCTTCCATGTGCAAAGAAAATATAGTGGCACATATGACTTACAATGATTGGACGGACTTAATCAAACCGAGTCTGCTATTATTTTAGTTGACTGCATTCTTTGCTTTCAAAGAATCTTTACAGACTTTATTATCCAATAGAAACTGTTGTACGTTGAACGTCCGAAACATCGATGTGACAGAATAAAAGACATAAAATGTTAGTAAGGAAACGTTTATTAACATTATTAATTGAGTTGGAACTGTTTAGAAAATGCTTGACAAACACACTAATATCAGAAAAGTAACCGAAAAAATGCAAATTCAACTGTTGCTGACAAATCACAGAAATGTGTGTGCGAGGAGAGAAATCTGGACGGCTGTGTAATTTAAGACATGGCTCATGATAAAGTTCAGATTAATTTTCTTACTGAATCTTGGAACTATAGTAACAAATGCAAAGTCCCATTCGTCCAAGATGTAAAAAGAATAAAAGAAATCAGACGTATACAAAATAGTTGATTATTTAGAAAAGACAAGAACATCAAGAAATGTTCGATGTTCTTTGACGGAGATCATAGATGGATAGAAAGCCTGCACCATGAGAGAGCTTTATCATTTTAACTGTTTTTAAAGAACCCTGACATTTTATATTATGGTCGTAAATCTATTACACAAATCAGTTTGATTATAGGCTTAACTATACATATAACATAATTTCTGTAACGCATTATCACTTCCGTTACTAGATGCTCCAATATTTGCTGTATATACAGATTTTGTATAAATGACACACATGGTAGTTTAGTTTAGTTGCTGTTTAGTCTTATGCAGGTAATTGTTTGAAAATGTACAGTTTCAATGGTTGTCTCTTTAATGAAATGTATTGTTTTTGAATATATGTTAGGTGACAGGTTTCTAATACTTAAGCAGTGCCAGAACTGTAATATGTCAACTTATTGTGTTGTGTTTTAATCAATTCTTTAAAACATTCAATAAAGTTCCAAAATCATGTTCCCATGGTAGAAAAAACAACAACAATATATTCTTTAGGCTTATGTTTTCATTTCGTTGTAAATTTTATCACTTCCGTAACGGAGTTGTATGTTTTTAAAATCGCCATTCCAGCACTGTAATATGCGTAGCTCATCCGTAACTTATTGTGTGGTGTTAAGGACATTCTAAATTGATAGTGGGTTGCCAATTTCCTTCTATACGATGCTCAATTTAATAATTATAACAAGTGTAAATATTCAAATTTTTGTTTTAACAATACAGCTTAAAATTGTCAGTCATATACCTTTATTCTCTTTCGGTATTGACGGTAGAAAATGTCATATTGATTGGATTGTGTGTCGGACGTGTTTATCAATCGTGTTTCATTAAAGGGTTTCTTTTGACTAAGTAACTGCGTTATTGTTTAATTTATTAATGTCCGAAAATACAGATGGTCACTAAATTCTACCCTCCGTAACATGAGTAAATGCAAATACGTATCAACATTCGATATTGTTTAAACGCTATCAATGTTGTGGTAGCAATTTTTCAGAGACAACCAGGAGATGTTGGACTTTTGAATAAAACAAGTTAAGAACTGTTATTTAACATTCACATTCTTAAGATTTTTCTAATTGTAAGTGGGTCAAATTTTTGGTTTTGGCTGTTTTAACGGTATGCAAAATGTGTTTCTTTAAATTTCTTAATATTGGATGTCGTGAATAGCGTGATGAATGGAGTTCTATTTTATCTGTAAACCATCAATATTCAAATGTCGTGTGTTATTTTCGATTTTTTGTCTAGTGCTGAAAAACATTCAAATTTTTCGATTGTGGTTGTGTTAAGCCATTTCAACTTTATCTAGGAGATACAGACATTTTAATGACGTTTTAAGCACATTAACTGGAAGTGAAGTGGAATACCACTTTCATCTGTTTCCTGTACATACACGTATAATGTTGCAGCAAATAAAACCAATTAGTAGAACCTACACCTTGTAAGAAACTTTGAATATTTTCATTTAGATCGATTGTTATTAAAATCTTATGCTTATTTGAATCTTGCGTCTGCCTGTTTGATTAATCAGTACTGACGTCATATGATAAATTCTGGCCGTAATCATTGTAGGGGTCGAACTCACGATTTCCCAGTTAAGCTGTCAACACCACGACCACTAGTCCAATGCTCCCATGATGAAACGATTTGAAACTGTTCACCACATTTTCAATTGTAAACAATTAAGGACATGGTTCATATTTTACCACAAATGTAAATGGCTCTCTGAATGTGTTGTATCATTTTAAATACTAGTTAACGAAGAATGAACCACAAGCTATAAGCAAGACGAAAGCATCTTCAAATTCTACAGTAGGATGTCAAAAGATTTAAAGGCATAAGTATAACCTACATTTTGTTTCCAACTGCTTTTCAGAAAAAAAACATGCTACATGTAAGTGCCAACTTTTACAACTAGGGAAAACTTAAAGTAAAATGGATAAATATCACATATAATTCATAATGAAATGATCAGAAAAATACACGATAGCGTTTACAGACATTAGTACGACCAACATTTTTTTAACTGCTTGTCTGTAGAAAACATGGTAAGTGCTAACTTTTACAAATAGGGGAAACTTAAATATATAGAATAGATATCGCACATACTTTACAACAAACAGTCAGAAAAACATACCACAGCAAAAACTACATTAATGACTACATTTCAATTCAAACAAATGCCTGTCAGAAAAAAAATGGAACAAGTTTTTTAAAACTGTGGGGAGACAAGGAGTATCAGGTCAACAAGCAAGTAGGCCATTTTATCTTTCACATTGCGATAACAACATTGTTGATAAAAATGTACAATACAAACCTCAATACAAATTCTTTGTAAACACAAATCAGATATGTTTATGGTAAGTAACACACACACATGAGACATGAATAGTAAATGAGCTTCACTTGCACTTTTATTTATCTATGTAACTCGTGCATGTCCTTAAGCGGAAGATTTAACTGATTCTGTTGTTTACGTCATAACGTATAATAAAGCCCATCTAATCGCAGCAATAAATAATAAGTAGTAAAAGTGGTTAGAAATAGTCTACTTTTAGAAAATGTCAAGTTTATGTATTTCTGAAGATATCGTTCTTTTAAATTGTTTTTCACCTTACATCTTGAAATATGACTGAATTTCAGGCAGACTCTGTAGGTACCGGCATATTTTTTTAATATGTATCCCATTTATGGGACAAAAAAAAAAGAACATAGTGTAAGATATTGTATTAAATATAATGTAGTTTTCACATACGGGTTGAAGCATTCAGCATTATAAGTTCAGAAAGTTTTATGCGCGGTTACATTAATCACCCGGAGTAATACAGACATACATGAAAAGAGATATATCAGAACCTATGTAAACAAGGTAAATCACTTAACATTATAATTACTGTAAAAACAAATGTTATGCCTAGTGAAATCTTTGTGAAACAATTAATTCAACTGAAATGCTACTTATTTGATAGTGTATACCGTTTTAGATAAAAGTCAGGAGACTTAAATCATATAACTTCCAATATGTCGTATCTTATGTTAGCTTTAATGGTAAGTGTTTATTGTTGGTTTTTATTATTATTTGGACACATTTTTATTACTAATTTAGCACAATTGTTTGGTACGCAATACCAACAATTTAAACACAAAACCATTTTTTTTGATATTTTGTCTTTATTTACAGTAGGATATATCATTGAAGCATTTACGACATTTAAAAAAAATGTATTCAGTACTTCTTTTATTTATCTACAGTTACACAAAACAGGTACATGAATATCTATTTATAAGGCTGTGAATGTTACAAATGAGCGACACGAGAATGGCATAGACATACCGTTTACACAAATGTTTAATAAGTTGAATTACTTTCGCAAAACTGTCTCCATGAATGTCATATTACGCTATAAATACAAGCAATAATATACAAATGTAGAGGCTGTACAATTCCTAAATACCTGACTTCTTGTCATTTTTTGATTGTGAGCTGACAATTTTAATTTCAGATTGCAGGTTTGTTTCGCAGTGTAAGCGCCATAAGCTGCAAATCAAGTGAGTAACTTTTATCTTAATATTGCCGTTGGAAGCTTGAAAACGCAGGATTCAGAACGGTGTCACATGTAGATTAAGACAATTTACTGATGAATTGAGGCTTAATTGTGTTTCGCTTCGAAGACTATACAGTACTGTAACAAGTAACTAAGTTATACTCCTACCTTTTCAGAGTTTATATATTGACAGGCGACTGGAAGAAAACGGATTACAGTCAATATCATACATTTACTGTATGGCTTGCTTGTCAGTAGTCGTAACTATTGCCCCAGCACTTCAGGTAAATAGTCTCGACTATTAACCGGTAAAGCAGTTAATGACATTTTATGACAGGGCATCAGCAATAAATGTTGCATAACATTTTCTTCAAATCTTGACTTTAGCGTAGCCGGCCAAATATATTATAATGTTATTAATCAAGCATTGTTATTTGTCCAAGGGTTGTCGTATTGGCTCGAGACCGTAGGCCGAGGGCCAATACGACTGCCCGAGGACAGATAACTAGGCCAATATGAAATCGCTTGATTACTGATAATATTATTACATTGTATTCAACTTTCGACTGTTGGCAGTAACACCATAAGAACTCTGTGAGTTACCTTATGGCAGCTATGCTCGTTCAGGTGAAAATCTTGACAAGTTGTTTAGACTTTTTAGAAATCATAATCATTTTAGCCCGTAAAACAGAATGAGTTGTATGTAGGTACTTGAGAATAATTTTGAGAGATATTTTTGATGTGACATAATCAAGAGTAATTAGAACTTACCTTATGTTTTGAATTTCTATTTATTTTCTTCAGTGAGTTATCTTATCATTTGAACTGCCATAAAACTGCTCTAATGTACTTCCGCCATACTGAATTTAGAGTGACCTTCATTTGAGGTGTGAAAATATAGTGAACCAAAGCTTTCAAATGCAGCTGTTCCATAGCACAAAACAGCTCAGTTTGCAAGACCTGAACTAAAAATAGCTGTATAAAAAGTAATACTAAAATTTGGAAATAAACAAAGCAGATATTTTACCTGCATTTTTCCAAATTTTTGGTTAGATTTATAAATCCTTTCAAAATACTTTATTAAAAATTCATGAATGGCAAAAGTTTGTTCAAAGTTTCAGTTAGTGCATAGGAGAATTGTCTTACTGAATAGAACTAAACTTATTACAAAATCTGTTTTCAAATTTGACCACTTCATGTATTAAAACGAAAATACATTTGTACATATTGCTATTTTCAGCATATATAAAAGTAGTGCAATTTGCGGACAATGACTTTTCTATGTATTGTGTACCAAACTGCCTAAAACTGTAAGACAAGTCTCAGACTTAATGTGAACAAGATTTGGCAACGATCCAAAATTCGTTTCAAGGATTGTGCAAGTATAAAAAAGGTTTAATTTATTATAGTGGAATTTATGTACTTACGCGCTGTTTATCTCACGGAAAATTTGGAGCAAATGGAATTTTCGGCACTTTCTGCGGTAACTACCGAAATTACTTAACGTAACTTTCTCACACATACGTGATTTTATATTTATAAATTATAAAAAACAATCGAAAAATTCGCTTTATCACGATATATGCAAACATTTTTAGACAATCTTGAAACATTGGGCCACAGTATTTCCGCATACTGGTCCGGGACAAGTTCGATGTGTATAGTGATTCCTTATTAGATGTTTCATGCGTCGTAAACTAACCAATTTTGATCTATCGATTTTTGTACAATATGAGAATTTATGTAGCATGTTTTTAAAAACACAGTGTGAATAAATCGCAGAAAAAAAAAATGTACAGCCAAATATGTTGGGAGGTAATACAATTTGTATACAATTGTAGATAACTACAAAACAAACAAAATGCAATCAGTTGAACTTTTTACGCGAAACCCTGATGATTAAAATCAGCAATATCTCAAAACTTTTCTGTATCGTGGTTTTTCGTTAAACAGTGATAATTTTTCACACTTTCATAGATTTAAACTGATAATAAATGTGTATTGAAATTCCGGCATAGAAATGGACACTGACTTTACATTACTGCGGTGTTGACAGCGGAAGCAGCGGTCCAGTAGTAAGACTGTCTACGAAACCAAGGATAACGAGTCCTTCATCTGAAAATTACGAACATTAGGATCAGTGTTCAGTATACACCTGAAAATAATAGACTTGCTATTTGCCGAGTGCACACTTGTTTTCTATCGTCCTTAATATAAAGTAGACTAGTAAATATTCGTACACATGCATAATCTCATAAACACTTCTTTAATGTATGTTCTCTGAAATTAACAAACAACTGGCACAACTGAGTCACCATACTTTAAAGTAAATTCAGTTTATTCCCCACGAGGTTCAAAATGCACGGGAGTCTCGTGATAGTACATGCCTTTAATTTCACATGTTTGAAATGTAAACAAATAGTTAAATTTGCTTCGTTTTATTTCTCAGGGAAAAGATCGGACGGTTTTTGATATTGGAATAATTATAGAACATATATGCATTTAAAGTTGAAAGTTGATTGTTATTCTACAGGACGTAAAACTGAAACAAGTAAGCACTTTTACTTTTTCAGCAATGTGCCTCAGGTGAACTTTGACACTGTTTACAAAGAGAAATCAGTTTTGTGTAATCTTGAAATGCATTGTTCGGCTGAAACGTATAGTTCCCGGAAAAGTTCTAAAATGGTTTATTTGGGGGATTTTTGTTTTATTTATAAATTCAACACAATGTGCAATATTTCCAGTTTTTGAAAATGATTGAAATTGAACCTTATTTTAGAAAAAGTTCCGATCTTTCATTGATGCTTACAAATTTTAAGTGAAACGGCTTTCTTGTCCAAGAGAGGTGTGTAAAGCGAAAAACTATATTTACACATTACGTTTATTCTTTAAATGTAAAGGATCGATAACAGATTAAGGAGATCGGCCAGTGCAAAACTATACTAAATGGATATCTCGAACCATGAATAAGGAGGCATATTTATTTTAGCAAGGAAATCTGAGGTAAATGAACAATCATATATTTAATTCCTTGAAATAAACATGGCGGCGAAATATTTTAGAAAAACTGTGCACGTGTTTTGCAAAACCAGTACCTTAAAAGTCATTTCCTTTTATGCTGCAGGCAACGAGACACAAAATTGTACACATATGTGTTGATCAAGATAAAACAACCAACCAAACACATATTATACACTCCCATGCCTCGTTTAATTCTTATCCGAAATTGTTTGCAGTTCACAACTGACACTGTTGTTCGCCAATTTATTCATCCACTTTCCAGCATTTGAATCGCTATTTATCATTGCACAAATAGTCCACACTATCAAAATGTCTGTTAAAGATAAGTCTCATCCTTTTAATTAATCTGAGTTTCCATAATTTCTATTTATTTTCCTTGACAACTGCCAGAATTTCTGACAGGAAACACATTTTACACAATACCGAATAAGCGAAAGTATCGTTGTAATCTATGAACGACACGAACATCCAGCTCAGTCATACTTGGACTAACATGAACATGTTAGATGATTTTTTGTCAAAATGTGAAAAAATAAATGTAATGTATCACTCTGATGTAAAACAAAATGGCGTCATTTAAAAATCTAACGGAAGTGACTTCTCCGTATTGGCCCTCTCTTTTGAATCAATCAAAATGCTTGAATTCCGTATTGGCCCTTTTCTCGTATTGGCCTTGTTTTCCTCATATTGGCTCATTTACGTTTTGTATTAGCTTTGTCTGTTTCATATGATGTTTGCAATTGATCTAATACAGTGTGAAATTTTGTATAGTTGAATAATAACGATGAGTACAGACCGTTCATATAGCACAAACTATAGACGAAAATTTATATGAGGAGAGGTGTAATGATAATTAATACAATCCTAATTTCTGGCAGTTTAATCGGTATCCACTTGTTGTTATAATCTTTTGAAATATTCGTTAATGGCCAGATTATGCCATATATTCCAAGTAAACTATTCTTATGATCTTTATACCAATCGTTTTTTTTCCAGCCTGGATTGTTCCTATGTGACTTTTCCTAAGTTAACGATACAATAACATTTTGTTATTTTTAGGTACCATCGGGAAAGAGTTTGTATTTGGAATTTTAGACTTTGCCAATAGTTGTTGTCATGATAAAAGGAATATCATAGCTTTGGATATTACAAATGTATCTCCAAACGATACACGTATAAGACTACAGATACCTTACTTCAATAACGACACTTACTTTGATATTCACTCCGGAGAGAAGAAAACAATTACGATAAATCCTAACATACAAAGACATGACACGTTCAAAGAATCGCGTGGAATAAAGATCACTTCAGAACACGAAATTAGCGTTGTTGTTACTAATGCATTTAACAGCGGTTATAGTATAGACACCTATAACATTTTACCAGTTGATGAAAGCGGAAATGATTACATAATTTACTCATATGAAAACACACAGTCATCTGATGGAAGTGTGTGTCTTGTAGTCGGAAATGCAAACAACACAAACGTTACAATTGTAAATGGAACAAATGTCTTAAGGTCACTTGTTTTAAATCCATTTGACATATTTCAGTATGAATGCTATCATGATTGTGACCCGACAGGCATCCGTGTAAGTTCCAGTGAGAACATTTATTTTGTGGCTGGATCATCATACACTGGAATTCCTTCCGGTCAAAAGGAATATATAGCAGCTGAAATGTTACCAACGTCTACGTGGTCATATAAGTACATCGTTGCTCCGGTGTCACCAAAGTCAGCCTTTATGTTGATAATAGTTAATCATTCTAAATTCCTTTATGATCAAGGCGTGTTTTGTTGCAAGTTATGAAGAAGGAAATCAAACGAAGTTTAAAACAGGATGTCTTCTAGAAAATGTAGGTATCAATCCGCATCTAATCTATTTTTACATACTCATCTCAAATTAAAAAAAGTAAAATAGTGTCCTAAACATATATTCAAATTGATTTATTTTCATATGAAATGACGCAAAGAGTTTTAAATTTGTCACCAAAAATTGCTTTCACTGACGTTTAGACTGTTTGCTCGTTATACTATTCTTAATGTTTAAACAGACTTGTGAAATCAAACGGAATGACTCGAGATATTCGGATGCTCCTTGTTTTGAATGTTGCCACGGTGATTTTTGTAACAATAAAGGATGTGGGGAAAATGGTATGTTATTACGTTAAGGCTATGTATTAGTTCGATTCATCATTAAGTAAATGGACAATGTAAAGTTGTAAAATGAAATGTTAAAGAACGTTCTATCATATTAAGCGATGAATTCTTACTTTGGACTAGCATGCGTTTGTCTTTCACCGATACTGGCTGTGAAGTCCAAGTGAAAGACTAATCAGTTTCATGTTACATTTTTAGACACGGCCACAGAATCTTGTCGTCTTGCATTATGACATCCAAGTTCAAACTGGTATGTAACCGTACCAAGATATGTGCTAAAAAGTCACTTATATTTTTTTGTCATACAGCTTGATGGTGGAGGAAGACCTAAAGTGCCCCTCCGTGCATTATTTCATCACGAGCGGGCACCAGGGTAGAACGACAGACCTTCCGTAAGCCAGCTGGATGGCTTCTTCACATGAAGAATTCAATAACCTGAGTAAGGCGCTAACCCACATCGGTGAGAGGCAAGTGATTTGAAGTCAGCGAACTTAACCACTCGGCCACGGAGGCCCCATTTATGTATTAATATCACATGACAATGATAGGTGTATCATTTGATATCAATTTTAAAAATTATGATGTATAGGTAATTATATAATTATATATGAGACTCAGCGTGAACGAAATCTCATGAAATATTTTGTTTTTCAAATGATATCACTTTTGTTTCAACTTTTGCATAAGGAAAAGGAAATTTTCCAACGTGGCATTGTTTTCTAAAGCGATGTAGTAATAGGCACGAGTTCTGCAGCGGAAATATTGCGCAATATCGTGCGCTAAAGAACGAATGCAATATTTCTCGAAGCAAACCTATATGTTTGTTATTCGGAAAATATAACTTGATATGTTTCTTTCAAAATTATGTCTATCATGGAGTTTTTCCATCATATACTGAGTGGAAAAGAACTGTTAAGAGAACCATTATTAACGAAGCAAATTACGAATACATGACCAGGCAGGCTGACGAACGACATCATACTATTTCAGTTCTTTAGCATTCAGTCTGAAATTGCACCATGTAATACCTGGCGGTTTAGCCAACTGTTCCGCGAGTATTTACCGTACTGTCGGACGGTGGTGTTTGAATTAAGTCAAATATTTGCTAATGAGTGCATCAGAATATTCCCACAATGTTAATGTCTGTCGCGATCAGTTGTACACCATGTGATGTGATTTTGCCCTTTTAAAGACACTAACAAACATCATATGTGGAAAGGAATACATACATTATTACGTAGAGAAAGGTATTTCTTTTTCTGTTCATTAAACTACAAAGAGCAACTGTTTGAGCTATTGTCGAGATTTCCCCCTGCGATTCTCACCAGGTTAGTTTACTTAAACCCTTCAGTTCATACACATATGGTATCAAATATTTGAGTGAAATAACAGTCTTCTTTTATCTTTTCGCACGGTGAGACGACTGAAAGGTTTGTCGAAACTGCAAATAATGTTGAATTTTGTCTGATTTTAAGCCAGAGGATCTAGGTCTAGCATTTCCCATAAATTACTATATGGTGCAGTCATATCATAAGCTGAAACAAGAATAGGAATACCATCATAAAAATGATCGTAGTTCACATAGAAGTTGAAGATGCTTAAATAGCGTAAAAACGAGCTATTCTGTATTTGACCTTCTTTTGCAGATGTGTCATATTGAAGAGTACAAATGGTTCGATCATTCTCACTTTAAGCTAGGATGTGGACATGGATTGGTAAAATGCTAACCATTGTATAGTATAGTACTTAAAGTTACTTTACACCGTAACGTTCCTTTAATTTTGAACTTTACAATAATTAAACAAAAAATTGAATAATTCATTGAAAGTAAATCAAGTAAATTAATAGCTATCGATGAAGTAATCACTACTCCAACAACATGTTTTCATTAACATACCAAAATATACACATACGGATCATTTTACTGCCATTTCCTATTATTTAAAGTCACAAAAGTACACATAAAATATTGTGCTGCTAGAAAACTGGTTTCAAGCTTTTATGATAATACAGAGAGGTGTAGACTTTAACTTTTCACTACAAAATATCAAATTATCTTTACCGTTTTCCGATAGGATACGACAATGTTATTTTTCACTCGTAACGTTATCGTTAGTTCGAAATTCTAAACATTTTTGTGTATCTTTTTTAAGATGAGAAAGTGTATATGATGCCATTGTTTAATTGTGCTGAAATTTGATAAATAGCTCTAAGGGTACGCTGAATTTCACAAAAGTATTTTTTATAATTTTAAAATATTTGCAAAATAACAAATGGTGGGCTAGCTGTTCTTTCCAGAATGGTTTTCACGAATCCTCAAGCAGTAGGCTGTATACATTTTGCACAAGTCAACTGGCGATGTCTCAACTGAATCTGTGACACATATCTTCATTTAACTGGGGTTATGTTCATGATTTTCAGGCAGGAAGCGCTGCAAACTTTTAAATTCCAATAATGTCAATGATCACACTATTTCCATGGAATATAGAGACCTGTCCCTGAAACTACTGCTTCATAGATGAAATGCAAATATTACATCAAAAATAAATGTAACATGCAATGCTTGTTTGCATTCCGTGTCGTTTAAATTATGGCGGTAACTGGTAAATTTATGTAAATTTTGATGTACTGATCAGAACCATCGGCATAATAATAGTTAAGCTAAGTTTATAGAAGCCACTGCAGGCAATGCCGCAGACAGACACGGGCAGCACATGGATACGAAAATAGATCTTCGATGTAACTCATTGCAGACTTGGAGCGGTCTTCTGCGCATGCCCGAAAGTGATTATCAATTGTAGCGCACGGCAAAAATATGCATATTTTTGCATGTCCGCATGCATTTAGTGTACAATATGCATAAAATACTGACTAAAGGTTAGGGTTAGTATCACTATGGTTACAAAATATATACATTTAAGATATTTTCGTTCAAATTTAGTTAATCCGATATGTACCGGAGTCTGTAATTTATACCGGCGCTCCAAGTCTGCATTGAGTTACAGTCATAGATCTTAACTTGTCAATAAAACAACTGCACAATGTTAAAAACTAGTTACCCTTGGGAATTTTAAAATCTCAAAAAGTATGTGCAAAGGCTTATAAAGAAATGGCTTTAACCTAATCGGTCAGATGTACCCTGAATCTTGGACTATAGTTTTGTATGATTTTCAGTGTCACCCTGTGAGAAGAATGGGTAGTCACGTGTTCAAAAAGGAAACCCCTGTATGTCAGTCATGTTGCTCTGATGACTACTGCAACCGGAATTGTACAACTTCATCCCAAGGTCAAACTGGGTCCTTTATTGTCGGTAGGTGGTGATTTGTTGTATTTCTTTTTTTTTAATTTCATTTCTTTGGTTGTGTGATACGTGGCCCTAACATGATAAATTTATTTATTGAAGAAACATTTATGAACATCAGAGCATTCTGATTTTAACAAGCTTTGGTTAGAACTAACTGGACAGATTATTTGGTATTGAAATAGTTGCTAACAAAACAGTTTGCATTTAACTCACTGAAGCGTTTTTTTATGCATTTGTATTTCTACACTCGTATTTTCAAACGCTTGTTTAGTTACAATATGGCCTGAAACATGTTAACATTTTGAATTGTTGTTCAAATTTTATATTTTATGCGTGACGACTTTTAATTTCGTCGTGTTAATTGACCATGACATGTTTAGTTTAATTGTGGTCACATCAGATTTGTGTGTGTGCGGGGGGCGGGGGGGGGGGGGGTGAGGTAGTGTCAGCAGGGTTAGCGCCGTACAGATCTGTTCTCCTCAAGTATCTGCCAACTTCCTCACATGAATCAGAGGTAGAGGAAGAATGACTTCAGACACAGTGTCTTTTAACAAATCGTCACGGAGAACATACGCTCTGTTCTGGTTTTTCCTGGCAATCTACTCTTACCTTCTAATTTTTGTACATCAAAATTATAGCGTCATAGCAGGCCTTGACAGAAATTTCTTTCAATCGTGTCCGAGAAGGACCTCAAACTGTAGAATTCGATGTCCTTTACCAAGACGTCGGATACCTGCAGTTTGAATGGATTCGAATACATAAAACTCTGCCACAACTCATCACGGCAAGCAATATAACAACTATCAATTTAGCTCTTAACAAACAAAAAGTCACTCTAGCCAAACGAGTCAGATTCAGTTTTCTGGTCATACTGGAATTGCCTAGTTCTTTGTTTTAGTTGTGACATGTAACAAGAATTTATTTTGTAACTGTTTTTGTTTCTTTAAGTGGGTTCTCTAATACTCTGGATAAAATTCTATATTTTGCTAAATCTTCTCCTTCAGTATATTTCTTGTTGGGTTTAACGTCGCACCGACAAATGTATGGGTCATACGGCAAATTTCCAGCTTTGATGGCGTAGGAAGACCCCAGTTTCCCCTCTGTGCAGATTTAATCACGAGCGGGCACCTGGGTAGAACCACCGACATTCCGTAAGTCAGCTGGATGGCTTACTCATATGAAGAATTCAACACCCTGAGTGAGGCTTGAACCAATATTGGTGAGGGGCAAGTCCTTCAGTAAATGGCTAAGAGTTCTTTCCATTAGACTACATTGCTATCATGCCTAACATGTAACTCTGAGTAAAGTGATTTTTAATCCCCTTCACGAGTGGTGGTTGTGGGGCGGGGGTATTAGGAATGGTACCGTTCGTCCGTTCGAGCTCACATTTGCATACTTTGTTGGCTATGGGAACAATAAGTAACTGCACATTTTATTTGATGTCTCTCATTCAGTAAGGCTTTTATTTGGCTATTTTTCTTTTACGTGGCTAAAGGAACAATAAAAAGAACAAAAGAGTAGCCACATAAATACCAATATGCGGGAACTGCCGTCCGTCCGTACATAACAAATGTGTCCCCTCCATATAACTTAAACCCCCTTGAAAGATTGTCATGAATTTCTAGGTCAAATGATCACCCCTCTTTGTGCAAAACTTATAAGTCAGCCATGTCGGCTCAAGGTCAAGGTCACAACTCAAAGTCGGCTTTTTACACTTTCACTGTCCATAACTGTGGCAGGGGATATAACTGTCTTTCAGACTGACTTCTTTAAAATGCTTGAATAAAGAAAACATTCAAACGAATCCGGTATTGAATGTGGACTATCACATTGTCAAAACAATCAATGTCCATCGCTAAAACTTGGGATCCTCAGGATCCTGGGACACTGTTAATGTTGAGTCCTGCATAGAATTAAAACGTCATATGAACAATACACAAAACAGGCAAATATATTGGCTAATATATCGTCAATGATGTAGATAGTAATTTTTGAGATCGTGTAACAATCAAAATGGTACATGTCGAATAGTGATTATTTTCTTGACTGAAATCTCTGCTTTTCATTCAGATGTGTATGGTTATATCACAAGGAATGCGCTCTCGTGATAAAATTAATTTGCATCTGAAACCCAATCAGTGGCTTTTATTCAACAAAAATACCAATGTCTGGCATACAATATTTCTTAATTGACACATGTGCGACTGATCTATTTCTTATTATAATATGTCACGTATATACACTTGATTTAAAATGACAATAGTAAAACTCCTCTTACTCTAATTTCAGGTTAAGGTGAGACGTTCCACACACATATACAGATACATAGTGTAGATATCAGACTGACGACATCTAGCAAACACAACTTCTTTAAATGACTAAGCGTTTAATAGTAATTTTGAAATCCAGCAACGCTTGCCTCAACTCCAGAAACAATGAATCATTTAATTTTAAATCATTGATACTTCATGTGGCAATCTGCATGCGTTAGCAGATAATAAAAGTTCCGCCTTATCATTGAGTTTTTATGAAAATGCATATAGCAATGTGGATAAAAGAAAACCGACATTTTAAAAAATTATCAGAATAAAATATCATTGCGTTACGCCCGAGATAACAAATTTGTTTTGAGAAATACCGCATATTTGGTGTTAGCTTTTTTCACTTTTACTACTTTTATCTAAACAGGTGGAAGATTCCGTGAAAGCCAGTTGTAACAGTCAATATCTCTTAGCTGCTTTGGATTATTTCCGGGTCCTTAATAGTATTTTTATTTATGTACCTCCAGGGAGAGAATCAGCGGAATTTCTTGACATGTGGTAATGTCTTTAATAATATATATATATATATATATATATATATATATATAGAATCACTCCCCTTTTTCTGATATATCGGTAGAAACTTGCATTATATGTCATCCTGTCTTAACACGTTTCTGCAGTTGTAGTGAGGTGCTGACAGACAAAGTTTGATAAACATCAAAAATTGAATTTTTCCAACATCGATATAATGAGCTTAGATTGGATTTATATACTGTAACATGGTTGGTAAGATCTACAAATAAATTAAAGTATTTCAACTCATTTAGATTTGAAGATTGAATACTGCTTAAGCTGGTGCTAGGGGGCTTGGGTATTTTTCCATTAGTGCTCATTAGTGCTCATGAACTGACTAAATCAAACCGAGTTTGCAATTTTCACTGGTTGTCTTGATCACTTTCCAGATTTTATTTACTTCACAACAGCGGGTGTTAAGTGCTGTGTGGTGGCCGTAAAAAGTCGCCCCGAATTCATCTCAGTGTTGTTATATTTTCTGGTCCTTCGGGATAATTGATTTCAACTCATTTAAATTTGAAGATTGAATACTGCTTAAGCCGGTGCTAGGGGGCGTGGGCAGCAGTGTTGCATTTTCCATTACTGCTCATGAACAGACTCAATCAAATCGAGTCTGCAATTTTCACTGAATATCTTGTTCTCGGTGCTTCCGAGGGATCTACTTTCCAGATTTCATTTATATGATAAATACTTTCCGTTCATCAAGTGTTCATTATCTATGAAAAATCCTTCAAACTTAACGCGTCGTGATGTTTATGCTTGACATTATACATCGTCACTACATCAGCAGACTGTAGAGATGTGTCAATATAGAACAAAATTTTTAAAAACGTTCTTGTGTAAAATCTAAAGATAGCATGTCAAGTTTCTTGAATTAAACTAATTAAAAACAAAAGAAAACCAAATTGCATTTTTGTAAACCTTGTTTGTCTATTATTTTAGAGGATTAAATCGCGGCGTGTAAACTCACTTTGAGTAAAATACGCGTAATAATTAAATAATACGGAACGTCATTGCAGTCGCGTATCAAGAGAGGTAGCACTTATTGCCAGTTAAAGTAAATTTTAAAATGATATTTTTGATAAAAATCCAGAGGAAAAGATTCAGCTTGAAATCGAGTTCGATGCTAGGTAAAAAAAAGATATCCTAATGTAGGACAGATTAAACTGTCAGCGAAGATGTAAATGGATGGATCCGCAAACTGATCAATAAACTCCACCCCACCCCTTAGTTACTGTTGCTGCTTCCCACAAGCTTCTTTCAAAATGGCGGATTAATGTACATTAGCGACTGACTCGCTAGAAAGTATTTCAGATGATATCTGTGTGAAATACTTACCAAAATGTGAATCAAAATGCACAAAGATAGCTGTCAAAGAGGCTTAGTTGTTTTACTAAAGATTATGTAAATGACATTAAGGTTGACTCAGAAGGATTCACGGTAAAAATTAGCGCCAAATGCTGGCGCTTTAAAAAAAACACTTCCCGTCTTTGCTAGATATTCCTATCTGTTAAGCAACATGTGAAAAGAAATTACGTCTTAGATTACTATATAAATTATTTGAACAAAAAAGTATGTCCACTTCTGTCGTATAGAGACTGTATTTCCACGCTAGGCTTATACGATAAAAATATCAAACATCATGTGCAGTCACATATGGTGTAAGTGAATTCTTACATCAAGATAACATTTACAACAGATAAAGAAATTTATTAATTGGTCCAATAGCTTTATATTAACGTTGCGTAATGCTCTACTATTCTTATTTTACAAGTATGTTTAGCGATCGCACTGCTGTTGCAACTGATTGTTGACTTGTCGATCACCGCTGTGATATCAATTAAGTTAATTATTCCCATTACATTATCAAAGCACTGAAAGTACTGGAGGATCGATTGTCTCTGAACAACACAGATTGTACACATTATGTTTAAATATCAGGGGAACCTTTTCTAGTGTACAAATGCACATAAAGTTTGACATTGAACCATATATGTGAACTTTACTTTTGATGAAGGAATGCATGTGCTTGCCTTTTACATTCAGTAATTATATTTCACCATCCTATGACGTATCACAGCAGTATCTTGAATGGTAATCAAGAAGTAGATTTTAACAAAACTGAACTAAAAATTAAAGCTCGCGCAACAGGTATTAAGTTAAACGTACCCTTTGTGAAATCAATTCAATATGTATTTATTGTCTGTAAACAATATCATTGTTGAATATAACAATACAAACATTTTAAAGCTATGTATATTGTATAGATTTTGACTTTGGTGCATTAGAGGTGGGGGTAATACTATAATTTTTACATTTCCTTTTAAGTCACTTTTTATGCAGAGGAGGCATGTTTTTGTCCAGTCTACAATTTGTTTATACCCAATAGTAAAATACTCTCCACTGGGACTTGACCCAAGACCTCTTCCTACATGGTGTAAGAAGCATTCTTACATTGAAATATGGATAGGATTTAGCAAAATAATGTAAAACTTGAAAATACAATATCACAAGAATTCAAAACAAATGTATGCACATTATAATGACAAAGTGAAAATGTATAGTTATGCCTACATGTACTTTCCTCCATCTATTTTATTTCAAGAAATTACAAATCATGAGATAAATCCAAAATTAAATTCTTCAACCAAATGCAAGTTTATGAAATTACCTTTGCAATCATTTTGAAATAGGATGAGAATATCATTTCCTCGTAAATACTTTTAGGTCTTCTGTGCAGCATTTTTTTTAAACCTTTAGTTCTTTTGTAAAACTAGAAATACTTCAGTCACACTGGTTAAAAACATTAAAACTGAGCTGCAAGAACATACAAATTGGACACTCTGTCAGTTTTTGGCAATCAGGAACAGAAAGCAAAAGCACTTAACTGCAGTGCCACCTGCAAATTCATAGATGAATATTCATGCCAAGTTACATCAAAATCCAAACATGCATGAAGAAGAACTTCAAATTTAAATCTGACCCCCAACTGTGACCTTGACCTTTGAGATAGGAGCGTGGGGTTTATGCATGTCACATCTTCTCACTTTGGTATAAACATTCTTGCTAAATATAAACAAGATGCATGTAAAAGTTATGATCCGGACAAATTCAGACGGATGTCCAGATGCGAAGACTCACACACACTGTCACACCAACACGCCAAAATGACGACTAAGTCCAGCTAGTCAAGCTCATTGCAAGCAAGCTCAACAACAACTCATTTCTGTTGTTCAAAAGCTTATTGTTTCTTTTATATTTTTGCTTAATCTGGAATTTACACTTCATCAGTCACTAAAACAGTTCACTTAATGTTTACTCAGGAACCAATGCTTTTCTAAAATCTTGTTTCAAATAAAAATTTTGTTTGCACATAAATATCTTTAGTAAACAGCAGGTATCAGTAAGTTTATTCATTAAGAGAGCCGCGCCATGAGAAAACCAACATAGTGGCTTTCCGACCAGCATGAATCCTGACCAGACTGGGCGGATTCCCAGGCTGGTCTGTGTAAGTGGTGGTTGCAAATGAACTATGTTAACTTTCTCATGACGTGGCTCAAGAACTCTATTACTGGACGGCTAGAAAATCCCCTGGCTGTCGGGAAAGAAAACAGCATTTTATATATGGCGGCTGATTAAACTAATCGGTTCTATTTCATACAAATTATTAATCGGATTCAAAATTTTGAAATCCTCCCAGTCCTAATTTTAAAGATAAAATATATGTCTCTCAGTCATGCCAGTACTCATATTGTCCTGTTGTCTAGAAGGTCAGTCTTTGGTCCCGTACTCACTGCTAATTTTAATATTTTCATACCGATGACAATTCATCTTTATTTTTCTCTTACTGTGATAATGTCTGAATACTGAATATGAGACATGACATTTATATATTTCTTTCAGATTTTTAAATATAAAAATAATTTCAGAAAAGTCTCCCTTAATAAAAAAAACCCCCACCCCCCTCAAAAAAATTACCGGCTTACCTACCCTAATTTTTTGGCGCATGTTACCAAAAAACAAAGAATTTTTTTAGGCCTAATTCACTTGTGAAGTAAAGGTAGATGTTAATCTTGTACAGTACATACATAGGTTTAAATCACCAGAAAATTTGTAATTTTGGATATTAATTATTTGATACTTTTTACATAAATCAATCAGGAATTGAATTCCCTTTTGATACATGTAAGTGGCATTTGCCAATTCCGTGAAATAATTGGCATTTAAACCTATAGCATGTAAAGAGTCAGCAGCGGTGAAAGTTTCATCGGAAATCGCTTCAACTATTTTGGTCTATCAAGTGTTTGAAACAAGTGGGGATATTGTCCATATGAAAAAATATCTCAGTATTTCCAAGGACAACGTCAAATTACTTTGACTACTGGACGCCTAGAACCCAGGCTAGTAGTAGACATCCAGTTACCAGACGGCGAGACACTTCAATAATGAAATATACATATATAGCAATTTGAACATCATAATCAGAAGCTAAATTCTTATTTGTCTCGGAACTGACTGATGAAAATTATTAACGTTTCTATCAATCAAAGAACTATAAAATACAAAGAATGGCAACTGGAGATACTTCCACATCATCACATGTTAGCACGTTATCTTATTTCAAAGCGTTTGCCGACTTGATCAATTGTGATCAAATCAACAGACGCTTAAGTTACATGAAGTATGAAACAGGCGGTGCGCCTGGCCCTGATAAACATAATCAAACGAGTCCATTTTCAAACAACTGTTGACTTGCCAGACTCTGGGCTCCAGATAAGATGCGTATTAGCGTAAATTACGCTTTGAAATAATGCATATACGCATGTCTGATAATTTTTAAGCATATAAAAATGTATATGAAATAACAGAAACGCACGCAATGACTTTTTATTGGCGTAAACAAAATCTGAATCGTTCGGATGCTTTATGTAACAGAGCACAGTTGGCATTAATTCTCCCACATTGGATGTACACACGCATTAAATGTTACTCTATAAACCTAGGATAAACTATGTTTTACCATCAATGTCTGCGTATATCAAATAGTGGGGAATTAATATTGATGATACGGTAGTGTATTTTAAAGCGGTGTCGATTTAAAGTATCAACTTTCGGTGCGGAATAAACAAAAATGTGTCTTTCTAAGAATGTATAAGTGAACAAACAACTCTACGCATTCTTTAAACCAACAAAACTGATCCCCAAAATATAGCTAAAGATATATTGAATATTCTATTTTATTCGGTAGCAAGTGTGAAGCCAATTAAAGCAAGCCAAAGGAAAAAATGAAGCAAAAACTTAAATGATGAATTGAAACTAAACTGCAAACAAATGCATGGGTGTTACACCCAATAAATATGTTATAGAACTGATTCTATAAATTTTCAGGAGTAAAATTACTTCTAGTCAATTTCAGATTTTACCATTTTACTCATTTACAAAAAATATGTTGAGTAAATACTCATGGCCAAAAAAATTATCTGGAGCCTTGCTCAGGGATCATCCTAGGTCAAAAATTTAGGGAGAAGTGATTTCTCCCTCTGCAGAATTTAGGGAGAATTTGTGGTATTTAAGGAGAAGAATCGGCATAGCATTCAGTTTCCTGCCTATATATATCCTCTTTCTATGGATCTAGCTGTAACTTATAAACAGTAATTATTTAAGGAAATTGATTTTTGCATTATCATTTTCATGAATTTCT
This sequence comes from Mercenaria mercenaria, assembly GCF_021730395.1. Classification (NCBI taxonomy): domain Eukaryota; kingdom Metazoa; phylum Mollusca; class Bivalvia; order Venerida; family Veneridae; genus Mercenaria; species Mercenaria mercenaria. Next base: position 71,129,772 of record NC_069375.1, read on the forward strand.
AAATAAAGTATAAACTTAGCTATGAAAAAGTCGCCTTTAAATTTTCATCCGAAATTTACATGTCCGAAACTCGTAATTTAACAGGTGCACGATCAAAACGCCGTGAAATTTTTCATTCATATTTCGATTCTCGTGCTTTTATAATGCCTGATTTTTGCATCAACTTGTTCAGATTTATACATTTAATTCATTTATTTATTTATTTTTTCGAAAAAAACACCAAACGCGTAGGTAATGGCGATCTTTTTACAATATTTTGTACGGCAGTTCTGACGTCCGCGAAATCATTTTCATCCGCAGTACCCAAGCAATTCATTTACAGAAATTGACCATAATCATAGTAATTGAAATAAATTTTGAAGTAATCTTTAATAAAATGAAAGAATTATATACAATTGTTGCATAAGATCATGCTCTCGTTAAGTTTATCGGCTTTTTACACGCCGATTGAAAAAAAATTTCAAAATAGCGTCGGTTTTCAATATTATTGATTGACACTGTGGGATATCAATGCTACGATTGGCTGAAGTTCGACAGGCGAGTAGGCGGGGTTGACTATGGATTAATCGATAATTTAATCTAGAATATGCATAAAGTTTTACAACTTTAAGTAAACAGATAATCACTCGCTGAAAAACTCGGCGATTCGGATTTCGCCCGGAGCGATAATTTGGCGAAGTGGCCAACTTTAAAGCGACGATATCACTCAAATCGCCTTGTAGGATGATCCCTGATTGCTGAGACTTCCAGTCATAATTGCGTTCCTTCCCCATGTAGGAAATACTAATAACAATAAAATAAACATTGTAAAATAAAAAAAACAATCAGAAATTAATCTAATTCCAAAGCGTTTGCCAACTTGATGAGTAATCAACAGACGCTTACAATGAGATCGCATTCAGTTGTCACAGGATGTTAGGAAGATTTGCTCTATATACCTTTCAAGTTGCAAATCTATTTATTTTTATAGCTCTTTGCCTTAGTTCAAAAGGAATGGGTTGTGCTCATGAATTGTTAATAATTATAATTAAAACATTTAGTGATTTACAAAAATCGTGATAAGAAATAATCATAACCTTTATCAGCAATTAATTTATACATTTGCTATACAATTCATAATACCTACATGTTATTTATTGTATATTAAGTAACGGATCTATCTGGGGACGAACTGACTGGGGCGAAAGTATGCCTTCATCTTGCATAAACAGATATTAATAAACTGAAGTCTAGAGCATTTACAGATTACATCAGCATGTCTGTTGTATAATAAAGTTATGATTTGCCTGATGTTCTGAATAGCTGGAATGAGACATTAACCTCTTATTGTTCGTGGAAAAATGTATTTCTGACATGTATGCAAAGGGCGTAAATGAAACGAAGGGAGGTAACTTTTTACAGACGAATCGAACTGCAGCCGTTTCCCTTACTACCTCAGATTGTTTTTTGGTGCTTTTTTTTTCAGTTCAATAAAATGTTATCGATGTTACCATCAAAATCGCTACAAAAAAGACTCTTTAGGCTAGCTGTAGTCTTTAAACAACGTCTTAAGGATCAGACTGTGCTACAAACAAAGCTGGCATCGTAGATTTGTCGGTGACCAAGTTTTCGCGCATTAATATGTAACTGCAGTCAGAAATACACAACAGAGATGTATATAATAAAAATTGAAAAATGCGTTAAGAATTTATTATTTTGGACGTTTGACAGCTGAAAATGCAGTAGTGCCAGAATAATTATATTTTGATGGTTGACCTAATCTATAGCATGGAACTACTTTTCGCACTATTTCGTTCGGTTTGCAGTAAGGAAATTTCTGCATTGTTAACTTTGGATCGATTGTGAGACAATCGATCCAATAATATACATTTGTAAAATACCATGTAGATGTCTTAAAAATAAACATATGTCCATGCTTGGTGTATATTTCAGAACTAATTTTTGCGTGAAAACTTACAAAGTTTTGAACATTTGGTAGTCATATTAATTTTATTTTTAGTGCGGTCGGACTTTGCTCGCATATCATAGGGCTGATTAAATCTCCTCCACCATTAAATTAAACAAATTCCAGAACAGCAAAGTTAAACAAGTTTATCATAGCAATGGCACAAACCAAAATGGACAAAGATCTTGCCGAAACCTATTAACCATGTTTTTGTTAGACCGGTGGAAACAAGGAATCAAAAACCTGTGATTTGTTTACTTGACAATTCATATAATTAAATATGTCTTCATTTTGCAAGCAAAACAAAAAATAAAAATGTAAAAAGAGAAAACAAACAGATAAATGAATTCATTTGCATCTATTGTATCATAGTATTAATGGTACATGTAGTTATAAGTAGTTTATGACAGCCGTAAGGTAAAATAAACATATGAAACAATGTCAGCGACATTCTAAACCGCATCGACATGTGCGTAGATTTATGGTTTTTCAAATTGCATTCAAAAGCAAGCACTTGACAGGAACTTGTCAATTGTCAGACTTCCTTGAATAAAACAGAATGGTGTCGAAACAGGGGATACTGTTGTCATACTTGCTGTCTAGAAATATGAAAGACATAACGTAACATAACATAACATAATAAATAATGAGAAATAGTAAAATTCACCCCCGAATGTTTTAACTTTATGCTCTTGATTTAATGTCTGATTAATAAAAACTTACGTTTTATCCTTGAAATAAAGTTAATGTGCCGTGCACTGTCCAGATCTTATTTATATTTTTGAATAATGATGTTGGTATTCTATGTAAAATTATTTTCCATGTATATGTTTTGACTTTATTAGGGCTTAATGACTCGTTCAGTGTGTGCTCTATATTTAATATTTTTCTGTGTAAGAAGATTGGTCGCTTAATTCAACATTTTTATGTAGTATATTTAACATACAGTCAAATGCGGAAATATAGCTCATACTTTTAATTGCGAGAATATATTGCTGAAGAAGGTTAAGCCGTTATTTTTATAATAAGATATAAATGACTTATATATCTAATGTCTTGAACTGAATAATTCTGCGATCGGCCTAAATTAAAATAAAGTGAGCAAAAGAGTAGTTAATTTATTCGTAATGAATAACAATTGTTGAGTAAGCATTACATGCATGATATTACATAAATATTTTAAACATGAAATATAATTTGGAAAAGGTTGTGGTTTTGCCAATGAATGTTCATGTCTTTATATATGTTTAGTTTTCCTGTACACATCATTCAGTAAGATTGCCAGAAGATACACAGCGACGTTGATGAAGGGTGTCTAATCAAAGATTTTGCATAATATTTGTATGCAGCCTCGTTATCCCCAGTAACATAGTAACCATAGCCCAGTAGGGCAAGATGTAAAAAGTAGTTCCGCTGATGGTTGCTATTCATTACTGCTTCTTCAAACAAACGTCTTGTTTCCTTCGTTGTACTTGAACTACACAAGAATTCTGACACATAGAGAAGGTAATAACTCACAACTACTGGATTACAACCATATATTGCTCTCCGCCCAGTGATATATAACAGTAAACTGAAGGGATATGGTAAAATGTCTCTCCGGTGATATTCTATATTGAAATGCATCACAAGGTTTCTACGGTCACGCCTGATGTCTTTAACTTTGCAATTTGCGTCGTCGCATGTATTTATCATTTCACCAGAATTCAAGTTGATATATGTAGCAACCCCTAGGCTAGAAATATATAACTTGTTGAGTTTTTCCGACAAAACTGGTTTCAGCACCTTTATAACTTTGTCGTTTTTGTTGTGCATGAAGTAAACAATATCGATATAGATTGTAACAGTCAGGTAGTCCATATCATGCCCTGTTTTGATCGACTCCACTGCTTTTTCAACCATTCTGTCTTCGTCAAAAGTGAAAGGTGTATTGCAACGGAGCTTCAACGGAGCTAATGCCTTAGCAACATGAATGCTTGGAAAAAGCAGATCAGCTTCTGAAAATCTTGTTTGAAAATTGCTTATGAAACTAATATCTTGGGCAGTTATATAATAACCTAACACTATGTTGCATCTGTCCGTATAGGCACACACTTCACTAGGTACATCAATTAAATTCAATTGAAGATTTTCAACAAACAAACTATAATAATTAAGAAAATTCTCTAGCAAAACATTGCAAATATTTTGAAGCATAATAATCGCATCTTCCTTCTCCTTTGGTGAAAATGTCATAGCGTGAAATAAGTTATTTTCCGGTACAAAGTAAGTTGCATTATTCCCATGCTGAATACAGAGTTCAAGCATCTTAAGTCCGGATTTTACGCAAGACAGCAAATTTTCCGGAATCCATTCACTCTCGGGAAGCTCTTCACACATCCAAAAAACAATGTTTTTCATGTGATATGATGATATTTCTTTAAGAATAGTATTATCATCAAAATAATGCTTTTTGACAAGTTTTAACAAAACATAAGACTTAAACTGTGTATCGTTCATGCTCCATATTAATTCTCGTTCAAGTTCAACAAAAGATAGTCTCCACTCTAGGTCAAACTCTGAAGAGGTTTTGTTTCCAGTCGGAACGACATAACAAGAAACTTCTTTTTCAAGTCTGTCAAGTATTTTTTCACTTGGCCAATTATTTCTTCTTTTGCGTGACCTCCACTTTTTGGCTTCTTCTGGCCATGTCTCCATTTCAAAAGCTTGCACATAGTCAACATTCTTGTTTGTTTTCGCTGGACCATTAATCTGAACGGACGAATCTCTAAGATTATCCGCTGGAATTAAATTTGGAGGAATGACATGTCGATTGAACATTTCACTAGACAAGTAGCTAGTTTCGGAATATACTATACTTCTTCTTATCCCGTTGTCAATATAATTGTCTTCACTGGGAGTTTCAAATTCACAGTATTGATCAGGTGAAAGTGTAAGTTTACAATAGCCTGGGTAACATCCTATCCTGTCAACCAAAAAACATACGTTAGTTTTATTTCTAATATTATCATTGTTGACAACCAAATACCGACCAATAACTCCCATTACGTCCGAATCGCTTTGAGGACCCAGCATGGAGCCTTCTGCCCTTCCCCCGCTTGTAATCGCCTTATAATTTTGGAAATGTTCCTCCAAATATTGTCCCATCAATTGTGTCACTTTTCTTTCTTTCCTCATTTGTAGTCCGTATTTTTTTCTAAAACCTTACTAATTCTTAAATACAGAACTGTATTCTTTTCTCCTCGGTATCTATAACGAAGCATTTTCTACTTGTTGATGTTGGTTTGAAATATATAATATATCGATTGATTAGCAGTGTATTAATTGACACTCATGTTACCGTTAACTACTTAATTGATATCAATATAGAAATGTAAAATCCATTCATTTAAATCTATATAGGTCTACCTCTACTATCTATCAATTATAATGATCTGCTTGTTAAACAGCTATATTAATGTAAACGTGCCGTTTGATATATCCAATAACTGGTTTTATGTTACAGTTACAATGTTTAAGACAATGTAATTTTCAACACAGTGATCCCACCTTACAATAAAAAGACAAATGACACAACAAATAATTGTTTTCTAGATTGAAATAAATTGAATTCTTATCTTTCATCACTTGATATTAAAGTTTAGTTATTGAAATAGGTTTGATTACTTACATGTAATTTCAAGACCGATCGCGTAATGTTTATGATTGTAATTAGACATGGTTTGCATCAAAGTTTGAAAAATATAAGTATCTAGTTACAAAGTGAGACTAACATACATTAGATCTACCCAATATATTTAAAGTTATGAATATTTTATTGATGTAGATGTAGAATTGATGTAGCAGTATTTAAAGTATTTGTTGTATTTAGTTAAATTTACATCACAATTTTCTTCTACAGCTATTTATCTTTGTTTATAAAACTATGTGGATAAGTTTGCAGATGTAGTTGCGAAAACGTATCGTTTCCGGAAGTGTCTAAATAACTTACCAGCTATAATATACCTGTATTATGAGAATTATTTTTATGAGGTTTATGTTCCGGAAAATAATATGTCACCGGGATGGGTGTTAAAGCTAAATGTGGGTGATATATTAAAAATGTAAAATCGAAAATAGAAAAATATCGATACCGCAACGACCATGTATTTGCCACTTAATTGGCTTTAAAGCATTAGTGATACCGAGAGACCCAAGTCAAATTACTGAATCTGTTAAAGCGTTTCTGTTGGGTTGTTTCTGAGCATTTCTCATAACCTAGCAATATACATTGATATAGTTTTACTTCTTTAATATGTGTTCTGTGGAAGGCATTTTAATATGTGCGATTATTGTAGATAATCTAGCCAAACCTCTAATTTTTTGTGTGGAAATTCTGGCCAATGACGTTTATGTTTACATTTTCAAGCAAAAATTTTGTGTTTATGCAAACTAGAATATAACAATCTAACAATTACAAGAAATAAATGTACAGGTCGATTTCAAAGAAACACCGAGCACCCAAAACACACAGACAAAGCCATGCATCGCAAAGTAAGTCGGCCAAAAAAAAAAAAGAAAAAAAAAAACCTGTTGTGGAAAGATGCAGACGCTTTGCTACAAAAATGCGACAACAATATGCAAAACAATGGTATGAAACGGGTTTTTAGGTGAAGTGGTAACAATCAAAAATGAATATTCAACAAGGAAAATAACCCTCTAAAACATAGTCTCCCTACACCGAAATCAGGACAGCATTAACAAGGACGTGTACATGCACACAAATTCACAAACACATACACACATACACACCAGAGCGCCAAGATCTTAACTGTTATGAGCACCACTAAGCCAGCTACGACACAAAGTTCACTCCCTCCGTCCGTATTTTGTAGGATATAGGATAAAGAACTGTCATTGTACCATCAGCTCGACCTGGGGCTAGAGGGCGTGGATGGAAGCATGCATTTCCACTACCGTGAATGAACAGGCTCAGTCAAACCGAGACTGCAACAATTTCGTTTTTGTCATGTTGAGTACCTGTAAAGTTTCCATTTTATTCTATTTTACTAGCTGTAACAGTCTTCTAAACAAAGTGAAATAACAATAGATCTTGCTTATAAACAAAAGCTAGAAAGTTGCAATATGATTGCGTCAGTTGTGACCAAACAACCAAAACAAAAATCGGCACAGAATACAACTCGCTATGACGTTTATTAAATATCATCGTTTCGATAATGATTCGGGAATGTTAACACATTTGATTTAATCGCCAGATCTACAGTTATAACAAATTGTCTTTTTATTGTAAAATGATTTTTATAATAATACAATCTTCAGGCAAGAGATAAAAACAAACCAATAGTTTATAATTGCTACTTTATAATTAAAACTGCAGTTGACAATAATGATAATGAAGAATAAAGTGTCGAATGAATTAAAAATCATCAATATATAAATCAATGCTGACAGTAAATGATCGTAGAATTGACTACCGAGATTAAATGTCAGGCTTCAAGTTGCCGGACGTTTAGAAAATAATGCGCCAGACTACCGGACGTGTATCCTATGATATATCTATATATTTATTCTATTATATATCTTTCTATCTTTTTATTCTGCTTAATTTACTTTCCGGGTATTACTAGCAGCTGCGCGTCAGTTCGAGAAAGAGTTAAAAAATAATTGACTATAGTTGTCAAAAGTGATTGAAGTTAAAAGATAATATCACATCATCAGGTGACTTATAAGGCTAAACCACCGCTTCAGCTGTGTAGGAATTGTGATAAGAGTGTAAAAGCAGGTTGCAAGACGACATATGAAAGAAGGCTGTTCCATATCACCGCTGTATAAGGGAAAAAGGAGGTTTGGTCTGGCTAGATAATAGTGGATGCATATGGCGAGTCATTCTCCTTGGGCGCTCAGATTATAACGGCATTGGGGCTTCATCTAAAATATAACAATTTTGTAAAAAGTGATTAATCTTTTCTCAGTTTGTCTGTCTTTTAAGGGCTGCCACCAAGGTTCGTTACTCACAAAGGTTACACTGTGTTGATATGAAATGAGAAAACTTCCTATTATCCTTTGACCTCAAAGTCTGATATTAATCTTTAAGATAGAGGTCTCAGTTTTGTCTCATTACGGGAAGCTTTTGTGTCTGAGTTATGGACCGCAAAAGAAAAGAAACCCTTATGAATTTTGTTCTCTAACTTTGACCTTTGATTAGGGCACAGCGTCACATTATGGGGAATATTTGTGTCAAGTGATATCAAAATCCTTTGATGGATGAAAGAGTTATGGGCCCTACAGAAAAACTCCTATTATCCTTTGACGTCCGAGTGTGACTCTGACCTTTCAGTTCGGGATATGTGAGTTGTGTGTGACACATCATCTAAAATGGGATACATTTGTGCCATGCAATATTAGAATTCCTTCAAGACTGAAACCGGTCAGGAAGAAACATTACTGTCCTTTGGTCTTCAAATGTGACCTCGACCTTTAAGCTAATGGTCTGGGTATTACAATGACACATTGTCTAATTATTGAGAACATTTGTGTCAAATAATATAAAAATTCCTAGATGGTTTGTATAGTTATAGACAGGAAGTAAAAATCCCTGATAACCTTTGAACTTCAAGTATGACCTTGGCTTTTGAGCTAGTTGCCTGGCATTTGAGCTAGTTGCTTGCCCTTTGAGCTAGTTGCCTTTGTCTTGCGCAGGACATATCGTTTAAGCTTTGTGTGAAGTTTTATGAAAAGTCATGACGGATGCAAATTTACAGATCGAACACTTAATCCTACGACCGAACGAAAGGACGGACGGGGTAGACTAACGGCCGGACAAACATTGCCAAATACATATCCATAAACCTTCGGCGGAGGATAATATTTTTAAACAGGAGACATCGCCAGTTGACTTGTGCAAAATGTAAATACTGCTAAAGGATTCGTGAAAACCATTCCGACAAGAACAGCTAGCCCGCCATTTGTTATTTTGCAAATATTTTAAAATTATAAAAATACTTTTGTGAAATTCAGATTTGTGTGTGTGTGGGTGGGGGGGGGGGGGGGGGGGTGAGTAGGGTTAGCGCCGTTTTTCAACACTATTTCAGCTATGTAAAAGCGGGCAGTTATCCTGGATACAAATCTGTTCTCCTCCAGTATCTGCCAACTTCCTTACATGAATCAGAGGTAGTGGATGAATGATTTCAGACACAGTGTCTTTTAACAAATCGTCACGGAGAACATACGCTCTGTTCTTTTTTTCCTGGCAGGCCTTGACAGAAACTTCTTTCAATAGTGTCCGAGAAAGCCCTCAAATTGTAGAATTCGATGTCTCTTACCAAGACGTCGGATCACTGCAGTTTGAATGATTCGAATTCAAATCACACACTTATACGACAGCATATAACACTCAATTAGTTTCATCAACAAAAATCAATAGCCAATATTCAGATCCATTTTTCTGGTCGTATTGGAATTGCCTATTTCTTAGTTTTAGGTGTGACATGTAATAAGAATTTATTTTGTAACTGTTTTTGTTTCTTTAAGTGGGTTCTCTAATACTCTGAATAAAATTCTGTATTTTGCTTAGATGTTACGCACAATGTTTGTATACCAAATGGTAACGTCGAAAACGTCAAAATCTGACGTCAAAAATTACGTTCTTAACGGTAATACAAAAACGTTATCGTAATAGAAACAAAAATGTAAATGACAGTATTTATTAAGATAATTAAGAAAAATTTATGTCTTTGATTGCTGTCTTGTCATGTATACAAATTCTGGCACTTTCCGTTGAAGTCATAATAACTTTCCTAAAGCAAAGAGTTAAATAATGCATTATTATGTAGTGTATTATTTTAAAATATAGAAGTTAAGTGAAAAGAATGTCAATATTTGACAAAATACATGGGATCAGGTTCTTAAAACTATTCTACGTATATGAATGAATATATAACCATAAGCTATAGAAAAAACGCTACATACAATACTGTAACGCAGAGAAAATAAGACGTTACATCAGTTTTGTGACATTTTCACTGGACATTCAATTATAACGAAAAAGCAATCATATATCTAAATATTTATATATCGAGTACAATTTCGGAATTATCTTGAAAATAACATTGTATAAATATTTACATTTGTGAACTATCTATCACGATAAAGTAAATATTCAGGTCTGAAATAGTACATACATCGCCAAAATTTGCAAGACTACGTTATTTTCTACTTTGTGACATTATTACTAGACACAGACTTTTGAAATTTATTCCAACTTCTAACAACGTTTGTAGCATTTAAAATTTTATGCAAGAACATTTAGCCTGCAACAATGAAAAAATGAAAACAAATCTAAAATAAGATAATATAATTTTCATATAATTTTCAAACCCGCTTATCGTTCTAAACTTTTCGCAAAATATCCTATCGTCTACATGTCTAGTCTTGAAGTTATATTGTTTAAGATTTGTTTTGTGCGTATAACGTCAAATATTTTCATTTCCGTCACTGAGTTCATCTGCAGACGGCATTCAGGGTAACGTTATTTGACTTTTTCCCGCGTTAACAAAGGCGTTATTAACAAATTTAAGCAAGCGCCTGTTTGAAATTGTTACCCGTCTACATAACGTTTTTACTCAATATATCACACTTTACTTGGTGTTTTCTAATAAAGTGCAGTGAATTTCTGACTTAAATGTAGTTGAAATTAGACAGATTTTATGTCTCTTTATTTTGATGTATTTGTCATCAGTTTGCGTCGGGTATAACGCCCAATACATCTGAATGTAGACCGTGTGTCATCTAAAATGACAACAAGAGGACCATGATGGTCCTGAATCGCTCACCTCTTCCCACATGACCCAGTTTTGAGTATGACGTCGTTTTTTCTATTATTTGACATAGTGACCTTGTTTTTGAGCTCAGGTGACCCAGTTTTGAACTTGCCTAGATATTATCAAGATAAAAATTCTGACCAATTTTCATGAAGATCCATTGAAAAATATGGTCTCTAGAGAGGTCACAAGGTTTTTCTATTATTTGACCTGTTGACCTAGTTTTCGAAGGTACGTGACCCTGTTTTGAATTTTATCTAGATATCATCAAGGTGAACATTCTCACTAATTTTCATGAAGATCTCATGAAAAATATGGCCTCTAGAGAGGTCACAAGGTTTTTCTATTTTTATACCTACTGGCCTAGTTTTTGACCGCACGTGACCCAGTTTCGAAACTGACCTAGATATCATCAAGTTGAACATTCAGATCAATTTTCATGAAGATCCATTGAAAAATATGGCCTCTAGAGAGGTCAAAAGATTTTAATAATTTTAGACCTACTGACCTAGTTTTTGACCGTAGTTGACCCAGTTTCAAATCTGACCTAGATATCATCAAGATGAACATTCAGACCAACTTTCATACAGATCCCATGAAAGTATGACCTCTAGAGAGGTCACAATGTTTTTATATTATTTGACCTACTGACCTAGTTTTTTATGGCACGTGACCCAGTTTCAAACTTGACCTAGATATTATCAAGGTGAACATTCTGACCAATTTCTATGGAGATCCATTCACAAGTATGGCCTCTAGAGAGGTCACAAGGTTTTTCTATTTTTAGACCTACTGACCTAGTTTTTGACCGCACATGACCCTGTTTCGAACTTGACCTAGACATCATCAAGATGAATATTCAGACCAATTTTCATACAGATCCCATGAAAAATATGGCCTTTAGAGAGGTCACAATGTTTTTCTATTATTTGACCTACTGACCTAGGTTTTGAAGGCAAGTGACCCACTTTCAAACTTGACCTAGATATCATCAAGGTGAACATTTAGACCAACTTTCATACAGATCCCATGAAAAATATGGCCTCTAGAGAGGTCACAAGGTTTTTCTATTATTTGACCTACTGACCTAGTTTTTGAGGGCATGTGACCCACTTTCAAACCTGACTAAGATATCATCAAGGTGAACATTCTGACCAATCTTTATGAAGATCTCATGAAATATATGGCCTCTAGAGAGGTCACAAGGTTTTTCTATTTTTAGACCTACTGACCTAGTTTTTAACCGGACGTGCCCCAGTTTCGAACTTGGCCTAGATATCAACAAGATAAACATTCAGACCAACTTTCATACAGATCCCATGAAAAATATGGCCTTTAGAGAGGTCACAAGGTTTTTCTATTATTTGACCTACTGACCTAGATTTTGAAGACACGTTACCCAGTTTCGAACTTGACCTAGATATCATCAAGGTGAACGTTCTGACCAATTTTCATGAAGATCTTTTGAAATATATGGCCTCTAGAGAGGTCACAATGTTTTTCTATTTTTAGACCTACTGACCTAGTTTTTGAAGGCACGTGACCCAGCTTCAAACTTGACCTAGATATCATCAAGGTAAACATTCTGACCAAATTTCATGAAGATCTTGTGAAATATTTGGCCTCTAGAGAGGTCACAAGGTTTTTCTATTTTTAGACCTACTGACCTAGTTTTTGACGGCACGTGACCCAGTTTCGAACTTGACCTAGATATCATCAAGATAAACACTCTGACCAACTTTCATAGAGATCCCATGAAAAATGTGACCTCTAGAGTGGTCACAAGCAAAAGTTTACGCACGCACGGACGCACGGACGGACGACGGACGACGGACACCGCACGATCACAAAAGCTCACCTTGTCACTTTGTGACAGGTGAGCTAAAAATGTATGAACATCGTGCGTAACGTCTAAATCTTCTCCTTCAGTATTTTTTGTTAGGTTTAACGTCGCACCGACACATTTTCAGCTTTGACGGCGGAGGAAGACCCCAGGTTCCCCTCCGTGCATATCTAATCACGAGCGGGCACCTGGGTAGAACCACCGACCTTCCGTAAATCAGCTGGATGGCTTCCTCATATGAAGAATTCAACACCCTGAGTGAGGCTTGAACCCATATTGGTGAGGGGCAAGTCCTTCAGTAAATGGCTAAGGGTTCTTCTCATTAGACTACATTGCTATCATGTCTAACATGTAGCTCTGAGTCACCTGAAACACCGGTAAAGTGATTTTTAATCCCCTCCAGGAGAGGTGGTGGTGGTTACAATGAGTAACTATACATTTTATTTGATGTCTCTCATTAAGTAAGGCTTTTATTTGGCTATTTTTCTTTTACATGGCTAAAAGAACAATAAAAAGAACAAAAGAGTAGCCACATAAATACCAATATGCGGGAACTGCCGTACGTCCGTATATTACAAATGTGTCCTCTCCATATAACTTCAACCCCTTGAAAGATTTTCATGAATTTCTAGGTCAAATGATCACCTCTTTGTGCAAAACTTATGAGTCAGCCATGTCGGCTCAAGGTCAAGGTCAAGGTCAAGGTCACAACTCAAGGTCGAATTTTAAACTTTCATTATCCATAACTGTGTCGGGGGATATAACTGTCTTTCAGACTGACTTCTTTAAAATGCTTGAATAAAGAAAACATTGAAACGAATCCGGTATTGAATGTGGACTATCACAGTGTTATTGTTAAAATATTAAAACATGTAACCGGGAGGAACATCAGCTTTAAACAATCAATGTCCATCGCTAAAACTTGGGTTCCTCAGGATCCTGGGACACTGTTAATGTTGAGACCTGCATAGAATTAAAACCTCATATAAATAATACACAAAACAAGCAAATATATTGGCTAATATATCGTCAATGATGAAGATAGTAATTTTTGAAATCGTTTAGCAATCAAAATGGTACATGTCGAATTGTGATTTTTTTTTTGACTGAAATCTCTGTTTTTCATTCAGATATGTATGGTTATATCACAAGGAATGCGCTCTCGTGATATAATTCATTTGCGTCTGAAACCCAATCAGTGGCTTTTATTCAACAAAAATACCAATATCTGGCATACAATATTTCTTAATTGATACATGTGCGACTGATCTATTTCTTATTATAATATGTCATGTATATACACTTGATTTAAAAATGACAATAGTAAAACTCCTCTTACTCTAATTTCAGGTTAAGGTGAGACGTTCTACACACATATACAGACACATAGTGTAGATATCAGACTGTCGTCATCTAGCAAACACAACTTTTATAAATGACTAAGCGTTTAATAGTATTTTTGAAATCCAGCAACGCTTGCCTCAACTTCAGAAACAATGAATCATTTAATTTTAAATCATTGATGCTACATGTGGCACTCTGCATGCGTTAGCAGATAATACAAGTTCAACTTTTTCATTGAGTTGTTATGAAAAATGCATGTACCAATGTGGTCAAAAGAAAACCGACTTTTTAAAAAGTTATCAGAATAAGATATCTTTGCGTTACGCCCGAGATAACAAATCTCGCTCTCTCTCGCTCTCTCTCTCTCTCTCTCTCTCTCTATATATATAAAATAAGAATTACTCCCCTTTTTCTGATATATCGATAGAAACTTGCATTACATGTCACCCTGTCTTAACACGTTTTTGCAGTTTTAGTGAGGTGCCGACAGACCAAAATTCTGCTTGGTTTAAATAAATAGGTTGTCCCTTATGCTTTTTAAATATAAACATGTTCGTGTAATAAAAATTGGTGTCGATGCCGATATTCTTCATATTCTTAAAAATGAAATCTCTAGGCTTAAAACATTTGCTTTGCACCCCACTCCATCGTGATCAAAGTTTGATAAACATCAAAACTTGAATTTTTCCAACATCGGTATAATGAACTTAGATTGAATTTATATACTCTAACATGGTAAGATCTACAAATAAGTTAAAGTATTTCAACTCATTTAGATTTGAAGATTGAATGCATTTTCCATTACTGCTCATGAACAGACTAAATCAAACCCAAGTTTGCAATTTTCACTGGTTGTCTTGTTCTCGGTCCTTCCGAGGAATCACTTTCCAGATTTTATTTACTTCACAACAGCGCGCGTTTCGTGCTGTGTGGTGGCCGTAAAAAGTCGCCCCGAATTCATCTCAGTGTTGTGATATTGTCTGGTCCTTCGGGATCAATGATTTCAACTCAATTAAATTAATATTTGAAGATTGAATACTGCTTAAGCCGGTGATAGGAGGCATGGGCAGTGTTGCATTTTACATTAATGCTCATGAACAGACTCAATCAAACCGAGTCTGCAATTTACACTGTTTGCCTTGTTCTCGGGTTTCCGAGGGATCTACTTTTCAGATTATATTTATTTCAATGTTGGTATATTTTCTGGTCCTCCGGGATCATTGATTAAAGAGTGAATACTGCTTAAGCCGGTGCTAGGGGGCGTGGGCAGCAGTGTTGCCTTTTCAATTACTGCTCATGAACATACTCAATCAAACCGAGTCTGCAATTTTCACTGATTGTCTTGTTCTCGGTGCTTCCGAGGGATCTACTTTCCAGATTTTATTTATATGATAAATACTTTCCGTTCATCAAGTGTTCATTATTTATGAAAAATACTTCAAACTTAACGCTTCGTCATGTTTATGCATACATCGTCAATACATCAGCAGACTGTAGAGTTGTGTCAAAAGAGAACAAAATTTTTAAAAATGTTCTTGTGTAAAATCTAAAGATAGCATGTCAAGTTTCTCGAATTAAATTAATTAAAAAAAAAAAACGAAATTGCATTTTTGTAAATCTTGTTTGTCTATTATTTTAGAGGATTAAATCGCGGCGTGTAAACTCACTTTGAGTAAAATACGCGTAATAATACAATAATACGGAACGTCAATGCAGTCGCGTATCAAGAGAGGTAGCACTTATTACCAGTTAAATTAATGTTTGAAATGATATTCTTGATAAAAATCCGGAGGAAAAGATTTCTTAAGTCAAAATCTCCAGCTCGAAATCGAGTTCGATGCTAGGTAAAAAAAGATATCCTAATGCAGGACAGATTAAACTGTCAGCGAAGATGTAAATCGACATGCGCGTTTAGATACAACGTCAATACGCATGTACGGGTACCGACGATGATGCTTTGAGATGCTTCGGATACAGCAACGCTAAAAGCATCAACTATTTTTTAAAAATAGATAAGGTTATCATGAAGTCAGTAAGTGTTTAAAGAGAATTTAAGAACTAAGCTGCACGGCTCTAACCGTTCAAATCTATGAACTGTTAAACTGTTACTTAAAAACACTAGTAAGGCCACACCAAATTGATAAGTTGTTCATCGGATTTTTTTCTGAAAAATTTGAGGCGGCGAGCGAAAAAATAATTTAAATATTTTTTTTGGTTTTTGAGAAAATCAGGAGCGAGCGAAGAGCGAAGAAATATATTTGTCTTCATTTGTCTCTCGACTGACTAATAAAAACCTTAAAATAGAATGTATAGCCCTTTTAAATTAAAAAGTAAGTCCCCAGGGGTTGAGAAAATCTGACATGCAGACGCACAAAAAAGCGAACTCGGGGGAAAAAAGGTAATGACATTGTCATAAAGTACACTGTAATCAAATAATGCATGCTTTTGAAAATGCTGTTAGAAAATATGTAAATTTTAATAAACAACAATGCATAACCTTACACCATACTTATCACATACATATGTGACTTGAATATTTACTGCTTTGAAAATGTAGCATTCTTAGCTAACTTTACAAAGTTTTTGATACATCAAATATCTATGTGAGTGTTACTAGATCTATTAAAGCTTCTGATTTGAAACTTAGAACAGTTATTTACTGTCAAAGTCTACACCAGGAGAAACAATACTCTTAATTCTGAATCTAGACAGAGTTATGCCCCTTTTTAACATAGAATATTTTTAATTAAGTTTTATATAATGACCAATAGCTCTGTACTTTAATAGCTTCTGACTATTATGCCCCTTTTACTGGCAAAGCTCTGATTCAGAAAAGTCGAGCATGATGTCCTATGTACAGCTCTTTTTCTAACTTTAAACTTTCATAACATATTAAATTTGTTGAAACAAAGTCTCAATTAAAGTCTGAAATGGAGATTAACGTGCATTAACATTAATCTACTAAATGACTGGAAAATTTGAAAATCAAAACTGTTCTGAAAACAACTCGTAATGTAAATTCCTTACCCCACCAACTTTCGTATGCAAATGCTGATCATTTGGACATGAAAAAACAGAAAACATAAGTGACATGCATCAATAAGTATTTACCCTTACCAAAATAATGTAGATTGATGTTATCAAACAAATTAGTATGTTTTTCTTCATCGAGTTTTCAATGAAATAAATCGATTTTTGGAGAATGTAATTTGGTAAACATTTGAAGAAAATGGCGTAACTGCATAAAGGGGAAATAACTTTAATGCAACTAAATATAAGTGTTATGATTTATTATAGACGATGTGGCGTAGTATGTATTTATTATTTTGATTAAAATCCATTTGAGAACAATCTGGGACTGGAATTATAAGCATTTATACACTTTTACGTCCGTAAAAAGTAGCGCAATTTTTGGATAGATTTTTTTCAATGGGGCGAGCGCAAGCCAAAAACCAAAAAAAATATTTTTTTTGTGTTTCTGAAAATATACGAGCGGCAAATCCGATGAACAACTTTTTAATTTGGTGAGGCCTAAAACATAGTTTGTGAGTTGAATATTGTATGTTTCGCAAAAATCTCTCAACAAACGTACACAAAAGAGTAATTAATTTATTAGTAATGAATAACAGTTGTTGAGTAAGCCTTACATTAAAATGCATAAATATTTTTAAACATGAAGTATACTTTGGAAAAGATTGCGGTGTTGCCCATGAACGTTCATGTCTTTATATATGTTTAGTTTTCTTGTACACATCATTCAGTTGTATTGCCAGAAAGTACACACCGATGTTAATGACCGAAGGGTGTATAATTAAAGGACTTTGCATAACATTTGTATGCGGCCTCGTTATCCTCAGTCGCATAGTAACCATAGCCTAGTAGGGCAAGATGTAAAAAGTAGTTTCTCTGATGGCTGCTATTCAATACTGTTTTCTCAAACAAACGTTTTTTTTCCTTCGTTGTACCTGAGCTACAAAAGAATTCTGACGCATAGAGAAGGTAATAAATCACAACTACTGGATTACAACCATATATAGCTCCCGCCCAGACATGTAACAGTAAACTGAAGGGATGTGGTCTCTCTCGTGATCTTGAGATGCATCACAAGGTGTTTACGCTCATGCGTGATGTCTAGCATCATTAATCATTGCACCAGAATTCAAGTTGATAAATGTAGCATCCCCTAGGCTAGAAATATATAACTTGTTGAGTTGTTTTCGACAAAACTTGTTTTAGCACCTTTATAACATTATCGTTTTTGTTGTGAATGAAGTAAACGATAGCGATACACATTGTAACAGTCAAGTAGTCCGAAGCATGTCCTGTTTTTTTATCGACTCCACTGCTGCTTCAACCATTCTGTCTTTGTATTGCAATAATTCATGAACTTCAAGGGAGCTAATGCCTGAGCAACATGAATACTTGGAAAAAGCAGATCAGCTTCTGAAAATCTTGTATGAAAATTGCTTATGAAACTACTATCTTGGGCAGTTTCATAATAACCCAACACAATGTTACACCTGTCCGTATATGCAAACACTTCACTAGGTACATCAATAGAATTCAATTGTAGAAGTTTATCAATCAAATCATAACAATTAAGAGATTTCTCTAGCAAACTATTGCAAATATGTTGAAGCATAATAATCCCCTCGTCCTTCTCCTTTGGTGAAAATGTCATAGTGTGAAATAATTTAATTTCCGGTACAAAGTAATTAGCATTATACCCATGCTGAATACAGAGTTCAAGCATCTTCAATCCGGTTTTTACGCAAGACAGCAAATTTTCCGAAATCCATTCATTCTCAGGAAGCTCGTCACACATCCAAAACCAATGCTTTTCATGTGATATGATGACAGCTCTTTAAGAACTGCATTACCTTTAAAACAATTTTCTTTTGACAATTTTCAACAAAAGATTAGAGGTAAGTGTAGATTTCTCGGAAGCACAAAACACCAAAAACACAGCCACAGAGCCACGCATTTGCAAAGTAGGCCCACAAAGAAAAGAAGCTGTAATGGAAAAATATTTCAGACGGGTTGCTTCAAACATCCAACAAGTACATATTAATTTATGCTAAATATAGATGGAGGAGAAGGAAACGGTAAAGGGGGGAGGGACCCGAAGGGGAAGGTTGAACAAGGACGAATATACAAAGGGAATGTCACGTTCCTTAATAACAGTCACACTACAACGTAAACCACGATAGCGCAGACACTCGTGAACTAAAGATAAACATACAACCACGACTAACTAAATAACATAGAAAAACGAACAAGCAAGACATAAGGAAACAGTAGGGCACCGTTATAGACTCACGAGCATAAAAACGCACCCACACAAGTAGAAAAAAAACAATCGTGTACCGTCATAGGATTCCGGCTGCCGAAACAAAGGGGAGCCACGAAAACTTACTCAAAATAAAGGGGGAGGGAATGCAAAAGTAGCGTAAATGCAAGGGAAAGGAGGGACAATAGGGGGAATGAGGAGGAGAAAAAACGCTTACAACAAACAAGAATATATACGCAACAGACAATACAAGACAGACAAAACAATCAGTTGAAAATTGGGCCACCGCCTTGGAACGGTCAGTAACCTATATAAAGGAAACTGGGGGTTTAAACGCGTTAAAGGGAATGCCAACCTCGCACTTACCCTATCTTCCACAAGTTAGACTGCACAATGTAAATGAAATTCCCGCTGAGAAAGGCTCTAACATAGTGCAAAAATTAAAGATAAATAAAGCAAAACATAAAATTAAGGTAAATCTAAGGTATAATTACACCAAAGTACTCAACAACTTGTCTGAAGTCAGAGCATCAAGAGCCTAATTAACACTTAAACTGTGTATCGTCCATGCTCCATATCAATTCCCGTTCAAGTTCAACAAAAGATAGTCTCCACTCAAGGTGAAACTCTGAAGAGGTTTTGTTTCCAGTCGGAACGACATAACAAGAAACTTCTTTTTCAAGTCTGTCAAGTTTTTTTTTCACTTGGCCAATTATTTCTTCTTTTGCGTGACCTCCACTGCTTGGCTTCTTCTGGTCATGTCTCCATTTCAAAAGCTTGCACATAGTCAACATTCTTGTTTGTTTTCGCTGGACCATTAATCTGAACGGATGCGTCTTTAAAATTATCCGCAGGAATTTAATTTGGAGGAATGACATGTCGATTGAACGTTTCACTAGACAAGTATGTAGTTTTGGAATGTACTATACTTCTTCTTATTCCGTTGTCAATATAATTGTCTCCGCTGAGGGTTTCAAATTGACAGTATTGATCAGATGAAAGTGTTAGTTTACAATAGCCTAGGTAACATCCTGTCCTGTCGACCAAAATACATACGGTACTTTCGTTTCTAATATTATCGTTGTTAACAACTAAATCCTGATCAATAACACCCATTACATCCGAGTCGCTATGAGGACCAAGCATGGAGCCTTCTGCTTTCCCTCCACTTGTTATCGATTTTGAATTATTGAAATGTTCCTCCAAATATTGTTCAATCAACTGAGTCACTTTTATTTCTTTCCTATCTTGCAGTCCGTATCTTGATTTTAAAATCTTATTAATTCCTAATGAAAGAATTGTATTCTTTTCTCCTCGGTATCTATAGCAAAGTGATAGGTACGCAAGAGCTATAATTTCTGTTTCTGTTATAATTTCAATCCAGTCTATAATATAACGCTATAACGTTTTCGATCACGAATAGCACACGGATGTGGTCATATTGATAATTTTCAATCTGACTAAAGAACATCTCTAATTCACACTGAAGACGTACTATTGGAAGGCTCGTTCTGTCGGCCCTTCTGCTAGCCAAGCATAGCCTTGCCTTTAACGTTTTGAAAGTGAAAGTAGAAATTTGGAATATCTATATATAGCCTGGGTTTTCCATGTTATAATAATGATTCTTATGCCTTCGTGTTTTGAAAGGTATCATATGTCATAGTACGGACATGGTCACGTAAGGGGAGAATTTGTATCAGTGAGCCGGTTAACTCAAATATACGGACAGATGAACTGAATATGTCATTGTCAGATCTTCCTTTAAAAAATCCAGTACTTTAGTCAGATTGGGCCATTTTATATTTCAAACCGGTTCATTTCTCCACAAATAACTAAGCAGGTAGTTCGACACTTCGTGCATAAAAATGTATAGTAAATTATGTTCATCACATTTTTGAAGAACTAGCTCTTTTCAGTTATGTTGCCACAGAGAGGATGCAAGCAATATGTAAATAAGTTTTTGAATAAACTTTGTCTTTTTAGTTTATTATGTATTTCATTAAATTAAAGATTAATGAGTAGATATAATTATTGCTAATCGATCAATCATTGGTTATTTATCATATAAAAATTGGGTTCTTTTCAAGATACCCCCATTTCCAAAGAAAGGTAGCAACAATAATTATTCTTTGTTAACATTTTGTTGAGGCATTGTGTTTTGGATATTGGCTGACGGTTTTACATTTGTCATATCGCAAAACTTTAATAATCATGGATGAAAACACATATTTTCACACTGGTTATACTGTCAAACCTTAACGAGTACCATAAGTGAATAAAGAAAATGTCTTTGAACGTTTGAAGACCTAAGATCTCAGTGCGTGATTTTTTATAAAAGCATAAGCAACAACATTTTATTTGTTTCAACACTGACTTAAATATACACTAATGAAATGCAAAAATATTAAAAAATGATTGAAAATTCGGGGGATTATTTTCGATAGTGAATGAACGAACTTTTCGTTGATTGTTGCCACTATCAGTTGAATACTTTGAAAGCGTGATATATATATAGAAAGGATTTAGCAGATTTATGTACAGAAAAGGACGATGGTGTCAATTTCACCACGATATGTATTTTCTCTAGTAGGACTTTCTTCAGTAATGCCAAAAGCGTAAACGAACACGTGCATTTTAGTGCACATGCCCTGCACTTGCAAAATATGCTATTTTGGTCGAAATGCAGAATGCCCACATTATATAAAAGGACATTTGCCACCACAAATATTGTTTTCTAGATTAAGATGATTCATTATTTTCATAATTTGATATTTGCGTTCAGTTATTAAAATAGGTGTGATTACTATTCACTGATATCAAGGCACAAAGAGCCTACCTTTTATGGGCACGACTAAGCAAGCTGTGAGACAAAATTCCAATCCCTTCGTCCGTCTTTTGTAAGATTTAGGATAAAAATATCACGTAGTCTTACTATTTAGTAGCATCGCACCATTAAACAGAGAAGCGTAGCGACTAACTATGTTTGTTATAATCGTTTTTTTAAAACTTTACTAAAATGGCTAAATCTTCAATAGAAACAACCCTAGCTATCATTTTATAAATTTATTTTAGGGATTTATATGTTTTTGTCATCATTATTAGAGATTTTTTGAAGTATGTTTATGAATGGTATTGTGTCATTTGTTAAAAGCACGTAAAATAGTGTTACAGAAAAGTGTTGAAAGTTAGCGCAAAATAGGAATGACATTCCGCATTACTGTCTCAAATATATAAGTTCGATCTTCAGCAAGGCAAAAAGCCTCTTCTTTGAGAAGCCGTACCATATCAGCTACATTTGGTTTCAAATATGTTCTGATTAATAATGAGCTGGTGGTAGGATATGAGCCAACATGATTCGATCACGATACTTAAGCCCAGAACAAATTTGTCTCTGATTGCTTTATTTTCATCCCAACAAACAATTTCGCTTTTCATGGGGATGTCTCTAAATTGTTTTAAAATTGTAGGTTGTGTAAATGTTGAGTTCTGCTCAACTCTGTGCTAGAAGGCGTGGACTGTAGCATGCATTTCAACTACCGTCCATTAACAGGGTCAATTAAGCCGAGCCTGCGTTTCTGTCGTGATGAGAGACCTATGGAGTTTCCACTTTGACTAGCTGTAGCATTCTTATAAACAAAATGAAATATCAAAAGATCTTTCTTATGGACAAATTTAGAAAGTTGCAATATGACTTAACTGCGTTAGTTGTGACCAAACAACCAAATCAAAAACCATCGGATGTCTAGAAAACATAAGCGTCAGACTACCAGCCAATGACATGTAAATCTATCTATTTGATTATGCATGATTCCACTTCCAGGTATTACTAGCAGCTGCGCATCAGAGCGAGAAAAGTTTAACAGATAATTGACTATAGTTGTCAGAAATGATAAAAGTTAAAAGATGACAGCACGTCATATGTGAGTTAAAAGATAAAAACACTGCTTCAGCTATCTAGGGATTGTCAAAAGAGTGTAAAATAAGGCTGAAAGACGACATGTGAACGGGGGCTGTTCCATATCACCTGTATCTCCACTGTATAAGGGGAAAAGGGGGTTTGGTTTGTCTATATGAGAGGGAATGCATATTGCGAGTCCTTCTCCTTTGGGCGCTCAAGTTATGACGGCAGTGGGACTTCAACCAAAGTGTTAACAATTTTGCAAAAAATGATTAGCGTTTTTTCTCAGTTCGTCTGTCTTTTAAGGGCTGCCACCAAATTTCGTTACTCACAAAAGTTTCAATGTGCTGATATGAATAATTGTTCTTAACTCTGCGGACAGCTCTACGTTGGACATTTTCTTTTTTATAAATATTATACTTGGAGTTCTATTAGAGTCAAATGTTATAGTTTTATTATAGTCAGATGTTATTATTTTCATATGTAATTAAAAGAGAGGTCATGTGAGATAAAAGGCCTACATATTTTGCATCCTGAACTGTTTCTAGAATATGACCAAGGAGTACATAGTTTAACTTATAATATCGTTTTAATACATATAGAAGCAAGCCAAAAGTGGTATGTTCAAAGACTAAAAGACAGTAATTAGATAAAAAAAAAGTGTGCAGGCCGGTGACATTTACAGTTAGCTTTTCATCATAAATATTTTAATTCTCTGCATTGATTGAGGCCACAACACAGCTTTTTATGTAATCGAAAAATAAAAGTTTGTAAACATTGTGAATTAAATGTCTCTCAATTTAATTTATTGGTGGGTGCTAGGGTATTTATATATATACAGTCAATCCCGGCTGCAGAACCTCCCTTGGGGACTGAAAAATGCCGGTATTTGTGAAAACATATATTTTCTCATGACAGGTGACGTGTGACCATAGTAAGCAGGTTATATTTTTTGGAGGCTGTCTACAGTACGGGTCTGACTGCATAAGGGAGTTCATCGGTTCTAAGACAAAGGTGAATGTACCAAGTAATATAGCAAAAACAAAACAAAATTATGTGGGATAAGGCCGTGACATTATTGTAAATTTTCAAATGAAAATTATGGCATTTTGTAAATATATAGCATGGTATATATGAAAATGATGAGAAAACATGAAAGACAAAGCTCCAGCTAAAATGCCTGGAAGCAACATAGCAGCGCGAAGGTGCAGAAAACTATGAAAATAAGAGCAGAACATACCAGACCTAATAGGAAATTGTAGGTTCTAGTACTTCGCACTAATGAGAAACGAGGCAAAGATGCTCTCACCGATCTCTATGATATAAGATGATAACTATAGATTTCAACGAATGTAATGCATTTTAGATTTTAGTACTAATAAGATTTACAATATGCCATACCGAAATGCACATTACGTGTATTGAGGGCCACTTAACATTTTATGAAAATAAAATTCGCCAAAACGAGGTATGCAGTGAATACACGTTTACTCAATAGGTACAGCAGGTCATTGACAAACAGTTAAAGTCTAGAGCTAGAAATTACCTTTTGCTATGTACCTTAATTTTTAAGATGTATCAAAATCTATGAAACTCGCTGCATATTTTACATATTGTATATCTTTAAATATTACAATGTCATTCAGGTACATGTACATATTATCTAATAGTTCGATTAGGGTCACTATGAAACATTTTGCTGAGGTTTCAGTCAAAATGTATTATCTATTTATTTTGAACGAACATCAGACGAACGGACGGACGGGCGGACGAATAAAAAACCAATAGCCATAAGACTTTCAGTTAGAACAGTCTTACTGCCACTGACTTGTTACGTCATAAACAGAATATTTTGAACAGTTTCCTGTGACGTTTTCTTTGCATTCATATTATTGAAATTATTATTCATATCATTATTGTTATTATAATTATTATTATTATTATTATTATTATTATTATTATTAACATTATTCTCATAATTGATTCAATTCTGTTTAACACCTATTTTCGATATTTCTTGATTATTTCGTTTTCCATATCAATGCATTTTTATAACTTACTCTTTTACATGCAGGCAGTTAAGTAATGCATGCAACGGACCTAGATAAATCGGATCTAATAAAATTAACGAGGTACAGCAGTTACCTTTCAACACAAGGTGCCCCAATAGCTGCCGATCCCGACCATGCCACGCCGCTCCTATAGCTAAACTGTTTAAAGACATTAGGAGAATAGCCGGTTGACGACATTAGTTTTCTGCAGCCCCTTGCAACGGACCTAGATAAATCGGATCTAATAAAATTAACCAGGTACAGCAGTTACCTTTCAACACAAGGTGCCACAATAGCTGCCGATCCCGACCATGCCACGCCTCTCCTATAGCTAAACTGTTTAAAGACATTAGGAGAATAGCCGGTTGACGACATTAGTTTTCTGCAGCCCCTTATACCAGAGACTGACCGTGTTAATGCTGGTGTTGCTGACGTAATGGATTATCCGCATCAAAGCGTACAGGCTAGAACTGCGTCAATTTTCCTATGTGCAGTCTCTACGAACACTTCAACCATCTGATTGAAATACTGTTGAAAACGGCATGGAACCAATTAATTGTATGTCGCTCTTTTCTCATCGGATCTGTTTAGCTGTAACTAGACTATGCAGCATTTGAAGCAAGATATTTAAAGTATGATTTTGACAATTGGTAAGAAACAACCAAATGTATATTTCTATTTGATTTAATGACATAATAATTTGTATTTTTTTTTAAAATTATATTAGGCTACAAAGCAAAATTGTTTGATTAATCCCAGCGATACCAAACCATGTTACAAAATATTTCCGCAACAATGTACGTTAAAAATGCATAAACCTCAATACACCTCGGGTGAAACCAGTACATGCATATTGTACATATGATTAAAATCCATAAATAATAATGACCGAGAATAATGTACAGGAACTAACGTACTGTAATTTTGCGCATGTACATGCAAACAAAAAAAAAACAAAAACAAAAAAAAAAAGAAAAACGCTCGACCACACCTATGTTTTACCTGTGAGTGTTTGTCAGCTCACTATGTCTGTTAATTTTATTTATTGGGGCCTCCGTGGCCGAGTGGTTAGAGTCGTTGACTTCAAACCATTTGCCCCTCATCGATGTGGGTTCGAAACCTCATTTGGGGCGTAGAATTCTTCACGTGAGGAAGCCATCCAGCTGGCTTACGGAAGGTCGGTGGTTCCACCCAGGTGCCCGCTCGTGATGAAATTGTGCACGGAGGGGTCTTCCTCCACCATTAAAGCTGGAAAGTCGCCATATGACCTAAAATTGTGTCGGTGCGACGTTAAACCCAACATAAATAAATAAAATATATATTTTTTTTTATAACTAAAATTCACTTCAGACTGATTCAGTCAGTGATTGAATAAAACCAAATAACCAATATCTTGCTGATTGTATGACGAACACGTGTCTCCATTACTTTCCAGAGGACATATTCAAATGCCGTATAAACAGAAAGTTCAGCAATCAAAATTATAAGCACAGACATCTAAAGAAAATATATAATGTATACTCATCTCAATTGTGAATTCTCAAAATAGTAGCGCTGCAGTTTTCCGTAGTAATCTTCTTTACGTTTTTGTAAACGATCTGTCCTCTACGGATTTCCGATAAAGAATGTACTTGTCACTGCACTAAATTTGCCCATGAAAATCCCGTGGGATTAAAACTTGTCAGACTAGTATTTGAACTGATACGACTATAAATACAAATACAGGTGCGGATTAGCAGTGAGGCGTTATGTTAGACAAGACGATACCCACCAAAATTAAAACAATTTATTTCATAAGAGAACATAAATTTACATATTCTTCTAAACAAAGAGAATAAAACCTAAACCATTAAATGTAACAGTACATTAATTTAACTAAATAGAATGACTCTGGTCAGCTTTAATAATATCATTCTTCTATAATTCTGTTTCAGTTATGAAAACAAAACATAATAATTCTTTAAAGTTTGATACATATCTGTTACTTTTCTAAACGACATAGCCTATATGTAATGAGGCAGACAGGGAAAACCCCTATAGAACTTTGGCCTCCAAATGGGATCTTCAAGTTTAAGTTAGGGATCTGGGTGTGGCACATGACACATCGACTCATTATGGAAAACCAATATGTCAAAAACTATTAGCATCTCTTGAAGGATGACAGAAAATGAGAAAACTTCCTTTTATCCCTTGACCTCCAAATTTGAAATTAATCTTTAAGATAAAGGTCTAAGTATTGTCTCATTACGGGAAGCATTTATGCATTTACGCCTGAGTTATGGGCTGCAAAAGAAAAGAAACCCTATTGAAATTTTTATCTCGAAATCTAACTGTGACTTTTGTGTAGGGTGCTTGACACAGCGTCACATTAAGGGGAATATTTGTGTAAAAATGCTTTGATGGATGAAAGAGGGATGGGCCATACGGAAAAAACCCTCCTATTATCCTTTGACATCTGAATATCACTTTGAACTTTCAGTTCGTCATATGTGTGTTGTGCGTGATACATCATCTAAAATAGGATAAATTTATGCCGTGAAATATTAGAATTCGTTCAAGACTGAAACCGGTCAGGAAGAAACAATACTGTCCTTTGGTCTTCAAAAGTGACCGCGACCTTTAAGCTAGTGGTCTGAGTATTACAACAAATTACAATAAATCCAACAACAAATTAAATCTGTTACCTCTTTCAGTAGATTAAATACGGCAATAGCACCATATCACTAGGTCACACTCAATGCGGTCATCCCTATTATTAGTAACAAACACTCCTGGCAGAGAGATTTTCCATCCGATGTGTAAATTTGTTGCCATAATTAGAGGGTCGCAATGGGGTTTGTTTTCACATATTAACCATGCATTTGAAGGTAACGATAATATTTGGTTGTTTACATTTAAATTTGCTGATATATGTCTATCTGGTGAATGTACATATGTTATGTTCAGGAGGAAATAAAATAATCAATTAATCATCCTCGGGTTTAGTATTGTGTAACCCATGGATTCCCCCCAATTGAGAAAGAATAGTTTAACGTCAGAGGTTATTTCTAAGGTCACGGAGTTTTATTGGCCGGCTTGTAATGACAACAGCTTTCGGTATCAGTAGCTCAGTCAAGTGTGACTTATTAAACTGTAATATTCCTTCTCAAGAGAAGGAATAAATTCCTAGATGATTTGTTTAGTTATAGACAGGAAAAAAACCCAGATAACCTTTGACTTCCAAGTATCACTTTGGCCTTTGAGCTAGTTGCCTGGGTATCGCGCAGGACATGTCGTCTCATTATGTTTAAGATTCGTGTGAAGTATTTAAAACTCCTTTGACGGATGCAAATTGACACACCGAACACTTAATCGGGACGAATGAACATTCGAACGAAAGGACGGACGGATGGAGTAACGGCCGAACAGACATTGCCAAAAACATCCCTAAATCTTCGGCGGAGGATAATAATTTTTGAACAGTATCGGACACTTTGAGTTAATGGATACAATATGAATATGATAGCAGGAGCGCTGGAGGTATGTTTTCAATGGATTTATTAGTCCCCGCCACGGGTGGTGAGTGCTATAGGAATGGTCTCCGTCCGACCTTTCATCTTCCGTCCTTCCGTAACATTTGGTGTCCGCTCTGTATCTCCTAAACCCCTTAAAAGATTTTCATGAAACTTGGGTCAATTGATCACCTAATCAAGCCGATGTGCACAACTTATGAAAAGGCCATGTCGGCTCAAGGTCAAGGTCTCAAACTCAAATGTTTGAGCCTTCCATTTCGTGTCCATGCTGTATCTCCTAAAACCCTAAGGCTTGATGGATAATCGTGGAACTTGGGTCAAATGATCACCTAATCAAAACGATGTGCAGAAGCTATGAGTCAGCCATGTTGGCTAAAGGTCAAGGTCACAAGTCAAGGTCAAAGGTTAGAACCTTCATTTCGTGTCCGCCCTGTATCTCCTAAACCCTTTGAAGGATAATCATCATGAAACTAGGGTCAAATGATCACCTAATCAAGACGATGTGCAGACACCCATGAGTCAGCCATGTTGGCAGAAGGTCCAGGTCACAACTCAAGGTCAGAGGTTTGAGTCACTAACCATACCAGCGGCGGGGGATATAGCTTTCTCTTGACTGAACAATTTAACAGAATTATTTCGAAGAATTTCGCAATCTGACATTGTTGTCAGAACCGACATAGTTATACAGAAACAGTTTATTTAAAATCTATATAAGAGTAGTCTTTCACCTTTTTAACCTTTGATATTGTGATATACAGGTCCGTCCCAAAACCTAACCACGTAGCGGTATGTCTCATAATTTTTCGCATACTTATTTGCCTAAATCAGGATATATGTTTTGCAAAAGAAACATAAACTTGCTTTAGCGATCACGGTAGATCAATATAAGTGGTACGGCAAATATAGAATTTAGGATTAATAAATTATGTTATATATATATATATATATATATATATATATATATATATATATATATATATATATATATATATAAAAGTCATTTTCAAATGATTTATCACTGTAAGATATCTGAAGAAATCCAGTGTATTTTGCTAATATGATATATGTCCTTCTACGTGATCATAATTTTACCGACATAGGGGTTTGTGAAAATTATGATACAAATCGCTATAAAATTTAACTTGGAGACGGATAGCACCTATGTAGTTAAGTTCCTTCCAACCGTCAAACCAAAGAGAAATAAAAGTACTTCAAACAGGAAAATCTTTTCATATGATAAAAGTTAAATTGTAAAATATTATAACTTCTTCGTTTCATTTCCGCAAAGTTTGAAGTTTCTTTTTTTATTCGCAATTTGTCAGTGGAATATTTCTTTATACATACATTCGAGGTAGTCGAATACAGTAACAGAAACGACCTGATAAACATATTTCATGAGATTATTCAAATTCGCGGCTATCAGTCAGTTTAAATTTACTTTAGACCCAGTTAAAATGTTAAGTGTTTGTTGCGGTCATGTATCTTAGTTAAAAACTAGGTCCTGCTAGTTCTATTTCTCTTATCTGTCAAAATTGAGTACATAATATGAAACAATGTTGATAATAACTTGTAATACACTCCTCAATAAAAATACTCTACTTTAATTAATTTATAAAGCACAAATCTAGCGTCGAGTAAAATGTTATTGTAGGCGAAACCTAGCACTAAGTAAGCATAACATATAAGAGTTTCTAGGCTAAATATACGATATTGTGGTAACTATCTAAGCTTTTGCTGATATCCTATTACACTATTTCTTTATTCCAAATTCGTTTGATTGTTTTTAAGAAAGCATCTCCCATCTTGCATTTGTATATAGCGGCCTCCCTGGCCGAGTGGTTAATGTCGCTGACTTCAAATCACTTGCACCACGCTGATGTTGGTTCGAGTCCAAGGGGGTGCAGAATTCTTCTTGTGAGAAAGCCTTCCAGCTAGCGTTAAAAAGTCGGTGTCTCTACCCAGGTTCCCGCCCTTGATAAAAAAATGCCCGGCCGATCATCTGGGGCCATCCTCCGCCATCAAAAGCTAGAAAGTCGCCTATAATTGTATCGTAGTGACGTTAAACCCCTACAAAAAACTAAATACTTTTAGTGATAACGTGATGTAAAATCGGAGCGCTAATAACTTGGTAGAGTATAGTTAAAGACGAAGTTTTATTAATCTTTCAACATGGCGTATATTGTGTTTGCGTTTATGGTAAGCATTTTCATTTTTGTTCACAGGATAAAGTTCCGTACTTATTTAAAGAAATTGCATCTCTACTGAGTAAAACCTAATGATCTACGACCGCACCATACATATCATGGCTTACATGACACGAATTACTGTCGATTTTCGTTAATATTTCCCTATTCATAGATATTGTTCTTAGTCACACTGGAACATATCAAATGTTTTTGAAAAATGAAATATGGAAATTTTCAAGATATAATTTACAAAATCCTGCAATAACAACCAATTGTAACATTTTGATACCGTTTATATTCTATGTACATGGTGGTTGTATTCGCAAACAAGAGTGCCAGGATGTCACAATATACGCCCGTCACAGCAAATTTCTTTACTCTAGCACCTGTATTTGCAAATGGAATTTTAATTTTGTGGTTGTTTAGTAATCATTGTAAGTCATTTGTTTTTCTAAGTCCACAAAAAAACTCCTTATCAGGTAGAGATACATTAAAATACACCTAAAATTTGAAAGTAACATCTATGTTGTACCACAGAAAAGTGGTCTTGTTTTTTCCCTACGGTCAATTATAAAAAAAGTTACAATATAAGTTATTTATAGTAATAACTAAGGGAAGATAATCTTAAAAAAATAAAAAAAAAAAATCCAAAAAAAAATTGTAAGTCCACACAAAAATCTTTACCGGGTAGAGATTGGTCAAAATACACCTCATAATTGGATGTACATAGAATGCATGTTGTACTACAGAAAAGTGGTCTCGATTTTTCCCTACGACTAGTAATGAAAAAGTTACAATATAAGCTATTTATAGTAACAACAAAGGGAAGTAATTCTAAAGAAAGGAACTGCGCATGACACTTCGTCTCATGATGGTGTATAATTGTGCCAAGTTACATCAAAATCCCTCCATGCATGAAGAAGAAATGCTTCGGACAAAGTCATTCTTTTATCTGACCTTTGGCCTCTAAGTGTGACCTTGACCTTTGACCTAGGGACCTGGTTCTTGCGCATGACACTCCGCCTCGTGGTGGTGAACATTTGTGCAAAGTTATATCAAAATCCCTCTATGCATGAAGAAGAAATGCTCCGGACAAGGTTTTCATTCTTGTATCCGTTGACCTCTAAGTGTGACCTTGACCTTAGACCTAGGGACCTGGTTCTTGCGCATGACACTCCGCCTCGTGGTGATGAACATTTGTGCCAAGTTATATCAAAATCCCTCCATGCATGAAGAAGATATGCTCCGGACAAAGTTTTCTTTCTTGTATCCTTTGACCTCTAAGTGTGACCTTGACCTTAGACCTAGGGACCTGGTTCTTGCGCATGACACTCCACCTCATGATGATGAACAATTGTGCCAACTTTCATCAAAATCCCTCCATGCATGAAGAAGATATGCTCCGGACAAAGTCATTCTTGAATTTGACCTTTGACCTCTAAGTGTGACCTTGACCTTAGACCTAGGGACCTGGTTTTTGCGCATGACACTGCGTCTTATGATGGTGAACAACTGTGCCAAGTTTCATCAAAATCCCTTCATGCATGTAGAAGATATGCTCCGGACAAAGTCTGTGGACGCCGCTCGCCCGCCAGGGGCGTTCCCATAATACGTCCCGTTTTTCAAACGGGCGTATAAAAAGAGACACCAGAAACCATGTCTATAACGTCTATATTTTCGCGCATGACAAAAATATGTCGTTCAATAGTGTTCTTGGTGAAGAAGTTGCTTGATACTAGTGTATAAAAAGTTTGAATTCACATGATTTTTTTTAAAATTAATATTAACAAAATTTCTTCCGACGGTACATAACGCATTCTTTACTTATACTAGTTTACCACATAGCATGTAACAGACTTTTTCTTGGGTGAATGTTACACTTTTGGCTTCGAGAAATTCGAGCTTTCGACGAACATTATCAAACAAAAATATATGACTTGTGACAAAGTTTGTAAATGCCAAATACATTTTATTAAATTCATGTCCTGTTTGGGAATGCAGCTTTCTGACAGGACATTGGAATTTACAATGGAGAAAATAGTGTACCACTTATTACAGATCTGTTATAATATTAAAATGAAGGAGAGAGAGACTTTATGTTTAGCCTTTCTCCAGACACGCAGTCTCACGTTATCTGGATGATATTCTTAATTTCGATAATTCGATTTCTTTGCTCAAATGATTGCTATCTTTTATATCAGGGAGCTCAGGTTTAAAAAAGTAAAATGTACGGACTTTGTTGCTTGCTATCAGGTTCTATATCCCTCTATTACTGATAATATGATACACTAAAACTTATGATAAGAGAGATGATTGTAATTTTAGTATTGCTAATTTCCCTGGTAATTTGGCGCCGACAAGACATATCTGTCGTGTTTTCGTGTTGGCGGGTATAAATATGTCGTGTCGGCGCCCTTTATTTATCGTGTTTTCGTGTCGGCGGGGCAAAAACACGACAATACGAAAACTCGACAAATTATGTATTTGTTGTCGTGTTTTCGCCCCGCCGACACGACAACACGAAAACACGACAAATTCTTTTAAAAAATATCTTATAAAATCTAGAGTAATACGAAATGTATGTATAACGGACCCGGTTCCAGAAGTTCGGAAAATGTACGGAAGGGGGTAACCCCTCATGTTAGGTGGGTCAGGGCGTTTCTGCCTTTAAATGTTTGAAATAAATGTAAAAAACGTTGGACTCTGCTGCATTTTTGAGCCCAAATTTTGAAGTACGGGGGTTGGGTATTTCGTGTGAATAAGTTAATCTTCATTGAGGCCCACGCATATACGTAATTAGTTTTCTATTCGTACAGGCTCGTGTCCTGGGTCGGGGCCGATGGCCGTGCCCCCCCCCCCCTCCCACCCAACCCCAAACCACAAAGTGACCTGTACTCGTCATAGTTGCACCCAAGCCAACTATTTTAGCAATGAATAATACTTTTTTCACAATTTACACCCAAAAATGCAACAGATGCCCGTGAGGATACCCTCTGACCCCCTGAATAGGAGGGCATGACCCCCTAACGTATCTAAAATTTTGGGGAAAAAGTGCAGCAGGGACCACCATTTCATACCTATATTTCAAAAATGGTAAAGGAAAGACCCTATGATTCCACTGTCAGGAGAGGTTTAATCTCCGTACCTTAAAATTTGCAGCAGAGGCCTCCATTTTATATATGTATTTCAAATATTTGAAGGCACCTAACATGTGGGTTTACCCCCTTCCGTACCTAACCCTACTTTGCTCGCCGATGCCGCCTTCATTCTTTAACTTTAAAAATGGCTAAAAGTATATGGGTCACCAGGCTAAATTTTATGTTAAGACCGCCTGAATACAACAGCTGTTTGGACGAAAAATGGCGCGAACCTAACCAAATTGATAACATGTATATCTGCTAGAAGTTAAAAAAAAGTTTTTGAAAACTTAATTCTTTCTATAACTGAATACTAAATAATCTGAGTGGAGATATTGTATTATCAATACAAAGTTAATTGTCCAGCATTACATGAACAACACTGTTTTTGTACTAAAATGCGCCGTCAAAACACAGCCACAAAAATGGCAAGATACATGTCGGGCATGATTCATGTCAATTCAACATAAACCAGTATCAACATTTGATTACTGATAAAAACAAGGAAGAATATCCAACAGGGTACTTATTTAAAAATGTTATTTTATTCAAGATTATTCTTATTTAAGATTGTCAGTCACATGTTTCAACAAATGTTGACTTCACTTCAATTTTCCATAGATAGTGTCGGCTGCGCAGAAAAATGCGCATAAAAGACTATAGGAATTCCTTTAAACGTCGAGTTTTCGCGTAAAATTTGTCGTGTTTTCGTGTTTTTGCCCCGCCGACACGAAAACACGAAAACTCGACAAATTAGGTTTTTGTCGAGTTTTCGTTTCTTCGTGTTGTCGTGTTTTCGCCTTGCCAACACGAAAACACGAAATGGCAGAAATAAGCCACCATATTCACCAGGGCTACCTTTATCATGAAGTGCAAAGTTTATCAAAACCTGACTTTAATAGGCACGTTATTTACAAACTTCGTAAGACTGCAGGTCATAGGTAATGTGTGTACGTGATTTACCTGGCAGGGATAACTTTTGTTACATTATCCTTCAACCTTTAATCATGGTGGGAGTGAATTAGTGCAATCAAACGTTTTAGACTCTCAGTGGTGTTTTTGCTGCTGACCTTGTTATCTAATTATAATACTTACTTACTAGCATTTATGAGCGACCTGTCGCTTTTATTTTTAGATTTGGATTTTCCAGACTGTTCCATTTATCAAATAAGGGTTTGAAAGATATTTGACTTATTTAAAACTATATATATATTTCAAATAATGTACAGACTGAAATTGCCTCGGTAGCTCAGTTGGCAGATTTGAGGAATCTTGCTAGTGATTTAACTTTTGCGATTAAGAGGCTGTGGGTTCGAATCCCACAAAGGGCGAATTGTTTTATAATTGAATTTGTTTTATTTATATTTTTCACTTTTTTTTTTCATTTTATTTCATCATTTCAATTTCATTTTTTAATTTCATTTATACAATTTCAGTATATTCAATACATTTCAAACACACGCGTCCAATGGAGCATCCTCACACTCGCTGGCGGTGTCGGTTTCCTCCGAATCAGTGTCATCAGCTAGTTGAATAATTCACGATCAAGATTTTTTTGTTGGATTTAACGTCGTACCGACACATGATAGGTCATATGGCGACTTTCCAGCTTTAATGGTGGAGGAAGACCCCAGGTGCCCCTCCGTGCATATTTAAAGAATATATTTGAAAAAAACCTATGTTATATGCGGAAATAGCAAAATGATACAAATAATGCAATTCAAATACATATGTAACATTATCATCATTTTAAAATGTATGTTAGCAAAATATAAAATGGAAAAAAGGGAAAAAATGAATATTGATCTCCGTTGGAATTCGAACTCGCAAAAGTTAGATTCTAGAGCAGTCACGCTTACCACTGCACCACGGCGTTTAATTGTCGACGGAGGCAGTCATTTAGATATTTATTATAAAAATAAGTTATAAAAATGTAGGGTACCCCTTTGCTGAAGTCGTTTATTGCAGTAACCTTTCAAATCTATTAATAAAAGCGACAGGTCACTCCTAAATGCTAGTACACTGATGTGGTTTTGGTTTGGATGGCTACTTTCTGGAAATGTAGTTATTTCTTTTGAATCCATGTCCTTGTTTTATGAGCTTGATATAGGCAGTTTCAAAAATGCACTATTATTGAAACAACTTTCAGTCGAAACAATTGCGTTTATAACGTTGAGTTTATAATAGGCAATCAAATGGTTCAAGCCTGTATTGTAAATATGGCTATTGTTAAAGACGTTAACAACTAACTATATATCCATTGTTTTCAAACCGTTCGATGACAATAGAAACTGTTCTTATAAAGTACATTGTACTTATATATCTTCATATTATAAAGGCAAACGTAATTGTTGATTGCTTTCCAATTTAGTGAGGCTCTGCGTTAGCCTTTGTTTATCTGTAAACTCTGAAACACATGTATGTAAATAATTGTTTCATATAAAAATATAGCTTTCTCTTTCATTTCTATTTCAGGCTGCATGTGTCTTCAGAACCGTTAATACAGAATGCCAGTCAAGTAAGCGATTGCATTATCTTAGACGCAGCGTTCACTACTAAAGTAAAGGGTCTTTTCCTTCGTTTAGGCAGCTCTTGACAAAAAGAAATTAAAGACATTAATCTATCTGCACTACGCTGTCCGTTCCGTCTTAATCAAAGATAAAATACGTTGGAATTGTCCACCTTTAATCGGTTAGGGGTCAAATTGTATAATTGTTATTCGTGTGTGTGGTTTTCCTTTACTTGTTTACTGTAAATGCGTTCGACATTTTTGTAATTTGCTTAAGAACAATATTGTCCACCTCTATTACGAATTTAACCACCTGGACGTAAGGGCGAGTGTAGTAATTCAGAATAACATTCCAGTCTTGGAGAAGGGCTACTAATTTTGTTAATAACATGCTTGTTTCTTGCCCTATGGTCTTACATGTATATGTGCTTGATTGGATTCATTTCCGGTTAGCAAGCCGGTCCGTGAATAAAATTGACTTTATGCCTGGAGAGATAATTTTGCCGAAATATGACCTGCAGAAATAACAGTGTTGTATTATCGTGCATCGGTTTCTAGGGATGACCACTGGGCGGGAAACGGATTTAATATAACTTGTGGCATTTAGATTTTAAGAAATGATGATAAGAACTGTTTTTCGTCTCCCATTCCAACACTATCCCACTATTTTCCTATCCAAAACCATAACACTAACCCCACTTAATATATTTTGCTTCAAGAGACACTTATCAGTTTTGCGGACAAATATCCGATAGAATGAAAACAAAGCACGCAAGTGGAGTTGGAAAGACATACCAAATAAACAGTGTACTGTAAAAGCAGACATGTTGTCGAGGGTTTAATTTCGGTAAATTCGCCAGGTCTCTCACCTCGCCACAGTAAACCTTGCGTAAATATTAAATATTAGAGATTTAACAATTTGTTCGCACAACTGTCTCGTAAAACACAAAATAATTATCTTTTACAGTAACTATTCCTCTGATTGAGTAATATGTGATATTTTGTTTAATAAAACTCACAGAAATTATTTTGTTCAATGTAACTTTGCATTTCTCATTGTACAGAAATTGTTATTAACTTGCAGGTACTGTAGGGAAAGAATTCGTCTTTGGAATATTAGACACGATCGGGGATTGTTGCCATGAAGTAGATCAAAATATCGTTGCTCTAGATATCACTAACGCCTCACCAAACGACACACACGTACGGCTGCAGATACCCTACTTCAGTAACGATACGAATTTCAACGTTCCGGTGGGAAGAGAACGATAATACTAAATCCCAATATACAAAATCACGGAACCTTTGTCGGGAAGCGTGGTATAAAGATTTCTTCAAACAACGACATAACCGTTCTCGTGTCCAATGCATATCCAGGCCAAGCTTCAATCGATTCGTACAATATCATACCGACATCTAAACTTGGCAATTTTTCCTATCATGTGTATTTTCATAGAATTATTCAAGGTTATTTCTGAAAAATCAGCTGAAAACCTAATGCAACGCCGTTTCGAGTTGGTCGCTATGCAACGCAATCAAGTGGATACCGTTCTGTGTATTACTTGCGAAGTCTTATCCATCTTAAAAACAGTCATTAAAGCCCAACAATGAATAAATTTTGAGAGTTTTATATCATTATTATAATGATCCTACCATTTCTAATATATTGTAATTTTACATTTCTATGCTCGCTTAACATTTAACATATTTTTGCGGACATTGTCAAAAAACATCAACACAAAAACATAAAGCAAGGATGAACATCGAACAATATCATTAAGTAAATAATAGTTATAGTTCGTAAAAAACAAGGACCAGTTCACGGAAATTTATACTCTCCACGAATGGTACTGAACAGCATACCAAAATCGAGTTGACTCTTTAAATCAGCATAGTTAGAGTTGGTTACTTTTTAGTCCCTTAAAACCAATACACTGCGATTTTCATTACTGATTGGTAGTGCATTTAAGCTGTTCATATAAAATAAAT
Organism: Mercenaria mercenaria; assembly: GCF_021730395.1. Lineage (NCBI taxonomy): Eukaryota > Metazoa > Mollusca > Bivalvia > Venerida > Veneridae > Mercenaria > Mercenaria mercenaria. The sequence goes on from NC_069375.1 coordinate 71,168,295, forward strand.
AAAATTTGGTCCATGATAAAAGTATTGATTGGTTTTCCGTCGATTTTAGAAAAAAACCTGAATAATTCTATTAAAATACACATGCTTTGTTTTAAGAGGTAGCCCTTTACAAAAAAAGTGTTTGAATAGTTTCTTGTTCCCGATAAACACTATATTTGATGCGATATTGTCAAAAACTGTCAAAAATCTCTTTCCCCCGCCGGAAAGAAGTGTTTGAATAAACGGCACAAATCTCAGCTAAATGGACACATTTGTTATTAAACGGGTAAAAATTCCTTTAAATCATACTTACAATACCGGAAATTTGTAGTATCGGCCATATTTCTCCATCTGATCGGCGTAAAATTCACCGCTCAAACAAAACAACGTTGGAACCACTTGATCTGATAAAGCTATGGCCAGTGTGAAAAATATACAACTTTAAGTAATGAAAATATGTAGGAAAAATTTCCAGATTGAGTTTCTGCAAAGATTTCTGTACAAATTACAAACAATTGGTTATAATAACATCACAGTGACGGTTCTTTAACGTGGGTTAATAACAATTATATAATTACCAGACGATTACTTGAAGAAAGAGTTTAACTGTTATTTAGAGACAAGTTAACGATAACTATATGTGCATACAACATTTAACACTTATGTTTAGTAATTTGTTATGTCTTAAGGGCATTATCATATTCCAAAATACTGTTTATCATTTTACTTACACTTTTCCAGGCGATTGTTTAGTGACAACATCTCTACCAACGACAATAAGTTCATCAACACCTTGTGAGTACACGATTACCTGTTAGTAAATACATCATTAATCTAAAACTTACACATGCTGCGCTTACTTTTTGATGGTGCGATTGTTACTCACTTACTCATTTACTACACCAACTGTTTGAGGAAGTGGGTTTTGTCTGTAAACTTGCCTCGTTAGAGCCCTGCAAAAGTATGCTCTTTGTGCGCTGCCTTCAGGCAAGTTAGTGAAAATATTTCTGAACTGATACCTTGGATTGACCCAAATTATTTGTTTTACTTATATAGTCTGATATTTTGTCACACATGCTAGAGTTTATCGCTAGTTAAAGACAGGAAAAATGTGAAGTCGTGTCTCTTTATATAGGCTAATACCTTTCTAATGCAGTGTCCCTTTCTGTACTTGTCATGTTATATGATATGTATATTGTTTTGTTTATTGTTACTTCCTTTTACCACAACCACCATCTAAACTCCCCATTCCAAACCAACATTTTATACCCATCCTCATTTCTAATAAATTTCATTTGATTCAAATGTACATGTTAATGGATATAAACCGTCTACTATATATTGCCACTGCAAATTCTACTTGTGGTTGGGCTGCTTTTTGATGTGCGGCTCTAGCTGCGTTTACTCTGGTCAGAAGCTTCTGCTCTCAGGTAACATTTTTGGTCGAAATTCAGCAGAGCCTCCTTACTGACTAAAAATTTACCCTCGAGCCAGATATTCCAATAAGCATATTGAAATTTGACTTCGGTCAATTTCCGTGTTCTGTACATCACATAAATTGCAATATAAAATTCCATATCAATGTGTTTTTCTTCGTTGATATAGTCTATAATCAAAACTACTGATACACACGGAGCGTATATGTTTGGCCTTTACAATATATCTTACTTTACCAAGTGAATAGCAAGCATACTATAAAGACATTCCAATTTTCATTTAATGCTCTGGTCCATATGACAATGGTTTTGTGCATCTTACTTGTATGATCAATAAATACAGTACATGTATTTAGGTAAAAACTTAAATCACTGTCACGTGTTGATACTTTAGCATCCGAGAAGGGACCAATGTGCTACAGCTGTCAGGATCTCAGCCACGTGGGATTATGTGATACTGTGCATCGGTGCAAATTACACGAGGTAAAGTGCATGTAACCTAGTTTTGATAGCTACGTTATAAGTAAAGAAGAATGTTTTAGCTATGCAGTCTGTGTATTAAAGTTTGCGATACATTTGATAATTACGTGCATGTTACAAATTCATATTTTTAATATATTTGACTTCAATACAATAGAAGGAACATGTATATTTTTTAGACATGTTAGTGATAAACAGGGTCTTGATTTATATTATGAAATGTTACAGTGCATGCATTGATTATCATTAATGTCAATGAAAAAAATTATACACTGAGACATTTTTAACCTAATCAGATTTAGATAAATTGTTATATACAGTACATGCATGATGAATAATGATATCAAAATTATAATTCATCTGTGCGTGATTAGAATCTACCACTTATGAATCTTGTTTTTCAGTTGATTTCATATTCAATTATTCAGAGATTCGATAACCAGTAACTGTAATTCTATTCACTAAAATCGTTATAAAGGATAAGAAATCGAACACGAATTCCAAACCGCTTTAAAAATTTGTGGGTAACGTTAACGGCAGCTTTTGTCAAGGATAACAGTTTTAATAGACAGACGCTAAATTTCAAACATTGCTAACAGTTGTGAATCAAATGGGTGTTCCTGAGTTTGTATCGACTTAATGTTATAACATGTAAACACACAATCTGAGGTTTGTGTGACGAGTTCCATTGGTAAAAATTGAAAATTGGCCAGGTGAGGATAGAAGTGTACTGGTTTGAGTATACTTTGGTAGGAAATGATAAATATATTCCATTGCCGTTGTACAATTGGATGGAATCAAATCTTACTAACATTTTCAATATTAATGGTGTCTTGTTTTTCAACAAAAGAATATTCACAGCCATCCTAATGCTAGTTAATATCAATCAATGGTAAGATTGAACATATCTAACAGTGTAATTTGTATTCAGATCAGAGAAAAATGACAAAGCAGAGCTAAACGAAGCTCCAGTTAGGGCAACTGATTTAAAACTATGTGGTAACAGCTGTTTTTTGTTTTGTTTTGGATTTTTAGAGAGAGAAAAATTCACGATTATTATCTGTTAAAAACTTAAAAACTATTGGTATCAAGCGAAAACCTTGCAGTTTTTCAGGTATTACGACTGATCGTACGTACATTAAAATGAAACTGTAACTATCTTACAAACTATGTTTTCCATATAGGTATACACACACTAAATAATGAAATTGCGCGAAATAATTTGGTTATTGAAAAATGGTGGATTCAAATCGTTCTGGTTCTTTTGCTTTGTAGATGTATTTTTCTTCTTTACTCAAATATGACAGATCTATGACGACTGTCCCTTGCATATCATCGTCATTACGAATTAATAGCATTACAGAATTCGTCACAGAAAATAACATTAGACATACTACAAGTTAGGTTCTCAGTTTCAGCTGATTTTAATGTGTCTGTTTGACTTTGAATATGTTCTTGCGTTTAACATAAACCCAACAATACTTTGGCTTTTTATCAATCATTGACAAAATTCTTCAAGACAATGTAAGTTTCAGACATTTATAGTAGGCCCTGTTGTGTGCTGCAGCCATTGGAAGTTTCACAGTTTTATATAGAATAAAGAAGTCCCGCTATTCAGTGGGATATAATGAATAATTATAATTAAACACCACCACAATATGTGCATACTAAGAGTGAAATATGAACTGTAGATAAATGTTGCGTTTTTCGGCGACGCCGTCTAAATTCGTTTTCGTTACCTATGCCACGTGACTTCAGTTTGCAAATCAAACTACTTGATAACGCATTATAGATAATTTATCAAAATGGAAGATTTATGCAACACTCTGCCTGATTGGACGAGAGTGTCAATTTCTTTCACTCTGTTGATTGTGCTACGCTGAGTAAAATGTAGACAAAGCGTTTATCCTAAACGACGCTGTTCACAGTTTTAAAGCTAACTTTGGCTCAGTATATTTAGCAAGAATATTGATATATCTCAAAATGATAAGTAAGTTTAATAAATATGATAAAAACCTGTTCAAATACCAACATATATCAAATTAAAGAAAGAGCTGAATATGGTCTGCGTATCACATGAATAAGGGTGTGGTAAGAGTCTTTTATGTAGAGAAGTGCTTTTTAAAAGATTTTCCTTGTTACAATTGTCGTCTGTATATGAAAAGGTTTCTTGCTTTTGTGACTTATTCAGATTGCATATTAAAATGAGTACTTGTTTGCTTTGATATATTTGTTATAAATTATTAAACTGATTTATTATATATGAATATTTTTCTTTATTATGGTATGCAAATATTGAACTCAGTTGAAATCTGTTTTATTATATATATGCTATATAATGACTGAATCTCATTACACTGAAATGAAGGTACGCTGCATACAGTTTATCTATGTGATATGACTACGGTCAAACTTTGCTTATGAAACAAAAATATTGAAATAATTACAATTGTATGTTTTGCTTGACCTTCACTTTTTTATAGGTGTGACGTCATTGTCCAAAGATTCATGAATAGCGAATATGCATTTGTTAAAGCGGGATCAGTTGGCCTATTTTAGAAATAAATAAAAATAATTAATAAAAAAATCCTTTAATTGATTTTTTCTCATGTATTCTAATCAAACTCGATTTGTAGCATCTTTATTAGGCCCGCAGCCAACTTTGTTCAGCTGGGACATTTAACCCCTTTTCAGGGGCTGCTAGAGCTAAAACTAGAAATGCCTGTATACAGCGTCTCATGAACAGCTTGGTGGATCTTTGTCATACTTGGTTTGGAGCATCATTATAAGGTCGTCTTCCAAATTTATTTATATAGGAACTTGGGCCCTATTAGGGACCACTATAGCTAAAAGTAGATATGCCTTTCTTCGCATTAACCATTAAAATGTAATGGATTTTTATCAAACTCGATGTGTAACAATATCGTAAGGTCTCCTGCTATTTTGTTACAAATGGGGATAGGGACCAATTTAGCTAAAAATATAAACACGTTTAATGACCTCTTCTCATGAACCGCTTCATGAATCTTCATCAAACTACTGCTGTAATTATTCGTCTAAGAATAAACGAAACAAAATTGCAGCTCTACAAAACCTTTGCGAAAAATTAAAAGAGAACCATTTAAATTGTTAAAGTGCGGTGTTTAGTTTTGCAATTTGAAAAATGTTAGATGAAAGATGAATGTTAGATGAAAAATTCATAAACTTTTTCCCTTATTACAATTCGCCGACCATCATTTTTAAAGATATTTCTTGTTTCATGTATTCAGTGTATATAGCACCGTGAGCACGTATAATACAAGACAAGCAAAAGCTACCAAGCGCAGAAGAACGAAAATGATATTAAACAAAATCGAGGTTGAATAACATTAATAAAAAACTGTTTTCAGTTTTAAAATTTGTCAGTTTTAAACATCTGAACTTAATAACTCTTCATAAAATCGAAAAGTGTCGTATTTTAATTATGAAATTAAAATTTCTCTGTTGCAGGTTTGTTATATTGAAAGGTACATGGAATCTGGACAAGTAAAGTATTTAACAGGATGTCTTGAAGAAAACGTACGCTCTGTTTTATAATTTATTGTTATTGTATGTGGGAAACAAAAAAAACAGTTTTCTGTTCATTTTATTATTCAGCAGTTAGATATTCCTAGGTAGAGGTATTCTCTTTTTTTTTTGCTGTTCACTATGCGTACCTCAGTAAATCAGCAACATTATTTGACAATACATTTTGCAATTCAGTTACAGATATAATAGGTGTTTTTCCCTTCATATCCATATAAAAACTTTACAATAGATGTTTAATTTTTAGCTTTGCTATGTATATTTTGAAAACCTGACTGACTAACCTTTGTCTATTCAGGACAAGGCTTCTAATACATTCTGTTTGCAGAATATAAAAGTCTTAACACTAGATGTATAAAGACTCTATAGTTTTCACTCTGTTTTATTAACGTTTCGGCCTTAAGGCCTTTATCAAAATGACAAATTCTGAGAAATTCCCTACATCATGGTGTCTCACAATACAACAACAATTGAAATACAAAACCGGAACTGACGTAACGTTGTTAATCATTAACGTCAAGTCCCGCACACATTTATGGTAATAAAGTGCCTCTGCATATTTATTGTAAATAATTCTAATACTGTACTTTCATATCCTAGGGATAAGTATGGACATTATCTGTGTATCAAAATGTGTTCCGTTTTTTTAAGCGGGACTTGACGTTGACGATTAATAATGTTACGTCAGTTCCGGTTTTATATTTCAATTGTTGTTGTATTGTGAGACGCCGTGTGGTAGAGAATTTCTCGGAATTTGTCATTTTGATAAGACCTTAAGGCCGAAACACTAATAAAACAGAGTGAAAACTATAGAGTCTTTAGATATTCGGTGGCCCTTAGGGTAATAACTGTGTTATAACTAGATGTATGTTTTCAGATAAAATGAAAAGCTACGTGCGAATGCAAAATTCCTTCAAAGGCCCATTGAACATTTTCCCACAAGTTATAAATACTGCAAAGTAAACCAATAGACTGTTTTAGAGCTCTAATAATTTAAGGTTCAACACTCCATCACAAAACAAAACCTCACAGTCGCGTTTGTATGTATATATATGTTTGCATGTATATATGCATGTTTTTGTAAATGATAGGCATCTACAAACAAAGTAAAACAAATAGATAACAAGGATTAAAAACAATATAACAAGGATTAAAAACAGTCACATTAAGGAATACAAAACACTGACATTTTAACCATGGCATCGCAACGCATGCTCATTACGAAAATTTTTCGATAACACGCACGTGTCTTGTATATGTGACGTATGTAAATAGGCATAGCGGAGTCCGAAATGTTACGCCATTGGAATCATCGGGTATAAAACGTCATCGAAGGATAGACATGTGAACTGTTAATATTTCTTGTCGTTTGGCGATATTGACTTTTGACATATATTTGTTTATGTATACAGTAAAGCTTCGTCTTGCAGAAAGATATCGTTCTCATAGCAAGTTGTGTGATACAATAATGGTTATAATGTTGATAATGTTGTTTTTATAAAACGTTTTCCTTTTAAGACTTGTTCTTCCAAACGGAATGACTCAACGTATTCGGATGGTCTTTGTGTTCAATGTTGCCATGGTGATTACTGTAACAATATAGGATGTGGAGAAAATGGTATGTTATTTTAAATAAAAGCAGTTTCCATTATTTATAACTTAAAAAGGTGTGTTGTATACAGTTTGAAACTTATACAATAGTTAAATTATTTTATTTATTTTGTTGGGTTAAACGTCGCACCGACACAGTTATATGTCATATGGCGACTTTCCAGCTTGAATGGTGGAGTAAGACCACAGGTTCTCCTCCTTGCATTATTTTATCACAAGCAGGCACCTAGGTAGAACCAACAACCTTCCGTAAACCAACTGGATGGCTTCCTCACATGAAGAATTCAACGCCCCGAGTGAGGCTCGAACCCACATCGGTGAATGGGCAAGTGATTTGCAGTCGGTAACCTTAACCACTTGGCCACGGAGGCCCCCAATATTATAATTACGTTACAGGTCAGTAATACTAAATATAAATTTGATACAATCAAAATAGACAAAAGCAATTTAAAAGATAATTTACATACACATTATCTCATTTAAATTCAATAACATTTACTTTTGATTAAAAAAAGGAAAATAGTTTAAAAATATAAAAGTAAATTATGATTTACTACCACGGAAAATGAAAAGAACAGTACGGTAACAACAAAACGGTTATTCTAATAATTTTATATTACCTACCTTTCTCATCTTCAAAGAATTTTGTATAACCTGAATATATGACTGAACGAACTACTGTCAGAAAATTCACATTGCTGTCGCGAAATTGAAGTTTAAGCCCTAGAGGAGTCATTTACCCGTCTAAATAAAAAAAAAGTATTTAATTCAGAATTATTCATAAAAACTAACACACTCATGACGTTAGTAATAATTTTTTGTTTTTTTAGATTGACATTACATGAATATTATGATCATAACACAAGTAAGTATATTATAATTCAGGTATTCCTGACAGGGATAACCGAGGACCTATCTGCTTTGACTGTTAACATGTCGCGTCTCCAGAGGAATGTGTACACATTACTCCTTGTGACTCTCACCAGGTTAGTTTTTTAAAAGCATTATGTGTTCCTAGATTTTGTTCAAACATAGTTTAGCTCGCCCAGGTGACTGAGGGTTTATTAAACACTTGAATTCTTAGTTTGTTTCCCGGACTGGTCATACTTTCTCCATGACGAGTTGACAATAAAGAAGACCTCCTTTATCTCTTGACATAAAAGGTTGTTGTTGGTGATGGTTCTTTGTGGTAATGGTTAAATTCATTCGCTTAAGCAATGGTTATCGTAAATCTTTTATATACAGACTCATTCAAAGTAAATTTTAAGTTTCATTTTATGGTACATCTGTAGTAGGGCCTCAACGAACATAAAAGTTACATTTTGTTTTATAACGCATGCGTTGTTTGTAATATTTTTAAGCAGCATGATAGTTCAAAGAGTTTTAAAGTTCTATTCTATTGCAGGGTTGCAGTATAGAGGAGTACAAATGGTTCGATTATTCCCACTTTAAACTGGGATGTGGACATGTATCGGTAAATTGCGAAATAAAATAATAGATCTACTCATATTCTTAAAAAAAAATATTTAAGAATTGAACTGTGTTTCGATCTAATTATTATATAGATACATCTGACTATATGCATTGATACAAACGGGAATTTAAATAACTTTGGTTTTTACAAACACATCCACAGTGTTATATATTGTCTTCGTTTCGCGACTTTTGTACATTTTTTCAGTAATTGTAGTTTACTTAATTGAATAGCGTTAATATTTAAATAACGTTACTATAAATGTTTCATTATGTTGATAAGCTAAAATATGTGTATGGTTTTAGTGCCATCCTGCCAGTAGAACGGCTAGTCACGTGTTCAAAAGAGCGACTCCAGTATGCCAATCGTGCTGCACTGAAGACTATTGTAACCGGAATTGTACGACCACTTCTCAAGGTCAAATAGGCACCGAGATTGTTGGTAGGTGATTTCAAATTATTTGCAGTTGTTTGGAAAACTAGGTCCAGATATTTGTTGGGGTATTTTTAAGCCTTAGTTATTTATATACAATACGCACGTTTATGGTAAAGGGTGGTAAAATTAATAAAAATTATCCATTTTATGACTTAAAAGAGATCAATAATAACGAGAAAGCTATGTTACTGCATTATCGCGCAAAGACATGCATTAAATCAATAATTAAGATCGTCACATTTAAAAGAATTTCAACGAAGAAATCTGTAAATGCAAAGTACTTCTTGATGGTATTTTGTTAAAATTCCTTATATTTTCACTTTCAGGTTAGTTGCAGAATTTCGCATGCAGAGTGTATATATTGTGTTGCAACGCTTTAGCTCAACATGTACATCTTCGCAATTAAAGTGCATGGATGACAGATTTATTTTGTTTTATTCATCAGTGTACATTTACAGCGTGTTTTAAAAAAATGAAATTAGAATTAATATAAATTTTAGAATCTTAGATGTAATCAATGTAGATCAAGGAAAGGTACTATTTTTACACCTCTCTCTCTCTCTCTCTCTCTCTCTCTCTCTCTCTTCTGTACCAAAACAACTTTATCAGCAACAAATCGACGTACTTAATAAAATCTTTACATATTCCTTAGACCGTTAATTCTGTTTACAACAATTTATTCCGCGTTCTAGCTTTATTCGACATGCACATATTCAAGCTTAAATTTCATGGGAAGTTTGGAAACACGTACATTGTCAGTTATATTAGCCAAACAATGTTATTTTATGCTTCAAAGTACCTTCTGTAACAAGTTAAAGCATAGCAAAAGTTCCTTCTAGGGCACATCTATATAAATATGTAATGATCATCTTGTAAACTTTTGGTTGCAATGTCTGTTTTAAATATGTGGAGCCCTAGGATAGGACGCAATGACAAGACCATTCTACCTTACTGACATTCCGTATCACCCGTTTAAGCGCCCCGGGGAAGGGGGTGATACATTTTGCACAAAGGGGGCTTTTTTATTTCTGCACCAAAATACAAAAAAAAAACACTAAAATTTTGAAAAAGATCTATGTTGTTTTCTATTGCCTGAAAAATGTCAAGTCCGCTATTTCCACGTTATTTACGCTAACATAAGTTGCTAAATCCAACAACAAAGTCGCAGTTAGGGGGTTGTTATCACATATTAAACATGCATTCGAAGGTAACGACATATTTTGACCTTTGTGACAAATGAGATGTTTGGCCTGTTTCAACAACACCACATTTCCATCCTTGGGTTTAGTAATGTGTAATCCGCAGAGCCCGTTCAGCCAGAGAGTCGCCTCAGTTAGGGAGTCAGAGGTTATTGCTAAGGTCACGGAGTTTGATTGGCCAGCTTGTAATGACAACAGCTTTCGAGATAAGTTGCTCAGTCAAGTGTGACTTACCGAATCTAAGTGTTCCTTCTCAAGAGAAGGAATAATCAAAGCCACAGTCGTGTGTCGTCCCAGTATTTAGAATCAATGTTTTCATTTCTAACCCATTGATACATGGATTCCATTTTTTTTTCATAGACTTGTACTATGAAGCCTTATCTTTTATGAATGTATAGATCCTTTAAAACAGATTATCATTTTGCTTGGTTGCATTGTATGTTTCCAAAGGCTCTTCTTACAAATTTGATTACACACAATATATTTTACATCAATTATGCAAAACTCCTGAAGCGTTTTTAGAAACAACATGCCTGATAAAATTTGTTTTGATCACACTATGTTCCCGTGTTGCTTTATTATTCCCAGTCTACTTTCTAGTAATTGAAAAGTATGATGTCTAAACCGTAAATGTGATTAATCCGAGTTATGTCAAGTAATGGATTAACCTTACTCTGCTATTTTTTATGATGAACTTGTCCATCCTTTAGTTTGGACCGTATCATTCACTGTTAAAAGGGTTACTTACCTAAAAGATACTGACTGAATGACGAACAGTGCAGATCATAATCAGACTACAGGAATGTGCAGGCTGATCATGATTTACACTCAGTCTGGTCGTAAAGACAAAACCAGTCGTGTCCAGCATGATAAGCATTTAAATCGTAACTTCAGCATTTGATCATTTACATTTATTTACGTACATCTGAGCTAAATACATGTTCGGTACCTTTTTCTAAAATGTGAGTGATCTATCTTGGTTGTCAAACCAAGGTAGAGGATTTTTGGCATAAGTCTGATTTTCATACGCAAACTCTGCCTTATGCATGATATCAGTATTATAACAGCTTTGTTTTGTTTGAATTTACATTAAATTTCACTATTATTTTTTTAGTTGAAATTCATTACAAATGCATGTTTGTAAAGTTATCATTAGCTGCTTTTGGACATAAATATATTTTTGGACTAAACGCAATTGAAAAAAGCTTGCCATTTGGTTCAGATTGCTGTCAAACGCAAACGTGGACATAATATTGAAATTAAAAACATTTAACAGCTTTTAAAATACCTTTATATTGAAGTTCAGTAATACCAAAATGACTAAAGTAAACTATGAGACAAGTTCCTGACAGGGATCTAATTGTATACAAATGGTCTTTCTTCCCTTAAATATATCTTGGACAGAATATACGGAAAGTGAAATATGTCATCAGATGTTATTATATTGTTTTGTTTCATTTAACGCAGTTAGATTTAGGTTTTGATTTGTTAAATATATAATTAGCTGTTTTTGTTTTCTACCCAGCGGGCATGCGACGTCGAAACGACGTCGGTTCTAAATTGTTATTAGGCCGCGATGTCGACAACCAAAATGCAACGTCTTTTTGACGTCGAAAATGTAAGTTTTTTAGAGGTCACCCCGACGTCGAAACAACGTCGACACCCGACGTCGATTCAACGTCGGGTTTCCAACGTGTAAACAACTTATTTTACATATGAGTCACCGCTAGGAGACGATTCTGAAGTAAACATTGTACTATTTTCATCTTTGTTAAATTAGATATTTTTTAAACTCATTTTAATCATGAATTAAACTTAAATGAATCATAGAAACTTTAAAAATATTAAAATTTTTTTTTTTACTTAACACGCCAAAAACCCACGTGCTATATTCATTTCCGGTTGTAAACAACGAGAAACGAGTCAACAATTATAATTCTAAATCCAACAAAGTTATCACTAGAGAAATTGGAATCAAAGAAAATTTCACATAAAAGTCCTGATTTAGAACACTTCGATATCGACGCTTAATTATAGTTTCTAGAAGAAAACCATTATGAAAAATAGGTTGTTTACACGTTGGAAACCCGACGTTGAATCGACGTAGGGTGTCGACGTTGTTTCGACGTCGGATGTCGACGTTGTTTCGACGTCTAAAAAACTAACATTTTCAACCAAAACATAACGTCGAATTGACGTCCGTATCCGACGTCGTATCAACGTCGTTACGACGTCGAATGCCCACTGGGTAAAGCTTTGAAGTGTAAATACTATTAGTTACACTGCTTGCTGGTGACAGGATACGGGATATACGCTGTCAAGATAATCCATATGGATTTTTGAGACAGCGTATATCCCGTATCCTGTCACCAACAAGCAGTGTAACGATTTTATCTTGCCGACTACCTTTCACATCCTCGCTGTACTTAATGACACAATTTTTATATTAATAAAGCTACGTACCGTGCAGACTGGAATCCTGAAATCTTCCCTGGTTTTCATGCTTTGATTATAGTTGATTAACACCAGCAATAAAATGAAAAATGAAATGTATTTTGACAGAATCACAAAACACAGAAGCTCATTTATACAGGTTATGAACTGGTTTTGCAAATCGTTTACGTTCCATCCTTTCGAAAAATCCATGAATCATCAGATTAGACGATGTCAGCAATGTCTTAAAACTTCCGCTTTTGTCCCGTTTCCCGTTGCCTTCCCGTTAATTCCTTTATCTTGCATGTAGATTAAATGATCCTACAACAAACTGCTGTCTTACAAATGTGTTAATTCCTTTGCTTTTCGATGATTTTACTAAAACAACTTTTCAACCTGTCAACGGTCAAGGTCAATCGCGGCCGTGCCATACAGAGTTACTGTTCTTCTATAATTTCCACTCACTTCACAAACCTAAATTAGATAGGAAAAATAAGAGCGGCAAGAAAACACTAATTTTTTTATCGGAAATGATATCTATAGCTTGGGCTTATAATCTGACTTGTTTTAATTACCCAAGCGATGCGACAGCCATTTTGTTTTTAATTAAAATTCATATCTGTAATGTACTAGCAGGATATGGAATATATCCTGTCTCCACGTGACGTCTTATGACCAATAGAAATGCAAGAATCTTGTAGGAGGCGAGATAATATGCTGATACAATGAAATCATGTACGTTTGATAAATACATGTATACATGTACAAACTTATCGTATCGTATGGGTTAAAATATCGGGGAATTTCATTATTTTATTTTTATGATTGCCACTGGTTGCATATGAAATTTACGCTTTGTACTGTAACCTCGTGATCAGCTATTAAAATATTGTTGAAGATTATTAAAAGAGTGACAATTTGAAAAGATGCCTCCGGAACGAAGAAATCCAAGTGGCAAAGTACTTTCTCTCCAAACTCCCAATGCTTTGGAAATTCAAGGTTATAGTTTGTTCGAAAGAAACGAAATTAAAGGTATTCAGATTATGGGAGAGTATTGGAAAATTATTATTCAAAGTCAAAGGTGATTACAAGTGGTGGGATGGCGGAAAATACAGTAATTCGCGGGAGCAGTGACTACAGATATTATGGGAGTTTTTCGTGGACTTTCAGTGGTAGATAACAGTCATCACAATAACAGGGAAGATATGACATGTATTTCCGCTGTCAGAACACGCTGTTTCCCAGGCTATTGTAAACTGAAATTTTCAGCTGAACAATACAGAATATTTAAAATGAGCAACACGTCTTTTCGGCATTATGATGAGATATCGAAATGTGTAAAGGACATGTATATTTCGCGCAAGTTATTCTGCGAAAATGTAATTCCAGGTGATTATTTACGTGGGGAAAATTTTGATGGTGTCCTCTTTGAGAACAATGGTCCAGCTATAACTAGTAATGGTGTAGGTTATGTGTACTCATTTGAAATGCAAACATGGCCAGAAGAAGCGAAGAAGTGGAAATCGCGTGTGAGAAGAAATAATTGGCCACGGAAAACTTTTCTGAACAGACTGTTAACGAAAGCATCCTGTTACGTCACATCAGTTGGACATAAACTGTCGACTGAGTTAGACTTAGAATGGAGGTTGTCTTTTGTAGAAATTGAGCGTGAATTGATTTGGAGTATGAATGAGACACAATATAAATGCTATGTTTTCTTGAAAATGCTAAAATCATGCTTTTTCAGTAAGTATCCCATTTTAAAAGATATTGCAGCATATCAAATGAAAACTATAATGTTTTGGATGTGTGAAAAAATCCCGGATAGTGACTGGGTTCCAAAAAAAATGATTTTATGTGCAAAAGATGTTTGAAAAAACTTCAAATGTGCATGAAAGAAACTAGATCATTTCATTATTCATGAAAATAATTTATTTAAAAGTAAAACGTTTGATTACAAAGAAATAGAACCGGCATTTATAGGACTGCACTTTACAGCGCAATTTCTTCGGCAAAGTAATCCAGTTGACTTTAATGTTATCTCCTGTGATGTATTAGCCTATTGTGACAAATGTTATCTTATCAGTGTATACGGTTCATATTAATATGATTCTGTTTTTTCTGGAGGGTTTCTTAAAGCGTTTTCGGAGGCTTATTTGCTAATGCCATGTGTACAAATTGTACATGCTTTGGCAAAATGGCGGGAAGAACTTTGGAAATCGGCGGAAAGCGAAAACTAATTTCACTCAGACACAGAAACTCTTTCGGAATCAGTGGTAAAAATGATAACGGAAGGGCGGGGAATGGATTTCTCCAACAGTATTGTCAACGCAGCTATGGTTTATTTCATGCATGGTAACTATAATAAAGTTATTACAGAACTGAAATCACTTCTTTCAGACAAGTCAGCGAAAATATACCCTTCATCTCTAGGACCACTTAGAAATTTGTGTTTCAATTCAGGTAAAATGTATCTTACAAAAAAGAAAGGCAATTGGTGTAACGTGAAATACATTCATGAAGACAGAAACAAACTCGTGACTGACTTTTGCACAGAGTATGAAGGCATCTACACATTTCCATATCCTTTGGCTCTTCAGTTATGTCTCAGTTCATCTAGAGATACATTTCGCTATAATCCCGTTGTGATAAGTTGTTATCTACTCTGTATATCTCAGTTAAAGCTAGGTCACTTGCAAGATTTGAAAATATCTATGCGGCGATTTAAAAAGGCCGTGAGATACAACAAAGGTCGAATAGACTATTATCTCTCTCTTGTCTTGTAGGGATATTGTTTGTATTGGAAAGGTGAAACTGAGGGTGCATATCATTGCTTTGCTAAGTCAATCAAGATAAAGAGGTCAGTCCGCAATGTAGCTGTGTACCTCATGGCTTTTCTCATCAATGACTGGTGCAGACATAATCTATCCTGAAAATATAATTGTGAAAGTACACATTCCATACACTCTAATATAGCAACGTAATCAACAGATGGATCTTCATGACATTTGACACAAATAAAACTCATAATATTATGGTGGTGCATGTGTATCTTTCAGTAGGATCTCTGCATTGAAGAGTCAGCTTTTACTGCAGAGTAATTGCCCTTTTATTGTTTTAATTCCCAAAAACGAAGTAACCAGTTGGATTTTCATGACCCTTTATACAAATATAGTTCACTATATGGCAGAGCTTTTACCTTTTATTTTGTAGAAAATAGGAACCAATAAACAATTGCAAGGTCCTTTAAAATTTGTACATAACTTAACAATGAGTATATCTGAAAATGAAATATCGTTTAAAATACTGTAAAATCATTAAATTTCGTAGGCATGAAATCATGTGGTTTTGGTCAAAACGGCAACTTCGTGGGGACATGAATTGGTGTATTTCAACTTTTGAACATAAAATGAATGGGAATTTTACTTGTTCGTTGGGATTAAATTTCGCGGATTGACTCAATCACGAAATCCACGAAGATTAGTTCCCACCTTATATTAATGATTGCACACTAAAATCCTGTCAATGATAAAATCTTTTATTTGGAGGAGGATAAAAATGCTATGAATTTGCTTGTTCTGCACCTAATTCACTCTTCCAGTCAGCAATTCCAATTTGTACCATGAGGCCGTCAAATACATGTTTCCTGTATTGCATGCAATATATTCCGTATTGGACAATATAAAAATTTGGATTCGAATCTTTGTGTCAACTAAACGCCACAGTCAAGCCCTTGACGAAGGAAAGAGTTGGGACGAAGACGCTTGACACGATATTTCTAAATGCGTATGAAAATATGAAATCACGTGAATATAAATGTGTTTCGTTTTCACTTAGAAAAATAAGCAAATAATAAAAGAGATTGCATAAGATTATCTTGTACAATACAGGATGTATTTGGATTCCTACCAATCCGAGAAAAAGCATATGTTTGTCAAAGTATGTCGCTCTGTTGTACAAAACAATGTTTAATGATACGATGGTTAAGTTTTCATTGAACACCGATGGTGTATTGAATATTTGTGATACACTGCTAATAATGATATTGTCTAAATATGTAAATATCTATTTATGTTTATTACATGCACAATAAATTCATACATTGAAACTGCGTTAATCTATTGTATTTCGTAAAAATGTACGAGTATATTTTGTATTCGCATTTCTTTTCCTAATCCCTTATATAGTGTTCTGAATAAAAATTGAAAACACTCAATGAATTAAAAATGTCCCATCTATGCATTTGGAAATGTTGACCGAAAAAGTGTTTTGTAATGTATATACTTATAACATAATATGCATAAGAACATAAGTATTATACACATAAGTTTGGTAATATTTTAGTCCTAAATGAAACGTAACTGACGCTCATATCGCGCATATCGTAATAAATTATATTTGGATATACAGAAATTTGGTGGTTGTCGTCAGAAACATTATCGACTATTCGTTTAATTTACTATTTTGTTTAGGAAAGTTAAAGTCAATACCGATTCTTAAATTTGATAAAGGGCATAGTTAGTTAAAACTTGGTTATGAGTTTGTTATGGACTTTAACGTTTATTAACAGTTTGAATGACATGAATATCAACACGAACTACATATGTATAGATGACACGCGTCAAGTATTATAATATAAACCACCATACTAGATCAGATTTTATGAATAAACATAGTAGTCAACAATATAGCAAGAATGACATAATTGCCATATGAGCCGTGCCATGGGAAAATCAACATAGTGGCTTTGCGACCAGCATGGATCCAGACCAGCCTGCGCATCCGCGCAGTCTGGTCAGGCTCCATGCTGTTCGCTTTCAAAGCCTATTGGAACTAGAGAAACTGTTAGCGAACAGCATGGATCCTGACCAGACTGCGCGGATGCGCAGGCTGGTCTGGATCCATGCTGGTCGCAAACCCACTATGTTGGTTTTCTCATGGCACGGCTCATATATAAATGGGGCTTGTTTAAAGTTCCTGAGCGTATTATTTTTTATATTCTCACTAGGATATGACAATTACCAAGATTGTTGCATATATGCAGATATTGTGATATAATGACAAACATTCGGGCTCACGAAATCTTTGTCCTCTCCTATCTCATACAGTAGATGCACCAACACAATTTGACATAATATTGTTGCCTTCATTAAAACTAACACCACAATTCATTTAACGTTATGTTAGACCCACATTTTATCTAAAAACATGAACAATGGCTTTATACAGTTTATGTAAACATAAAATTTACAAGTTAATGTGTATTAATAGTACTATGAGTTAGGTTCAAAATAGTACACACTGTATACAAAATAACATACAATCATATTTCAAGCAGAGAAATCACTTTTAACAGCGGATTAGAAAATTCAAAGCCCTGGGAGGACTGTAGGGAAGCGTAGCTGAACCCGTATGCATTTTAATAGAGAAGCCAGGCAAGAAAAGAATCCATTAGATTAGAAAAAAATGCACCCGTCCGTCGATCCTTATGTCCCGAATGCACGGTTACTAGTGGTTTCTCCTATCATATGTCTTAAATTCATCATAATGTGAGACCTATCTTAAGTTGCTTACACGGTCGGGTAGATTTCTATCCATCTATTTATAGCAACGTATATAAAACAAAACTTTAGAGTTTTTAAATTTAATATCAATAGACATTGTAGACGAACTTCAACATTGATTTCTAACGCCGATTTAGTTAATAAAAAATTTAAATGTTACGTTA
This sequence comes from Mercenaria mercenaria, assembly GCF_021730395.1. Taxonomy (NCBI): domain Eukaryota; kingdom Metazoa; phylum Mollusca; class Bivalvia; order Venerida; family Veneridae; genus Mercenaria; species Mercenaria mercenaria. The sequence goes on from NC_069375.1 coordinate 71,186,634, forward strand.
CAAATACAAAGGAAAAAGGGATACAGACTTTTCAATAAAGATAAGTGAATTTTTAGAAGAGGCTGAATATGGTGTACTGCCAAGAAAAGAAACACCAGTTACCCAGTTAATTGGACAATTTCTGGAAAAATATTTCATACACAGTAAAGCGATCCCAAGCGGTGGAAAAGCTGAACATTCTTGCTTGAGTCAATTCAGCGACTTAGATGTTATGTGAATTATTCAGAGATACTTAGTTGTAAACGATGATTATAATAAAATGAAAAAAAAAAAAGACCTGTCTATCAATTGACCAAACGCCGGCTGTCAATCAAACCAATAAATCGATAGGCGATCAACCAATTAATGCGCTTGATTCGAAGCACACCTCTAGACGGTGTTAATGTAAGTATTACCCTCCGACATTGCGATCTCGACACCGATAAAATAACTGATAAATCCCTTTTGAAAATGATTATATATACAAGTAAAACTTATTAGAAATGGTAAAAAGGTGTTAGTGGGGACTTTGCAAGTCCGATAGTCGCTTCCCAGAACGCCTAGATTATTCCTTTTCCAAAACCTAAGTAAAGTTTTAAGAAGTGTCTTCGTTGGATTAAGACTTGTGGACGTCTTCACAGACAATCGAAAGTGGATAAAATCGACGGAAACTACCACATATTTCTATATACAATGGTATTAATATATCTAGCTTTCACTTAATTCACATTTGACCCGGGTGCCGTGCGATGAATTAGTCTAAATTTGGCATCGTAGGTGGCTACGGGCTACGGTGTATGTGTTCACGCTAAATACGGGCTTCGTGCCGTATCTATTTTTATTTTTTATTTATTTATTTTTGTACATGCCGGGAGAAATTCTTACAGATGCTGCGCGGAGATTATACGGAAATCGTGCCCTTTCAGTCCAGTTGCTTTGCAGTCACCGCAAGCTTCCAACGGAAATCTTACGTGCTGGAGATGACCAATATATATAACCATCTGAAAAATGTTATGCCATATAAAGGCCGCCGCGCGGAAATGATGTGGCCGCTGTAGGGTTGCCGCGCGATGATTGCTCAATATCCATGCGATTACATTTGGTACTGCAGTAAGCAGGAACCTTGTGGCAGCTCTGCGAATGCCGTGCGAAGAACACCGGTGTCTACAATCTCTGTACGATTTCTTTTAGGCACTTTGTCCACGGAATATCGTGCGTTGGCTGCACGATCAGCGCGTGGCCTCCTAATGATGTCCGTGCGGAGATTGAGCAGTGCCAACTACGACATATCTACGGGCTATCGGTTTTCGATTAATTCAAATATGTATAAATTTCGCTAAACAAAGTAGTAGAGGCTGCGGAGCCCGTACGAAAATCGCACATCCATACCCACCCCCCACCCCACAAGTAATTCTGTCTGTAGACCGCTAAAAATGCTATTTAACCGATCCATACGTGAAAATACGTACCCAAGTTGTTGGAAAGGGGCAAATGTAATGCCACTTTTCAAAAAGGGTGATAGGTCCTTTCCTTCAAATTACAGGCCTGTGTCCCTGATTAGTTGTGTTGGGAAAGTTATGGAAAGAGTGATGTTCAAGTACTTTTATAATTACTTACATATGAATAATATTTTATACAAACACCAATCTGGCTTTTTACCTGGTCACTCAACAGTGTACCAATTAATTGACATTTATAATCAAATATGTAAAGCATTTGATGACAAAAAATCAACATGTATAGTATTCTGCGATATAAGTAAAGCTTTCGATAGGGTTTGGCATAGGGGTCTTATTTTCAAATTAAAACAGTATGGGTTTAGCGGAGATATCATAAACTGGATTTCTGATTATCTACATAACAGGCGACAAAAAGTATTTGTAGGCTCAACATATTCAAGTGAAAAACATATCAACGCCGGCGTGCCTCAAGGGTCGGTTCTTGGTCCTCTTTTGTTTTTATTATACGTCAATGACATAGCAGATTCTCTTGTTAGTTTTACCAGATTATTTGCAGATGATAGTTCGCTGGCTTTTAGTTCGAATGACGCTAATTATATAGAAACTACCATCAATCACGATCTTCAAATCTTGTCAATTTGGGCACATCAATGGCTTGTGCAGTTTAATCCATCCAAGACGGAAGTTATGTTCTTATCTTTGGCTAAAAATAATAGAAATCTCCCTTCACTTTACTTTCAGAACACACAGTTAACTTACGTTCAGACGCATAAACACTTAGGAGTCACACTAAATGACGACGGAACTTGGCACAAGCATATTTCTGATATAGCAACATCAGCGAGTAAAGTTTTAGGAACTATGCGTATGTTAATGTTTAAACTTAAACGAAAAACTCTAAACCAAATTTATATATCTTACCTAAGACCAATTCTAGAATATGCATCGATAGTTTGGGATAACTGTACCCTATATGAAAAACAAGTATTAGATAAAATACAATATGATGCAGCAAGAACTGTTACTGGACTTACCAGATCAGTCTCGATTGAATTACTTTTGAAAGAAATAGGTTGGGTCAAATTAAGTGATAGGAGAACAATGCAAAAACTACTTTTAGTCTACAAGTACAAAAATGGAGACTTACCGAGTTATCTGAAAGAACAATTTCCGCCTACTGTTTTTGAATCTATTACCTATAATTTGCGAAATAACGATGATTATGCCACTGTGGCTCGTCGGCTCGAAATATATTCTAAATCAACCATACCATCATCTATCAAATTGTGGAACAAATTAAATGTAGACATACGGACCGCTAATACTTTATCTTCATTCAAAAGTAAACTAAAAGAAAAGTTTAAACCACCCCAAGTCCCTTCGTATTATCTTTCAGGAGACCGTGTCTTCCAGGTCCATCATGCTAGAATTAGGAATAGATGTAGCAATTTGAATGCAGATTTATTTCGCAATCATTTACGCGACAATCCCAGTTGCTCTTGTGGAAATACGTCTGAAGATGCAGAACATTTCTTTTTCCGCTGCCCATCATTTGTTTTACAAAGACGTGAACTTTTTAACAACACACGGACTTATCACCCTTTAAGTACTTTTAAATTACTTTTTGGAATAGAAAACCAAAGTTATGATGTGAATGCGTTAATATTTAAGGCGGTACAAAATTACATAAAAACCACCAAGAGATTTTCTTGAATAATTAAATAATTTTCAGTATTAAACGTGGTATATTTATGTCTAAACACACCTAGAATAGGGACTGGAGGGGCGCGTGGGGGATCCGGGGTGGCTGCAACCTTGTAGGAAGCGTACAAATGGTAATCTCCTTTGTTTGTTTTTGTGGTTAATATGTTGTTTGTGTTAACAATGTTTTTTTTTTGTTTTTTTTTTGGAAGCCAATATTTACTTATTTTCTTTACCATTCAGTATGAATGAATACTTTACAGTGCTATGTATCCTTTGCCTTTTTAGATTCATTCCAATATTTTTGTCTTTTCATTTTTAGAACTTTCTTTTTTACATTTTCTGATATTATAACGTATAAATAGCCTGACGACAATATAAAAATCTTTTAAGTCTTGTTCTTTATGTCTGACTATAGGGAAGGGCCGTCCGCTAATGTTGGTATAACTTGTGGCCCAACCCGTTTGCTTTTGATATTCGCGTTATTACTACATGTGTTTATTCTTCCTTTTGTTTGTTTGCTGATTTATTTGCATGTATTGAATAGAATTGTATTGCCGTATTTCTTAAGCAATAAAATATGATTAAACTAAACACCCCCCACCAACAACTGCCTTCACATGGAGGTCACACAGAAAAGAGGATACGGGCAGTCTACGGGTTCCGCAGACATATCGTATGCCAAAGATTAACTAGGCATTGTTGGTTTATTTCTCAGCCATAACACTTCTTATTGGGCATTTACATAACGAGAAACTGTAAAGAGAAAGTGCCAACAAATAGCAAAATTATGAACTAAAAATGCTACATTATTCGTGCCCAAACTTTTCAGTTACCTCGATCAACATGTACGTGGGAAGGCATCGGTGAAGTGAATTCTTTTTAGGCTGAGGGAGAAGGGCTATTTATAACTAAAATGTAAATGTATCATTATCCTTCAATGCTCTTTTTCCAGTTTTGCACACGGGGCATAAGTACTGATAGAGTACAAGTCGAGAAAATACTAAGAAAATATCAAACTGAATAATAAACAAATTATAATAATGAAAACAGCATAAGCTTGTCAGTGATTTATTAAAGAAGCAACATAACATTTTCAACAATAAATATCATCAGTAATATTCGTCGTGTAGCCTTTTTCCGTCTTCTTTTGTCTTCTGAATTTACATGCTTTCTCAACTAATTCCGTCCCCGAATGTCGGAAAATCCTAACACTATCAATGTAAGACTCCTAACAGTACTTTCTCGAAATTCATCTAAATGTTTTAAAGACACATAATAAGACAGAAATTTCTTGTCAATCTCTTCAGAAATATCGCGTAAAGTAGCAACAGCAGCCATTATCGATCTTAATGTCGGAGGTTTAGTATTTTGTGGTACCACGTGACCTGTAGGCGAAGCCTGGCGTATGGTCAATTACTAGAGACGAATGCCTTCCAGGTTATTCCAAGCTGAAGCTTTCATCGCAGCAATATACTAGATTAAAATTTATTCTTAGAAATGGTGATGGCCGTGACACTGATATCGGAATAAGGAAAAGCATTTTACAACTAGGCAATTTATTTATTTCTAGTAATAAGTTCACTCAGAATGTTATTCCTAAAGAATTCCTTCCAGGGAATACGTTTCCGGACAGTATATACGAGTTAAATGACCCAACTATAACAAGTAATAATGTAGACTTTGTGGAATCTTTCGAAATTGAAATATGGCCAGAGGAAGCAAATAAATGGAGATTTCGGGAAAGAAGAAATGGTTGGCCAAGCGAGGCGTTGTTAAAGAAACTTGAAACTGAAACTTCATGTTACGTAGTCCCAGTCGGAAGTAAATTGTCTGCACAGTCTGATATAGAGTGGCGGTTATCATTCTTTAAAATTAAACGAGAGTTAATTAAGGGTATGAACGATACGCAATTTAAATATCATGTTTTTAGCTCACCTGTCACGAAGTGACAAGGTGAGTTAATGTGACCGTTTGATGTCCGTCGTCCGTCGCCAGTCTTGCGTAGTGCGTCGTGCGTCGTCCGTCAACCATTTCTAAAAAAATCTTCTTCTTAAAAACCACTGGGCAGAATTACACCAAACTTCACAGGAATGATCCTTGGGTGGCCTCTACCAATATTGTTCAAATTATGTCCCTGGGGTTAAAAGAGGCCCGCCCTGGGGTCACTTAGTTACTATAGAAAAAATACTTAAATATTCATCTGATCCTATTTCCAAAACTGTTTAATTATAATTACCTGATGACCTCAAGTAATATGATGTCACTTGACTGAGACCTTGACCTACTGACATACTTTCTTGTTTTTTAAGGTACAGCCTTGAAATTTTGATGACATACAGAGTTTTACCCACAAATCGTAAAACTGAATTTCATTGACCATGAATGTGACCTACTGACTTTCTTAACATTTTATCATCAGTTTGACCCTCTTGTTTTTGAAAATGGTTAAATATAATTTATTTCATTTTAATCACTCTTAACGAAATCACTTCATAACACATGAAAAACGTTGTATTTTGGATGTGTGAAAAGCTTCCAGAGAGTGAATGGATTTCAGAAAATTCGCTATCCTGCGTACAAACTGGATTAAAAAAGCTTGAAAAGTATATTCAACATTGTAATATTGCTCATTATATAGTACCTGATAATAACTTACTTCGCAGTAAAATATTCTCATCAAACGGCAAGTCAGGCGCGATAGCAGTTCTTAAAATATTTAAATATGTCATAATTAAGTATCCATTGGATCTGAAACAATTAAAATCAGTTGGACCCATGCTCAGATTGTATTCTTGTGTTATCAGATGTGCAATAGTGTTTGGATATCGTAGAATCTACAAAGATGACTTCATCAAACAATAAAGATGACTTCATCAAACAATACCCAGAAGCTGATATACTTTTACCATGCGTTCGTATTGCATAAGCTTTGACCGGATGGAGCAAACTGTATAAAATTCACCATATTCCCCGTGCATTGAGATACGGTGGTGACATGGAACCTTCAATGATGCACAGTGTGCAATTCAATGAAATGCGGCGTATGATCCCAGACAAAATAATGACTTTGCCATAACAGAGAAAACAATGGAGAAAACAAGACAAGAATAGCGACAATACACAATTTTATTTGTGAATTAACGTCTGCAAAGCTCTTCGGTCTCGGTCACAAACATACCGCGGTCTTTTGCAGAGACTAATACACAACAAATCCCGACCGCTTAGCTAAATTTGATTAAAGACATTTTGTCTCTTATCGTTCGTCTTCCATCTCTGATTCATGTGGGGAAGTTGACAGTTACTTGTGGAGAACAGGTTTGTACCGGTACAGAATCCAGAAACACTGGTTAGGTTATTTGCCCGCCGTTACATGACTGAAATACAATAACTGAAAAACGGTATTAAACCCAAACCCTGTATTTTCACTACATTAGTGTAAGTAGTGTATAGATTTAAATGGGGTGAAAATGACACGGTAAATCAATAAAATTTCAATGGATTTTACAATTTAAGCGCTTTAACAGAACAAGATTGATCATTCATCGATACCTTTTATCAAAAGATTATATTGCAGGCTACAAAATGTATGATAAGATATTATACGATCATGTAGCGGAACAAAGCAGATAATCGATTGTTTCTTACGGTGGTATGTTAAGGACATGCGATTATTTTTTTAGATTAAATTATCTCGTGCGCACGACATCTTATCTCGTGTGCACAAGATAAGATGTTGATCGCTCGAGATAAGATATCGTGAGAACGAGATAAGATGTTGATCGCTCGAGATAAGATGTCGTGCCCACGAGATAAGATGTTAATTGCTCGAGATTCGAGATAAGATGTCGTGCGCACGAGATAAGATGTTGATCGCTCGAGATAAGATGTTGATCGCTCGAGATAAGATGTCGTGCCAAATGAAGAATCATCAAACTACGAAGGAATTAAAAGGGTATAAAAACTCTAAACGATCAATACATTTCGGGTGAATTGTTTTGTAAAAATAGACTGATACAAGCGGATATTTTCATGATGTATTGTACGATGTAAACTGTCCAGTTTCCAGAAGTGTTAATAATGTAGATTTTGTGAAAGCGTTCGAAATGAAAATATAGCCTAGAGAGGCTAAAACCTGGATAACGCGTAACAGAAAAATGAATGGCCTTGTAAAGCATTGCGACTTGAAGAATTGCAATTTGAAACAAATCATCAAATGATAAGGACATGGAGAGGAAGTTGTCGTTTGTTGAAATTGAGCGGGAATTGATATGGAATATGAATGAAACACAATTTAAATGGTTTGTTATTCTCAAACGGCTGAAACATTTTTTCTGAACATATCCCGCTTTCAATGATATTACAACATACCACATGAAAAATGTCAAGTTTTGGATGTGTGAAGAAGTTCCAGAGACATGTACATTAATGGAGCATACGTGCGCCCGTTACCTTATCCTCTAAGCTCTTCAGTTGGTTCTTAATACGTGGAGAGATTGTTACCGCTATAATCCAGTTATAATAAGTTACTATCTCATGTACACGTCTCAGTTAAAACTGGGCCATCTTGAGTCTATGAAAGAGACTATGTGCCATTTTAAAAAAGGCAGTTCAGTACAACAAGGATCGAGGAGACTACCATCTATCTTTAGTTTTATTAGGACATTGTTTGTATTGGTCAGGTGATATCGAAACTGCCTTTAAATGCTTTGCTGAGTCAATAATGGTAAAAAAGTCAGTCCGCAATATCGTTGTATACCATATGGCTTTTCTGATCAATAACTGGAAAAAATAAATACTTGATGTGTATATACAATACAAATATGAACAACGCGACTGTAAACATAACGTGATTGTGGCTATACGCCTTAGTTAACTGACCTCAATGTGTAAAAATAAACAAAAGTGACTCGCTTCTCATGTGCTCATGCATCGTGTTTGTTATATTACTAAGTTTAATTCCATTTACTGCAATTTTATATATAATAAAAGATTTTTATTTACATATGCAAAAATTAAAATTCACCTTGTTTAGACATTTGTCTCAACGGCCCGAAGGCTCAGTGTGAACTTTTGTTAGTTATATTTGTGTTTGTTACTGATCCTCCTTAAGCGTCTGTCCGACCCAAATAATTTTTTGCTGGATCGCCTAATAAATTCTCCTAAAAATGTGTCCTGTTAGTTCCTTTGTTATGGTATTGGACCCGTAATAGATTACCCCCTTTTTGAAGAGTATTCAATTCCTACCATAAACCTACTTTTACTGCAATTTTCGTGTGTGTGTGTGGGGGGGGGGGGGGGGGGGCGTAGGTTCAAGCCCACTGGGACCAATTTGTTTCCTTATTTTCCTTTCTACTAGTAAGTTTTTACTGCTTTCACTAGAGAAAAGTAGACAAAAAGACTTATTATGGATGTATTGAAAAAAGTGAAATTTTTTCATTTTATAAGCGATTTCTTGCTGTTCAAAGTAAATTTACCTCTGAATCAGGAGGGGTAGAGTTATACATCTTTAAAATTACTGAGTTACACGTAGTAAGAGTTCTCTATTTTACCTTCATTCTTTAGATTACATATTGTGGAAGAACTGCAGGTAAGTTTTACTTCTGCCCCAAGGTTATTTTTGAATGAAGTGAGCAAAATTCAAAACTGACCCACAGGATTCGACTTTAATTTTTCAATGTTGGAATTAGAATTCTGTCTCATTAAATCTGTTTACTTGAGGCACCCTAGATAAAATGATATTTACAGTTTTATTTTGTGTTTTTTAATTGTTTAACAATAGTTTGATTTTTGTTTTATCAAAATTAATGCTGTAATGAATTCTCTGCAAACGTTTTAGATAGTGGCCATCACATTGAAATTTGTCTCTACTTGAGTTTGAGGAAATATCATAAATTATACAAAATTTACAAAAAACCGGCACGGTAAAGTTGTTTAAAATTTGCAACACAGTGCGAAACATCGTCAGCTTTAAGAATATACCAAGCAAATGCCATATTTCAAACATTACTATTAGTGGTCCAATACCTTAAAAGAAAATTTGACCTTGCAGTCCTGTTTTTTCATCATTGTGATTCCTAACAGAATAATGTTTTCTATGCTGAGGAATGCATTTAAATAGTATAACCTCTCTTAAATACTTACACAAGAAATATACCATTAATGAATACTCATGCACTTTGTCGATTCCATGGAATTGATATTTCACAATTACATTACACGGACGTGGATATTTTGTCAATAAATCAAAAAAGTGAAATAAATCACAGTTGCTTTGTGTAATTATTAGTTGTTACGTTGATCATGAAACTATTTTCATCAGCAAAATTATACTTGACGTCTTCCTTGTTCACTTTGTTTTGATGTCAGATAGATATTGAATTCATGCAGTTTTAATACTAGATCTATACTTAACTCATTCAGAAGAGAATAATTATTATGCCATCCCCGCTCTCAAAATTAAGAAAATTTAAATTGTTCAGAATTGAAACTACATTCATTTGATATCCGTATATACAAAGGTTGACTTCATATATGTGTATTTCAGTAACGTTCTGACGTAGCCTCAAAATAGTGCGTAAATGGATTCTTTTCGTTCGGATAGTCGCATTGAAAATCGGCGTGTAGAGTCATTAATATTTAAACAGTTTGCAGAAAAATTCTTTTTTCAATGTAAACTGTACGCAAATAAATTCTGGAAAGTAGATCACTCAGAAGTACCGAGAACAAAGCAAACAAAGCATTGCAGACTTGGTTAGATTGAGTCTGTTCATGAGCAGTAATGGAAAAAGCAACACTGCCCACGAACAGAATTCAATATTCAAAATCTAATTGTGTTGAAATCAATGATCCCGAAGAACCAGGAAATATAATAACGATGTGATGAAGTCGGGGCGACTTTTTATGACCGCTACACAGCATTAAACACCCGCTGTTGTGAAGTAAATGAACCTATATTTAAGAAACCAATATGCACAAAAAACTTTGATCCGAACGTGCAGAGCTACCTCGTTTTAGCTGTCTTATATTCAGGTATAAAAGGGTATCTTTAATCATTTAAATGCTTTGATATAGTAAAACTGTGTAGGAATGCACTGATTTTTGCTTTTGTTAATATTTGCGGCTTATAAATGAAAAGTTTAATATATTGTCTAGCCTTATCTTATCTCGAGCTGTTAAATGCACATTTTCTAATGCTTATACAATGTAGATTATTGTCTTGCAAATAGCGAAATAAAAGTAAGAAAACTTTATAATTTCAATTTCACAAAGTCGTTAAAATTCCATTTGGTATATGACGTTTAAAATACCTTCAATAACATATCATATCGATTTGTTTATTCTTTTTTTTTTTTTGCATTATAGACACTATTGCCTGTATGCTCTAGTTGTGTTCGCATAAAACGCCCGTTTAAGTGTAAAAAGCGTTATGTATTGTAACTTTACAGGATGTGTATAACGTTAAATTTAAGATCAATGAAATATTATGTTCTATATCGTTTATATTGTTTTTAAAACTGAAACTGAAATTGAATAATATGATCATGATATTTTTATACAAAATTATATTCAATGGCGTTGTACATAATAATGATAATAAATGTAACTATAACAATATTAATAATGACAATAATAAAAATTACAGCCTTATTCTAATAAACAGTCCTGATCGCAACCCTCCCCTTGAGGTCATTTTACCTCTATTGCTAATACCAATGCTTAAAGCATCTGGTACGCCCAGACGGGCTGCATATAGAGGTTCATTCCCCCCCCCCCTCCCCGCCCCTCCCCGGGGTTAATGGTGCAATCATATACTATTTAAGAATGGAATACTACACTCTTCCCTATTCAATGAGCCTTACCAACAATATATAGTGCGTTTATTAAACAAACCTTGGAAATATAAATGCTGTAAATTAAGTACTATCATCTGCTGTTTTCGCATGATAAACAGTTATCAAAAATTTAAAACAGTGCCGCGAAATCTCTGAAATACAGTGTCTTAAGATTTTTTGAGTGTGTTAAGTGGTTTACTTTTGCATAGTTCTAACTTGTATATTAATACCCAGACAGGAGGTCAATACCTTTCAGTGATTATTATCTACATTTATGGTTACTTGCTGGAATATTTATTATAAAGGAGATGTCAAGGTTGTTTATCGTGCAATTAAGCCATAAAGTCTTAAAGCAGTTAACCTTGCAGCTGGATCTTGCTTCCCGCGTGATAGTACAGAATATTGACACGCTTTTTATATACATTCCATTGGTCCTTATTTGATAAAATGATTATGTGATGATTCATTGAAAACTAACTTTGTTTTTAGGAAGAGTTAGACATTAAAGATAGTAAACGGAAAGAGAGGATTTAGATTTTGGATCACCAACTGGAATGTAATTGGTTTCCATTAGAAGTTACATATTTTAAAATTGTTCGGTTTTACCAAAGGAGAATATATCCTGTTGTTTTAATAAGTTGTTACATTTGTGAACTCTGAAATTTCTCTGGAAAGTAAAAATAAGAAAAGAAATTGAGTTGTTTTCAATACATAAGCTCATACATTAAAGCTTTACAATTTGTGCCGGAAGTCCACTGCACAATAATATTTAAAAATGTTTTGTCGTGACACAAGTGGTACTCGAACCCAAGACCTCCAGTTTATCCAATCCTGATATTCTACACTTTAATATGCCTCCAAACTAATAAAATTTCTTGAATTTAAGAAGTTTTTATCGTTAAAATAGAAAAAACGGAAACTTCGCAGGTCGCTCAGCATAACAGAAACGAAAATGTTGCAGGCTCGCTTTGATTGAGCCTGTTCATGGACGGTAGTGGAAATACATGCTACCTTCCACGCTCTCTAGCTCCGGCTTGAGCAGAACTCAACATTTATACATGTTAAAAGTACATAAAGAAATTTAGAGACATCCGCAGATGTATTCAAACGGCGGTAAAAACTTCCATTGCCAGATGTATAACATATTCATAGAATTGAATTTTATGACCGAAAATTTTAACCACCATTTACTGTAAACTATAATTATATTCCTGTTATTTTTCAAAAGTATATTTTACTGTTAACTGACACTGTAAATGAACCTGTGTAATACAATACACACTTCATTTATTTACGGCTTATTTATTCTTTTCATGTGCACTGCGGTGAGACCATCTATTTTACCGGACCTAGATTACTATATTTTGGTAGTCCTTGCCTTCAATCTAGATGGCCGTTTTAAATCCGTGATGTTTACGAGAACTGAGCCCGCAACTTATCAAAAAGAATATCATATAATAGAAATATTAATTTAATTTAACTAGTTTCATATATTAAATATCAGATAACCCGGTGTAAACTTCTGTAATCTTAGTTTTCAATTATCAGAATTCAATTGCTTGTTGAATATTCACTAAAAGAAACACTATTAAAATGTGTGCCTTAAAAAAATAAGATAGTAAAAGAGAGTATAAATTATGTCAAAATGTTTTTCTTTTTTTATCATTCTTCATTGTCATTTTTAATTTCCATTCATCTACATCGCGTTTGCGAATTTTATGTAACAGGCTACAAAGCATGTCCAAATAATAATGAATGACATATTTGGACGGATCCGTATCTGCTGAAAAAACAACATCTTATTATGATTAATGTATAGTTTAATCTCGAGTACTTAAACTTAACGTTACCGGAGTGTTCTTGACATACTATTTAGCATCTTATTGAACAAAATCTATAGGACGAACCTTTGGAAGTACATGTACATATAAAGCTTGCAACGAAGTGAAATAATAGCAGACTCGGTTTGATTAAATCTGTTCAGGAGACGTAATGTACCACGCGTATAGAGCCCCCTGGCAAAGACTAAACAGGAATCCTTTTAAACATAGAATGGACCACTGGCACCAGACCAGAAAGAAAATGCATCTGTACCTATTATACCCTACTCCTAGGTATCATATAAGAACCATGGTCATGAACGGGAAAATGCACTAGCACATTTCAAGCGCACATTTCTCACATAAGACGCGCTGTTCGATGAATGGGTACCAAGTATACTGAACAAGTTGTAATTTATCTTCCATCGTGCACCAGTCACACTGTCTCACTATTTCATACTGCTGAGGTATTTTGCATATTTTATGCTTTCGTCAACGTTACAGAAAAAACTTGCGTGAACTTCCCTAATGAACATCCGGTGTTGAGGTCACAGCGATGAGCACATGTTAGACGGAATGTAAACAAACAAAACCACAATGCAAAATTATTCACCGTTATACAAAAAAAACTCAAAATGATGAATGAAAGTTGTCTTAGAAATAATTTTGAATTTGAAGTCATACATTGATACACATCTGTTTTGCTTATTTCTTTCACATTGCACGTTTATTCTGCATATACACATATTAGCAAACACGTGTAGTTAAATGACGACTGATCTACATTTTCACATCAACCAATCAGAAACGTTTTGAAATCTAGACCGGAACTTCAACAGGGAAGTTCATCAAAGTTTTTTCTGTAACGTTGATAAAACTATAAAGTACGCATTGTTTCTCTAAGATAAAAGTACTGAAGAATTGTGACCGGGACACAATGGAAGATAAATTATCACTTGTCCCATATCCATAGTATGCATTTATCGCACTGCACGTTTTAATTGAGAAATGCGCGATTGAAATGGGTTAGTGTATTTTCCCGTTCATGACCATTGTTCTTATATGATACCTAGGGGTAGAGTATAACATGTACAGAAGCATTTTCTTTCTGGTCTGGTGCCAGTGGAATGGACTCCCTTATTATGCGACAAAAATATAACAACACCTCGGCCAAGGACGGAGATAAGTTTTAAAGCCATCATAAGTTTTTTGATAACTACTAAAATATATAAAACTATCCGCTGGAAAAACATATAACGCAACGAAGCAAAATAAAAACAGACGCGTTTCGATTGAATCTGATCATAGGAGGTAAGGACACCCTATTAAGTGAGAAAAATATAGCCGTTGAACTCATGAAAATACATAAAAGACTACAATTATCTGTCTTATCGTTAATTTTTGTAGGTTAGTAAGTAAGATAACATAATTTATACACGCATGTAGTTCTCGTGTCGTTACACAGTGGCTTCAGGGGAATAAATAATATCGACAATACCAGCATAAATTACGGATTAACTATATTTTCAATATCATCCAGATACAGTACAAATGAAAAAGCCTGAACATGTTAGATATTGATTTATCATAAATAAAAACAGTTTAACTGAATGATTTGTGGTAAGATCAGTTACATTTAATTTAATCGTATTCAATGATTTCTATCTAGTCTGGTTTGTGGTTCGCAAATTTCCCACATCGTTCCAGTAAGTACAAGAAATGCAATATCTAATTGTTTTAACGTCGAGTCGAGCTCGGGACAACTTGATCAGAGATTTAAATCAAGAAGTCGTGAAAATGGTTCATTACATTTCAAAGACGTGAGAAAGATACGGTAAATCAATAACATTTCAATAGATTTTACACTCTATGCGCCTCAAAAACACGTTTGATCAGAGATCTGTCAAAAGATTATGTTATAGTCTTCAATATGATTATGTAGGGGAACAACAGCTACATTATGCTAGTAGAAAACCGATTGAATTTATCTGCGCATTGCTACGTTAATTCACTAAAGTAACAAGAACTCTAGACTATTTTTCTTATTATAATAAAGTAGTGTCTTACGAACTGAACCCAAAACTGAGCGGAGGATTAACGGCTTCTCACAGCAAAATGCCTAAACCCACTGACAAAATACGTTCCCTTCAGATTAGCAATGCTTTAGACACTGAAAGTTTCGGATTATCTCAAAGAGAAGAAACGAAACGCACTCAACTAATAGGACAATATTTGGAAGAATATTTTTGGAAGAATAAATCAATAACGAGTGGAGGCAGGGCCGAAGGTACCGCACTGGACAAAAACAGTGATTCAGATGTTATGGGTGTCATTGGCGGAATTTTAGTGGTTGAAAATGATCATGATATGGATGAAAACGTGATATACATTTCAGCTGTCAGAACTGGCTGTTGTCCAGGCTATTGTAAACTGAAATTTCAGGCTGATCAATACAGTAAATTTATGTCAGGGCAATATACACCGAAAGAAGTATCTACTATCTACGAGGGAATTAAAAGGAGTATAATTACTTTAAGCGATCAATACATTTCGAGTGAATTGTTTTGTAAAAATGTTATTCCAGATGGACTGATACCAGGGGACAATTTTCATGACATACTATACGAGTTAAACGGTCCAGCTACCAGAAATGCCGATGTAGATTTTGTGCAAGCGTTCGAAATGAGACAATGGCCCAAAGAGGCTAAAGCCTGGATAACGCGATGCAGAAAAAATAAGTGGCCATGTAAAGCATTGCTGAAGCGACTTGAAGAAAATATCCCATGTTACGTTGTCGCTATTGGGAACAAATCTTCTGCAGATAAGGACATGGAATGGAGGTTGTCTTTTGTTGAAATTGAGCGGGAATTGATCTGGAGTATGAATGAAACACAATTTAAATGTTTTGTTATTCTCAAACGATTGACACAATTTTTCGGAAGGTATTCCGCTCTCAAGGATATTACAACATACCACATGAAAAATATTATGTTTTGGATGTGTGAAACTGAAAAAGTTCCACAGGAAGAATGGATACCGCAGAATCTTATAACATGTGTAAAAAGATGTCTTCGAAAGCTTAAAAAGTGCATGAAAGACGGGAAACTTGATCATTTTATCATACCCGAAAATAACTTGTTCCAAAATAAAACGTTTGTATCGAAAGAAATAGACCATGCGATAAACAAACTACAGAGAAATGAATTGTATGAATTGATATCTGAAATACGAAATAGTGGAAAAGAGTTGTCCACTCTTCTACTTATCTCCCCTGAATTCATGGGTTACAGCAATACATGTAAAAGCATGTGGCGATACTGTTGTGATCACTATGATCCTGACTTCTGTAGATTTATTCTTGACAAATTTCCGGAAGCTAGAATACTTCTACCATGTGTTCAAATTGCACAGGCAAAGGCGAAATGGCGGAAAAAACTTATAAAAATGGCTTGGCGCAAAGAACCACTTTGTTCTGGCACCAGAAATCTTGCGAAAAGAGTTGTTAAAAATATAAAAGAAGGAAGTGAAATGGATTTTTCAACTAGTACCATCTACGCGGCTATAGTTCATTTCATGCACGGTAACTATGATGATGTGTTAACAGAACTGAAACCACTCCTGTCAAATAAAGAATGGAAAATTTATCCTTCCTCTTTAGGAACTCCCATGTATTTGTGCTTCAAATCGGGTGAAATGCATATTAAAAGGAAAGAAACTGTACGTAACGTAGAGGACTTACATCGTGACAGAAACAACCTCGTGAATGACCTTTGTACAGGTAATAGCGATAGAGACATGTACATTAATGGAGCATACGTGCGCACGTTACCTTATCCTCTAGCTCTTCAGTTGGTTCTTAATACGTGGAGAGCTGTGTACCGCTGTAATCCAGTGATAATAAGTTACTATCTCATGTGCATGTCTCAATTAAAACTGGGTCATCTTGAGGCAATGAAAGAGACCATGTGCCATTTTAAAAATGCAGTTCAGTACAACAAGGGTAGACGAGACTACCATCTATCTTTAGTTTTATTAGGACATTGTTTGTACTGGTCAGGTGATATCGAGACTGCATTTGAATGCTTTGCTGAGTCAATGATGGTAAAAAAGTCAGTACTCAATGTCGCTGTGTATCATATGGCTTTTCTGATCAATGACTGGACAAGATGCAATATTTGATGTGTATATACAACACAAATATACAGAAGATGAGTATCTTTAGCTAAAGTGGAATTATACGCATTCTTCAAAATAAAAACAATCCAGCTGAAATAGATATCTGTGCAAAAAATGGTGGAGGAACTTATAGCTTTTAACCTTATACCAAACTCTTTCTATGTACAATACGGCATAATAGCTTGCCATTTATGATTTTTATTATTTTGACTGGGATATTTTTTTAAGTCAAACTGCACGCAGGAGTTCTTTCCCTTAAACTCCATAAATCTCTATTCATTTGTAAGGGAGATAATTGCGTAGCAGATTGAAGAAAAGAACTATTACTTCATTACTTCCGATATCTTTATTTTTAAATACTAATGCGGCATTGTCGTTTATTGAACACATTTGAAAGCACAGCAACCGAAAATTGCTGCAATAAAACATTCACCATAAACAAATGTGCAATGCCACTTTAACTGGTAACAATATATAATAACTAACAAAACTGATTTTCTTTTCGTTTGCTCATGAATCGTGTCTGCTACTTTTTAACACCTATTATAATTCCATTCCGTTTCCCGCAATGTAATAAAATATGTTCCTGTTTATAAATGCAAATAATAAATTTCACGTGAAGAAAAGAAACTCTGTTGTGACATTTATCTCAATGGCCCGAAGGCTCAGTGTGAGCTATCATTAGTTTATAAGCGTGTTTGTTACTGAGCTACTTAAGCGCCTATCCCACCCTAAATAATTTTGTGCTTGATCGCCTTACGAATACCCCTAAAATGATTGTATCTTGCCATTTCCTACATATCTTCTTGAAGGATATTTTACCTGGTAGTCCTTAATTTTCATCGTAACGATAATACCCTATTCCTGACAGAATAATATTTTCTATACGGATGAATGTATTTCAAATGACCCAGAAATAGTTAATCTCTCTTAAATATGAGTACTTACACATGAAATAATGTTAACGCATACAAGTGCACCTTGCCGACTCCATGAAATCGATATTGCACGGCGATAGTACACGGCTATATTGCAAGGACGTAAATATATTGATTATGAATCAAAATAAATAAATATATCGAACAGTCGTTTTGTATATTCATTAGTCGTTACGTTGAACATGGAATTCAGCAAAATTATATTTTCGTCTTCCCTGTTTACTTTATAGTCTGGTGTTGTTTTTGATATTTCTTGCATAAAAACTACTTTTTTAACTTGACCCGCCCATGTATAAACGGGAGAAAAATCGTGTGCAAACAAGGCAATTCTCGTGCTGTTAATACATGATTTTTATTTTTGAAATGCTTTGTCAGGGCTGTATATATGTATTTCTTCGCAGATTGACATCTGGTATCTGCGTCTTGATTCTTCCGTAATATTCTCTTCGTGTAGCATAAAAGATGCGATCTAATCCATAGTATGTTTTGCTGTATCAATTACCAAAACCAAACGCACTTCCCCCAAAGATGTACGTACTCGCACCACCCTTGTTTACATCCCCTTTTAGAAATCGGAGTCGATTCATTTTTGTTGATAACCGTGAATGTATAACAACTGCGTGTAACTTGCGCTTTTGTTTGTTTTTAGGAATCATTTTAATGATTTTTGTAAGTAACAGTCGGATTGTTTTATCTAATTTCGCGAAGAATTCGGATAAAACATTTGAAAGCTTGTCACTACGTTCGTACTCATCCGTACTCTAAATGTGTTCGTAATCAAAATATTTCGAATGTAAAGTTATTAGTTTTGAAATTGTGTTCCTGTTTACCAAATTTTTATGTGATATGTAAAAATATGAGTAATTTTATGTTTGTAATAATGAAAGATTAAAAGAATTGATTAAAAGCCTTCATTACATGCTTTTGGAAGAGTTGTTGCTTTCTGGGCCGTGGTTATGGATATTTAAAACATGTTTACCGTTTCCAAGAACAACAGAATGGTGATTAAAAATGTACCGGAATCGTAAAGTCATCACATATGAAAACAATGCATTTAGTCGTCGTGTAATGTTTTTTTTTATGCAAGAATAGCAACAATACACGTTTGTGTTGTGTATTGATGTCTGCAGAAGTCCTTGGGATATGTTTGTGACCTCGACCTTCGGTCTCGATCGCAAACAATCCCGCGGGTTTCTGCATATGTTAATACACATAACACGCTCATTATCGCTACAGAAATATCAGATTTAATTCTTGCAGTTTCGGTACTAGAGAAATATTTAACTTATTCAATAAGTATATTATGCTCGCCCTCAAAATTACTAAATATTTGAGTTGTTCAGTATTGAAACTATATTCATTTGATATCCGTAAAAACAAAGGTTGACTGGATATATATGTAAGGGGAAATAACACTTTATAAATATTTTACAGCCTGCGTATGATTTTTTTATCATATTAAAGTACAAGTTACCCCGGCTTAAATTTGTAGTTGTTTCCTTGGCTATCAGTGATTTTTCTTTCATTTGTTACGTCGAAAAACATGACCAGGCACGTCTGTTTTGGCACTACTTTGAAAAGCGATAAAAATCGGTTTGTCAGGATACGAGTTATATGACCCAGGGAAGTGCCTACGCCTTTAGTATCTTGAACAATGAATTGGGTCTAATCGCTAAGGTGTTTTAGACTAGTTGACAAACGATGTAGTATGTCGTTTGTTAAAACATATAGCTGGCGAGACCAAATATCTCATGTATCGAATTTTCCTCTGGCTATCTTGCCTAAATAATTCGTGTACCAATGATTTGTAAATGATTTCTATTAGGAGCTAAACAATTTCAGGAGGGATCAGGCAAATCACTAAATGTTTCAAAGTAACAATCTTCAATTAATAATAATATGCTCAAACTCTTAATAGCTTGAGACTCTATTCTTGACTGGTCTTTTTGTTGAAGTTCCCGTCAGACATTTGTCTTTGAGTCAACAACATAAGAGTCCTATCACATAGATGCTCGGCCTCTGTCCTCCTAACTGAAGTTGCAACTCTATATAATTCCCTGACGCCTGGATGTTGGCTGCCTTTATGCTATCACATGTAGCATTCAACTACCATAATTATAGGTTTATCCCCGATGTCTTGGCTGTACTTCGCCAATAACGCTGAACTGTCATGATTAAGCTAGATCTCTCCTACTGTCTCAGTAGATTACCAAACTCCGGGTCTCAGTCTCAGCTTTCCGGTGCTCAGACTAAATTTGCTATCGTCCATGGCATTCAACTACCGTTAAGGTAAAATTCCAACGCGCTGGCCCTATAGCTGGAAATCTTGTTGAAATTCTGCAACTCTTCTTTAGTCTATGAACTTCAAACGTCTTCCTTTTAATAATTTATCCGCTCTGAGAGTGTAGTTGCCATAACCTCTTTATCAAGGTACTGGGATATATTATAAGTTGAATGCTCGATGTGTCATCTTCAATTGCTGGATACAGAATGTTCTCTCTGTCATCCATCTACCTAATTATACCTTAGCAGACGTGATCTTTGATTTGTGCTATTTATAGAACGTGTTCTAATTAGTCCAAATTTATACATAGTATTTTACGAGAACTTGCTTTATCAATTATCTGGTTCCCTTAAACTATTGTATATGACATAATGTGTGATGCTGGGATCAAGCTATCACTGTAATTAACCCAAATCATCCACAGATGACCTAAATCCAATTATTTACAGCAATTTACCAATATTTATACCAATTATAGCATGAAAAGGGAGTCAAGCACTATCTGCGCTTATGTGTAACATTATCAATATATCAAACATACAAATTATTCTGCCACGGTTTATTTACTCTCATTTATTTGTTTTTCAATTTGCAGCAATGAAAATTTTAAATTTTTATGCGTGTTATTTCACGTAAGATGTACGGGGTTAAACAGTATTTTGCACTTTTGATTTCAAAACGATGAAAAAAATGAACTTCAAGAAAAATTACATTCTCAAATTTTCAGTTTATTTCTTTCTTTTTTTGTTGAAAAACTGACACAAAAGTTATCTCGTTATCTGGCACTTTGTTTAAATGACCAATTTATACATAGCGTGTAAGAAAATGTTTATAACATAAAAAATTCAACGCCCCGTTTCTTGTAACGAGAAATTAAATGAAAGCACTGAGAGGACTGAAAGGCAGCGGATGACAGTTTCTGCTAATAGACATGAAGAGTCAGCTTAAGTTTGGTGAATCTACTTAAATTACATTTGATTATACATTTGATTAATATGCATTTTTAACCATTTTGTACCAAATCAATGGGGAATACTTTGCTTTTACTTTGTCAAATTGGATGAAATAATATTTATATGAACAAAACTCAATTAATCTTGTTCAACATTTTTTTTTTAATTATAAGCATTTTTTTAATAAATCAATGGGAAAACGCTCTGCCTTTAGTCATTTTACCTTGCAGTCTTTAAATTTCATTATAGAGAAATAAATTATTCCTGACAGAATAATTTTGTTCTATACCAAAGAATGCATTTAAATGAACTAGAAATTGTACAACCTTTCTGTAATATGTGTTCTTACACAACAAAAGCATACATGTGCACTTTATCGACTCCATGAAATTGATATAGCACGGCGATACTGCACCGCGTTATTGCACAGACGTGAATAAATTGTCAATAAATCAAAAAATTGAAATATATCAGATAATTGTCTTGTATATTTTCTACTCTTTACGTTGATCATAGAACTTTTTATCAGCGAAATTATATTACCGTCTTTCTTGCTAAATATTTAGTGTGACTTTGTTTTTGATGTGAAATACCGTATTGTACTAAATCTATATTCAACTCATTCAATAAGTATTTTCTGCTCGCCCCCAAATTCTAGGAATATTTTAATTGTTCAGTATTGAAAGTTTGATTTCATATAACATAAGATCTAAGTAATGTTTGACGTGACGTCAAAATAGCGCGTAAATGTATCTATTTCATTCGAACTTTCAGATTACAAAAAAAACCAGCGTGAAGTCATTGATACTTATACAATTTGCAGAAAAAAAGCGTTTTTTAATGTAACCTGTTCCTTACCCTTTGCTTTAATACCATGTTGTATTGAAAAGTAAGGTTTAAATAAAACAAATAGAAAAATCAGTGATCCAAATGTACACAGCTGCCTCGTCTTTTGTTCAGGCAAAAAACGGTTTTGTAGTCATTTAAATGCTGATTATAGTACAAAAATTACTTTTACTTTCAAATTAGTTAATTTTGCGGCTTACGAATGCAAAGCTGAATGTTATCTAGCCTTATAACGAACTGTTACGCGCACATTGATTAATACTTATAAGGTATTGTCATTAAAATTGTTTGTTTGTTCAATTTGTTTGTTTTGGGTTTAACACCGTTTCTTTAAAATTGAGAAATAAAAGTAAAACAATGTACAGCTTTATAATTCCGGTTTTACAACGTAGTTTAAAGTTCATTAAAATTTGACTTCGTCGTATTATTTCAAAATTTAGTTATATAATACACCCTTCGGTATTTCAACAGAAACCAATTTACCTGCATAAAGATTCAAAATACCTTAAAGTTTAATATAACATGTCATATCAATTATTTAATTTGTAAATGGAGCCTTTATTATTTAAACTACAGAAGAATACAGGGTTGCCTCGGACTTAAATGTAGATAAGTAATACAATACAATGATAAACGTCCGCCAGTATGCGTTGCAAAGAGTTTTCGCTTTAAAAGACCAATTGCGGTTTAAAAGTTTGTTAATACGTTAAAAAGGTCGGACTATTTAGTCACCTAAAATACTTTGTTTTAGTAGTTCTTAAATCCCACCAGGACTGAGCTATTTTGATTACCGTCTTCTGGCTTGTTCCGTCGGGCCCTTAAGGGTGTTTCCCTTGTTGCTCTGTCTTCTGCAAAAGCATTGAGTACATGCGTTTTAGGTTTTTAAGGACTGTATCTACAAGGGCATCTTTGTGTTTTACATTACATACCTTCTGTTGCCTTTACGTATGTTAGGGTTTCACCTGGCGGGGATTACTTTTATTTACACTGTCTTGTGACTTTGGAACATGGTGGGGATAAGAGTGAGGTTAGGTGCACCATAAACCGGTTTAAGCTCCCCAGTGGTGTTTTTGCCACTGACCGTTCCAAGGCGGTGCCCCACTGTGTTCCTTTGTTTGCTCGTTTTGTCCTAATGTGTTGGCTTTGTGTGTGTATGTGTGTATGTGTGTGTGTGTGTGTGTGTGTGTGTGTTTGTGGTGCACGCCTCTGCGTGCTGTGGGTTTCGTTTTTGGGAGGCTGCGTTTTTGGTACGTGTCATTCCCTGTTTGATATTTGTCTTTGTTTTGTAAATTTCCCACATTTGGATGGAGATGTACCCCAGGCTACATCTTATGGGGTATATATTTCTCAGTTAATTCGGTTTGCAAGAGCGTGTAGTCATGTTGAAGATTTCAATGAACGTAACTTATTTATTACAAATAAGCTTCTTCAACAGGGCTACCGTTATTATAAATTACGTAAATGCTTTTCTAAATTTTACTATCGTAATTCAGATTTGGTTTTAAAATACAATAGCAATTTAAAATCACTTCTGCGGGAAGGTATATCAAAATCCGCCATGACCCAACTGTTTTGAGACACACCGCATGTTTTGTGTTCAACCCTTTTACAGTCGGACGCTACGCTTTCCTCTTTGATTGTGTCTGACGGATCAGGTGGAGGACTCTATGATAAATAGTTCTTAAATCCCACCAGGACTGAGCTAGCTATTTTGATTTCCGTCTTCTGGCCTGTTCCGTCGGGCCCTTAAGGGTGTTTCCCTTGTTGCTCTGTCTTCTGCAAAAGCATTGAGTACATGCGTTTTAGGTTTTTAGGGCTGCATTTTCATATTAAATCTACAAGGGCATCTTTGTGTTTTACATTACATACCTTCTGTTGCCTTTACGCATGTTAGGGTTTCACCTGGCGGGGATTACATTTATTTACATTGTCTTGTGACTTTGGAACATGGTGGGGGTAAGAGTGAGGTTAGGTGCACCACAAACCGGTTTAAGTTCCCCAGTGGTGGTTTTGCCACTGACCGTTCCAAGGCGGTGCCCCACTGTGTTCCTGTATTTGTTTGCTTTGTCTTTTGTGTTCATGTTTGTGTATGGTTTGCAAGAGTTGTTCGTGTGTGTCTTTGGGGAGGCTGCGTTTTTGAACGTGGCTTTCCCTGTTGGATATTCTTCCTTGTTTTTCATGTGCATCGGTCAGAGAACTATTTTTTGAGTTTAAGACTCTATTGCCCGTCGCTTTAGTTGTGTTTTTATTTACGTCGACATCAAATTAAAAGAAAATTCGCCAACGCTGTTAACAGTGTAGAACTATTTCGTATTATAACACTACAGGGTGTATATATTACGTTAAGTTTGAGAGCAATAAAATGTTCTTATCTGATTTCATTTGGTTCGAATATGATAAAAGCTTGAAACTTATTTGAATCACTCTCTGGAAAACCAGTACTGGTGTCATGTAAGAAAAAGCATGGTTATGATCCCAGTAGGACTCGAACCAAAGACGTTCGGTTTATTACTTCTGACATTTCGAACTTTTATTTGCCCCCAAAATTAACCAAATTAATGAAATTTCTTCAGTTTAAGAAGGTTTTTTATCGTTAAAACTACCATTGTCCGATGCACATAATGCTCATAGCAGACAAAACGTTTATGAACTATCATACATTCTTAACATCATTTATCCACGGGTGGTAAACGCGCAATCCAATTCCCGCTGGGAATACGCTTAAAATGGGTTGCGCGACGTCCGGTGCTGGTGTTGCGCGTAAAAAAAGATCAAATTGAGGTATGTGAAGTTATGATTTTGCTTAGTATGAGACGAGAATATTTTTTCTCGAAAAAAGGAAAATGCTATTCGACACAAATATGATGATACATCATATATGTAAAATATCTGGATTGTAATTTATGATTTGGCTTTATTATCACAAACACTCTGGCGACACGAAGCGTGAAAAAAGTATGAAACCAACAAAAATGGCAGTTTCTGACCTCATATGCCTAATCTGAGGGCATCTGATGCTTTTTATGATAACTCAACTGTTATGAAGTAACGGGTATCAAAAATATTTGCTTCAAATCCTGCTTACGGGGACATAATTGACAAAAAAATCATCGGGAATGGGGTTGCGCCCCGGGAATGGAGTTGCTCGTATACATCACAATGTATATAATATATACGCGCAACTCCATCCCTGGGGCGCAACCCCTTTCCCGATTGCTTTTTGCCAATTTTTCCCCTAAAAGCAACATTTCATTCAAGTGTATGTAATATTCGTGACTGTTTTACACGTGTTTGATCATTAGAAGCGTCACATTTCCGGAAAAAAGGCACAAGAGTTAGAAACTTAGCATTTTTCATGATTCTATACTTTTTTGACAGTTACAGCCAGCAGAGTTTTCGTGATATCAGGGCTGATTCTTAAATTAATAATTTGGTATTTCAAACATATGATCTTTGTTCATTTTTGTGTCGAATAGCATTTTGCTTTTTTCGAAAACGCCCGTAAATGTGTCATTATTTACAAAACCAAAAACCCACCTACCTCGATTTTGTATATATTGATGCGCAACACCAGCACCGGAAGTCGCGCAACCCAGTTTAAGCGTATTCCCAGTGGGAATTGGATTGCGCGTTTACCACTCGTGTTATCATGTTTATTGTCTGTTGCTACATATATATTCATTTGTTAAAAAAGCAAAAACAAATATATTTTTACGGTGTAGATCTAACTAAAACAGCAAAGAGCTTGTGCAATAAAATACACATTCAATTTTTTACGGCTTATCTTCTTTTCCGGACGGAAATAGATTGCTATCCTTTGGTAGTCACTCCCGTCAGTCTGGATGACCGTTTTACCCGTGATGTGTACGAGAATGGAGTTTGCAACTTACGGATAAGGAAAATATTTTGAAGAGAAATTATCACCAAAATGTTTTAACTATTTTTCCAAGAGACAAAAATTAACAATTAAAGACGACATTTATCGTTTTCACAATTTTAGTTCTCAGAAATTGATTAGCATAAATAGAAAGTAAAAAGATTGTAACAATGTAGAGACTTACCCTAAGCCTTCTTTACACAAAAGAAACAATCTGAATAGTGATATTTTTAAGTGAATACCGTTTGTTAATCCTAATCCTGTCCATGTAACATTAGTGCAATGAAAAAGTGACCTATCTATGTTAAATGCTATGCATGATAAAACAGTCATGCATCAAACAGTCCTGAAATTGATTCGTTTGATTTTCTAATATTTCTAGATGTTTCTCCTATACTTTGACGCATATAAATGGATAGTAGAGATTGTTCTCTTCCCATCAGTATCCTTTTCAACATATTTTACCTTGTGAAATTCTGTGGGTTTTGACTTTTTCAAAATAATCATCTGTTTGTTGACAAATTTCACCACAGAAAATGTCACACTTTTCCCAGTGCATTAACTTATTTGATCTTTATACAGTTTTCTCTTCAGATTGTTAATATTTGTGTAAATTATGCATAATTATGTATGCTTTTTCTCTGTGTAGAGATAAAATGTGCCTAGTTTGTATGGAGTATTGGGTCAATAGCCACCTAGGCCTACAGTAAAGTCATAGCGGAGTTGTCTCCATTTCTTCCAAATATATTACCTTGGATCATTTTTTCAGCTTAAATAACTTTTCTTCTGAAAATAATATCTAAAATATTTTTTCATGCTACGTACTTTGATACAGTTAGCTACAGGTAGATCGTTCTTACTTGAAGTTTGTATTTTAGTTACACTGCCTAAGCAGCGCACATTTGTTTTCCCTGCTTAAATGTCGCCCTCTAGCTAGTAACACTGTTTTAAGAATTCATGAGCAAAAATATGTATTTGTGTGAAAAATATTTTAAAAAAGTAATAAATTATCCCATAATACGCCGTTAATTTGTAAATTATTTAGAAATAAGGCCGCTTAGCTCAATAGGGATGGCGCAGATATACGGATCGCGAAGCCGTGAGTTAAAAAATCTTTACCAGTCAATATACACATAAAAATTGGTTGTAACATGTGCTAAAGGAAACTGGTTTTGATTTTTCCCTACGAGCACTAATAAAAAGTTACAGTATAAGCTATTAATAGTAACAACGGAGGGAAGTAGCTTCAATTCTTTCGCATGACACTCCGTCTCATGATGGAGAACAATTATGTCAAAGTACGCCAAAATTCCTCTATATATGAAAAAGAAATGTATCTTGTATCTGACATTTGACCTCTTAGTGTGACGTTGACCTTAGACCTAGGAATTTTTTTCTTGCGCTAGACATTCCGTCTAATAGTGGTGAAGATTTGTGTTAAGTTACAACAAAATCCCTCCATGCATGAAGAAGAAACGCTCCGGAAAATGTTGTCATTTTTGTATCCTTTGACCTCAAAGTGTGACCTTGATCTTAGACGTAGGAACCTAGTTCTTGCGAAAGTTACATTAGAATCCATCGATGTATGAAGAAAAATTGCTCCGGACAAAGACATTATTAAATAAAATCTGGAAAGTAGATCCTTCGGAAGCACCGAAAACAAGGCAAACAGTGAAAATTGCAGACTCGGTTAGATCGAGTCTGATCATGAGCAGAAATGGAAAATGCAACACTGCCCACGCCCCCAATGCACCGGCTTAATTTGTATTCAATCTTCAAATCTAAATGAGTTGAAATCAATGATCCCGAAGGACCAGAAAATTTATAACAACACTAACTGCGACCTTGACCTTTGAGATAGGAATCCGTGATTGGTGCATGACACTCCACATCAATATGGTTAAAATTCTTGCTAAATATAAACAGGATTGCTTCATGCATGTCAAAAGTATGATCCGGACAAACGAATCCGGACGGACGCACGCATGTCGAGACGCATGCACGCACATGCACCGGACAGTTATTTGGACAACTACGTATTCGCTTCAGCAAGACTGTTAACACGTAAAATAATTACAAATAATAAGTTAATGTGCAACGCGCAGGTGTCTTTGATTATGGAAAAATACCGCAGAGGTAAGCAAACTGACCACGTTTTATCAGATAATTTTATAGTCCATGCAGTTATTAACAACTGTGAGAAGTTTAATTGTAGAACAATCTCTATTTGCGAAATTGCTATCATAATGGTGGTTTTCCCATATACCTTTATTTACCTTTATGTTAACTTGTGTGAGGTTCACAATTCCAAATCAGAGTAGCAAAACATCAAGCACACGACCCTATGTTTTATTTGTCTCCTTTTCTAGGTAAATTCTGGAGCTTTGAAAAATGAGGGGGACTTCAATCATATCTATTCTTTATATCTTATGTTCACACTTGGCGGGCCTTTCAAATTAAAATGTGTATGTGTGTGTGTGTGGTTTTATTCCCTTTTTTAACTGGTTGTGCTCATTTTTGGAATTTTGATTTAAATGATTACTCGCTTAACTTACAATTAATAATACAAGTGGTCAAAATTGTTGGTTAACTTAATGTATCTAATCCGTATATAATTGTAAGGCCTTAATCGTTAGTCACTTGTATTTGGGTTCAAATTTTTCCTTAAAGGAAAGTTGATTTGGAAATGTTATTATCTGCTTTTAAAGGTATATTAGAATCAAATTACATATCTGAAACTATGACAAATTGCTATATAATGTTTATGTAGTTTATATGTATTAACGGTGTTTTGATATAGGTTTAATATAATAGACACTATAAAATCTATATAGCAAAACAAAGGATAAGTGTGCACTCGGACTAAAAAAGTGACATTTTTCATCAAATACCATTTCTGCATTATATTTAATTATATAAAGTGTCTTTTCGTATTTTTAGTTGAATAAAATGCGAGATTCTGCCGAGCATTTTATCAGTTTTATTCAAAAAGTTTTAAAAATTCAATGTGGAAAGTCACACATGTAAATTTTTTATCACATGTTAGTTTTTCCTGTCGAAAAAAACTTCTTCCTTTTCTTATTTAAAACGAGTTAATTTGACCAACGTTTCATAGACTTTAAACAAAGAATGAGGGGTAAATCGTTTTGCAGATGTCTAAAAGTCGGACAGTATGTCGGTCCGTTCCTTAAGAACGCTTGAGCATAGGATCATGAAAGTTGGTCATGACCAGTAGATGACTCTAAGTAGGGCAAAGACCAATGTCACAGTGGCCCGGAAAACAAACGGTTTCTGCATGATAACTCAAGACAGCTTGGGCATAATTCATCAAAGTTGATAGATAGGTTGGTCATGACGAGGAAATGACCCCTATTTATTTTGGATAGTAGGTCAAAGGTCGAAGTCATCGTGACCTAGAACAGTTAAACGGTTTTACGATGAAAACTCAAGATCGCTTGGGCCTACGGCCATGACAGTTAATAGGTATGTTGTACATGACTAGCGGAAAACTCGTATTGCTTTTGAGAACAATAGGTCAACGGTCAAGGTCACAGTAACCCGGAAGAGTTAAAGAGTTTCCGAATGATAGCTTTAAACGTAGAACATGAGCACCAAATGTCCCTTATTGATTTACGTCATTGGGTGAAAAGTCAAGTTCAAAGTAACTCGGAACAGTTAAACCGTTTCCGGCAAGAACGCTTGGGCCTTGGATGACGAAATTTAATGGAAAGGTAAAACTTTACCGGCAGATGACATCTGTTGATATTTAGGTCAGTAGGCCGCATGTCGGGGTAACATTGACCCAGAACAGTATTTGTCTGCAAAATAATTAGAGAGTGCTTTGGTTTAAGATAAAATTTGACGTGGAGGTCACTTATGACTGGTAAAAGAGCCATAATTATTGATTTTAGGTCAATTCATAAAATATCAACTCCACAGTAACCAAATAATAATGCGTTTAATTGAATGCATTAAGGCGTGTGGGGATGGGGATTAGATTTCATGTTCTATGAGCTTTTGTTATGTAGTGGCTTTATCATACTCCTGCGTCGTCAAACATATAATAAAGTTTTATGATGTCGAGCAATGCTTAAATAATCAAAACAGTATAACAATATAACGTTCACATGTACCAAGGAACATAACTAAAGCTGACGCAATATAAATTGAGTGTAGTATCATTCAATTTCCAATTTAGTTTTGAAATCCCATGAGTCTCAACAAATATACGAAAAATAATCGCGGTAGTACCAAATGCATGTTTACAATTAATATAAAACTAACCATTTTGAGCTTACATTACATTTAACCAACATTATTGCACCGCATATGTTCGGCAATGCGGCTGGTTAACACATCTGTGACTACAAAATAAGGTCACTGGCTTTCAGGTAAATATTACAAGATGTGAAATATAAAAAGATAAGATTACATGACCATAATATATCCAAATTGATGTTTTTGATAAACATTTCGATGGCAAAAGGTAAGCTGACACAAAAATGGCGGATATAACGTTAACAAGATACAAGGTCAGCCTTTTTTAAAAACAATATATTATTTGAACATTATTGTGGTTATTAAAAAAAAATGTCAACGTACCCAAACACTTTCGACCTTCTAAATATCGTACGTTATTTTGAAAGCATGTCTTATTGGAGTAGCGTAATGTTGATCGTATCTATAGAGTTGCAGTTTAACAAAGGCAGTTCCACCAGATAACATAGTCTGACCACATTTTATAGGTAATCTATTAAATAAACGTTTTTTTTATATATAAACTATTGGAATCGAGAGTTAATGAGCAATGTCCACATATTTTGAAAAACAGGTAATAAATAAATAGACTCTGTGGCATTCCAAAGTCACACAACAGTGTTCATAAAAGTAATCCCACATGATACTATGTGAAAAGAAAACCTTACGAACCAACAGATGAAAGCTTGCACTAAATTCCTTTGCTGAAAGCTTTCTTTTTCCTAAATTAAATTATTTAAGTAAATTAGCTGATACTCCATCTGTAGAACTGTTTACTCTGTTAAACTTGATGACTTTCCCTGACAGGGTAGATTATAGATCTCATGATAACTTAAGCCCAAAATATATGACAGATACATTTAGAAGAAGTACCGAAACAGCTCTTAGATCAGCAACAAACAAACTGCTGTATATACAAAAGCCCACGTTTGAATTCTTTAGGCAGTCACCGTGGCATATTCTGGGTAGGTGATTTGGAATAACATCCCAATTAACTTGCATACATCAGAATACCTTACTCCATTTAAGAAGACTTTTTTTACCTGGAAATGAATGATATTGCCTTACTGTGGAGTTGTATTTGAAATAGTTGTTTTCTATGTTATATCTTTCCTGATATATTTCAATGTAATATTGTTCTGTGTTACGTTACTGCATTTGTCATTGTATATACACATCCTTTTTTGTAAATATTGTAGCATATCTTGAGACCCACATGGAAGATTGGATATTCCAAATGTGTATACTCATAAAATAAGACGTTATCGTTATCATTGTTATCATTATCATTATTATTTTTATCATTATTGTTATTATTATTATTATTATCTTAAAAGAAAACGATTTATTTTCAAACCTTGTACATGTATGTATGTATAATATCCTGCTGGCGAATACGTATATGTTTTGTTTACAATGATAATTTGAATTAAGATCTCAAATACAGAAACGAAGATATGATGTTCATTGTACTTGATGGTGAGGGTCCTAAAGTCAAGTTTTCTGTTTCAAAGGAGCTAAGCAGGTTATACATAAGGAGAATTAATATCATTGTTACCTCCCTTTAAACACGTTTATTCGTAAAATAAGTCTTTTGGAAAGAAGTGATTAAACCTAGATATCTTCCGGGTTGATTTAGTGTGTGTCATTGAACATATCTTAAATGACAGGAAGGAATACTTATAAAGCGCGCAAATCTTACATAAAATGTATAAATGTGTTACACATTTAAACATTATGATAAGTAAAAACGGGGTAAATATGTAAATATTACAGATGAACCTGTGTTAGCGGTCAACTGTATTAACCTGCAACTTACTTTCATTAGCCAGTCAGACTCTGATCGGTTCTAACATACATCATGTCTGAAGTTAAGTCAGCTGGTAATTAAATTTCATTTAAAGCTACTCACCCAAACACCCCAACTCCCTTTCTGCCAAAGCCCCATTTTGTCTCGTAAATATAGTATGTTTTTATCCCGTTGTTCGAAGCTACCTACATGCTTTATCTAGAGATGGTACCTACTCGAGACATTGAAGGGGAACAACTCTGAATCAACCAATAAACTGAAGCAAACCTAAAGCACTGGTAAAAAATGAAATAATATAAAATGTGCAGTATCATACTGCAGTGAACGGAGCTAGTTAATAGATAATTAATTAATTAATTGTCAGTATCAATGGAGATAGATAATATATAATATTTAGTATCACATTTTAGTGGACGGAGCCATATAACATTAAATGTCCAGAATCATATTGTAGTGAACCGATCCAGATAATAACAAATGGAAATTACAATTATGTAGTAACTGTTTACATTGGTATTTCCAATACTTCACCATCATGTAAATTGAACGTGACACATTTGAATGTACATTTGTATTTAAGTGTACGTTATCATCGTTACAGCGTTTTAACAGAACACTTGAAGTTCGCAAGTTGTTTCCTGTAAGTATGTATTAGGGCAAATAATTAACATTTTCACAGAAAAGAGTATCAGTTTCTTCGTATAAAATGAATTCATCTAAATAAATTCCTGTTTTCATAAAACAATGTATTCTTCTGTAATCTAACAATCTAAAACATATTTGAGGAAGTTTTATATTTCAAGTACTTTTTAAAAAGAAACACTCCTTACGTTCTAAGTGAAAATATACAAATAAATGATGAGGATATCTTCCTCTTGGCCTACTTATCCTGCACGTGTGACAAATTGAGTTTTGATAGTCATGATTCAAAATGCAGACAATTAAAATTTAGTGTTGTTTTACTTATTACTGTTAAATTATTCAATTTTGCTGGCATAAAATCGTGCTTTCGGCAAAAAGATATAATGTTTTTTTTTTTTTGTTTTTTTTGTTTTTTTTTGTGGGAACATTAAATTTTGTCAATGTTAAATGCTAAAGATATAACAATTTAAAAGTCCAGGAAAGTTTGTCTACATTGAATATTGATGAGTTCACAGTATATTTTTCAACTTACATTTTCTAAGTGTTTAACATTTACTGTAAGAAATAGAGCAAGACTGAATTAATTTTGTAGTAGCTGGTTTATGTAAGGAGGCCATAAAGCTGACCGGCCGTTTCAAAAACTGCTTAATGTCTGAACTTTTACCTGAGACCCCCTCCTACATGCAAGCTGCCTAAATAATGCCACGATGTATACCTTAGACCTTTCTCTAACACCCAAGCTGCCTAAATAATGCCTGGTACAAGCACGCTGCCTCAGCTAATGTAGTATACTAAAATGTCTTCCTTAAACATGCATGCTGTCTCAGTTAATGTCTGGTAGTATACCAAACGCCTTCCTCAAACATGTAAGCTACCTCGGTTTATTTCTGGTAGTAAACCAAAAGCCAACATGCAAGCGGCCTAAATGTGTCCTCAATGTTTCCAAGATGTGTGATCAATGCTTCCAGGGTGTGTCCTCAATGCTTCCATTGTGAGTCCTCAACATTTTCAGGATGTGTCTCCAGTGCTTCCAAGGTGTGTCCTCTATGTTTCCATTGTGTGTCGTCAACATTTTCAGGAGGTGTCTCCAGTGCTTCAAGGGTGTGTCTTCTATGTTTCCATTGTGTGTCCTCAACATTTTTAGGATATGTCTCCAGTGCTTCAAGGGTGTGTCCTCTATGCTTCCATTGTGTGTCCCTAATGCTTCTAGTGTGTGTCCTCAGTGCTTCCAGGGTGTGTCTCCAATGTTTCAAGGGTGTATCCCAATGCTTCCAATGCCCTTAAAGCTTCATGAGTGTGTGCTCAGTGTGTTCAATGTGTCTCCCAATGCTTCCAGGGTGTGTCCTTAATGCTTCAGTAGTGTGTCGTCACTATTTCTAAGCTGTGCCCCAATGCTTCCAGAGTGAGTATTCAATGCTTCCAAGGTAAGGTGTTTTCTCAATGCTTCAAGGGTGTTTGCTCTTACATTTAACTTGTCAAAGCTACTCGCTAATAGCTGGGCAGAAATCTTTCAAGATGTTAATTTCCACCAATTTTGAATGCATGTATATATAACATGCACCACAAAATAATAAACTGAGTGAAAGTTTGTGTAAAGTACAGTTAAAACGACAAAAAGGATGTTGATTATCTACATCTTTTTTCTTTTTGTAAAAGCGTTACAACGGGCTTTTCCCTTCTGGAGAGGTTTTGTTATTTATCAAAATACGATTATCATTATGTGTAGGTTATAACTACTGGTCACTTTCACAGTCAAAATTTTAAGATTTCTTTTCTTTCAATTACAATATATGAACGAATTGCTGACATTAAACAAAATGCAAAAACTCCAAAAAAGCACATACATAC
Organism: Mercenaria mercenaria; assembly: GCF_021730395.1. Lineage (NCBI taxonomy): Eukaryota > Metazoa > Mollusca > Bivalvia > Venerida > Veneridae > Mercenaria > Mercenaria mercenaria. The sequence goes on from NC_069375.1 coordinate 71,221,060, forward strand.
AGTCTCAGTAATACGAAAATGTCAGGAAGTCAATAGGGGGCTAGAGCCAAAGTCAAAGTGGTTCTGATTGGTTGATAAATGATTAAAATGCAATAACTTTTATCTAGGTCATCTATATGGAAATGACTTTTTTCTGCCTTCTAGAGCTACGTAAGCTTTTTTTAAATGATAGATTCATAAAAACATAGATTAAATTTCGTATATTACAGAGGAATAGGGATATAATATGAAAGCTTCCTATTTCGAGAGAACTGTCGTTTGTGCCTGCTTTCGCTAGATCATCTTAGTTCGTTTGTTATATATTCAGATAGATTTAGAAAATATTAACCAGTGGCAATGGAGAAAGACGTAGGTTAACATTATGTTGTCAATCATCAGTTTTAAAGTGTTTGATGATTCTTGAAATAAATACTGGTATGTCTACAGCAGCAAAGTTGAGCCTTCTCTTTATGTTTTCTGTATTTCTTCCGGCTTGTTTCGCTCGCCAATTTACATAGAGTAAACTTACTTTATGCAAATTGTCTGCATACAAAACAGTTATTAGATCTACTTTTCAAAGGCTGCAAATTGGGTGCCCTTTCCTCAGATCTGACTGCATACACTTTTAAAAGCCTGATTTTGAGATTTCTTACATTTAAATCAGCATGTTCTGCTCGTGTCGCTTGCAAAACCTTATGATTCCCGCCGTTTTTGAGCCTTGACACTGAAATTAAGAAGGAAATCCCAGGTAGTAGAAACTTATAGTCTTAGGAGTTCTGTATTACTTAACTCATTCTGCCCTAAAGCGTTATCTCCACTTCTACTCTGCTGATATTTATCTTTCAGCCACCTAGGAGGCTGATAAGCCGATCGACCCTGAATACCGAGAGATGTTTTGAGAGATAACATTGATTTTGTAGTTTTTTGCTTGGGATAGTGTTGTTAATTAGTGACATATGACATCAAATATGTGCTAATAGGTATGGAATTTGCACTGTTTGTAAGTAAATTGAAGTAGCTACGCAACAAAGTTAATTTCATGCAGCTTTGTAGTACAGTCATTTCAACAGACTGTTGAATTAAAAACACAAAACAAATGACCGTATTCTCTCATCAGATTTTGTTTTGGCCAAACAACATTTATAAAATGCTAAATTTTATCATGCGCATATTTAAACAACAAATATGAACAATTCTTAAAAATAATTTTAAATACATATTATTGTCATTTTCTAACACAGATTTTACTCATTTATACGCATCCAGGCAATCAAAACGCATCCAAATAAAGTTATTTCTCGTAAAAAATTAGCGTATGTGTTTAGTATGAAGATGTAATAAAATGAATATTTTAGCTATTTTAAACGGAAATTATTGTGCTGAAAATGAGATTATGTTGGGTTAATTTTCAGAAAACATGTACATGTACTTTATGAAAATTTGAATTTTGAAACAATTTTGTGGAGTTTCTAAAGTATCACAAACAAGCTGTCGAAATAATTGAGTTATTATCAACACTTCATTCTATAGATCAAGAGGCAGTCTCGAAGTTTAACAATAAAATAAATAGAAGAATAGATAAATAAATAAATAAATAGATAGATACCAACGAAGATGTTTTTCTTTTACATACATTTTACCTCGAACGACGCTCGCTTTTACAGCTTTCTTCAACGGAAGCATTTATTTTTTCACAACATCCGATTTTATTTATGTTTTAAAAATGTTACGCAACAAAAAAATTGATTGGTCTAACTTGTTAGAAAGAACTGAAAGATTTTATTTAAGACCAATTGAAATGTGACGACTGAATGCGTCATGCGGAATTCAGAGCTATTACTGTAAAGATGCATGTACGCGGCGTGCGGTTTCCAGATGTAGATAACAACACCGCCTAGAAGCGGCACGCGGTATTCAGATAACAATTGGTCGACGCATTAATGCGTCGTGCGGGCAGAATGAGTTAATGTAAGCTAATAAAACTTTTTTTTGTAATTACAGAATTATAATAATCGATAATACAAATTATTTGTTTTCTTTTAAACTAGTTTTTGATAGCTTATATACCAAATCGAAAATCAGAAGGAACTTCTGTGGTGATGCGCATGTTAAATGAATCTTTTTAAGGATAACATGGTGTAATAGCCATATTTCATATCTTGTAACTGGATGGTAATATTTAAATGAAATTTGGTCACTTTAAAGACATTCAAAATTAAAAACATTTCACCGAGAGATTTTTCGAATTTTATCATTTTTTGGGGAGATAATCAGTATTGAAGTTAACATTGATTCCTATGGGAAATATATAATTTCTCTGATTATGAGAATCTGAGCTTGAGTTTCGAGAAAATTTTGCGGTAGAAAGCTGCATATTATCACAGCAGCTGTTTGTGCCATGTGGCGGCCGTAATAGGCCTCAATTTCACCAAAAGCGTACATACAATTTGATACTGTAAGCTTTGAAAATGTCACACGATAGAAATAAGGTGCATATGTCAAGTTACATAGTGACAGAAGTTCTCAAAAATTTCCTATAGATTACCTTCCTTGATAATTTTGGTTTTTCATGAGTCATCTCCCCTGAAAACTAGAAAACTATAATTTTCTCCTTTTCCCTGTGGGGAATTTTAGATTTATTTTTGATATTTGTATCAGAATCATATAAAATAGAAAAAAGTAGAAACTTCACAGGTCGCTCAACATGACGAAAACGAAAATGTTGCAGGCTCGGTTTGATTGAGCCTGTTCATGGATGGTAGTGGAAATGCATGCTACCGTCCACGCCCTCTAGCCCCGGGTAAGCAGAACTCAACATTTACACATGTTAAAAGTACAAAAAAGCAATTTAGAGGCATCCGCAGATGTATACAAACGGCAGTGAACATGGAACCTTCAATGATACACGTGTTGAGGCGTGTAATTCCATGAAGAGCGGCGTTTGGTCCCCAGATAAAGTAAAGGGTTTGCCCCAAACGAGAAATCAATGGGCAGAACTAAACAAACTGGAATTTAGGAAGGGGATCAGAGGTTATGGAGCCTGCGTATCATAGGAACTGTCAAAAGACAAATTTAAAAAGCAGGCACCATATCCAAGGGGGGATTAAACAATACCCAAGGTTATGAAAGTGGGAGTATTGGAACCACCCAGGCCGAAATGGTCATGTTGAGAAACTAAACAGTACCAATAACACGACATAAAAGTCGTGCTGAACGATCTGAGAAGATCGAAATATAACAGCCCTGACTGAATGTACGGGGAGACTTTTTACGGGCAGTCATCCTTAAAATAACGGAGGTGTCTAAATTGGTGTTCATCATGTAGGTGTTGTTTGATGTATAGGACATAATTATATAGTCTTTACTACATTATAAACAAATATGTACGTACCGTGTTTTTTTTGAAACGGTTTAACCGGTGAAAGTGTTTACACACTTGCAGAAACAGGCATGGAAATCAACACAACTGTTTAAAGTACGGTCAAAATACATTGCTAGTTCCCACATGCGTACAACGATAGTCCCATTGTGAGGCTAATTTCCCGAAATTTGCTGAATAGATATTCACCTTTTCCTTACATAAGTCGATGTAGTAACTTTAAAATCAATTTACATGTGTGGAGTGATATTTTTGAAGATTTCATTTAACCATACTCTATTTTCATTCGAATAAGGAAGCGGTTGGTAGTTTCCAAACTTAGATGGGAATTGGCCAAGGTCAACATTTTAAAACACAAGAAAGTGTTAAATGTAAAGGCCCGATCTTCCCTCAAAATGATATCTAATGTGAATTTCATGTTTTGGTGCTGTGGAATTTTATAAAACTACTGACAAGCATTCAGGTGACCTTAAAATGGAAATAGTGTCTGTCAAAACAACTGAGGCCTAATTCAGCGAGAAGTACTGAAAAAAGCAATCGGTTGACCGATAGTTTTGTTATGCAGAATAGGTACATGAGAGGTTTGTGTGCAAGGCACTGGGCATTATTGGACTCCCGCTTTTCCCCTATTTTTTTCCACCAGGCCAAATATGGTAATTTTTTGAAATTGGTCCATATTTTCGTGAACCTAGGTTTCACTGTTTGCTACGTATGGGCTACAGAGTAATATAAATAGCTATATTTCTAATGGATTCTAAGATAGCAAGCAAATACATGATAACTATATGCTTTATTTCTTTCAAATCTCCTTTGTATGTTGATTTCTGCTGAATTGAAGGAATTGAAGGAAGACGGCTTGCGAAAACTTCAGAAACTGGCATTTGCTACCTAAGTGATGTGCTTATCCGAGAAAATGAAGGCACCGTAAGTTTCATCCGCAAAATATAGGTACGATCATACACCCTTTAATTGATGGCCATTGAATTTTACGCATCCATTTAATTTGGAATGGACGGCTCGGGATCAATTTCAATTTTAAATTACTTCTAAGATGACGTTTTTTTCATCATTTCGAGTTTTATTGTATAATTGTGAATATTTTACATTCATTTTTGTTTGTTTCAATGTTGGTGTAAACATGTTCGTCACTATCAGTATTTACTTTTTAAGCCATTCCTTCTCATGAGGTGAGGATTTGCTTCTTTGATTTCTGTTCCAAGCCAGTGTTTTCCCACGACACAAATGGCACAAACAGTGGATGGGATAAGGAGAAACAGTACCAAAAAGGAAATTTCAAGTAGAAGTGAAACGGTATAACTACACATTATTAATAAATAACTGTATTCATCATTTAATTAAAGAATTTTACTTCCCTATGACAAACACTTGAGTTTTGTCCGCCATATATTTTACACCGGAAGTCGGGTCCATTCATTTAATTAAATTGTTCTTGACGTATTTAACGTACGTGGCCTTGAATAACTCATCAAGTCACGGTTGTAGCTACAAAACTCGGAGTTACTACATTTGTTTAAATACAAAATGTTCGTATTATAAGAGAGTAAGTTGTATTCCCTAATGTTAGTATGTAAGAGAGTAATACTGTATTCCCTAATGTTAGTATGTAAGAGTGATAGTTGTATTCCCTGACGTTAGTATGTAAGAGAGTAATACTGTATTCCCTAATGTTAGTATGTAAGAGAGTAATACTGTATTCCCTAATGTTAGTATGTAAGAGTGATAGTTGTATTCCCTGACGTTAGTATGTAAGAGAGTAATACTGTATTCCCTAATGTTAGTATGTAAGAGAGTAATACTGTATTCCCTTATGTTAGTATGTAAGAGAATAATACTGTATTCCCTAATGTTCGTATGTAAGAGAGTAAGTTGTATTCCCTAATGTTAGTATGTAAGAGAGTAATACTGTATTCCCTAATGTTAGTATGTAAGAGTGATAGTTGTATTCCCTGACGTTAGTATGTAAGAGAGTAATACTGTATTCCCTAATGTTAGTATGTAAGAGAGTAATACTGTATTCCCTTATGTTAGTATGTAAGAGAATAATACTGTATTCCCTAATGTTCGTATGTAAGAGAGTAAGTTGTATTCCCTAATGTTAGTATGTAAGAGAGTAATACTGTATTCCCTAATGTTAGTATGTAAGAGTGATAGTTGTATTCCCTGACGTTAGTTTGTAAGAGAATAATACTGTATTCCCTGATGTTAGTATGTAAGAGAGTAATACTGTATTCCCTAATGTTAGTATGTAAGAGAATAATACTGTATTCCCTAATGTTCGTATGTAAGAGAGTAAGTTGTATTCCCTAATGTTAGTATGTAAGAGAATAATACTGTATTCCCTAATGTTAGTATGTAAGAGAGTAATACTGTATTTCCTAATGTTAGTATGTAAGAGAGTAATACTGTATTCCCTAATGTTAGTATGTAAGAGAATAATACTGTATTCCCTAATGTTAGTATGTAAGAGAGTAATACTGTATTCCCTTATGTTAGTATGTAAGAATATTATACTGTATTTCCTAATGTTTGTATGTAATAAAGTAAGTTGTATTCCCTAATGTTAGTATGTAAGAGAGTAAGTTGTATTCCCTAATGTTAGTATGTAAGAGAGTAAGTTGTATTCCCTAATGTTAGTATGTAAGAGAGTAAGTTGTATTCCCTAATGTTAGTATGTAAGAGAGTAATGCTTTGTTCCCTAATGTTAGTATGTAAGAGAGTAATACTTTGTTCCCTAATGTTAGTATGTAAGAGAGTAATACTTTGTTCTCTTAAAGAGAATTCCTATAGTTTTTTTCCTTTCATAGAATTTTTTTAAATTCACATATATGATAGGAAAATTTGTGCTGAAAACAATGAACAAATAAAAACAATAGGTCACCAGGCTTGTTTTTGTGAAAAATTGTTTTGAACACACCCACTGTTGCTGAAACTGCCAGCGATTTTTCAACATTTTCATAGTTTTCTGCTTTTTTATAAATTCCAACCAAAATATACATCCAGGCAGCACAATACGGTTTTTTCTTTTTACAGATTTTATTATATACTTATTTGATATGATAGTCATATCTGTAATACTCTATCCTTACAATAATGGGTACAAATGAAAAAAAATTTTTTTTCATATTTACTTTTGTGAACTTTTTTCAATGAAAAATACCCATAGTGAAGAATATTTTTTTAAAATTTGAAAAAACTCTTTCATAGAATTTTTTCTTTTTCTTCTTGTGTATAGATAATTGTATTGTGAGCATAAAAATGGCTAAAAATGTATGGGTCACCAGGCTAAATTTTATGTAAAGACCGCTAGAATACAACACCTGTTCGGACGGAAATGGCGCGAACCTGGCCAAATTGATTACATGTATGTCTGCTAAAAGTTAAAAAAAAGTTTTAAAAATTCTTAATTCTTTCTATAATTGAATACTAAATAATCTGAAAGGTGATATTGTCTTATCAGTACTAAGTCAATATCTTACATTATATGAACAACACTGTCTTTGTATTAAAATGCGATGTGAAAACATAACCACAAAAATAGCAAGATACCTGTCAGGCATGATACTTGTCAATACAACATAAACCAGTATCAACTTTTGATTACTGATATAACTTATCAAAAATGTTATTTCATTCAAAATTCCTCATATTTAAGATTGTATGTAACATGTTTCAACAAATGTTGACTTCAGTTTAGTTTTCCATAGAAAGTGTCGGCTGCGCAGAAAGATGCGCATAAAAAACTATAGGAATTCCCTTTAAGTGACTTGATTGAATGTTTCTGCACCAGCATGATAAATTCAAATCACTTCTTGTTATTTGTGAACAAATTTGAGAAATAGCTCTAAAAACATAGTACTCTTAAAAGCGTAACATTTTTCTTAAATTATTACATGTAAATGGGATTCTTTTTGTTTGTTTGCAGACCTAATAAAAGTAAAATTTAGTTAGATGAATCCTTCACACTAATTCAAAAAACAAAAAAGCATTATTGACTGGTGTAATGACAAATGCACTGTCCGTTGTGTAAACATTATTAAAAAGAATTTTTCTATTTTTCCCATAATGACAACATCACAGCCACGTCTCGGCCACATTGACGACGCTATATGCAACTAAATCGCCCTGTACTGGAATAAAGAAATGTCTATTTCTACGAAAAAAGAAAACTTCAGCAAAGTTCTTTTCATGCAATAATAGCGACAATACACGTTTTGTTTTTGTGTATTAACGTCTGCAGAAGCTCCAACGGTAAGTCGGTGACTGAGACTGTCTCTAGAGGCCCTCGGAATATGTTGGTGAGCTCGTTTGTGGTCTCGGTCAGAAGCATATCCACCAGGATTCTACAGACGTTAACACACAATGAACGTGTATATCCCTATCATTAAATTATGTTTAAGTCAAGGAATATTGAAAGGTTGCACCACAACACGATGCGACAGTATGATAACGCGATATTGACCGTCATCAGAAGCTGTTGTAACATGTTGGTGAGCTCGTCTTGCGGTCTCGGTCAGAAGCATATCCACCAGGATTCTACAGATGTCATTACACAAGAAACGTGTATATTCCTATAATAAAAGAATGTCCAAGACAAAGAATATTGGTAAGATATTAGTGCTGTCAACAGAGAACACAACATATTGTTTCTTACTTTAAAAAATGTCACATACAGTACTAAGTTAAATTATGAAAGTTATTTAATGTAGACAGAAAACAATAAATGTAAAAAAGGTCGAAGTGTTCTTGTTGTTCTTGTCTGATCCAGTCGACTTTAAATTGTTAATACATACGCTTTAGATACGGTATTCCGACGGTGCTATCATACTGACTTGCAGAGGTAAGGGATGCAACAACAAGGCAACACAATAACAATGCGCAACAAGACATCACGATAAAAAAGCGCAACTGCTTGACAACATGATAACAAAGCGCAACTGCATGACAACACGATGCGACAGTATGATAACGTGATTTTGCAGGACAACACGATGCGACAGTATGCTAACGCGATATTGTACGACAACACGATGCGACAGTATGATAACGCGATATTGCACGACAACACGATGCGACAGTATGATAACGCGATATTGTACGACAACACGATGAGACAGTATGATAACGCGATATTGCATGACAACTCGATGCGACAGTATGATAACGCGATATTGCACGACAACACGATACGACAGTATGAAAACGCGATGTTGCATGACAACTCGATGCGACAGTATAATAACGCGATATTGTACGACAACACGATGAGACAGTATGATAACGCGATATTGCATGACAACTCGATGAGACAGTATGATAACGCGATATTGCACGACAACACGATACGACAGTATGATAACGCGATATTGTACGACAACTCGATGCGACAGTATGATAACGCGATATTGCACGACAACACGATACGACAGTATGAAAACGCGATGTTGCATGACAACTCGATGCGACAGTATGCTAACGCGATATTGTACGACAACTCGATGCGACAGTATGATAACGCGATATTGCACGAACACAAACACGATTACGACACAGTAATGATAACGCGATATTGGGCACGACCAACACGAGTACGACAGTATGATAACGCGATGTTGCATGACAGCTCGATGCGACAGTATGATAACGCGATATTGTACGACAACTCGATGCGACAGTATGATAACGCGATATTGCACGACAACACGATACGACAGTATGAAAACGCGATGTTGCATGACAACTCGATGCGACAGTATGATAACGCGATATTGTACGACAACTCGATGCGACAGTATGATAACGCGATATTGCACGACAACACGATACGACAGTATGAAAACGCGATGTTGCATGACAACTCGATGCGACAGTATGCTAACGCGATATTGTACGACAACTCGATGCGACAGTATGATAACGCGATATTGCACGACAACACGATACGACAGTATGAAAACGCGATGTTGCATGACAACTCGATGCGACAGTATGATAACGCGATATTGCATGACAACTCGATGCGACAGTATGAAAACGCGATGTTGCATGACAACTCGATGCGACAGTATGATAACGCGATATTGCATGACAACTCGATGCGACAGTATGATAACACGATATTGCACGACAACACGATGAGACGGTATAATAACAAGATGTTGCACCACTACTCGATACTAAATATGTGTGTCTTTTTCAACATTTTTTTCAGTCATATAAACGAATTAAATATACATGTTTAGGAGAAGCATTCTTTACTGGCAATTTGAACTGAAAAGGAAACTTCAATTTCACTAGACTGTTTAGAGTATGATAAGTACTTAGATGATTAATTTCCGTTTTGTAAATACACAGGATATTCCTACGCGTGTGAATAAAGACCATGTGACCAATCATTGTAGGCGGCGTTTAATAGATATTAGCCAACATGTTTGTAAATAGCAAATGGTCGTCTGCTTTCAGAGGAGAACGAGGGGAAATTCACTTTTTTTTCAGATAATGGCTTCAGCACAGTTGACATTCTTTTGCTGTTATTTTTTGAAAATACTTATTTTCAGATCACGCGCCTTTATTTCTCTTCGTGTTTACAAAACTGTTTGAACGATTTGCAAGCAGACGAATCTTATCCAAGGGTAACATGGGATTGCAATAAATAACCCAATTCATGCCCTCCGCATGCGTAATAATAACACCAGGAGATGTGTGACCACGTGGTACAAAGTTTCAGACAACGCCCACTGTGTATTTGATCAATCTAAACCATACGCACAAGTAGGCAAACAACAATTCAAATTTTAAAATGCTGGAAATATTTTTAACAGGAAAAGATCCGAGCAAACTCGTGTTACGTTTGTCCTTGCCCGCACTAATTATAGCTGAATTAAGAAAAGACCGGAGCAAAATATAAGATAAATGATGGTAAACGCATCAATGAAATGGCAGAAAAAAAACTTTTTGGAAAAATGTATTAAAATACATTAAGAAATAAAAATGGAAAGTCGGAAACTTTATCAGTTATCATTTAAAAGTAGGGGTGGGTATTGCCACGAAAATTGGTATTGCGATATATTGCAATATTGTATGTGGATATTGCAATATACTGGGATATATTGTACCAGTTATTTAATGAACAAAAACATGACGAATCATACTGTTTCTTTTTTCAAATTTATTCAATTAAAAATGAGTAAAATGACTAGTATCAACAACACGAGTGTTTGCTCGACCTTCTCAATAAATAAAAATACCAGTAAACAAAAAAAAAAGTTTTGACTAGATTATGGGGAGTATTGTCAATTTGTCATACACAAAATTAATACTATTAACTGTTGATGATTTTGCCTTTTTATTTTCAACAATCTCGAAGTCCGACATGTTGCTATCATGCCGATTACCGGATATTCAAAAGCGAAAGTAGACTGCGTCAAAATATTATTTAGTTTATTGTGCGGCACTACATTCGGTTTACGGATACAATCATATAACACAGGTTGCTCAATTCACCGATTATAAACGAGGATAGTGGTATAGCTGTTGTATGAATAATAAATTCTAGTTGATAGAGAAATTACTAATGAGTCGCTGACAAATACGAAATTATATTTATCTAAATTTTCTTATTGGTTTCATTATGTGGAATTGGGTCCGTAAAATAGCTGTAAACCAGTCTGCTACCTGCACCGGAAATGAAAGGAGAAAAATGAAAACAAAGTTGAATCGTGCTGGCTAGAAAAGGATTTTTTTTGTGAATCTTCTTGGTTTACGTTAGTGTTACTTAATGTTATAAAATAACCGGTATTCGAAAATCATATCGCAATATCGTATCGTCGGAAAAAACATCGCAATAACCGGTCTACCGCGGTATATCGCCCACCCCTATTTAAAAGCCATGTCTGACATAGTTCAATGCAAAAACCGAATCTCATTATATCCAGCTCTTAATAAATTTGAAACTTTGTTAACATAACAACTTCAAAACTGAAAATAAGTAAGGAAAAAGGCATCCGAACTCTTAACGTCACAATAAAAGGAAATAACTCAGGAAAGTTAAAGGTGTCTTGACTGATATACTTGCAAAGAGGCGTTTTGATAAATAGAATAACGGGTTGGCACCGTTGACTGACAAGTTTATCCGGCAAAGCTCTAATATAAATCATTTTTAAGACAAATATACATTTGATATGCATGTCGGCCAATAGCTATACATAATTACATAGCTACTGATGTTTATTTATGTACTATCGACTTTAAATAAAGTTTGCATCTTGTATCTGTATCTGTCGGTATTACGGAAAACATATAGAGAAAGCTATCTGCAAATATGGAGTTATAATGTTGTAGTATGCGCCAAAGCCTATAACGTTGCTACCGTATTAATTATAGACAACTTTACATCATGATGTGTGCATTGCTTGATTAATCAATCTGTTGCAATTGAATTGCCAAATAAGTTTGTTTTGAAAATTACACATTACATTCAAACGATGTTTTATCTGTCTTATTAAGTATGTTCTAAGTGTCAACCGTTTGTCCCATAGGTCGTAAATCTGCGTGTTTTTGCATCTTTAATCTTAGTGTAATGTCTTCTGGTTACAATCCTGTATATTTCTTTTTCATTAGATTTTATTTTTCACTTTTTATTTCGCTAGTAACATATTACCATCCTGTGTATGTTTCTATTCAGTATTAATATTTTGGCATCTCCATTGCTATCTCGAGTATGAACATGTTCAGCATTCACATTCTGACTCCTCCGTTGCCATCTTGTGTATGGACATGTTCAATATTTACAATTTTACTCCTCCGTTGCCATCTTGTGTATGGACATGCTCAGTATTTACAATTTTACTCCTCCGTTGCCATCTCGTGTACGGTTATATTAGGTATTTACATTTTGACTCCTCCATTTATATCTCGTGCATGGTTATATTCGATATTTACATTTTGACTCCTCTATTGCCGTCTCGTGTATGGCTACATTCAGTATTTACATTTTGACTCCTCCATTGCCGTCTCGTGTATGGCTACAATCAGTATTTACAGTTTGACTCCTCCATTGCCATCTCGTGTATGGTCATTGCTCAGTATTTACATTTTGACTTGTCATTTGCCATCTCGTGCATGTTTAAGTTCATGTTGTTGTTGTTGTTTTTTGTTTTGTTTTTTCATTGTTTAGGTATAGACTTCTCTCTTATCATCCTTATATTTTCAATTAGTTTTAAGCACTTGTTTTTCATATGCGTATCTGTAACTCGCGATTGTACTCTACAGTCAGATTGAAAGTAAATTTTCGTGTTCGATGCTTTTAAAACGAGTACCACCTTTAAACTTTAAACAATAGTTAATATTTGTTGTATAAGAAGTAATCTTAATCATTGTAGTGCTTAAAGTGAAGGAGTTGATATCACAGATAAAATTATTCTACTGAATATTAAATTCATGCATTTATTCATGTTCGTAGAAAATCATATTTATTTAATTCATGTGCATTAAGTACAATTGTTTATATACAAGAGTGCATTAACATGAGGAAATATTTCAAGTACTGTAATTATATGAAGACATTGATGAAGACATTTATTAAACAACTCGATAATGAACTGCAACTTTTGGAGGCACAATGAACGGGAATAGCCAAACATAGCTAAGGTAATTTTTATTACGCTTGTATTAACCTGTTTCTTGTAACATCTGATTCAGAAGAAAGTGTTTTTAAGCAAGGAAATACTTCAAATATCCCAACTGAATAATTTTCAAGCTTGATTCAAACTCAAAACATTGTGTAATGACCTTCTGGTTGATGTTTCGTAACAACAAATAAAACTTCCAGAAGAAATAGTAAATAAAATAAACAGCATTAACAACAGTCGGTTTGTCAATATTTCTTCAGTCGCCCTCTGTCCGCCAAACTTGCCTCACTGTCAAGCTTCAAAGACACACCGGACTTTGGAGAGGACAGCCGTGAGCTATCATAGCTTTCTGTCCACTTCGTTGACTTTCTGAAGTAAAATATGTGTACAAACTAAAGACACCACTCGGTTGCAATGCCTGCATCCCTATCTCGTCTATTCCAGTTGCATGATAATTTAGAAAGACTTGTCGAAATCAATAACAAGCGCAATTAATTATCCTACCAAGAAAGGAACCAGCCATTAATTGTATAATATCTAAAACCAATTATCATTTCGAGAGCCTCTGTGGCCAAGTGGTTAACGTCGCTGACTTCAAAACACTTGTCTCTCACCGATGTAGGTTTGAATATCTCTTAGAGCGTTGAATTCCTAATGAGAGGAAGCCATCCCACTTGCTTACGGAAGGTCGATGGCTCTACCCAGGTGCAAGCACATGATGAAATAATGCACGTAGGGACATCTGGGGTCTTCCTCCACCATCAAAGCTGAAGAATCGCCATACGAGCTAAATTCTGTTAGTGTGACGTTAAAATCAACTAAAAAAACATGATCATGACGATCAGTTTACCGTAATATTCATACCTAAATGACTCACTAACTGCTGTTATTACAAGCATTCTCTGGCCTCGAAAACAAAATTCATTAATTGCATCGCAACTCATTAATTGATTTCTTATCTGATGGAGTGGTTATTTAATTATATTGCAGATATTCCATTTGTGTCGCCCTAAGAATATGATTCTATTTTAGCGAAATTGTATCATAAGATAAGATAAGATAAATTTTATTTTGAATCGGCAAGACAAGTAACAATACAACATAAGCACTCTAGGTGCTTTTCAACCGACTATCCATTGTATATATATCACAATGCAATAGTGCACGTTATAAAAGCGGACTGATTATAAAATAAAAACACAAACATTGATACGAACAAACCATTGAACCATAAAAAATACACTGATAAAAATTATATTAATCTTATATTGTAAAACGTGTGTAATTTATGATTCAAAGAACTATTTAAGAAGGAGCTGTTTGCTCTAATGTACTGAGTTATTTGGTTCGCAAATTAATTTATAACAAAATATTATAACACTTGCTGAAATGTAATATAATACATGTTATACAAACAAATATCAGGATAAATATTTGATTTGCCAGGGCATGTATATATCGAGTCAGATATTGTCTGGAATGCCTGCAATAAGGCATGTTTACTTCAATATATCAGCTGAGATATTCTCTAGAATGGCTTCAATAGGGCATGTTAAATTCAATTGATCAGATCACATATTATCTGGAATGCCTGCAATAGGGCACGTGTTCTTCAATATATCAGATCAGATATATTGTCTGGAAGGGCTGCAATATGGCATATTTACTTTAATATATCAGATCAGATATTGTCTGAAATGGCTGCAATATCGTACATTTACTTCAATATATCAGATCAGGTATATCGTCTAAAATGGCTGCAATATGGCATATTTACTTTAACATATCAGATCAGATATTGTCTAGAATGGCTGCAATATGGGATATTTACTTTAATATATCAGATCAGATATTGTCTGGAAGGACTGCAATATGGGATATTTACTTTAATATATCAGATCAGATATTGTCTGGAAGGACTGCAATATGGCATACTTACTTTAATATATCAGATCAGATATTGTCTGGAATGGATGCAAACATATTTATTTTAATATATCTGATCAGATATTGTCTGGAATGTCTGTAGTATGGTATATTTACTTCAATATATCAGATAGGATATTGTTCCGAATGCTTGCAATATGGCATATTTACTTTAATATATCAAATCAGATATTGTCTGGAAAAGCTGTAATAGGGCATGTTTACTTTAACATATCAGATCAGATATTGTCAGGAATGGCTACAATATGGCATATTTACTTTAATTTATCAGATCAGATATTGTCTGGAATGGCTGCAATATGACATATTTATTTAAATATGTCACAACAGATATTGTCTGGAAGGGCTGCAAAAGTGCATGTTACTTTCATATATCAAATCAGATATTGACTGGAATAGCTGCAATAGGGCATATTTATTACAATAATTCAGATCAGCTATTTTCTGGAGGGGCTGCAAAAGGGTATGTTATTATTTCAAAATGTCAGATCAGATATATATTGACTGGAAGGGCTGCAAAAGGGCTTATTTTCTTCAGTAAATTAGATCAGGTACTTTGTGGAAGAGCTGCAAAATATCGTGATTACTTTAACATATCAGGTTAGATATTGTTCAGCAAAATGGCATATTTACTTTAATATATCACATCAGATATTGTCTGGAATGTCTGCAATATGGCATATTTACTTTAATATATCAGATCAGATATGGTCTGGAATGGCTGCAATAGGGCATATTTACTTTAAATTATCAGATCAGATATTGTCTGGAATGGCTGCAATAGGGCATGTTTACTTTAATATATCAGATTTGATATTGTCAAGAATGGCTGCAATATGGGATATTAACTTAAATATATCAGATCAGATATTGTCCAGAAGGGCTGCAATATGGGATATTTACTTTAATATATCAGATCAGATATTGTCCGGAAGGGCTGCAATATGGCATATTTACTTTAATATATCAGATCAGATATTGTCCGGAAGGGCTGCAATATGGGATATTTACTTTAATATATCAGATCAGATATTGTCCGCAAGGATTGCAATATGGGATATTTACTTTAATATATCAGATCAGATATTGTCCGGAAGGGCTGCAATACGGGATATTTACTTTAATAGATCAGATCAGATATTGTCTGGAATGGCTGCAATAGGGCATGTTTACTTTATTATATCAGATTTGATATTGTCTGGAATGGCTGCAATATGGGATATTTACTTTAATATATCAGATCAGATATTGTCCAGAAGGGATGCAATATGGGATATTTACTTTAATATATCAGATCAGATATTGTCCGGAAGGGCTGCAATATGGGATATTTACTTTACTATATCAGATCAGATATTATCTGGAAGGCTGCAATACGGCATATTTACTTTGATATATCAGATTAGATATTGTCTGGAATGGCTGCAATAGGGCATGTTTACTTTAATATATCAGATTTGATATTGTCTGGAATGGCTGCAATATGGGATATTTACTTTAATATATCAGATCAGATATTGTCCGGAAGGGCTGCAATATGGGATAAAAAATATTTAATTTAATATATCACATCAGATATTGTCCGGATGGGCTGCAGTATGGCATATTTACTTTAATATATCACATCAGATATCGTCTGAAATGGCTGCAGTATGGTATATTTATTTCAATATATCAGATCAAATGTTGTCTAGAATGGCTGCAATATGACATAATATATACTTTAACATATCAAATCATATATTGTATGAAAGGGCTGCTAAAGGACATGTTAATATCAGATCAGATATTGTCTGGAATGGTTGCAATATGGCATATTTAGTTTAATATATCACATCAGATATTGTCTGGAAAAGCTGTAATAGGGCATGTTTACTTTAACAGATCAGATATTGTCCTGAAGGGCTGCAAAATGGCATGTTTACTTTAATATATTAGATCAGATATTGTCTGGAATGGCTGCAATATGGCATATTTACTGCATTATATCAGATTTGATATTGTCTGGAATGGCTGCAATATGGGATATTTACTTTATTATATCAGATTAGATATTGCCCGGAAGGGCTGCAATACGGCATATTAACTTTGATATGTCAGATCAGATATTGTCTGGAAGGGCTGCAAAAGGGTATGTTTATTTTGATACATCTGATCAGATATTGTCTGAAATGACTGCAATATGGTATATTTACTTCAATATTATCAGATCAGATGTTGTCTAGAATGGCTGCAATATGGCATATTTACTTTAACATATCAAATAAGATATTGTCTAAAAGGGCTGCTAAAGGGCATGTTTATTTCAATATAATATCATATCAGATATTGTCTGGAATGGTTGCAATATGGCATATTTACTTTACAGATATTGTCTGGACAAGCTGTAATAGGGCATGTTTACTTCGATATATCAGATCAGATATTGTCTTGAAGGGCTGCAAAAGAGCATATTTACTTTAATATATCAGATCAGATATTGTCTTGAACGGTTGCAATAGGACATGTTTGCTTCAATATAACAGATCACATATTGTCTGGAATGGCTGATTTTGGGCATGTTTACTTGAATATATACGGTCAGATATTGTTCGGAATGGCTGCAATAGGGCATTTTAAGTTTTATATATGAAATCAGATATTGTCTGGAAAGACTGCAATATGGCATACTTACTTTGAAATATCAGATCAGATCTTTTATGTAATGGCTGCAATACGACATGTTTTCTTCAATCAAGAATCAAACTATTGATAAAGTTTGTAACAAATTCTTATCTGGTCATCATGGAGTCAGTATAATGTCGTATTTAGCTTTGTTCCGTATTTATCAATGTAGAATTAGATAGTTTTTATGACATCTAAAGCTAAATAGGTCCCATTGTACGTAACGTTGAATTTGTTCCGTAATACCTTAATTGAATTAGGTCCATAGTAGACAACGTTTAATTATTTCCACTGTACGTAACAATGCATTAGTTCCAAAGTACACAACGTCGAGTTATTATAGAACTTTGCACGTTAAATAAGAATCATGGAATCTGACGTTGATTTGGTTTCACGGTACTAAACATTTGATGAAATCAATAGTATATAACGTTGAATTAGCAATCAAATAAGTTTCCGTTGTGTTTTAGTAATAATTTGAGATATCTCGTGCGCACGACATCTTATCTCCTGTTCTCGACATCGTATCTCGTGCGCACGACATTTAATTTCGAGCGTTTAACATCTCATCTCGTACACACGACATCTTATCTCGTGCGCACGACATGTATTTTCGAGTTCGTGACATCTTATCTCGAGCGCTGGACATCTTATCTCATGCATACTACATCTTATCTCGTGATCCTGACATCATATCTCGTGTGCTCGACATTTTATCTCGAGCGCACGACATCCTGTCTCATGCGCATGACACCTGTCTTGTGCGCACGACATTTAAGCATTTGGAAATTAGCATGGCACATTGGCCTACAAAGCTGGAATGTTTTCTATTGTCAGAAAACCACTCCAAAAATATAAAAATAAAAGTAATTGTTAAAACATAAAAAATAGCTGATTGCTATGGTGGCTGAATTGTGCCATTTTGTTACTTCGTTCTGTCACAGCGACCGTCGAATGTCACCCCACCGAACGTCGGTACAAAAAATTACAGAATGAAAGATTTTTTTTCGAATAATAAAATCGTCATAAAATTAATATCCCCAAGGCCCTCTATAATAATGTTTAACGTAGACGATATGTGTATTTCCTTTCATCAGAACATATAGAAAATGTACATCAATAATACTACATGTCAGTTCCATACCTGAATATGTTTCTACTTTTCTCCAACATGTCAGGAAATCTTATTGAGTGAAAGGGACCCATTTTAAATCTGAAATCGGGTGAAATCTTTATGTCTTGCTTATTGCATTGGGTTATGTACGCAAATCTAAAATGTATACAAGGAAACTAACAGATATATATATTTACATCCGCTTGGGAAAGATGAACACTTATTTAAACAATCGCTTACGGAAGTCAAACTTGCTATTCAACAACTTTTACTGGCTGGCCTTAACCACCCATCTTAAAGCGACTAACCTACACATTTTTATTGTGTGTATATATGTGTGTGTGTGTGTGTGTATGTGTTTGTGCGTGTGCGTCATTTTTTTTTTTAAATAAGTATCACCGAATGGCCAAATCTCGCCACGGGTCTGTATATTTACATGAAACTTAGTGGTAAATACATTACGCATCTACTAGCATAACTGATAGGCATTACGCATGCACAGCTGTACAGGTCATCATATATACTTAATCCGTAATTAGCTTTCAATGCTACCTAGATAATGTCTTTTACCATATATGAAATAATACTTCTCATTATTTATGAAAGAAAATGTTTTATAAGCAACAAAACATGGCATTTTGCTAGTATGTAAACTCTAGTATAAAGTTCATTTTACTTTACAATTTTGCTACATTAGGTATTATTTTGCTACATTACTCTACATCTTGTGATGTTTACAAGCTACTCGCTGAACATAATCCCGTTTTTTTAAATATAAATCGAGAAACCCTTATCGCAAGTTGTAGGCAAATACGTTCATTTTGGAATTACTAGAAAAAACAACGATTTCAACAGGATTTAATGAATACTACATTGTTATAACATAAAATGAGCGACATAAGAGAGAATACAGCTAAACCTATGTAAAGCCCACCTCTGAACAGAGACCACCTGGTTCTAAAAACCAAATGTTTTGTTTCCAATTTTAACATTTCCTGTGTATTTAACCTGAGAATAAAACGGCTTCCTTCCAACAAAGACCATATTTTGGCTCTCCCAAGGGAGGTCTTTATAGACAGGTTTGACTGTATAGGAAAAGTTTGATATTTTAAGATCTCACCCATGATGTATGGTTAGGACGCTTTAAACGTTAAATAGTTTGTACATGTAGACTCAATCACAATAAACATCTTAACATAATAGATGTGAAACTTTCTTTAAACAATGTTTACCACTACTTCCTTTCAGAGAATAATATATCGAAATACTGCGAAATCTGGTAAATAAGTGTATACGCTTATAATAATTTTATGGCCAGTTTTATGCACCTATTTTGATATGCGTTTATACTTAAGGTGGAATGTGCAAAATTTGAAGTTATTGGGTTTCGAAATTTTGATCAATATAAAATTCAGCATCTTCCTCATAGACTGTGTATTTTACTTTTATTGATTTTTTGTATCTTTTTTCTTTGTAAACCTTCAAAAACGACCACTGACGTCCATTTTTGATGAACCGCGATTTCACGTCCATCAGACATCTATTCATTCTACAAAAGTTTATTTACTTTTTTATGTCCCGCGGAACCGTGAAAACGTTGACTCCTTTCTGGCTCCCCATGTCCAGTGTTAGTAGTCGTTTATATTCCTGAGCTGTCTTCGAATTAGCGTCTTGGCGGTTAAGGCACAACCATGGGACGAAGGATCTCTGCGCTGGAAAATAACATCAAGGCGAATAACGACAAATAAATCGCGGGTAAAATACTTCCGGGTCGTGGCATCATCACCAGGTAAAAAGTCGTCTGGTGGAGGAAGCTAAAAACTATAACATATGATAAGCACCTTAGCAAAATAAATAAGGGCATAAAACTGCTCCTTTGGGTACACCATACCTCCGTAGGCTCCTAGAAAAAATACATGCTACTCATACAAAATATACGTGCTACTAAGTGCATCCGTCACGTGAATACAATATGACACTTATTACTTCCAGTATTTCTCAAATTAATTACTTACAAGTCTAAAGTTAAGGTATGAAAATGATAAGAAAAGATTATGATGAAAAATTATAGATAAGATGATAATAACTGCAGGTATTATTTCCAACCACCAATTTACAAAATGCAATGCAAATCAAACGTAGCAAAATAGCTGATATGAATGTAATATAAACTACGATACAACAAAACGGACATTGTCATGATTGTATAGATATGCTATAGACTGGGACAATAATTTCAAATTACAATTACATATCAAATACACGGTACTATACTTGCCAACACATACATTTATACATTACAATGCAATGCAGTACCGGCGTTTCATAACGTACAACGAAAAGATCGACATATATGTTTTATGACAAAAATAACTTTTTAATTATCACGTTATATATTTTCCACAACTTACACATTTGTACAACAGAGAAAAGTGGAAACTTCACAGGTCGCTCAACATGACAAAAACGAAAATGTTGCAGGCTCGGTTTGATTGAGCCTGTTCATGGACGGTAGTGGAAATGCATGCTACCGTCCGCCCTCTAGCCCCGGGTTGAGCAGAACTCAACATTTACACATGCTAAAAGTACAAAAAGCAATTTAGAGACATCCGCAGATGTATTCAAACGGCGGTGAACATGAAACCTTCAACGATACACGTGTTGCTGCGTGTAATTCCATGAATAGCGGCGTTTGATCCCCAGATAAAATAATGGGTTTGCCCCAAACGAGAAAACAATGGACAGAACTTAACAAACTTATACAGACGTAACATTTCAGATTCATCTTTCAAAATAAATAATTTACAAAAGTAAAAATATAATAAATTAGCCTGTCATACCAAAACAATAATGCAGTGAACCGTCGCGAAACCCCGCCCCGTCAGGTCGTTTTAAACGCACTTGAAAGAGAAAGGTGAATGAAATCATTGCACGGTTGTAAAAAACTCAAAATTTGTTTGTCTTTATCACAAAGACATAAAAATTCTTTTGAATTACGCACTTTTTTATCTGTGATAAGGGTAGAGTAATGTAATTCAGGGCAACGGTAATGCAGTGTCGATTTTTGTCTCATTTTCGTAAATTGAATATAATCTAAACATTAAAATCTGAGTTCTACATTAAAATGATTTCGTCGAAGTTTTAAAGAGTATTTTGATTTAATTGTACAAAGAAAAATTAAATAGTAGATTTATGAAAGAGGAGGTACTGAACAAATTCTTTATTACGCTTTTTTTTGTGATTTGGGGATATGGGTAGCGGAATGTAATTTTATGCGAAAATGAAATCGGTTACCCCATAACTTTATTCCATAAATCGATAGAAATGAAATTCTCATCATCATAATTTTTTTTCTCAAATTCAATCGTTTGGGTATTGGTATAATATTTCGGTTTCTCTCGAATGGCCAGATCTCATAATTGATTCTAGAGTTATGGCCCCTTAAAGGGCCAAAATTTGCTATGTTTTGCTTGTGACCAAGATAGGAACCACATTTTGCAACTTATTATAATAAAACTTGCACACAACTTGTTTTGGCATAGTATCTCTGTTCCTGACAAAAACTGGCCAGATTTCATCATTGGTTCCAGAGTTATGAACTCATAAAGGGCCAAAACACTTACTATTGGCGTTCGCAGCCATGAAGAGACTTCATTTATGATCTGATTTGATACAAACTTGCAAAATATCTTTAACAACAATATATCTTGGATTTCATGATGAATCCGGCAGATCCAATCATAGGGTGCGGAGTTACGGCCCCTGATTGACCACTGAAAGAACCAATATTTGTTAATTTCATCTTGTGAACACAATACAAGCGATATTTTAAATTCGATTTAAACCATACTTACGCACACCTGAAGTCACAATATATCTGATTTTCTTTCGACTAAATTCCGTCATGGGTTTTTTGAGTTACTGCACAAGAAATGGGGAAAATTTTCTATACATATAGAGGTTTCATTTATGCTTTGACTTGATACACTTGTGCAGAATGTTTATCTCGGTGATCTCTAGCCCATCTTGTGGGGTCAGAAACTAGGTCACCACGTCAAATCAAACGAAAAGCTTGTTAACACACTAGCGGCCACATTTATGACCCTATCTTCATGAACCTTGGTCAGAATGTTTATCTTGATCATTCCTAGGCCAAGTTTGAAACTGGGTCATATGGGGTCAAAGACTAAGTCAACCTCTCAAATCAAAGGAAGTACTTGTTAACATGATCCTATCTTCATGAAACTTGATCAGAGCATTTATCATGATAATTTCTATGCCAAGTTCTAAACTAGGTTATATGAGAACAAACTTCGTTGTTGTATGTTATATGGGGTTAAAATTTAAGTCACCCAGTAAAATGAAAGGAATAGCACTCCTGATGCCACATTTATGATCCTATCTACATGAAACTTGGTCAGAGTGTTCAACCGGATGATTTTAGGCCAACTTTGAAACTGAGTCATGTTGGGTTAAAAACTAGGTCACCCACTTAATCAAAGGAAATGCTTGTTAACACTCCAGAGGGCATATCTTTGACTTTATATTCATGAAACTTGGTAAAAATATTTATCTTGATTTTTTGCCAAGTCCAAAACTGGGCCATGTGGAGTCAAAAACTAGATCACAACTCCAAATCCAAAGAACAGACTGTTTACACTATAGTGGCCACAATTATGACGATTTCTTAATGAAACTTAGTCAGAAATTTTATCTTAATGATTCAAAGACCTAGTTTAGCAGGTGAGTAATGTAGGGTCATCATGACCCTCTTGTTTATTGCATATTACGTGTTTGAGCTGAAGTCCTTTTTCACAAAGTTCTAAGAATTCAGCATGTAGCTTTTTCTCCATTAAAGGGAAGAACGCCGTTCTACCGCTACCAATTTTTGGTTGCGGGTTTATCCCGCTACCAAATTTAAATGTATTTCTGACAATCATAGCATCTTTTTTTTATTCCGAATCACATCCAAAGGATGTTCATGTGCTACACAAAAAGCCCCATTCATGAACAATGCGGATGAATTATCAATGAACAAGCAGTTCTTATTAAACCTGTATCCACTCACACTGACCATTTAGATTATATGAGATCTATCAATGATAAGCTGGTAAGAACATTTGTCACCTGTATTCATGATAAACAAATATCACGGTGTAATGCCACTAATTACGTCTTGTTGCTGCATCTGATGTATGTTTACCTGTATTTGAATATACGTTGAGACAAAATTATGGTAAGGGCATTATATGCGCTTATTATCCCATACGGCCGTATGCGCTTAGTTTTAATATGCGCTGGTATTCGAATATGCACTTATGTACCAGAGTTTACAGTAGACATAATTGGAAAGAACTTCATCGTTTAAGTGTTTTACATATACACAGAAACTACTTGTAATTTAGCTTGCCCACATAGATTTACGTTTTGCAAATCGTGAGTTACAGATTACGGATCGCAAGTTCAATCAATCTATGTTGCAATGATACAGTTACTTGCAGAGAAGAGGACGCACTGGTACATCTAGGCACATTAGTTAGGGTAGCTGTGCACAATCAAATAAATGTTGGAAAAAGGCGGCAAACCAAAATAAACCAAACTTTATTATTGTGCGGAAATATGAATTATCCGTCCTTAATAAATGTCCTTTAAACGTTTTCTAATGGTTCGTTAAACTTTATGAATATGCATATCGGCACTTAAATATATCTAAATAATTATCAGCACTTATTAAAACAATCCCTTACGGAAGTTTACAATCCTAGATTTCAACAGCTCTGTAGTGCTTTATAATTTATAGACAATGAGCAATTAACGTTGACTATTTAACTAGATAGAAAATTGTTCCTTGCAAAACACGTACCATTATTTCCTTTTTATGATGATTCATGTCATTTGAAAAAAAATGTGCAGCAACCTTCTCATTTTAATAACACCATGTATGCAATTCTTATTGGCAGAATTTGATCACACAAACGTCTCACCTAACCCCTTCTTCTTGATAGTTTCGAAACATGCTCTTAAAATAATAATAATTCAGGTTCTGTTGTGTTGTTATGGTAACATATGTCAGATAACTACCTATTGGATGTGAAATCGCCCACAGTTTGGGCTTAACTTTTCAACACGTTCATTTCCACCAAGATTGAAATCACTGAATGAGATACCGGTATGTCTTCTCTCAATTCAAAATATGTCATAAAATTAATGTCTCTCAAGGGCCTCCATAACATCTGACTAGAGGATATATATTTTCCTTTCGTCAGAACATGTAGCAAAATCAACAGCATTTCTATAAATAAAAGCCAGTTTCATACTTGAATATAGTAGACGCAACTTGACCCCGATGGTTGACCTTTGCATTATAATACATAACGAGGCACAACCTATTATTGAAAAGGAGTGTACGTAAAACACGAGCTGCACGAGAAAAAAGGAAATATAAATTTGTGTAAATATAAATTAGTGTATTGGAAAGTTTTAACTGATCAAATGTAATTTTATATTCTTTGATACTGCACTGTAAACAAACTAATTCCATATAAATATATACGGCTACCCTAAGCACCCTGGATTTCTACAATGAAATAATCGATATGAATAATCAGCCTAAGGTCAACCATCGCGGTCAAGTTGCGACTACTATACTTGAATATCGGAAATATGAGCACTTGTTTAATTAAACAGTTGTTTACGGAAGTCAAACCACTTTAAATGTCTGACCGTAACGTTATCTGTTACAACAATGAAGTTGGTTAACTAGGTCACAATTAGCATATAAATTAACTAGATATGAAAGTGTCCTTACACAATGAGCTACTGTAATTACCTTTCTGAGAAAAATATATTGACATACTGACACAGTTGTAGAAAACTATATTGTTTTATAGTTTTACATCTAAATAGAAAATACTTGCTATTATGCCTGTCCGCTTAGCTCAAGTGGGAGAGCGCTGATCTACGTTTCGTTGGGTTGTTAGTGATGGATCATGGGTGGTTAGTTAGAGACAAGGGCGAGGTGCATTTTCTCCGAATCGACTTCAATCATTCTTTCTAATCTGCGTGGATCAGTTGACGGTTTCATAGAAGAGGTTAATACTTTTACAAAATCCAGGCACACAAGTTATTTTAAGAGTCCATCGTAACATAACTGAAATACTATTGAAAAACTGCGCTAAACCAATAAGCCAAAAAAAAAAACATTAAAAAAATATTATTGCACGAAAATGTGATTTATTTGTCCTTAATAACTAGCCTTTAAATGTTTTTCTAATGCTTCGTAATACTCAATGGACAATCTCGATTTAGATCTTACAGATCGGTACTTAGATATATCAACACAATTAGCAACACTTGTTGAAACAATCCCTTACGGAAGTTCGCCTCCTCTTGTAATCAACAGCATTAAGTGCTTTGTAGTTTAAATACTCAAGAAAAATATACATTTGAACGAAAATGTCATTTTAAATAGATATATTTTTCCTTACAATTTGAACTTTCTGCTGTAATTTCTTTTCTGAGGATATTTGGCATGAACCCTCTGGTTTAAAGACTTATATAGGTAAAAACTTTGAAAATCTTCTTGTCCAAACCACAAAGACTATGGCTTTGATATTTTGTAATGTAGCATCATTTAGTTGTTCTCTATCAAGTTTGTTCAAATTATCCCTCTAGGGTCAAATATAGCCCCGCCCCAGGGATCATATGGTTCATAAAGACTTATATAGGGAAAAACCTAGAATCTTCATGTCCATAACTTACATCATTCAAATTTGGACCACATGTATAGTTTTGAGTGGCAAGATGAACCTTGACATGTGAACTTTGAGTTGACCTTGATCTTGACCTAGTGACCTACTTTCCATTTCTCAAGTACAGCCTTCAAATTTGGACCACTGCAAGTTTGTGTTCCGAAAAAAACTTTGACCTTATTATTGACCTAGTGACCTACTTTCACATTTTGAAGGTACAGCTTCAAATTTGGACCACATGCATAGTTTTTTGTTCCAAAATAAAATTTACCTTGATTTTGACCTAGTTGACCTACTTTCACATTTCTCAAGCTACAGCCTCCAAATTTGAACCTGGTGCATATTTTTGTGTTCTGAATTGAAATTTTACATTGATTTTTACCTATTACCTGCTTTCACATTTCTCAAGCCACAGCTTTCAAATTTGGACCACATACACATTGTTCTGTACCGAAATGAAATTTGACCTTGATTTTGACCTTGAGCTAGCCTTGAAATTTGGAACATTCGAAAATGGCTCAGTGGATGGCGCCAAGATCACTATGTAATCTCTTGTTAGGTTAATAGGTTAAAGGTCAAGGTCAGATTAAACCAGAATGGTAGAACTTTAATTTACAGTGAGCATATAATTTGTGTTCCTGTGCAATTACTGAATGCATCAAGGGGCCATTTCGTGTTCGACGAGCTCTTGTTCGTGAGTTATGCTCCTTTTACTTTGAATTAAAGGTTAATTTTGATGCATTTTCACAATATCGAAAGTTATTACAAAATAGATTTTATTCAACATTACACAAGATGCATCACTCTTGCACTAACATTTCATGAATTATGCCCCTTTTTTGCTTAGAATTATACTAAATAATATTTAATGTTTTGATACACTTGATCCTAATCTCTCTTATTATTTAATATTTTGGACAAAGACTCAAGCTAATATCCAATATTTCATCCACGTTGCAGTCATTAAACACTTCAGTGACAGCTCCAAATTCATCATCTATGCCCAGTTTCACTATCCAGCATCGAAATAGTCGAGCGCGCTGTCTCCTGTGACAGCTCTTGTTCTATTCTATCTATAGTATATAAATCTTGGTCAAAATGTTTGTTATCATACAGTCTTGGACAAAATCGAATCTGAGTCAAATTGGGTCAAAATGTTATTACTAGATCAGATCAAATGAAAAACTTGTATAAACTCTACAGACCATATTTTTACTCCACTCTTCCGGAAACTTTGTTAGGTAGGGTCAAAATTAGGTCAATACGTCAAATCAAAGAGAAATGCTTGTTTACATTTGAGAGCAATTTTTTGGGACAATCTTACTGAGAATTGGTCAGAATATATGTCTTCATGAAATCACTAGTTCAAACGTATTCATATTTCACTGTTATGGATGGTTACTCAGGTGAGCGGTCTAGGGCCATCTTGGCCATCTTGTTTATCTCTTACTTTCTCAGTAACATGAAAATGAATTGTTATCAAAATACCTGTTCATTAATTAATAGATGTTATCATAATTGCAATCAACAATTGTAGAATCTAAGCATTGTGCGTATTAACATAATTATTGAGTATATAGCACATTATTACATACACGTTTCTATTCCCCGTTAAGTTACACTGGCACCGGAAACGTCAATATTTTTCCATATACTGACGCCTGAATTTCATATCGGGTGCGTAACGTAATTCAGTGTCTGTTCTTGCACTATTTTTCTCTATTTAGTTCAGCATTGTCAATCCTTTTCAGGCTATTGAACAAATTTATGATATTTACATTATATTTATACGTGTAGATGTGTATGTAATAAAAAGGTTATTATCTTTGCATCGGGAAATATGCACTCGTTCTTCAGCGGAGGAATATTGCGCTCCTAAAGTCGCGCAGTATTTCCGCTGAGAACTAAGTTTTATACTGTAGTTCAAATAATCAGGGAATTTTATATTGAATGGAAATAGTCATTCACTTGCTTTATTTATTAATGAGGAAACAAAATATCTTAAAAACATCACATCTTACTAATATCATAATAACTTGCTCAATGTATGAGCATATTAAGTTGCAAAATCAATGTGTAATAATAACAACCTGCAAAGATCAATGTGTAAACATAATACCTAGCACATTTAATGTGGAAAGATAATATCTTTCAAATATCAATGTATAAAAGTAATAACTTGAAAATATTAATGTGTAAACATAAAAGTTTGCAAATATCATTTTGTAAACATCATAACTTACAATATGCAAATATCAATATGTTAACATAAAAGCTTCAAAATATCAATGTGTAGACATAATAGCTTGCAAATATCAATGTGTAAAATAGAAGACTTACAAATATCTGCGCATAAGCATAATTACATTATCTATCAATATATAATCGTAATAGTTTACAAGCATTTTTTGTTAATTATTCGCACAACGTATGCTTATATCCACAGGTTTGATGCAACAACTGATTCATTTGATGAGATGTCAATTTAGAGAAATTTGAATATGGCAACAGCACAAGCCTCTCAAAATCGAGTTTACCTCTTCCGACTCCAAACATTGATTATAGATGGCGGAACTACAGTCGTCAGAAATATATTTGATCACAAGAGCGCAACTGTTCCTCTAAATATTATTCTTAATAATGAAAAGGGAAAAATAAATCGCCTAAGAGCAAGTAAAACAATAACTCAGACACAATATGATTTGCTGTACCCACAGAGCGGCCAGTCCCCAACTACAGCTGACTTTGATCTCACTCTTGTCATTTGTTTGCTACGGAACCTGAAATGTTGCGGTTTAAATAAACACTTTGCTTGGAACGTGATACCACAGCCAGGAGATATTTCACTTGAAGCAGACATATGTCGATTGAGAATGTTTAGAAATGAAGTAAGTCTAACTTTCATTACCTTGCCAATGAAAGAAATAAAATATATATGGAGATTCTTTGGAAGCACAGAATACGGTTCAGTTTAGTGTGTCCATGAGAGGTAATGAGAAGTGCAAGACCTCTCACGATCCCTAGCACCGGCATGAGCGGAACTCTATTACCCAGATATTGAATGAACGTCATGATACCAAAGGACAGGAAATTTCCAACACTGAAACATTTCAAAAATTATATTCAGACTTATTATACCTCACGTAAATACCCCAGTAAATGCAAATCCCATATAGGTGTATCTTGAATATTATAGCATGTTCACAAGCTATTTAGTTTATACTAATTTGTTTTAGCTCGATTGTAATAAAGCTTCAAGCTTATTGGAACCACTCTCGAGTCCGCTTCCTGGAAAACCAGTACTTGTGTCATTATTATTTAAAATATCATGCGAAATATTTTTAGTTCTTTTGTGGTTTTCTGTTCATTGACATGATATTCCATGTGCATAAGTGCTATGTTGTTTTACTGCGCATGTAATATCAATTTTCATATATCCCGTTGACTCTTTCATTTTCGAATTGAGTTGCATAATACAACGATCAATTGATATTGATATTAATAGCGTAAGTCTAATGATATGGAGATTTTCAAAATGTCAGACAAAACAGACTCAAAGTAAAAAGCTCTTACTGCAAATTTGTCTCAATGTCGAAGATGACTTACTGAATACTCTACCTCTGATATATCTATATTCTATTGGATTTAATAATCTATTTTTGTTGATTAGTTCATTACCTTAATATTTATGTAAACTTTCTGTAGTGACAAGACTGTTGAATAGACGAGAATTGTTGTCCTACTGTTGTTCTACCTCTTGTTCAAATAGTATTTTAAACGTCAGTTTGTAAGACATCTCAATGACATAAAATGTTCATCTTAGTAAGTTAGAACAGTGATGTAACACTAAAATATAGAACAGATATTTGTCTTCTTCTAGATATCACACATATCATCGACAACGGGGATTCAGTTGGCAATGTTTAAACAAAAATGGACGGAGATAGAGCAGGTAACTGTAGGAATATATATTACATCTCATTTCTCAAAAGAGCAAAAGTAGGAGAAAATTTACGAATGAAAATTTAGGTGACTTTAGTCATTAGAAAGCTTTATGCAATATATCCTCTGGCATTAGACCAGAAACAAAATGCGTTTTGTCAGTGCTGGTCTTTTATGAATTTTAATTCTGTCTGTTTGATTGTTTGTTTGTTTGTTTGTTTGTTTTGGGCTTAACGCCGTTTTTTAACAGTATTTCAGTCATGTAGCGGCGGACAGTGAACCTAACCAGTGTTCCTAGATTCTGTACCAGTACAAACCTGTTCTCTGCAAGTAACTGCCAACTTCCCCACATGAATTATCAGAGGTGAAGGACGAATGATTTCAGACACAATGTCTTTTATCAAATCGTCACAGAGAACATACGCCCCGTCCAGGGATCGAACTGGCGGCCCCACGATCCGTAGACCTACGCTCTCCCTACTGAGGTAAACGAGCGGAATTTCAATCTAAAAGTCAAGTTGATAAAAACAGCGAATATATTGCTTAATCTATAGGGGTTGAATTGAAGATTTACTGGCACGGTGAATAAAGATCAACTGTTATATAATGCATTTATGAGGAAATAATTTTTAAACTTGTTATGTGTCTAGAGATCTTTTAATAAGTTTGTATATACGTATAACCTCTTGCACAAACTAAATCAATGGCAAAGTTAAACGAAGAAAACAAGATTTTCTAGACCTTGATTTAGTAAAAAATGCCTTATTTCTTTATGATTTCTACTTAGCTTCTTCACCAGATCGAACTATTAGGTACGAATTTATGTGTTCTTCATTTACTTCACATCCATCTGATTTTGGGCACGTAGGAGAGAAGAGAACTAACTATAGAAATGAATGAGAGGAAAAGCGACATACATTTACAACATCTATGTTTCGATTATGATTTTAATTATTCAACTTTTTACACCTAACCTTTATGTGTTCGGAACATAAATCAAATTGTCTTTTTGGCGAAATTGAGAACAATTATTTTTTTTTACCAATTGTTGGAATTATGTTGAAAGTATATTTGAATATAAATGTGAATACATTGTGTCAAGATTGGATCTAATTTTGTAGGAAACCTCATAATCAGAATCTCTACAAGTTTTATTCAGTATTAGATTTTTTTTCACTTGTTTAGTTTCTACTATTCTACATTGATAATGCTTTTTGGTGACTTCTTTGAATACAATTCCTGGCTAAAACGTGATCTAAACTGCCACAACACGTGTTGGTTGATAAATGTTGATTACTGATTCTGAAATTATTTCGAACGACGCCATTCTTTCTATTGCAGTGAGATTGTGCACGTACACTATCGCATAAAGGGTTTCCGTTTATGTTATTGCACCATGCTGTTGTTTAAAGTTTAAACGAAAAGATACGTTTAATTCTTTCTAAACAAAATACATGTATATGTGTATATATTAAATTGAAATATTTTATTGCACATAACGTTTTAAAAGTAGCCATAAAAGATGATCTTTTGATAAAGCGTTATAATGTTCTGCATTGCTTTGAATGCTTATAAAGCGATGGTATGTGTCATGTAAGGCATATTCTTATTAACTATATAGCAGTTATTTGCTCTTGGTTTATTAATTTACCGTCATGCTACTTATTTGAGCGTTTGTTCTATATATTGCATACCAAACTTTATGATAGATGTTTAAGTGTGGTGCAAAGTTAAGACGCTGTGCCCTTGACCTTGTCATCAAGAGCATTGATATTCAAATAAGCGCTACT
Source organism: Mercenaria mercenaria (assembly GCF_021730395.1). Classification (NCBI taxonomy): domain Eukaryota; kingdom Metazoa; phylum Mollusca; class Bivalvia; order Venerida; family Veneridae; genus Mercenaria; species Mercenaria mercenaria. The sequence goes on from NC_069375.1 coordinate 71,253,273, forward strand.
GGGTCACCATGGCCCTCTTACATATCTTATGCACCCTTTCCAATAATCTGCCATAGCTTAAACCCAATCATTATTTTACTGTAGGTACTCAATCGACTGAATCTCCTAAATCCTGTTCAAAACCTGCAACAGTTAATTCATGAATACAAGTACAGTCCTCTTGATCCAATAGCTGAGAAAAAGTTACAACAAGAAATACAAAAGTGGCAAAACATGGAAAAAGGCTTAGAAACTGAAATACATCTTGTAAAGAAAGACGTCTTAGATATAACAAAGGAAGTTGGAAACGTTAACCAAAAACTTGACAATGTGAAGAAAGATGTAACAAAAGAGGTTGGCAAAGTAAAAGAAGATGTTGACGAAGTGAAGAAAGACGCAGCAAGAGAGGTTGGCAAAGTAAAAGAAGATGTTGACAAAGTGAAAAAAGATGTAGCAAAAGAGGTCGGCAAAGTAAAAGAAGATGTTGAAGAAGTGAAGAAAGACGTAGCAAAAGAGGTTTGCAAAGTTAAAGAAGATGTTGACGAAGTAAAGAAAGACGTAGCAAAAGAGGTTGACAAAGTAAAAGAAGATGTTGAAGAAGTAAAGAAAGACGTAGCAAAAGAGGTTTGCAAAGTAAAAGAAGATGTTGACGTAGCAAAGAAAGACGTAGCAAAAGAAGTTGGCAAAGTAAAAGAAGATGTTGAAGAAGTAAAGAAAGACGTAGCAAAAGAGGTTGGCAAAGTAAAAGAAGATGTTGACGAAGTAAAGAAAGACGTAGCAACAGAAGTTTGCAAAGTTAAAGAAAATGTTGAAGAAGTAAAGAAAGACGTAGCAAAAAAGGTTGGCAAAGTAAAAGAAGATGTTGACGAAGTAAAGAAAGACGTAGAAAAAGAATTTGGCAAAGTAAAGGAAGATGTTGACGTAGTGAAGACAGACGTAGCAAAAGAAGTTGGCAAAGTAAAAGAAGATGTTGACGAAGTGAAGAAAGACGCAGCAAAAAAGGTTGGCAAAGTAGCAAAAGAGGTTGGTAAAGTAAAAAAGAATGTTGACGAACTGAAGAAAGACGTAGGAAAAACGGTTTGCAAAGTAGCAAAAGAGGTTGGCAAAGTAAAAGACGATGTTGACGTAGTGAAGAAAGACGTACGAAAAAAGGTTGGCAAAGTAGCAAAAGAGGTTGACAAAGTAAAAGAAAAGAAGATGTTGACGCAGTGAAGGAAAGTGTTACACACAATATGAAGGCTGTAAAACAAAGGATTGCTCAACTAGAAATAGAAAAGAAATCTCAAGGTAAGGAATTATTTTAGTAGTTTTATTTTTAAAATTTTACTTCCAAACATCTTGCAATGTAGAGGTTATTTTGTTTGCTCTTTAACGCATTCAAGTCGCCATATCTTATATTGACAAGGCATTTATTATACTACTTTTTCTATAAAAGAAATAAAAAATTCTGGCATGAATAGCTTTTAGTTTTTTACAGTCGTTAATTGGTTACACACATACAGTGTAACCTGTCTTTAGCAGCCAGCCAAGGGAAGCAGACAATTTGGCCGCTTAAGCGAGATGACCGCTAATCGGAGGTCAGCCAGTATATGTATTTTTCAGACTTCTGACCAGTTTAGCCTGTCGGTCAATTTCTTTTTCTGTTTTCTGATATTATTTTACCAGCATACATTGACGTGCATTTGCCATTGCAATACGAATGGTCTTCTTAGCGATCTAAAACTCCGGCGTTATCTTTTTTTTTTACAAGAAAAATTGTTACAGACAATTATCCAATTTCAAAGCAGGTTTGTTTTCAATTTACGCCATTTTGGTAAGGGAAGCTACTCTCCGCACTTACTGTCTACGCTAAAATCTAAGATTGCCGTTACGTTCCGCAAAAGATCGAGTGGATTATATTTCGTTTAAATATAATAAATTTCGTATAACGTATCTAAACGTATATTGATGAAAGAAATATAAAATAAAATCACAAATATTATGCTACTTATTAGATATCGAGTATTATCATAAACCGAAATCAAACTGTGAACATTAAAATTGACACGAGGTGACACGCTAATTGCCGATAATTACTGGCCACTTGATCGTAACAAAAAGGGGTTCTTATCTTATATTGACAAGGCATTAATTACAGTACTTTTTCTATAAAAGAAATAAAAAATTCTGGCATGAATAGCCTTTAGTTTTTTACAGTCGTTAATTGGTTACACACATAGAAAAATTGATTTATAAATGTGAAAAAGCCTCTTTGCACACTAGTACTAATGAACATTGCGATATCATACGCCGCCTTAACACTAATGTTACGTAGCACACAGTCAGCCAGGTGACAGTTGTTAAATATAATTTGTGTTTAAATGTTAAAATCGGGATCTTTCTTGTGAATTTTAACGTATTTTTTTCTTGTGAAGAAAAGCCAGTTAGTTAACTTTTGGCCATTAACTTTCGGAATTTGACCACAGCAAAATTCACTGTTATACAGTAGAAAATTATGCAAAATAAGCCTTTACACTACAGTACTGCTAAATGCCTATAGTTCAGTATCACGCTTATAGATCACACACACACAATTCTGAGCAATGTGTTACGATTTTAACGATAATTTCTGTATAATTTGTAGTCATCGAAAATAATTGTTTTTACAAGGTTGATATATCGATTAACTAACTTTTGAAAATATATTATGTAGCAAAGTCTACCTAATGCCATTTCTTTAAATATAACCGATTTCATTCCTACAATGTAAGAATATGTGACAAATATCACAGACATATCGGGTCAGGATACCTCAACCACCCCACTGTCCTCCGCCCCTTTTAAAGATTAGCATTGTAACACGTACTGCACGTAGGTAGCGATGATAAAACGATTCCTTTACAAGTTCAACGTGTTTTGACAATGCATTCTTACATACCCGACGGAGATTTCCGGTATTTTTACCGGTGCTGGATTATAAGATTCTTTAACTTGTTGTAGTTGCAGATGGGAATTTCCGGCCTCGAGGGTAACTGTTTAGGCGGTAACGAGGTTTCTACCGAGTTACCGCCTAAACAGTTACCCGAGAGCCGGATATTTCCATCTGCACCTATAACCAGTAACAGAATCTTTTTCTTGCATACCGATATCAAGATATAATAATAAAAATAAAATCAGTTGAACGGCTTTCTGTTTAGAACTATTTCTTGCAGCAGTGTATTTAAACAAAGCGCTGGAAATCAACGTCCGTAAACAGGAAAGACGTCATGACGTTTCAAAGACAAATAACAATGTTTAGTTCCGGTTTTGTTTTATCAGTTCCAGCGTAACGTTATGAATTTTTGATAAAATAACGTGTTTTGAATCGAGACATATACTAACAGGAACAAAGAGGAACTGTCAAGGTATTGGATTTTTATTCCGTTTTTCGAAATAAAATATAAATAACTACATAAATCTTCTACATATATGTAGTTCGTAATACGTCATTTAAAGCACGAGAGTCATCTTACACCCCGGGGTGTAAGATGGATTTTTCCAGCACCGGTACAAATACCGGAAATCCCCGTCTGGTATGCAAGAAAAATCCTTCTTGCCTACCTAGCGGGGAAAGTATACATTTATCCGAGCACGCGCCGGGGATAGATATTCCTGTCTTTCCCTAGGGAAAACCCTTTAAAATAGCGTGCACTAAGGTGACGTCATAAACTTTATAAATAATGTCAGGAAATACCAAAAACCTATTTGTCTCCACGATCTATTTTGAACATGATAGGCAAGAAAAATGATCTAACATGTCTGCCTGTGTAAGACAGCTGTTTTCCCTACCCTCGGGACAGCTAACGCTCGGTTTTCCATTCCACACTGTTCCTCGGGCAGGGAAAACCCCGTCTTACACAGGCAGGCATGTAAGATCCTTATAATCTCACGCCCCGGGATGTAAGATTACTCTCTTGCTTTAAATAACGTATTACGAACTACATATATGTAGAAGAGTTATGTAGTTATTTATATTTTTTTTCGAAAAAAAACGGAATAAAAATCCAATACCTTGACAATTCCTCTTTGTTCCTGATAGTATATTTTTCGATTCAAAACCGGAACTAAACATTGTTTTCTTTGAAACGTCATGACGTCTTTCCTGTTTACGGACGTTGGTTTCCCGCGCTTTGTTTAAATACGCTGCTATAAGAAATAGTTCTGAAAAGAAAGCCGTTCGACTGATTTTATTTTTATTATTATATCTTGATATCGGTATGCAAGAAAAAGATTATGTCACTAGTTATAGGTGCAGATGGGAATATCCGGCTCTCGGAACATTATAGTCTCCTAAAATAAGGGAACATGGAACTGTGAAACCGCCACTGGAAACACTTTCATGCGCTGGAGCCCCCGCCTTATATCCTGCGTGTCATTAACCGGGTACAAGAATTAATAGGCTTATGGGTATACTTATAACGGATCATCACATCCTATGAGTTCAATTTTGATACAAATTTCGATATCCGCAGTAGAAAGCAGGGATTAATCCGCTGGAATGAGAAAGTATTTGAATAAACAAATGATTGAAATCAATAAATTTGTAATGCAATTTTTTCTTTAGGTAGGGTGTGGGAATAACAGGCTTATAATCCATTGTATGGATTAATAACTCCCCCTTCAAATCTACAAGAAATGACACAGCAATGATTGTACATTGTGTGCTTTCAATATGGAAAAACATAAAAGGAGCAATTTCAGAACAAAAATTGTGCAACTTTCAGTTTAATACAGAGTACAGAAATTCCTTTACTGTAACAGCATATTCTATGTTGACAATATTATTTTAGGCTTTTAAATATACCGTCATCCAGTCACGCAGCCACGAAGGAAAATGTACATTATGGTGTTCATGAGTGAGATATATTTCAATTTTACACCGAAACAAACAAATTTTCTATTCATTAACCGAATTAAATCCAGTTTAACAGCGCAACGCCACATGCATCGCATCAGGACGTCATAATGTCATGACGTCAGGATAGCTTTGTAGGTAAACTGTAAATAGTTCAATTACATTTCCTGCTTTCTTTTACATTTCATTATAATATAGAATGTAAATATTTATGATCCTGTTATTATAATTATATTTCTGTACCTTTAATGAAGAAAACTTTGCAAGGACTTTTCTATCATTTATAATCCATATCATGTCGCATTCAAGTGTAGTTCCATACCAGTAAAAAACAAAATTGATATTTTCACTGTTTGAAACAGTGAACATAACAATTTTATTTCACTGATAAATTTCAGTATTTCACTGAAGAACATAAAGTAAAACTTCTTATTGAAAAAAGCAACATCACTCATCATCTGATCATATTGTAGGCTATCCCTTTGTTTATAAACATATGCCTCAGATATTGTCTGACAAATTAGCCAACTTTCGAATGTCCCTATGTTTGGAATCGGGGCAAATAAAATGTCAATATAGAAACATATTGACGGCGGTTACCGCCAAAATTAGTAAGTCAGTCAGTGCAGTGCATATCAACGCCGTCTAATTTAAAATCCCATCCCGTCCAATATATTTGCATTCAACGCATTGTATTTTGAAAACATTTAATACAAAACTTCATTCAATTTATTTAAACATGGAACGATGCATTGAAAAACGTGTTGCGATTTACCGTACCAACAAAACATGATACAATGCAGCTCAATGTGAAGCCGTTTAACACAACATGAGTACGTGCAGTGTAAAATGAAATGATTTATTAAAATTTGACGCCGTCTAATGCATATTAAAACCACTTTGCAAAATTAAGAGCGGCGTGTAAAAATTGATGACATGCAGTCCAATGTGAAGACATGAGTTCGTGCAGTGTAAAGTACCATTCATTGAAAATAAAAGCAATATGCCTCCCTGTTAAAGTCACGGACCGTGTTATTCAGCTAGAAACTAGAAAATTAAACTGTATTTGATCTCATTTCTCCGTCCGTTTGGGATACATTTTTCACAGAAAGTAAGTCTAAGGAATAAAAAAGCTTCTTTAAGGTTATTCAATCAACTTTGAAATGGTCTTTCTCCTAATGTAGTGGCGATATAGGGCGGGGATTTGAGCCTATTTATTACAAAATATTTACATTTGCCATATTCTTTTCCATTGAAAATTATGGCTTTCATTTCGTATGAACAACAAAAGGAAAGGCGCGAAAGTTACGTCAACGCTGCTTAGTGATCACGGCCTGCCTGCGTATATTCAAGGAGATCGTTCCTTAGATAACGTCGCAGTTGTTCCATCTGGTAAACAGAATGGCTGGGAAGCGATTCTAAATGTTAAATGCAACACAATATAGGCATTAGGCAAATCATAAAATATATCCTTGCATACCAAATGGGGATTTCTGGAAAACTCCACCTTACACACCATAGCCTCGGGCTGTAAGACAACTCTTATGCTGCAAATGACGTATTACGAACAAATATGTAGAAGATTTATATAGTTATTCATATTTCATTAAAAAAAAAAAAAAATCCACTACCTTACCAGTTCCTGGTAGGATATTTTCTAGATTAATAAAAAAAAAAAACAAGGAAAAAAAAAACAAGAAAAACGTTATTTTATCAACAATTTACAAATTTACGCTGCAACCGGAAGCAAAAATTGTTATTTGTTTTTTAATGTATTTCCTGCTTAAATACACTTCAATAAGAGATAGTTCTCAAAAGAAATTCGTTCGATTGATTTAAGTTATTATTTCTTGAATATGGTATGCAAGAAAAAGATTCTGTCACAAGCTGTAGCTGCAAATCGGAATATCCGGCTCCTGGGTACAAATGTAACTTTGTACGCGGCAACTCGGCAGAGAATCATTACCGCCTAAACAGGTAGTCTCGAGGCCGGAAATTCCAATCTGCACCTACAACTAGTGAACGAATCTTATAATCATGTTTATAAATAGAAAGGAAATATAATCTAAATATAAGGAATGAAACATTCTTTCACTGTTCATGCGAAATGAACGACAGAGTAGGATAAGCAAATTGGTAAATAGCTAACGCAATTCATAATTTGCCGATCATATTCTGTCGTTCATTTCGCAGGTACACCGTAAAATATGTTTCATTTCTTAAATATAATTTTTCATGAAGCATTTTGCGAAATTTTGAATTTTGTTTACGTCTGATTTATTGAATGTTTCCTTCAAATATGTTTCACTTACTGTCTTATGAAACCCTTTGTACTATACATGTTCGTTCCAGGAATATCAAAGCGAGAAAGGAAACCAAATGCATTAAGAAGAATTTTAAACAAATTACCATTCATGCGCAGACAAAAGAAAGGTATTATTAGTTATAAAACTTCAAGATATACCTGAATTTACATATTTATATATTTTCCATTATTTGCTAATAAGTGTCAAGTCCCGTAACTGCAAGACCAAAGTATTTGTTTGAGTCAACTGTTTACAGGCATAACTTAGTCCATAGCTCCAGCCGCGCTTTGTTAAATGCTGTCAAATTTCCACATGAATCAAAGGTAGAGAGTAAGTAAACAGCCTGTCCAAACAGGTATCTGCTATTAAGTTTTGTAGACACGAGTTTGTTTTAATTTGGGTTAAAAGGGCCATTTATTGGCGATATGAATTCATGGATTTTAACTAATGAAGACAACAAGAGTAGGAATTATATATGTAATCATTTTTGATTAAATTTCATGAATTGATGCGCAAAATTACTTCCCGTGAATATTAACATTTCGCATTATATACTAGTAGTCGAATATGTACTACTGTCCATAGTGTTTCTCTATGAACAGTAATGTAGTTCTTAGAGTAAATAATAACCTTGATGATTCCGACCGTCAGATGAACAATTCAAACATTATCCTAATTCAAATTGTCTTTGCCTCTTAACTAGCTAACTAATATTATTTCTTTGCTGTCATGTAAATCAAACTGGGTTACCATGATTTTATTTATTTCAGAAGAAACAGAGACAAGCGGTATAGAATATGTACAACACTCGGCTGAAGAGGAAGATGACCATATTCAGACGAAAAAACGTAAGTAGAGGTTAGAGACCACCAATTGTTTTCCCATAGACTTACATTGTAACATTATGGCGTGTACGGCCTTCCATACATCGAAACATGTATATCTAATTACAAGTTTTTCAAGAACTATCTTAGTTCTACCAAAATATCGGACGAAAAGCATATGAATAGTGATACTTTATTTAAGTAATTTTCGTGTGAATGAGATGACCCCCTGTTTACATCATTGACGTGGCGGGAGAAATTCATTTGATACAACTTTTTTTCAATACACATAAAATGTAACAAATTTTGTCAAAATGTATAATAAAATACTGTAAATGCAGTGAAAACATATCAATTTTGAAAAAATAATCACTTCCTGGGTTTGTTTACATGACTGACCAATCAGAACGCACAGACGTTACCTTATTCCCAGGTATACACTTACCTCATTCCCAGTAAGTTCCCTGTACTTTTTTGAATTGGTGGTCTCTGACCTATAGATCAATGTTTCGTATCACGTTTTCCAATTTTACAGTGATATTGTGAAACATGACCCAATACCAAATATCTTACAAAGTTTCATCAAGAAATGTTTTTGTTTTAAGAAAGATATGGACAGTTTTACTGAGGTCACCCCCTGTCGATTTATATGCCCAGACTCAGTCCCTGTCGTCGTCAGATTGCATTTTTTCGCGAAAATTTCAGTTATCTGCATTTGATTTGACTTGGAAGCTGAAATACGATTCATTCCGTAAAAAAATAGAAATAAGGTCTAATAATTTTGATCATTCTCTAACACTACAGAGATAAAAATGACCCTTTTTGGCCCAAAAGCTCAGATAAAAAAGGGCACACCTGTTAAAAAAAGAGGCCACAATTTAAAAAAAAATCAAATTTCACGCTTATTTTGCACGAAAACGTCTTTCTACATCATTTACGACAGATTTGTGGCATTTACATTACCTGTGATGGCTTTTCCGACGAAAGTCATGTTTTTAGCTCTATTATAGGTTAGAGACCACCAATTGTTTTCCCATAGACTTACATTGTAACATTATGGCGTGTACGGCCTTCCATACATCGAAACATGTATATCTAATTACAAGTTTTTCAAGAACTATCTTAGTTCTACCAAAATATCGGACGAAAAACATATGAATAGTGATACTTTATTTAAGTAATTTTCGTGTGAATGAGATGACCCCCTGTTTACATCATTGACGTGGCGGAGAAATTCATTTGATACAACTTTTTTTCAATACACATAAAATGTAACAAATTTTGTCAAAATGTTATAATAAATACTGTAAATGCAGTGAAAACATATCAATTTTGAAAAAATTTAAACACTTCCTGGGTTTGTTTACATGACTGACCAATCAGAACGCACAGACGTTACCTTATTCCCAGGTATACACTTACCTCATTCCCAGTATGTTCCCTGTACTTTTTTGAATTGGTGGGCTCTGACCTATAGATCAATGTTTCGTATCACGTTTTCCAATTTTTACAGTGATATTGTGAAACATGACCCAATACCAAATATCTTACAAAGTTTCATCAAGAAATGTTTAGTTTTAAGAAAGATATGGACAGTTTACTGAGCCACCCCCTGTCGATTTATATGCCAGACTCAGTCCCTGTCGTCGTCAGATTGCATTTTTTCGCGAAAATTTCAGTTATCTGCATTTGATTTGACTTGGAAGCTGAAATAAAGATTCATTCCGTAAAAAAAGAAATAAGGTCTAATAATTTTGATCATTCTCTAACACTACAGAGATAAAAATGACCCTTTTTGGCCCAAAAGCTCAGATAAAAAAGGGCACACCTGTTAAAAAAAGAGGCCACAATTTAAAAAAAAAATCAAATTTCACGCTTATTTTACACGAAAACGTCTTTCTACATCATTTACGACAGATTTGTGGCCATTTACATTACCTGTGATGGCTTCCGACGAAAGTCATGTTTTAGCTCTATTATAGGTTAGAGACCACCAATTGTTTTCCCATAGACTTACATTGTAACATTATGGCGTTTTACGGCCTTCCATACATCGAAACATGTATATCTAATTACAAGTTTTTCAAGAACTATCTTAGTTCTACCAAATATCGGACGAAAAACATATGAATAGTGATACTTTATTTAAGTAATTTTCGTGTGAATGAGATGACCCCCTGTTTTTCATTCATTGACGTGGGGGAGAAATTCATTTGATACAACTTTTTTTCAATACACATAAAATGTAACAAATTTGTCAAAATGTATAATAAAATACTGTAAATGCAGTGAAAACATATCAATTTTGAAAAAATAATCACTTCCTGGGTTTGTTTACATGACTGACCAATCAGAACGCACAGACGTTACCTTATTCCCAGGTATACACTTACCTCATTCCCAGTAAGTTCCCTGTACTTTTTTGAATTGGTGGTCTCTGACCTAGAACGTAGTGATCTTCATTCAATAACTGTATCCAACCTAAATACACAGTGGCACATATTGAAGAACAACAAGAGGGCCATGATGGCCCTAAATCGCTCACCTGAGTTATGCTGCTTGCTTGAACAAATTTCTTTGCTAAAGCTTCAAAAACAAGAATGCAGGTCAGTAGGTCATATTTATGGTCACTGAAAGTCAGTTCTAAGATGAGTTTGCAAAACTCTACATGTCATCCAAATTTCAAGGCTGTATCTTAAAAAACAAGAAAGAAGGTCATTAGGTCAAGGTCATGGTGGGGTGACCCTTATCACTTGGGCTCATCAAGTAATTAAAATTAAACAGTCTAGGAAATATGATCTGATAATTTTTGAAGTATTTTTTCCTATATAACTCATATATCAAGTGACCCATGGGGTGCGGCCTCTTTTCACCCCAGGTGCATAATTCCAACAAACTTGATAGAGATCAACTAGGCAATGATTCATAGAAAATATCAAAGGCACAGGACTTGAACTTAAAGACAAGAAGACAGAGTCTCTTTTCACCCCAGGGGAATAATTTGAACAATCTTGTAAGTGGACCACAAGGCAATGCTACATACATTTATCAAAATCCCAAGGTCTTGTGGTTTCAGACAAGAATAATTTTAAATTTTTTTCCAATATAAGTCTACATAAACCATGTGACCCCTGGGGCGGGGCCATATTTCATTCTAGTGGGATCATTTGAATAATCATGGTACATGTCTACTAAATGATGCTACATAACAAATATTAAAGCCCTCAGTCGTAATGTTTTTTGACAAGAAGATTTTCAAAGTTTTCCCTATACAAGTCTATATAAACCATGTGACCTCCGGGGCGGGGCCATGTATGACTCTAGGGGGATAATTTGAACAATCTTTGTAGAGATCCACTAGATGATGCTACATACTAAATATCACAGCCCTATACCGTATGGTACAGTACTGCTAAATGCCTATAGTTCAGTATCACGCTTATAGATCACACACACACACAATTCTGAGCAATGTGTTACGATTTTAACGATAATTTCTGTATAATTTGTAGTCATCGAAAATAATTGTTTTTACAAGGTTGATATATCGATTAACTAACTTGAAAATATATTATGTAGCAAAGTCTACCTAATGCCATTTCTTTAAATATAACCGATTTCATTCCTACGATGTAAGAATATGTGATAAATATCACAGACATATCGGGTCAGGGTACCTCAACCACCCGACTGCCCTCCGCCCCTTTTAAAGATTAGCATTGTAACACGTACTGCACGTAGGTAGCGATAATAAAACGATTTCTTTACAAGTTCAACGTGTTTTGACAATGCATTCTTACATACCCGACGGAGATTTCCGGTACTTTTACCGGTGGTGGATTATAAGATTCTTTAACTGGTTGTAGTTGCAGATGGGAATTGCCGGCCTCGAGGGTAACTGTTTAGGCGGTAACGAGGTTTCTACCGAGTTACCGCCTAAACAGTTACCCGAGAGCCGGATATTCCCATCTGCACCTATAACCAGTAACAGAATCTTTTTCTTGCATACCGATATCAAGATATAATAATAATTAAATAAATGATTAAATAAATGATTAAATTTCATGAATTGATGCGCAAAATTACTTCCCGTGAATATTAACATTTCACATTATGTACTATTAGTCGAATATGTACTACTGTCCATAGTGTTTCTCTATGAACAGTAATGTAGTTCTTAGAGTAAATAATAACCTTGATGATTCCGACCGTCAGATGAATAATTCAAACATTATCCTAATTCAAATTGTCTTTGCTTCTAAACTAGCTAACTAATATTATTTCTTTGCTGTCATGTAAATTAAACTGGGTTACCATGATTTTATTTATTTCAGAAGAAACAGAGACAAGCGGTTTAGAATATATACAACACTCGGCTGAAGAGGAAGATGACCATATTCAGACGAAAAAACGTAAGTAGAACGTAGTGATCTTCATTCAATAACTGTATCCAACCTAAATACACAGTGGCACATATTGAAGAACAATAAGAGGGCCATGATGGCCCTAAATCGCTCACCTGAGTTATGCTGTTTGCTTGAACAAATTTCTTTGCTAAAGCTTCAAAAACAAGAAAGAAGGTCAGTAGGTCACATTAATGGTCACTGAAAGTCAGTTCTAAGATGAGTGTGCAAAACTCTACATGTCATCCAAATTTCAAGGCTGTATCTTAAAAAACAAGAAAGAAGGTCATTAGGTCAAGGTCATGGTGGGGTGACCCTTATCACTTGGGCTCATCAAGTAATTAAAATTAAACAGTCTAGGAAATATGATCTGATAATTTTTTATGTATTTTTTCCTATATAACTCATATATCAAGTGACCATAACTCATATATCAAATGACCCATGGGGTGCGGCCTCTTTTCACCCCAGGTGCATAATTCCAACAAACTTGATAGAGATCAACTAGGCAATGATTCATAGAAAATATCAAAGGCACAGGACTTGAACTTTAAGACAAGAAGACAGAGTCTCTTTTCACCCCAGGGGAATAATTTGAACAATCTTGTAAGTGGACCACAAGGCAATGCTACATACCATTCTCAAAATCCCAAGGTCTTGTGGTTTCAGACAAGAATACTTTTAAATTTTTTCCCTATGTAAGTCTACATAAACCATGTGACCCCTGGGGCGGGGCCATATTTCATTCTAGGGGGATCATTTGAATAATCGTGGTGCAGGTCTACTAAATGATGCTACATAACAAATATCAAAGACCTCAGTCGTAATGTTTTTTGACAAGAAGATTTTCAAAGTTTTCCCTATACAAGTCTATATAAACCATGTGACCTCCGGGGCGGGGCCATGTATGACCCTAGAGGGATAATTTGAACAATCTTTGTAGAGGTCCACTAGATGATGCTACATACTAAATATCAGAGCCCTATACCGTATGGTTATGGACAAGAATATTTTCAAAACTGTTACCTATAAACGTTTTTATCAACTATATAACATTCATGGCGGGGCTATATATGACCCTAGGGGTGATAATTTGAACAATCTTGGTAGAGACCAACTAGATAATGCTAGATAACAAATATCAAAGCCCTAGGCCTTGCGGTTTTGGACAAGAAATTTTTGAAAGTTTTTCCATTCGGTTGCCATGGCAACCTTAATTCTGTACGGAATTCAATTCTTTAAATTATTTTTAAGAAGATCATCCAAGGATCATCTCTGTGAAGTTTCATTAAAATTGGCCTGATGGTTTAGGAGGAGATGTTGTTTAAAGGAAAGTGTGGACGGACGCCGGCCGATGAGTGAGGTGAGCTAAAACCCGAATTAAGTGGTCGCATTATACTGGCCTACTGGACTACTTAAGAGTGTATAAGAACGGTACGTGGTTCGGTCAATCTGACTAAAGTACTTGATCTTCTAAACGAAGATCTGAGAATGACCCATTCACATCGGCCTTCATTATATTTTAGATTTCAAATATTGTTATTTTATTTTCGCAAATCTGTTTTTATTTGAACCAATCAGACGACTTGTTTCAACAAGCATTTTAGATGAAGCATACAAATAGCGTCGAATGTTAAAGAGTAAGAAAAAGGTGCAGTTATCGGGGGCTTGAACCCGGGACCCCTCTCTTACAGGGTAAGTGCCCTACCGACTGAGCTAACCGGATATCTGACACTTTACATGACAAAGTCCGTTTCATAACATATGATTTCTCTCAAAACACGAGGGCGTAGTCGCGATGTGGTCGTCATAAGAACTATAAATATGAAAAACCCAGGCTAAATATAGATCTTTAAGCTTACAAAATATTGTAATTAATCCTTTTGATTGGCTAGCGGAGGGAACGTCAGAACGAGGCTATCAATAGCACGTCTTCAGATCCTAAGCGTAGCGTAATAGGAGATGTATTTTAGTCAGATTGGTGGTTTGGTCTGTTAACAGACTATACTGCTTTAAATATCATATAAACAAAATATATCAGGAAGCCCTACATTTACCGGTATGTCTGTTGGTATGTCTGTAAAATGTCCGTTCATGCATAAACTCATTTGTTGCTATTGTGTATCAATCAAACTATCTTTTCTGAATATTGATTGGGTAACCTGTAGTTTGTTTTTGACTTCAGAAGAAACAGAGGCAAGTTCTGCTGTACATACACAGCATTCGGCGGCGGAAGATGAATATCTTAAAAAGAAAAACCGTAAGTAGATTTCTTTTCTGTTAAGTGATTTTCATTCAAAATATGCACAGAGGTAGATACTAAGAATATACACCGACATTAATACAATCCGTTAAAATTGAAAAGTTTCAGCAGTTGTCAACATTCGTGAACTTTATGGGTTGGAGCAGAAAACGGCAGCAAATGGCGAAAATATGTATATACGCTTTTTGAAAAGATTTAATTGCGATCAAAATAGGTCATTTTCTGTGCTGTATTCCTTATTTCACTTTTGGAAAAGGAATAGGGAACCAGTTCGCTTTTGGACGGTTGTCGAAGACAAACCGGCCAGTGCAACCCCCCCCCACCCCTTTTCCACCCCTGCACATAAATTTACATAGACGATATTTTCTCTTAATCCATTTTTTAATCACTTCAAGATCTAGTAAAACTCCGTTGAAATAACATAGTTCCCTTCATGAGCCGCCTTAAGAAATGCGAGTCTGCAAAATTAGATTTATTATCATGAGTGATATAGAGCTACCAAAATATTGTAACAAAACAGTTGTCCTTTGATTTATTGATTTTGGTCGTAGGAATATGCATTGTGATGCATTTCCGTATTCTCCGAGAAAACGTTAGATATCGAAGTGGTGTATCTATATAAAGGGGGGGGGGGTCCCAGTTAGGTGTCTGCGCAAAATGTTTTTTGATTTTATTTATACTTTGTGGTAATATACCTACATGTATTAAGTTTCATTAACAAGTGTTACTGTTACCAGTTTTGACTTACTTTTATAGATATTCACATTTAAAGTGGGTGGGGTAATCTGACATGTGACCAGCCAGAAACACAATTTCTGTTATTTTTTTAAAAATTGTTCAAGCTTTTTACCTGAAACTTTCATGATAAAATAACTATGCAATGGACATTCACACAACATGTTGCATTTTAAATTGTACTGAATACTTTTTTCAGCACAGAGCCACAAAGTGGTCTAATCAAATTTACTGATTTTCAATGGACGAACTTCACCCAAAAGCTAAAACATTTTTTATTAGTTGAGAAATTAAGATGTCATTTTTAGCAGATATTGTAAACTAAATAAACATAAAAATGACAGTATATCAGTATACTCTGATTAATATTGGAAGAGTGGTACACTCTCAAACTGGGTAAAAGTGGGTGGGGTAAATAAATATTCTAAGCAACACTACAAAAATTGTGCAGTTGTTATGAAATGGCCTCAGATTGTCTATTACTATCTTAATTGTGCCCCCCATGAGTGGTGGGGGCATATAGATTTGCTCTTGTCCGTGCGTCCGTCCGTCCGTCCATCCGTCCGTGTGTCCGTCCGAAGTTCGTGACGCGCCTAGCTCAAAAAGTATTTGATATAAATTGATGAAACCTTGCAAGAGTCTTTTTCATGATATGGACTTGCGCACCTTCTACTTTTCGTCTGGCTCCGCCCCCTAATTTTAGAGTTACTGCCCTTGAAATAGTAAAAAATGCACATTTTCACCTTGTGACACGCCTAGCTCAAAAAGTACTTGATATAAATTGATGAAATATTGCATGAGTCTTTATAATGATATGAACTTGCACATCTCATATTTTTCGTCTGGCTCCGCCCCGATTTCTAGAGTTATGGCCCCTGAAATAGTAAAAAATGCACATTTTCAAATTGTGACACACCTAGCTCAAAAAGTACTCAATACAGATTCATGAAACCTTGCATTAGTCTTAATCATGATATGAACTTGCGCATCTCCTATTTTTAATCTGGGTCCGCGCCCTATTTCTAGAGTTATGGCCCCTGAAATAGTCAAAAATGCACATTTTCACCTTGTGACACGCCTAGCTCGAAAAATTATTTGATATAAATTGATGAGTGTTTATCATGATATGAACTTGCGCACCTACTATTTTTTATCTGGGTCTGCCCCCTATTTCCAGAGTTATGGCCCCTGAAATAGTAAAAATACTGCACATTTTTACCTAATTATGTGCCTTACTCAGAAGTATTTTCGGAGCCTTACTCAGAAGTATGTAAATGTAAATTCATGAAACCTTGCTTGAGTCTTTATCATAATGTGACTTTTGCACACATGGCATTCTTCTTGAGAATGTTAGAATTCATTACAGAGTTATAGCCCTTGAAATAGCCAAAATAGTGGAGTTTTTGTTTGTGATGCTCATAGCTCAAAAAGTATATGGTATAGAATAATGAATCCTTTTCATATTTTTTTTTGAGGCTATACCCCATTAAGACTGCAAACATCTGAATTATTTCCCCTTATTTGTGACAAATGTACCAGTCGGGGGGGGGGGGGGGGGGGGGGGGGGGGGGGGGGGGGGGGGGGCGCACACCATGTGTCCTACAAACACACAGACACATTCTAGTTTTATTAAATATAGACTTGGTTGATAAATCTTAACAAAAAAATTTTCTCTTTAATAAGACTTTATACATGTGTGCCATGGAAAAATCAATGCAGAAAGTTTAATGTTAATTTGAACAATAGCTTTCCTCAAAATATTCTGCCTCAGGCAAAACCTTTTGTTAAATACTTTGAGCGTTCATGGTTAATTTGGTTTGTCTACATGTCTTGTTCAAGATCCATGCTTTTTCCATGACACACATGTATAAAGTGGGAATTTTTTTGTTAAAATTTATCAATCAATGCTGTATTTATAAAAATAAAGATAGTTATAGACAATCTGAGGGCATTTCTTAACAACTGCACAATTTTTGTAGTGTTGCTTCGAATATTTATTTACCCCACCCACTTTTTCCCAGTTTGAGAGTGTACCACTCTTATAATATTAATCAGAGTGTACTGATATACAGTCATTTTAATGTTTATTTAGTTTACAATATCTGCTGAAAATAACACCTTAATATCTCAACTAATGAAAAATGTTTTAGCTTTATGGTAAAGTTCGTCCATTGAAAATCAGTAAATTTGATTAGACCACTTTGTGGCTCTGTGATGAATAAAGTTATAGTAAAATTTAAAATGCAACATGTTGTGTGAATGGCCATTGCATAGTTATTTTATTATGAAAGTTTCAGGTAAAAAGCTTGAACCATTTTTAAAATAATAACAGAAATTGTGTTCCTGGCTGGTCACATGTCAGATTACCCCACCCACTTTAAATGTGAATATCTATAAAAGTAAGTCAAAACTGGTAACAGTAACACTTGTTAATGAAACTTAATACATGTAGGTATATTACCACAAAGTATAAATAAAATCAAAAAACATTTTGCGCAGACACCTAACTGGGACCCCCCCCCCCCCCCCACACCCCCCTTTCCAAAGGTAAATAGCCCAGTATTGCTCTAATGCAAAAAGACCGCGCCAAAACTGACCACATGACGGGTCACATGACCCCTTCTTCGCTTCGTTGCCGAGGAAGACGCCATATTGTTGTCGAAGGCATACCGGCCCGTACAAATGCTTCTTGCCCCTCCAATAATATACATACTGGGAATATTTTTCGATTTTCTTATTACTCATGTGATTTCGAAAACCCGTTGAAATAAACTAGTTCTTTACTTGTTTAAATCGGAGTTAATAGACGCTTGCAGTTAACGCCAATTACGGATGATTATACTTTTAGCGACCCGCTTATTCTTTGAACTATGAATAACAATGTAAATGAGTGTTTGATAATTAAAAACAACAGTGCCCGATATACTTACATAAAGAGCTATTACATAATTTATTTTATATTTCTTTGATTTATCTTGATTTTCAACGTGCTGCCGGAAATGAAATTAGTTATGTATAGATATATACATATTTATTCACAGTTTTAATCCTGCAGGGCTGTAGCTTGGTGGAAGGGCGCTCGGTTAACACGCCAAAGGTTTGAAGATCGAATCCGACTGAAAACATATTAGTTTTTGGGTCTTTTTTATTTCACCAGTTTTAATTTTTTTCTAATGAATTTAACATGAATTTTGCAAATATTATCACAATAATCTTGTTTCGAAAACGGCTTTGTTTTGGTGTCCGATTTCAATGAGGATCAACTTGATACATACATTAGAGCAAAGTCAACATATGACCATAGACCAACTGTAAGCAGGGACAGCATTTGACCAGAGACCAACTGTGAGATGAAACAGCATATGACAAGAGACCAACTATGAGCAGAGACAGAATATGACCAGAGACCAACTGTGAGCAGAGAAAGAATATGACTAGAGATCAACTGTGAGCAGAGACAGCATATGACCAGAGACCAACTGTGAGCAGAGACAGAATATGACCAAAGACTGTGAGCAGAGACTGCATATGACCAGAGATCAACTGTGAGCAGAGACAGAATATGACCAGAGACCAACTGTGAGCAGAGTCAACATATGACAATAGACCAACGGTGAGCAGGGACAGCATTTGACCAGAGACCAGCTGTGAGAACAGACAGCATATGACTAGAGACCAACTGCGAGCAGAGACAGCATGTAACAAGAGAACAACTATGAGCAGAGACAGCATATGACAAGAGACCAACTATGAGCAGAGACAGAATATGACCAGAGACCAACTGTGAGCAGAGTCAACATATGACCATAGACCAACGGTGAGCAGGGACAGCATTTGACCAGAGATCAGCTGTGAGAAGAGACAGCATATGACCAGAGACCAGCTGTGAGCAGAGACAGCATTTGACCAAAGACAAACTGTGAGCAGAGACAGCATATGACAAGAGACCAACTATGAGCAAAGACAGTATATGACCAGAGACCAGAGACCATCTGTGAGCAGAGACAGCATATGACCACAGACCAACTGTGAGCAGAGACAGCATACGACCAAAGACCAACTGTGAGCAGAGACAGCATATGACCGGAGACCAACTGTGAGCAGAGACAGAATATGACCAGAGACCATCTGTAAGCAGACACAGCATATGAACAGAGACCAACTGTGAGCAGAAAAAAGCATATGACCAGAGACCAACTGTGAGCAGAGACAGCATATGACCAGAGACCAACTGTGAGCAGAGACAGCATATGACCAGAGACCAACTGTGAGCAGGGACAGCATATGACCAGAGACCAACTGTGAGCAGAGACAGCATATGACCACAGACCAACTGTGAGCAGAGACAGCATATGACCAGAGACCAACTGTGAGCAGAGACAGCATATAACCAGAGACCAAGTGTGAGCAGGGACAGCATATGACCAGAGACCAACTGTGAGATGAAACAGCATATGACCAGAGACCATCTGTGAGCAGGGACAGCATATGACCAGAGACCATCTGTGAGCAGAGACAGCAAATGACCACAGACCAACTGTGAGCAGAGACAGCATATGACCACAGACCAACTGTGAGCAGAGACAGCTTATGACCAGAGACCAACTGTGAGCAGAGACAGCATATGACCAAAGACAAACTGTGAGCAGAGACAGCATATGACCAAAGACCAACCGTGAGCAGAGACAGCATATGACAAGAGACCAACTATGAGAAGACACAGCATATGACTAGAGACCAACTGAAAGCAGCAGAGACAGCATATGACCAAAGACCTACTGTGAGCAGGGACAGCATATAACCAGAGACCAACTATGAGCAGAGACAGCATTTGACAAGAGACCAACTGTGAGCAGAGACAGCATGAGACCACAGACCAGCTGTGAGAAGTGACAGCATATGAATTGAGACCAACTATGAGCAGAGACAGCATATGACCAAAGACCAACTGTGAGCAGGGACAGCATTTGACCAGAGCCCAATTGTGAGCAGAGACAGCATTTGACCAGAGACCAACTGTAAGCAGAGACAGCATATGACATGAGACCAACTATGAGCAGACTCAGCATATTAACCAGAGACCAACTATTAGTAGAGACAGCATATGACCAGAGACAAATTATTAGCAGAGACAGAATATGACCAGAGACCAACTGTGAGCAGAGACAGCATATGACCAGAGACCAACTATGAGCAGAGACAGAATATAACTAGAGACCAACTGTGAGCAGAGACAGCATATGACCAGAGACCAACAATGAGCAGAGACAAAATCTGACTAGAGACCAACTGTGAGCAGAAACAGCATATGACCAGAGACCAACTGTGAGCAGAGACAGTATATAACCAAAGACCAACTATGAGCAGAGACAGCATATGATCAGAAACCAACTATGAGCAGAGACAGAATATAACTAGAGACCAACTGTGAGCAGAGACAGAATATAACTAGAGACCAACTGTGAGCAGAGACAGCATATGGCCAGAGACCAACTATGAGAAGAGACAGCATATGACAAGAGACCAACTATGAGCGGAGACAGCATATAACCAGAGACCAACTATGAGCAGAGACAGCTGTGACCAGAGACCAACTATGAGCAGAGACAGAATATGACTAGAGAACAACTGTGAGCAGAGACAGCATATTCCAAGATACCAACTATGAGCAGACACAGCATATGACTAGAGACCAACTATGAGAAGAGACAGCATATGACCAGAGACCAACTATGAGCAGAGACATCATATGACCAGAGACCAACGGTGAGCAGAGACAGCATATGATCAGAGACCCTCTGTGAGCAGAGACAGCATATGACCAGAGACCAACTATGAGAAGAGACAGCATATGACAAGAGACAAACTATGAGCAGAGACAGAATATGACCAAAGACCAACTATGAAAAGAGACAGCATATGACAAGAGACCAACTGTGAGCAGAGACAGCATATGACCAAAGAGCAAGTGTGAGCAGAGACAGAATATGACAAGAGACCAACTATGAGCAGAGACAGAATGTAACCAGAGACCAACTGTGAGCAGAGTCAACATATTACCATAGACCAACCTTGAGCAAGGACAGCATTTGACCAGAGACCAGCTGTGAGAAGAGACAGCATATGACTAGAGACCAACTGTGAGCAGAGACAGTATATGACCAGAGACCAACTGTAAGCAGAGACATAATATAAACAGAGACTAACTGTGAGAAGAGAGACCATATGACCAGAGACCAACTGTGAGAAGGGACATCATATGACCAAAGACCAACTGTGAGCAGAGAAACATATGATCAGAGACCAACTTTGAGAAGAGACAGCAAATGACCAGAGACCAACTGTGACCAGAGACAACATATGACTGCAGACCAACTGTGAGCAGAGTCAGCATATGACCAGAGACCAATTGTGTGCAGAGACATCATATGACCAGAGACCAACTGTGAGAAGAGACAGAATATGACCAGAGACCAACTGTGAGCAGGTATATAGAAGACAAAAGTAACAAAGGGCCATAACTCCCGAACAGATGGAGCAAATCCAATTCTTTTCTTCCTGTACAACTAGGCATCGGCAGAAGTAATCCCTGTAATTTTTAATTTTCAATTAAATTTTAATTGGTTTAGTCCAATAACGAATGAGGAGTTGCACGGTCGCACGAACAGAGGCACGCACGGACTGGTGCCATTACCATATTCTCCTCCGATGCCTATCGGCGGGGGATAATTATGTTGTAAGTGACGTTAGATGGGCTAGGTTTATGGTTTGTGTTAGGTGGTTGTTATTCTATAGGGGGTCACAATTCTATGTGAGGGTCATTTTTCTACGTGTGGGGGAGTCATAATATTATGACCGGGGAGTCACTATTCTATATAAAATAATGACCGGGGCTCATAATATTATGACCGTGGGGTCTTTATTCTATGGGGGTCAGTTTACAACGTTACACCGGCCCTGCTTCCTGATAAGGGGCTAAAGTACTAAGTAATTGAAATAGACTATAGACTATGTAATTTTACATATAGAGTGTTTTTCAGAAATGTAGGATGTGACACTTGTGATTAAAATTATAGGGCCTATATACTTAGGGAAAACCATGTTTGGTTTTACATGCATGTACTTTATCACGGATAAACGAACATTAATGGATTAGGGGATCACATGATATTAGGGGACCACGTGTTTGTAAACAACTGATGTTAGGGGACCGCGTGTTTGTAAACAACTGATGTTAGGGGACCGCGTGTTTGTAAACAACTGATGTAAAGGGATCACGTGTTTGTAAACAACTGATGTTAGGGGACCACGTGTTTGTAAACAACTGATGTCTGGGGACCATGTGTTTGTAAACAACTTATGTTAGGGGATCATGTTTGTAAACAACTTATGTTAGGGGATAAGGTGTTTGTAAACAACTGATGTTAGGGGATCACCTGTTTGTAAACAACTGATGTTAGGGGACCACGTGTTTGTAAACTACTGATGTTAGGGGATCGTTTGTTTGTAAACAACTTATGTTAGGGGACCACGTGTTTGTAAACAACTGATGATAGGGGACCACGTGTTTGTAAACAACTGATGTTAGGGGACCACGTGTTTATAAACAACTGATGTTAGGGCACCACGTGTTTGTACACAACTGATGGTAGGGCACCACGTGTTTGTTAACAACTGATGTTAGGGGATCATTTGTTTGTAAACAACTGATGTTAGGGGACCACGTGTTTGTAAACAACTGATGTTAGGGCACAACGTGTTTGTAAACAACTGATGTTAGGGGACCACGTATTTGTAAACAACTGATGATTGTAGTAGATTCTAGTTCAAATTGTTCAGCTGTGTACTTCGCAATAGGTATGTGGAAAGTCATATTGTTTGTATGTGTTCAGGTTGACGTGGCCAAAAGTAAAAAAAAAATAATTAAGTGACTAACGTGTATACTAATGACATAAAACAAATTGTAGCTTCTGTGCATTATAAAAAGTGTCATCTGGTCATTAGGTTACATGCAGCTGATGAATACAAATAGAAAGTGAAAGCAGACTTTGTAATTAGCTGGCGCTGAAAATTCAACAGTAGATTGTCTATATCATTAGTTCAATGAATTTTGATGTACATTTCTAATTTACGGAAGCATGATTAAACTGTTATAACGTTACAATAATAAAATAACAAAAAGAAACATAAATAGATAAACAACCGCCAGTAAAGACTGGTGTTGCCGCGTTTGATGTAATAGCAAAAGGTCGAGTGACGTCATTTTCTGTGTTTTCAAAAACATACATATGCCTATACTAATAAACTTTGATAATGTGGCAGTTGACCTCAATACAATCGGCACTGTTTATTTTCCAATACAGGTAAATCCAATAATTGCTTTACAATAGATCTATGACGGATTATCTTTGAACACCCCTGAACTCATTGGCCTCAACTGTCATACTAGTATTATCAAAGTTTGTTAGTACGTAGTCTGTGTTCAGAACCTTTGTTTTTTATTCACAGGAGATAACTCCTGAGGCTATTCAAATTTTATAATTTATGTCCCTTTTCTGCTAAAAACATACGGTCTGTAAAAATGCGGTTTCAAGGACGGATCCAGGGGGCGGGGTCGCATCCAGCGCGCGCCCTCCCCTACAGTCGCCGGAACAAAGGTATTTTGTCTTTTGTTCTGGGTGAAAAAAGTGCAAAATATGCATTTTTTCTCGCATTGGTACTTATCTTTTGTTCAGGGTAAAAAAAAGTGCAAAATATGCATTTTTTTCGCTCGCTACGCTCGCACAAATATTTATCTTTTGTTATGGATGAAAAAAGTGCAAATATTTTTTCTCGCCATTACGCTTGCATAAGTATTTATCTTTTGTTTTGGTAGTCCAAATAATTGTACTGAAGAGTCGAATATCGTTTTATTGTTTGACTGGTCGATATCTTCCTCCTCTAGGTAGACAACGTAAAATATCAGACTACCCAAGTCTCATTATTTAGACTATTGTTCTGGGTGAAAAATATAAAATATGCATTTCCTTCTCGCTCGCTACGCTTGCATATGTAATTTGTCTTTTGTTCTAGGTAGAAAATATATAAAATGTGCATTTTTCCTTGCTCGCTACGCTCGCACAATAAAAAAATCCAACAAAATTTGCATGAGCTCCTATTATGCACAATATGCTAATAGTCCTTGGTAACCCCTCCCCATAAAAAAGATAAAATAGATACTTAAGCAAGAATAAGTCTGATAAGTAATAAAACTTGGAATATAATTAGCATGTTATTTGGGTTGAATTTGTCACAAAAACTGACCTTTTAAAATACCAAATAAAGTTCCTCAGAACGCACAGAACGCCAGAAGGATCCATTATTTTCAAAATTTCCAGGGGTCATGTCCCCCGGACACTCCTAGTTGCACCCCCAACACAAAACCCTGGATCCGCCCTTGTGAGCATCTACTGAATCCTGAAGATCGACCTTTATCTCCTGAACGTCAAGCTATTACAGCTGAAACATAATCATGTTACATGGCCTTGTGGTTCTGGGATATTAATTGCCATTCACACATGCAAACAGACCCTTGATAGTGCCTTGTTCTGTAAATTATAGGGAGCACTTTGTTAAAAAATATTGGCCTAGGAAGAATAGATCTAGCTAATAAATAATTCAATTGATACATAGTGGATTAATGGTGTTGTTTATACTTTTTATTATATTATGTATATATATTATGTTTCTGAACAAGATTTAGCTGATCAAAAAGTTCCTTTATCGCATATTAAATATATTCTTTTTAACGGATCTGTTTTTAGCACCATGTTACAGATGTTTGATAAAACAATGATGAAAAATATATCTTTTGTTAATCTAGGTGCATTCTTAACTAAACTTAATAGCTTCCTTTCATACTGGAGTTCAAAACTTGAAACTTATGTTACATAAAAATGAACTGGTGTTGCGGAAACTGGTATATTTTGGAAGGTAAACGGCAAAAGTATGCAAAAGATTTACACTTGACGCCGATGTGATCACACTATTTGACATCAAATACTGTTTATGTATGTTCGTCTGAAAGACATAAATGCAGATGTCCCATTTGTTGTTGTTTTGTTTTTTTTTGACAGAGACACACAGAAAGAATACATTTATAGTAAATTGCCTTATGATAATATGACTGTATCAAGCCTGATTTGAACTGACATAACGGAAGAGAAAATCCCATCAAAAGATGAAATAGAATTTCAAACAAATTGTTGATAACAATGAAAAGCCAGGACATTTTGTAAAGCCCATTCCCTTTCTTAACTTGAATATTTGGTACCAGAATACTAGCCGTATATTTTCCGACAAAGTAATACTTGGTACATTCAAGTATTACACAAACAAGAGGCATCCACTATTACACTGTTTCCGACTAGATAATCCTTTTTTTTTAGAAAAAAAATCTTTCATATATTATGACTTCATCTGTGTTTGCTCTGATTATCTAATATTGTTTCTTGGTGAACATGTCACACTTGACCGAGCAGGTAATGGATACAAGGATATCGTCAAAGGCATCCGGATACAAGGTCGTCGCCATCTTGCACTCATGGAGTGAAATTCTCATTTGCATTCATAACTGAAACTTTCCTACTATTGAATAAAATTCATATTGTTTATCAGTTTGGTTCTTTCTTTAATGGCTGGATTATACTTTATCAGTTGGTTTCTTTCTTTATTGGCTGGGTTTTAGAGCCAATGGATATAATCGGAGTCAAACCTAGTCCCAGTAACCGCCCCTTTATATCACAGCGGGTCATGCACAGTTCGAATCCTAGTGGGACAAGGTTCACATACCGAACACAGGTTGAACTCGAGAGATAGAATCATTCTGTCTTAAGGCATCGGTTGGTATGAGGTCATATACCCATTCAGCCTTGATCGGGGTGTCCAACGGACCACGCATGTACTAAGGCACTTACTTGACCCTTTTCAGACAATAAAGAATCAAAACGGTTACAAATTCACATAATGAAATTGTCGCTGGGCGCGTGACTATTTAACCTTCAAGTATTTCAATATACAACTTGTTTTTTTTCTTTCTTTTGCATACTTATTTGCCCATTCAGTTCTGTCTTTGCGTTTCGTAATGTATATGAAATTTTTGTATATATATGTATGCAATTTTTCTCACGTGTAAGTCACGTGACGAAAACATCCGGCATTGATTCAGACTATTCAGACTTCAGATCATGCATACACATTCTATTAAGGGGAATATTCATCAAGGTCATGTTAACAGCATCGGCACGGGAATGTACAATTATTGCAGTCGCTGCGATAGTTTGTAGTTGTATTTCTGTCCTACCTATGAATTCCTTTCTCTTTCAAAGTTATGCAGGTTTTCCTGGCCAAGCCGTTAAGTTCGCTGACTTTGAATTACATGCTCCTCACTGAAACTGGTTCCTATCTTGCTTTGGGCGTAAATTTCTTCATGTGAAGAGGCCATCCAGTTGGCTTACAGGAGAAAGGTGGTACTACTCAAATGCCCGCTTATGACAAAATGCTTGGACAGGCACTTGCAGTCGGCCTCCACCGCTCCCCTCCCCCCACCATAAAAATGGATAAAAAAGCACACAAAAGGTGGTAGCAGTTTCATGAAGAAAAATGCACACAATTTCTGACTATTGAAGTGTGAATAAATGGATTTGAGCACTTGTGTTAAAGGCCATTAATGTTTTACTTTTATGTTATCTCCGTGTAAAAGAATATAATCAGAGAGAGTGGTTCATTTTAATTAGCATCCAATGCTTCAAAATAATACGGAGTGCACTGCACTTGCTTCTGATTTAAGGAAAAATCCTACTTTGAATAATAAATAAATATGAATACCAATTTTCATTATGTTCAATAAATGTTTTTGTAAAATAACTTTAAATGTTTAATACTGAGTAAAACAGAACTTAAAAACAACTAGAAAGTGGCTCGCTAAGCTCTTGTTATGACAGGACAGGGAGGTGACATTGAAAAAGTCTATGAACGTTAACAATTCCGCCTCGATAGCTCAGCGATAGAGCGCCCGCTTCGATTGCGCAAGGTCATGGGCTCAGTCCCTTGCTACGTCATATCAAGGACGTAAAATGGTACCAGAATTTTCCTTTGCTTGGTGCTCAGCATTAAAAAGAAAACAGGCGATGGATCTCATCAGGAGTAAGGTGTCGAAAGTGATGTATCAAAGTTTAGGTAACTTGTTTTACAATGGACCTAAAATAAATAAGCATTAATCAAATAAAAAATCAAGGCCAAAAAAGGTGGAAAATGTTAGTGATTCCACCAGTGTTTAGTGTTTCTCATTGTGCATAAACTTATATCCTTTAATATTTTCAGCGAGTCTTGCGATCCTAATGGTATTTGTTTCAAATGCGAAAGCTACTAAGTACTAAACTGCCTCATTTCTGCAGTATGGGAGAGGTGATTGATGCAATATTCTGCATGCAACAGATTGGTCGTTTGCATGTCATTGAGCTCTTTTTGTTCAATAAAAATGGCCGCGGACTTATGAGGCAATGATATGGTTTTTGTAGTAGGCATACAAACACAAGTTAGAAAAATGGCGCGAAAAAATATGGAGGTCGCATAATGGCGGATTCAGATTGTCATCAGTTTTTTGTTGTTGTTTTTTTCGGCTCTGTAGAACTATTTACCTGATTTTCTTGTTTTTTTCCGGCTCTGTAGAACTATTTACCTGATTTTTTTTGGAAATCTCATGTCAGACCTATGCTTGACATGTAGGTAAAAAAAACGTAGTGTACTTAATAACATGCAAAAAGTGCAACATGCAGTATGTTGGACAAACTATGCAACCTGTTTCCAAACGTATGAACAGCCACAAATTTGATATATGTAATTTCATTGACTCTGCATTCTCTTCCAATGTTGCTACACACTTTAATGCAAATAATCATTGTATGAATGACTTCTCATTTATGCCGATTGATATTGTGAAAAATAATATTGACCGTCTCTGTAAAGAAACTTTCTGGATCCATAAACTAAAAACAAAAAGTCCGGAAGGATTAAATTCAAAACTGTTATTTACAATAGATTAAACTCATGAATATTATGCATGTGCAGTTGTGCATTTACACATATACTCTGGGTACTATTCCGTTTTTTCCTGTCGCCGCTTTTTTATATTATCTTACTATAGGAAAGTTTTGGTATTTTCATATCCGGGATAGTACCTCGTACTAATTATATGTATATAATAATATGTATTTGCATTTTGATATTTTGATTAACGTTTTCCCGCCATTTGACGTTACGTTATCAGTTTTACGTCACGTCCGTTGTTTATATTTGTATGTGTATTATCCTGATGAAGGCGTTAGCCGAAACGTTGATGAGATAAAAAAAAACTATACATAATACGTGTTGTTGTTGAAATACCTATCGCATGACATGTAGGTAGCATTTTCATAATGAAATGATAACACGTCAGAATTTGTTATGGAAACTTAGATCATACGCCACCACTACAATTTTTTATCTCTTGCAGTTTGTGTATTTGACTGAAAATATTTTCTTGCATCAGGCATGACCGCCGCCCTTTCCATTTCTTTTGATTTTTATTCAGCACTGACAATATTCTTTAAGAAAATCATATATAGTAAGTTACAGACATTTTAAAAAGTATCCTGATGTGTGCTGTGGACATTGAAAATGTGTCAATTTTTGTAGAAGAAATAAGAAATGCTATTTAGTGTGTTTATAACCTGTTATCCAGCTTTGTCACTTTTCATAAATGAACCGCCATTTCGTGTTAGGCTACTGGCTTGTTCTTTGTAGTTGAAAGAAAAAGCGGGGAGCCAGGAATTGGAGATGTTCGCATTTGTAGATTTTAAATAGAGTGAATAGTAAAATTCTATCTTAATACTGTCTCACCGAGCCGAGACAGCAAAAGTGTACATAAAACCACAGGCACCAGTATCGGACCTGGGACAAAGAATATGGCCTTGTTTTTCATCCTAAATGAGTTGAAAATGAAAAATATGCAATGAAATATGACCCCCTCCCCCATCCCCTACAAATGATACATATGTCTACTGAAGGCCAGAATCTCGAGAATCGAGCCTGCGAGCAATGGGTTTACTTCCCGGGCCGTTGTGAAATAAGTTCTCTAGACATTTGAACAAACTACCTATCACTATTTCACATGTACATTTAGCTACAAAATGAGACCGACCCCAAGTCTCTAGCCCTCCCCGTTCATGAAATATCTATCAGGAAACGAGTGACTTTCCGGTTTATGTAGAATCCGCTGACT
Organism: Mercenaria mercenaria; assembly: GCF_021730395.1. Taxonomy (NCBI): domain Eukaryota; kingdom Metazoa; phylum Mollusca; class Bivalvia; order Venerida; family Veneridae; genus Mercenaria; species Mercenaria mercenaria. Next base: position 71,282,955 of record NC_069375.1, read on the forward strand.
GGTTGTCTTTATGAACATCCGAGCACCCCGAATCTGTGTGACAGATTCGTAAACCGCATCAACTGGTTTTTTTTTTTTTTTTTTTTTTTTTTTTTTTTTTTTGATATATCTGTATTGTAAAAACGTCTTGGACAGTAAGGAAATGTGAGGGTAGTAAAGTTTCTACACGAAGTGAACACAAAAACAATAAAAAACAATTACACAAACATTACGTCACCGCTGACTGGTTGACTATATGAGGGACAGTCCGCTCCAAAAAAGGTGCAGAAATTCGTAAACCGTCCCGACATTTATTTCCGTCGTCTGTTTGTTTACAAACAAAAGCACGCCTACCTAAGTTCATTGTGGGTTACCGGTCATTACTGCAAACACCGTATTTAATAATCACCAGTAGCATACAGTATTTAGTACATTGAAAGGTAAATTAAACAATGTCTTAAATAGCCCATTTTTTTCACGATGAAATTGCTATTGAAAATGATCATTTTTCTGTTTACAATGTCCCTGGAGATGGCAATTGTTTCTTTCACTGCCTTAGCCTTATATTTCATGGTAATTTGAGTGAATCTGAACTTTACAAAAAACTGATTTGTGGTTTTATTTTTGATAACTGGGAAACTTGGTATCAAAAAGTTATTATTCATCATGGGGATTTTATGAATGTTGATATGTACACTGAGAGTATGATAAATGGAACATGGTGGGCTTCTGCATGTGAAATTGAAGCAGCATCTGTGCTCTTCAACTGCAACATGCATGTTTGGTTGACTGGTAGAAATGAACATAACCAACGTACTTATAGGGGATGAAAATCCCCGAGACGGTAACGTCCGTATATAGTTATTCGTCTTTGTTGTCTGCATATACTGAGGCAATTTTTTCGATGTTTTCCGGTTCCGGTTTATATACACACCGCAGACTGGTTGTCTGCATGAACATCCGAGCACCCCGAATCAGTCATAGAAATTCGTAAACCGCGCTAACATGATTATTTTACTTCTTTTTCGTAATAAAAACTGTACATGCAAATGAAAAACACTTTTAAAACAGTAAAGAAGTGTAAAGGCCGTCAAGTTTCTGCGTGGAGTGCAAACAAAAAAAAAATAATCCTAAAGCCAGTGCGAGAACGCTGAATGACGTCACCGTCACGGCTTCCCGTAAATTTTGCACAGTATGACATTCGCTAGTTTAGTTTAATAATATTTTATTGTATTTGTTATTAGGCATATGTACAATAGAATAAACACAAAAGTAACATATACAAATGGATTGGGCCACGAGTTATATCAACATCAACAAACGGCCCGTTCCACATGAAGTCAAATTAACAGCTCTGTAAACAAAGTGATAGATTATTATGTCTATGATAACTTTTTAACTATGAATGAAAAAAAAAGAATATGCTTTAAAACTTATTAATTTCTGATCAAAGAAGTGAGAAAACGGAGGAGAAAATGACTGTAAAGAAGAAGGAAATAAAAAACAACTTTGAACTGAGATTAGATAGATATAACATCATTGTTTCACAAAGAAAAAAAATTAATGATTGAAAAATAATCAAAAATCCAGTTAGAGAAAAAGGAGGGACGATTCCTCTGAATTGTTCGACAGCCGGCACCCGCACCAACCCAGCCACCCCGTGGACCCATCATTTACATCGGAAGTAACATAGGGGTTGCAGTAGTAAAATATTAGTAAAAACGTTTTGTATTCTTTATAAATTTTTGAACTTCTGCAAATAGTCTAACATTTTCTTCATCAGTACGACTACTTATTCCAAATAATAGTTTGTTAGTTTTTATCGGATGAAACGGTCGTGTATTACGAAATAATATTATTCTTTGGTCAGCAAATAAGCGGCATCGGAAAAAATAATGTTCAGCATTTTCGAAATTATGACCACAGTTACATTTTGACATTCGCTGTAAGAGGTATGATGACACTAAATGTAAACTAAGTTTAGAACGAAGTTTCACTTTCTTGATCGTTGAATATTTCTTTCTAAGCGGATATATAAAAGATAAATCCCCATGCTAGGCGGTGCCTTAATTCATATTAACAAGTATTACTAAATACGTAAATCATGGCCACACACCACCGTCAATAGCATCTACTATACGTGATATTTACTTTTTAATTTTTCCGTCGGTCTTTCAATTGTATTCTCCGCCATTGAACCGAAACGGTGAGATTCTGTCGGAGGTGTGTCGCTATTGGCCAATCAGAAATTGCGTTTAAAAATACCTTATGAATTCTGTTCAATGGCGTAGCATTCAGTTGAAAGACCGTGGAAAAATTTGAAACGCTAATATCGCGTGTTTGAGATGCAACTGACGATTGTGAGTGGCCCTAGTTTATGTATTTTTTTATACTACTTAGTATTTTTATTGAATTTGAGCCGTACTCGGCGGACAACCATACTTTAGTCTATGTTTACGTACCGATTCTTTGTGTCGCATTTTTATCTACCAGGGACTTTCAGCAGGAAATCACTCGTTTCCTGATAGATATTTCATGAACGGGAAGGGCTAGAGACTTGGGGTCGGTTTCATTTTGTAGCTAAATGTATACAGGAAAAAGTGATAGGTAGTTTGTTTAATTGACTAAAGAATTTATTTCACAACGGCCCGGGAAGTGAACCCATTGCTCGCAGGCTCGATTCTCGAGATTCTGGCCTACAGTAGACATATGTATCATTTGTAGGGGGTCATATTTCATTACATATTTTTCATTTTGAACTCATTTAGGATGAAAAACAAGGCCATATTCTTTGTCCCAGGTCCGATACTGGTGCCTGTGCATAAAACATCAGTGTCCTTCAGCTGATTATAACACTGTAAGGCCTCACCAAATTAAAAAGTTGTTCATCGGATTTGCCGCTCTTATATTTTCAGAAACACGAAAAAAATTTTTTGTTTAAAATTGTTTTTTGCTTGCGCTCGCCCCATTGAAAAAAAATCAATCCAAATTTTTTTGGTGCGCTACTTTTTACGGACGTAAAAGTGTATAAATGCTTATAATTCCAGTCCCAGTTTGTTGTCAAATGGAATTTAATCAAAATAAATACATATTACGCACACATTGTCTATAATAAATCATAACACTTATATTTAGTTGCATTAAAGTTATTTCCCCTTTATGCAGTTACGCCATTTTCCTGTCCAAATGATCAGCATTTGCATACGAAAGTTGGTGGGGTAAGGAATTTACATTACGAGTTGTTTTCAGAACAATTCCGATTTTCAAATTTTCCAGTCATTTAATAGACTAATGTTAATGCACGTAAATCTCCATTTCAGACTTTAATTAAAACTTTGTTTCAACAAATTTAATTTGTTATGAAAGTTTAATCTAAGGTTAGAAAAAGAGCTGTACATAAGACATCATGCTTGACTTTTCTGAATCAGAGTTTGCCAGTAAAAGGGCATAATAGTCAGAAGCTATTAAAATACAGAGCTATTGGTCATTATATAAAACTTAATTAAAAATATTCTATGTTAAAAAGGGGCATAACTCTGTCTAGAGTCAGACTTAAGTGTGTTGTTTTTCCTGGTGTAGACTTTCTGACTTTGACAGTAAATAACTGTTCTAAGTTTCAAATCAGAAGCTTTAATAGATCTAGTAACACTCACATAGATATTTGATGTATAAAAAAATCTTTGTAAAGTCAGCTAAGAATGCAGTAAATATTCAAGTTACATACGTATGTGATAAGTATGGTGTGAGGTTATGCACCTGTCAATATTTTGCCCGCCCAGGGGGGCGGCGGGCTGACCCAGGGGAATTTGACATTTCAAAAATTTTGTTGTCTAAATCCCCACCCTAGAGACAACCTTTTTTGTCTAAATCCCACCCTAGAGCCTGGTTGGTACATCAAATGTTTGTCAAATTCCCGCCTGTCGGGAATGGTCTTCTGTCTAAAGTCCCGTGTATGCCCGCCGCTCCCACGGGCGGGCAGAATATTGACAGGTGCATTATGCATTGTTGTTTATTACATATTTTCTAACAGCATTTTCAGAAGCATGCATTATTTGATTACAGTGTACTGTATGACAATGATATTACTTTTTTTTCACGGGTTCGCCTTGTTGTGCGTCTGCAGGTCAGAATTTCTCAATCCCTGGGGACTTACTTTTTTTATCTAAAAGGGCTATACTTCTATTTTAAAGTTTGTATTAGTCAGTCGAGAGCCAAATGAAGACAAACATATTTCTTCGCTCCTCGCTCGCTCCTGATTTTCTCAAAAACCAAAAAAATTATTTAAATTTTTTTTTTCGCTCGCCGACTCAAATTTTTCAGAAAAAAATCCGATGAACAACTTACCAATTTGGTGTGGCCTAATAATTGAAAAACTACGGTGGTATGTTTAAGACATGCATTTACTTTTCTTAAGATTAAATTATCTCGTGCGCACGACAGCTTATCACGAGCGATCAACATCTTATCTTGAGGGATCAACATCTTATCTACTGCGCACGACATTTTATCTCGAGCGATCTACATCTTAGCTCGTGCACACGACATCTTATCTCGAGCGATCAACATCTTATCTTGAGCGATCAACATCTTATCTCGTGCGCACGACATCTTATCTTGAGCGATCAATATCTTATCTTGAGCGATCATAATCTTATCTCGTGCGCACGACATCTTATTTCGAGCGATCAACATCTTACCTTGAGCGACCAAAATCTTATCTCGTGCGCACGACATCTTTTCTTGAGCGATCAATATCTTATCTTGAGCGATCAGCTTCTTATCTCGTGCGCACGACATCTTATCTCGAGCGATCAACATCTTATCTTGTGCGCACGACATCTTATCTTGAGCGATCAACATCTTATCTCGTGCGCACGACATCTTATCTCGAGTGATCAACATTTAATCTCGTGCGCACGACATCTTATCTTGAGCAATCAACATCTTATCTCGGGCGCACGACATCTTATCTCGAGTGATCAACATTTAATCTCGTGCGCACGACATCTTATCTTGAACTATCAACATCTTATCTTGTGCGCACGACATCTTATCTTGAGTGATCAACATTTAATCTCGTGCGCACGACATCTTATCTTGAGCAATCAACATCTTATCTCGGGCGCACGACATCTTATCTCGAGTGATCAACATCTTATCTTGTGCGCACGACATCTTATCTTGAGCGATCAACATCTTATCTCGTGCGCACGACATCTTATCTCGAGTGATCAACATTTAATCTCGTGCGCACGACATCTTATCTTGAGCAATCAACATCTTATCTCGGGCGCACGACATCTTATCTCGAGTGATCAACATTTAATCTCGTGCGCACGACATCTTATCTTGAACTATCAACATCTTATCTTGTGCGCACGACATCTTATCTTGAGTGATCAACATCTTACCTCGGACGCACGACATCTTATCAATATATATAAAGGTTCTTTGTCAGAATTCAGATCATTAGTAAAACATGCGACTGCCACCGTTTTTGTTTTTGTTTCACTTACAACCGTTTCAAGTGCTTGCAGGGCTATAATTTAAATACGCAAACTGATAAAAAAAGGCAGCAGAAATTCAGTGATGACGCAAAGAAATCAGTTACATTTCTTGACAAAAAAAAAAGTTTATTATGTAGGGTTCGCCCATAAATTAAAGAATTTCCTTGTTTTCCCTTAATTCATGCATGCAATATTAAACTTTTCTGCGCGAATTTATCAGTCGAACTGCATTTTGTTGCTATTCTAACATGCAGAAAGCATCATTCCTTATGTTCAAATATTTTGAAGATAGGATGACCAAATGATGTGATAAACTTGTACATGTACTTGTGGGAAGTATAAATAACGATGTGTATAAACTGAGCAAGAGCAGCCAGATAAGCCAGAGTTCAGCCAGAGTTTAGCCAGAGTTCAGCCAGAGTAGCCAGAACTCTGTTTCCTCTGGCTGGCCAGAGTAGCCAGAGTTCAGCCAAAGCAGCCAGAGTAGCCAGAACTCTGGTTACTGTGGCTGGCCAGAGTAGCCAGAGCTCAGCCAGAGTTCTGTCTACTCGGGCAGAACTCTGGCTGAGCTCTGGCTACTCTGGCTGAACTCTGGCTAAACTCTGGCTGAACTCTGGCTACTGTGGACAGCCAGAGTAAATAACGATTTGTATGAACTGAGCCAGAGCAGCCAGAGTAGCCAGAGTTTAGCCAGAGATCAGCCAGAGTAGCCAGAGTTCAGCCAGAGTAGCCAGAACTCTGTTTCCTCTGGCTGGCCAGAGTAGCCAGAGTTTAGCCAAAGTAGCCAAATAACCAGAGTAGCTAGAACTCTGGTTACTGTGGCTGGCCAGAGAAGCCAGAGCTCAGCCAGAGTTCTGTCTACTCTGGCATCTCTGGTTGAACTCTGACTGAGCTCTGGCTACTCTGGCTGAACTGTGGCTAAACTCTGGCTGAACTCTGGCTACTCTGGCCAGCCTGAGTAACCAGAGGTCTGGCTACTCTGGCTAAACTCTTGCTACTCTGGCCAGCCAGAGTAAACAGAGTTCTGGCTACTCTGGCTGAACTCTGGCTAGAGTGACCAGAGCAAATGAAATCCTGGCCCCGTGTTCACGAAACAGTTTTCGATCTCAGCTGAGTTTGAGTTTAAATTCCACCTGAAACTGACCATAAATACTGAATAGACACTTGAAAAAGTAATCAACTTAAAATTCAGTTTTAAACATACTATTTAGATAGAAATGACATATTAAATTTCATAATCAAACTCAACTAAAACTGAAAATGTTTTGTTAACACGGGGCCTGGTTACTATGACTACTCAGGCTGAACTCTAGCTACTCTGGCTAAACTCTGGCCAGCCAGAGTAAGCAGAGTTCTGGCTACTCTGGCTAAACTCTGGCTACCCTGGCTACTCTGGCTAAACTCTGGCTACTCTGGCTGAATTCTGGAATTCTGACTACTCTGGCTAAGTTCACGCACATTAGATAACGTCGGAATAGCCGGGACCTTAATTATCAACTTGTCCGTATGTTTTACTGATGACCTAAACACACACACAAAGGACCTAAATATATATAGATAAGATGTCGTGCTCGAGATAAGATGTTGTTCGCTCGAGATAAGACGTCGTGCGCACGAGATATGATGTTGATCGTTCGAGATAAGATGTCGTGCGCACGCGATAAGATGTTGATAGCTCGAGATAAAATGTCGTGTGCACGAGATAAGATGTTGATCGCTCAAGATAAGATGTCGTGCGCACGAGATAAGATGTTGATCGCTCAAGATAATATGTTGATCGCTCAAGATAAGATGTCGTGCGCACGAGATAAGATGTTGATTGCTCGAGATAAAATGTCGTGTGCACGAGATAAGATTTTGATCGCTCAAGTTAAGATGTCGTGCGCACGAGATAAGATGTTGATCGCTCAAGATAAGATGTCGTGCGCACGAGATAAGATGTTGATCGCTCAAGATAAGATGTCGTGCGCACGAGATAGGATGTTGATTGCTTTAGATAAGATGTTGTGCGCACAAGATGATTTAATCTAAAATAATAACTGCATGTCCTAAACATACCACCATAAAAAACATAGTTAAATTATCTTTTCTTTCACAGCACAGCCTCATTTGTACGGAATCAGGTTAGATCTATATTGGATGTTTTGTGTCGACAATGCAACATAATATTCGTTACAGTAGTCGACATTGTGAGGCGACATACTTAATTTTTACACAGAAATGTTGCGTTGTCGCACTGTCGTGTGTCGTGTATTGGTTCGGTAGGTCAAAGGTCAAGGTCGTGGTGATCTTGAGCTGCAAACCGGTTTTCTTGATTACTGATGAATGCTTCAGCTTATAAAGCTCAAACTTGGTAGGGAAGTTAGACAAGCCAGAACAAATGACTCCTATGAATTTCGAGGTCAGCAGGTCAAAGTCATAAACACATTGAGCTAAAAACCTGTTATTGCAATTGAATAGTTTTCCACAGTTTCAGACAACATTCAAGCTAGGTATATCTTATCATGTTTCAGTTATGTAAAGAAATTAAATTGTTTTCATTTTTCTATTAGTTTTCAGAGGTACATTCTTCAGGTTGCTTTGAAAACAATGATTTGCAAAAACTATTCATTTGCATATAGTAAAGAAAAGATGTAGTATAGAGCACAGTGGAAGTGTTAGTAACTGGACATCCGAAGTACGAAAAGTGTTGCAAAACACAGTTTTTTTAAGATATTTGGTTATTTCCGGAATCTGTAAATAAAAAAATATGTTTATATGTTTATACCAGAAGTTAGGCTATGACTGAGAGCTATTTATTTTGCAAAACCGGTGTGAAAATATAAACAAGTGTACATCGTATTACATATAGATATACAGAGAAATTAAGTTGTCATATGTGAAATCTGAATATGTAGAAATTGTAGGCAATAAAAAATACAGAAACGTAGTTGTTAAGTTAATATTAAGTTCACACATTCTTGCTTTTGAAACGGGAAGACATAGGCAAGTAGTTAAGACCCAAAGAACATGTACCGTATGTATGAATTGAATGATTTAAGAGGACGAATTTCACTTTGTTTTAAAATGTCCGCATTATAGTAATCTTAGACAGCAGTTAATTATGTAAGACACCCGAGCGTTTTTAAAGTCATAGCTCTTATTAACTCAGACAGGAAACCTTGATAAAACTAGATAAATTTTATATCAAAGCATTTGATGAAAGAAACCAGGTGAACATAAATCAAAGTTCATTGTTGGTATTTTATCTATAATGTTAAGGCATGACTGTACAACTCGTTTAACTGGGTCAATAAAATAGTCTTGCCCGGTTTATAGGTTGGTCAGGGCTACGTATATGTGTTGTATAGTAGTCGCAACTTGACCGCGATGGTTGACCTTCGGCTGATTATTCATATCTATTATTTCATTGTAAAAATAAAGGGTGATTAGGGTAGCCATGTATATTTATATGTAATTAGCTTGTTTACAGAGCATTATCAAAGTATGTATACCTACATTTGATCAATTAAAACTTTCCAATACACTAATTTATAATTTCACAAATTTATATTTCCACTTTCTCATGCAGCTCTTGTTTTGCGTACACTCCTTTTCAATAATAGGTTGTGCCTCATTATGTATTATAATACAAAGGTCAACCATCGGGTTCAAGTTGCGTCTACTATATTTTGCCATCGAAATATTTCTGTCAGATGCTTCTTCCCCTTCCGTTTGGATCCGTCCTTACACAACTGTTCTATTGTTCTCTACAGGTTAATAACCAAAATGAATACCTACATACCATACCTGCGCACATGAAAAGAATGTTAGATGAGTTAAAAATGTAATGTTTATTTAATGCCAAGTTATTGTCCGTAAGTAATGACCTGACACTCAAGAATATTCCGTATATTTCCCGTAAATTAATTTTCGGTGATTGAAGTTAAATAGCGATATAAATATTGCATATATTTCTTTACTGTATAATTTTCACAATGTTACATGTGCAAATAGCTGTGTGGACAAAACGTTTAGCTGCTTAACTGTATTTTTGGTTCAACTTCTGCGTACGGACCCCAAATTGTATCGGTAGAAATATTGCCATACTTATCTGATCAAACCTTATGGTCTATTTATAAACGTTATGGAAAATGTTGAATAAAACATATTTAAAAGTATCTTAGATAGAAAGACAAAGTATTTCTCACCAGCGTTTCCTGAAAATGAATACTAGATCGACAAGAGAAAACAATCAGATTTCGTGAAATATGTTACACAGATAATGTAAGAGTAAAAGTAACATTGATAACAACATTTCATTGAATTAAAAAAATGGTCTGAAGTGATTTTGAACTCGTGGTATCGTGCGTGGCAGTCAGACAGCTACCACTTTGCCCCCGTGTCATTGGTTATTTATATTGGATATTTTAGGATACAAATATTTCGTAAAATAATGGAAACCCCCGATAAAACTGGCGAAGATAAATGAGTGCCAGGTCGGTAATTACGGACAATAGACAATACCTTCGTCAATTAGCATTTACAAATGTATACTTATTCTTTTAAATATTGTATATTTTGACCTTTGAATTATGATTGCATGTTTTCTGCATCTACAAGATACATTCACGACTCAGTACTTAATAGGGAGGAGTAGAAGAAGAAGATAATCATTAATCATTTACATTATTAGATGATGATGATGATGACGAATCCACGACCACGACGAAACCGTAAATGCAGAGCCCGAAACTAGGTTTATCATGAAAAATGTTTTATAAACATGCAAACGAAGTGTGAAGTTGTGCATTAAAAGATAACCCCCTCCACCCAAAAAAAAAAAAAAAAACAAAAAAAAAAAAAAACAAGAAAACAAAAAACAATGAAACAAATTGCGGACTTTCCATTCAGTTAAACAGATAAACAGACGATACCATTTTCGGATACATAATTGTTAAATATCACTTCATGAGAATGTGAACTTCAGAAAGTGATATATTGATGTTACAGAGACCATACTGGTGCGTTGTTTGTTTTTCTGTAAAATGAAACGAAGAAAAATTCCAAACAAATAATCAGCTAACAAAAATGCATTTACATTGGCGAATTAGCAGAACTTTCATAAACTTTTTCTAATATGATTTTACGTATCTAAATTTACCTGCTGTTTTTAAAGTAATTCCGGCAATCATTTTTTTTTTCTGACTGGGAGAAGGAAAGACTTATAAATAAATTAACTAATAAAAACTTACAAATTAATATGACGTTGTGTACGTCAGTTACTTACCTCTTAGATCGGTGTTCATGAATTGAAAATACCCGCGCTCGTGCGTTAACACCTTGAGCGCTACGCGCTCTCGGTGTCACGATTCGCACGAGCGCGGGTATTTTCAATTCATGAACACCTCCTACTCGGTTAGTAACCTACACATGTTTACAAACACGTTTGTTTACTTTATAGACTGGAATTTAAGTTTGATGTACATTTGCCACATATTTAATGGACGATGTAAATGACTACTCTCACAAGTTTTGACAAGTTTATTACCATTTCTTTGTGTTTGCATGTTTGTAAAATCGTATGGTATAAGTCGTAATAAACTATATGTTCTGTTACGTTCTGTTCATAATTTGATCTCGGTCCAGATTTAAAAGGATTATTGCTTTTCAATTATGGGGTTTCCTCAATGGTAGAACCAAATCATCGTACCAACATATTGTATTCAACTCCTGCCGGATACTGAAAATATTCAAAGGTTGCACTATAGTTCAACCTCTCCAGAGGGCCCTCTCTTAAGCGAAAACCTCTCTTTGACAACATCATTAGAATTTCCCATAGGTGAAATATACAATCGAATTTGCCTCTCCAGAACAATAGCCTCTACATAACAGTCAATATTTGTATCTCCAAAAGGGTGTTGCTCTACATCGGTTGCATTGTACTTAGTTGCGACGTTCTATGTGCGTGTCAAAAATAAAATAAAACTTTTCAGCCGTATGTGTCAAAAATTATAGTCCATTTTGGTTTATTTCACAATAAAAAGATATATGTATGTAAAAAGGCTCATTAACCTTTATTATGCTAGACACGATTGATTCTGCCTTAGCGGCCAGTGTAGACATCCGTGCAGTCTGATCTAGATCTGCACTGTTCGCAATTCAGTATCTTTTTTGTAAGGACCCTATTTTAATAGTCAACAGTATTGTCCAAATTGAAAGATGGATAAGTTCATTGTAGAAATTTAGCGGGGTAGGGGTTAAAGCAGTGTCTCAATCTGCAATAATGCATTTGGCTCTCGGGGATTTAGCCAGACCTGATCATATTCGGCACAAGCCCTTCGTGTGACCCAGGCTTGGCAAAATTCAAGCATTGTAGGTTCAGGTACTTTTTTATCAGCACTGGAGATGTCACGGGAAAAGCATGCCCGGCATGCAAGACAAAAACACAACTACGAGTTTACGGAAGCGACTATGTGACAAGCTAAAATCTTCCCCATACGTGTTTGTAGGTCATACTAACAAAATAATAATTGTGCAAGCGATTTTGAAAGCAAATGTACGAAATGAATAAAAAATAAAAGGTATATAAAACGTTTTTTAACATAGTACGCATGACTTGAAAAGTTATTTCTGTTTTCCTTGTCTGTATTATGCTTCCATAGATTTTGACACCTGTCAAGAGTCGCTATTTATAAATCTGCTGTCAGTTTCATTTGGAACGCTGCATATGGCGTGGTCAGTCAGAAGATCCAGAGCAAAAACATTTATAAAAGGCTTTATGTTATTTAAAGCAATGAATTTGGAATAAAGGTATGTTGATTTTATGGGAGAAGCAACATAGCAAGATCTTTTTAACTTTTTAACTTTTTCGCGTAGGGAAAGTACACGAAAATGGGACTGAAACAGTGTCATTAAAATGTCTGCTGCACGATTGGTACAAACATAGAACAAAAGTTACCTTATTTACTCAAAACGAAATAAAGATGGAAGATAAATCATGCTTACGACATTTTATATCAGTTTGGAATTCGCATATTTTGCAAAGTGTTGATACAGAGAAAAGTTCAAACTTTAGAAGTCAGTTGTTAACGAATATACAATGCATGTACTTTAAGGTGGCGTGAGCAAAACAATATAGTAACATTTACAAATGCAACCTCACACGATTTATCATTTCACATCCGTGTTTTACAATTTAGTGTACCTTTAAACAAATTAAATTCTTAATACTTGATTAAAATTAGTAATCCCATTTGCGTATGATTTTCGACATAACTTAGATAACAGGAGTCAGTTCATTGTTTAGGTACAATCTTTAACAAATTGCACATAGAAACTCGGGAAATGTGATTTAGTTCAAGCTTCTTTTTTTTTTTTTACCACTTACAATCTTCACACGTCCAGAACGTGTAGTGTATAAGGTTGAAAGAATATGATTTGCGAAAGATATGGTCCAGCATAGCTAAGGCTTTAAACAACTAAATTCATTTATCCAGATAACATAGAATAAAATCTGGACCTGGCATACGGAAAGGAAAAACAGCCTACGTGTACATTTATAAAATGTTATACGGAAACATTATTTTCTTTTCACTAAAAATGAAACAAACTGTAAACGCACTCAAAACAATCCAGCGAATGCTATTAAATCTGCTTGAAATATGTTGTTCATCAAAAATAAGCACACGGACAAATACATCGTATTTGACCTTATGAAATAAACATTTTGATTTACAATTGTTTAAAGTTTCATTAAAATCTACACTGTAGAACATTTTCTGTTCGCGAAATTGTCAACAAAATTGTTATTTCCTATAGATTTTCACTATGAGAACTGGAGTGAGTTCACACTTGTTCAAATAAGTATAACATGTCAATATCTTTTCTATTTGCCAAAGTTTCTTAGTATACTTTTGTATTTTTCAATTTTGAGAAAAGGTTTTAATCAAATTCTTCATTCTGAAAAAAACATATCCTAGTGTGCAGATCGTATTTTAATCATCACATCATGTAGGGCTTAAAGCATTTCAGTCTTTAGTCTGGATTACCTGCCCCTCAACTGCGGTAAATAGGCCTAGCACCATGGCGACCTAGCTTCCAGGCAAACTTGTGTATTTTTAGCAAATAAATGAATTAAAATATACCATCAATAGAAAGAAAATGGGAAATCGAATAATAAAACGCAAGACATCACTAAAAGAACGTTGCTTATTATATAAATTTGCAACGCAGCATATGCGGGTTAATTTTGCTCATTCAAGTAGTCAATAACAGTGGCCCAGCGGATTACAAGGCTTGTGTATTTATTTCCAGATAATGATTTAGAAAATACTAATAATATAAAAGAAACTGAGAATTCAAACATTAAAGCTAAATAAAGCACAGAAAAGCATATAACTTTACATTGAGACTTTGCACAGCTGCACAGCTTCCTGTTAGAGTAGAGCCTTATTACAAAGAAATTAGAAACAGTTATGTTTATGGTTCATTTATGCTAAATGAGACACATAAAGCAACATTTTCATAACTCTTAAAATTCCAATCTGGCGGTCTGGCGGCCAAGCAGCCCGGCATTCTTTTGTTTTTATAACCATAGGCCCTAAAGTAATTATTTAGAAATCACGACAAATATAAAGAAAACGTGAAAACACACAATAAAAGTTTGCATTAACACGTCAAATAAATGTAAAAACACCTTTTTCACGAAAAAACTGTGCCAAAACTGCAAGGACACCTGGATAAGAGTAAAATTCATTACAAAAATGTCCATGGCTTGTCCGTTTAGTATTGGTTCCAGAACGAAAATATATAAACTTTTAAAGAAAAACAACAAAGTCGCCGGGCTGTTCGGTCGCCAAGCTGCTGGATTGAAAATTTTCAGAATTATAATAAATTTTTATTTTATAATTCTCATGAATCAAAACAATTTTGATTTGTGATCAGGGACGAGAGGCAATGAACTTTTATTTTCAATATATAGTTGCAACTTGCATCCACTAGGTAAAAAATATTTTACTCCTGATTTTATTCGTTTTTCACTTAAATACGGTTCAGGCCACAAAGCCGGCAAAAATTTCGCTCAACCTGGCGGCGGCCTGGCATAATCATTTTCAAAATGTCTTTTATTGATCTTTAACTTATAGATATTCAAGTTTAACATATATCTAATCAGTCACTAGTCAAATAATGCATTTTAGGCTGCTCCACCACCAGCACGCTAATTTCAGGCCGCGAACTTCTGTCCGCTAACTTCTGACCGCTAGGCCGCCAACTTCAGACCGCTAGGCCGCCAACTTCAGATCACTAGGCCGCCAACTTCAGCAAGATGTAATTACCTCCGTTTACAAACGTAAATTTGTCAAAGCACATATTAGCATTAAACATTGTAAATTGTGTTCAAACGTACTAAATCTGACACATTACGTATTTTTTTTAAAAATAGTCCATTGTATAATTATATAATTATGTTTGGCAGATCAAAATAAGCCACTTTATTTTGACAAGGATAATAAAAACTGCAGTATCAACAAAAATTTACTTATGTTTCACCCTTTACACAAATATTATGTGCACTGACTGTATATATGCTCTTCTAGAAAATGAAATGATGTTCTTTGTTTTAATATTTCAGAACTGAAGGAAGATTTGATAGCTCTCTACAGGAAAAGGTACCATACCCTACCCCTGTCACCTTTATTTGAAGAAATCGACACGCCTCTACTGAAGTTTTACGTCATGCCAGACATAAATTCAGTGAAAATGGCGCCTGGAGGCAGGGAAGAAGTGAAGTCAATGCTTACGTCCTTGCATGGTGTGTTCCACGAGGAAAATAAACCATGTCATGAAATTTACCTTACTGCGGATGCTGGGTTTGGGAAAACAGCGTTAAGTAAACGGCTCGTTTTGACGTGGTGTCAGGCGAAAAAATGTATTCAAACTGAAGAAAAATACTTTGAAAAGGATGCTATTAGTGCAATGTCAGAGTTTAAATTTGTTTTCTTGTTGGCATTACGTGATTGTTCCGAAGAATACGACATTGATGAAATGATCATAAAACGAATAATTCCACAGCTGGCAAACACGTCTATAACTATGAGTGACCTGGAAACCATTCTTTCTAGGGAAAAATGCCTGGTAATTCTCGATGGTTTAGATGAATGGACAAATCCAGTGTCTGCCTGCAAACAAGGAAAAAGTGACATTCCACACAGGAAAGCTAGGGAATGTACAATCCTCACAACAACTAGACCGTGGAAGCTGGGCGTTAGTAAGATAGGTTCAAGTGAAATAGAGCGAAAATTGGAAATTATCGGACTGAGTAAAACGTCTGCTAAAAGTTTAAAGAGGAGTGTGATCTCATTACTGCGTGGTAAAACTGACTTAGAAAAACACATACAAAACTTTGATCGCGCTATCAGGGATAGAGGCATTTCGAATTTGGAAACTATTCCGCTCTTACTGATGTATCTTTTGTGTTTATGGTGTGATGGAATAGAGCTAGGAACATGTAGAACTGAGTTATACTGTCAAATTGTTGAACTACTCCTTAAACGAACGTTTGAAAAACATCCGGACATGCAACAGTCGGGCGAACAATCACAGAGTGATATCCCCCAATGCTTCAGTGAAAATAAACATTCTAAGAAACATTACATACTTCTGAAGGCTTTAGGACAATTGGCATTTGAAACGTTATTCAGTGAAAACAAAGAAAGCACTCTTGTGTTCAGCCAGTCAGTGACAGAGAAACACCTAACGCCAGTGTATTTGAAATTAAGTCTTTACTCTGGACTATTAACACAAAGTACAGAAAAGACATTAACAAAACAAATTTCTAAATTTTCATTCTCGCACAAAACAATACAAGAATTTTTCTGTGCATTGTACATTAGCTGTCAAAATGAAAGTGATGTCAAAGAAATCTTTCTGAAGGAATGCAAAAGTTTGCAAAGTATTCTTGACATGTCGACAGTGCTTGTTTTCGTCAGTGGAATAAATGCAGAAATCATTTCTTCAATATCTCGCAATTTCATGTCAGTAATCAGTGAAGATAAGAGAACGAGTGAATACAGAACTACGACTGATGAGTACTGTCAACCTCTGAAAGACATACAAGACATGTACATTTCTTGTATGAAAGAAAACACGAGCGGTAAGGAACTCAAAATTTGCTGCCAAGATTTTTTCTTTAGCAAAGATTGTAACGAAGAAAAATACTTTAACCATTTAACGCAGCTCTCAGTGGACAATAAAAGCAACATGGCGTCAATAAATATCGACACAGACCGTGGTCGTAGTTTACGTGAAATTATTGATTGTTTGGATCTAGTTGATCCGTTCAACATCAATAAAATACGGTACGTGGGTAATGATGAAAACGCGCTACTTCTTGTGCTGTTAAACAAGTCAACGAAATGTCTCACTGTTTTATCGTTTGGTTCTTGGAGCCGTGAAATGTTGCAAACATTACAGAATAATTCTCTGTTACAAGCAATTCATATCGACAATTTCAAGATGAGCCACGATGTGCTGTATGACTTTCTGAATTATATTATAAACAGAAAAACAATGACGGAGATTATATTGGGGCACTTATGGTGTGCCGAGCACGGCGAGTCGTGTAGTTTCAGTCTGGATTTTTGCCAGCATTCAGATCTAAGGAAGTTAGAATTGTGCTGGATACCTGAAGTGTCACAATTGAAAGTTAATAGTCAAGTGGAACACGTGGAGATGTGGGTTATCAATCTAGGTGAAATGTCGCTGCCTCCTGGAATGGGAAATATCAAACATGTTAGGTTGGAGTATGTAAACATGTCTGCTTCAACATTGCGTGATCTCGTTAAGGTAGTGGAGAAACTTTCACACAAAGTCACAGTAACAATACGGTACTGTAAGATAGAACCGGAAACAGAGTTTGAACACGTTAAACAATATATACGCTCATCTCAGAATCTCCGAGTTACGCTGGATGATAGCTTGTGGTTTGTGTTTGAAACAAAAGTTGAAAGTTAAGTTACTAAATAAACTCAGACAGATAGTGTCAATGTATATAAACATTATTCATTCAAAATACTATAACTCATTACACAACACATTGACATATGACATATGTGTAACATGTATATACACGTGTACATAATAAAATATAGTGAATATATAGAGGATGAGATTTGGATGAATTCTTGGAGGAAAAATATGGACGCGCTGTTCTTTATGGATTTATAAACAAGTAAGTTATTTTATTTGCTTTTATTTATTATATTCTAAACTTTATTTCATATTTTTAATAATTTTTAGAATTTAGCCTCGTCCTGTTAAAAAGGGCCATCTTTGAAAAAAATGTTTCATTAATTTAAAAGTTAATTAATCAGTTAATTGAGCTCTGTACCCAAATTGACCACAGTTACTCTCAATTCCTGTGTAGTGTAAAGATATAGTACTTGTGCTCCCTGAAGGGGTGAGAGTATATAGTCCCCACCTTATCTTTTCGTCCGTCCGTCACACTTGTAGAAACTTGTTGGTCAATTTTGTAATATATTAAGCTTGTTTACAAACAAGAAAAAAATTATTTTTCGATGTTGCCTATCAAAACATTTAAAGTTATGCCCCTTTTTCGAAAATATTTGATTTATCAGTGCTTAGTAGCTGGAATTCGTACCACTGATAGTGAAAACTGTGAAATTCACCCTTGTATAGATCCATGCCTGCGGTTATGATATTTTCTTTTTAAAATTATGCGAAAAATGAACATTAGCAGCTAAAATGAAAAATCAACCATATGCGAATTTTTTTTAAACTTCACACACATTTATTATGTGAATACAAAGCAATGACGGATTAATAATTATTCTATTTACATTTTTACAGAATATGACCACTTTGATAAAAATTATAGTTATAGTTTATAAACAATTTTGCATGTATTAATATTCATACACGACATGGGAAATCTCAAATTTCCGACACTTTTTTGTTGATGTGACATGCTATGCACCCTATCCAAAAAGCCATTTGATTTTAAAATAGCCACTTTCGATCTTTTCATGGTCGACAGTGCATCGTAGTGGTAGCCAGTACGTCACATTATCAAATCTTGACTTCAAATGTTTACTTACATTGACTGTAATGCGTGATTTCTAAAAATCTAAATTTTTGTAGGATTATTTTCGACATATTTGTCGAAATTTGTGCACGATAAATTGCGTACAAAAAATGTCATCGCTGCTGTATTACGTCACGTGAGCGGCACGCGCGTCTATCGTACTTTTGATTTAAAGGCTTTCAACACTGGTCGGTGTTTGAACATAGCATGATGAAATATTTTTTATCTGTGCTTCTGCAGAGAGCGTATTCATCGAAATACCGCGAGCATAGGAATACCGCGAGCATAGGTTCCACCACTCTAGAAATTTTTGGTCAAAGTTTTGTATATAAGCTTGGGCTAAGCTTGAATCTCGGTACCAACCACTGGGAATGTATTGAAACTTCACACACTTGTTTACTGACATGATCTGATATGCAGTGCACCGGTTCCATAACTCTATTTTGCATTTTTACAGAATTATGCCCCTTTTTTCGACTTAGAAATTTTTGGTTAATGTTTTGCATGTAAGCTGGAATCTCAGTACCCACTGATCTGAAATCTTTGAAACTTCACACGCTTGTTTACTGTCATGCACTGCACCGGTTCCATAACTCTATTTTGCATTTTTACAGAATTATGCCCCTTTTTTCGACTTAGAAATTTTTGGTTATAATTTTGCATGTAAGCTGAAATCTCAGTACCCACTAATGGGAAATCTTTAAAACTTCACACACTTGTTTACTGTCATGATCTGACATTCAATGCACCGGTTCCATAACTCTATTTTGTATTTTTACAGAATTATGCCCCTTTTTTCGACTTAGAAATTTTTGGTTATAATTTTGCATGTAAGCTGAAATCTCAGTACCCACTAATGGGAAATCTTTAAAACTTCACACACTTGTTTACTGTCATGATCTGACATGCAATGCACCGGTTCCATAACTCTATTTTGTATTTTTACAGAATTATGCCCCTTTTTCGACTTTTTGGTCAAAGTTTTGCATGTAAGATGGAATCTCAGTACCCACTAATGGGAAATCTTTGAAACTTCACACACTTGTTTACTGTCATGACCTGACATGCAGTGCACCGGTTCCATAACTCTGTTTTGCATTTTTACAGAATTATGCCCCTTTTCTCGACTTTTTGGTCAAAGTTTTGCATGTAAGATGGAATCTCAGTACCCACTAATGGGAAATCTTTGAAACTTCACACACTTGTTTACTGTCATGACCTGACATGCAGTGCACCGGTTCCATAACTCTATTTTGCATTTTTACAGAATTATGCCCCTTTTTTCGACTTAGAAATTTTTGGTTAAAATTTTTGCATGTAAGCTGAAATCTCAGTACCCACTAAAGGGAAATCTTTAAAACTATACACACTTGTTTACTGTCAAATGGTCTGACATGCAATGCACCGGTTTCATAACTCTATTTTGTATTTTTACAGAATTATACCCCTTTTTTGACTTTTTGGTTAAAGTTTTGCATGTAAGATGGAATCTCAGTACCCACTAATGGGAAAACTTCACACACTTGTTAGCTGTTATGATCTGACTGGCAATGCATAGGCTCTATGACTCTTTTTTGCATTTATGCAGAATTATGTCCCTTTTTCACCTTAAAAACTTTTGGTCAAAGTTTTGCATGTAAGCTGGAATGTCAGTACCCACTAATGGGAAATCTTTGAAACCTCACACACTTGTTTACTGTCATGATCTGACTTGCAATGCACAGGCTCCATAACTCTGCATTATGTCCATAATTCTGCATTTTTTTTTTTTTACAAAATAATACCCCTTTTTCAGTTTTTTTACTAAATTGAGCATGTTCAGTAGAGCTAATTTCACTGGGTTTTTTTGATACGCCCGTTTGATTATTGAAACGCCCTTGGCGGGCGGCCGGGATATTCCACAAACATTATCTTGGGTATTTCTTTCAGCGAATGGAGGGATTTTGATGTAACAGGCACAATTGTTACCCATCATGAAATAGAATGTCCTGCATAAGAACCAGGCCCCTAGGTCTAAGGTTAGTGTCACACTTAAAGGCCAATGTTCAGATACAAGAATGACTTTATCCTGAGCATTTGTTCTTCATGCATGCAGGGATTTTGATGTAACTTGGCACAATCGTATGTGCAGTTCTGTAACAAAAACGTTTCGTTTAACAAAATCTTGACGGGCTTATTTTGGGACTATGGAATACTTGTTCTACTTTTGTATTAATTCAGCACAGCTAATTTTAAGCTGTTGAACACTCGAGCGTAACAGCTCTCCGACAGCTCTTGTCAAATACGTTCTTGTTTTAGTACTGTATATAATTTCTGTCTAACCTGTCTCTCTTTGCTTCAGAATGGGTCATTTATTAAATGGCGACGTCCGTTGGAGCGGAGACTGACAATCACGGTGGGGAAACCAAAATGCAACGTCATCAAAAACAGGCCACACAAACATTCACGCCAATTCAGGTAAGAAGTGTGTTGTAACTTTTTTTTTTATTACTGCGCCTTGCGGCTCGAGATGAAGAGCACCGTACCTGGCCTGGAATATACTATTTTGAGGTAGTATTCCATGTTGTACGTATAACTTGTTTTGTTTTGGTTTTTTTCCCCAAAAAAACGCAAACAGTTGGTAAAAAGGGTATGAGCTGAACCACACTTCTGTCCAAGAAAGTGGGTTTTGACCTTATTCTTGTGAAATGAAGACAGATTTGACGCTCAATTAATATCAGTGATCAGCAAAGTACTCGACCATAGTTTTATTTTGCTGTTTTCAAGGATATCCCACGATATTTCATTGCTTCCTTAAAGATGTCTAACAATTTCTTGTTATGTTGTTCATACTGCCTTTCCTATAAGATTTTCGCAAAGGAGACATAATTTAGATATATGGCTTTTTAATTGTTTTAAGTAAATGCACATCTGTATCATTATTTAAACGTCTCTGAGACTAATATCGTCTGCACATTTAATTAACTAATGGATACACACGGGTTGTAAACTGGGAATACGCGTAAAATGGGCTGCGCGACTTCCGGTTCTGGTGTGAACAGCTGCAAAATAATTACAGAATCGAGGTAGGTGGATTTTTGTTCTGTAAATAATGACATATTTACGAATGCTTTCGAAAAAAGCAAAATGCTATTCGACACAAAAATGAATAATAAAAGATCATATGTTTGAAATACCAAATGATGAATTTAAGAATCAGCCTTGATATCACGAAAACTCTGCTGCCTTGATCTGTCAAAAAAGTATGGAATCATAAAAAAATGCAGAATTTCTAACTCTTGTGCCTTTTTTTCTGGAAAAGTGACGCCTCTAATGATAAAACACGCGTAATACAATTATGAATTTATATACACTGAAATGAAATATTGCGTTTAGGCAAAATCATAAGTTCATATACCACAAAATCGTCTTTTTTACGCGTAACACCAGGACCGGAAGTCGTGCAACCCATTTTAAGCGTATTCCAAGCGGAAATTGGTTTGCACGTTTACCACCCGTGATACATGATCGTATTCCTACACCAGTTTACAAGTCTATGAGTTAGTACAAAGCCATAGTTATTGTATCAACTTAGTGTTCATTTGGCACATCCCGGTATCTCTCGTCTAGGTCGACATCCGGTACTGGTCGTTTCCATTGGTATATTTCCTGTAGCTGGTTCCCGTGGTTTATCTGAGCGTCTCCAAATATTGTTCGACCGTCGGCATCTGTGAAGAGTAATTGTTGATTTGAACGTGGTTTGATATTCGCAGTAAGAGAAGCATTAAAAATTGCAAATTACAATGTATATGACTTTCAATGTCTTTTTTTTCAGGTTCAGTTTCCCTTTATGCTTAAGAAAAAAGATTGCCGGTAATACTTCAAGATCAAAGGTGCTTGGCTACACATATTGTACCAAAAAAACGTGGTATGGCAGCTTGTTCCGGCAGATGGCCAAAAAGAATTCACCTCTGATACTTGAGGAGTAAAGATGTACTTCCGGTGCCTAGGCTGCAAACACCATAACATACTTTGCATGACCGCTTATTTCTAGCAGATGAACAGGACTATAATCATATTTTACCTTAACATTTGTGCGAAAAACTGCAGTGAATAATTATTTTTCATTACCAGATACAAATCATATAATACTGTTTTACTTAAATTTATCGGTAACGAATGTCTGACTTTCACTTGTGTAAACATATCGCTTTGATCTCATTGGTCTTCTAAGAAAAATTAATAAGTAATGTAAGTTAGTATTATCTTGAAAGGTTTCTTTTGAAAAAGGGTTTGATTTGGCTTCATTTTGTTGTTAATTTCTAGCAATGTTAGAAGTAATATTTTAAGATATTTTTTTTTTTTTTAAAGCCAGGAAATGGCTGTTTTATGGCATATACTGTTGCAAATGAATTTGCTGTGTTTGCCATACCGTTCGGCAAGAAATTACAGAATTTTGTATGGAATAGTTTAAATACTAAGTGCATTTGTTTTCACAAAGAAATATATTGTGAGGCATGTTTTTTTATGTTGTTATCAAAATCACTATTTGTTTACATAGTACATAGCCCTTAAAGGGAAAAAAGGGAAAATCCCTATTTATTTAATATGGCTTGTAGTCCCTGCAGAAAATTATTTATTTCTTGCAGACGAAATTCATAGTTACACTAGGAAGAACATATTATTTTCGAAAACCTTGTCGTGTCCGAAGCAGACTTTTCATAATTTTGATAAAAACTGTAATGCACATAAAACTGAATCATTTTTGTTTTAGATGATTGTGAAAAAAGTCTTTGATTAAACAATAGATGAAAACATTTCCATGTTGAGACTACTTATAATATGTAAAAATATTTGAGTTACTTTATGAATGAAATGGCAACACTTTTAGCTCGACTGTACGAAGTATGGAGAGCTATCCTACTCGACCTGGCGTCGGCGTCGGCGTCCTTCCGCGTCCGCACTTTGGTTGACGTTTTGATACACTTTATATTTATCTTTGTTAGTACTTGATGGATTTACTTCAAATTTAAAATAGTTGTTCGTCATCATCACCCACATTATATGGCACAAGGGTAATAACTCTGGCACCAATATTTCATGAATTATCCCCCTTTTCACTTAGAATTTCAGGTTAAAGTTTTAGTGCACTTTTACTCTATCTCATTTATTACTGAACGGATTTGATTCAAACGTAAAGTAGTTGTTCAACATCATCACCCACAGCACATGGCACAGGGGTCATAACTCTTGCACCAGTATTTCATGATTTATCCCCGCTTTTTACTTAGAATTTCAGGTTAAAGTTTTGGTGCACGTTCACTATATCTCTATTATTACTATATGGATTTGATTCAAACTAAAATAGTTGTTCAACATCATCACCCACATCATATGGCACAAGGGTAATAACTCTGGCACCAATATTTCATGAATTATCCCCCATTTTACTTACAATTCCAGGTTAAAGTTTTGGTGCACTTTCACTTTATCTCAGTTATAATTAAATGGATTTGATTCAAACTTAAAGTAGTTGTTTAACATCATCACTCACATCACATGGCACAAGGGTCATAACTCTTGCACCAGTATTTCATGATTTATCCCCCCTTTTTACTTAGAATTTCAGGTTAAAGTTTTGGTGCACTTTCACTTTATCTCAATTATTACTAAGTGGATTTGATTCAAACTTAAAACAGTTGTTCAACATCATCACTCGCATCACATGACACAAAGGCCATAACTTTTGCACCAGTATTTCATGAATTATCCCCCTTTTCACTTAGAATTTCAGGTTAAAGTTTTAGTGCACTTTTACTCTATCTCATTTATTACTGAACGGATTTGATTCAAACGTAAAGTAGTTGTTCAACATCATCACCCACAGCACATGGCGCAGGGGTCATAACTCTTGCACCAGTATTTCATGATTTATCCCCGCTTTTTACTTAGAATTTCAGGTTAAAGTTTTGGTGCACTTTCACTTTATCTCAATTATTACTAAGTGCATTTGATTCAAACCTAAAATAGTTGTTCAGCATCATCACTCGCATCACATGACAAAACAAGGCCATAACTTTTGCACCAGTATTTCATGAATTATCACCCTTTTTACTTAGAATTCCAGGTTAAAGTTTTGGTGCACTTTCACTCTATCTCAGTTATAACCAAACGGATTTGATTCAAACTTAAATAGTTGTTCAACATCATCAATCACATCATATGACACAAAGGCCATAACTCTTGCACCATTATTTCATAAAGTATCCCCCTCTTTAATTACAATTTCAGGTTAAAAATTTGATACACTTTCACTCTATTTCAGTAATTACTGAATGGATTAAATTCAAACTTAAAAAAAAATCCACTTTATCACCCAAATCATATGACACAAAGTCCATAACTCTGGCACCAATTATGAGCCTTTTACTTAGAGTTAAAGGTCAAAGGTTAATTTAATGCATTTTCACTATATCTCAAGTTATTTCAAAATGGATTTGATTCAACATGACACAAGGTGTATTTTTGCTAAGAATTATACTTAATATTTAATGTTTTGAAACACTTGATCCTTATCTTTCTTATTCTTTAATACTTTGACACAGACGCTATTATTCAATATTTCGTCCATGTTAGAATCATTAAACACCCAAGTGACAGCTCCAGCTTCGTCAAATGTACCCAGTTTCACTATCCAGCATCGAAATAGTCGAGCGCGCTGTCTCCTGTGATAGCTCTTGTTTTATCTCTACTTACATTTATATGTAGACTCACTTATTTCTACATAACAAAAGAATATATGTTGCAAGAGAAATAATCGTTTCATCAACAAAAGTTGGTATTACATCGCAAGAAAAGGGGACTATATAATAAACATTACAATACATGTAGGTCTATTTTTAAAGGAAGATAATCGTTTCCTAAGTTCTGAATTATAGCAATTACCATGTGTATACATAATTATATTTGATATACTATGGTATATATGTAAACTGCACGCCTTAGGTAATTTGTATTATAATGTAAAAGCTGTTTTCAGTTGTGCCAGTTAGGTTTATGTTGATTGCTTGTGAACTAAAGACATGGAAGTTTAATGCTGCTTTTATTTTAACACTGTTGCCAGTGACAAGTTATTTGCTTACCTGAGAGCACAAAGTGCTCCAGGTGAGCATTTGTGATCGTCCTGTGCCCGTAATCGTCTGTCGTCTACAACTTTGGCAGAGTTTTAATGAACCTTGGTCAGAATGTTAGCCGTAAAAATCTCGGACGAGAGTTTTACTCTATGATATGAATGAAATTCGTAAGAAACATTGTTGAATCTTTAAATCAACATTTTCTATCTTATTTTATAATGTTCCCAGACGGTTTGCATTTATAAAATTTGAAACTCGATTATTTCAGATCAAAAATTAGGTCACAATGTCCTATCATAGATAAACCAAATTAAGACAGTAGAGGCAATATTTTCCACCTGAATTTCATAAAAGTTTCTAGAATGTTTGCACTATGAAATGAAATTCGATTGCAGGACTATGCTACAAAAAGTCTTTAGCAGTGTCACTAGGTTAAATCATACAAAATATATGTAAACATTCTTGAGGCGATGTTTTTTTTTCCTGAACAGTCGATGTTTTTCGACGAATTTGAATAATTCGGAAAATCTCGATGGATGGTCGCCAAATGAACATTCCTTCAAATCTTTTTTAAATCCAGATTGTTGTTTCTAAGAAGACTTAGCTTGACTGTACGAAGTATGTAGAACTGTCCTACCCGACCCAACTTCGGCGTCTTTATCTCCGAAACTCTCACACCAATATTTCATGTATTATTCATTTTACTTAGGATTTCATGTTAAAGTTTTGATTCACTTTTAATCTCTCTCAGTTATTACTAATCGGATTTGATTCAAACATACAATATTTGTTCCACATCATGACCCGCATCATATGACACAAGGTCCATAACTCTAACAGCAATTTTTTCCATGAATTATGCCCCTTTCACGTATAATTTTAGGTAATTTTTTATGCATTTTTACTGTATATCTGCAATGGCAGAGAGGAATTGATTCTTACAAAAATAGTTGTTCTACATCATCATTCACACCATAAGTATGACACAAGAGTAATATATCTTGCATTGATATGTAATGAATAATCTCCCCTTTTCAGTTAGAATGAACAGCAATGTTGTTTTGATGTTATGTTATCTGCCGGAATTTCTTAAATCATTTTAAGAAGTGAAAGAATTTCAAAATTGATTTTAAAAAGATTGAGAAAGTTATCAGCATTTAAATATTTTGTCAAAATTGCGACAATTTTTATGTCCATTGCATCAAAAACGAAAATATTATTAAATTTCTACACACATTTTTGAATTTCATTCATTTGAACATTTTATTTGCGTAATAAGCCATTTCTGGCCCATGAACATTTACAAAACATGTTAACATGTACAATAAATACTAGTATGACATGCAGGTCAGATGGCGAACAGAAACACATACCAAATACTACTAAGCATCAGAACATTATATACAACATTTACAGGGAGAGACAATAATGAGCTATTTATTATTATATAAAAGTATTCAATAGTTGTCTTCTTCCTTCAAATGCTTTATATATATAAGCTGATAGCGATCTTAGATATGCTGTGTTTTCACTTGTTATTAGTTCTATGAATTTAACAAAATTTGGATGAATTCTGAAATAAGGTTTAATGTATTGTTTTCTAAGATCTTTGTAAAGTTCACATTCACATACGAAATGATATTCATCTTCAAGAGTATTACATATATTGCATTTACGTTCATTGTAAATTGTACTAGGTCTTTTCCAACGTCCAGTTTCCACTTCTAACCTATGTGAAGATAATCGAAGTTTGGTTAAAGCAACTCTGTATTTATAAACATTAACAATATTTAGGTAAGATTTGAAATCAAAACTAGCAATATTGCGATAAAACAATGCCCTTGAAGACTCTTCTAATTTTGTATTCCAATTCTGTATGTATATGTCCTTTATTCTTTGCTCGAAATTATATAAAAACAGTTTTTGATTACAATCACCTTGGCTTAGCCATATATCGTAAAACCCAGAAGTAGACAATAGTGTCTTAACATTGGAAACCCAGTTTACTTTTCCTAAATCTGACTCTCTTTTCAATAATTTATAAATAACCTTAACATATTTGTTATGAGAAGTGTTGCATATCTTTATCCAATATTTTACTATATCTGTTTGTCTTTTAACAGATAAGGATAATCTACCTAAGTCACCATACACAAAACTGTTTTGAGTGCTAATTTTAACACCAAGTTGTCGTTTGCAAAAATTTAAATGAATTCTCTCAACAGCAGTACCTTTGTTAAAACCCCATACCTCAGACGAATAATTAAGTATTGGCATAATTGGTTTATCAAATAAGTCAAAAATATGATTTAACGGTATATTAGTAAACTTATACATATACTTATTCAACATAAAAATAGCTTTCAGTGCTTGACCAGATAACATTTTATCTGTTTCATTATATGCTCCACCAGGAGTAAATATAACCCCTAAGTATTTAAACTTGCTGACTATTTCCAAACGCAGACCGTTATAATAAAAATTTATATTTTCTGGAAGTCTACCACCTCTTCTAAAAACAACAACTTTTGTTTTTTGTATGTTTACCGTTAGTTTCCATTTGCTGCAATAATTATGTAAAATATCTAAAGACTGTTGGAGTCCCTCTGCAGTTTTAGAAAAAAGAACTGTGTCATCGACGTAAAGTAATACACATAGTTTTACCGTGTCCAGATCTATACATTCAGCACCACCTATAATTAGAGTCTCTTCAATGTCGTTCAAAAACATACTGAAAAGGAAAGGTGATAAACATTCACCTTGACGTACGCCTAAATTACATTCGAATTCGTCACTATAAGTATTCATTAGCTTAACTCTGGATTTTACTGAATTATACATAGCCCTAATAACATTTAGTAATTTGCCTCTAACTCCATACTTGATTAATTTATACCAAAGTATATCTCTAACTATAAAATCAAAGGCTTTTGTAAAATCAATAAAAGCACAATAAAGCATCTCATTATTATTCAGACAATGTGATATCAAACCATTTAAGACGAATATATTATCAGTAGTGCCCATACCCTTCCTAAATCCAGCCTGAGCTTCAATATAAACATTGTAATTTTCGGCCCATTTATTCAGTCTGTTGTTAATAATACGTGTGAAATGCTTTCCGAGTGCACTCAAAAGAGTAATACCTCGATAATTGTTTGGGTCATTAGGACTGCCATTCTTAAAAATAGGTACTATAAGCCCTTCACTCCAAGACTCCGGGAAATGCCCGTGTTCGATACAACTATTATAAAGACATGATAAGTAAGGTAATAAAGAAGAAATACCATGTTTGAAAAATTCATTTATCAAATTATCTACACCTGCACTAGAATTATTTTTTAATTGTTTAACAGCAAAAAATATCTCCTCATCCTCTATTCTTACATCTAGCTCTTCAAACATAACCTGCATTTCACCATTCAAAAATCTATCAGTAAAATATAAAATATCTTCGTCTGGTTGATAAAAAGCATCTTCAGGGTTATTAATAGCTTTAAAGTACCTGGCAAATTCATTAGCCGACAATGTATTTGTTTTAACATAAGCTGCATCTTTTAACATTTTCCAATAAGCCCTTGCATTATCTTTTCTAGCGTTTAAAAAGGAATTTGTGTAGTTTTCTCTGTATTTGTAACGCTTATTTCTAATAGTGCGTTTATACACAGATCGTGCATTACACATATTCCGCCTGTTTTCATTTGACTTATTTAATCGATATTCATTTAAGCAATGATAAAAAATATTCCTCTTTAACATACATTCTTCATCGAACCATTTGTTAGCATTATTAAAACCAGATACATTTTGAGATGGGACAGATTTAATCTCTTGTCTAAATAATGGGTCACATACTTCGCCCATAAGTGACAAAAAATTATCTAGGTTATTATCTATTTGCTCACAATTCTCCACATTTTCAAGATCCGAGCAAAGATTACGTCATGTATTTTTAACATTTTCTGTATTCAAAGAATCTTTATATTCATTTACTTACTACTGTAAAAAAACTTCTTTATTTTTATATGTTCGTAGCTGAAAGAGCGGGGCGTAATGTGAACACCCTTGACTGGCGGGCGGGCAGGCAGGCGGCGTCCAAAAGCATTTCCGCTCTCTAAGTCGAACACTTTTTATCTGATCTTCAACAAACTTGCTGACAATGTTTGGACATAATATCTCGGCCAAGTTCGCTAACAGCCTAAATCGCGCCAGGCACTCTTGAACCATGGTCCTTGAATTACTAAACAATTGCCAGTTAAGCCTTGGACGCTGTCTGTCGAATATTTTTCATTCGATTCATCAAACGTGCAGACTATGTTTGTTAGCATAATATCTCGGCCATGTTCGATATCCACTCAAATCGCCCAAGGCTTTTTTGGATTATGGTCCTTGAATTACTCGAGAAACTACCAATTTAGCCTTGTCCGCTCTCAAAGTCGAACAGTGTTCTTCTGATTTTCACCAAACTTCGTAACAATGATTTTGGGCATAAAATCTCGGCCAGGTTCGATAATCACCACAATTGACCCAGACACTCTTGGACTATGACTCTTGAATTACTCGAAAAACTGCGAATTTAGCCTTGTCCGCTCTCTTAGTTGATTAGAATCTAGTTTTCATCCGATCTTCACAAAACTTAGTGACAATGTTTTTGGGCATAATATCACCGCCAAGTTCGATAAACATCATATAAAAATAACATATTGTCAGACATTCCTTGCCCTCTAAAAATAATTTTGATGTATTAACACAATATCTCTGTTATTACAGAGAGGATTTGAAGTATACTTATTTAATATCATCACTCACATTATATGACACAAAGACCATAACTCCCACACCGTTTTTTAATGAATTATCTCCCCTTTTTATAATTTCATGTTAAAGTTTTAGTGCACTTTTACACTACCTCATTTATTACTGATTTAGTCTTAAAGTAATTGTTCCGCATCATCACCCGCATCATTATGACACAAGACGCATCACTCTTGTGCCAATCTTTCATGAATGATGCCCTTTTTTGCTTAAAATTGTACTTATTTCACCTTTTTGTACAATTTGTCTGTATCTCTCTCATTACTTAATACGTTTGACAGAGCTATTGTCAGATATCTTCATCCATATTGGAATCATTAAACATCGTGACAGCTCAAACTTCCTAAGATGTGCTATCACTATCCAGCATCGAAATAGTCGAGCTCGCTATCTCCTGTAATAGCTCTTCTCCTTCTGTAACCATGGCAACTAATTCTGTGGGGAACACCCTTTGAAATTAAATGTTGTCAAAGTGTTTATCCCTAAAAAATCTAGGTCGAGTTAAAAATCTTGATTTCTGAGGTCATAAGAATGAACCTTCAGGTTGTTCTGCACGTTCTGATACTAGTATATTTTTTTCTGCAGTGTGAAATTCGATGTAACCCTGTATTTCTTTCGAAATTTTAGAATGTGCTTTAGAAAATTCGGCAAATAAAAAAGATAATTTCATTTATTGATAATGAGTTAAGGTAGTTCTGCACTTTTGGATCGAAATTTTTTCTACAATGTAGAATTTGATTAAACTCTGATTTTTCAAAACTTCGGAATATATTAATCAAATTCAGCAAATAAAAAAGATAGGGTCGTGTGCTTGATTTTTTGCTAGACAAATTTGAAAAATTTGGATCTCACCCAGTTTTTCAGAATGGGAGTCTATGGGAAAATCGCAACTTTCATAACATTTTCGCGAATAGAAATTTTTCTAAAATGTAGATTTTAATGAAACTTCTCACAGTGGTAAATTAACATAAGGCCTATAATGTGGTGAAATAAAATGTATGGGTCCGTGTGCTTACTTTTGAGATATCTGGTCATGATTAAAGTGAACTACCCATTTCAAGCTATATTTAAGACATTATTTTGAAACATTTAACGTGTCACATGTTTTCATACGATATTTTAACTTTAGAAAGATAGTAACAGTGCCATTTTAAAAAATTAATTCTTAGGTTGCCATTAATTCATAAACAGATGTTCATTTCCGTACGCCGAATCCAGGCTTTAGTCTACGTTTTCCGGATAAATGACGTTGCGCCATCACTTCCGGTTTTTCAAACGTGCAGAACTACCTTAAACACTGTATTCCTTATAATGGCCTGTATAGTTTTGTATTCAAAATGTCTATATTTTTATAGTTTTATCTATTCAGGGATTTAAAAGACATTCCGAATGTATACATTTATATAAGTTCTGAAATGACAAAAATAGATGCAAATATCTCAGGATTTTACTGAATGAATTATCACTATAAGCGTGAAACACTACATTGTACCTTATTTTTACGACTTTTATGCTCATCATGCAGAGCCTTTATTTAAAGGTCAAGGTCATACTTGTAGGTCAAACACTTATAGAATGAGTTTGAATTGCTCTTTGACACCATTTTTCAAGTCCATTTTGTAATATAGTTGCCATAAAAATTCAAAAATTTTATATGGCATTTCAGGAAAATTACCTCCCTTTGAATGGAATGGACTCCAGAATTTGAGCTAAAATGATCTTTCTTTAGAATTTTGGTTGTAGTATAATTATTAGAACATGAGTTTGTTGTTTCATTTGTTGTTTGTCAACTTTAAACACTGTTAAAGCGGGAAGAAAGAAACTTTTTGGAAAATCGGAAATGAACACAAATTGCATTGGTAAATAAAACAAACAGTCTTGCCATCTTGACCACGGATGAATTCTTACTTAACGACCATTTATTTTACTTTACCATGTGACAAAACCTTTTCATGCAGTTGAAATAAGTAGATTTCATGTGTTTCCATAACGTAATCATCCAGTATATAAAGTTCAAAATCTTCTTAGAAAATATAGTAATACTTTCTTGATATCTTTAAATTTTCTTGTTTTTGTATTGTCGTGCAATCTAGAAGTCATGAAGTCACGAAATCCTTTAAAATGATGAAATGATGTTTTTCATCTCATTTTTCCTACTTAACCACTGATTGGAGAATGAAGATTTTTTTAGATACAAAATGTTAGATATTTATCAAAGTATTGTTTATATAGCATATTGTTCTATACACAATATATCAGATCATTATGTGAATTTGCACTTTCGGTACGGGGGACGTCATATTGCATAACAATACTTCATTCGCTTGCGTGGAGATATTGTTCGTTTTAGCATTTTTATGATACTTATTTCAAAAAAGATAGTAATGTTGTCTGTTTACCTGCGGATTTTGATGACGTATGCCAGACTAGGGAAGTAATCTGGTTTATCAAAGTTGAAGAGCTACATTTAATGTCAAAATTTACGAAGTTCATTGAATATTTTATGTTGTGACTATTGTTGTCTCATACTCATGATGAATACAAAGTTATAAGAATTCATTTAAGTACGGATAATAAGCGGATTTGCTTTTGTGCAGATGTCTTGTACATATGTTTTCTATAAATAAATTAATGTATGTTTTATGTATATTGCTATTTTACATTTAAAATGTATTTTTCAGTATATTGTTTTGTCTATGTTAATGATGAATATGATATCAAAGGAGTGCTGTTCCAATAGGGAAGTCATTACACGAGTTAAATTGAATGATAAAATTCGAGCACATAACGAACATTGTATTATTTGTCCGATAACTAATTGTGTTTTTTAATCAAAAAGAATTCGAGAATGATTTTATCACATTAAGTTAGAAAGCACACACTGTCTTGACTCCAATACTACAAGTCAGGTACTATTTGCATTATCTGTAATTCGGCTACATAATCCCAAGCTTACAAATAGTGCTATATTTGATCAATTTGACGGCTCTTCAATATTAGTTTCGTGATGAAAATTTAGCTCATGAAATGTATAATGTTAATGTAATTTTAGGTCACTTGTGATCGCCCGTGTCCATCCGTCCGTTCTTCCGTTCATAATTTCCTGCGAGCACGATAGAGATCACATTTGTGCAATCGATGTAAATCAAACTTGCACTCACCTTGTATTTGCATAATATCTCGTGCCCGTTCGAAAACTGGCCAGATCTCATCACTGGTTCCAGACACAACTTGTTCTGGAATAATATACCGGTTCCTTTCAAAAGCTGGCCAGATCCCATCATGGGTTTCAGAGTCATGGCAAAAAAAATGCTATTTTGGCTTTTGCAGCCATATAGAGGCGTATTCTATGGTTTGATTTGACACAAACTTGCAAATTATCCTTTTAACAACAATAAATCTTCGATTCCATGATTGGGCCTCCGTGGCCGGTTGGTTAAGGTCGCTGACTTCACATCACTTGCCCCTCATCGATATGGGTTCGAGTCCCACTCTGGGCGTTGAATTCTTCATTAGAGGAAGCCGTCCAGCTGGCTTACGGGAAGTCGATGGTTCTACCAAGGTGCCCGCTCGTGATAAAATACTGCACAGAGGAGCATCTGGGGCCTTCCTCCACCATAAAAGCTGGAAAGTCGCCATATGACCTATAATTGTGTCGGTGAGACGTTAAACCCAACAAAAGTAAAATAAAAAATTCCATGTCGATAAATCCGTCAAATCCAATTGTACGTTCCAGAATAACAGCCCTTGATTGACTCGTGAAAGAGCCAAAATTTGTTGATTTTTACCTTGTGAATATAGAAGTGACATTTTAATTCCTTTGTATTTTTTTCAATAGTAATGACTTTATTAAAGGAAATATTTTATTTCATTCTCATATACATGCACTTTCTTCATGATTATTCATTTACATTTGCATTCGCTATATAGTATTGACAGCACTATATGTTTTAGATTGATTACTTTTATAGTAAATAAATACGTATTGTATCCTGGATATTGTTTTTTTAAGTTTGTAGTGCCCCGCCAGTCCAAAAGAACCCACGGCCACACCATCAACTATAAATTTGTTGACACGTTATCAGGCTGGGGTCATTTCCATCAATGAGGGTGAGAAGGGCAATTATACCTCTACCGGCTTGAAGCAGGCCGTAACACATTTCTTCTTCATGTAATAAGGGATTTTGATGTAACTTAGCACAAATGTTCACCATTATGAGACGGAGTGTCATGCGCAAGAACCAGGTCCCTAGATCAAATGTCAAGGACACAAAGGTGAAATGTTAAATTCAAGAATGACAGTGTCAACTTTTTTATAATTGGCCAAAAAATTCCATATGAAAATACAATTTTAGTGCAAAGAAATCTGCTTTGACGGATGTATATTGTGACATTTTGGCACTCTTGTTATGAATATTTTTATGTCTGGCATATATTTGTAAAAGGATGTATCAAAATTATGTGAGTACTGTATTCAATGCCTAACAATATAGAAATAATTGAAAGATTACTTGGGTTATTACTAAACACGTTCCATGGCTTTATCGGGTTGATCGTAAATGAGATGTGGAACCAAAATTTGCAGTCCTGTTTGGCGCCATATAACCTATACTGTGTTGGTGCGTCGTAAAACCCAATTAAATAAATAAATAAATTATCGGGTTGATCATTTGTCATATCCAGTACGGACAATAAACATACAGTGATAGACGTCTCCTCTTAAGAACAGTGTTGAAAATTGTCATGTGTAAAAACTGAAAACCTAAAGCTTAGATATTGGTGATCTAGCTTAGTTTAGTGGTCATCTACCTAGTTTGTTAAAACATACACCTGGGACAAAAAAAAGTGGCCCCGCTCTTGGTTTAATTCATATGCAGGGAAAACTTTAAAAAAATCTTTTCTGAAGCTGCACGACCTAGAGCTTAAACTTTTCTTATCTAGCGTCGTTAAGTAGTCATTATCCGAATTCATTCAAACAAACAAGATGTTCACGCTGGCGCTATAATGCTCGCCTGATTAAAATGGCATTTGATTTCTTAGAAAACGTCCTTTAGATAATGTTATATGCCAGATGTTTGAGCTCTTGGTCTTCAGGTTTTAGACAAAAACAATTCATCGACCTACCATATTTTGCGCTATACATGTGCCATGAAAAAGTGTTCCCTATTTATCTAACTTAATTACATAAAAAAAAAAACATATTAAAATCGAAATGAAAGAGAACAGATCAATGTTTTAACATATATAACAACAATACGAATCGGTTATACGCCGCAAGTATGATTCACTCTGGCTACCGTCTCGTGAATTATTCCGGAAGTCAAAGGGCTATAAATTTTATTGTATACTTCTTTGCGGAAGTGTAAAACCTCATCCTACTGTTGCAATATGTTAAAACATGGTTCTGCTATATAGTATATCTTAAGTATAATAAAATGATAACACGACAACACAATGCGACAGTACTGTTACACCATGCGATAGCACGATAACACCGACACTCAATGCGAAAGCACGATCACACGGAAATACAGTGCAAAAGCACGCTAACACGGCCACACAATGCGACAGCACTATAACACGGAAACACAATGCAAAAGCACGATAACACGGCCACACAATGTGACAGCACTATAACACGGAAACACAATGCAAAAGCACGATAACACGGCAACACAATGTGACAGCACTATAACACGGAAACACAATGCAAAAGCACGATAACACGGCAACACAATGTGACAGCACTATAACACGGAAACACAATGCAAAAGCACGATAACACGGCAACACAATGTGACAGCACTATAACACGGACACACAATGCGAAAGCACGATAACACGGCAACACAATGTGACAGCACTATAACACGGACACACAATGCGAAAGCACGATAACACGGCAACACAATGTGACAGCACTATAACACGGACACACAATGCGAAAGCACGATAACACGGCAACACAATGTGACAGCACTATAACACGGAAACACAATGCGAAAGCACGATAACACGGCAATACAATGTGACAGCACTATAACACGGCAACACAATGCAAAAGCATGATAACACGGCAACACAATGTGACAGCACTATAACACGGAAACACAATGCAAAAGCACGATAACACGGAAACTCAATGCGACAGCACTATAACACGGAAACAAAATGCGAAAGCACAATAACATGGCAACACAATGCGACAGCACAATATTACGGAAACCCAATGCGACAGCATGATCACACGGCAACACAGTGCG
This sequence comes from Mercenaria mercenaria, assembly GCF_021730395.1. Taxonomy (NCBI): domain Eukaryota; kingdom Metazoa; phylum Mollusca; class Bivalvia; order Venerida; family Veneridae; genus Mercenaria; species Mercenaria mercenaria. The sequence continues at coordinate 71,319,715 of NC_069375.1, forward strand.
ACAGCACGATAACACGGCAACGCAATGCGACAGCATGATCACACGGAAACACAATTCGATAGTACGATTACACGACAACACAATGCGATAGCACGATAACACCTCAACACCATGCGAAAGTACGATAATATACGGTAACACAATGCGACAGATGACAATACGGCAACACAATGCGACAGCACGATAACAAGGAAACACAATTTGATAGCACGATAACACGACAACGGCAGCACGATAACACGACAACACAATGCGACAGAACTGTTACATTATGCGTCAGCACGATAACACGGCAACATATTTCGACAGTACAATTACACCATGTGACAGCACGACAACATGACATAAACAATGCGGAAATATTGTTTCTCCATGCGACAGCACGATAATACGGAAACACAATGCGACGGCACGATCACATGGCAACACAGTGCAACAGCACTGTTACACCATTCGGCTGCCGTGCAGCACGACATACACAATGCGAAAATACTGTCACAACATGCGACAGCACGACAACACGGAAACACAATGCGACAGCGCTATAACACTGCAACACAATGCGAAGGCACTGTTACACCACGCGATATCACGATAACAGTGCAACACAATGCGACAGCACTACATATTTATTACATGAACGTGTAGTATTTTGCACTGACGCAGCTTGTTTTCGAGGTATCGTACGTGTTGTGCTGTTATCGCATTGTGTTGTCCTGTTATCGCATCATGTTATTATGATGTCGCGGTCAGCTATCAAATCAATATCGCATTGCGTTTGTCCAATCGACAAGCACATTAATACGCACAATACTCTTGTTGTCAGATATTGATTACACCATGTGACAGCACGACAACAGACATAAACAATGCGAAATACTGTAACTCCATGCGACAGCACGATAATACGGAAACACAATGCGACAGCACGATCACATGGCAACACAATGGAACAGCACTGTTACACCATTCGGCTGCCGTGCAGCACGACATACACAATGCGAAAATACTGTCACAACATGCGACAGCACGACAACACGGAAACACAATGCGACAGCGCTATAACACTGCAACACAATGCGAAGGCACTGTTACACCAACGCGATATCACGATAACAGTGCAACACATGCGACAGCACGAATATTTATTACATGAACGTGTAGTAATATTGCACTGACGCAGCTTGTTTCGAGGTATCGCATCGTATGTGCTGTTATCGCATGTGTTGTCCTGTTATCGCATCATGTTATAAATGATGTCGCGGTCAGCTATCAAATCAATATCGCATTGTCGTTTGGTCGCAATCGACAATGCAACATTAATATCGCCAATAACCTCATGTTGTCTTGATATTGAGTTACACCATGTGACAGCACGACAACACGACATAAACAATGCGAAAATACTGTAACTCCATGCGACAGCACGATAATACGGAAACACAATGCGACAGCACGATCACATGGCAACACAATGGAACAGCACTGTTACACCATTCGGCTGCCGTGCAGCACGACATACGCATACAATGCGAAAATACTGTCACAACCATGCGACAGCACGACAACACGGAAACACAATGCGACAGCGCTATAACACTGCAACACAATGCGAAGGCACTGTTACACCACGCGATATCACGATAACAGTGCAACACAGTGCGACAGCACGAGATATTTATTACATGAACGTGTAGTATTTTGCACTGACGCAGCTTGTTTTCGAGGTATCGTACGTGTTGTGCTGTTATCGCATTGTGTTGTCCTGTTATCGCATCATGTTATTATGATGTCGCGGTCAGCTATCAAATCAATATCGCATTGTCGTTTGGTCGCAATCGACAATGCAACATTAATATCGCACAATAACCTCTTGTTGTCTTGATATTGAGTTACACCATGTGACAGCACGACAACACGACATAAACAATGCGAAAATACTGTAACTCCATGCGGCAGCACGATAATACGGAAACACAATGCGACAGCACGATCACATGGCAACACAATGGAACAGCACTGTTACACCATTCGGCTGCCGTGCAGCACGACAATACGGCATACACAATGCGAAAATAATGTCACACCATGCGACAGCACGATAACACGGAAACACAATGCGACAGCACTATAACACTGCAACACAATGCAAAGGCACTGTTACACCACGCGACATTACGATAACAGTGCAACACAATGCGACAGCGCGATAACGCGGCATCACAGTGCGACAGCATAACATATTTATCACATGAACGTATCGTATTTTTGCACTGACACAGCTTGTTTTTGAGCTATCGCATCGTGTTGTGCTGTTATCGCATTGTGTTGTCCTGCTATCGCATCATGTAATCTTGATGTCGCGGTCGGCAATATCAAATTAATATCGCATTGTGTTGTGTTGTCGCAATCGACAATATCACATTAATATCGCACAATAACATCGTTTTGTCGTGATGTCGAGGTTAGCAGTACGAATGTACAAAAATCATATCGTGTTTATGCCTTGTGTTATCAATAATATAGTACAATTATGTTACAGACCTATAAATGCAACTGTTCAGGTAATCAAAATTTAATCCAGGAAACTTGTGAGGCTATCATATGTACCTCATCTGACGTTACGTCCTATTGTTCATCAAAACGTACTTTCAAGCGATTAAACGGAAAAGTAAATAGCCGGTCCTAGTATGAATAGGATAAGGGTCACAATTGTTAAAAAATTCTTTTTAGTTATAAAAGTTTCTGCTTAAGGATTAGCCCTTGTTTTATCACTCAGTTTATTTGAATATGTTGGACTTAATCAGTGATAGGAACAACAATACAAATAAATCACATGTCTGCTTTTAAGATTGTCATCATAAGTTATATACTCAGCCGGATACAAACGATCGTTATGTACAGACATTACGTTAGATTTTCCAACATTTAGTATATGGTGCAGACAGTAGTTAGTGTTAGTGTACACGTCAGTATATCTGCCGGGAGCCATTTAATCATTGTCGTAAAATCCGCAAGGCTTCGTTGACAGCCCATCCAAAATAAATCTTTGCAGTTTGACTATAAGGCTAGCGACAGGTGTCTCCTAATACTGGAGAAATGTAAAAAACAAAATTAATCATGCAGATGTGATTATAAAAAATAACTGGCTCCAGGTCGAGGCACACGCCTGTACGTAAGCTGTCGTCTGCACCAGCCAAGAAAGGGCGGGAAACGTATCGTTCCGATCTAACGTAACGTCTGCTACAGTTATTAATATCTAGTTCAGTATTATAGCTCCTGACAATCTCTGAAACAGAGGATAATAAGAATCATAGTACAATAAAAATGGACAAAAACAGCTCCTGTGGACAAATCTATAATGACATAATGTGCCTCAAGCACCAAAAACCATAATGGCTCCAAGTGACCGGAACGTCAGCACTTTCTAACGTTGACGTCCTGCCATTCTAACATCACCCTTTGATAACTAGAGAATGGGCGATAGTAGCTTACAAAGAAAAATGTATTCCGTAACAAAGGCGCGTATATCCGCCAACAAAACTGATCAAGCTGTCGTGAAAGCAAGAATTCCTTAAGCAAAAGTCAATGTTTTCATTACAGACGGGACCATGATATTCTCCGGTGCAGTTGCACACAAATCTGCAATAAATGTGCACTTGTGATATGTATACACGTACAACATAAAAGCGTTTTACTAACAATCTGGCTTGAACGGGACAAAATAAATTTACTTTTAACTACGCATAATTTCCCAAAATTTAGAAAACCGTCGGAAAACAAAACATCAAAACAAATCCAAAACCTAAAAGTAAAAAAGGTAAGAGTTGTTATCTCTACATTAGTTAAAGCATAGATGCACCTCAAAATGGTAGCAAAGCATTTTGGTAGTCACTACCAAAATTCGGCCGAGTTCAAAATGCGTTACACTCGACGCAATTTGGTAAGTTACAAAAACGTAGAACCAAAATGCGTTGGATATGTACAAAAATGTACACATCCAACGCAAAACGGTATTAGTAATAATCTCATGATTTCCCAAAAAAGAAAAAGAATATTTCAAAAAGAGTCATTATGGAACTTAGTAGCTTAGCTTTTGACATAGAAAATATAATGGCCCTAGATTCAGTCAAATAGGACCATTGGAACACGAGTGAGAGAGTTCAATACAACTCTAACTTTGTCATACATCGAGAGATATTGAAGGCACATGGCACAATTGCTCACCAGAATTATTTGACGCGTCGTTCGCATGACCCTGGGAGGGATTTCACAAACGCCCATAAGTAAGTTAGACTGTTTGAGATTAAAATTCAGGTGTTTCCCGAGAAAAGGTCACATAATGACGGATTGTATAATACCTTTAAAAGTATATGCAAGGTAGACATGCAACCTTTATCGACCAATTTTAAAATCTTTAGAATAGTTCAATGTTGTTTAATACATGGAAATACAATTAATTAATTCCGAGGGTTACCGATTAATTTATTCACCGAGAGTTACCGAGGTTGGCTGAGTAAATATCAGGCACTTGTATTTTAAATTTACAGCAGAACTTGCTCAATGTTTTCTCAAATTATTCAAAAATTTATTTTGATTTAGAGATTGTTTTGATCATGTGATTCTCCACAGCTGCTAATAAAAAATCTGTATCAGTTTTGGTGTGAAAAACTATGGTGCCCGAAAAGTGGCAAGTGAAACTTTTTTATTTCGTTTTTACGAAATAACATTTCTTTTTTACGTAATAACATTTCGTAAAAACGAAATAAAAAAGTTTCACATATGTCACTTTACGGATACCGTACAAAACAATAGATTGAATGAGTATACATTATTAAATGATTATTATTATACCATGAACTAAACATGAATGGATGGAAAAAAGGTGCGACCTAAAAATATGATATGAATATTAAAGGCTTCGTGAGTATGCATTCATTTACTGTTCTTTAAATTCTAAACACACACAGTTTGATTGACACATTGTATCTTGTTCTATTAAAACTATACCCATAAGTAAAGTATGTTCCTTTTAGCATACTAAATGTTGTGACTTGTGTTGTACTTTTATATTTTATCAAAAATTAACAATTTTCTAAACAATAATGAAGAAATTGCGCGTTGAGGACATAGATGTTGATGATATTTGGAGAGCACTCGGACCTCTAGGAAAATATCAGTGTAAATATTTGTTATCGTTCCTGTTTATACTGGTTTCATGGGCGATACATCAACTTACTATCGTGTTTATAGGTAAGTGAAAGAAGAAGAAACCCACGTTAACTATGTCTGTGCATTGCAGGCGTGAATTTAAATGTATTCTTTTCAAAACCCAAAAGAAAACACGAATAAATGCTGTAATAAAATACATAAACGCTTACAAAATTTAATGTTCTCATACTATTTCATTTTGCCACTTTTGTATATTCACTGACGGATATATCGTGTCAGAGATGTTCGTGTTTAATTCAGTCGGTTCCAACATTTTTGTTTTGCAACAAGGGCGGGTAATCCTAGCCAAATTTTCTTGAGTCTGTACTAGTTTTTACGTGTTCTCCACAAGTAACTGACATTTTCAAAACATGATACACAAGTAGATGATTAATGATTTTAGACATATTTATTTCTTTCAGCTCAGCTCGACCAACATACATCGCGACTGTGGATCGAACTTGCATCCTCTTAAGTCATTGTACTGTGCCCTATCTACTGAGCTTGCCAGGCGGACCAGATTATGTCAAAGAAGACTACAATTATGATTAAAGGCTGCAACACACCAGCAATTTAAATTCCAAAACAAATATGATTAAGAATGTGTTTCCTGCATAAAGTAATGTAGTAGTATGTATATATAGTTTATTAGTATATAAAGACCTTACATTAAGCAGTATCCAAACTTTATTGACAAATGGCTTCTACATTAATTGGTAATTGCATGTATGTAACAAAGTGAAAAAAATACTTTATTCGGTGCCGTTGTTAGCTGCCACCTATTCCTACGCCAACGCGCAGTAAATAAACCACATTGTTGCTTGACTTTTCTAGGATACCGACCTAGTTTTCACTGTAAGGCTTCTTCTAATGACACTCTTGTGACAAACATCACAAATGAGGAGAAGGTGTATAAAGAATGTGAAATAATTACATATGAGAACACGTCCAACGGTATGGTTAAGTCGTCGGCGTCGTGTATTAACGGCTGGGAATACGATATTTCTGTGGATCAGTCATTCGTCACAGAGGTATGTACAGTGAAACTGGCATTAAGAAACCACCCAATGGAATGGACTGAAAATACTCTTTTAACACCGAACACTGATGGTCTCTTGCAAGTAATTTGTTCTATAGAGATACAATTGGAACTGAACAGGTGGTCTTTTAAAGTAAGTATAGTAATAGAGGTAGTTTTTTTTCTGGAAAGACTGACTGTGTAGCAAAGTAGTTAAGATTTTGCAATAAATTTTTTCTACTACAGTATCTCCCATTTTTTAAAATCTAAGTTAGGCAAGCGACCGAAATCCCAATTCGCCTGTTCTTTTCTAATACATTATGCGTATTGTTTGACTCTTACTTGATTGTTGATTTGTGAAACTTTCTGTATTTCACAGTGGGATTTCGTTTGTGAAAACGCAGAACTCGCCGAGCTAACACAGACGTTGATGTTCATAGGCATGATGATTGGCAACTTTATCTTTCCAACGATTTCTGGTAGGTAATGGACTGGAAATTGCACTATTTCTAAAACGCTGGTTTAAATATGCAACTCTAGCTAGCCCGCAGGTCTTCCTCTACCATCTTAAGCTGGAAAGTCGCTATATAACATATACTTGTGTCGGCGTGACGTTAAAACCAAAAAAAATAAATTAATAATAATAATAACAAAACAAGTACTGGTAGAGTATTGAGACAGATTATTTTCTTTCATGTTGTGTTCAAGCAATAATATTGTTAAAAAGCAAAGCAAATGCATTTCTTCATGGCACTATTTTCTTACATCAGCGTATTTATATACAAAGCTCGGAAAAACGTTCGTAAACAGAATGACGTTGCAAAGCGCAGAACAGCGTAAGATTTCTGGCTGAATTTAATCTTATGCAGCAACTGTCATATATTTTTATCTGAATTAAGAAATATACTAAAGGATACAAAGACGAACTATCAACGTCACAATTTGAGAAGTCACTGCATTTTGACTTTACTCATGAAGGTCAATATGTGCTTTGGTTCCGCATTCCAGCATATATCACAAATCACGTGACTGTTTGTAGACCAATTGAAATGAATATAGACATGGATTTGATTAAGATATTTTTTACAGATCGTGTAGGAAGAAAGCCGGTGTTAGTTTTGAGTCATATCGCCGTATTTGGAACAGTGCTTGGTACAGCTTTCAGTGCGAACTATGTTGTGTTTGTTGTGTTAAGAATACTTACTGGGTTTCTTACACAGGTTTGTATAGCAATGAAGTAACGCCATCTATTTCAAAACAGTAATAATAATTGTGAAGTTCCATTTCTTGATGCCATTTCTCTGACAAATGTTGTAACATCATCCGGTTTAAAATAATACAATTATTGTAAAGTTCCATCTCTTACGCCATTTCTCTGATAATCTAGAGTAAAATCAATCAGAAACCGGAATTTAAGCAAATGTGAAATGTACCACGACTAATTTCTGCATACGTTAAAAAGTATATAAGAACTGGAACGTAACATACAGGCCTACCTTTAATTATTTTAGGGATTGCTAGCTGGAACGTCACTGTCTCTAGAAAATTTGCCGGCAGAAATTCGTCATTACTCTGAGGTATTTGCATTGTTTATATGGACCAGTGGTATAGTCTTAATGGCTCCAATTGCCTACGCACTGAGGAAAGTACCATGGCGATATCTGCAGATTGCCTATGCTTTAATGAGTGCAACTTCATTATTTCAGTGGTGGTTTGTTACCTTTGATTATTTATTTAAGGTAGAGGACCCGAAATGACGGGCGGCAAGTCAGGTGTTCTCCGTATGCGATTTCGGCATTGTTCGGTTTTTACGGAAAGACATCGGAACGTTGAGCTATGGTAACGTCCGAAGAATGCCGAACTGCCTGACGATAATACGTAATCACTCTGAAATTGATGAATGTCAATACGGGTCCACTACATTAAACTATTTTGTTAAACATCACTGAGACAGACGGGCTTTTTGTGTTTCCTCTAAATGAATTATTCAGTTCTAATGTTTTTGCACGGTGTTTGATTTTTTTCTTTTCATTTTTAAAAAAATATTTTTTTTATTTATTTATTCAATTCATTTTGTTGATTGCGTCTGCTTTAAACATCTCAGTGTACGGCTGCATGCATAACCAAACGTCGGTTCAAACATTCATTTATATGTGTTTTTCTTTGTTGTTGTTGCTGTTTTTTAACTATGCGCCCTTATTTATAGTTGTTTTTATTACTATTTCTCTAAATACAAAATCATAACCTTGGAATTTCATGTAAGGCATTAGCATTTTAACCTTCGATTTCTAGTACATTAATTGTTACTTTGTACCTAATTATTTTCTGTCAAATATACAGCAGTATTTCACATGCGATAATACGTGGAACTACTTGTTTTAGATGTGATGTAAAATTTAACGTCAGAAATGACGTGTGATGACGTTTCAACGTTCTATGAGTTCACAACACTGCCCCGTTTCGAATGAGATTTCGGTCATATTTTTCTAAAAGTATTGTAGCTACCTTGATGTACATTAAATTTGATGCATTCGACTTTCGTGAAATTTGCCAGGCCGGATCATATTCAGTGCAAGCGTGAGATCCAGGACTGCAAAATCTACTCTAGCCGAATATAAACTGTTATTATAAACCATTTTTATTCAATACTCCATTGTAAAACAATGGAACCAAGAACGTCGATATTTTACATATAGGTGATTGACGTATTTCATGACGCCAGTTTCATATATGTCGTCGCGTTAAAGATCATTTATATACAGACATATGCACCCATTCCTTCACGCAATACTTCCGCTGCAAAACTCTTGTTAGTTTCGTGGTACAAATTAAATTAATTCCCCGTAATCATCGATATATTTCATATCAGGATCACGGATGAGTCTTTACGATGGGTTCTTGCCAACGGAAAAGTTGAAAAAGCTAAAGAATTAATAAAGAAGGCTTGCAAATTGAATAATAAAAGCTACGAAGAGGTGTTATCAGCAGTAGGACTTGGTCATATAGAAAGCGATTCTCCAGAAGGTGATGCAACTGAAGCGGATCAAATGATAACTGATACATATTACACTACCGGAAGTGAAGATATAGATAAAAATGGCGCTGTAGAAAACGGGAACATAGATTTGAAAATTGAAGCTCAAAGTTACAACCTGCTTGATATTATGAAGAACATATCTGTTCTAAAAATATCCTTGATAATATGGTACATATGGTAAGCACTTTGGTTGTTCATTTTAAACTAGTTAACGAGTTTTATACATGGACTGAGACATGCTGTTTGGGTAAAACTGTAGATAAACTTTTAAAAAAAGGTCTAGAATGTGTAAATCAGTTAGCTATAATGAATAGTGTATGTTTCTTCAAGATAAAGACAAGTATTTGAATACTTTCCATACCAATTCTAACGCAAACGCCTTGAACATTTGATAAATGGTATTATACTTATTGAATGATGGACCAGTTCATTTTAAAATTTTAGCGGACTAAATGTTTATTTACCTAATTATTGCTACCTTTTTATCAACATGTTTATCCAGAATTATTTAAGAAAAGCTTTCATATTTGTAGGGTGTGTGACAGTCTTGTGTATTACGGCTTATTCATGATATCATCCGACCTGTATGGAGACAGATATCTCAACTTCTTCCTCAGTGCAGTGATCGAGTACCCAGCTTGTCTCTTTGAATTCATCTGCCTTGCAAGGTTTTGTATTTTCTCTTTTGTAACACTTTCTTTTTCTCATATTAATATACGCTTAAACGTACAGCCTAATTGTAAACGTACCAGTGGAAGAGTGCAAAGTAATTCTATCAGATGATACTTTTAAAGCCTATAGGACGGTGCAAAGCTGGACAATAGCACTCTCTAATTCTGTATTTAACCATACAACACCCATAAGACCCTTCCGGCTTAAGTGGAACTATGTTATAAAACTCGGAAACAGAATGATTTTGCTAGTAAATACAAGATTAAAGATGATTAAACTTATTAAATTTTCTATAAATCTATCCATGCTTTAAGACAATTCGTTATACACATAGTCAAAAGACGCATTGCATGGTGTTTATATCTATTCAGGATCGGAAGAAAATGGACATGTCTGATTTGTCACTTTGTGGCAGCAGTCGCTCTTGTTGTTGCTACAGCGTTAACATACACTGCAGGTAAAATACATCTCGTCTTATTTTTAATTTAGGGCAAGTGCGAAGTTGGCATGCCCCAAACTCATTTAAATCACCAGTTCCTTTTACAAAGTTCATTTATCGTTCCAAGGTGAACTTTATTTAATTTGCATTTTGTATATACGTTTTTTATAAGTTGTAAATATCGTCTTGTATGTTGTAAGTTTACTTGAATCACTCTGGAGTCTCCGTCCTGGACCAAATCAGTACTGGTTTCAGATGAGAACGTGTGCTCCAAACCCAAATGGGGCTCGAACCAACGACCTTTGGTGTACACTGCATCTGGTATTCATGCCTTCAATGACTCTACAAAACCTTTTAGCTTTACATACATTGTGTTGTGTCCAAAATAGAAACTATAACGTTTAACATATTTAAAGATTTACTATATTTCAATGACTTGTTTATATGTGGTAGATAAAAAATGTAGCATACATTGACACTTGACCATCAATTACTGGATTAAATTCTTTTGTTTATTTAAACCGGAGCAAAATGTATTCGAATCTACGGCGACAAGACGGAACACAATTCACCACCCTACTAACAATACTCACACGTAACGACAATTGTCGCTACCCTTCACAAATGGCGATGCTGTTGATTCAGTGCTCAGTGCTGGAATTCCAAAGTCAAACGAAAATTTAAAATAATTGCAATTCACGAAGTTCTTGAACTTTGTTTCAGGAAACAGCGCCAGCTTGTTAGCTACTGGAACGGCCTTCACCCTTATAGGAAAGATGGGTATTACTGGAGCATTTAGTACAGTGTATCTAATGACACCAGAACTCTATCCTACTAACGTTAGGTACATAGGCCGGACTTCTTTCTTTGAATTAACGTCACATCGACACAATCAAATGTCATATGCTGGCTTTTCTTGGTGTAGGAAACCCAAGTGCTCAGTCTGTAAGCCAGCTGGATGATATCCTCACATAAAGAATTCTACACTCTAATCGATGTTTCGAACCCACATCGGCGAGGGAAAGTTGATTTTTAGTCAGCGATGCCAATGATGACTCCCCATCTACTTTAACCAGCTTTTGTACATTTCATGCTTATATATGAAACTTCTGTTTGACCAAACCATTGCTTGTATCCTTCGATGAATGGTAAAGGAGACTTGATACTTGGTACTTGACATTGGTATGAACAACTGAAACACAACAGTATTCTGCACAACTATTTTGGTCTCATAATTTATATTCTACTTACTAGTATGTTAATTACTAACACAACGCCTGTTTGCTTTAACTCAACAAAAAGGACGGCTTTTACATTGACAAGAATTGACAAATTTCATGACCACATTTCTTGAGAAAGCGTGATAAAACACACAGAAAGTATATGGTCTATAAACCACAGACAGGTTGTTTATGAAATGTACTTAACTCTTTTCTAGAACCACCGGTCTTGGTGTCGCTTCCATCATGGGCAAAATTGGGGCCATGATTGCTCCATTTTCAAGAAACATAGTAAGTTCCTTTAATGCTATACATTTTGAAAACATGGTTTCCTTTCCGCTAAATGTTCGTTTGGTTGAAAATCTAAGGCAATTTTCAACGGGTTTTCAGTTACATAAATGCAGCCAGTTAACTAACCAGTACTCTTTGGTTTTTGCGATATATTAATGTCTTGTTTTTAGCAAGTTATTGACAACCAAAAGAGGAGAGCAAATAACAACACACACATCGTCTGAGCATGTTAAATCTTACAGCTACTGGACCACAGTTCAAAGTATCGAAATTTCATTGAGTTTTGAGAGAGATGAAATCGCCTAAAATGCGTGAACGGTCCGCTTTACAAAGAAAATATACGCTTATATACTCTAGCTATATAACTTCTAAATTTGTGTAACAGTTGTGATTAACCAACTTGGGAAATTTCAAAATTATCGTGACAAGAACTCTCTAGATGAATGTGTTCTTAAGGTAGTGGATCCATAATGAAATCAGACAATCACGTGTTCTCCGTAATACGGCATTCTCTGGTTTTTAAGGAAAACCATAAGCACGTTTTCTTACGATCGAAGAATGCCGAATTGCCTGACGTAAATATGTAACAACATGGGAACTGCTGACTTTCATTATGGGTCCACTATATTAAAAACGGTCAATGACCTGCAAGTCGCGAAACAGTCATTTGACCTGCAAGTCGCGAAACGGTCATTTGACCAGCAAATTGTTTAACGACCATTTGACCTGCAAGTCGCGAAACAGCAAAACAGTAATTTGCCCTGCAAGTCGCGAAACTGTCATTGACCAGAAAAGTTATTATGCCCGCATGGCTAAATCAGAACTGTATACAATAGCCTGGTTACCGGCTAGATAATCGATTTTTTTCCCCTACTAAAAGCAGTTTTCTAAATTTCTATGTGTTTGATTTTACTATCTCCTCAGTTTAGGTTTGAGAAGAAAAGGGATATCACATTTTAAACAAAACATACGATCTGAATAAGGACTAACAATCCAGACTAGAGATCGTGTCATTTTCATGCGATCACTCTTCTAACGCAGTGTGTGTACGTCGTCACCAATTCACTTGAAGACCTACTAATTAAATAGTTCATCCTACTGACATGATTGACCTACTTTTTTCACATGAGCTATGATAACACAATGATACAACTGTACTACAAAATGACAGGGGGACAATGTAAGGCCCCATAAGTCCCGGCACGAATTACGTATTTCAACACCTTTATCATATAATTGTTTCAAGCCTATTTTCAGTACATTTTAAAGTAAAAAAAATACATCTACATGGCATAGCAAAGTGTTGCATAATTAAACATCAAGTACTGTGCAAACTGTTTCCATGGTTGAGTATAGTTTAAGGTAATGGCGGGCGTCTTGGTAGAACCACCGACTTGATGGCTACCTTTAGATAGTTAGCTTATGGTGCTTGAAAATTATATTTTATCTATCACCCAAATACACTCTCCTGAAGATTTTACACTTTATGATAGAATGATATTGATAGCATTTGTATTTCATTTACAGTCTCATTCGATTAAATGGTTACCAGCTTGTATCTACGCTGTGATGTGCATAGTAACTGTTGTCCTGCTTGCTTTTGTGCCGGAAACCAACGGTGTGGAACTTCCGCAGACAATGGAAGAGCTGGCAGAATGGTACCGCGGAAATAAGTTCGAAATGAAGATTGGCAAAAATGTTCATGTAGACCAAAGTGGAAAAGAAAAGAAAAAAGAAATTGATTAAAAATAAACAAAGGCAAATAATTTTGTTTATTCAGACTGAATAATTCTTTCATAACTCAGAACTTCAAGAACACTACACTAGTCACTTTACTTCGATAAAGATAATTTATTTATCAATGCTGCGAATATAATTAAGTATTTTAACCGTTTTACCCAATGAAAATTGGTAATATTTGTGATGCACTTCTTATTTGGCCATATGATAGAAAAAAGAAAAAAAAGCTGCAGCTGTTAGAGTTTTCATGGAAACCTACGTTGTATTAGTTTTTCAATGCTTCGTAAATGTTTCTGTTATACAAAAAAAAAAAAAAAAAAAAAAAAAAAAAAAATTTCTCCTTCAAACCAGTTCATTACAAATCAAGCAAACGGCCCGTTATTTTGAAATGGTAGTATGATGCTGGTTTAATTGAACTGTAGAAAATATATTGTTTTTGAAAATCACTATGAAATGAACGTAACAAATATGCGCCACAACAAATGTTGAAAATCAGTTCTTGCTTGAAAATCAATCAGTTACTTAGAAATGAAAGCAAGTGTGGTTAAATTCGGTTGATGGCGTGCCAATAAAATCTATTCTAGCATAAAACTGATGTTTTTGTCACTTTTCGGGTTGGTTTAACAGGAGAGAAAACGTGTGTTAACAGAGAGATTCTCGCGCTCACGTGCTGTTAAAACACCTTTATATATATGCGCATTCCGTGACAAAGCGTAAACGCATTACTGCCACAAAACGGTTAATTCAAAAGGAAATGACGTCAACGTGAAAAAAACAATATAGACGTTCCCGCGCGTTTCATGGAATTTCAATGACGTTGAGAGATGATTTATTCGTTTATTAGCTTTTTACGCGTTTCATGCTAGAATAGCGTTAACGCATGTTTATTTTGTGTTGTAACATCTCCAGAATCCACATCTCTTGGGATTCTGCAGATGTTATAACACGAAAAAACATGCGTTATTTCTACATAAGAAGATACAAGGAGATGCCTTGGAAGAATAGAACACAACTAACTTTTTCTAAGCAAAATAACAGCAGGTTTGAATCTGTTTATTAGATGTAACGAAATGTGCAACACCACTCACGTCCCCTAGCACCGGATTAGTAGTTGAATTTAATGTACTCTATGATCCCAAAGATCCAGAATATATAGCAGCGCTGAATCAAAGTACTCACAATTTTAATAAAAAACAAGTGAGTGTAGTTCCTGTTATTGATGTGCTTGAGCCGTCGTATTTTACATATTGTTTGAGCAATAGCTACTTGTCTATAAACACAACAGATGGTTGATGATTTTTTTAGAACTTAAAATAAACAAGTCCGCCAGCAGATGTTTACATTCAATTTGGTACTTGCCTAAAGGTCCGAGGACTCTCCAAATGTGATTGATATTTTCAACATGTAGCTTCTTTAATATTTGTTTTACAGTCGAAAGGACTTTAGAGTATTGACAGTTAACAGCACGATTTGAATCAAGAGTAAAAATGGAAACAAAAGTATGCATATATATTTTAGATTGGTGTATAAACGTGTCCAGAAGCCAGGTGGCTTTCTGGTGATCGAGTCCTAAAGCCGAGATCAATGTCTTCCCGCTGACGCAAAAAAAAAAGGCGTATTGTAAATCATGTGAAAAATCATCAAGTCAAATGCACGTTTATAGGTGATAATTAATTCGTTCATTTATTACAACTGTGTTCTTTGAAGCGGTCAACATGTTCTAGTATATATAACGCACAACCCAAGTTACAAAAACTATCAGTTTCTAAACATGTTTTTTAATTTTTTGATGTTAATTCAGTAACATACTTTGTGTACAGTGCAAATATCAAATAAACTGGCATCAGTCTTAAGCCTTTAAACAATATCTCTGCATTAATCTCAATAGCACTTCTGAAAAAGACAACAATTTATTATCCTGACCGACATGAATAGCTAGATGAAAAGAATATTCTGAATTATCAGGTCTTTGAAAAAAATATCTTTATTACAGATTACTTGATCTTCACATACTCTGTAAACCTACTTAGTATCAAGAATAACAATTAACCATACGTTATTATGTTTGAGTACTACAGTGAGACAAATCAATTGAAACCTGCTGCCAGTTCTAGTATTGGACCTTAAACATAAACTTGCATTAAACTTCCGAGATTGACAGCTTTCTAAAAAAAACAATGCAAAACTACTTCATTATTCAGTACCAACAGTTGCAAATGTACCTAAGAAAAATTTTCCTAACAATTGCACTACGGCCTCAAGTATGAATTAACAGAAATAGCCAACCTTACCTCAAGTAACTTGAATCTTACCACAACTATCTGCAAATCACTGTAAGTATACGAACACATAACAATGTACACAACCGTTCCGGAGTCACCGAAACCTTACCCACAGTGGGTACAACCGTTCCGCGAGTCGTTGAAACCTTTCCCAAAATGGGCACAGCCGTTCCTTAAGTAATTGGAACCTTACCAACAGTGGGCACAACCGTTCAGCGAGTCACTGAAACCTTACCCACAGTTGGCACAGCCGTTCGGCGAGTAACTGAAACCTTACCAACAATGGGCACAACCGTCTCTCGATTAGTTGAAGCCTTACCCACACTAGGCACAATCGTACTGCAAGTAACTAAAATCTTACCTACAATTGCTACAATCGTGCCGCAAGTAACTGAAATTTTACCCACGTTACGCACAACTGTACCGCAAGTAACTTTAATCTTATCCACGTAAGACACAACCATGCTGCAAGTCACTGACAAGTAACTGAAACCTAACCCGCACTAAGCACAACTGTGCCGCAACTAACTGAAATCTTACTATAAGTAACTGAAATTTTACTTACACAACACACAAACGTACCACAAGTAATTGAAATTTTACCCACAATAGGCACAACTGTACCTCATGTAACTAAAATCTTACCCACACTATACACAACCGTAAAACAAGTAACTGAAATCTTACCCACAATAAGCACAACCGTACCACAAGTAACTGAAATCTTACCCACAATAAGCACAACCGTAAAACAAGTAACTGAAATCTTACCCACAATAAGCACAACCGTACCACAAGTAACTGAACTCTTACCCACGGTACACAAGTAACTGAAATCTTACCCACACTACACAAGTAACTGAAATCTACCCACACTACACAAGTAACTGAAATCTTACCCATAGTACACAAAACCGTGCCGCAAGTAACTAAACTTTTACCAACGGTACACCCAACCGTATCACAAGTAACTGAAATCTTACCAACGGTACACACAACCGTATCACAAGTAACTGAAATCTTACCCATAGTACACAAAACCGTGCCGCAAGTAACTGTACTCTTACCCACGGTAAACAAAACCGTGCCGCAAGTAACTGAACTCTTACCCACGGTACACAAAACCGTGCCGCAAGTAACTGAACTCTTACCCACGGTAAACAAAACCGTGCCGCAAGTAACTGAGCGCTTACCCACGGTAAACAAAACCGTGCCCCAAGTAACTGAACTCTTACCCATAGTACACAAAACCGTGCCGCAAGTAACTGAACTCTTACCCACGGTACAAAAAACCGTGCCGCAAGTAACTGAAATCTTACCCACGGTAAACAAAACCGTGCCGCAAGTAACTGAACTCTTACCCACGGTACTGAACTCTTACCCACGGTACACAAAACCGTGCCGCAAGTAACTGAACTCTTACCCACGGTACACAAAACCGTGCCGCAAGAAACTGAACTCTTACCCACGTACCACAAACCGTGCCGCAAGTAACTGAACTCTTACCCACGTAAACAAAACCGTGCCCCAAGTAACTGAACTCTTACCCCACGGTAAACAAAACCGTGCCCCAAGTAACTGAACTCTTACCCACGGTAAACAAAACCGTGCCGCAAGTAACTGAACTCTTACCCACGGTAAACAAAACCGTGCCGCAAGTAACTGAACTCTTACCCACGGTAAACAAAACCGTGCCGCAAGTAACTGAACTCTTACCCACGTACACAAAACCGTGCCGCAAGTAACTGAACTCTTACCCACGGTTAACAAAACCGTGCCGCAAGTAACTGAACTCTTACTCACGGTACACAAAACCGTGCCGCAAGTAACTGAACTCTTACCAACTGTACACAAAACCGTGCCGCAAGTAACTGAACTCTTACCCACAGTACTCAAAACCGTGCCGCAAGTAACTGAACTCTTACCCACGGTACACAAAACCGTGCCGCAAGTAACTGAACTCTTACCCACGGTACACAAAACCGTGCCGCAAGTAACTGAACTCTTACCCACGGTACACAAAACCGTGCCGCAAGTAACTGAACTCTTACCCACGGTACACAAAACCGTGCCGCAAGTAACTGAACTCTTACCCACGGTACACAAAACCGTGCCGCAAGTAACTGAACTCTTACCCACGGTACACAAAACCGTGCCGCAAGTAACTGAACTCTCACCCACGGTACACAAAACCGTGCCGCAAGTAACTGAACTCTCACCCACGGTACACAAAACCGTGCCGCAAGTAACTGAACTCTCACCCACGGTACACAAAACCGTGCCCCAAGTAACTGAACTCTCACCCACGGTACACAAAACCGTGCCGCAAGTAACTGAACTCTCACCCACAGTACACAAAACCGTGCCGCAAGTAACTGAACTCTACCCACGTACACAAAACCGTGCCGCAAGTAACTGAACTCTCACCCACAATACACAAAACCGTGCCGCAAGTAACTGAACTCTCACCACGTACACAAAACCGTGCCGCAAGTAACTGAACTCTACCCACGGTACACAAAACCGTGCCCAAGTAACTGAACTCTCACCCACGGTACACAAAACCGTGCCGCAAGTAACTGAACTCTCACCCACGTACACAAAACCGTGCCCCAAGTAACTGAACTCTCCCCCACGTACACAAAACCGTGCCCCAAGTAACTGAACTCTCACCCACGGTACACAAAACCGTGCCCCAAGTAACTGAACTCTCACCCACGGTACACAAAACCGTGCCGCAAGTAACTGAACTCTCACCCACGGTACACAAAACCGTGCCGCAAGTAACTGAACTCTCACCCACGGTACACAAAACCGTGCCGCAAGTAACTGAACTCTCACCCACGGTACACAAAACCGTGCCGCAAGTAACTGAACTCTCACCCACAGTACACAAAACCGTGCCGCAAGTAACTGAACTCTTACCCACAGTACACAAAACCGTACCGCAAGTAACTGAACTCTCACACACAGTACACAAAACCGTACCGCAAGTAACTGAACTCTTACCCACAGTACACAAAACCGTACCGCAAGTAACTGAACTCTTACCCACAGTACACAAAACCGTACCGCAAGTAACTGAACTCTTACCCACAGTACACAAAACCGTGCCGCAAGTAACTGAACTCTTACCCACAGTACACAAAACCGTGCCGCAAGTAACTGAACTCTTACCCACAGTACACAAAACCGTGCCGCAAGTAACTGAACTCTTACCCACAGTACACAAAACCGTGCCGCAAGTAACTGAACTCTTACCCACAGTACACAAAACCGTGCCGCAAGTAACTGAACTCTTACCCACGGTACACAAAACCGTGCCGCAAGTAACTGAACTCCTAGCCACGGTACACAAAACCGTGCCGCAAGTAACTGAACTCCTAGCCACGGTACACAAAACCGTGCCGCAAGTAACTGAACTCCTAGCCACGGTACACAAAACCGTGCCGCAAGTAACTGAACTCCTACCCACGGTACACAAAACCGTACCGCAAATAACTGAGATCTTACCCACGGTACACAAAACCGTGCCGCAAGTAACTGAACTCCTAGCCACGGTACACAAAACCGTGCCGCAAGTAACTGAACTCCTAGCCACGGTACACAAAACCGTGCCGCAAGTAACTGAACTCTTACACACACTACACAAAACCTTGCCGCAAGTAACTGAACTGTTACACACAGTACACAAAACCGTACCGCAAGTAACTGAACTCTTACCCACAGTACACAAAACCGTGCCCCAAGTAACTGAACTCTTACACACACTACACAAAACCTTGCCGCAAGTAACTGAACTGTTACACACAGTACACAAAACCGTACCGCAAGTAACTGAACTCTTACCCACAGTACACAAAACCGTGCCCCAAGTAACTGAACTCTTACACACACTACACAAAACCTTGCCGCAAGTAACTGAACTGTTACACACAGTACACAAAACCTTGCCGCAAGTAACTGAACTGTTACACACAGTACACAAAACCGTACCGCAAGTAACTGAACTGTTACACACAGTACACAAAACCGTACCGCAAGTAACTGAACTCTTACACACACTACACAAAACCTTGCCGCAAGTAACTGAACTGTTACACACAGTACACAAAACCGTACCGCAAGTAACTGAACTCTTACCCACAGTACACAAAACCGTGCCCCAAGTAACTGAACTCTTACCACACCTACACAAAACCTTGCCGCAAGTAACTGAACTGTTACACACGTACACAAAACCTTGCCGCAAGTAACTGAACTCTACCCACGTACACAAAACCGTACCGCAAGTAACTGAACTCTACCACACTACACAAAACCTGCCGCAAGTAACTGAACTTTACCACAGGTACACAAAACCGTCCGCAAGTAACTGAACTCTACCACAGTACACAAAACCGTGCCGCAAGTAACTGAAATCTTACCCACAGTACACAAAACCGTGCCGCAAGTAACTGAACTCTTACCCACAGTACACAAAACCGTGCCGCAAGTAACTGAACTCTTACCCACAGTACACAAAACCGTGCCGCAAGTAACTGAAATCTTACCCACAGTACACAAAACCGTGCCGCAAGTAACTGAAATCTTACCCACAGTACACAAAACCGTGCCGCAAGTAACTGAAATCTTACCCACAGTACACAAAACCGTGCCGCAAGTAACTGAAATCTTACCCACGGTACACAAAACCGTACCGCAAGTAACTGAAATCTTACCCACGGTACACAAAACCGTACCGCAAGTAACTGAAATCTTACCCACGGTACACAAAACCGTGCCGCAAGTAACTGAACTCTTACACACAGTACACAAAACCGTGCCGCAAGTAACTGAACTCTTACCCACAGTACACAAAACCGTGCCGCAAGTAACTGAACTCTTACCCACAGTACACAAAACCGTGCCGCAAGTAACTGAACTCTTACCAACACCAGGCAGATTTTAAGAACGACTGATTAAGAAACACATTTAATTAGTCAAACCTTTTAGGGATCGAAATGGTGACACCTCCTTCTTGGTCCTCTTTTTTCCCAATATTCAGTGGGCAAGACGGAGCCATGCTGGTTTCTTGTTTGTCTACGTAATTACATGTGCATGTCCTAGCCCTTAAATCATAAGTCTAATAAAATTTTATTATCTGCAGGAAGAACTTTATTTAATTATAACAAATCTACCTAAATTCGAGGGAGAGCGCAGATAAACGGAACGCGGGGTCGTGAGTTCGATCCCCGGGAGGGGCATATGTTCTCCGTGACGATTTGATAAAAGACATTGTGTCTGAAGTCATTCGTCCTCCACCTCTGAATTATGTGGGGCAGTTGGCAGTTACTTGCGGAGAACAGGTTTGTACTGGTACAGAATTCAGGAAAACTGGTTAGGTTAACTGCTTGCAATACTGTTGAAAAACGGTGTTAAAACCAAAACAGACAAACAAAACCTAAGTTCGATAATTTGAAATCGTGTAGGTCGTAGTCAAATATCTATACAAAGCCGTGCGTAAAACAAACGTCCCAGGTACATTTTTCAAATAAAACAAAATAAACCTACAATACCTGTAATAGGTATATCCAATGCAACAAGGGTCACTAACATGTACGAATCAACATTGTAAATTAACCAGACTTGACATACCTATCAGGAAAATACACTGAAAATTCCAAATTTGTTAGAATGGTTGTAACAGTTTAGTCCCAGGTAAAATATAACATAGTAACACATGCAAATAGCATTTATAATATGTCTTGTAAAGTTAATAGCAAAAGCTTGCTATTATTTCGATGAAAAGTACTCAGTGTTTCTATATTTAATTCTAGTTTGAGTCATTTTCTCCTGTTTCTTTAGTTGTGTGTCTATTTTTGCCTATTCTAAGCTCGAATTTGTTCACGCGGTACCATTCTCGAAGCTCCTCTATTGTCTGCGGAAGTTCTACGCCAGTGGTTTCCGGCACAAAGGCAAATAGTAATACTGTTATCAGACACATGACGGCAAACACGCAAGGCGGTAACCATCCAATTTTACTTGACTGAAAATATAGAACACTAAGATGTAAGGAGTACTGTCAAAAACATTCTCTCACCTGCCAAATAGAATATTGACTATTAAGGGAAGCAATATTGAACACAAAATTAGAGAGACTGTGCATACCATATAAAACTGACTGAGCCATTTCCAAAAACAACTGAGCCAATATAAGAAAACATTTAGGTTCAATGTGAAAAATTCAGAACCAATACGAGAAAATAGGGCCAATAAGGGATTCCAGCATTTTCAGTTCTTACATTCTGGGGGCTAATACCATATATCCTTAACGGTTATCCTTTGGCTGAATGCCATCCTCGTACAAATAAGAAGACAGAAAGTCACGTGCACATCCGAAGAACGCTGAATTGCCTAACAACAATACGTAATCAGGCGGAAATTGCCGAATGTATTTACGGCCCAAAACCTTAAATAACACAAACTGAACACATAGACGAAAAAATAAAGGAACACAAGATGGGTATTGCCATGGAACCGCCGGCGGCAAACACAATTACATCTTTTCCAACCTTTTGGGACAGAAGCACAAAGCCTTTGTCAAAATGATAAAAAAAATCCGGTAAAAGACAAAGCTGCGGCGTAACATTTAAATTGTTGTTGTCTTCCAAGAACGTAAGGATGTAGAAAATTACTTGAAATGATAAAGGTCATGTGGCAGAAACGTTTTTTAAAATAAAATGGAGGGAAATCATGAACATTCAGTATGCTTTTGGATAAAAAAACAGTTTAAAAACACATCTTTAGAGAACAAACGAGTCGCACGTTTGGAAATAAGACATTAGATAAACGAGTTCATTACACACTTTATTTAAGCATTTTGCCGTATTGAATATACAGTCGAGACTGTTTTAAGAGACCGACGTTGGGAAGCAGCGAGAAAGGTCACATATGACAGGGAGTCTCTTAAAACAGTCTCACTTAAAGAGAATTCCTATAGTTTTTTTCCTTTCATAGAATTTTTTTAAATACACATATATGATAGGAAAATTTGTGCTGAAAACAATGAACAAATAAAAACAATAGGTCACCAGGCTTGTTTTTGTGAAAAATTGTTTTGAACACACCCACTGTTGCTAAAACTGCCAGCGATTTTTCAACATTTTCATAATTTTCTGCTTTTTAATAAATACCAACCAAAATATACATCCAGGCAGCACAATACGGATTTTTTTTTTACAGATTTTATTATATACTTATTTGATATCATAGTCATATTTGTAATACTCTATCCTTACAATAATGTGTACAAATGAAAAAAAATATTGTTTCATATTTACTTTTGTGAACTTTTTTCAATGAAAAATACCCATAGTGAAGGATATTTTTTTAAATTTTGAAAAAACTCTTTCATAGAATTTTTTCCTGTTTTTCTTGTGTATAGTTAATTGTATTGTGAGCATAAAAATGGCAAAAAATATATGGGTCACCAGGCTAAATTTTATGTTAAGACCGCTAGAATACAACACCTGTTCGGACGGAAATTTGTACTTCTTCCGGCTAGGATAGCTTAGTCCCAATCCATAAATCCAGATGACGGTCCGTATACAGTAAGGAAATGAAATTGATGCAATTACGTCACGAGCTGGACTAGGATAGGACGGACTTCTGATGCATTAATACCTAGTGGTCCAATCCTGTTGTATACCTTTATTTTTTCTAAATGAATTTTTGTTATTTTAATTGAAGATTCTCATAATATTCATTAATATTTTAAATTGATGATAAGAACATAATTAGCAGTTGATTCAATGGATAGGAGCTATAAACATATAAAAAATCTTACCACGTTTCTTGTGAAAGGTGCAATCATAGACCCAACTTTTTCCATGAACGCACACACTCCAAGACCAATATTTCTGTAAAGTAAAATTTAGCTCTTTATGATTTTAATGTAATGTTATTAATCAAGTGATTTTATTATGTTATTTGTTGTTGTTGTATTGGCCCCAGACAAAGATCCAATACGACTGAGAGAAGACAGAGAATAAGGTCAATATGAAATTACATTATTAACCCTTAGCCTGCTAAATTTCTACAATGAACTCGTCCATCTTACAATCTGGGCTGTACCATTAATTGTTAAAAGGAGTGCTTACCAAAAATATCCTGACTGAATGGCGAACAGTGCAGATCTTGATCAGACTGCACGGATGTGCAGGCTGATCATGACCTACACTGGTCGCAAAGGCAGACTAAATCGTGTCCAGCATGATAAGGGTTAAAGATAATTTTATTATTCAACTTTACATAATGACTAGAAAATACAGATACCAAACAAAGGAAAAAGCAAGCCAATATTTTACATTTTTTTTTATTTTAAAGACTTTTAGCAAGATTTCTGCAATGTAAAAATAGTGACTGCCGGGTTGTTGTTTTATTCAATATATATTTTGACAAACTGTCTCCATATTCATGCAGATAAATTTGACAAAACTTAAGTTTCAAGATATAGAAAATATGCTTTTGTTGAAAGAGTAATATTTTCATTTTTTCTTTCTTTCTTTTAAATATTAATGAGCGTGCATAAAAACCAAAAATAGTGGGTTCACACAGGATCAAAGTTATGGCGCTCGCACATCTGGTCAGGATCATTGTACTTTTCGCGCTAATAGCAGCCAATTAAATAGAGAACTGTTACGGGAAATGAATGTGATCTGACCAGACTGGACAGGATGCGCTGCTGATGCTGAATCCATGTGGTCCAATCCCTGTGTTTTTATGCGCGTCATTAATTTGTCATAAATTAAATTTGTATTTTAATTCATTAGTTCCTCATAATATTGATAACAGTTTTGATGAAAAGAACTAATTAGCGTTGATTCATGTATAGAGCTATAACCATCAATAACAAAAGCTGTCCACGTTTACTTGTGTTGTGCAATCAAACCTAACTTTTTTCCAGAAACGCACAACTCAAAAATTTTCAAAGCGAAATTTAAGCTCTTATGTTTAATGTAATATTACAAATTTATTATTCCTTTTTGTTGTTGTATGGCGACAAAGATCCAAACACTGAAAGAAAGGGTAATATGAATTGATTTTACTTAGCTGCAAAATTTACAATAATCGACCCTCATTAAATTGGCGTACCTTAATTTAAAGGAGTGCTTCCTAAAATCCTGTGATGGAAGGAATATATGGGGTGGTCACCTAATTCCAAAGAGTTATGTGTCACATATAAGGTTGATAAATTTTCAGTTCTTTACTTGAAAAATACATCCAGAACAAAGGAAAGCAGGACCGATTAGATGCATTTTCATTTTTTTGAAAGACTTAGCAAGAATCTCATGTAAAAATAATTATGCGGTTGCTTGTTTTTTCATTATTTTGACAAACGCGCTATATTGCATAGAATTGACAAAACTTAAGTTCAAATACAGATAACTTGCTTTGTTGAAAGGAGTAATAGTAACTTTCTTGCTTTAAATGATTTATGCCATGCCTCACAAGTGTTTACGCCCAATATCCAGATGATGGTATTTTTCTTCAGTTATTTTTTTTTTCACGAAGAATATCAAAATACAAAATTGAAATCATTTTCGTATGCATTAAACCTGTGCATGTACAGCAATACTTCCCCTTACCAGCAGTGTATGTTAAAGCTGTTGCAACGGCTAAACCCACGGCAGCAACAAAGTGACCGATCACCGCTGTCCACTTCCTGCCAATTCTGAAATTGAACTAAAAACTGTTAACCTTTACCCTGTTAAATTTCTAAAATGGACTGGTTCATCATTCAATTTGAGCAGTACCATTTATTATTCGAAGGAGTTTTCATTTAAAATTTACAGACTGAATAGCGAACAGTGCAGACCATGATCGGACTGCACGGATGTGCAGGCTGATCTTGGTCTGCGCTTGTTGCAGAGGCAGAATCACTTGCCGCCAGAAGGCTAAAGGTTAAAAGGAGAACAGAAGAGAAGAAATGTCGTGTAGCTGGTAATTCATTTTTACTTTTTCGTGAAAACAGATTTGTTTACACTTACTATCAGGACTAAAACGCCTTTCTATGCGTCTGACCAGTCTTACAAACCATGCAAGTTATTACACCGGAATCTTCTAAATCAAAACAATTCACTGGTGTTTGTCATGTTCAAAAAGCCGGAAATTCTGACAGTCTAAACACAAACTCCACAATCGAAGACTTGCGCCGTAAAATCTGTTTGAAATCTCATGTTTAATGCTAAATATGTTCTTAAAAACAACAATACCGGTCAGACTTTTCACCAGCCTGTACGACAGAACTAGATCTAATTTATTTATTGTAATAGACAAGTAAGTAGATCTATACTTATGACTTCAGACCATCAGAGAAAATAATCTTGATACTAAAACTCAACAAATTAGACACTGAGAAAATGATTATACTTCGATTAAAAAGAAGAACAAGCGAAGAAAGGATGGACTGGTAAGAGATTATTATTTGAGCCGCACCATGAGAAAACCAAACATAGTGCATTTGCGACCAGCATGGATCCGCGCAGTCTGGTCAGGGTCCATGCTGTTCGCTATCGGTTTCTCTATTTGAAAGCGAACAGCATGGATCCTAATCAAACTGCGCGCATGCGCAGGCTGGTCTGGGTCTATGCTGGTTGCAAACGCACTATGTTGGTTTTCTCATGATGCGGCTCATTTTTCCAACCTAGCGGGGAAAAATAAAGTTATCCTTGTTGGATATCAGTACAAGTGTACCTATTGACGTTTCACATCATAATTTTGACGTCATATTATGATGTAATTGTGTGTAAGCAATTTCTTATTTACAATGTCTTTGAAAATGTTCGATGAGATTAACGGTAGGCCAAAAATGATCTTACAAGCCTGCCTGAGTAAAGCAGGTGTTTCCCAACTCTCGGGACTACGTGGATAAAAAACCTCGCTAGCGCTTTTTTTCCATTCCACGTTATCCCTCGGGTTTGAGAAAATCCTAACTGACACAGGCAGGCATGTAAAATCCTATATATAGACGTCAATTTTTGCACAGTAGATCCAGGTTAATTATTGACAACGTAATAATTGGTTAGCATTTTTAATATAATAATAAAATAAATATAATTTAATAGCATATTCGAATGAAAATATACGACCATGTAACATTGTTTAGATGCTTGAATATAAAACCAACTGATAACTGTGATATATCAGATGATATACCACTGAAAGCTTGATTACGTAGTAAACCAAGTATATACTGTATGTAAAACAAATGTCTAGTAAGCAAACGAACCTAGTTAGAATAAAATACTGTAAAAGACAAGATGGATACTCCACCAATGCACTCAAAAAGAAGTTGATATATCTGTCTCCATAGAGATGTGATGAAGTCAAGTATAAGCCAAAGTACACAAAACTGTCACACAGCCTAAATGATAAAGTTATGTAATTTTATGACCCAAGGATAACGTGATAACTATATATCATGACTATAAATAGATTCAAATAAAGGAAATAAATAGTATAAATTAATTCAACATTTTTGTAATTTATAAAAATCTAAATATTTCTGATTTTCGTAGAGATACCAATTAAAAACTGGCTCAGTAGTAAAACATAATGTCTATGTTCGGCGAAAAGGCAACATTTTTGCGTAATAACACTCCATGTGGTTAAGCTTTAAAGTCGAGGATCATTGTAGGGATAATACACGTTTTTGTGTATTAACGTCTGCAGAAGCCCGCGGGATTGTTTGTGACCGAGACCGAAGTTCGAGGTCACAAACATATCCCAAGGGCTTCTGTAGACGTTAATACACAAAAAACGTGTATTGTCGCTATTCTTGCATAAAAAAACATTACACGACGACTTTAGTTCTAAAAGGAGAGTAAACAAGGGAAGAAACGAGTACAAACGTTGTTAGGGGCAGCGCATTTGGCGTTAGTTACTGATACATCAAAACATTCTATGGTTTAGATTGCATCTTTTATGCTTCAAGAAGAGGTTTTTATGAAAGAAAGAAGACGCAGACACCAGATTTCGATCTGCGCATAAATACATATACGACCCTGGGAAAATAATTTTTAATTTCAAAAATAAAAATCGGGTATTAACAGCACGTGAATTGCCTTGTTTGCACACGATTTTTCTCCCGTTTATACATGGGCGGATCCAGAAAAAAAGTAGTTTTTATGCAAGAATATGTTTTAATGCTATTTTAGATACTTGTTTTCTTTTTCTTTTTATTTTATTTTCAGTTTCTAGTTTAGATTCTGATATCTGTGATTGCTTACCAGGTATACCACATTATCATCGATACTATCAATATACGTTTATGTTTGAATATATCAAACATTGTGTATTTCTTCACTTCTATTTCGTCATCATCGAACTCCTCCGTTTTCTGTCCGCCATTTGCATGGCTTATGCTCGAGATATGTTGAACCAGCGGGTCAAGGTCTGCTCCGTTACTTCCTACGATAACATCTCTTTGGCCACGAGTTGGATAGTCAAGACCTGATATCTGACGGAAAAATGCATCCAGAACATCCTCTACATCCTTGGACTCTGGAACATTTGTCATCGCCAGAGCTTTACTATTAGCATCTACCAGATCTCCCCAACCAATTGTCTCCATTACTTCTCCATAGTCTTTCTTATTCCATTTACAGGCATTTTTGATAATTTCCTTTGCTCTGTCAATCTGGTTGTTTGCTATCACCCAGCGTAAAGACTCGTCAGTCATCCTAGACAACAAAATAAAAAATGCTTTTTAGACATTATTAGTATTGATACATTTCTGACTGTAATGAAAAAGGCACAAAATCGTTCTCGAAGAATCAAAACAAAGCAGAAAAACACACACCAAAAACAAAATAAGTTAAGCCATCATCAGCGCCCTAAAATCGAAGATATTACTCTTCATTGTTCAATCTCACCAGTGAATAGATGTGTATAAAAAGACGCAACTTGACCCTGATGGTTGACCTTTGTTTTATAATACATAATGAGGCACAATCTGTTATTGAAAAGGTGTGTACGTAAAACGCTGTATACAAATTCATTCCATATAAGACCACCCTAAGCACACCCCTTATTTCTACAATGAAATAATCGATATGAATAATCAACCTAAGGTCAACCATCGCGGTCAAAGTTCGACAACTATATCTTTAACTTATTAAAGACGCTCGCTACAGTTTCGTATTTTTTCCCTAATAATAGATTTTGATGAAGTGTTCTGTATTACAAGATCATGTTATGATGTATTGAAAACTGAAATTAAATTACTAGGTCACCAGCAGTGTTTCAATTTTATTTGTCCCTGGATATAATGCTATTTTTAACATTTTTCAAAATCTCCATACTCCTAAAATGTATTTCAGTAAAGTACAATAACAAGCATAAATTTGATATCTCAGTATTTTTTTTATAACGGAAAACAATATAGCTAGTGGAAATATGTTCAGATAAATCAAAAGAAATTGATTTTGTAAAAACGAATACTTGTTTAGCAGACCTAAGGGGTATGTTTTCATATTTTGTTCGATTTTAAGTTGGTATTTTTGCTACTTTATCGAGTTTCACATGACAGAATTAAATCAAACTCTGCACATACATTTGGTTATATCAACCTAATCTAAGACAAAAAGAAAATTGGTAGGTCACCATATTAGATTTGGCTGAAATCAAATTACGAGGTTGTGTGTGGCGGGCATTTATACAACGCAGGTTGGTACGAAATACGTAATCAGTTTTTTTATTTCAAATAAGGGCATATATTCAGCCAAACTCTAGACAGTATTCTGTATTTGTCCACAGCTTAAGGATCAAATGGCCCTAGGTCGCTCACCTAAGGAACATCTGGAATAAACTCGCTGAAAGTGTGACTGAGGAAACTTTTTTCTGTATTTTTTATAGGAAGAAATCATTTCGGCTGCTGCATCCTTTACCTCTAACATATTGATCTTAAGAGCAATAGGGGTTATCTACTCCATTTATCAAATCATCCCACTAAATTTGAAGAGAGCAGGTTAAAGGCTTCTCGACAAATTCTACGAAACTCTTTCAGTGTTTGAGCAAGTGACCTAAAGATATATCAAATATCAAACTGCAGATTTCTTAATAAGTGGATTTTACGTGTTTCTGAAGTATTTTGATATCATAGAATGATATAGGTTTCCGCCATTCTCCGAACAAAACCTATTGCTACGGTATGGGTACGGTACGGGGATTAGAAACAATCAAACTGGCACGGTGTTGGGATAAATTTCGACCTGTCCGAAAAAACTACCGCGAGCGCCTTTAATATCAAATATCTGCAGAAATGAAAGGACAGGTTGGGTTAATTCTACTGTTGTTGCTGGATACAAAACATGTTACTGTTACCACCACTGAAGAATAGACCAGGAACTGCACATAGCGTATGTAATCTGTAAGTATTTCCACGGGTAGTCCCTGAATGCATAGGCTATTGGAGACATTAGGGCGCAGAATGAGGTCCAAGACAGTAGTCCTAAAACTGCACAGTAATGACGAATTTCAGTTGGCACTGATTCCAAACACAGAGTTGTGCCAGCCAACAGCCCCTGTAAAAAGAATAGCGATAAGTACTTACAAAATATTTGATAAGAATAAAAGGCGCTTTAAAGAACATGCAAAAGAACAAATAAAACAAGCACAAGTTTTGAATAAACGGAAAAATAGCATAAAATCTTATACAGTACTATGGAACAATAGCAGATTAAGTAATTAGATTAATGTCATTTCAGCCCAGTACCTGTTGAAAGAAGCCCGTCAAGAATTTCAACACCACAAATACAACGTAGCTCCCGCTAAAGGCCATTCCAAGCGATATTCCGAAGGAGATCACGTGACTTAAAACCATAACAGGCTTTCTGCCGTATCGGTCTGAAATATATTGTACAATATCATGGATCACATTACAAAATTTACCTGCTAAAGAATAGAAGTTGCATATCAATAGAAAGTGTAACTTACAGAGTTTGAACAATCAAACAAGAAAGAACTACTAGTAAGTTAGACACTGAATTAACAATTAGCTTACGTTCAAATCTAGGTTTTAACATTGATAAAACTGAAAAAAGAACAACTTGTTGAAGACGGGGACGAAGTGATATTTTGGCAGCAAAAAAATTAAGTATCACCATTTTCCGAGATGAATTATGAAAATCAATATATAGCAATTACAGGGTAATATTGTAGTTAAAATACAAAAGAACAGACGTAAGTCTACTTTGAACTTGTTATGTATTTTACCTACCAGAAAGAGTTGGAAAGACAAACGTTCCGAGCATCAGTCCAGCTGTGTAAAGAACTTGTGTTAGTTCTCCAAGCTCAGCATTCTGACACACAAAATCCCACTGAAATGTCGAAAGATGTGAGTATAAAGGTGCTCTGTAATCGACATTATTATATAAATAGGTATTTAATTTACATAATATGAAGATAATCTTGAAAATCTACATTATTTAAATAATAAATGATGTTTTCGCATGTGCATGAGTTCATCGGAATTCTGAGATAAATAAGTCAAAAGTAATTATTAAAATAACGGTATACTGTTAAAGAAGTTTTAATTTCTATTTTCACCTCCATTAAGTTGATTTTAGGGCTGTTATGAGGGTGACTGACTAGCCACAAACGTCATTTTATTGGAACGTGTTTCAATTGCCGCCCCCACCACCGGTGGAAAATTATCATTATTGTCGATATGGTTTTCAAGGTATATAACCCTTTCCATGCTAAATTTCTATGATGAACTTGTTTATCCTTCAGTTTGGACAGTACCATTCACTATTAAAAGTGGTGCTTACCAAAACGACACTGACTGAATGGTAAACACTGCTGATCAATTATCTGCACTGGTCACAAGGGAGAATCAATCGTGTCCATTATGATAAGGGATAAACTTGAGATTTTATAGTAAATGACTGAAAAAAATGTTGAAAAAGACACTTAACCAGAACGCTTGCACGCACGCACGCACACACGGCGGCTCTACATTTAAAATTTATATTTTGAAAATGGAGCAGTACTAGGGTAATGAATACGGCATTTACTGCTAAACATGGAAAACGCAGGTCCTAAAAGCGTTTATTTCTAATAACTACACTTTCCCAATTGTCATAGGTGGTGGGTAACCCTCTGTAGTGGTGGTTAACTCTCTGTAGGTGGTGGTTAACCCTCTGTAGGTGGTGGTTAACCCTCTGTAGTGGTGGTTAACTCTCTGTAGGTGGTGGTTAACCCTCTGTAGGTGGTGGTTAACCCTCTGTAGTGGTGATTAACCCTCTGTAGTGGTGGTTAACCCTCTGTAGTGGTGGTTAACCCTCTGTAGGTGGTGGTTAACCCTGTGTAGGTGGTGATTAACCCTCTGTAGTGGTGATTAACCCTCTGTAGGTGGTGGTTAACCCTCTTTAGTGGTGATTAACCCTCTGTAGTGGTGGTTAACCCTCTTGTAGTGGTGTTAACCCTCTTAGTGGTGATAACCTCTGTAGTGGTGGTTATCGTATGGTGTTAATTCTATGTGGTTAACTCTCTGTAGTGGATGAGTTAACCCTCTGTATGTGTGTTAACCTTGTAGGTGGTGATTAACCCTCTGTTTGCTATTAACCCTCTGTGTGGTTAACCTCTGTGGTGAATGATTAACCTCTTTGGTGGTACTAGTAACCCTCATGTTACCAGTGGTGGTTAACTCTGTATGTATTACCTCTGTAGTGTGATAACCCCTATGGTGTTCGGTAATGTTTGATTTAGTACTTAGTACATTAGTGAAAACTTGTAATCACGTATAGTTTTGCGTAGTTCCTGTTTTCTTAGTGGTGAAATTGTCTAACTCTGTAGGTGTTTTGGTTCCCATATCCAGCTAGTTCCGTGTAAGCTGATACATGAATGTAATACTACATCGCATTTAATGATGTCCTTACATTGCTTAGGGTCATTGCCTGCTTTGCACTGGAAATCTGGTCGGTGACCTGCAAGCAGACATAATTAAACACTTTTATGCATATTTGATTATAATATTATCTCCTTATTTAGGGATATTAAAGTACCTAAACTGTCACTATAAATACAATGTATGCCCTTTTTTTATGAATTTAGAATTTAAAGTTATAATATTCTTGTTTCAGTAAATTACGCTTACGCTAAAACGACGTCGTCGTTAACGTGCGAGGACGTCAATGTTGTTGTTTTTTTTGCGGCCATGAAAGAGCGCTTACTATATTTTATCAGCTGCTTTAGATTAAGGGCATATTAGAATCGAAATAATGTATACTACTAGTAGTAAAATCATGTTTATCTAAATTAATTCACTCAAAATCGGTTTATACGTTGCCGTAATAATTCACTCGTGAATTTTTTGAGCGGACGTATAACCTCTTCCCATGTTTTAATAACGTTAAAACACGGTTTTTCACGTTTCTGATGTTTTTTGTATTGTTTACAATCCGTTGCTTCTTTTCTCAACAATGTAAATTCTAATCAAACAATCTGTAAAGTATGGTGGCATATTTCTGCCAACCACATATCCACATCATGATTTATGTAGACAGTTTTCTCTAAAAATGACATATATCCAGTTATCATCTGGCAAGTGGCAAAATTGCGTGTTATCCTGATAAATATGTTAACAGGACAAAACTGCCTGTTAGTGCCTACTCCTGCCATCCACATAGTCACATAAATAAGTGGTTATTGTGAAAGGTTTCTTGATATCCAGTTAATATTCGTACCAAATTTGGAGATTAACAGTTAGACTTTTCGTCCCTTATACGGTATACGGAATGAATGCGTGTATGTCACTTTATGTAATTTCATTTATTCCGTAATTACGGGATATTGCCAAATTGAATCATAACTGACTAAGTGACAAAACATCGAGATACCTAGCTAACGGAAGTGAATATGTGGATGGCAGTAACGGGCACCAACAGGCAGTTTTGTCCTATTAAGATACTTAAGTGGATAACACGCAGTTTAGCAACTTGTCAGATAATAAGTGAATAAGTGACATATTTTACGAAAAATTCCGAGATAAATAAGTGGATATGTGGTTGGCAGAAATATGCAACCATAGTAAAGTTTTAAATCAATGGTAGCGGTCAAGTATTCAGTTGCTCAAACCAGTGCCTATGCTTCATTAACCAGAGTCTGGGGTTATAAAGTCGCATTTTAGGCTTCATCATATCAGCAATGAATGACTCCAGGTGCAATTTCAAAACTTCCCGTTGGCAAGCTTGCATTATTGTAAGACTGGTACCTTATCTCGGACCCAGCTCTTGTTCTTTCGAAGGACGTTTTATATAATAGAACACGAATCAAGTTAAACTCTAACCTCTATTCACAATCGAAGTTAAAAGCTATTTTCTAGCTTTTTACGTAATTGGCAAATGTATGTTACTTATTATATAAACCCTGCGTCATTCCGGACCGTGTAGACATATCGGTATTACGATAGGATGCTTGTTGAAAAAACAACGGAAAAGACCGAATCCATCGAATACCACGAACACTTTTACCCTGCTTTCCATGTGAGCACTGACAAATGCATTGACAAGCTTAGAACCAGTTATTGCAATATATAAACCCAAAGAGGCGCTTTCTAAATGAGATATGCTTCTACTGTGTGTAACTGTCTTTAGTTTCAGTTATGTTGAACATTTAATTTAGCATTGTAAACGTGCCTCTGATTAGCTATTACGAAAATTAACCTTGTTATAAGCTTCTCTCCCGCTTAAGCATTCTAATTGAAATATATGGTACTTACCGATAAAGACAATGTTAAGTCCCTGAAAAGCCCAGGCAATCAGCGAGAGAAGGTAGGACGCTATCTGTTTACATTGGTACTTTCCTAAAGGACCCAGTGTCCTCCAAATATGATCGACATTCACGTTCCTCATCCTTTTTCTCTGTTTAATGTTCCAAGTACATTGACGGTAATGAGAAAAAAAAATCTTTCTGATAAGCCGTCTTAGGTTATATCATTAATAGTAAAATTTATGCAAAAAATTGATATTTAGCTGTAAACCAAGGTTAATTTGCGAGTTCGTTTTCTTTGGATGATAAATACACTAGTACATTGTGTTGTGTGTTTTGGTATGTACAAAAAAGTTAATAAGGTTTAAATTTTATATTTGCATTTCCATAATATATGTCATTTAAATTAACGAAGATAAAGCCGAAGTTCGTAAATATCCCTTCAATATATCCCTGAAAACTCCGTGCGATTAACAGTATTAAAGGGTGTATTACAAAGATAAGGGGTGAGGTAAAGTGTCTTTATCTACATAGCAAGATGAAGCGTTATCCTTTTATATCAGTGTGACTTTTAAATTATGTAGGTGAATATTGTGTAATTATAAACACTCTTAATAACTGACTTGTCATACACTTTGTTACAACAGTTTTAGGTGAAATGGCGTCTTTCCAGCTTTTCGAGACGAAGGAAGACAACCACGTGCCCCTCCAAGTACTAACGCTGTCACGGACGAGCACCTCCGTAGAACCACATACTTACAAGCAAGCGAACTGGAAGATTTTTTCACTTAAAAAATTGCACTCCGAGCTCGGTTTCGAAAAGGCTAGTGAAACATATGCAGTAGAATAGGACCACGTGTTATTATAACAGAACAATTCGGTCCTCTACTCTACAGGAGAATCAATGGGCAAAATAGTAAAAATAGTAAAAAAAAACATGTAAATGAAGTCATTTTTTCACTTTGGTGACTTTTGTAAGGAATGATTGATGAAAGCAATTTCTAACACTCCAACAGTCTCAGGCTCACACACATCCTGCAAGGTACAATAAATTTTGTATTATCTAATCCAATCGCCCAAGAACTGTTTCTTTATGTGGCTGCTCTGTTCATCATCTAATGTCTAATCAATTCACGTAACCTTTAACTGGCCTGGTTCTAAATTAAATGATGGTTGTTGAAAACAATTTTATCAGGTTACCGGAACTGGTGTACTAGGAAAAGCTACGTGTAAAACTTGGTAAGGCATTTCAAATTATGATGTAACTGAATAAAAGAAATATGTGAAGATAAAAGGCATAAGTTGTTTTTATCGTATTGGTGTTGCTGCAAATAAATGATAATTGACAACAAGAATTGAAATGTTGTTACTATTGTAATACTTGGATTTGCTAGTTTGTGAATGTTTTTGGTATACAGACTATGTCTTCGTTTTTTTCTCGAACAAAAAAGAGACTTTATATGGCTATAAGTGGAATCTGTTTTCGTCAATACCTAAATGATCTTCTCAAAGTCTAGCAATTTTCATGATATCTGCATACACAGTGTATATATCCTGACAAACGCTGTATATAGGCGAAGTCGTTTTGTGTCGGTTTGTGTACAAAGTGTACATGGAAATCATGAGACGACGATGTGATAACGCATAAAATAAGCATGATTTTTTGCTACTTGGTAGATACCTTATGCAATAAGCTATCATGGCGATTGAGGAGCAGACAGCTTTTATCAAATTTTGCACAATACGTATTCCCCAACTGAAATCAAAGCTGACTTAGATGTGGTTTTAGTGCAAGTATCCTAATAAACAGACGCTATCAAACTGAATTTGACTGCATTCCATGCCTCCGAAGAACTTTTCGAAAGATTTTATTTAAACCCAACAGTATATTTGTAAGTATACCTGGTCTGGACGGTACAGTATGTGTGTGAGTGAAAAAGGCAATGCTGAACACGTGATTCCTTTTCTTTAAGTTTAGTAGTTTTACAAATTGCTGCTTTTGGTTAAGATAATAGAAACATGATATAAACAACTACATGTTAAGAATAACATTTGGAGCTGTTCATATCTTTAAAAGAAAAAAAAATAACGTCTAAAGCCCGCTGTCATAAGTCTAGATTACCTGTGGTCTTCTCCTAAAGAGGTCGAATCAATGGAGTCCGGATATAGCACACTCCAACCACAGCTGGCACTTTATAATTCTTCAATTGTCCACTTTGGTATTCTAGCAGAGAGAAATTACAACGAAAATTGAGCTTAAAATTATCAAGAGTTCAAAAAAACAACAACAAAACTTGATGCTTTAAAACTAAAATTAGACTAAATTCTCAACTGTTTTTGACTAGCTACGAAAATGAAACTTGGCACACTTGTATTCCTCTTCAAGGGAAGACTTATTGAAGCACTTTGGACTCCCGCTTCCCTTTTGACAGGTAAACTGCGGGCGAGGATGATATAAGATGTGCACTATAAACCGGTTTCAGCTTTACCGCTGGCCATTCCAAGGCTGTGCCAAACGGCGTTTCTTTTGTTCCTTTATGTGTTCGTTTAGCATAGCCCTATATATATTTTGCTTGCGTATGTATATCGGTGTGTGCTGATCTTGTGCGCCGTGGCTTTACCTGTTGGATATACATCTTTGGTATTGAGAGTGAGTTGGAGGAGAGGGACTCATTAAAGCACACAATGTTTTATATTCTATTTATTTAACATAACTAAAACAAAGCGTTTTGACTCGCCTCAATACGATATTATTGTTCATTATAGTATCATGAAAAGGTAAAAAAATACTTTTATAGTGTATTATTTTTGTTGAAATAACAAATTTTTAACATTAATTTTTTTCGTTGTAATGTTATAAATTTTAGATGGTAGCAACAGTGTACCTTTTATTTCAAAAATATCAGAGGGATATATTTAAAAGTTAGCTGCTGTATGTTGGGTAATTCTCAAAATGAAAAGCAAGCCTTGAAATTCTCCTCTCCGTCACGGTCATCATCTATCACACAAGTGCAAACTTCTGATAACAACATTATTTTCTTCTTCATTTTAAACATTTTATCACACTTTACGATTATTTAAAACAAAATGTAAACAGGTGAGAAACCAGCGTGCGTAAATGAAAATGACGTCATGACGAAAAAATTACCGACACGATGATTTTAGCGCAACAAAAGTAATAGTAGTTTAATCTTGTGGATTTTATCAGACCAGATCCATGAGATCACACTCGGCCTTTGCGCACCTAGGATGATATACACTCGGGTCAAACACAACACCCCATATAAAACTACTGTTCAAACAATCCAATTTTATTCACCTATATTATTTTAAATGTCAAACTGATATGGAATATTTAGGTTAAACGTAAGTATGCTACATCCTGTACATGGTAAGTGACCGAAACTGATATTGGATAAAGATGCAGTACTTCAACACGTATCTATGCATAAACTTTCTTAAATACTGTAAAGCGAAATCAATATGCTGGAGACAATTCAAGGTGAAATTGTATATTCTAAGCGGTATTTGTATATATAGTCATATATTATATACCTATATAAACACTGTTAAAAGTGGCTTATATTTCACAATTAAATATCAACAGGCAAAAAAATTATCCGTATTGCACCTTTTAAATTCCGTATTTTACATTTTGTATTCTATGCTGCCGGACTGCTTTCCAGTCTGACTAAAGTGCATCTCCAATTAACGCTACGCACATTGGATCTGAAGACGTGTTACTGATAGCCTCGTTCTGACGACCCTTCCAACAGCCAATCAAAGCCTTACATACAACATTTTGTATGTGAAAGAAGAAGTTTAAAAAATCTATATTTAGCTTGGGTTTTTCATTTTTATTATGGCGGCCACATCATGACTGCGCCGTCGTGTTTTAAGAGGTATCATATGTCACGGTACGGACTTGGTCACGTAAGGGAGGGGATATGTGTGAGGCATCCAGTTAGCTCAGTCAGTAAAGCACTCGCCCTATAAGCGATGAGCCCCGAGCCCCGGACTGACAACATGCACATTTTTCTTACCCTGTGACATTCGACGCTATTTTGATGGTTCAGCCAAAACGCTTGTTGAAACGAGTAGTTTGATTGATTCGCATAAAAATAGATATGCGAAAATAAAAAACACCAATATCAGAAATCCAAAATATACAGAAAACGAATGTGAATGGGTCATCCTCAGAACTTCGTTTAGAACATCAAGTAATTTAGTCAGATTGGACTACTTTCATTAATTTGGACTACTTTCATTAATATGCATGACCTTACACAGTTCTATAAATAGCGCACATAAAAACCTCAATTAGTTCCATTTTTATATTGATAAGCATTGAAAATTTTGTTCAATAACAAAACAACAAACAAAAAGGTAGAGGTACATAATAAAAGAATCATTATAACAGTAGTCAGATATGGGATCTTATATTCGGCTCTAGTGGATTTTGCAAGGTCGGATCACACTCGGCGCTTGCGCGCCTCGTAAGATCCGATCTGACAAAA
Organism: Mercenaria mercenaria; assembly: GCF_021730395.1. Taxonomy (NCBI): domain Eukaryota; kingdom Metazoa; phylum Mollusca; class Bivalvia; order Venerida; family Veneridae; genus Mercenaria; species Mercenaria mercenaria. The sequence continues at coordinate 71,358,898 of NC_069375.1, forward strand.
ATCCACTCTAACCGAATGCAGCATACCAGATCTAGCTTCTGTTATAATAACCCTATTATATTTCAATGGCACAGTTTATGAAAATGTAATGTATAAAGTTTAAAGATATGAGCTTTACCTGTAAATGGTAATATAAAAATAATGACAATCGTTGATAAACATTTACAGCGAACCCGGCTTGACCGAACTTAGTTTATTATCAAATGAGCCGTGCCATGGGAAAACCAACATAGTGACTTTGTGACCAGCATGGATCCAGGCCAGCCTGCGCATCCGCGCGGTCTGGTCAGGATCCATGCTGTTTACTTTTGTTGTCTATTGGAATTAGAGAAATCGTTAGCGAACAGCATGGATCCTGACCAGACTGCGCAGGCTGGTCTGGATCCATGCTGGTCGCAAAGCCACTTTGTTGGTTTTCCCATGGCACGGCTCAAATTGTTCTCACTTAAGTGGTCATTATTTAGATAAAATAAATTTAAATGACTTAGGCAGATTATCACTGACGATTTTCTAAAACTGAACTTACTATAGTAAAGAATGAGGAATGTTAACGTAGACCATATATGGAGGACACTGGGTCCGTTAGGAAAGTATCAGTTGAAACAACAAGCTATATATCTCTTGTCGCTGATATCCTGGGCTTTTCAAGGACTTAACATTGTCTTTATAGGTAAGTATTTCATTATTAAATTCAATCACCACGCGCTGGTGGTCTAGCGGTAACACGCTTGACAGTCAATTTAGAGAACCGGGGTTCGAATCCCAGTCCAGGCACTGGATATTTCTAAGATGCTTTTGAGTGTCTCCTACCTTACTAAGAGGCATGTACCGGTTCTACCTAGAAAAGACGACGCTTGTATCGGTGCTATAAACGGTTTTATCTTACTCTGTCCCTCTGGTCAGATCGCATTCAGTCTGTACTAGCAGAGGATGAATTTCGCGCCCCGTGTGGCTGCGTTTGCTATATGTAAAGCGCCTTTGAGCGTGTTAATCATGAAAAGAGCACTATATAAATCTGGTAATATAAATGAATAAATAAATAAATAAATAAATAAATAGATACTGTATGCGCATACATGAGGTTGGCATTTTTTTCTGATGTCCGTATTAAACAGATACAATTACAATATACTGAACATTACAGCTAACCCTGTTTTGACAATCTCTCAAAATTTACTGAAAATACCTTATTAGAATTAATAAACATTTAAATCAACATGCTATCATCGATATGTCAAAGTTTTTAAGAGTGTGGACTTACGCAAAGATACCCTACAAATATCGAATGATCTTCTGGATTGGGCATGTCAAATGTCAAATACCTTCTTTTGGTGTCGCCAATGCTGTCACTCCTCGTAGCTTTTTCACTAATGTTTAATTCTTTACATATGATTTTTTTTTCAAAAATGCGTTACATTCGTAAAGTGATGACAATTGTTTCTTTGTTGACCTTTCGAAAAGTTATTAGAATCAATTTGTTCTACAGGTAGGCCAAATTGCAAGAAATAACTTATAGTACATGTGAAGGTATTGTAATAAAAGTGAATGGCGGATAAGCCGTTTTTTTCAGTTTAGTTTTTTGTTGTGTATTTTTACTCACTTAAAAGTGTACAAAGTTCAATTTGCTGAATTTAAATTAGGTAAGGTTAAACGGTTCAATTTTAACTAAATATAAATCTTTTTGAAGGACACAGACCAGGTTTCCATTGCAAACCCACTCATAATGGCACTCTTATGAACAATACTTTGGGGATACAGAAAGACTACGAACAGTGTGAGATAGTGAGTTATGTCAACACATCTGATGGTGTTTTAGAGACATCAACACCGTGTGAAAACGGCTGGGAATATGATTCTCCAGCAGACCGATCATTTGTTACAGAGGTAGACTTTATTAATGCACATAGATGGTCAAAGAGCATATAAGGTAACATTTAAGCAATTTTAAGCTGTTTGTAAAACACATTGGACTCCATGTTAACCTGAAACATACAAGAGTTTATCTACACACTAATGGCAATCGCATATGAATATTAACAGCCAAAGCATTCTTTAATATTGAGAAGAGACAGTTTTCGGATGAGGGTTTATTGTGACCTTAAAAGTTTGTCCTACTGACCAATAACAATAGGGATTATATTCTTACCACAAGCAATTATTCTATGAAGATTAATACGCGTAGGGTAAAACTTTTTTTCCCTATCAATAAAGACCTCAAAACAATACACGCCATCTTTTGCAATGCTGTTTTGGTAGTGGTATTGACATAATCGACATAAATTATGTATATATATAAACGGTATCGGGATCGTTAGGTTTCTAATAAATCAGATCTCTAGATTTTAAAGAAAGCGCGACTTTATAAATTACCACTTCATCTAATTAATTTGGGTGCAATGAAGCACAAATGAATTGTTGATAAAATATGGCGTTTATGAATTATGAATAAACGGATCACGATGTGATTATCGTCAATCATTTTTGTTTGTCATGAAGGTGTTACTTGCAAAATTAACAAAGTTACAAATTTGTTCTATTGTCCAAAATACAGAAAGGTGGTTCATTTGGTACATTTTGCTAATCAGTCGTAGGTATGAATTAATTGTGATGAATATTTTGTGCCTATTGATTGACAAAGAACTTTTGTCTTATTCCAACATTAGAAATAGCCGGTTAACTCGTTTCAGAAGGTGATGAACCGAGAGCTTTTCGAGCATGTTCTACATTTGTATTAGTTTATAATGACCGACTCTATTGCACAAATGTAAGACTTCCATAGTGTAACTGTCAACCCATCCATGTTTCGTTTTGGAAAGGCTTTGTTCTTAGGACATATTCAATCTTTGTATTTTCTATTTTTTTTTCTTTCTTATGTTTAACTGGTTCAATTGATGTTTAATTGGTTCAACTTATGTTCAGTTTATTCTTAATTGGTTCAATTTATTTTTATTGGTTTGATTTATGTTTGATTGGTTCAATTTATGTTTTTAATGTTATTTAAGTCTAGAAATCAGGATAAATAAGGGAATAGAAAAACGTTATATTTTCATTAGTTGCTTTAATATAGACGGTACATTTTTCAAGAGTATCTTCTTAGAGAAATACGATGCCTGCTACATTATGACGCCTAGCCCAATGTTCACAAAGCATTTCTGATCTCTGACATCTGAGACAAGAGTTGAAATTTCTTATAGCAAATCTTAACAGAATCTCAAGATTAAATTCTAACGAGGTCGATATTGAATAATAAATTGATTGTAGTAATTATATTTAATTTAAATCACAAATAAAAATCACAAATAAAATTCCATAATCAACTAGGCTGAGACTGAAAATGTTTTGTGAACATTATTTCCACTTGGTCGTATATTTCAGTGGAATTTAGTTTGTCAGAATGCCGAACTCGGAGAACTGACTCAAGTTCTCTACCTGGCCGGCATGATGATCGGAACTTTCGTCTTTCCAACACTTTCAGGTACGTATAAATAATGGGAAACAAATTATCACTGATAGTAGGCTTCCTCGACATGTAGACATACACGCAACAATATCATAAAAAAAATTGCAAACAGAGAGTACAGTAAAAGACTTTGTCGAAATTTTTTCGAAATTGTAAGGACATAAATTCTGATGAACGAAAAAATTAAACAAACTGAAAAGTTTAACATTAAATGGCTGAAACATCACACTCGTTGGTAACTTGTACGATACATTTGAATAAAGATAAGAGAAACACTTCATCACTTTAAGAATGATAATAAAAATTGTATTCGTTAACATAATTCAGTCCACCTGCTACAATTAAGTTTTCGGCAACAGTTCGTTTAATTTAATTTTTACAAAGATTGTCATTCCAATTTGTATGTAATGTTATTATTGTAATATATGTGTTATTCATATCAATGTAATTCCAGTATAATTATTATTCTATGCTGATATCATTTCACTATATTTATACATTTATATGTAATTTGAAAGATACAGCCATGGTATTTATGCTTTGTAATTATATTAATATTTCACTATTTGTATGTATCTTAAGTAACATTTCTGTATGAAATAATAAAAAAAAATATACTTTCAGACCGATTTGGTAGAAAGCCTGTTATGATTTTGAGTCACGTGGTCTTCTTCGGAGTGTCGCTTGCAACGGCTTTTAGTGCGAACTACGTAGTTTTTGTGATTTTTAGATTTTTGACGGGCTTGTTTCAACAGGTAGCTGCTATTTACAATTGGTTTCATTTGTCACACAGTGGTAAAAGCAAGCCTTTCCTCGTTTGGCTCTTTTTTATTTTTATATTTTTTGAAGGGGTTTGCATTTGTTTGGGACCATACGCCGCTGTTCATGGAATTACACACTAGTGTAGCATTGAAGGTTCTATGTGCACCGCCGTATGAACACATCTGCGGATGTCTCTAAATTGTTTTTTGTACTTTTAGCATGTGTAAATGTTGAGTTCTGCTCAACCCGGGGCTAGAGGGCATGGACGGTAGCATGCATTTCCACTACCGTCCATGAACAGGCTCAATCAAACCGAGCCTGCAACATTTTCGTTTTTGTTGTGTTGAGCGACCTGTGGAGTTTCCACTTTTTCTATTTTATACTGTTAGTTTATTTCACATCAGCAATAATAAAATATTACCCGTAAAGATATTAAAAAATAATATAATAATATTCAGTAAATGTATATCATTTCATTTCAAATTAATAACAGCAAAAACAATATAGTAATACAAAGGTTACAATGAAATGTCTAACTACATGTATATAGTAAAATTAGCAGTGTGTATTTTTTAAGTTTTTTTTTTGAAAATTTGGTATCATTTAGTTCCTAACTTTAAGCAAGCCTTAATTCATTTAACTCCAAATTTTAAAGCAAGCCACTTCTCACTTAGATCCTGGTTTAAAGGTTTTCTCATCTAGCTCCTAACTGTAATTTAAAGCAAGCTTTATCTCATTTAACTCCTTACTTATAAAAGGCTTCTCTCATTTAGCTTGTTATTAAGAGCAAGTTCAATTGCATTAAGCTCCTAACTTAAAGCAAGCTATGTCTTAGTTAGATCCTAATTGAAAGGAAACCTTGTCCAATTTAGCCCCTTAATTAATAGAAGGTTTTTTTTAAACATTTAACTGCTCATTTAGGGCAAGACTTATCTTTAGCTCCTACTTTAAAGCAAGTCTTATCTTATTTAGTGCTTAATTTAAAAGAAATCCTCTTTAATCTAGCTCCTAATCTATATTTATATTTTAACTAGGTGATGTCACAGTTTCATTTCCCGAAACGTAAAGTAATACAACATAACATGCAAACAAAACGTGCTAATTCAATAAATGAATATCTTTTTCTTCAGGTATTTTGGATATTAACGAAAATCTGAATACATGTATATATTTAAACTTCAGTTCACCTACACACCGATAGGGAAACAAATATTTAATACATACTCGATTTTACTTTCCGTTTAGTTACAATGAAAACTGGTATATCAATATTTTCCATATCATTTCGGATGCGTGCCATCATTTTAAATTGTATCGTTAATTACGTCAGTATTGTCACTTTTTTCAGGCCAGCAAATTTATATTACACTGCTGCTAATTATTGATTTATTTTTGGCCGACTCACGGCCAGCGTAACCACATAAGGCTTTTTTACCAATATTGCAAATTTTGCACGTGCAGGGCATGCGCACCATTATGCACTTGTTAGTGAACATATTTGGCATTACTGACAAAAGTCCTACCAGAAAAACACATATCATTGTGAAATTGACACAAAAGCAACGCGCCCGGGCTGTCGGAATTTTACAACAAAACTTAAAATCGGTCACTTCAATGAATTGTCCTTGGGTTAAATTTTGCCAAAAGAGCGAGGATGGTAGATAACCAACGATTGAAGGTTCTTGTCAACGGAAATAAGGTTAGAAATGGAAATAACCATCAAAGTAACAACTACAAACAAATTATATCAAAATTCTTTTGAAATTGCAAAAATAATTACACACGTGTCGTAAATTTGTCCCGGCTAGAAACATTCCGGCAGCTGGATCGCGTTGCTTTTGTGTCGATTTCACCATTATATGTCCTTTTCTAGTAGGACCTTCATCAGTAATGCCTAAAGTGTAAACGAACATGTGCATGTTGGGGCACATGCCCTGCACGTGCAAAATATGTAATGTTAGCCAAAACGCCTAATGCGGTTACTTTGATTGTGAGTCGCCAAAAATAAATCTATAATTACCTCCAGTACTTATTCAAATGTCGGTATGTGAAATTTCGGGTGAATACATGCATTATTAACAAAATAGTAATACAATATAAACTGACCAATTAAGAATTTTGTTGAGTATATTTATACAACATTGATTTGTTTGGAAACGTTATAAAAGGATAAATTGCTTCGTTTCGAGAAATATTCACTCGTTCTGCATATTTCTTGAAGCTGCTAACCTATAAAAGTTGTTCTGTACGACTGTGCCCTGTTTTGATCTGTACAAGCTTTTCTGATTGTTTACAGGGACTGTTAGCGGGTACAACGCTGTCTTTGGAAACATTTCCAACTGAAATACGACATTACTGTGCAGTCTGGGCACTGCTGTTTTGGACGTCTGTCACTGCTTTGATGTCTCCTATAGCCTACGCACTGAGAGATTACCCGTGGAAATATATACAGATTACATACGCTATGTGCAGTGCATGGTCCATTCTTCAATGGTGGTATGTAAACATTGTACTCGTATTTCTCGGTTTTAGTTTGACTGTTGAAGAATTCATATTATGGCTGAAATGCATATTTATAACTAAACAACTAAACGTAACAGTACTGGTTTTTCCAGGGAGCGGTCTCGAGAGTAATTCAATTAAGCTTTAAGCTTCCATCACAATTGAACTAAAATAAATCACTATAAACTAAGATAGGCGTAAATATATTAATTACGAAGATAAAATCACATAATAGTTATTTCTGTCTGTGAATAAAAGAAATGGGCATGTTTAGGTCTTTGAAAGCTGTAGCAACACGTGTACAGACATTGATTTTCTATTCAAAAGGACTGTGTGTTGCTTTAGCAAACATCGGCATCCAAATAATTGAGATAAAATAAAAAAGAAATCCTTTTGTTTAGTATACAAATGTCAGGAAAATGTGAATTATGGCTTAACACCTTTTTCGGCTTCTCTATTACTCAAAAGCATCCTCATCGATTTTATTTGTTATCATGATAGGTATGAAGTTAGGATCTCTGAAGCAAAAAAAAAAACACTGCAACTCTTGAAATAGCAGTGTGTTTTGCGTCTGGTCAGAGTGCATGCTTTTCATGGAAAACATCCGATTAGATTGCACTCACTCGCATGTTTCCGAAATGAATTTCAATGTGAAAATATTTAAAGAAGAATCAAATCCTGCCAAACGTTCAGTGTAAAATATATATCTTTTAAAACAGTATGCCTAAAAATACGAATTGTATTTTTGTTTTGTCAGGACGATTGACGAGTCTTTATGCTGGGTGATAGCAAACAACCAGATTGACAGAGCAAAGGAAATAATCAAAAATGCCTGTAAATGGAATAAGAAGAACTATGGAGAAGTAATGGAGACAATTGGTTTGGGTGATCTGGTTGATACTGATAGTAAAGCGCTTCCAATGAATAATCAATCAAAATCCAAGAATGTAGAGTATTCGCAGATTAGTGAGGCGAACATGGATGCCTTCTTTCGACAGATTTCCGGCATTGACTACCCATCTCACGGCCAGAAGAATGGCAACATAGGAAATAACAGCGCAGATCTAGATCCATTGATTCTACCGATGCCGAAATTTAAAGATTCAAATGACAACCTGAAAAATGGAGAATTTGATGACGATAAAATAGAAGTACGGAAATACACAATGTTTGATATTTTCAAACATAAACGCATCTTGATAGTATCGATGATATTGTGGTACACTTGGTAAGGTATCTCTTTAATATGATAAAGTGTTAGTCAAAAATTTCACAATGGCTGCTATTCATTTCAAAAGGTATGACACCTAACAATCATCAAGAAAATTTAAATAAAGTAAAATTTTATTTAAAGACGCAAAGTGTATTTTTTTCTCATATTTTTAAATTTTCACTCCAATTGTCATATAAACTAGCAGACAATATTCAAAACTAGTAGGTCTGTTTAACTTATTTTCATCTGGAAGGTTTAGTACTGGTTTCTGAAACATCGTGTCCAACCTAAACTTTCATGTGCTGCCACTTTGCTCATCCCTATTTCCTTCGTTTTAAATTAGAATATTAAAATGGAATACTTTTTGTTTAGGATTTGTGACAGTTTTGTGTACTACGGCCTTTACCTGTCATCCTCAGCTCTCTACGGGGACAGATACATCAATTTCTTCTTGAGTGCATTGGTGGAGTATCCCTCTTGTTTTATGCAATATTTTATTTTACATAGGTTCGTTTTCGAAACTTTTTATTTATCTTCGCTTGCCCTTGTTTACTTATTTCGACTTTTGTTTGTTGAATTTTTCCATGGTAGAAACCTTTGATATTATTTTAAGACCATAAGAACTCCTGATGAATATATTAAAACTCCAGATCTCCTAAACGTTGATAATATTGAAAATCTATATTGTCATTATCAATACAATTTTGGTTTTGATCTGGCAAAATGAAATGAATCTCTCGGTAGGTTTTCAACACACTTTTAGAACTCCATATACGCTATTTTTGTTTATTTTGCCTTTATCGTGATTTGTAGGCAATGTTTCAGTTATCTAATGGTGAAATGCGTACCAAACCAATATTCTTTGATTCTGGACCAGTACTATCCTGCTCTCTACAACTAACAACTACCTCCTCTAAATACACCTGAGAAGGCATGCTAAAAGTTTTTAGCTGTTTGTCCATGTTCGTGTAAATGGCTTTACAATCTGTATATTTTCTTCAGAATCGGTAGAAAATGGACAGCGGTGATTGGTCACTGTATTGCTGCCATAGGTTTAGGCGTTGCCACTGCATTAACTTTCACTGCTGGTAAATTTCGGACATTAAACATTAAGTTCATGATATACAATTTTGATTGCCAGATAACATTCATTTTATTTTTAAAAAATAAATTCAAAGTAAAAATGTTTATTAGGCAGCTATCACAACATTTACTGTCATTTAAACAAATAATGTCATCATTTGTTACATATTGTAAGATATACTTTTATGTTGATTTCGAAAGTTATTACTATCTTTATTTTGAAATGAAAAGTTATCACAATTTGATTAATATTTTACGAGACAACACTACTATGTTAGGAGCTGCCACAGCTTTTACCTAGATATGAAAAGTTATATTCAGTGTGATTAACATTTTAGGAGAGAACACTACTATGTTAGGAGCTGCCACAGCTTTTATGCTAATCGGGAAGATGGGTATCACCACAGGATATAATACCGTATATCTAACAACCCCAGAACTTTATCCGACTAATATGAGGTATTGAAGCAATACATGTTTTGTATGCCGGACACGATTTTCTCGTGTTTTTTGCCGAAGCTGGAAAATCTATTTTGCATGCCAGACAGGATTTTCCAATGTTTTTGCGGATGCTGGAAAATCTATTTTTGCATGCCAGACAGGATTTTCCCATGTTTTTTGCCGATGCTGGAAAATCTATTTTTGGCATGCCAGACAGGATTTTCAAATGTTTCTGCCGATGCTGGAAAATCTATTTTTGCATGCCAGACATGATTTTCCCATGTTTTTGCCGATGCTGGATAATCTATTTTTACATGCCAGACAGGATTTTCCTGCCATTTTTTTTTTCCGGCGATGCTGGAAAATCTTTTTTCAGACCAGATTTTATGTTTCGATGCTGGAAAATCTATTTTTGCATGCCAGAAGGATTTCCATGTTTTGCCGATGCTGGAAAATCTATTTTTGCATGCCAGACAGGATTTTCCAATGTTTTTGCGATGCTGGAAAATCTATTTTTGCATGCCAGACAGGATTTTCCCATGTTTTTTGCCGATGCTGGAAAATCTATTTTTGCATGCCAGACAGGATTTTCACATGTTTCTGCCGATGCTGGAAAATCTATTTTTGCATGCCAGACAGGATTTTCCCATGTTTTTGCCGATGCTGGATAATCTATTTTTACATGCCAGACAGGATTTTCCCATGTTTTTTGCCGATGCTGGAAAATCTTTTTTTCCCATGTTTTTGTCGATGCTGGAAAATCTATTTTTGCATGCCAGACAGGATTTTCCAATGTTTTTGCCGATGCTGGAAAATCTATTTTTGCATGCCAGATAGGATTGTCCCATGTTTCTGCCGATGCTGGAAAATCTATTTTTGCATGCCAGACAGGATTTTCCCATGTTTTTGCCGATGCTGGAAAATCTATTTTTACATGCCAGACAGGATTGTCCCATGTTTCTGCCGATGCTGGAAAATCTATTTTTGCATGCCAGACAGGATTTTCCCATGTTTTTGCCGATGCTGGAAAATCTTTTCTTCCCATGATTTTGTCGACGCTGGAAAATCTATTTTTGCATACCAGACAGGATTTTCACATGTTTCGCCGATGCTGGAAAATCTATTTTTGCATGCCAGATAGATTTTCCATGTTTTATTGAAAATCTATTTTCTGCAGAATTTTCCAGTTTTGCGATGCTGGAAAATCTATTTTTGCATGCCAGACAGGATTGTCCCATGTTTCTGCCGATGCTGGAAAATCTATTTTTGCATGCCAGACAGGATTTTCCCATGTTTTTGCCGATGCTGGAAAATCTTTTCTTCCCATGATTTTGTCGACGCTGGAAAATCTATTTTTGCATACCAGACAGGATTTTAACATGTTTCCGCCGATACTGGAAAATCTTTTGCATGCCAGACTAGATTTTCCCATGTTTTTGCCGATGCTGGAAAACTATTATGCATGCAGAAGATTTCCCATGTTTAGTGTGCTGCAAAAGATCATTTTTATGCTGCATGACAGATTTGCCATGTTTCTGCGATGCTGGAAAATTTGTTTTGCATGCCAGACAAGAAATTCCATGTTTTTTGCCGATGCTGGAAAATCTATTTTTGCATGCCAGACAGGATTTTCCCATGTTTTTGCCGATGCTGTAAGATGACATACGTATGAGTGCGTTAAATCATACGCTACTATAATAAAGTATGCTCAAAGAATGCATTCGTTTACTGCTGTATACATTCTTTATTATCATAAAAATTACGTATGCAGAAAGATCTGTCACTAGGAAGGTGCGTGCGGTGGAATACTAGCTCAAGGTAAATGTTTTGCGGTATTCACCTACCAGTTGACTCGAGCCAGATAAATCATCCGCCATTCAAGTAATGATTCGTATAGTCATTTACCGTGTAAATAACCTTGCGTATTAGTCGAAAAATATGTACATTCGAACTCTACGAATAAACAGGCAGGGCTCAAAGAAAATATGTTTCACTTATTTCTTACCATAAATGTAGATGTTGAGTGTCGCTCTCTGTTATGTTTTCATAGTCGTATCGCTTCTTTACCTAACAGTACTGGCAGATAGGTCAATTCGCACTTCAAGTAGTGAAAGAGTTTTAAATTATATACCTTTACTAGTAATGGTAAATCAACATTCTTACGAGTTGAATTTAATATGGCATACATGTAAAAAGTACCTTTTTGTAGAAATCTAAGTAAATATCTCGTATTCAGCAAAAGAAAAAACAAACAAAAAGCAGAGTTTAAAATGTTTAAACACAATAGTTTAAATAGTATGGCAGCTATTGGTGTTTCGAGAGAAGAATCATTAATGTGAGAACTAAGTGAGAGATTGGTTAGCCAACACATACTCAGCGGTTACAAACACCTGTACATACTGAGTTCCTGTTACTTAGGTAACTGACTTTTCAAAAGATTTAACTTTAAAATGTGTAGCGACAATACCTTGAAGCCGCACATCAGTCCCTATTAAAAAAAAAATAAAAATATTAATATAATAGATTATCATAACCATAAAGCATAATTCTTTTATCTACAGAAATATTGGTCTTGGAGTGTGTTCTTTCATGGAAAAAGTTGGGTCTATGATAGCACCTTTTTCAAGAAATGTGGTAAGATTTATCGTATAAACTATATAGCTCATTTTCATCGAAAAATATATCTAGTATTTTATTTCAATGATTTAAGAATTCGCCATTTGTTCTTAATGTAACGTCTGTACAAAACAAATGTGTTAAAGGCATGTTAAAAGTAAATTAATACAATGTCATGGTCAATATGATAAGAATTCAAGTTATTTCACCATCAGAAATTAGTATTTCCTGTTTAACAGAAAAAGCTAGGCGGAATTCTTTTGATATCTACCTCAAATTTCATCAATGAGCATGTTAAATAAATGAATAACTGAAGAACAAAAATCATTTGTTAACGTAATTATTATGTAAATGGAAAGAGGCAAATTCTTTTCTTCTACCCTTGGTATCCCACGTACAACTTCTCATGAACAGTAAAATAATGAGTGATTAGTAGAAAACATGTGTTTCTGTTCTTAGACTAAATGTTTATGAACCGATTTCTATTCCTAATTTGACCTATTAAAATGCAGCAAGTCTGTTCATTGAACATATCATGCAATCGGTTTTGTCTTTTGATATATGATTTTAGTCTAAAACATTTGTTTTCAATAGAAGTAGAAAATATCAACTGTTTGATACATATAAATGCTGTTTTGCTGTCAGTTAGTCCTGTCATTTAAACCTATAGCGCTTTAAAAAAAGAGAACTTGAGGGTTTGTTCCGGAACACCCACTGAATGTCTCTTGTTGAATGAGATGATACATGGATTCTATTTGACAAAAGATATAATCTGTTTGTTTTCCTTTTTTATTTTCAGTCAAGTAAAATTGGATGGTTACCGCCCTGTGTATTTGCCGTCATGTGTCTTATAACAGTACTGCTGTTTGCATTTGTGCCGGAAACGAACGGCGTAGAGCTTCCACAGACAATAGAAGAACTTAGTGATTGGTACCGCGTGAACAAGTTTGAACTTAAAATTGGTAAAAACAAACGCGCCAGTAAGAAAACGGAGGACACAGATACAAAAAATGATCAAATATAGACATATTTAGTGTTTTACATCGTCAATAAAATTTGCCTTACAAAGCTTTGTATAAATATACGTCATGCATATTGTTATGTATTTATAAGAAGAAAAGCACACATGACAAGGTTATTATAGACCTGTCAGCCTTCTTTCAGTCACATAAAAGATCTTTGTGAAAGCCATCTGCACACAGTTTCTGGAGCATTTTGATTGTATTTTCAACCCTATTTTTTGGGCCTTCAGGCCAAAGTATGGCTGTAATACTACCCTGCTGAAAATCTCAGAAGACTGAAAAAGAGCACTTGACTCTAAGAAGTATCTAGCTGCGATACTGATTGATCTCTCAAAGGCCTTTGATTGTTTACTCCATAACCTCCTTCTGCTAAAGCTTCAACACTACAAACTGTCAGAACTCATTAAGAGTTACTTGTCCAACAGAAAACTTTGTGTTAAACTTGCTCTTGTAACAGCTCCTTCAGAGATGTGGTAAAGGGTGTTCCCCAGGGATCAATACTGGGTCCTATTTTGTTAAACATTTTCATGAACGACATTTTCAGTTTCATCACCCAGTCTGACTTGTATAACTATGCAGATACTATTTCATTTGCTAGTTCTTCTCAAGCAAACTTAGTAAGTGTTCTTAAATCAGAGAGTCTGAAAATTATCAAATGGTTTGCAGACAATTTTCTTGCAAGCCAACCCTGAGAAAGTCCAGGCTATATTCCTGGGGGCTAGGACACATGACCTTCATCTTACTTTTAATTTAAATGATACAAGCATCAAGTGTGAAGACGAAGTAGTCCTGCTCGGTGTTACGTTTGATTTTTTGTTGAACTTTAAGTCCCATGTTGACAAAATATATAAAAAAGCATCTAAGCAATTAAATATTATGAAGAGAATTGGTTGTTACTTGACGAAACGTGACAGGTTGTCTATGTATCACTCGTTTATATTGTTAAACTTTAATTATTCCCCTTTGATCTGGCATTTTAGTGGCAAAAAAATGCATCTAAAATAGCAAAAATACAGCATAGGGCTCTTAGATTTATATACAATGACTATGTTACTTCATATGAAACTCGGCTTGATAAATCTGGTCTTCCTATGCTTGGAACTAAGGAATGAGAGCAAAAGCTTTAGAGGTTTTCAAATTTGAAACAAGAATCCGAAGAATCTACATGATTTTATTAATATAAAAGACTCCCATTTCAATTTTAGGTATACAAATACAGTTTAACTGCCAAAGATTAGAACAACTAGGTATGGATTAAATTCATTCAGGTACTCTGCTGCTAAACTATGGAACTCACTCCCAAATCATTTTAGAGAAATAACTTCATTTTCTCAGTTTGAATCAATGATTGCTCAGTGGGATTGTTAGTCTTGCTCGTGACCTGCATGCCTTAGTAGTTTGGCTTACCATTTGTATTTCTTAACTCCTGTGATCTTGTGAATGAATTGTTTTGTGAATTTCCAATGTTTTGTCCAATTTGTATTTTTGTTTGCATATTAGACCTTTCTAACGTAAACGTAAATCGGAAAAGGATTACTGATTCCGTAAATGTTATTTGCAAATAATGGTCTAAGGGAGATACTATTGCATTAATGTTGGTTGAAATTGTCTCCCATAGACCACAAATTAGCCTAAAATTTTAAGGATTCAGTATTCCGTTTCGTAATTACGTTTACGTTAGAAAGGTCTAATATTAGCAGCATATATCATAATTATTTCGCATGTGTTTTTTGCCATTATGTACTGGTTAGGTACCGTGTCATTTTGGAATTGTGTTTACTGTTAAAGGCGATTAAGATATGTAATATGTTTCACTTGTGTCAAACTGTTTATCTTAGTAGTATGCTAGTCTGTTTTTAACTGTGAAGTCTTATTACTGCTAGTCTTTAATACTTATAATTACCATTTGCTATCTTATGCTCGTAGTCTTAACTTAGTTATCATCGTGATATTCAATATGTGTTTCATAGTTTTAAGATTCCTTATCTTGATATGCTTAATTTGCTTTGCTTTTGTTATCATGTCATGCATGTCATTTACTACTTGGTTTAAAAGCTCTGCAGAGCTTGTGTTATATTGTTATATTGTTGTGATATGCAACTTTGAATAAATTTTACTCTACTTCCCTTGACTTACTTGTATATCTTCTGTATGAATGCCACAAGATGTTTTGTCTATTCATTTTATTACAACAGTTTATAGTGCTTCTTTGTAATTGAAATTCTAAGTTATCTTTCCACTGCTATATTACTATTTTACATTCAGTGTCAATTAGTAGGTTCGTTGGTAGCAGCGGATGGATTTTTGCAATATTGCAATGGATTTCGTTTCGTACGTTTTATGTCTGACCTGTTAGCATTCTCATTTATAATTATGGACTGATGATCGATGTCATCTTGTCCATTAATGATTAAAGGTTCTGTTTCTCTAACTACCTGAAAACAGAGACGAAATTAGTAATGACCATGGCTTTTACGTTTTCAATTGATTATTGACAGTACCATATGTTTCCATTTCATTCCTGCTGGTACAAAGCATTTTGTCCGATGATAGGTAAATCCTCGGTACGCCCTGCTCCCGTGTGTACTTATCAGAAAAGATATATTTCGAAGTATCGCTGCAAATTACATTATAATCGGCTAGGATTTATCTTTGTTTCTTTGTACCGGTATATCTATTGATCAGATCTATATTAAGGGACCTCCGAGTCCGAGTGGTTAAGGTCGCTGACTTCAAATCACTTGCCTCTCGCCGATGTAGAGTAAAGTTTCGCTCGGGGCGTTGAAGCATTCATGTGAGGAAGTCATCTAGTTGGCTTATGGAAGGCTGGTAGTTCTGCCCGCTCATGATGAAATAATACACAGAGGGGAACCTGGGGTCTTCCTCCACGGTCTAAAAATAAAAAGTTGCCGACTTTATTACGTCAGTGTGACGTTAAACTCAACAAAATAGTTTTTATAGTAAACTGAAAGTCAATGAAAACATCCCTTCATCTGAGATTCAGAAATTATTTAAACGATATATCAATTGAACAACCTCAACAAACTGGAGAAATTCCAATCAAACCTGTTATTATGCCAACTTGTTTCGAAGTTCAAAAAGTGTTTTCTTTGAAATAAAAAAAAAAAACACACACACACACACAAACGGTTTAGTTCGAGACAGCATTTACTTATGGTTATAGAATGACATTAAGGTTTTGTGTCTCCCTTCATTGAAATGAATAGAGAAATATTGATTTTTGCTATTCGTCTGTCAGTCTGTCTGTTTGTCACGAAGTGAATCCGAGCAACTCTTTCTCAGCAACTCCACAAGTCGGACTTAAAACAAACTTCACAAAAAGAGCGTTACCAGGTCTGGTTGTGAATAAGGTCGGCCTGTTCTGGTTCATTGATTTTCTGTTGAGTCGAATTCAAGGATACGCTGGCTTCTTCTGTTATTTTTTTGGGCGGATTGCCACCAGACCTTACAGAACCTTATTAAAGAAACAACGTGTACAATGCTGGGCGCGATGTTAAATATTAACTTTTACCTCATTTGCCGCGTATTTTATTCACACCCTATAAACAACTGTACTACCCCTCTTCCTCTTGCGAGTGATCAAAACAATTAACTGACAGCTAAAAGTTGAAAAACAGCATTTTAAAGTGACTGATTTGCTTTGAAGGGAAGCTGAACATGATTTGTTTCTGTATATAATGTGTTAGTTTGATTACAGGTAGACATATAGCAAAAACTCGATTGATCTCTGATAATGTCTAAAATTGTACATTGTCGGCGTCAAAAGTACATATTTTCTTGCCTGAAGAATGACCTACATGTAAATTTCACTATTTTATGGATAAAGAAAAAATGCTTGTTTCGTAAAATAAAATAAAATCAGTGATAAATTCTCCAATTTGTTTATAACCGTCAATGAAAGAAGATTCGGTGTTATGTTTTGACTGTATGCATGCTTGCTCAAGAACTGTACAAGTGCCTGCGAGTTTCGTAAAAAGACTGTATGCCTGTTTGAGAGTGACTTATTTATAAAATATAGGTGTTTTTTCTTATGCTCCTATAGTATTTCTTCATAATTATAACCCGCAAACAGAGTTTGAAGGATGGTGGTATAAAGCAGTCAACATGCGGTCTGTCAGTTAGGTCTGTTTGTATATATGTCCTCATAAATTTGATCGTGCAATTACTTGAATACTATTACACCTACCTCTCTCAAAGTTTACACACAAACATCGGCAATATGTAGTTAATGTCTGTCTTATTCTTTTCATTTTCTTTTTAAAGTGATACTTAAAGGTGAAACAGGGTCTGTTTTTTGTGTCCTTGCCATATTTTCTTTATGCATTAAGGGATTCTGAAATAACTTGGCACAAATGTTCACAATCATGAGACCACAATGAGATATATATATATTTTCATGAATTTCAACCAATTGATATCGATATATCATCGCAACTACAATTAAAGACGTTCGCTACAGTTTCAATTTTTTTTCCAAATGATAGATTTTGATGAAATGTTCTGTGTTAAAAGATCATGTTATGATGTATTGAAAAATGGAATAAAAAAACTAGGTCACCAGCTTTGTTTCAATTTTATTTGCCCCTAGATATGACGCTATTTTGAACATTTTTCAAAATTTATATACTCCTAAAATATATTTCAATAAAGTACAAAAAACCAGCATAATTTGATATCTAAGCATTTTTATAACGGAAAACAAAATATCTATTTGAAGCATGCTCAGAAAAAACAAATGAAAATGATTTTGTAAAGAAAGGAATACCTGTTCAGCAGACCCAAGGGCTATTTTTGCATATGTTTGTAAATTTTAAGTTGGTAATTCTGCTATTTTATCGAGTTTCACATAAAAGAATTAAATCAATCACTGCACATACCTTTGGTTATGTCTACCTAATCTAAAACAAAAAGAAAATTGATAGGTCACCATATTAGATTTCGCATTATAAATCAAATTACACGAGGTGGGGTGTGCCGGGCATTTATACAACGCAGGTTTGTACGAAATACGTAATCAATTTTTATTTCAAACAAGGGCATATATTCAGCCAAACTCTTGACAGTATTCTGTATTTGTCCACAGCTTAAGACAGAGAAATTTAAAAAGAGGATCAAATGGCCTAGGGTCGCTCATCTTAGGAACATTTGGAATAAACTCGCTGAAAGTGTGATTGTAGAAACTTTTTTTCTGGATTTCTATAGAAAGAAATCATTTTATCATTTCGGCTGCCGCATCCTTGACCTTTAACATATTGATCTTAAAACAATAGGTGTTATCCACTCCATTTAGCCAATCATCCAACTAAGTTTGAAGAGTACAGGTTAAAGGCTTCTCGACAAATGCCACGGGAAACTCTTTCAGTGATTGAGCAGATGACACAGAGATAAATCAAATTATCAAACGGCAGATTTCTTTATAAGCGGATTTTAACGTGTTTCTGAAGTATTTTGATGTCATAGAACGATGTAAGTTTCCGCCTTTCTGCGAACAAAACCTATAGCTTACAAATACGGATGCACGGTATGGGTACGGTACGGGATTAGAAACGGCTGTGACTCAATGCAGAGCTGGAGGGCCGGTATCAATTACAGACTCGGGTATTTGCCGGATTGAAGCAATTTGAACTAAAAGTACTTAAAATGTATAAATTTTGTATCCATGGTGATACTAACCCTAACCTCTAGTCAGTATATCATACATAATATACACTAAATACATGCGAACATGCAATAATTTGCGCATTTTTTGCCGTACGCGACATTAGATATTCACTTTCGGGCATGCGCAGAAGACCGCCCCAACTCTGCAATGAGCTTCGATTATGGTTATAACACGCTAAATAGTTGTTGTTATTTGTTCTATATAAAAGCGACCTATTTCCAATGGCCGCAGCACACATCACGACCCATTATAAATGTCTGTAACCTACATTTTCTCGAAGAATAATGTCAGTGCTAAATAAAAATCAAAAGAAAAGTGGGGGTCATGTTTGATGCAAGAAAAATAATTTCAGTCAAACACACAAACTGCAAAATCAGCTAAAAATGAAACCCCAAATTACACTGGTGGTGTATGATCTAAGTTTCCATGAAAAGATTTATCATGTTGTTATTTCATTATGAAAATGTTACCTACATGTCAAGCATAGATCTGTCATGTGATTTTAGCAAAAACAATTGCAAAGAAAATAAGCAAAATAGCTCTACAGAGCAAAAAATCTGAGAACTATTTGTATCCGCCATTATGCGACTACCATTTTTTTTCGCGCCATTTTTCTATTTAGTGTCTATATGCCTAAACAAACTGGCACGATGTTGGGGTAAATATCGACCCGTCCGGGAAAAAACTATCGCGGGCGCCTTTAATAAGATTTTAAAATATGAACAGTAAATGGGGTGATTTTTAGTGAAAAGGCTCCTGTCTGGCGTCAACAATTTGACTGTTAACACTGTAAAGGTCACATTTTTGGTCCAATCTTAATGAAACTTGGTCAGAATGTTACCCTCAATAGAATCTTGAACGAGTTTGATATTGGGTCATCTGGGCTCAAAAACTAGGTCACTAGGTCAAATCAAAGAAAAAGGTTGTTAGCAGTCTAGAGATCACAATTTGACCCATTCTTAATGAAACTTGGTCAAAATGTTACCCTCAATAGAATCTTCGACGAGTTCATCTAGGTTTAAAAACTATATCACCAGGTCATATCAAAGAAAAAGCTATTTAACAGTCTAGAGGCCACATTTGTGACCATTTAGTAATGAAACTTTTTTCAGAATGTTACTTTTAATGATATTTAGGTCGAGTTCAAATATGGTTCAGATGAGTCAAAAACTTGGTCACCAGGTCAAATCAAAGGAAAAGCTAGTTAACAATGTAGAGGCCACATATATGACCATATCGTAACGAAACTTTGTCAGAATATTAATCTTGGCAATCTATAGGTGACTTTAAAATCTTGGTCAACTGGGATCAAAACTTAGGTCAACAAAATCAAAAGAAGAGACTGTTAACTCTCTAGAGGCCATAATTATGGCAATATCTCTATGGAACTTGGTCAGAATATTAATCTTGATGATCGTTAGGCAAAGATCAAATCTTGGTCAAGTGGGGTCAAAAACTAGGTCACCTGTTTTGATATCAATGGAAAATCTTATTAACACTCTAGAGGCCACATTTATGATTGTATGTCCATGAATCTTGGTCAGAAAGTTTACCTCGATGACCTTGATGAAATTGAAACAAAGACGAGATACAACGCAATTTTTTAAACAACGGAAGTGAATTGAGCCAGGCTTAGCAATGAAAACGACTAAATCCACAAAGACAGATTTGTGCAAGCGTTATCACTATCAAAGGTAAGTTATTTCAAATATCGGGTTATTGAAACCATTAGGCTATTTGTGAAAATATAGTTGTACTACTTTTGATTCTTGTTGACTGATTTTCCATAAAGTTAACCCTGAATTACTAATAAGGACTGAATTGACCTTTTCGATAATGTTTTTGTTATCGTTTTCTATTTATACGTCCATTCGCAGGATACTTGCGGATGCAATAATTTAAAAAATTCAGAGGATCATTTTGTTGGAAGACGGACAAGACAGACGGAGGTCAGCTTATAGTCCCCTCTTGTCTCATCTCATCGATATTTTGAAATCGTCAGGTAACATTTCTTCGCGTGACTTCCATAGGGAATCGACGGTTAATTTCTTGCATGACATAGTAGGGACCCTGTGTAAACTTTCAGTTTCTAATTCTGTATTTTATGATAGTATATGTGTGTAAAACAAACACTGAATACTTGCATGTAAAAGATGCTAAAGCACTCAATTCATTATGTAATTAAGTAGGATAGTAAGTCACAGACTCTCTATCCCCACCCAATGGATTAGTACAAGCATAGCACGAGGAGTCCGACATTAAATAACATTATTCATATAATGACTGATAAATAGAGACAATTTTGTATGCATTTTTTATTTCATTTACGACTTTAAAGGACATAAATCGCCTACTTAACTCGCAAGATGGAATGCAGTTTCACTCGCAAATACGCGGTCAGATCAAATATCAAAATTGGCAAGTCGGCATACAGTGAATGTTTTTTCAGCGACTAGATAAAAATATATTTCATTCAAAAACGCAATAGATATGAAACATATTATTTACATATATTTACGGAGTATGCATACTTATTTCATGAAACATCATGGATTATTGGATTACAAATCAATTTGACGTGCTATTCATCTGTTTCGTGACTTGGCCGAGTGAATTTTCATGCAATGAGTGTGATCAGTCAACATTTTGGCAGCATTTTGTAAACATTACCTGTCAATGTCATCTATCATATCACCATGTACACATATTTATGTTAGACTTATCGTTAAACTTAAATACACATACAGTGTAAAGCAAAATAATTAATTTCAAGAAGAATTTTTACCTTCCGGGTGTCTGTTTATTGTTTTGATCACTCGCAAGAGGAAGAGGGGTAGTACAGTCTTTTATAGGGTGTGTTATTCATACAGGTAAGTAATCAAGTCATATGTGAAGCAGACGCTCTACCACTAGGCTATCGAGGCGGTAAAGAAAGAGCAAATGCTATGACCTGTCACAACATCAAAACATTAATATTTCAAATCATAGAAATATGTTTAGGACTGAATGTTCATTGGTACTAACTGGAAAACCAATGTATGACTTCAAATTCAAATTCATATCTCATTTCATTCATCATGTATAGTTCTTCTTTTTTTTTTTTTTTTGTTTTTTGATTTGTAAAACTGTGATATTTTGTGTGTTTACATTTCGTCTAACATGTGCACACTGCTGTGACCTCTAGACCGGAATCTTTACAGAAGTTCACGTAAGTTTTTATGTAACGTTGACGAAAGCATAAAATATGTGGAGCATCTTTGCAATTTGAAATATTGAGACAATGTGACTGGTACACGATGGAAGATAAATTACCCCTTGTTCAATATGCTTGGCATTCAATTCCTGGACTGCACGTTTTAGGTGAGAAAAAAATCATGGTTCTTATATAATACCTAGGGGTAGGATATAACATGTACAGAGACATTTTCTCTGGTCTGGTGCCAGTGGCTTCCACATTCTATGTCTTCGAAGAATCTTCTGAACGATTTTATTTAAACCAAACAGTATATTTTTTCGGGCTCCCACTTGGGATAACCCCATTTATTTTTGTAAGGTATGAACATTTACAAAACAATAACCATAAAAGAAGTCATTAAACAACCAATTCATACAAACATATGGATAAAAAAAATTAGTGATAATATTATATTGAACACAATAGTTCCTTCGTCAGTGAAATAGAACTTGTTCGAAAACGAAAAGACAAGTAAACTTTGACGAAGTTACTTTTGTCAAGCTTACAAATATTTTTTTCATACACAACATTGTGAAAATTTATACGTCTATATATGTATCTGACATGGACTCAATAGATTTCAATAAATGTAGTTTTTCATTATCAGTATTGTGCCATTTTATTTGTTCTTTAACTTTTCTAACTAGGTGTTTATAAAAGCTTCTTATTGACTGATAGTTGTTATTGAATTTACAATTATTTCTATATTTCCAAATTTCCCATTTTGTTTCATATATAATCGTATTAATCAATTTGTTCACTTGCCTGTCATCACAATATCCGAAACAAACAGCAAATTTAAAAGCAGAATCACAGATGTTGACATATCTAAACAGGTCGTTCAAGTTCTTATTTAAATATGTCCAAATATTTTTAGCAAAATGACATTCCCACACCAGGTGCACTAAAGTTTCTCTGTGTTCTTTGCATATATTACGAATTCCGTTTGATAATTTCATAAGACTGAGTTTATGCTCTGTAAATATAACGTTGTGTAAAAATTTCCATTGAAACTGTTTAACTACTTTTGAAGAAAAAGAACCTGAAATTTGACCCCATACCATTTTCCATGGTATATCGCGCGCAAACAAGCTCTCCCATTTGTTTTCTACCTGTAATAGATTTCTTTTTCTTTTCCAAACAGATGATATTTGTTTCAGTTTTAAATTGGTTTGATCTAATATTTTACTATTACTATTCACTAAACATAAACCAGACAAAAAAGTCGTATATTTTTCACCGCTATAGAAGTTTTCTTTAAGAGCTTTAATGTACTTTAAAGGAATACTAGCTTTGATAATATGCCATTCTGATATCCAGTTTTGCTTGTATTTCAGTTTTGTAAGTAGATGTTCTGCAGTAATAAAATCATTCAGAATCGGAT
This sequence comes from Mercenaria mercenaria, assembly GCF_021730395.1. NCBI lineage: Eukaryota > Metazoa > Mollusca > Bivalvia > Venerida > Veneridae > Mercenaria > Mercenaria mercenaria. Next base: position 71,382,299 of record NC_069375.1, read on the forward strand.
CCCAGATATCTTTCATTGAAACAATGTCACTTTTTAAGAAAGATTTAAAAAATATAGGTTTCCCTCGACATATTATCTCGTTGTTTCCAAATAAGAACATATCTTTTATATCAGAAATAGTTGTGGAGCGAAAGTTTTGTCTGAATTTCACCCATTCACTGAGCGCTTGTTTATAGAAATCGCTCATGTTACATACTATTTTAACATTTTCTAAGGATGAACATTTACAAAGCATAAAAGTTTGTAAAAACAATGGATCCAGAGATTGCAAGTAGTAATTTCCAACTGAATTCCAGTTTTGTAATTCAGAGTGAATTATTCTAAATATTGTTTTTATTTGTAAACCTGCTAAAACGTTTTTAATTCTACACATATTCAAACCCCCGTTTTCACGATCGAAAAGTAATGTGTTACTTTCTACCAATGGTTTTTTGCCGTCCCAAAGAAAATCTCGCATAATTAGTTCAATTTCTTTGTTGTAATTATCCTGAATTCCTCTGACCTCTATTTCAAAAATTATCTTTGATATTACATATGCTTTTAAAATGAGGATTTTCCATTCTAAGTGTGAGACCTTTCGATTTCCATATTTCTAGGCAACTCTTGATTTTATTTATTTGGACATCCAAAGTTCATTTAAATCTATATTGTACCCATGACAAATGCCTCATGTTTGGGGTCTTGTTTTTCAATTTTCCAATAAAAAGCCCAGTTGTTTTTTCTTTATTTTTTTATTTTTGCCCCATATGCTTTTTCATAAATAGAAAGATTTTGAAAAATCTCAGGGACTGAAGATTCATCTTCACAAAAAAATTGTGTGTTATCAACATATTGGTTTAACCTAGCTTCAAGTGCAATTCCATTTTGCGAAGGAATTTTGATACCACATATATTTTCAATTTGTCTTATGATACAAGCCATAGGCTCTGCTTGTAAAATGTAGAGCAGAGGTGCAATCGGGCAACCTTGTTTTATAGAACGGGATATACTGAAAAGAAATCAGATACAAAGCCATTAGTCTGTTTAGCAGTTCTTGAACCAACCAAAAGCATTTGAACCCATTTCCTAAATTTGATGTTAAAGCCGAACTTTTCAAGACATATATTGACCCATTCCCACTATACTCTGTCAAATGCTTTTGTTTGATCTAAAAAAATCGTTACTCCGTTTTTGTTGTTACCATCTGCAAAATCTATTATATCTTGTAAAAAACGATTTGCGTCTGCTATAAATCGACCTTTTATAAATCCCTTCTGATCAGTAAATGGTCGATTTATGGCAGACCCAAACAGTATATTTAAGAAATAAGTTTCCAAGCGTGATTTATCGTAGAGTAACCCATGTTTTGAGTTCTTGTGCGTAAGAATATATCACGAAGGCCGTAGGCCTGAGTGATATGAAAGTAAAGCAAGTGTTTTAATGTCATGGGAAATAATTATGTAGGTAAACCCTAAAAAGTTTCAGAAGTTTAGTATGAAATCATCAATTGTATTTTTTTACAAGTACGTGTTTATGTCTCAAAAGAACTGTCCAGCTTATAACAGGAAGAATATTAATATTGGGAGGAAGACCCCGGATGTCTCCTTCGGACATAACTTTAGGCGTGAACTGATACCTGGATAAAGCCATAAATTTTTCAAAAAGCCAACCTGATGGTTTCTTCACAATGAAAAATGAAAAAATAGACATCTCGTGCGGAGTTTCGAACATACAAAGATACAAGCGGATACAAGCTACAGACTATGTCTGAAAGGTATACTAAATCTGAGTTTAATATTTGAAAGTATGAATAGTTACTACATATAGTTTATGTAAACAGAAATTAACATGTTTATCTGTATTAACAGTACTATATGCCCTAGGTTTGAAATAAGACGTAATAGCTAAACACAGTATAAATATTTGCTGCTATTACAAAAAGTTTAGCCACTGATTTACAATGTATATTTAATTGGCACCAAATCTCAGAATACTGATACATGTGTACAAACTAGTTGTTTGGATATTTTAGATTTAGAACACCACTTAAGGCGAAAACATTTTGCCACAAACCCCTAGTTGCGATACGCAGTCAAAAATGAGATTCTGTTGTGCATGCACCATTCTACGGTAGCAACCGAGCGCTCGTTTTCTACAAACGTACCTATATATCACTTTGCCCATTGAACCTCGGTATACTCAATTGGGCATGTCGGAATCTGTTTGCACGAAATATTACTTCAAATATTAATGACATGCAATAAAACAGAGCAGTGGGAGAATAAAAATGATAGCCATCCGTTAGGCCTAAAAATATTCTTTGTTTCCGGTAACATGCTCAAAAACTTAGGGTATGTAGGTCGGATTTTTTTTTTTTTTTTTTTTTTTTGATTAAGGGAGACTTTTCGGAAACTATTTTTGTGTCAAAAATGATCCCAAATAAAGGGGGTTATGCCTTTAGAGCATCAGTAAGTTGTTTTCTAACATCACTAAAGCATAAAAAGTGCAGGTTTGCAATTTTTTGTTAAAAAGTTGAAAAACATATTCTCCAAAGCCATAAAAACATTTATCGGGCCTAGGGTAGGTCAGGATACCGGAATCATTTTTACGCCTTATCTCGAGTAAGAAAAACGTGACACTAAATATAACCTTGCTTATGTGATACCGAAGACTTTATAATTTAATGGTTGCAATAAAATCCATCAATCTATATCCAGATCTGAATACAGAATTAAGCAATATACGCATTTTGAATTTGCTTTTCCAAAAAAATAGATGTTTAATTTGACTAAATAAATATTAAGTTTCCCGTGAGAAAACTTGAAACATTTGCAATGCATGGGTAGATACATGTACCAAAAACCTGCCAATATACTGATGCAGACGCAATGCATTAAATTAAACTGACAAAGATTTCAAATACGATTACTGATGCAGACGTAATGCATTAAATTAAACTGACAAAGATTTCAAATACGATTACTGATGCAGACGCAATGCATTAAATTGAACACTGACGAAGAATTCAAATACGATAACAACAAAAAACCTAGTATACCTTTAATGCACTGACGTTGTTGGGGATATTAAATGAATAATAAAAAAGTAAATAATGATAATGACAGCTTTGCACACGGTTCGATTATGCGATTTTGCACACGTGTAGCAGTTAGATGCAGTTACTCAAACTGCCGTAGTGTTAGATCCCTTTGACGTGCGCGGGTCTTGGCAGTTGTACAATAAACTATATCATAGAATGACACAGTGTACCTTATATCTACTGTTACTATTGATATCTAGTGCACGAACACAAGGGATATATTGTGTAGAGCAATTCACAGAACTCTGATTATTCAACGTTCTATGTCTCAGCCGTGCTAGAGCGATACACAATTTCATGGTCAAGTTAATTAGGACTCTTAATTGTACATGTAAATAAAGTATACGAAAAATGGTTGTGTTCCTCAAAATATGTTGCAGTTTTTGCTTTTTAAAATACTATAAAGCGAAAATAATACGCTGGAAACAATTCACGGTTAATTATGTATATGCTAATGATATTTGTATATATAGTCATATATTATATACCTATATAAATTCTGTCAAAACAATCGGCTTGTATTTAACAATTAGATATGAAAACAGGCAGAAAAATATCAGTATTGTACATTTTAAATTCCGTATTTTACTTTTTGTATTGTATGGTGCCGGACTACTTTCATTAATATGCATGACCTGACACAGTTCTATAAATAGTGCACATAAGAACTTCACTGAGTTCCATTTTAATATCGATAAACATTGAAAATTTCGTTCAATAACAAAACAACAAACAAAAAGGTAGAGGTATATAATAAAAGGGTCATTATAACAGTAGCTAGATCTGGGACTTTGTATTCGGCTCTCGTGGATTTTGCAAGGTCGGATCACACTCGGCGTTTGCGCGCCTCGTGAGATTCGATCTGACAAAAATCCACTCGAGCCGAATACAGCATACCAGATCGAGCTACTGATATATTAACCCTGTAATATTTTAGTGGCAAAGTTTATGAAAATGCAGTGTATAAAGTTTAAGGATGTTAGCTTTACCTGTAAATGGTAATATAAATATAATGCATCGCTTGATAAACATTTACAACATTTACGAATTGATCGCATTTAGTTTATCATTATTTAGATAAAATACATTTAAATGACTTAGCATTATCACTGAAGACTTTTCAAAACTGAACCTTACAGTAGTAAAGAATGAAGAATGTTAACGTAGACCATATATGGAGGACACTGGGTCCTTTAGGAAGGTATCAGTTGAAACAGCAGGCTATATATTTTCTGTCGCTGATACCCTGGGCTTTTCAAGGACTTAACATTGTCTTTATAGGTAAGTGTATCGTTTATAAAAGTTCAATTATCATGCGCTTACGTAAGACTGACACTTTGCTCCTGATGTCTGTATGTGTATGGAACTGATACAATATACTGAACAAAACAGCTAACCCACCACTTGCTGGTGTTGCCAATCTCTTAAATATTACTGAAAGTACATTTTTGAAACTAATCAACATTTAAATCAACATGCTATTAACGATATGTCAACGTTTGAAAAGTATGGACTTCTGGATTGGACGTCAAAATACCTTATTTTGATGTGCTGTCATTCCTCGTAGCCTTTTTTCACTAATGTATAAATTCTTTACAATATGACTTTTCAAAAATAGTAAAAGTCGTAAAGTAGTTTGTTTCTTTGTTGACCTTTAGAAGGGTAGGCCGAATTTCAAGAAATTACTTATGGTAAATGTGAAGGTATTGTCTTAAAAGTGAATAGCGGGTAAGCTGTTTTCTTCAGTATAGTTCTTGTTATTTATTTTCACTCACTTATGTGGAGTTCGGAGCCAAGCTGAATCGCTCTCTGGTCAACCATTTAGTATGTCTAAGAGATAATGAGCACGACCATAGTGAGAAACGTCCTCTGCTTTTCAGCGGGACAACGCCGTAACCGCCATGCCAATGCTTTTCTGCTGTCTGTAGCGTCATCCTTCCTCCTTGTTCCAAACTCGTGTTCTAACATACATTCGGATAAAGTGCACAAAGATCATTTTGTTGAATATAAATTAGGTAAGGTTAAAACTGTTTAATCAATTTAAAAATACACTCAAACCTGTGTTAAAGACCACCTCTGAACAGAGACCACCTGCCTCTAAAGATCACTTGTTTTGTTTCCCATATTTACATTTACAGTGTATTTTAACCTGTGAATAAAGACCACCTCCCAATAAAGACCATATTTTGGCACTCCAAAGGGTGGTCTTTATAGACAGGTTTGACTGTATAATTCTTTTTGAAGGACACAGACCAGGTTTCCATTGCAAACCTTCTCATAATGACACGCTTATGAATAATACTACTGGGATACAGAAAGACTACGAACAATGTGAGATAGTGAGTTATGTCAACACATCTGATGGTGTTTTGGAGACATCAACACCATGTGAAAACGGCTGGGAATATGATTCTCCAGCAGACCGATCATTTGTTACAGAGGTAGACTTTATTTATGCACATATAGGGTCAAAGAGCATATAAGGTAAAATTTAAGCAAAAGCTGTTTGTAAAACACATTGGACCCCATAATAACCTCGAACACAACAGGGATCATCTACACACTAATGGTAATTGCATATGAATATTAACAGCCAAAGCATTCTTTAATATTGAGCGGAGGCAGTTTTCAGTCGAGGGTTCATTGTGACCTTAAAGTTTGGCGTACCGAGCCTAAAAACAACAGGAGTCATATACTAACCACAAGCAATGATTCTATGAAGATTAATGAGTGTAGGGTAAATCTTTTTTCCAACCAGTAAAAAAACCTCAAAACAATGCACGCCATCTTTTTCAATGCTGGGTTTTGGTAAGGGTATAATATAATCGACATATGCAATCTGTGTCGGGATCGTTAGGTTTCTAATAAATCAGGTTTGCTAGATTTTAAAGAATGTGCGACTTTATAAATTACCACCTTATGAAATTAATGAGGAATACAAAGAAACCACAAAGGAATTGCTGATAAAATACGGAATTCTTGACTCATGAATGAAATGTGATCATCGTCAATCATTTCTGTTTGTTGTGAAGGTGTTACTTTCGACATTGATAAAGTTACAAATTTGTTCTATTGTCCAAAATACAGAAAACTGGTTCATTTGGTACATTTTGGTAATTAGTGATTGGTCTGAATTTAATGGAAGTTTATGTAATAAACGTGGTTTATAAGAAATGTATGTATAGACGTGACAAATCTACTTTCGTTTCATAATCTCATTTTAAAGCTAGCGCGTAACGAATACATACATGTACTTCCGTTTACATTAGTGTAACCTTCGGAGCCTCGTTTTCATTAATGTATCATGTGACGACAAATACTTTAACGAATACACAATTCTACTTTCGTTTAACGTTGAAAAACATCAACTTCCGGAGCCTCGTCTTGAGAAATGCATCACGTGACGAATACACAAAATTTCGACGCTCATTATAATAAATGCATCACGTGATCAAATCCAGCCACTGAAACATGAGCTCTTTGTTCAAAACCGCGCCGAAACATGCGTCAGTCGCTAAAACACAGTTCTTTGTTTCTAGTCCGTGTTTAGATCAACACAGCCGAGTAACAGTGTGCTTATTATAAATTTAACTAATTATATACCTATTCCCGATTTGAAGGATTTGTTTACTCTAAAACATTCTGAAATTTAATCGAGCAAATTTTGTGCCTGGATATTACTTGTCTGTTTTTACTATTAAGTTGGATATTGTAATTCTTTTAATCAAAGATTATGGAAAGCCGCCAATCAAGGGCGAAAAGTAGAAGAAATCGTGAACAATATGACATGAACTGTGTAGATAATTGGAGAGTAAAGGAATTTAGAGAGGCTTTGTGCAAGCGCGGAATTCGTGTGCCGCCGTCATTGAATAAGACAGCTCTTAAGGCCTTATACAAAGAAAACGAAAGTGTTAATCACCCGGACGAGCGCGTGTCATTGTCTAGAAGCAGGTCGCCTCCAAATGAAATTATCACTTCGTCTCAGCCACAAAATGCCAATTTATCCCCAGAATTTTCTTTGTGTATGTCCACTCTGGCAAATACGATGTCTGCATTTACGGAGACTGTTAAATCTTTCGGACCGGCCTGTTCTTCAAGACTGCCTTCCAATGCCTTAGTGAATAGCACCGGAGATGGAATGCCAACATTGGAAGACATTTTTCCGACTCAGAATACGGATATCTCACAAAACGTGCAAATCGAAAACGAAATTAATAATCTACGTCACATCGCAGCTAGAACTCCCGGGGGTATTCCTGCCAGTAAACTTACTAATATTGATATAGTTTCGGACTCACTAAGACGCCAAATTCAAGCAGGACGTGACGTAAACCTGGCCTCTCTCCTTATCCCAGGTTGCGACGGCGATATTAAAGACAGCAAAAACGACCCGAGATTATGCAAAAGATTAAATATAGAACACTTTCGCTGCGCTTTTGGCAAGTTTAGGAGGATAATGTGCCAAAAATGGCCCGAGAGAAGAGCAGAACTCGAGGAATACGAGATAGACATCGGAAGGATCCATGCTTTCTACGGTGAAAAATTTTATGATTATCACTTAGCCTTCTCAAGTAAATCTGCCGAGGCCGTTAAAAATCGCATTCGAATTAACTGGGCTATAAGGGACGTGGAGAATTTCCAGCTCATCCTCGGAGGATTACGTGCAAAACAATGCAACTTTTGCTGCTCTACTCTACACGCTTCAGAATTCTGCCCGAATAATCTAACCCATAATCAGCCTAGCCTCCAAGCTTCCAATATTATCGCACCTCCACAAAGACACCACCCCTACGCTACCTTCAAGAACAGAGATACGGACAGGCAAGGAAGAAAGATTTCATTCTTCAACGGTTCAGAAATCTGCAACAATTATAACAACGATAAAGGATGTTTTTTAAAAAACTGCCAAAGGATTCACGTTTGCTCCACATGCAAACAATCAGGCCATGAAAAATCTTCATGCAAGAAGTTCGAAAGCAGCCACAGAAAGAAAAGTAACGGACAAAAAGAATGACTATTCAAGGCTACGACCCCTATAGATATCACGGTTTTAAGACATGAATTAAGAAACCACGAAGACAGGAATTTTGTACAATATTTATGCCACGGATTAGAACATGGTTTCGACACTATGCTAAACTCTTTACCTGAAGATAATAAGATTTGCAATAATCTCCTTTCTGCTTTAAAACAACCCGCGGAACTCGACCTTCTCTTAGAAACCGAACTGAATAACGAATTTATAAAAGGTCCCTATCAATCACCGCCATTTGAAAAGTACAGAATTTCTCCACTTGGAATTGCGGAACGTAAATATTCAGGTAAAAAACGACTAATTGTAGATTTGTCAGCACCACATAATTCGCAATGCCCTAGTATAAACAGTCTGATTGACAAAGAAATGTGCAGCTTAAGCTACGTCAAGATTGATGACGCAATAAAGTCAATAAAAGGCTACGGCAGATGTGCGATATTATGTAAAACGGATATATGCAACGCATTTAAGTTCTTACCAATTAAGCCAGAGCAGATGCCGTATTTCATGGTTAAGTGGAAAGGTCAATATTATGTTCACACCCGTTTAGTGTTCGGAAGCCGTTCATCCCCAAAAATATTTGACAATTTGTCGAGAGCGGTATGTTGGATTGCTAAAAATTATTACGGCATAAAGTCGATTTTTCACTTGCTAGATGATTTTCTGACCGTCCAGGCGCCAACCTCTAATGGAGATCGAACCATGGCACTGATTACTCTCATATTTAATAAACTTAAAATACCGATTTCTCCTTCAAAGACAGTAGGTCCAACTACACAGCTCGAGTATTTAGGAGTTATTTTGGACTCTGAGAAATTACAAGCAAGACTTCCTGATGATAAAGTTCAAACATATTGAGTTTATCACGACATTTTTGCAGAAAAAAACAGTCACTAAACGAGAAGTGTTGCAACTTTTAGGTCATTTTCAATTTGCATCAAGAGTGATACTGCCAGGAAGAAGTTTCGTGTCATATCTTATTAACGTTTCAACTACCGCAAAGGAACTTCATCATTATGTACATCTTAGTAAAGACTGTAAAGAAGACCTATCAATGTGGTTGAAATTTCTTAAAGATTGGAACGGTATTTCTATGTTTTACGATGACATTTACACTTCTTCAGAAGATATGGAGCTTTTTACCGACGCTAGTTCAACTAAAGGTTTTTCGGGTTACTATAAAAAGAAATGGTTCTGTAACAAATGACCCGAACAAATTCCAGAAACGGCTTCTATGGCATTCCGCGAATTGTATCCTATCGTAACTGCGGCAGTGGTGTGGAGTAAACATTGGCAATGTAAAAAAGTTATGTTTTATTGCGACAATGAAGCTACGGTAAATATTCTTAACAAAGGGCGATCAAAATGCTTAGACATTATGAAACTGATGAGGAAATTAACGTGGCTTGCTGCCGTGAACAATTTTACTTTCAAATCAAAACACATACCGGGAAAAATAAATGTAATCGCAGACTCTCTTTCCCGATTTCAGATGGACAAATTTCGAGCAGCAGCACCAGATGCAAGCACGCACCCAGAGCCATGTCCAAGCATTGCTCAAGTATTGTCGAAGTATAAGCAGTAGTAAAACTGTAGTTTCTTATAATACCCTGAGTTTTATAAGAGACAAAAACGAAACTACCTTCATGCTTTCTAACGAAGCACTCTAGAACCGAGAAAGTAACATCTTCCTAGTGAATTACTAATGTCCTGCATTGCTTGCTATTTTAGGGGTACAATCAAACTGTGTGGCATTTATTTAGGTCAGAACTCTCAGATAGAAGTACTTGTGTATACACTGTTTATTTGAGTAAAGAGAAATCAGTTAGGAGTAAACTTGCCTATAGATAATATCAAAGTTCCAACAAAAATGAATGACAATATGCAAGGTACATTACCCTAACAAATAAGAAGATTCTCAGATGATCACTTTGTTTTCACTCTTGAAACAATCCAAGCTGGTTACATTTTAAGTAACGGTATTCTAAGTAGCAAGCTCGTACTATCGGGCATTACAACAGGCACAAACAAATACAACACGGGATTATTATGTTTACTTACTTAGCTTAAACCTTATGCAAATATTAATGCCACACATATACACTTTCTTATAATCTTGTTTGCATGCATATATATGTGTTGAGAGTCCACGGTTTGACAGTTCAGTCATGTCGCTATCTAGACCTATAACCATAGGTCACAACGGTGTGACAGTCAGCAACCATGTCATAACCCAGGCCTACATCGTAGGTCGCAACGGTGTTCAGTTGTCAGTCATGACATTACCCAGACCTATAACCATAGGTCGCAACGGTGTGAAAGTTTTCAGTCATGTCACTGCCCAGACCTATAACCATAGGTCACAACGGTGTGACAGTCCGCAACCAAGTCATAACCCAGGCCTTCCAAGTAGGCCGCAACTGTATGGCAGTCCGCAACCACGTCATTACCCAGGCTATGACGTAGGTCGCAACGGTATGACAGTCACAACCTCGTTATAACCCAGACCTACACTTAGGTCGCAACGGTGTGACAATTTTCAGTCATGTCACGCGTCACAACCCAAACCTCAAGCAGGTTGTAATGGTGTCACAGTTTTGTTTGTTTTCAAACAAGTCTTGATGTAAGACCTACCATGTAGGTTGTATTGGTTTTATCATTTTCTATCATTGATGTAGTACTTTAGTTTTGTTCATAGAATACATATCTTTGACTTAAGTATTGCTCAACAAGGATTCCCACCTTCTTTCTTGGGGCTAAACATAAGGTTTTAAAAGAAGCTATGTACCAAAAATCCTTATGTTCTTTTGGGCGTTAGGCTTTAATCTAAAGCCTCTATTCCCAAGAAAGAAGGAGGCATACTGGCTCACTTTCTACACCAGACTTTATCCGATTTAAGTTCATCTATGTATATACTTTGAAATATGTCATTATTCTTATCTAGTCATATTTTTCAGTGTGGTGTTTGTTAAGGCCAGTTATGCCAAAATAAAAGAATATCTAAACCAAGTAACAACTTTGTATTATTTACTGATGTAGACATTGAGTATAAATGGAAGTTTATGTAATAAACGTGGTTTATAAGAAATGTATGTAGAGACGTGACAAATCTACTTTCGTTTCATAATCTCATTTTAAAGCTAGCGCGTAACGAATACATACATGTACTTCCGTTTACATTAGTGTAACCTTCGGAGCCTCGTTTTCATTAATGTATCATGTGACGACAAATACTTTAACGAATACACAATTCTACTTTCGTTTAACGTTGAAAAACATCAACTTCCGGAGCCTCGTCTTGAGAAATGCATCACGTGACGAATACACAAAATTTCGACGCTCATTATAATAAATGCATCACGTGATCAAATCCAGCCACTGAAACATGAGCTCTTTGTTCAAAACCGCGCCGAAACATGCGTCAGCCGCTGAAACACAGTTCTTTGTTTCTAGTCCGTGTTTAGATCAACACAGCCGAGTAACAGTGTGCTTATCCACCATCCATCCCCACCGCTTCTCCTTGTTGAGTAATGCCAACTGGTTATAGGTGAGCTGGTCTCTTCCTTCTTTCTTAGTGGAGTGGCGTTAGGCTTTAATCTAAAGCCTCTACGCCCAAGAAAGAAGGAGGCATACTGGCTCACTTTCTACACCAGACTTTATCCGATTTAAGTTCATCTATGTATATACTTTGAAATATGTCATTATTCTTATCTAGTCATACTTTTCAGTCTGGTGTTTGTTAAGGCCAGTTATGCCAAAATAAAAGAATATTTAAACCAAGTAACAACTTTGTATTATTTACTGATGTAGACATTGAGTATAAATCATGATTAATATTTTGTGCTTATTCATTGACGTAGAATTTTTGATTGATTCCTACATTATAAACCACGGTTTTCAAGAGGTTTTGAACCAAACGCTTTTTGAGCATATACGTTTAGTTTAAAATTATCGGTTCTATTGCACAAGTGTAAGACCTCTATAGCTATTTCAACAATATATAAATAATTGTCAACACATCCATATCCTCACCTGTACACTGCTGTTATGTTTTGTTGTGGAATGACTTTGTTCTTGGGACGTATATATTCCTATTGAATCTTTGTATTTTCTTTTTTCTCCTTATGTTTAATTGGTTCAATTTATGTTTAATTGGTTCAAATCATGTTTAACTGGTTCAATTTATGTTAAATTGGTTCAATTTATGTTTAATTCGTTCCATTTATATTTAGTTAGTTCAATTTATGTTAAATTGGTTCAATTTATATTTTTAAATGTTACTTAATTCCAAAAATCTGGATAAATAAGAGACAGAGAAAAACGTCATATTTTCGTTAGTTGTTTTAATATAGACTGTGAATCTTTCAAGAATATCTTCTTCTTTGAGAAATCCGATGCCTGGTTAAACAATGACGTCTGGCGCCATGTTCACAAAACATTTTTGTTCTTACCTGAGACGGAGTATAGATGTTTGATAGCAAATTGTACCAGAACTTTAAGATTAAATTCTAACTAGATCAATACTAAATAACAAATTGAAAATAGTAGTTATATTTAATTTAAAAACATGCAACACTGATATAAATGACAAATAAAATTTCATAATCAGCTAGGTTCAGACTGGAAATGTTTCGTGAACAAGAGACCACGGGAGGACATTTATTTCAACTTTGTCTAATATTTCAGTGGAATTTAATATGTCAGAATGCCGAACTCGGTGAACTGACGCAAGTTCTCTACCTGGCCGGCATGATGATCGGAACTTTCGTCTTTCCAACACTTTCAGGTACGATTAAATAATGGCAATCAAATTGTCACTGATAGTAGGCTTCCTCGACATGTAGACATACACGCAACAAAATGATATATCATAAAAAAGCCATTGCAAACAGAGAGTACAGTAAAAGTCTTTGTCGAAATTCTTTCGAAATTGTAATGACAGAAATTCTGATGAAAGAAAAAATAAAACAAACTGAAAAGTCTATTTTTAACACTAAATGGCTGAAACATCACGCTTTTTTTTATAACTGTACGATACATTTGAATAAAGATAAGAGAAATACTTCATCACTTTAAGAATGATAATAAAAAAATGTATTGGTTAACATAATTCATTCCACCTGCTACAATTAAGTTATTGGTGACAGTTCGTATAACTTATAATCTGTACAGGTTATCATTCCAATTTTTATGTAATGTTATTATTCCAATATATGTATCATTTATATCAGTATAATTCCAATATATGTATTATTTTATGCTGTTATCATTCCACTATATTTATGTATATGTAATTTGAAAGATACATCCAAGGTATTTATGCTTATTATATTGATAGTTTACTATTCGTATATGTATTCTTAAGTCATATTTCTGTATGAAATAATAATATATTTTCAGATCGATTTGGTAGAAAGCCTGTGATGACTTTGAGTCACGTGGTCTTCTTTGGATTCTCGCTTGCAACGGCTTTTAGTGCGAACTACGTTCTTTTTGTGGTTTTTAGACTTTTAACGGGCTTCTTTCAACAGGTAGTGTTTTTTTTTACAATTGGTATACATTTGTCTCACAGTGGTAAAAGCAAGATTCAGTACATATATATCATTTCATTTCAGACTGACATCAGAAATACAGTAGAGTACAATGGTTACAATAAAATGTGTCACTACATGTATATATGAATAACTGTAGTGTGTATATTTTAAGGTTTTTGTTTAAAATTTGGCTCCTAATTTAAAGTAACCCTTCTTTCATTTAGCTCCTAATTCATACCATTTAGTTCCTAACTTAGAGCAAGCCATATCTCATTTAGCTACATATTTTATAGCAAGCCACCTCTCACTTAGCGCCTAATTTAAATCAATTTTTAACTCATTTAACTACTAATTTATAGCAAACCTTATTTCATTTAACTCCTCATTTATAGCAAACCTTCTCTCATTTAACTCTTTATTTATAAAAGGCTTTTCTCATTTAGCTGCTCATTTAGGACAAGCCTTATCAAATTTACCTCCTAATTTATAGCAAGACTTTAGCTCCTTTCCTGAAACTTAAAGTAATACAACATAACATGTAAAACAAAAATGTGCAAATTAAAATTGAATATTTTATTACATCAGGTATTTTGGACATTAACCAAAATCTGAATACATGTTTATATTTAAACTTCAGTTCACCTGTGCGACTGTGTCCTCTTGATTTCGTCTGTCCAAGCTTTACTGATTGTTTTACAGGGACTGTTAGCGGGCACAACACTGTCTTTAGAAACATTTCCAAGTGAAATACGACATTACTGTGCAGCCTGGTCACTGCTATTTTGGACTTCTGCAGTCGCTTTAATGTCTCCTATAGCATATGCACTCAGAGATTATCCGTGGAAATATATACAGATTACATACGCTATGTGCAGCGCATGGTCCATTGTACAGTGGTGGTATGTAAAACATCAGTCTAGTATCTCCCTGTTTTAGTTAAACTGTTGGTGATTTCATGTTATTTCATGTTAAATGGCTTAAATGCACATTTATAACAAAACGTAACAGTACTGGTTTCTTCAAGAAGTGGACACGAGAGTGGTACAAATAAGCTTGAATCTTCCATCATTATCGAGATAAAATTAATTAGTATAAACTAAAATAATTCTAAATGTTTTATTTACGAAAAAAATCACATTTCAATTGTTTCCATTTGTGAATAAAGTATATGGGCGTGTTTCAGACTGTAAAAGACTACCAAACACGTGTTTGTAAATGACATAATATCTTACTTTCTATTCTAAATGGATGCGTGTGTCTTTTCCAAAAATGGCCGCCAGACAATTGAGAGAAAATATAATTTTTCGAAAATCCGAAAAATACGAATTTTAGTTAAACACGTTATCGACATTTCAGCTGGGGTAATATGGGGTATTTTTTAGGCATATACATGTTCTTTTTAACTAAATATTTTCATTCGTTCGCCTAGCATCCGATTCAGCTTAACTCTAAAGAATGCATTGCATAATCTCAACGGACCGGAATATGTAACAATATTGAAATTCAAAAACGGAGATACTCAACGTAATGTCCCGTTATCTTGTTCTGCACTTTCGCCGATTTGCGTGTTTTGCTTTGAATGGGTTAGGGGGACAAGTTTCACTGCGAAAGGTGACGCGTACTTACGTTGATTTAATTGATCCAAGTATCTCCGTATTTGAATTCAGTGTTGTTATATATTCCAGCAATTAATTAAAAAATGTATTCTTACAGATTTTATTTATAATCATGATAATCATGAAGTTACAGATATCTGAAGCGAAAATATTGTCACGCGACTGCAGCTATTGAGACAGCAACAGTTTTCCGACCATGAGAACGCATGCTTTACAAGGGAAACTTCCGATTAAAATGCACGTAGGTCGCTTGTTTCCGTAATAAATTCCGATGTGAAAAAATCTCAAGACGAAAATCCTGCCAAACGTCTAGCATAAATATATATTATATAAAACTGTTTACCTGGAAAACGAATGGTATTTTTGTTTTGTCAGGGCAACTGACGAGTCTTTATGCTGGGTGATAGCAAACAACCAGATTGACAGAGCAAAGGAAATAATAAAAAATGCCTGTAAATGGAATAAGAAAAACTATGGTGAAGTAATGGAGACAATTGGTTGGGGAGATCTGGTTGATACTGATAGTAAAGCTCTTGCAATGGCCGATCATTCGGAATCCAAGAATGCAGAGAATTCACAGATAAGTGAGGCGAATATGGATGCCTTCGTTCGACAGATTTCGGGCATTGACTATCCATCTCATGACAAGAAGAATTGCAATGTAGGGAATAACAGGGTAGATCTAGATCCATTGATTCTACCGATGGCGAATTTTAAAGATTCAAAACACAACCTGAATCATGGCGAAATTGATGACGATAAAATAAAAGTACAGAAATACACAATGTTTGATATATTCAAACATAAACGCATCTTGATAGTATCGATGATATTGTGGTACACATGGTAAGGTATCTATGTAATATAATAAAATGTTGGTCATAAATTTCACAAAGGGATGTTATTCTTTTCAAAAGGTACAAAATGTATGACGCCTTATAATTGTCAATAAAAGCTCAATAAAGTGAATTATAATTTAAAGACGTAGTGTATTCATTTTTTTCTCTCTTTTTTAAAAATTTTCTTTTCTATTGCCATGTAAAGCTTCCAAACAATGTTCAAAACTGTTAAGTCTGGTTAACTTATTTTCATTTGGGTTCTGAAAAATCGTGTCTGATCTTAACTGTCAGGTGCTGCCACATGGCTCTTCTCTAGCCCAATTTTTTTATTGAAATACTAAAATGTGAATACTTTTTGTTTAGGCTTTGTGACAGTTTTGTGTACTTCGGCATTTACATGTCATCCTCAGCTCTCTACGGGGACAGATACATCAACTTCTTCTTGAGTGCATTGGTGGAGTATCCGTCTTGTTTTATGCAATTTTTTATTTTACATAGGTTCGTTTTCGAAACGTTTTATTTATCTTTACCATGATAGAAGCCTTTGCTATTATTTTAAGGCCATATGAAATCCCGCTGATTCCGGTGAACATATTAAAACTCTAGATCTACTAAACGTTGATAATCTTGAAAATCTATATTGTCAATTATCGATACAATTTTGGTTTTCATCTAGCAAAATGATATGAATCTCTCGGTAGGTTTTCAACACACTTTTAGAACTCCACATACACTGTAAGAGTTCCTCTTATCTTTTTATGTTTATGTTGCGTTTATCGTGGTTTTCAAGCAGTGTTTCAGTTATCTTATGGTGAGTAGCGTACCGAACCAATGTTCATTGATCCTGGCCCAGTCCTACTCTCTACAACTAACAAGCACCTCCTCTAAATAAACCTGAGAAGGCATGCTTAAAGCTTTTAGCTGTTGTCCGTGTTCCTGCAAATGGCTTTACAATCTGTTAATTTTTTTCAGAATCGGTAGAAAATGGACAACGGTGATTTCTCACTGTACTGCTGCCATAGGTTTAGGCGTTACCACTGCATTAACGTACACTGCTGGTAAGTTTCAACGGCATTAAGTCAATGGAATGTAAATTCAAATGCATATGCATATGTTAACGTCCTTCGAGAACAGAAACTTAACTGCGGAACAAACTGTTTATTTGCTTTAAAACTTGCCGCCCATGCTATAATTGTGCAGTGTTTGTAGCTGCTGTGATAAAGTAAAGATGTGCACTTGCCAAGTGTATGAATCAATGATAAATTTATATCTTATTTTTTGTAATAATGAATTTTTCTTGCATATCTGTTCAATGACTTTACAACAGAAAATCATATCAATCTTTAATATCATACAATAAAATACATATGAAAACAGCGATTTTCAATAGAACAGTACTATTTAGATACGTTTTGTGTAAGGCGGAATTCACCGATCGTATTTTAAAGTTTTTACCTCGATACATTTTTAACTTCCAAAAACGCCCTTTAGATGAGTCTCTTCGTTTAAAAACACTAGTACATGATCGGACCTGCTACATCCATTGTGTAAAGAGAAACAAATAAATACATAGTTTATTTAACATATATTAGGAGACAAAGTCAGTATGATTGTACCTTCCACAGATATTATGTTCATTAGAAACAAATAACTACAAAGTTTGTTAAGCATTTAAGGAAATGGAGGCAGCGTCACTATGACCGGATCTGTGTCAGCCGTTTTTATTTACAAAAAATTAAATTCAGAGTTTGTGAGGCAGCTGTCACAACCTTTACTATTAATTAAACAAATACTGTCAGCATTTGTTACATATTATAAGTTATGACAATGTTTTTAGCATTTTAGGAGATAACACTACTGTGTTAGGAACTGTCACAGCCTTTATTCTCATTTGAAAAGTTATGACAATATAATTAACATTTTAGGAGACAATACTAAACTACGTCAGGACCTGTCAGAGCCTTTATTTTTATTTGAAAAGTTATAACAATGTGATTAACATTTTAGGAGACAATACTACTTTGTTAGGAGCTGTCACAGCCTTTATTCTTATTTGAAAAGTTATGACAATATAATTAACATTTTAAGAGAAAATACTACTACGTTAGGAACTGTCAAGCCTTTATTTTTATTTGAAAAGTTATGGCAATGTGATTAACATTTTAGGACACAACACTACAATGTTAGGAACTGTAACATCCTTTATTTTGAATTGAAAAGATTTAGCACTGTTATTGAAATTTTAGGAAACAACACTACTATGTTAGGAGCTGCCATAGCCTTTATGTTAATCGGGAAGATGGGTATCACCACAGGATATAATACTATATATCTAACAACCCCAGAACTTTATCCGACTAATATGAGGTATTGAAGTAATACATGTCTTGCATGCCGGACATGATTTTCTCATGTTTTTGTCGATGCTGGAAAAGCTAGTCTTATATCTCGGGATGTAATTAACCCATGTGCTGTAATTTGCGAACGAGTACGTAACTTCGTACGCTACTATAATAAAACAGTGCTTTAAATAAAATCATTTGTTTTATCACCTAACCAGTTACCCTCGAACCAGATAGGTCAATTCGCACCTTCAAGTAGTGAAAGACTGTTATATTATATTATATACCTTTACTAGTTATTTTAAATCAATATTCTTACGAGTTGTATTTATTATGGTATACGTGTAAAAGGTACCTTTTTTGTAGAAATCTTAGTAAATATCTCGTTTTCAGCAATGAAACACAGTTTAAAATGATCACACACATAAGTTTTAATAGTATGACTGCTACTTGTGTTTCGAAAGAAGATATATTAATGTGAGAACTAAGTGTGAGATTGGTTTGCCAACACATACTCAGCGGTCACAAACACCTGTACGTACTGAGTTCCTGTTACTTAGGTAACTGACTTTTCAAAAGCCTTAACTTTAAAACGTGTAGCGGCAATACCTTGAAGCCGCACATCAATCCCTATTAAAAAATTAGAATATTTATGTAATACATTATCATAATCATTAAGCATAAATCTTTAATCTACAGAAATATTGGTCTTGGAGTGTGTTCTTTCATGGAAAAAGTTGGATCTATGATAGCACCTTTTTCAAGAAATGTGGTAAGAATTTTCGTATAAACTATATAGCTCATTTTCATTGAAAAATATATCTAGTATTTTAGTTCAATTTAAATGATACAAGACTTCACCATTTTTGCTTAATGTAACGTCTGTACAAAACAAATGTGTTAAAGGCATGTTTAAAGCAGAATAATACATGGTCAATATGATAGGAATTCGAGTTATTTCACCATCAGAAATTAGTATTTCCTGTGTAACAGAAAAAGGTAGGCGTTATTCTTTTGATACCTACCTCAATTTTCATCAGTAAATGAATGAATAACTGAAGAACAAAGAAATCATTTGTTAACGTAATTATTATGTAAATGGAAGGAGGAAAATGTTGTTTTTTTTCTACCATTTGTATCCCACGTACAACTTCTCTTGAATAGTAAAATAATAAGTGATTAGTAGAAAACATGTGTTTCTGTTCTTAGACTAGTTGTTTATGAACCAACTTCTATTCCTAATGTGCTTTGACTTGTTAAAATGCAGCAAGTCTTCTCATTGAAAAAATCGTGCAACCGGTTTGGTCTTTTGATATATGATTTTAGTCTAAAACAATTTTTATCAAAAGAAGTAGGAAATATCAACTGTTTGATACATATAAATGCTCTTTTGCTGTCAGTTAGTCCAGTCATTTAAATGTACATGTATAGCGCTTTTAAAAAAATAGAGAACTTAAGGGTTTCTTCCGGAACACCCACTTAATGTCTCTTGTTGAATGAAATGATACATGGACTCTATTTGACAAAAGATAGAATCTGTTTGTTTTCCTTTTTTTTATTTTCAGTCAAGTAAAATTGGATGGTTACCGCCCTGTGTATTTGCCGTCATGTGTCTTATAACAGTACTGCTGTTTGCATTTGTGCCGGAAACGAACGGCGTAGAGCTTCCACAGACAGTAGAAGAACTAAGAGATTG
Organism: Mercenaria mercenaria; assembly: GCF_021730395.1. Lineage (NCBI taxonomy): Eukaryota > Metazoa > Mollusca > Bivalvia > Venerida > Veneridae > Mercenaria > Mercenaria mercenaria. Next base: position 71,402,440 of record NC_069375.1, read on the forward strand.
GTACCGCGTGAACAAGTTGGAACTAAAAATTGGTAAAAACAAACACGCCAGTAAGAAAACGGAAGACACAGATACAGAAGATGATCAAATATAGACACATTTAGTGTTTTACTTCGTCAAAAAGTTTGCCTTACAAAGCTTTGTATGAATATATGTTATGCATATTGTTTGTATTTATAAGAAGAAAAACACACTTGGCAAAGGTTATTATAGACCTGTCAGCCTTCTTCAAGTCACATCAGAAAAGAGTGTGTTTAACTTGGCTCTTGTAACAGCTCCTTCAGGATGTGGTCAAGGGTGTTCCTCAGGGATCAATACTGGGTCCTATCTTGTTTAACATTTTTATGAACGAAAATTTCAGTTTCATCACCCAGTCTGACCTATATAACTATGCAGATGACAATACTATTTCATTTGCTAGTTATTCTCCAGCAAACTTAGTTAGTGTCCTTGAATCAGAGATTCTGAAACTTATCAAATGGTTAGCAGACAATTTGATACAAGCCAACCCTGAGAAATTCCAGGCCAAAACCCCGGGGGGCTAGCACAATGTCATGACCTTAATCTTACTTTTAATTTAAATGATACAAGCATCAATTGTGAAGACGAAGTAGTCCTGATCGGTGTTACTTTTGATTTTTGTTGAACATCAAGTCCCATGTTGACAAATTATATAAAACGCATCTAAGCAATTAAATATTATGAAGAGAATTGGTTGTAACTTGACGAAAGTGGTAGGTTGTTTATGTATTACTCGTTTATATTGTCAAATTTTAATTATTGCCCTTTGACCTGGCATTTTAGTGGCAAAACAAATGCATCTAAAATAGAGAAAATACAGTATAGGGCTCTTATAATAATAATAATAATAATAATAATAATAAAATCTTTAATATATTTAATGAAGGTAACATACAAAGTATACATAACATGAAAATGAAACGTAAACTTATTTTCAGTATGGCCTTCAGTTAACAACAATGCACATGTATACAAACATTTACGATAAATTTCACAAAATCATATTTAAAAAAATGTATCAATAATCAATGTATTGAATACGATTAAAAGTTTCCCATTCATCCATCCGACAGACACTCACATAATTATATGACTATTAAAGAGAATAAACAAACAACAGCAAAACAAAATAATAATAAAATAACTGACATCATGATATGTAAAAACTGTAATAATATAATTATTTTAAGCACTGGACTGTAACATGAACAAATGTCGTTTGATATTATTTTTGAATGTTTGTAATGTATTTGATTCCTTAATTTCAGCAGGTAATTTATTCCAAATATTAACACTGAAGTACGAGAATGAATCTTTAAGATAATTTGTACGAGGTGTTATACGTAAAACAAGATCTTTGCGAGCTGTTGATCGTAGATTATGCAATTTATTATTTGAGACACTTAATATTTCAGTCATGTAGATCGGTACCATGTTATGCATAGATTTGTAAACCATCACAGCTGTGTGATAGTTTACCCTGTTACTAAATCTAAGCCATTTTAGATCATTAAAAAGTTCTAATGTAGGTGACCTTATCGGTCTGTTAAGTATAATCTTGGCCGCTCTTTTTTGTATTACTTGCACTTTATTTATGTAACATTTTGTATCTTTTCCCCAAATAGTACAACAACAATCTAGAATGGGAAGGATATATGCATTATAGTACATCAATTTTGCTTCTTCGCTAAGATAAAAGATGATATTTTTCAGAAGTGCAATTTTTGCATTCAATTTTTTACATACATTGTCTATCTGAGCATGCCAATTTAGTGTATTATCTAGATAAATACCTAACATTTTTTGCACTGTAACATTTTCTAGCTCTGTGCCATTTACTTTTAATTTTAGAGCATTACATTTCTTTACTTTCATCGACGAACCGATTATCATACAATTCGTTTTCTTTGGGTGTAAAGACATGTTGTTTAGAATACACCATTCATTGACGTAGTCGAGGTTTTGTTGTAAAGTGTTTTGAATTTCATCTAACTGATAACCGGAGTTATGCAGTGTAGAGTCATCAGCATATAAGTCTATATTAAGTTCATGATGTATCATTGATATGTCATTGATATATATCAAAAACAATAAAGGTCCTAGAATTAGACCCTTGAGGAACGCCCGATTTGACGGTAAGTATGTCTGATTGTAAGTTACCCACCTGGACTAACTGTTTCCTATTTGATAGATAAGACTTGAAAAGACTTAGTGTATTTTCAGAATAATGGTATAATTTCAATTTGTAAAGTAATATTTCATGCTCGACAAGATCAAACGCCTATCTTAAATCAAGAAAAATTGTTCCAATTATTTTTCCACTATCGATATCTTAAATCCAAGCATCAATTAATCTAATTAATGCTGTATTGCAAGAATGATTTTTCCTGAACCCAGACTGTTTGTCGTGTATTATACTTGTATTTTGAAAAAAAAATTGAAGATGTGAGGCTATGTGGCGCTCATATATTTTGGAAATGGTAGGTAGAATTGAGATTGGGCGATAATTGTCTGCAAGTTCTTTACTTCCTGATTTAAAAATAGGCAAGACACGAGCCTCTTTAAGTTTATCAGGGAAAATCCCAGAATATATACTGCTATAAATCTTAGATTTATATACAATGACTATGTTAGTTCATATGAAACTCTGCTTGATAAATCTGGTCTTCCTATGTTAGAAACTAGAAGGATGAGACTACAGCTTTAGAGGTTTTAAAATTTTAAACAAGAATGATCCGAAGAATGTACATGATTTCGTTAATATAAAAGAGTCCCATTACAATTTAAGGTATACAAATACAGTTGAACTGCCAAACGTTACAACAACTAGGTATGGATTAAATTCATTCAGGTACTCTGCTGCTAAACTATGGAACTCACTCTCAAATCATTTTAGAGAAATAACTTCATTTTCTAAGTTTAAATCAATGATTGCTCAGTGGGATGTTGAGTCTTGCTCTTGTCCTGCATGCCTTGTTACATAGTTTGGCTTACCATTTGTATTTCTTAACTCCTGTGATCTTGTGAATGAACTGGTTTGTGAATTTCCAATGCTTTGTGCCATTTCTATTTGTGTTTTGCATATTAGCAGCATATATCATAATTATTTTGCTTGTGTTTTTTGCCATTAGCAACAAAATCATTTACTGTTAGGTACCATGTCATTTTGGAATTGTGTTTATTGCTAAAGGCGATTAAGATATGTGATATGTTATTCCTTGTTTTTTTTACTTGTGTCAAACTGTTTATTTTAGTAGTATGCTTGTCTGTGTTTAGCTGTGAAGGTCTTATTACTGCTAGTCTTTAATACTTATAATTACCATTTGCTATTTTATGCTCGTAGTCTTAACTTAGTTTTCATCGTGATATCTAATATGTATTTCATAGTTTTAAGATTCCTTATATTAATATGCTTAATGTGCTATGCCTTGCTTTTGTTATCATGTCATGCATGTTATTTACTACTCGGTTTAAAAGCTCTGCAGAGCTTGTGTTATATTGTTGTGATATCCGACTTTAAATAAATTTTACTCGACTTCACTTGACTTACTTGTATATCATCTGTATGAATGCCACAAGATGTTTTGTCTGTTCATTTTATTACAACAGTTTATAGTGCTTCTTGGTAATTGAAATTCTAAGTTATCTTTCCACTGCTATATTTACTATTTTACATTCAGTGTCAATTAGTAGGTTCGTTGGTAGCTGCAATATTGCAATGGATTTCGTTTTGTACGTTTTATGTCTGACCTGTCAGCATGTTCATTTTTAATTATGGACTGATAATCGAAGTCATCCTGTCCATTAATGATTAATGGTTCTGTTTCTCTAACTTCCTGAAAACAGAGACGAATTAAGTAATGACCATGGCTTTTACGTTTTCAATTGATTATTGACAGTCCCATATTTTCCATTTCATTCCTGCTGAGACAAAGCATTTTGTCCGATGATAGGTCAATCCTCGGTCAATCCCGTGTGTACTTATCAGAAAAGATATATTTCGAGGTATCGCTGCAAATTACATTATAACCGGCTAGAATTTATCTTTGTTTATTTGTACCGGTATATCTGTTGATCAGATCTATATTAAGGGATCTCCGAGTCCGAGTGGTTAAGGTCGCTGACTTCAAATCACTTGCCTATCACCGATGTAGGTTAAAGTCTCGCTCGGGTAGTTCTGCCCGCTCGTGATGAACTAATGCACAGAGGAGCACTTGGATTCTTCCTCCACGGTCTAAAATGGAAAGTCGCCGACTTTATTACGTCACTGTGACGTTAAACCCAACAAAATAGTTTTTATAGTAAACTGCAAGTCAATGAAAACATCCCTTCTTCTGAGATTCAGAAACTATTTAAACAGTATATCAATTGAAAAAAACTCAACAAGCTGGAGAAACCCCAGTCAAACCTGTTTTATGCCAACTTGTTTCGATGTTCAAAAAGTGTTTTCTTCGAAATAGAAAACACACACACACATACACACACACACACACACACACACACCAACGGTTTAGTTCGAGACAGCATTTACTTAAGGTTATAGAATAACATTAAGGTTTTGTGTCTCCCTAGTAGTTAATAAAATAAGGCTTTTGGCGTTATTTAACCTTATTTAACCTTTACCCCCTCTTTTAAAAAATCCAATGCTGGACAATTTAAAACCCACAAGTTTAAATCTATTTAAAACACTAAGAAACAATTTTCAATAGTAGTGTCCTTAAAACACAACATAACAAATATCAGTCTGGTTGCCATGACGCCAGACAAAGAGAGAGTTGCGCAGCATTCAATCAGCCTCAACAAGGAGATCGATTTTGTCTAGACATAACACGCAAGGAATTTTAACAATTGGCAGTCATTTTATCAGACGGATTAATAACGTTTACACAAATAAACAAACAGCTTTATACTTATAAATAATTACAAAGGAATAAAGGAATTTAAACACATAAAATGTAAGTTATATTTTATTATCTTTTAAAAGATTATGCCACTCGAGAACACTCGAAAGCGGAAGCGATGAATCATTTACACTAACCAGCTTTCATAACAGATATATTCAATAATAGAACAGTAAAGGGATAATTTAAACAACTAAGATGTAAGTTATCTTTTTAGCAAGTCTTAGAACAATATTTATGTCTTTAATTATTTACCCACGTTTGTATATGTTGTGGAATATGTAATGAGTTTTTTTTGTTTTCATTTTAGGGATAAAGATACAGCAACGGAATTGCTGGGAGATATGATACGGATAACATCCCATTTAACAGATAAATACAGCCAAGACGAAACATGCGCAAAATGGATTGAACTGTTCGACACAAAATATTACTTCAAACTGGTAGACGCCATAAAACCAAAAGCCCAACGACCTCCACGCAATTTGAAAGAAGAATTGAAAGACGAATTGGTAAAATCGTTTGGACAGGGTGAAAGTGTACAGAGTTTTAATGTGGATACTTCAAATGCAAAAAAATGTATTCAAAGTATTAAAAATCTAGACCAGCAAATACGTAATAACAAAAGATCAATTGTTTTGTGTACTTTCAACATTGGAATGATTATCAAAATATTGAAACAAAACAGCCCAAAGGATTGTGCTCTTGGACATTATCTTCACCAACATAACATACCATATTCAGATTCATATTGTCGACATCTTGTTTTAGTTCATGATTTAATAGAAAAACATAAAAATTTACTTAAATGTTGCATAAATATCGGAACATTGGTGAAAAGGAGAAAATTGATTGGAGAAATTTGTGTTGAGTTGGGCTGGTAGTTGTTTTACTACGCACTTCCGTGTACAATGTTCACGTCTATTTTTATATTTAGTTTCTACGTCACTCTATTTTTAGATTTAGTTACTACGCACTTCCGTGTACAATGTTCACGTCTATTTTTAGAATTAATAGAATTCCCATGTATTATTACCACTTCCGTGTACGATGTTCACGTTTATTTTTAGATTTAGTTAGTACGCACTTCCGTGTACAATGTTCACGTCTATTTTTAGAATTAATAGAATTCCCATGTATTATTACCACTTCCGTGTACGATGTTCACGTCTATTTTTAGATTTAGTTACTACGCTACTTCCACACATTTTGAAAGTAGTATAGGAGTCGTTTTAGGTACATTTTCATATTATTTATTAAAATAGTTCGTAATTGTTTGTTCGTTTTGATTTACATTCTTAATATTTAAAACCTTATACAATATGTCGTACAATGATACTTTGTTTTGTAACATCTTTATGAAAAATAAACAATAATAACCACAAAGTGTACTTGTTTTGTCTTGATATTGTATGTTGTTATACTTAACTCCGGGTATATATTCAGTTACCTCCTTCGGCGGAGGAAGTCCAAATGGATCGAAATACAAAGCATTTCTCAGAAAACCTCTGGTTTTATCAAAGTACAAAGTATTTAAGTAACAAACCCAATGTGTTCCAGGCCCAACAGAGTCGTCCAAATTTATAATTCCACATTCATTATTCGACTTTGATTTTGGTAAACCTGCGGTCTCCGAGAGTTTCACTCTTGGTAAATTATTTCTACTAAATACACCCCTAAAATTTTTAATTTTTAATTTTTTAACCCATTGTTCAATTTCAAAGTTAGAAATTGGTTTGTTTATAAATTTTTTTTTTTTTTTTTACTATAGGAATTCGTCTGTACGGCCTCCGTTGGGAATCAATCTGTAATCCTTTCCCACTTAACAAAGATGTAATCAAAGGTATTCCTAGACTAGCAGCCAGCATACCCAGAAAACCACCATTTTGTTTCTGTTTTTGTGTTAATTTAATCACTCCAGACCCTACTAGTAGCTTTTTTTGATTAGGTGTAAGATATGGTGATATCATATTTCTCTTATTATTAGCTACTGAAATCATACCATTCCCAAGTAACTTACTAACACCGTTACTGGCTAACCCAGAGAGGGCTCCGATGCCTAGAGGGGCTAATATTTTTGGAGCTATTTTTGCTACCATTGGAAGAATTGTTTTTCCTAACAAACCAGCTAAAGCTCCTAAAAATCCACCATTTTGACCTTGACTGGACATTTGTTTTTTTGAAATTGTAATTTCTAATCCCTTCTTATTTCTAATAGACTTTTCAATTTGATTAATTTGTGTTTTCGTTAAAAGTAAAGGGAAATTTCCACGTAATTGTTCATGTTTTAATCTAAAAGTATGTGAAATTTTATTATTATAAGCTTGTGCTAAATTTTTCTTTTGTCCATCTGTAAGGTTAACTTTATATTCAATATAATTTGATACCATTATATATAATTTATATTTATTTTATTTAAACAATAACAAGTTCATTTCCAATAGTATTTATTTCAACTGTTTCCTCATATAATACAATTGCGTAAATACGATATCTTGCAGCGGGAAGTGTATTTAATTTAACTGTTAATGTAATTTGTTTAGGATCCTCTGTTGTTACTTCCTTTTTATATTCCAAGTTAAAATGAACAAATCCAAACAAATTATTAAAGTTTGATCTATTTAGCAGACTTCCAGTAGTCTTATTATTTTGTTTATAATAATAACTAATTACATCGTCATATATTCTTGATATACTTGTGTATTCTGTTTCTGGATAAAAAACACCATTACCTACTTCAAGACGACAAGAGCTCAAAGTGCAATTTTCATTTGCTGCATTAACTTTAAATGTATCTAACAAATGTGGGTTATGTTGTTGTGAATTACTTTTGTCAGGTCGTTGTAAATAAACAAATACATGTTGTGGTTTTGTTACACCAGCCGTTATTCTAAAAGTTGTATTAATCTGTTGTGTATCAGTTGATTGCGTCATCATTTCCCGAAGGTATGACCATCTTGCTTTTGTATGTCTTTCATAAATGAAATTAAGTCCAAATTCATTAAAAATCAAACGTGGAACCCATAGAATTAATTTTGTTACAATTACTCTACCAACACCAGCAGCATTAGCTCTAAAAATTAATTCATCATCATCTGTCAGCTGCAGTGTTATTTGGATTTGACTTGGAGGTAAAATATTAGTTTCTAAACCCTGAAAAAATGAATAATTATTTAGTGGAATTTTAACATTTACCTCATTACCACCTTCAATTATTGTCTTCCTAGGAGCAAAACCACTATTATATCCAGTTTGATCATTCCTGCTCTCAGCAGTATCAGTAGTATCTAAATAAATATATTCGTTTGTTCCAGTTGTTTTTACATAATCTTCAGACAATTCAACCAAACTCTTTACATTTACTACCTTATATAAATTATTACAATCATATACAATTTTTCCATTTTGTTTAACCACTAACTGATCAATTAATGAAGCTGCATTATTAATTAGAGCAATTTGATTATCATCTCCACCAACATCATAATTATTACCATTAGCAAGCTTATTAACTTTAAAACTTACTTCAAAATAACTATTAAACCAATCAAAATATGAACTTCTATCATTAATTGTAAAGTGATATCCGTTTTTTTGTTGCTTAACATTATTTCCCAAGACAGATATTAAAGCTGTATCTAATTGAATAGGAGTTAGTTCGTATCTTTCACAATATTGTTTTGTTCTAAACATGTATATATTATATATTATTTTATTTTTTATAAATTAATCTGTTAATACGTTTATGTTGAGCTGAAGTTCCAGATCCTGACAATATTCTATTTATTCTCATATGAATATTCTCCTCCTTATTATTTTTACTGTTATTCTTTTCTTGTAATTCCTTAGCAATTAAATTACCAACTGCCGGAGCAGGTTTCTTTTTAAGTTTTTCAACAATTTTATCAGCAGCTAAATTTCCAACTTCCGTTCCAATCTTTTTTGTTCCACTTTCTAGCGCGGCTTTTCCTGCTGTTTCCAGAGCTTTTTTTCCAGCTGTGCTAATTGAAGATGCAACTCCACTTGAAAACAATTTTGTTAAAGTGTCAAAGATACCCGAACCATGTATATTTTCTTCTCCCGTGCGAACATCAACATAAATAAATATTCCTTTATTTTTGTCATAAACTTTCTTGTACATTATATAAAACTAAATTTTAATTAATTTCTTTTAATATTAATGTAAAACTTGTTTCAACCTCATTAAAATTAATTATTCTACCAAACACATCTGTAATATATATTCTTATTGAATTTATAATATATTTATTAATTTCAGAATATCCAACTCTTTGTGGTTCTTTTGTAAATGGATAAGCTCTTGTTAAATCTGCAGTACTTAAAGCATAGATAATATCACTGAAATTACCATCAACAAGTGAATTATCAATAAGATCACAATGAATATAAATTGTATCCACAGAGTTAGTTATATTTGGTGTTGTAGTTCCCCATTCAGTATTTCTCAATGCTTTTTTCTCAAATCCAAGCAATGTATGAAAATTTGACATTCTTAAATCCAACATAAAATTATCTTTAATTGAAATCAAAATCTTAAAACTACTTAAATCAAATTCCAAACTTATTGGAGCAATGTCTGATTTATTAAATTCATAATCATCATTACTTATTAATGTTTCCCTTATGTAATTATTAATATCAGTGTAACTGTAAGAACCATTTGTAAATATAATATCTTTCCAATCCTTACCATTATTATAACGAATTCTTTTATTATCATATTCATCACTAATATTATGCCAAGAATAAGTCATAGTGTTAATACTATCCAAACCGACAACATAAGTTTTATTTTTATCTAAAATTAAAGAACGACCAAATCTGATTGTAAAATCACTCGGAGTATTTTTATTATCATCTTTAACTGTTTCTGAACTTAATACTATTTTTTGTTCCATTTATATATTCAAGAAAAATATTTTTTTATATAACATTTCATGTTGTTTTGGTAATAATTTATCCATTTTTAATAATTGATCTACCACCCTAATACCCTCATTTTTTAGTTCTTCATTATTATTTCCAGCATCAATTGAACCAGAAATTAACTCCAAGTCATTAACCAATTCTTCTGGATTACGTGGACAAACGTTATAACCCTGTCCCCTAATTACTTTTTTAAATTTCATAGATCTTTTATTGATAGGTAATCCTGATTTTTCTGTTAATTCTTTAAATATTTTTCTAGAATGAATTGAATGTTTTTTATTGTTGTTATATCTTTTATTAATCAAATCAATCAAATCATTATCTACTTTAGTGTTAATTACTTCTTTCCAGTTATTCTATCCTTAGCAATTAATTTGTTTTGACCATAAAGTTTATTTAAGTTAATAATTAAATTACCATAATGTCCATTTGGTGAAACTTTATATGGATTCAGAACCTTCGGTTCTTTAAGAAAACTTTGTTTTTGATTATGATATCTTATTCCCTTTCCAAATACTTCTGAGTCATTAATCATTTTTGATAAGCGTTTACCGTATCTTTTAAGATTTTCTTTGTCTGTTTTTAACTCCGAAACATACTCACCTGCAGTCATAGGTTCTGCATCTGTAAATTCAATTATTTCATCCGAATTTTCTTTACTGTGTTTATTTATTTTACGAGTACATTTCTTTAAACTTTCAGTAACCTCTTTTCTTGTTTCTATCCAATCATCTTTATCTTTGTTTGTTACTAACTCTGATAATACAGGTAAGTTCCAATCTGATAATATATCTTTATCGATATTTATATCTAAATTTGCCACAAATTCTTCAGGAAATTCTTCAGTGTCTTCAAACTCATCATCTTCATCATCCAAACCCATATGATCTTTCGGCGGTAATAACGGTAGCGGTTCTTGGAATAGCTGTGGTAAACCTTGATATGTTTGTATGTCTTTCATTTCATCACCTAGTAATGCTAATTGCTCCTTAATTCCAGGTAATGCTTTTAACTGACTTGACAATTCTTTTTTTTTTACTTTTTATTCCTTCAGTAATTGGCTTATAAATTTCAGTGTACATATCCCGATTTGTAGCTTTTCTTATTTTTTCTTTCATTATTTCTTCTCTAAGAGCTCTCATCTTTTGCCCGACTAAGTTTTTTCTTATTCTTATTTCATTAAGTTTTGATTGCATTTATATAATAATGTAAGATAATGTAAAATAATGTAAGATAATGTAAAATAATGTAAGATAATGTAAGATAATGTAATATTATTATATATAATGGAAATTCCAAATTATGATACAAAAAGTAATAAATCCAATAACTTTAAACAACATTATCCTTTTATGCCGGATTCATGTTTTAGAATGTTAATATGTGGATCTTCTGGATCTGGAAAAACAAATACACTAATGCATATACTTCGAAAACCTCTTATATATTATGATAAATTATACTTGTATGCTAAAAACCTAGAACAATCTAAATATCAGGATTTAATTAAACTTTTAAATGGAATTGCAGAAAAAAAAAATCCAAATGAAATACTTGAATATTCAGCTGATCCCAACCAAATTGAACCCTGTGAGGATTTTGAATCAGAAAAACAAAAAGTAGTAATATTTGATGATTTTGTATGTGAAGATAAAAAGGTTCAGAATGAAATAACAAAATACTTCATTCAAGGACGTCACAAAAACTGTTGTGTTATTTATTTAAGTCAGTCTTACTATAAAACACCAAAAAATATTCGGATTAACTGTTTACATTATATTTTATTTGAAAGTCCAAGTAAACGAGAAAATGATATGATTTGTAATGAACAAAATATTAACCCTAACTCTTTTGCTAATGCAACAAATCAAAAATATGATTTCTTATATATTGACAAACCAAGGAAGTTTTTAAGAAAAAACTTTACAGGAATTATATAGATGGGAGTTTTTAATGATGTAAAACAAATTAATCAACCTGACAGTATACGTAAAGTTAAATTTGATATTGATTTAAGTGATTATGTTACTAAAAAACAATTCAAAAAACTTAAAAAAGAATCGGAATCATATCTTCATAGAAATAAGGAACTTGATAACACAATGAATAGAGCATTGGATATGGGAGGTAATAACCTTATTAACCTAGGAAATCCAGATAAACCCAACGATGCAGTTTCAAGACGGTTTATGTTTAAAAAAGTTCAGGGTGTAATAGATGACTATAACCTTGAAGATATTAAAAGTATAAAACAGACACTAGAAACGGAAGTAAAGAATATTGAAGAATTAACAAAAGATTTTAAAAATAATTCATTATTAATAGTTCAATTACAAGATAAAATTGAAAAAGAAATGAAAGCTATGGTTGATACTATTAAAGAACTTGAAGAGAAATCTGATTTGACAGATGAAAACATAAAAGAAGTATTTAAAACAAATTTTGAAAAGTTATACACTCAAGTTCAAGAATTAAAAGATAGTATGATTAAACATGAAGAACTAAAAGACAAGATTATTGAAGCTGAGAAAAAGTTACAAAATATGTATCAGTTAGAAATCAGAACAGAAATAAATAAGCTAAAAACTGAAACTGAAAATAAACATAAAGATTTATTAGAATTAATTTCAAATAAACTTGCAGAATATAAATCTGAACTGGAAAAGGCAGCTTCACAAAGAGGTGATGATCATGACACAGCATTAGATAACCTTAAAGAAGAGCTTAATTCTAAAATAGATGAGTTTAAAAAACAAATTCGAATTTGGATTAGTACTGTTGACAACCGTCATAATTTAAAGTATGCAGACTTAAGTAATATTACAAAAAAATTACAAGAAGATATTAATGAATTTAATGCTAAAGTTGAAGAACATAAAAATGAACTGGATCTTGTAGTTGAAAAATCAGCTAAACAAGGAGAAGCAATTAACACAATTAATGATCAGCTAGAAAATTTAAAGAAACAACTCCAGATCTTGATTAGTACTGTTGACACACGTCATAACTTAAAGTATGCGGAATTAAGTACACTTACAGGTTTAATACAAGAAGATATCAACGAATTTAATGATAAAATAAAAAAAAAATAATAAATGATCTGGACTCTGTAGTTAAAATATCAGCTAAACAAGGAGAATCAATTACTGCTAATACCCAAGTAATTACCACCAATGCAGAAGAAATTACAAAAGTAAAAAATGTTTTCTTAAAACAAGAAACACAATTAGCTAGAACAAAGAATACTCTTGACAATTTGTCTGCTTCTGAAGTTGCTACAACAAAACGAGTTGATGATTTAGCTGAAGTAATTCTTGAACATGAAAATAAATTTGCAGAATATAAATCTGAACTGGAAAAAGTAAAAAAACGTGAAGTGTTTCTTTTTGAATATAACAGTGGTTATAATACTGGAGAACTACCAGGTTCCTTTAGAGTGCATTCATATATAAAAATGAAAAAGTATTTTGATCGCCGCAGTGTCTGGATATATTCATTATATGAAAATATAATTAATAGTGGTGCGGGCTATTTTAGTGCATTTAATTTGAAACCTGGTAATGTCGTAGATTATAAAGATTTTATAAACACAAACCAAGAATATAAACTAGCTGTACCGGATGTGCTATTAAAAAATGTGTTTTCAACCAAAAAGGCTGGAACTTATATAATAGATATTAGGTTTTATTTAACGTCGTTTGATGATATGGAAAAATGCAAAATATCACATTTTCTTTTTAGGTGGTGGCAAGATGGTTTTACAGGTAAATTTCCCGGTGGGAGTGTAAATATAACACCCGAGATAGTTGCAAGAAATCCCCCCCTACACATTTTATGTAGATATCAAAAAAAAATTAAAATTTATTTAACAGAAAGGACAATGTTTGACATTCATCCTTATGACGATTCATCATCTACAGAAGTATCATTTAATCTTATGGCGGAGAGTCATGTCAAATTCTACATATTGGAGGAATATATAAATTATAAAGAAAGTAAACTTTTGAATTAAAAACTTTAATTAATTACTGTATTTTTATTTAACTAGAATAATTAATATAATGGGAATATTCAATAATATAAACGAAAAAGTAAGTAAAATAGAAAGACAAATAATAAGAAAACCTCCATTGTTCTTAACATGTTATACCGAAGATACTGATAGTGGATTATTTCAATGGAAAACTGTAAATGCTAGTCCTGGTTTAGTTCAAAATGGTAATAATGTAAGAATCAAGCATGATTCTATTTTAATTATTCTTGTTGATGCAATTAAATTAGATAAAGGAGAAGCTAAATTACAACTAAAAAACAAAGAAAATATAATTCTTCAAAGTTACGATGTAAAAAACAACAGAAAAAAATGAATCTATTTCTATTAATTATGCTAATAAATTTAAAATGAATGATATTATTTCTATTAATTCTTTGAACGTTAAAAATATTCAATTAACAATTTATGGTTCTATTATTTAAGTAGAAACTTATGTTTCTCCTAAAACAATTATAAAAATTCACATCATAAAGATGTTTTAAAAATAAGAAACTATGTTCTTTCTAAAATTAAAATTAAATCATAAAGATGCTTAAAAAAATCAAAAATCACATCATAAAGATGTTTTAAAAAATAAGAAACTATGTTCTTTCTAAAACCACATCATAAAGATGTTTTAAAAAATAAGAAACTATGTTCTTTCTAAAATTAAAATTAAATCATAAAGATGCTTAAAAAATCAAAAATCACATCATAAAGATGCTCAAAAAATTACATCGTAATGATGTATAAATCTTTTTTTTTATTTGTAGGCTTGGGTAGTAATCCCATCCTTAAGAATAAATCTTTTATCGTCATAACATGATAACGACGTTTTATTTATAACATAACTAGAAACATTATGTTTTTTCGATCTTATAACTTTAAATTTATGCATACTTTGTGTTGAGTTAAATAAAGTATCTTTATAATCTTTATGAACTAATGTATTCTTGACAACACTCTTTTTTATTCCTTTACATTTTTTAACATTTTCGTTATTCTCTAATAAATATGAATACATTTTACTCCGTAATCCAACAAACTCAATTATTGGAATGCCGGCAGCTTCATCTTTAAATTTTCCTATTACTTTTTTATTATCATTAAAGTAAAATTTTGAATTACTTCCATAATCACTATTATCAAATAATTCTTTATCTTTATAAAAGTCTTTATACACATCTTTAGTTTTAATTTCATAACACAATGAGTCTGTGTCAGTAAATAATAACTTTGCTGAGTTTTTATACTTTTCTTTAGTGTAATTATAATGAAAATCATACATTAAATATTTTGATAAGTCTAGAATGCACATTCCGACGTAACAAGGTCTATTTAATAATAAACTTTCTTTTATTCTATGAATACCAAATAAATTCTTGTTAAACATCGTTGAACTAACAAATGAAGGTTTTGCTATATACTTCAATAAAATATTTTCATCATGAGTTAGTTTAATATTAACCCTCTTGCGTAGATTTTCCATAGTCTTACCGAATACAGAGTTGTTCATTAACTTAAAAAAGTCCTTTTCAAATGAATTTTTTGCTTCAGATCTTTTCTGGGTATTGAAGTCTATATATTTTTTCAACCAAGGAGATTCATCAAAGGTTAACACTCTATGAATTTTGGTTACTTTGAAACCAAGTTGTGTATACAGTTCAAGATTTCTATAATGAACTACATAATTCTTCTTTTTCTTCAAAGTCGGAACCAACTTCTTTACATTGCTTTTTCCTATTTCAAATTTTTCTTTAATATTTTTACTGTAATTAGATAACCACTCATCTGGTATAATAATTTTTTCTGGAGCTAGTGGGTAATCATTATGTAAAGAATGTAATTCTTCTGGATATTCCAAATCACACTCAACTATAAAATTACTTTTACCCTTTGCTATTAATTTCTTAAATTGTTTTTCGTTTGTCCATTTAAAGTTACCTGTGGGTAAAGACTGAGACATGGCCCAACCATATAAATTATTAGCATCCAAATACATTATATATTTATTTTCCTCTTTAGGATTATAATTTTTTATATATTTATTATTAGCTTTACTATAGCGATTGGCTATATAGCTAATTCCGCCCCTAAGGCCTTTTTCAATACATAGATACATATCAATATCTGATATTAAATCTAATTTTGTTTTAGTCATTTTTAACATGGCATCCCAGGCTAACCCAGGACTACTAAAATAATGACATGGATCTAATTTATAATATTCAATGCATATTTTTCTGAAATTTTCAAAGACGTCTGTTAGAAGCAGTACGTCTGTTTTTAAATATAAATCATGGTATTCACCCATTGTTTTTATTTTTAATTTTTTCCAAATATTTTTTGCATGTTCATATTCTTCGTCAGAAATATGTGTTTCATTCAACGCAGAATAAAACTCTTCTTTGGAAGGTAATTTTGTATTATCTTGCCTCCTACAAGTTTCTTGCATTTCTATTGGTCAATAGACGTCACGTGGAGACAGGATATATTCCATATCCTGCTAGTATATTTCAGATATGAATTTTGATCAAAACAAAATGGCTGCCACACTGCTGGCGTAATTGAATCAAGTCAGATTATATATTTATAATTAGCTCCAACGAGAGTATCGTTTCCGAGAGTAAATTTAGTGTTTTCTTGCCGATTTCATTCTATATCTAAGTTGAGGCTCATGAAGTTTGGCAAAATTAGATGTAAAAGCGGAATAACTCTGTATGGGATAACGGACGTTGAAATCTTGTTTTGGAAGTTAAATAGTTAAATCATCGTGAAATTAAGGAATTGACATATTTGTTACTCAGCAGTTTGTTGTAGGATCATTTAATCTACGTGCAAGATAAATGATTTAACAGGAAACGGGATGAAAGCCGAAGTATCAAGACATTTATGACATCGTGATATCCGGTAACTTTCGAAGGGATGGAACAAGAAGTTTTTTAGTGTTTCTAATCTAAACCAGTTCATAACCTGTGTAAATGAGCTTTTGTGTTTTGTGATTTAACCAAAACACAGGTCATTGTGCATTTTATGGTTGGTGTAAATCAACTAGTGATGACCCAACAAATGATTTGTAGGATTCCAGTCTGCACTGTAAGTAGCTTTGTTAATTTACAAAATGTGTTGATTATAGCATGTAAGTAAAGGGTAGTCGGCAAGATAAAATCGTTACACTGCTTGTTGGTGACAGGATACGGGATATACGCTGTCTCGAAAATCCATATCAGGCTCGAGCTTCGCTCTCGCCTGATATGGATTTCCTTGACAGCGTATATCCCGTATCCTGTCACCAACAAGCAGTGTAACTAATATTATTAAATTTATCGAATGAATCCATGTAATCATATGGATAAACACCCTTTACTTTTAATAAATCAATTTTACTTTTGGGAAATTCTTTTAGAAGATATTTAAAATTGGGAATATTTTTTGATAAATTATCCAATGACTGCGACATAAATTGGAAACTGTCAATAAAAATTAAATCACTTATCATAAATGCCATATATCTTTCCATATTGTTAGGAATAACATTAATTTTTTTTTTGAATTTCCCTATTTGCTGCATAATAAAGTGAGAATCATAACCTCTTAAATTATGGAAAACAACAGGAATTTTGTGTGTCAATTTAAAATTAATATTGCACTCTGAATGAGCACTTCCTCTGAATTTTCTAGTTATATGACAGTGATCCCGGACTTTTATTGAATCTTTTGTATATTCTTTTTGGCATATATGACAAGATTTCTGTTTCTTATATTCGGTTTCATCTTTTTTAGACATTCTTAAATCTTTATTAAAATTATCTCTAAATATTTCTTTACAATTCTCTTCTTCCTCTAGCATTTTCTCAATAAATTTATAAACTGCATTAGGACCTCTGTAAATCTGGGTTGGTTTAGTATATTTATCGTCGTAACAACAAACAACTTTATAACCATAGCCGCAGTCTATATGTTTTTGATATTCTTTGGTAAATGAAGATTCTGGGTTTGGCTGGGTACTTGAAACTTTTTGAGTTATTGATTCAAAATCAGCATAAATTACAAAAGGTACTTCTAATTGTTTGTGGTAGTTTTTAAATTCTACTTTACTACCTTCTGGTGGCATTTTAACACCCTGAACACCATTGATAGCTAAACAATTTTCAACATGTTCTTTTAATATTCTTTCTTGTGAAAAATTTTGTAAGCATGATTTACAAAAATGTTTTTTTATTTTTACATTTTGTTCTTTTAAACATTAATCTATTAAAGTCTTTTATCCAAACATAATGTTGTCGTTGTGTTATTTCGTTATTATTAATTAATAACATATCACAGTGTTCTTCGTATTGATATTTTGATATGTACAAAGGATAAATTCCTGTAGGTTCTTCATAACCAAATACATTAAATGAAATTTCATTTAAAACTTCTATTTTGGGTATTTGGTTTAATGTTACAGGGAATTTAATTCCAGTATAATTAACTTTGTTTATATGTTTTTTATATTTTGAAATTTTTTGAGGATCTTTTTCAACAGGAAATTTATAAGCTAAATGACACCATCTAAAACATTCGTTATCATCATTCTTTATATTTATTAATCCTTTCATTGGATGTTGTAATGGTTTTGGTAATTTTAAATAGCTTGAAGCCGCTAAAGGATTATATTTATATATATTTAAATAGTGAGCATTAACTGACTCTATCCTCCAGCCGCTTCCTTCGGAATCCAATTACCGATTCTATTTATTATTTCGTCAAAGGCTTGACGCAAAGTTTTTTTTATTTCGTTTTTGTTAATAACTTCTGAAGCTTTTGATTGGAAATAGGCTGATTTATATATTGTATCAGTTTTATCCATTTTTGCAAAAGTTATTTTTAAAACAACGTTTATTTTTATACCTTTTAAAGTTTTAAGTTCAGATTTAAGCATTTCATAAGAGTCGTTTATAGTTAAATATAATTGATTCTTTGGATCTTGTCTATATGTAATTTTAATTTCAAATTTCTTATAATATTGTTTTTTTGATCTCTCAATTTCCATCTATATATTATATTTAGAAAAAAATTCTCTAAGAAAAAAACGCACGTAAAGAAATTAAAAAAAAATAAAATTTAAAAAAGAAATAAAATTTAATAAGAAATAAAATATTTAAACTTATATCTTTTTCCATTATTTTTTGATATTCCACATTTTACTCGGTTTTTTCCTTTGCAGCACATTGTTATTAACCCAGAATTAATACCGAGGTCTTTGGACGCTGCATAATTGCTTTTATATGTTTTTTCTTCATTAGTATCACAATCGGTTACAATAACTTTTTTAGGATTGTTTCGATAATTATTTGGTCTGGGACAATCACATAACCTTTCAGTATTTTCTTCTTCAGTTAATAGACAACCACATTTCCATTCAAATAAATTTCTTTTCAATAAATAAGGATCTATAACATTTTGTAATTTATCAATAATATGGTTTTTATATTTAACGCTAACTATTTGGTTAAGTTTTGATTTAATAACATTTCTTCTTTTAAGAACTTTTTTATATGAATTTTTGTCTGGATTCATTATTTCTCCTAAAGTGCTAGATAATTTTGGTATAATCATTCTATCTACCTTTCTATTAACCATCTATATATAATATACTTATAGAAAAAAATCTTTAAAAAACACATCTAAAGAACATTTAAAAAACAAGTAATATTATCCATATCTTTTGAATAAGATTTTAAAGTTATTTTTTCTAAATTGTTATCAACTGTTAAAATTTTAATACCTTCTTGAGACATTCTGTTTAACCAATCTTCGTGTAATTTGTGTAGTTTTTCTAAATAATCTAATCCAACTCTGTTTTCTTCAGTTCTATTTCTTTTTTGAAGTCTTTGAAAACATATTTTAGGATCGGTTTTAACATAAATAAAAGCATCAATTGAGTTTTTTCCATGTATTTTAATAACATTATCAATTAAGAAAAGATTATATACTGCCCATTCGGGATCATTTATAACACCGTTGTCATGATATTGTTTTGTAAAAATGTTGTTATTAGTTAAATAACATCGTTCAAGAAAAGAAACACCGTCAAATTTTTTAGCAGAATTTAACATTTTTATATGACTGTTTAAAGTTGCTAATTGAAAAGGAAATGAATATTTTAGAGGTTCTTTGGCAGCAAGTTCAAAAAGATTATATGAATTCCCGCTTGGATGCATAACATTTTGCCATTCATGAATTGGTTCTGGAATTATATTAAAATTAGGATTATATTCTTTAATAATGCCTAAAAACGTACTTTTTCCTGATGCAATATTACCTTCAACTGATATAATTTTTCTCATTTATATAAAATACTTATAGAAAAAAATCTTTAATTAAAGTTAAAGTTAATTTAACTCTTCTTCTTTTTTACTTTTATATCCGTTAAGTTTAAATTCTTTCATATATCTTTCAAAGGGCATTAAATAATTTTTTTCTTTCTGCATTTCTAACAGTACTGAAAAAATATCTTGAATAACTTTTTTCTCTTCTTCTTTTCTAGGATCATTAGGGTTATGAACAGCTAAAGCCGCAATCCGTATTTTTGTTATTAGTTGTTTTATTTTGTGGTGATGTAATTTTAAAATAGCTTTCTTGTCGTTAAGTTTTAGTCTATTAATAAATATGGTAATTACTGATGGAACAACACCAACAGCCGCTACAAATATAGGAATAGCTGGAACAAGTGCTAATGCAGCTGAACAACTAAAGATATTTGTTGTAATATATAAACCAGTGCTTACTCTCCCACAAAATTTATAACTTTTTCTGTAAGCAGCAGCTAGTTTAGTTAGGTGAATAATTAATTGATCTATTGTTTCTATTCCATTATTAGAAATTAAATTTTTATTACTCATTTATATAATATATTTTCAATTTAAATTTCTTCCAATTCACTAAATGGAACCCAGCTATTAAATTTTTCATTGTAACCTTTCCATTTTACTAAAGCTTGTTTTTTCTTATAGTCTCGTCTGATAACTTTTTCTTTTCTAAAAACTTCTTGTGTAGTAGGTAAAAGTTCTTGTTCATAAAATGAACCTTGAACTATTTCATTATTTAAATCTTTAATAGAGTATATTCTTGGATTTGTATTATTAATTTTACAAATTATAAATATTTCCTCTGTCCAGTTTAGTGTATATCCTTTTTCAAAATGTCTTTTAAGTTTGCTTAAACGAACTCGATCACCAATTTTAAATTTTGCTTTACTCTTTGGTACCTTTAAATTACCATATAAGTTAAAGTAAACAGTACCTTTATTTAAGTTTTTACTAGCTTCGGTTGGTGTCATTTTTATACTAGAGTGTTTTGTTTTGTTATATTTATCAACCATTTCCTGCAAATTATCTAAATAAGTATAAGTATTATTTGCTGTAAAATATTTCCACATTATTCTTTTTAAACTTCTATTAAATCTTTCTATTACTACAGCCTTTCCTTCATTAAATGTATGGTACATGTTAATTTTATTTTTATTCAAAAATGATTCAAACTTTTTATTATAAAATTCTTTTCCTTCATCTACCCATAAATTTGTTGGTGTTCTACCTTCTGAAATTATTTTTTCAAATGCTTCAGTAACAGATTCTCCGGTTTTATTCTTTAGCGGAATAACCCAAGCATATTTACTGAATATATCAATAACGGTTAACAAGTATTTTACTCCTTTATTATATTTTGAAAAAGCTTGCATATCAACTAAATCGGCAGACCAAGTATCATCAATATCATTGACAATCACTCTTCGTTTCCTAAATTTTCTTTTAATTGGTTTGTGTAATTCTTCTGCTAATTCATCACTCCAATTTATTTCGGGGGTAGAGTATACCCCCTTTTCCCGTTTTTTGATTTTCGTTTTTGTCCGAGACCAAGTTTGTATTTCGTTTTGATTGCGGGTTTTACAACTAAATGTTTTGCAATCTTTTCTCCAAATGTTTTTGATTTAGTGTTATTTAAGTTGGAAAGCATTTTTTTGTCGCATATACTCTTTTTTACACCGCTGTCATAGCAAAAGTCGTGGGTCTTACATACTGCGTCCAGTTCGTTGATAGGAGGTCCATTATCTAAAGGATTTCCTGGTCCACAATAGTTATATCCTGGAAGTGTTAACCCTTTTTTAGGTAATAAAGGTAACACTGTTTTATGGATATCTAAATTACCTGCTTTGATAGTACTTTTAACAAACTTTGATTTCATTCTTCCACAAGATGAACAGGTAGCCATTATCATTCTTTTCCCGTTTTTTGTTGTAACATAATGGGGGTTTATATTATCAGTAAATCTTCTTTCTTTCAAACAATATATTTTATTTTGTAAACTCATCTATATCATATGTATTTAAAACTTTTAATTGGGTTTAAACCTGTGGTTTGTTTAATTGCTTGGTACTGGATTTTAGAAGAGGGTAAAGACTGGTTGGTTTTGGATTTTTAAATTTGAATTGGTCGGTGTTGAATTTTTTAAAAGAGGGGGTAAAGGTTAAATAAGGTTAAATAACGCCAAAAGCCTTATTTTATTAACTACTCTGCCTTCATTGCAATGAGTAGAAAAATATTGATTTTTGCTGTTCGTCTGTCAGTCTGTCTGTTTGTCCCAAAGTGAATCCCAGCAACTCTTTCTCAGCAACTCCACAAGGCGGACTTAAAACAAACTTCACAAAAAGAGTGTTACGAGGTCTGGTTGTAAATATGGTCGGCGTGTTCTGGTTCATTGATTTTCTGTTGAGTCGAATTGAAGGATACGCTGGCTACTTCTGTTATTTTATTGGGCGGATTGCCACCAGACCTTACAGAAGTGCTCAGTACTAAGCCTATTGTGAATATAGTTTGCATGTTCCAGTCCATTGATTTTCAGTTTAGCTATGAGCCTTTATTTGTCGAATTTTACCTTAACCGCGCAACTGCAAGGGTGAATGATACCAAACTTCATAAAAAGGATTAGTGCCAAGCTTAGTTGTACATTTCATTAGCAAATATTTACATTTTCCCTACTCTTTTCCATTAAAAATAAGACGTTCATTTCGTATGAACAGCAAAAGGAAAGGCGCGACATTTACGTCATCGCTGCTTAGTGATAACCGACCGCTGTTTTGACAACGTCCGCGTATAGTCAGGGAGAAAATTCCTTAGATGACGTCGCAGTTGTTCCAACTTGTGAACAGAATGGCCGGGAAGCTGATTTAAATGTTAAATGCCACAAAATATGTGCAATTTATAATATTATCTTGTTTACAAATGAAAAGGAAATATAATGTAAATATAGGAAATGAAACTATTTTTTCGGTGTTCATGCGAAATGAACGACAGAATAGGATCAGCAAATTAAACATGAATCGCTAGCGCGATTCAAGGATTTGCCGATCCTATTCTGTAATTTATTTCGCATGAACACCGAAAAAAAATCATTTCATTTCTTATATACCGGTTCCGTGATATTCAGCGGAATTATGGCCCTTTATTTGTTTATATAACTTCACTTACACGACTGGGCATATTTTCACCAAACGTTACTGGAGGTAGGTATATCGTTAGTATGTTTTGGT
Organism: Mercenaria mercenaria; assembly: GCF_021730395.1. Classification (NCBI taxonomy): domain Eukaryota; kingdom Metazoa; phylum Mollusca; class Bivalvia; order Venerida; family Veneridae; genus Mercenaria; species Mercenaria mercenaria. Next base: position 71,425,919 of record NC_069375.1, read on the forward strand.
GCAGTGTTTTTAAGAGGAGCTATGACCCATGCTTTATCGTATATTTTAGTGCCACTCTACTTGTCATATACTACCGGGTTGAATTTCACAAAACCTCAGGAGTGATAAGATTGAAGAGTACGTGTGCATATCATTGGCATGTTCCGGGTTAATGATTTTCTGCAGAGTTGTGGCCCTTGATTTGTCAGTTTTAATGATGTCTGTGCTATCCCTCCTATATCACTTGTTTGAATTACCCTAACTTCATTGCAATGATCAGTGGCAAGCCTAGTTGTGTATATGTATCATGAAATGTCATTGTTTAGAGATTTTCACAGGAGTTTTTGTCCTTACAATGTCTGCGTATTAAGTGGTAGGGAAAATCAGTTTCTAGTTGAGGTTCAGAGCGCAAATATACTAGCACAATTTTCATGTAAAACTCGAAAACTTTGTTTTTAAAAATATTATATATTGCCGTTAACGTAAACATTGTCGTTCACTAACGTTAACGTAACATGCGGCTTGTCGTTCACTGACGTTAATGTAATCTGTGACTTGTTGTTCACTGACGTTAACGTAACCCGCAGCTTGTCGTTCACTGACGTTAACGTAACCCGTGGCTTGTCGTTTACTGACGTTAAGGTTACCCGCTAACCAATCCGTTTTCAATTTTACTATAACCACTCTTATCGCTATCATATGCCTTGTTTTAACCTATGAAAGCAAATCTTAGTCTGTATTACGAAAGGTCGTGTTTTATATATAATATTCACCGACGTCAAACTGATATGGAATATTTAGGTTAAACTGATTAACGCTGATGGTGAATGACTTGAAATAGATTAAGACACATTGGCTTTACCTTTGTAAAATCGTTTTACATACATACTGTAAATCAAGTTGAATTCGTCAAATCTGCCTTACGTGGTCTATATATATATGTATATCAAACCATTTATTCTACTTTATATTAGGTCAGTTGTGAAAAAAAGATGTTATAGTAATCTCTGTCATTGCTTTATTCCTGACAATACCTAGCGACCCAAGAGTTTGCAAGAAGAGGTGCCAACTTCCGTTTCAGCAAATAATTCATCAATGAAAAAACCTTACTGCGGAATTCCTTTCTTAATCACTTGTTTACATAATACAATATCTCTTTTGTAGAAATAAATTCAAGGTATACAATAAATTGAAAATCTTGTTTATATACAATGAAATAATATACCTTGTTGTAAGATCGCAGACCACTCGGAATGAAAGGCAATATAAGTGCTTATGTATCATTGTACAATTGATTAACATTAACACAAATGTGCATAAACAAAATAATAGAATTAAACAACAAGGGCCCAACAAACATATATTGAATACATTGGGCACCGCCTCCGAATGGTCAGTGACAAAACCACTATTGGATAATTAAACAAGTTATGCGTAAAACTCTTTAAATACTCCTCACCATGCTTCGAAATCAAAAGACGGTGTAAATGCAATTTGATTCTGACATATTAATCCCCTATACATGCAATAGTAGCAAAAGACACATAACTGTTTGTGTAAAAATGCATATAAAGCAAGACTAAAAGGACAGTATATGCAAGTACTCAATGCATTTGCAAGAAAGAAGGAATCGTGTCGTTATTCGCTCACAGGACACACGCGACTTTATCTTGCATTATGGTACATTATCAAATCTTTTAGCTTACATAGATCATAAACTAGGATGAGTCCAAATCACTACATTGGATTTTTCACATAACCGTTTTAACTTCAAAACTGAATTGAATAAAGGATGAGGAACTTAAATGTCGATCATATTTGGAGGACACTGGGTCCATTAGGGAAATACCAATGTAAACAAATAGCCTCATATCTCCTCTCGCTGGCTTCCTGGGCTTTTCAAGGAATTAACATTGTCTTCATAGGTAAGTTTATAGTTAATAAAAAGAAAGTTCAATTTTCGTGTGCACAAGTTGTGTGGAGGCTTCGGCGTGATCTTTGTCAGGTCTTTATTAAAGCTGCAAAAACTGGCAGAAGTATATTAGTTAATGTACATGTATTCTTGTTCGATCAAGGAGAGCTTGATGTTGATCTAAAGCACTCAAAAATGAGATATTTGGATAAAATTAAAATGGAATATGGAATGACCCTAACTAGGAACGACCTCAGGTTTGAGCATACTACACTTTATAGCTCGCACTTGTTCGTAGCTACATTCCTCCTCCTCTTCCCCAGGTGGTAAAAAGAAAGTGTAAACACGTAAAAAAACACGGTAATATATTTTTGTAAATGTATAATTGAATAGATATAATGATGTATTAATTGTAAGATTTGTTTGAAGGCTATCGGCCAGATTTCCGGTGCAAAGCAGGCCAAAATGACACCCGTATGAGTAATATTACTGGAATGCAGAAAGAATTCAAACAGTGTGAGATAGTGAGTTACATTAACACATCTGAGGGTGTTTTGGAGACATCAACACCATGTGAAAACGGCTGGGAGTATGCTGCACCGGCCGACCGATCTTTTGTTACAGAGGTTAGGGCACTAGCTAACACGTTTCTTTCCTATCAAAATTATTTGTCATATAATTAAAATTTTATATAGCATACTGTCTGTGAATGACTGACATAAAAGAAACAAGAGTAGGTTAGAGCTATGGCATTCCAGCCGATCTTTCTATACACTTCAAAAGCCGTTGAGAAAACAGAATAATATTTTTGTCGAATCGCATCGAATTGTTTGACTTCTTTCAAAAGCTTGCCTCAATACGTATGTCTTATGAAAGGGTATATTCTTAGCTAACGAACCAACTTCAGTACATAGACCCGAGGAGTAAAATTTGTATTACTTTGTTTTAAAGTACAAAATATTTGATTAATCATATTTAGTAAGGTAGCTTTGCACGTTTGGGTCGATTTTTTTTCTGCAATGTAGAATTTGATTAAACCCTAATTTTTCAAAACTTCATAATATATTTGGAAAATTCAGCAAATTTAAAATATAGGGTCATATGCTTGATTGTTTTGCTAGACTGATTTGAAAAATTTGGACCTAATGCCATTTTTCATAATGGGAGTTTATGGGAGAATCACAAGTTTCATCTCATTTTCGAGAATAGAATGTTTTTTTACAAAGTCGATTTTAATGAAACTTTTCACATTTGTATATAAACATATGATCTACAATATGGTAAAATAACATGTATAGGTCCGGGTGCTTGTTTTTGACATATTTTACCTTGATTAAAGTGAACCGCACGTTTCAAACTAATTTTAGACATTATTTTGACCTATTCAACGTGTAAGATGTTTTAATACCACAGTTTACTTTTAGAAAGATAGTATTAGTGCCATCGTAAAAATACTTACAGATTGACATTAGTTTATAAAATGATTTTCATATCCATACGTCGAATCCATACTTTATTCTATGTTTTCCGGATAAATGACGTTACGTCATCACTTTCAGTTTATCAAACGTGCAGCTCTACCTTAAGAAGGAACGTCAAAAGAGCCGTTCCTATTTTGTTTTGTTTAATGACAAATGTTTAAGAAAAAAATCTATTCAAATTATTCAAATGCCATTTCATGATATTAAGATTAGTGAGTTCTTTTGTTTCCACATTATTTCATATTTCATATGTCTATATGTCAGAACGCTAAGCGTGAAGAACTCAGTTACAAGTTTTCTTTTCATGGCCGATATTATTATCGACACAGTAGTGAAATTCATGTCCTTGACGTACTAGTGACTCGTAGAGAGGACTTATGCCGCTGCTACAGGTGACTATAGAGGACTTTAACTGTGACAGATGTAACTAGAGAGGACTTAAGCCGGTACTGAGGGTGGAAGGGGCTTTGCACATTCAACTACCTGCCATTTCATAATCGCTCATGAACAGACTCAACCGAGTCTTTAATTATGTTGCTTGATTACATTCTTTCTTTCAAAACACGTTTTAAGAGTTTATGCTGAAATCTCATCAATTGATTTTCAGTGGGATTTTGTATGCCAGAAAGCAGAGCTTGGAGAACTAACACAAGTTCTTTACCTAGCCGGCATGATGGCTGGAACGTTCGTTTTTCCAACCCTATCAGGTAAGTTGAAACAACTATAATTTTGGCTTATTTTTTCAACACACCATTTTAGAGTACAGAAAACTTCACATATAACGAACACGTTTGTATCAATTTTAGCTCCGGCGGTTATACCAGGCAGGGTTATGGCAAACATAAAGAAAACAGTTTCAAATTAAAGTTCACGAAAATGCATTAATACAATATTTATTATGGTGAACCCAAACAAGATCATAATCAAACTTCTTATACATGGATTTTATTTTAGCAAAATATTTCATTTGTTACGGTATAATTTAATATCTTATATGCAAGTGCAGACAGAGTATGTTTCACCTAGATATAGAAATATACGAATGACATCAGAAGATCCGGAAAAAAAAACCTGAAATGGCATGCATCTCGGCAAACTTTTAGGGGTGAAGATCAAAAATTAGAAAGGATAAATGCAGTAAAAGCCACGAGGCAAAAACACATTTTTCCCTTTGATAAGTTATAAAATACAATTTACTGATTTATTCCGCAACTAATGTTTTAACTTGATCTTATTATAGATTTCATTACGTATCACGTCTCCACGTGCTTTATGGTGTCTGTAACACTTTCTTCTATAACAAATCCAGTATTGATGACTTTCACATGATATATTACAATACCATTGATAATTTCTATATCTGTAACTTTCGCTTTTGATCATTCAAATATTTTCAGGTTTGTAAATTAATTTGTTCGATGAAAATTTCAATGAATGTAACTTAATGTCATTTGACTGATTCAGCAAATGTATTTATTAATATTATTGTTGATATTTTACAAATATTACAAATGAATTTCAGATCGATTTGGTAGAAAGCCTGTTATGGTTTTAAGTCACGTGTTCTTCTTCGGAATAGCGCTTGGAACGGCTTTTAGTGGGAACTTTGTTGTCTTTGTGATTTTTAGATTTTTGACGGGCTTCTTTAATCAGGTAACTTACTATCTACAACCCAGTTTAAGTTACAGTGTACTGACTTTCATGATTAAAGCTAGCAACATATCAATTAATGAAAGTTATCATTTTTATCATTTTTAGGTAGTGGACTCGTAATGACACTCGGACATTTCCGTGTAAGTACGAATCGTCGTTAGGCAATTCGGCATTCTTCGAGCGAAAATATAGCACGACGACGCTTTCCGAAATAAAGGAGAATGTCGAAATCGCTCACGAAGATAACAGGTCCACTACCTTCATAAGAGGCAATGTTGCAGTCATCTTTGCTAAAAAATAATAAAATTCAGCTCATCACAATCTTGATTGGGACATGTACCGTCTATACCGTCATATATACAATATCCACTGTTCTATTTTCCATGTTTAGGTCTTCGTTAATTTTTGTTTAAATATACATTGTATTCCCTTTGTTCGCTTTACAATCTACTGCTCCTAACTTTCGTAGAACTGTTTACAGGGGTTATTAGCAGGAACGACGCTGTCTTTAGAAACACTGCCGGCTGAAATACGCCATTACTGTGAAGTTTTGGCTCTGCTGTTTTGGACGTCTTTCATGTGTCTAGTGTCACCAATAGCCTATGCATTGAGGGACTTCCCCTGGAAGTATCTTCAGTTAACATACGCAATGTGTAGTGCGTGGTCTATTTTTCAGTGGTGGTATGTCAATTAGCTTTCTTGTCAGTCCCCCGCCCAACTGCTTTTAGTTCAACAATTGACAACTTCAGTTTGTTTCATGTTGAAATGCTGGAGTAAATGTAAATTGTATGTTGTATCTTAAGTCTGAAATGTGTGCGTAAACGCATATACGAACTGGTCTTCATTATTTCAAATAATTTATAAAATGAATCACCTATTGTTGTTCAAACCTGGATCTTCCATTGCTTTGAAATATAATGTCAACACTAAATTAGAAATAAAAAGAAAAAATAGGTCTATATGTTTGATGTTTTTTGACTAAGAAAACGAGACAAACATTTTTAGTTCTGGTATGTGACTTAAATTCAGCAATTAACTTTGAAGTGCGATTATTTCAAGATGATAATGCTACCAAAGTCCATGCATAGGTCTGCCCAAATCTCAACAATAAATTACAATAACATTATGACCAAGTGCGGCTAAACGACAACCTTTCTCATCCTCAAGTTAAGCCGCTGCTATCTGTCTGACATGTGTTTTTGCCGCTGGTCGTTAAGAGGCGGTGACCCACTATGCTGCTCCTATACCTTTTGATTTCGCCCACATTGTCCAGTATTTTAACTTTGTCTGTGTTTGTTGTTCACAGCCGTACGATTGCGTTTTGAGCGGACTGAGTTCTTAAAATGTGGCTTGTACTGATGTCTAGTTCTAGTGTGTGGGAATCTGTCTGTTTTGTTGCCATGCAAGTTTGAAATATATAATTACTCCTTTGGAAATAACTATATTGTTTTTATCAAGGATGACTGATGAGTCTTTACGCTGGGTGATTGCAAACGGCCAGATTGACAGAGCAAAGGAAATAATCAAAAATGCCTGTAAATGGAATAAGAAAAACTATGGAGAAGTAATGGAGACAATTAATTGGGGAGATCTGGTAGATACTGACAGTAAAGCACTGGCGATGACAAATGTTCCAGAGTCCAAGAATGTAGAGAATGGGCAAAATGTTTGGGAAGATAAGGATGTATTTATTCGTCGGAATTCGGACATTGCACATTTAAATGATGGCCAGGAAGATAGCATCGTAGAGAATGGTGAGGCGGATCGTGATATTTTGGTTAAACAGGAGTTCAACCTCGAAAATTCAAATGGCGGACAGAATGTTGGAGAAGTTCGTGAAAAACTAATAAAAGTGAAGAAATACACAATGTTTGATATTTTCAAACATAAAAGTATTTTGCTTGTGTCGATGATAATGTGGTATGTTTGGTAAGTAATCATTACAATATAATCAATTATCGGTCACAAAGTGACACGTGATTAATGTGGTTCTGCACGTTTGAAAAATAGGAAGTGACGTCATTTACGGAAAGATACGTCGTTTACCCGTTAAACATAAAAATGTAAAAATAGTTTAAAATACTCAAGAATATATGGCAATCCTTGTGTGTTAATTGGTCAAACCAGCAATATTTCTACTATCTTTATGAAGATTAGATATATATTAATACATAGAATTAACTAATTAATTAATACACGAAGAAATACAGATTTGGTTGAAAGTCAGCTTGAAATTTGCGGATCTGTGTAAGTGTCGTTAGAAGATGTGATTTCTTAGAAGTATTGGGATCTGCCCCTTTTTTTATATCTTTTTCTACCCTTATCAAATTCAAAATACATATGTGTTTAGGATTTGTGACAGTTTTGTGTACTTTGGGTTGTACATGACGTCATCAGATTTCTATGGAGACAGGTATCTCAACTTCTTCTTGAGTGCATTGGTGGAGTACCCATCCTGTTTTCTGGAGTATATGCTATTGGCAAGGTTGGGTTTTAGAACTTTTTTATTCGTGTTTGTAACTTAATTTCACTTTATAATTTGTTGAATATTCATTATTTTCGCTTTTACGCCGCAAATGACATAAATTTACTTGTATCACAATAAAGTATGTTTTATCGTATACGGTTATAAGTCAGGTAGGTTGTTTCTAAGAATTTGTTAATCATAAAACATGGGATCCTTTAATATAAATTTGTTTGTAAAACCCGTTAAGTTCTGTTGCTTATAATGCCACTAAAGCCCATGTGATTTTCAGATGAAGGTTTGAACAAATTGAAGCTATCAATATTGTTATTGCTTTTATTTTCTGAGCATGTTCAAGCTCTTTGTTGGTTTTCCCAAACATAAATCTATCGTTTGTGTGTTTAACATTAAGGTAATCGGTATCCTGCCTTTACAAGTCAACTACCTTTAAATGTTATGTTTTACGTTTTCAGAATCGGCAGGAAGTGGACAGCAATGATTGGTCATTTCATTGCTGCTGTAGGTTTAGGCGTTGCCACAGCATTAACGTACACTGCTGGTAAGCAGCATGATTATCATTGAGAAACATGTGCAGATTTTTGTTGGGTATGTGAATGTTATTTCTATTTAAGTAAGTGGACACGTAGTGACACCCGGTAATTTCCGTATGACAACGTATTCTAAATAGGCAGTTCGGCAGTCTTCGGACGTAAATGTGTCCAACGCACAAATGGCTTTCCGTTTAAACCGAAGAATGCCGAAAACGCTCGCGGAAAATACGGAATTCGCCGATTGCAATAAGAAATCCACTCCCTTAACATTTCACGTTCTTCATGAAAACTAAAGAGATATAGTGTCCAGTAAGGATATAAATCTAGAGAGTTTTATCTTTTTGTAAAAATGAATGATTTGTAGAGCCATATTGTTTTAACGATGGTTTGAAATTGAATATCAATATCAATTATGTATGCATTTATATCAAGTGATATTCTTAGTTATAGCATACATATTTAAAAATCCGTATAAATTACAATAGAACATTAAGCGTCAGTACTTTTTTCCAGCACCGGTATAAGTACCGGAAATCCCTGTCTTGTATGCCAGAATTCTTTATCTTAAGTTGCATAATATCAAAATTTCAATCTTCTTTGTTTAATAGTGAAACAATTCGGGTCGTTTTAGAATTAAAATAAGGTATGGGTTGCAGCATAACTTTTATTAACTAGAAAATGGGTATCACTTCATGACGCAGTAGGCCTACTGATTTTCAGGGAGCAGCACTAGTATGTTTGGCGCTGCGACGGCCTTTATGCTAGTTGGTAAGATGGGTATTACGACCGGATATAGTTCTATCTACTTAACTACTCCGGAACTTTATCCTACGAACATGAGGTAAATGTGTTATGTATGTCTTTTTTGTTGGGTTAAGAGACATATCGAAACATTTTAGGTCATATGGTGACTAGATCTATTCCAGCTTTTGATGGTGGGGGAAAGAACCCCCGGAGTCCCTTCGAGCGTTGTGTCATGCATGTGCGGATGCCCGGGTAAGACCATCGACCTTCCGTAAGCCACTGGTTGGCTTCCTCGCATGAAGTGTTCTTCATCGTAAGCGAGGTTTCAAACCAACACCGATGAGGGGCAAGTGATTCAGAACAACTTGGCAAGGGATGCTCCGTTCTATGATTGTCATTACGGGCCCAAAACCTTAATTCTTATTGTTAAACAGCTATGAAGAACAGTTGCCATAATGCTCATGTCCATGATTTTTACCTTTAAGATTTCTACTCAGTTGATAAATCTGCCATTGGATGTATAATTACTAAAATTAAGAGCTGCATTGTGTTCTGTGTTTACAGAAATACGGTAAGTGTGATGTAGGCATGCCGCAGTTACGTATTACGTCGCGTCCAGGTCCCAGGTCCAATGTCCAATGTTACAGACTGTACAAATGTAGCCCCAGTGCGTCGAACCGATCCACAAACATCACTGATAATCATTTGTATTTATATAAAAATATTTTGAATTAGTCTATATCAAATATTTATAAATATCAAAAGCTAAATTTTCATTTACAGAAATATTGGTCTTGGAGTGTGTTCTTTCATGGAAAAAGTTGGGTCTATGATAGCACCTTTCTCAAGAAATGTGGTAAAATGTTTTTCAATGTGTTTTAAATGTTCGTTGAGCAACATCAATCTCTCGCCCTCAGGATTTTTTGCGTGAAAGCTTTAAAGCTACATTATCATTCAAACTAAATGATTAATTTAAGTTATACTGCAGTTGATATACGCATTGCATTTTCGATCGCTAAAGTCACTTTTATTTTCTTTTTTCAGTCTACTAAGATAAAGTGGTTGCCACCATGTGTTTTTGCCGTCATGTGTCTGATAGCCGTACTACTTTTTGCCTTTGTGCCGGAAACTAACGGCGTAGAACTTCCACAGACGATAGAGGAGCTTCAAGAATGGTACCGTGGAAACAAGTTCGAGCTTAGAATAGGCAAAAATAGACACGTAATCAAGGACACAGAAGATAGAAACCTAAACTAGAAAAAAAAAAAAAAAGAAAGACTCAGTCTGTTGTGAATTTCGTTATGATCTGCGTGTGGCGGCCAAAGTCTTCCATAAAAATGAACTCTAATGATAGTAATGAAGAGAACTAACTGTTGCCAAAAATTGTTTTGTTTCATTTTTCAAAACATATATATGTTGGACAAGAATTAAACGTGTACAGGTATGTTTGACTGTCAAAAAGGATTATAATGTCTTATTCTCTTCACTCGCCCGCGAAAGTGTTAAAAGATACAGTGATAAAAATAAATGAAAGGCGATTTAACTGTTTCTTTACAAACCCACTCACCTCATATTACCAGCTAATATACATGTGAATCTTTCATTATGCATTACAGACCTAGAAGTACGCTTTTTTTCAGCTAATCAAGTCAAGTTAAGAAAAATGGCGTTAAAAGAGATGGAGTCATAATATAGAATGTAAAACTGACCACTGACAATTTTATATTTTGTCAATTGACAAAATATCTTATTTAAAAAGACTGTAATTGAGTTCCTGGAAAGATTAGTCTTTTCCTGGCATGAAACGTAAACGCAGAATTTTAGAAAGGACAAAACAATACCTACGCAAACGAACTTTTTTCACGTCGCACCCTTAGTGCATCTCGCATGCTTTAAAATGTTGTTACTATCAGATAGTAAACAAAGTACAAAAATTAACATAAAAACTATTTACATTCATTGTGTTGTTGAATAGAAAGAGGCAGATGATCCTTTTTGTGAAATGTCTTCACTTAGTGAACACCAAATGCAATACTGTTAAGAGTGGAGATACTATTTGTTTAATTTTTGGTCAAATATTTTAATTTTAATGTTACGTCACTCACAATTTCAAGTATATATGGAATTTATCACATGTTTGACGTCGCGGGGTGAAATAAAGCCGTAACATAAATACAATAACGTAATACCGCGTTGACGTCGATGTCGTTTAACATATAGGAGAATTGACTTGTTTATGATAGTTAAAGGAAGAAGATCAAGAGCGATGCAATTCAATATGGTGCTCTTGTATATAGTGTTTTATGTTCTATCGTCATATTGTTTTCGATTTTCTACCAAACAAAGCAATAGTCTGTACTTGAGAGATAATGAAATATACAACGCCCCTCACGTCCCCTAGCGTCGACTTGTTGTCTAATAGTTAGTAAAACTAATAAGAACACTTTTTATTCTGACAATAAAGACAACAAGAAATACCTTTAAAAAAGATGATCGGCGTGATGTAACTGAAGCACAAGTCATATATGGGCAGAAACCTGTATTTTAAATCTTTTGGCAATGTTGAAAGGGGCCTCTGTGAAGTTTTGTATAAATGGGGATAGTAGTTCTGAAGAACACTGTGTTTAGAAATTGTGGAGGGACACACGACGGACACCAAACAATCACAAAAGCTTACTTTGAGCCTTTGGTGCTTAAAAGATGGTAACAGTAAGCAAACAATATTGAAATACGTCCTATACTTTATTTCTGGAATTGTTGGAGGCAACATGAAACCCTACCCTACTTCAGCTTATTATCAAATTTGTCTATCATTCAGAATATGTACAGTATTGTTTTCACCGGAAAGATTGATTTAAAATTTAGAGTTTAAAATTTAACGGTATCGGACATGTTGTTGCAGGTTAGAAATGCTTTGCACTGGTTAGAACTTGTTGCTGTAATGCATGGTAAGAGTTAATGACTGTATAAAACAAATAAACTTTCTGTAAAAACAAAACATAAGGAAAGGAAACTTAAGAAAACAGAAGTAACTTAACAAAAAAACTTAACAAAACAGAAATATGTCCGGATGAGCAGATGAATATTTGGTTACGCACACCTGTTCAAATGGTACGCATACAACCCGATGGTGATGTACTTATAGAGGTTATAAATGACGAACGCGTTGTCATTTCACTCATTGTCACACATGACTCAGAGTGAAGCATTTTCAGCCTTTCCTCCAATCAGCGCCACTCTTACAAATTCTCTCATTATGGCTGAAAATACCGAGAATACCTTACCAAGCAATCCGATTGGTACATTATTCAGGCGGCATAAGGTCATTCGAGGTCATAAAATCGTGCTTAATACGGCACGACGAAAAATTGATTCTGCACGACTATACGAGTTGTGATTGGATATTGGATATTGGATCATGAATAAAAGGCATCGTTCAAATCAGTTTGTAGTAATTATACATGCTATTTTCATGCCTTGTGTAAATAGTGCATGGTTGCAGGATATGAAAAGTACCTAGTCACTAAGCCTACGATAAAGGTTTTTGCGGAGACAGAATATAAGCTGGAAAATGGAGCATCTACGCCATGAGGAAACAATATTAGCCTGTATTAAATCAAGTACATTCTCAAACACTTGATTGGTATGATCAAATAAGCTTGATATACGGACATCTAACAGAAATTTTAGTCTCATGTAGTCTCTTTTCTTAATTGAAAATTTAAATCTCATCTGAAAGTTATTGTTTTTATGATGGTGGTTTATCAGTTATTCACACATATATGTTTGAGACAAAAAAGTCATGGGTTAGGGTTGGCAGACTGAGAAACGCAATTGACCAAGTACGAATCCAGTGCAAGCAGACAAAGCAGTACTTTAGAAGTGCTCACAGGCGTTGTATTTATGATTTGTGTTGATAATGAGGTCAATAAAACCGTTGAGATGAATAGAAACCACTTTTGGAAGCTCGAAACGTAAACACTCAAATAAGAGGTGTTTGATGGTGTTTTATACCGCGATTCATATAATATTGCCAAACTGTTGAGCATATGGAAATTTGTATTCCCCCGCTGAGAACACTAATTTTGATAATAATATGAAAATCTGCCACTGACAGAAATGTTTCAAATGCCTTTTATTTCCGTACTTTAAATAAAGAATTACTGTGAAGCCTGTATTAAGAGACCGCCTAATGGAAGAGCAAAAAGTGGTCTTTTAACACAAATGGTTTCTTAAAAAAACATAATTTGTTCTTTAATAACATAAAATTGAGCTTGAAAAGTGGTCTCTTGATACACGTGGTCTCTCGAGTATGTTCGACTGTATATGTGTCACTAGATCCAGTTTCAAAAGCTCCCAAGTTTGGCAAAAGTAACAAGACATGTGGTATTGATAAAGAATAATATGAATACATTATATATGGTGGGTATTTGTCTCTACTCAATTCTACGTGTATAATTTAAATCTTCATACATACATGCGAGAAAACTGATTGCACAAATTAAATTTTGGAAGACGATAAGTATATAAACCAGTCACGCGATCAAGTGTGAAGTCGATATAAATGTGGAGTAAAAAATGGATTTTATCTAAATTAAAAGCATTTTCTCTAAAACAAATTATGAGGAACATTGGATAATATGATAATGATTTCATAGATAAATTTCCATGGGGAAAGGTAAGCTCAATAGAAATTTAAAAAAAGAAAAACAGTAGTCAGGGTGAGAACAATGAACAAATACCAAAGACGGGAAGATATCGTTCAAATTCTAGTGCAAGTAGTAGACCGGTGGTAGTAAGTGATGTTCTGAATGAAACCTACGGTATTCTTAATAATAATACGGAAAATACTGACGATAACGTGTTTAATCTTTTGAGCGGATTACATGAGCAGAATTTAATTTATTCAAAGCATAGTGATACACAACCACCGCCCTTAAACAACATGGAGAAACCTAGCGAAACAATAGGTAATGGCGATTTGCTGACATAAATGAAAGAATTGACATGAAAATTAGATGCATGGATAGCTAACTATAGACTCTTGAAAAGGTTAAAAAGAAAATATATTAATTCGACAGAAAACTAAAAATGATTCGGTGCAAACTACATGACATGGATATAAAAACAAAGGCTAGCATTAATAGTGTAGAGGAGAAAACGGATTCGTTTGATTTTACACTCCCGCAGACTACAAGTAAAGTCAAAGTCACAGCATTGGAAAAATAAAAGGAGGATTTAAAAAAAGAGATGACGTATCTACAGTCGCAATCATTGTGGAACAATCTTGGTTTTCTTTCACTATACCGTCGGAGAAAAATGAGGAGACAGAGGTGAAATTAAGACAATTCATTGTAAACAATATGGAAATTGTCTAGGACCTTGTTGAAAAAATCTCATTCGAAAGAGTGCATCGCACGGGCAGCAACATAAATGGCCACAATCGTAGTATTGTCGCTAAATTCACATTGTACAAGGAGAAAGAGCTAGTGCGAAGACAATGGAAAGAATTTGCCGGTACTAAGTACTACGTGAATGAGCAATTCCCGAAGGAAGTGATTGATAAAAGGAAGCGACTTTTTCCGAAGATGAAGGCGGTCAGGGACCAAGGCAAGACAACCTGACTATCATATGATACGCTGTATATTGATGGCAAACCAGTCCAAGACTAGAAATACGCCGGGAATGAACTGACTATTCTTTCGTGGAATATCAATGGTTTGAGTAAAGCCAAAAGAGACAATATAGAACTGACAGACTTATTATCAAAAAAACGACATTATATGTCTTGATGAAACATTTGCAACAAAAAAAACCAGAAATATTGAGTTACCCGGTTACGTAATTCATGATATTCATATTTGCGGTGTATATATTATTATTATTATTATACCAGATTTATATAGCGCCCTTTTCATGATCAATTTCACGTTCAAAGGCGCTTTACATAGTTCGAATGCAGCCACACAGGGCGCATAATTCATCCTCTACTAGTACAGACACAGAGCGATCTGACCAGAGGGACAGAGTGAGACAAAGCCCCCACGACAGAGAGATCAGAAATCAGATACAGGCTTGTCCGGCTAACTTAGCCTAGCTCGTTGCGAATAGACAGCCTGGTTCTTTAACGTGCCCAGTGTATAGCACTGATACACGCAAGGATTGCCTGGGTTCTGACCAGTACACCTCTAGTTGGGTTGGAAACTCTGAAAAGCGTTTCTGAAAATTCCCGAGTAGTTGCCGGGGATCGAACCCCCGACCTCAGGATTGGAAGGCCAGTGTGCAAACCACTGAGCTATCCGTCCACCCCCTATATAACTCTAGGATGAGGACTCCCCTGCATATAACACAGTAAACGTCGATTTATTTGAATGTATGGAAAATGATGTAAATCATTTCGGAAACCTGTATAGATTACAGTGTATCTTACTGGCGACTTTAACAGCCGAGTTGATATTAAAAACGATGGGGCGGGGTTTCACGGCGGTTTAGTACAGCGTTGAGTTACCGAAGATTACGGAATTAAACAATTGTAACTGCTCACCTATTTTGATCGTCTTTTGAGATTACCAAGGGGAGGTAATTTCACCGATCCTGTTTTCTCTCTTCGTTGAAGATTTATAGTTGTATTTACAAGGTAATTTTAATTCTGGTTTATTGATAGATGATATTGTATTGAGTTTGTTGCTTTTTGTTCATGGTATGGCGATTTTAGGTAAAACGCCGGAGGATTTACAGAAAACCCTTGATTTACAATATACATATTGTAATCACTTGGGACTTGAAGTAAATACTTTGAAAACAATAATTGTTGTCTTTAGTAAAAGAGGCAGAACGTCTGAAAGGGAGAAATGGCTATATAATTGCAATCTGTTGAAGGTGTAGATAATTTTAACTATCCTGGCACTGTATTTAACAATAATGGTAATTTCATATCAAATGTAGTCTAAGAGCATTTGACTGGCAAAGGCGTAAAGGCTGTTAGCTTGCTAACGTGTAATTCTAAAGATTTCGGTTTGAAGACTAAATAAAGTTATAGGAGAGATCGCCGTGACATCACGCATTAACACTTGTTTATCTGGTGGTTGGCAAAACAAATGTTTTTACACCGTTTGTGTATGGGATCGGAATTTTTATTTTTTAATAACTTTTTCGCTCATTTATGGATTTTAAAAATTCAAAAAGTTTTGAAATGCTTACGATTTTCATATATTCTCATTTAAATCTCTTTTTAAAATGAATAACCATTTTAAATGACATATAATTTTAATAGCGGCGTAGCAATGCTCCAAACTTTTAGGAAAACCGCTGTAAATTAAGCGTTCATAATAAATCCATTTTATTTCGAAATGATAATTAAAAGTAATCAATAAATTGCTTGTTTTATATCCTTTCCATTGATGAAAAATTATTGATATCATTTGTGTTTTAATAAAGTTTAAGCCGTTAGAAAACATCAATGTTTACAAAAAGACATGGATGCTCGGCGTCTGCCCACCCGATATTTTCTTATCGGTTCTGAAAATAGAAAATACAAGGGATTTGTATACAAACACGATCTCTCCTGTTGTGTCAGTTGTTTGACTCATTAATTAGTAGTATCTATTTTGTAATACTCTTCAGAGTATGGGGCAAAACGAAATCTAATGAAATATTCACATGAAATTTTGCAAACGAATTTCAAACGTTAGAATCAGTACATGTAATGCAAATATATATGGCGAGTTGGGACGGTATCCACTATATATAAACATATATATTAGAATAATTAGATATTGGTTGTAAATTAATAAATACAGACAATATAATACTGAAATCTATTTTAGTCAAAACGGCCTGAATAATTGGATAACAAATGTTAAATATATGTTAGATATGTATGGTTTAGTAGAAAATTTTCCTAATTGGGGTAGATCGATAGATTGCAAACTATTTCCAGAA
This sequence comes from Mercenaria mercenaria, assembly GCF_021730395.1. Taxonomy (NCBI): domain Eukaryota; kingdom Metazoa; phylum Mollusca; class Bivalvia; order Venerida; family Veneridae; genus Mercenaria; species Mercenaria mercenaria. Next base: position 71,442,644 of record NC_069375.1, read on the forward strand.
ATGTTTAAACGTAGAGTTATAGATAATTATATACAGGTGTGGCACGGTTCTGTAGAAAATAGTTGAGTCTTAGATTTGTATTAAATTGTAAAAAGACAATAAGGTATGAATATTAATGCTAAATTCCTAATGGTTGACTGTAGCTTTGTGCTAAATATATATGAATGTCCACCTATATCACAAATGTAACGATAAAGCCTTTGCCGAGTCGTCAAGCATGGAGAACTTACACTTGCGGTGGACACTGTCTTGGGGTAGGGGGTACACATGTGTAGCTCACTGCGCAACACAGGGTGTGCTGCCATGAAGATGGTCTGAATGTGACCCTTTCCTGGCGGCTTGACACCTTTGCATATGGAGTTACATACGGCTCGTTATGCATTTCGACCAATATTAATATTTATTCTATATCTATATTATCTATCCAATCGTGAACGTTCATTTGCAACACGTGACCGTACAATATATTACCTTATTGGACGCACGTACGTACAAAAAATAAAAACCTGTATTTTTTTCCGTATTTGGACGGTTCAACAGTTCCATGTTAAACATACGCTAAAGCCTGAAACGCGTAAACATGTTCCGAATGTAAATCTCGTGAAGTAGGCGCTCTATGTACAGAGTTTGACTATGTGTCTTGAAACGAGGATGGCAGAAATACAATCTTCAGAATCATTTTCAATTTAAACTAAAATAAAATAGATAAAGAATAAAAAGGTTATTTAAAATTGTTCCCTAGATTACCTATGTTAAAATTTGTGTCTGGCTACGGCACTGTTATATATATATATATATATGTACAAGTCAAAATAAGACTTATGTTATGTTCTGTATAAACACTAAGTCTGATATTGATCCCTTTGTTTTCATGTATATGTAGTGTATTTATATCTTTTCATTATCAATGTGTTGAAAGGTTGTGCTCTTCATTAATAGAGTAAAATAAAACTATACATGTCACAATTTATGGTAAACTTGATGCAGATTTAAGTCACGAAGATAAAACATGATGTTGACTTAATTACAAATAAAATTAGTATCAGTAGTCAACTCGTACTTATGTCTGGTTATATGTCTGGTTATAATTAGTGCAGAGAATTCGTTTGTATGCATAATTTAGAGTTTGGCGCGAGGCTGGTGAGGGAATGGTTAATTTAAGTAATCTACGTCATTTTAATGCCGACATATACTGATTGTAAATGCATACTTTTAATGGAAACATCGGTGTTATTTGTAAAATAGTGATGCATGTGTCTCTTTAACAAAAGCAGAGCATTTGTCGAAACAGAAATTGCTCCTGTTAAAACTTTTTGAATCGTGTTTTATTCTTAACTGACAAAAGTCAGAATGACGAAAATTAACGTCGAAGATATAAATGTTGACCATATATGGAGGACCTTAGACCCGTGGGGAAAATATCAGTGGAAGCAGTTGTCTTCTTATCTATTTATATGCGTTTCCTGGGTAATACATCAACTTAGCATTGTTTTCATAGGTAAGTTGTTTTGCAAACCCAATTTTATCCCTTTACAAAATGGCATCCCATCACTCTTTCACTATGCTTTAACAAACCAAACCTCACTTCCTGCTGATTAAGATGTTCTATTGAATACTCATCTGGATTTGAATTGTTTTTATTACACTGTCTTGAAGGCATTAATTAATTAGATTAAACAGAAACATTTTGTAAAGAATTCGGTTTATATGTAGCGACAGGTTATTGCCTCGTGTAGAACATATAGTCGGAGCTAACAAACAATTGCGTTAAGATGCCGATCATTGTGAATAATCTATACATATCCCCTATTTTTCCAATTTCCAGTTTTGCGCCTTGCGATCGGATGATTGATTTGAACGGTATCTCTGTTTTACTCTGAGATAATGTCACTGATAGACTGATGGTACAAAACTGGTAAAACTGTTATTAAGCAGGGCCATGTGTAAATTGTGTGCGGATTTAAAAAGGAAGAACGAAGCGTCAATAAAAACTGAACATTAAAATATTTAGTCATACATGTATTTAATGTCTTCAGTCTTACAGCTTATAGTAAATGATGCCGGTGACCAGGAGTCTATAATAAAAGCACCACATCATAGTCTCATTTACAGCATTATGTCTTATACAATGTCTTATATTTGATAGCGCTTACATCAAATAATATACGATTAAAATATGTCGTGATTAGATACACTATGAGTTCCTGACTCGCATATAAATCAAATATAAGATTATTGTCAGTTAAATAAGGTATATATTTTCATGATTTTGTCATTCCAATTAGACAATTATGGGGAATAAAGATTGCATCATACCATTGATAAATCCTCGTGATGAATTGCACACAGGGCCGTGCAAACTATATCGTACATTTACTTACAAGCTATTATATACTTGGACTGTCAAAACAATATGTAAGAAGTTCCTTTGGTAGCAGAGAACGCAACCAAGCAAAATAATAGCAGGCTCGTTTTGACTGAGTCTGTATGTGAGAGGTTATGAAAAGTGTATCAACCCTCACGACCTCTAACACTGGCATACTCTAGTAAAATGAAATATTCTCCATTATTCCAAGGCGGTGCCCCCACTGTCTCACTGTTTTCATTTGTTGTTTCTTCTTGTTTCGCTTGTCTATAGTTTATTTATATATGTCTTTTGTTTACATATACATATATACGTTGCTATGAGGTTTGTTGTGGTAGGTTGCATTCTGTGAACTTGGCCGTTCTTACTGCATCCTTGTCCTTGTTTTCTGTGGCCTGTTGTTGTTGTCTTGATGACGAGACTGTTGATGAACTCTGTTTGCCTACTTTGCACTGGCGAAGATCAGCTGTTTGACCGGACTGTCCTTACGAAACTATCAGATATAAATATTGACATTGCAATCTACGTTTGATAAAATATCTTGTTGTCTACCCAGTCGTCAACATTACAAATAGGCCAATCCTTGTCAAAATGTAATCTTAAGTTCTTTTAATGTTTTGTTCTACGAATACAAATATTTTTAATAGATATCTGCTAAAAAGCGGTTCTTAGTTCTTATCATTCTTAGTGGTGTATTTGGGATTTTAGTTTTTAGTATGTTTTAGTGTTACGAGTGGTTTGTTTATGTGTTTATATGGTTTTCATCTACTTGAGTGCGACAAAAATGTTTAATGTAACATTAAAACAAACAGTAGAAGAAGATAAAACAATGGTAGAATCTTTCTGAAAAGGCAACATTGAATGTCACCATTTTTGTCATTTAAGAAACATCAAAAGATTTACTTTCTGGTTAAGGTGAACGATAAACAAATAAAAAGTCGGATTGGCCTTGTGCTTTAATCACATATTGATGACATTTTATCATGTAAGGATTTGACTTTGAACAACTCATTTCAGATACTTCTCTTAGCCTTTTATCTAAGGTCAATGCCACCTTTATGATCAAAGTAAAGTATACTGATAGGGAACTTTTGGTTTTCGACAAATTAAATCAAAGGTGAAACACAAGTTGTTTTTATTAATACATAAAAACGTGTGTCACGGGTGGTTTCTCCCATAATTAATAAAATTGAAGACAAAATTAAAGCAAGACATTATATTGGGTCTACACACTATGTACCCGAATAATTTTGACTCTGTTCAGCGGCCCTGACTCAGCGCCAAGCCGATACAATTTTGTTTTCTATATAATTTCGATGTATAAAGGGATATTTCGGCTGTTATATCTGTCTCCATTGATCAAGTGTATATTTATTTCAAAATGTATCATGTTAAATTATTGTATTAACCCTTGTGTTTTCATGTGGAATACTTTCCAACCAGGCAAAATATTCTGAATCAATGAAATTTTTTATTTAAAAAAATGTTAAAAAATACTCTGTTAAAGTTAGTGTTCTAACTAGTCTGTGCAATTTTCTGTCTATTTTATTGGGCCATCGTTTTCCAAAACAATTTATTTCTGTCAAATGGAATTGTTATAGAGTTCAATACAATATTTAAAAAATAAACAGTAACTATGAATATATACCATACTTTACTTTGAATATAAGTAGTATTAAATATAGCGCTTCTGGCGCAGTTTAACCTAATTTAACATTTAGTCTTTGACCTAAACCGACCAATACCAACCAATTAAAAACCCACAGGTTTTAACTTTACTTTCATTTTCTCATATTTTCAGAAAACCTGGTTATAAATAGCTGACATATTTTCTGAAAATGTTATGAAGCGAGCCCTATTTCAATTGAAAATGTTATATTGGAATTTACGTTGTATTTTCTGAAAATGGCTATGTGGGAAACCACAAATTCAGCCAATCAAAAACCTGCCATTTTTCTGCCAAGTGGCAGCAATGTGACAATGTCTGCCAACTTGGCAAACTTTTGGCAGATTATTTTTATTGATAAAATGTAAAGGTGGGTCTACGACCCCCGGAGGCAAAGCCTCTGGTCTTTGATCTTATTTTGAATTAATAACTACATTATTAGTCTTTAAATAATTTTAAATACATTTGATATAGATGAGTTTACAGAATAAAATATATTGTTTGAAAGAAAGAAAATTTACTGATAATATAAATCCTCACTATGTTACAGCAAACAATGGGAAAAGAATGTTAATGGCTACCTGCGCATCTTGTGGGAAAATGAAATCAAAGTTTGTTAAAAGTACAGGGGGTAATTTAGATATTCACAAAGCAATGTTACCTTTATTACCTAAAAAAGGTTTAACACTTCCAGGATATAACTATTGTGGACCTGGAAATCCTTTAGATAACGGACCTCCTGTCAACGAACTGGATGCAGTATGTATGAATCATGACTTTTGCTATGACAGTGGTGTAAAAAAGGGTACATGCGACAAAAAAATGCTTTCCAACTTAAATAAAACTAAATCAAAAACATTTGGAGAAAAGATTGCAAAACATTTAGTTGTAAAACCAGCTATCAAAACGAAATACACGCTTGGTCTCGGACAAAAATCAAAAAACGGGAAAAGGGGGTAGAGCAAACTTTTACTACCCCCGAAATAAATTGGAGCGATGAATTAGCAGAAGAATTACACAAACCAATTAAAAGAAAATTTAGGAAACGAAGAGTGATAGTTAATGATATTGATGATACTTGGTCAGCTGATTTAGTTGACATGCAAGCTTTTTCAAAATATAATAAAGGAGTAAAATACTTGTTAACCGTTATTGATATATTTAGTAAATATGCTTGGGTTATTCCATTAAAGAATAAAACTGGAGAATCTGTTACTGAAGCATTTGAAAAAATAATTTTTGGAGCTTCAGCTCCTGATGAGCTTCATGCTCGGCCAAAAGATAGAATTCAGGGACAAAAGTCCCCGAAGACTGCAAGGATTCCACAAAATTTATGGGTAGATGAAGGAAAAGAATTTTATAATAAAAAGTTTGAATCATTTTTGAATAAAAATAAAATTAATATGTATCATACATTTAATGAAGGAAAGGCTGTAGTAATAGAAAGATTTAATAGAAGTTTAAAAAGAATAATGTGGAAATATTTTACAGCAAATAATACTTATACTTATTTAGATAATTTGCAGGATATGGTTGATAAATATAACAAAACAAAACACTCTAGTATAAAAATGACTCCAACCGAAGCTAGTAAAAACTTAAATAAAGGTACTGTTTACTTTAATTTATATGGTGATTTAAAAATACCAAAGAGCAAAGCAAAATTTAAAATTGGTGATCGAGTTCGCTTAAGTAAACTTAAAAGACATTTTGAAAAAGGATATACACCAAACTGGACAGAGGAAATATTTATAATTTATAAAATTAATAATACAAATCCCAGAACGTACACTATTAAAGATTTAAATGATGAAATAATTCAAGGTTCATTTTATGAACAAGAACTTTAACCTACTACACAAGAAGTTTTTAGAATAGAAAAAGTTATTAGACGAAATTATAAGAAAAAACAAGCTTTAGTAAAATGGAAAGGTTATAGTGAAAAATTTAATAGTTGGGTACCATTTAGCGATCTTGAACAAATTTAATTTAGAAATAAAAAGTTTAGTTATATAAATGAGTAATAAAAATTTTATTTCTAATAATAATGGAATAGAAACAATAGATCAATTAATTTTCACTTAACTAAACAGCTGCGCTTACAAAAAAAGTTAAAATTTTGTGGGGAGAAGTACTGGGTTAAATTACAGCAGGTGTTTTTGGTTGCTCAGCGCTTTAGCACTTGCCCAACTATTCCAAAATTTGAAAATTCGGCGCGTTCCATCAGAATTACCTTTTTACAACAACAAAACTTGAGGGGAAAGAAATTTTTTTTTAAAATCACACACCACAAAATAAAACAACTTATAACAAAACAGGTTGCAGCTTTAGCTGTTCAGACCCTAAAAACCTGGAAAAGTAAATAAAGAAGAAGAGAAAAAAGTTTTTCAGGAATTTTTACAATACATTAGAAATGAAAAAAGAAAAAAATTATTCAACCCCTCTTGAAATGCATAAAAGGGAATTAAACTAAGGGAAAAAAAGCAAAAAAGAAGAAGGTTGTATTAATTTACGTTTTTTTTTAAAGTTTTTTTTTCTATAAGTAATAAATATAGAGGGTTTAAATAGAAGGTAGATAAATGTTTTATGCCAAAAATTATCTAATTTGGGAGAATTGAACCAGATGAAAATTCATAAAGAAAGTTCTTAAAAAAAGAAATGTTATAAATCAAAATTTGACAAATAGTTAGCGATGATAAAAAACATGTCTTTGTAAATTACAAAATGTTTATAATCCTTATCTTCGAAAAAACTTTATTTGAAGGGGACTGTGGTTGTCTATTAACTGAAGAAAAAATGATGAAAGATTTGTGATTGCCCAAACCCAAAAAAATTATCGAAAAACCTAAAAAAGAAATTGTAACCGACTGTGAACTAATGAAGAAAAAATATTAGAAGCACTTACAAACATCTAAAGAATTTGGTTTTAAAGCTGGGTTAAAAAAAATTGTTGTGAAGGGACAAACCGAGTAAAATGTGGAATATAAAATTAATGGAAAAAGAAAAGTTAAATATTTTATTTCTTCTTAAAGATAATTTAAAATTTTATTTATTTTATTATTTTTTTAATTTTTTTTTAATCCTTTTTTCTTGAAGATTTTTTTTCTAAATATAAAAAAAGAGGAAATGAGAGATTTTCAAAACAATATTATAAAAATTTAAAATTTTAAAATTACATATAAAAAGATCCAAAAATCAATTATTTTTTAACTTAAACGACCTTATGAAAACTTAAATCTGAAACTTAAAACTTTAAAAGGTAAAAAAATAAACTTTTGTTTAAAAATAACTTTTGCAAAAAGGATAAAACTGATACAATATATAAACACTTATTTCAATCAAAGGTTTTTGAAATTATTAACACAAACAAATAAAAAAAAAATTTACTCAAGCTTTTGATGAAATAATAAATAAATTGGTAATTGGATTTCTAAGGAAGGGCTGGAGAATAAGTCAGTTGAGCCATTATATAAATATATATAAGTTAATCCATTGGCTGCTTCAATTTATTTAGAATTCCCAAAACCATTACAAATTCAATAAAAGGATTAATAAATTAAAGAATGATGAAAATAAAAGTTTTAGATGGTTCATTTGGCTTACAAATTTCCTGTTAAAAAAGACCCTCAAAGATTTCAAAATATAAAAAACATATAAACGATCTTAAATATACTGAATTAAATTTCCTGTTTTTTTAAATCAAATCCCTAAAATAAAAATTTTAAATGAAATTCTTTAATAATTTGGTATGAAGAAAATTATTTTTACCATTGTACATACAAATACAATACGAAACACTGTGACATGTTGCAATTCAAATGATAAAAAAAAAAGAAAAATAAAAGATAAAATAACTGATGATGACTGTAAACCCCAAGAACTTAGTCCAACCTTATGTTTGGATAAAAGACTTTAATAGATTAATGTTTCAAAAAAAAAAATATCAAAAAAAAACATTTTTGTAAGTCTGTTTACAGAATTTTTCACAAGAAAGAATATTAAATGAACACAACCAAACTGTTTAGCATTAAGGGTATCCAGGTGTAAAAATGCCAAAAAGGAAGAAATACAATTTAAAAATTATCATAAAGGTTTAGCAGTACCTTTTGTAATTTATCTGTTTTTTAATCAATAACTAAAAAAGTTTTAACGTTTAAAACCATCAACTGAATCTTTTTTTACGAACCAATAAAATCATATAGATTGCGGTTAGGTTTAAAAAGTTGTTTGTTGTTAGACATAAATATACTAAACCAAACCCCAAATTTTATAGAGGCCCAAAATGCATTTTTTATAAGTTAAAAAAAAATGCTTAGGAAAAGGAATATTGTAAAGAAATTTTTAAAGAACTTTTTAACAAAGAATTAGAATGTCTAAAAAAAGATAAAAGGGAAATTTAAAAAAAACAAAATTTGCATATCTTGAAAAAGAATAAAGGAAAATAAAATCCGTCCGAGATCCGCCCATAAAAAGGGAAAATTCAGGGGAAGTGCTCCTCAGAATGAAATTTTAAATTTTTTAGACTAACCAAAAAATTTCCTTTATTTTTCATAATTTTAAGGGGTTTTTATGAGGGCCCCCCCTTTTATTATGCAACAAATAGGGAAATTTAAAAAAAAAAATTTTAATTTTATTCCAAAAAAAATGGAAAGATAATGGCATTTAGATTTCTGACTTGGTCTTTTTGATTCATTCCAATTATGTCCAACATTGGAAACTTAGAAAAAATATTCCAAAAAATTAAATATTTAAATCAAAAATTTGTTTGTGAAAGCATTAATTTATTAAAAAACAAAAGGGGTTTTTTTCCATATATTACAGGGTTTCATTTAAAAAATTCAAAGAAAAAAAAATTACCTTCAAAAGAAATTTTTATTAAATTTTTTAAAATAAACAAATATTTCTGATAATGAATACAACCCCAAAAAATTTTTTTTGGGAATAAATTTAAAATTAAAACAAGGGGAAATATCATGATCTAATATTTAAAAACTACGAATTTACTTTTAGCTGATGTATTTGAAAATTTTAAAAAACTATGTTTAGAGTACTAAAAATTTAGATCCTTGTCATTATTTTAGTAGTCCTGGTTTGCTTGGGATGCAATTTAAAAATACGGGAAATTAAGTAAATTTTAAATAACTGATATTGATATGTATCTTTTTATTAAAAGGGACTAAAGGGGAGGAAAAGAAATTTTTAAAAACAGATACAGTAAAGCAAACAATAAATATAGAAGGATTAAAAACCAAAACTTGCAGCAAATACATTATGTACCTCGACCCCAAAAAACCTTTTAGGGTTTGGGGCTATGTGCAACCTTTGCCCTCTGGAAACTTAAATTTATATCCGAAAAACAATTTAAGAAATTTTTTGCAAAAGGTAAAACAAAACTTTATAGTTGAATGTGCTTGAATATCCAAAAAATTTTACATAAAACCCACAATGTTACCCTTTACTCCTAAAAAAATTATTATACCAGATCAAGGGCTTTCGTTTAAGAAAAAATTTTAAAAACAAATTTGAAATAGGAAAAAGTAATGTAAAGAATTGGGTTTCCAACTTTAATAAAAAACAAAATTTATGTATTCATTATAAAAAAAATTTTTAACTAATCACAATTTGGGGGTTTAAAAATAAAAAAAATACATAAAATATTAACTTTTGACGAAAGTCCTTTGGGTTAAAAAAAATATATTGATTTTTAAAACTCAAAAAAGATCTAAACAAAAAAATTTGAAAAAGGTTTTTTTAAGTTTTAAAAACAACCTGTATTGGGAAGACGATGAGAATTTACGCAAGGGTTAATATTAAATTAAAAAAAATGATGAAAATATTTTTTTTAAAATCATACCAAACCCTTTATTTGTTAGTTCAACGATGAACCAAATTTTTGGTACAAAAAATAAAAAAAGTTTGTTTAAATTAAAAAGCCTTTTAATGGAATGGAAACATTCTAGATTTATAAAAAATAAAGAGATTTTCATTATTTATAAAGGGGGAAAATAAAGGGAATTTAAAATTTTTGTTACGAATATTCATTTTTTTAAAAAAAAAAAGATGCATTAAAACTTTTATAAGGAAAAGTTTATTTGATAATTATTCGTAAAACCCCCAAAAAAATTTATTTCATAATAATAAAAAAGTATTGAAAAATTAAAGATGAAGTGTGGGGTAGTAATTTTGAATTTTTGGTTGAAGTAAAATGATTTTTTTTTGTGGTTAAGTTAAAAAAAATAAAGGAATTAAAAAATTTTTGTTAAGAAAAAAAGGGGGGTTAAAAAAATTTTAAAATTTTGTTAATTAAAAAAAGGAAACACCTTTTAAGTTTTGGAAAAAAAAAATTTTTTCCAGTTTGTTTTAAAAAAAATTTTTTATATTTTTTTTGAAGATAAAAGATATATCTTATAAAGGGATTGAACATTAGCTTATTCTTAAATTAATTTTTAAATTTAAAAAATTAAAACTTAAAATTAAAACTTAAATTTAGAACCATAAATTTGTTAACTGAATATTTTTAAAGTTTAAAAATTTAAAAATAACATCATTTATTTTAAATTCTTTGCATAATTTAAAAGAAATAGTTCATTTTTTTTGTTATTTTTTTTCATGAAAACTTTTAAGAATTACGTTTTCTTTATTTTTTAGTTGTAATTTAGCTTTTCCCCCTTATCTAATTTAATTGGGATCAACAAGAATAATTAAAATGCAAATTTAAAATTAATTGTTACATTATTACCTTTTTGAACTAAACCCGCTAACATTTACAGTTTTTTTCCCTTGAAAAATCCCCCATCGGTACTTGGGGAAACATGTTAAAAACAACGGAGGTTTTTTTTTTTAATTTTTTGTCGACGTCCATCTTTCTATTTTTTTTTACTTTTTCATTTAAATTTTTGAATACCCATTTTATTTTTATTCCCTTAAAAAATGTCCTTTTTTTTTAAAAAAAATTTTAAATATTTTTTTCATTACCTTTTATTTTTAAATTTTTAGTATTTTTTACAAAAACATACAACGGGACTTTATCTTGTAACATTTTTTTATGAAAAATAAACAATAATATCCGCAGAGTGTACTTGTTTTTGTCTTGATATTTAACATTGTTTTTATTTACATTTTGTATTACTTAAAATTACTTTTTTCGGCGGAGGAAGTCCAAATGGACAAAGTACAAATACTTTTTAAAAACTTTTAGTTTTAAAACGAAGTAAAATTTAAAGTAACAAAACCCCCTGTGTTCCAGGACCAACAGGTCGTCCAAATTTAAATTCCACACTCGTCCCCTTTTTTTTTAAAATTTTTGGGAAATATTTCCTAAAAAACACCCCTAAAGTTTTTAATTTTTTTTTGTTTTAACCCATTTTTCAATTTTAAAATTAAAAAATAGGTTTTTTTATAAAATTTTATTATTTTTTTTACTAAAGGAATTCGTCTGTAAGTCCCGTTTTTAACAACTGTAAACTTTTCCCCCTTCTTTTCAAATTTCCAAAAAAAGCGCCCCTATAAAAAAACCCACCGTCTTGTTTTTGTTTTTGGTTAAATTTTAAACACATCCAGATCCTACTAATTGGGTTTTTTGATTAGGTGTAAAAGGTGATATCAATTTTTCTTACATTACTCTGAAATAAAACCATTTCCAAGTATTTTTACTAACACCTACTGGGTACCCCGGAAAGCACCAATGCCTAGAGGGGGTAATATTTTTGGAGCATTTTTTCTGCCATTGGAAGAATTTGTTTTTCCTAACAAAACCACAAAAGCTCCTAAAAAACCACCATTTTTACCTTGACTGGACATTTTTTTTTTTTTTGAAATTGTTAATTTTTTTAATCCCTTATTATTGCAACAGCTTTTTAATTTGATTAAATTTGTGTTCTTTTTAAAAGTAAAGGAATTTTTCCCCGAATTGTTCATGTTTTAACTAAAATTAATGGGGTTTTGTTGTTGTAGGCTCGGGCTAAATTTTTTTTTGTCCATCGAAGGTTTTAAATTTTTAAAACAATAAATTTGATGACATTTTATACTTTATATTTTTTTAATTTTTTTATTTATTTTTTTAAACAAAAAACAATTCATTTCCAAAAAGTTTTTATTTCAACTGTTTCCTCATAAATACAATTGCGTAAAAAACGAATATTAGCTCTGGGGAATATTAATTTTAGTTGTTAATGTAAATCTTTTGGACTTCCCGTATTACTTCCTTTTTTTAAAACCCAATTAAAATGAACAAATCCAAACAAACTTTTTTAAATTAAATCTATTTAAGAGACTTCCAGTAGTTTTTGTTATTTTGTTAAATAATAAATTTAATTTTACATCATATATCTTTATATAATTTTTACGGTTTCGGATAAAAAACACCCTTACCAAATTTAAACGACAAGACTCAAAATGCAATTTTTCAATTATCTTTATTAATTTTTAAAAGTACTAATAAATGTGGATTATGTTTCTTGTGAATTACTTTTATCAGTCGTTGTAAATAAAAAAATACTGTTTGGGTTTTTTTACACCACTGTTTTTCAAAGGTTATATTTTTTTTTTTGTGTACAGTTATTGTTCACCATTTCCCTAAGGGATGACCATCTTGCTTTTTTTTAAACTTTTAGTTAATTAGATCAAACCCAAATTATTAAAAATTAAACGTGGAACCCATAGAATTTTAATTTTTTTACAATTCCCCCTACCAGGGTCAGCAGCATTTGCACTAAAAAAAATTAAAACACACATCTGCACGCAGTGTTATTTTAAATTTTACTTGGAGGAAAATTAGTTTCTAAACCCTGAAAAAATGAATAATTATTTAATGGAATTTTAGCATTACTTCTTTATTACCCTGGATTAATTCATTTCTAATTTAAAACCTAATTATCAGCAGTAGCAGCAGTAGGAGTGTATCTAAATAAATATATTCATTTGTTCCAGTTGATTTTACATAATCCTCAGACAATTTCAACCAAACTCTTTACATTTATTAACTTTGTATAAATTATTACCAATCATAAACAATTTTTTTTCCATTTTGTTTAACCACTAACTGATCAATTAATGAAGCTGCATTATTAATTAGAGCAATTTGATCTCCATCAGCATAATTATTCCTTTAGCAAGCTTTATTTCACTTTAAAACTTACTTCAAAATAACCATAAACCAATCAAAATATGAACTTCTATCATTAATTGTAAAGTGTTATCCGTTTTTTTGTTGTTTAACTTTTTTTCCCAAGACAGATTTTTAAATGCTGTATCTAATTGAATAGGAGTTAATTCATATCTTTCACAATATCTTTTGTTCTAAACATGTATCTATTATATTTTAAATTTTATTTTTTATTTTAGTTTTTATTCTATTTTTTTATTTTATTTTTTATTTTATTTTTTTAAATTTTAATCTGTTAATACTTTTTTGTTGAGCTGAAGTTCCAGCACGAGCTAAAGTCCCAGATCCTACAATAATCTATTTAAACTTATATTAATATCCTCCTCCTCATTTTATTTTTACTGTTATTCTTTTCTTGTAATTCCTTGGCAATTAAATTACCAACTGCCGGAGCAGGTTTCTTTTTTTAAAATTTTCAATAATTTTTTTTAGTACTCCAGTGAAGCTTCCAATAAGTTTTGCTGCAGCTAAATTTCCAACTTCTGTTCCAACCTTTTTTGTTCCACTTTCTAACGCAGCTTTTCCTGCTGTTTCCAAAGCTTTTTTTCCAGCTGTGCTAATTGAAGATGCAACTCCGCTTGAAAACAATTTCGTTAAAGTGTCAAAGATACCTGTCCCGTGTATGATTTCTTCTCCTGTGTTAGCATCAACATAAATAAATATTCCTTTATTTTTGTCATAAACTTTTTTGTACATTATATAAAAAATAAAATTTATAATTTCAAATTTCTTTTAAAATTAGTGTAAAACTTGTTTCAAAACCCCATTAAAATTAATTATTCTACCAAATACATCTGTAATATATATTCTAATTGAATTTATAATATATTTATTAATTTCAGAATATCCAACTCTTTGTGGTTCTTTTGTAAATGGTATAAATTTTATTTATGGTAAGCTCTTGTTAAATCTGCAGTACTTAAAGCATAGATAATATCACTGAAATTAAACCATCAACAAGTGAATTATCAATAAGATCACAATGAATGTAAATTGTATCCACGAGTTATTATATTTGGTGTTTTGTTCCCCATTCAGTATTTTCCAATTTTTTTTCTCAAATCCAAGCAATGATGAAAATTTGATATTTCCAAATCCAACTTAAAATTGTCTGTAATTGAAAAAAAAAACTTAAAACTATAATCAAATTCCCAAAATTTATTGGAGAAATTTTTGTTTTTCAAATTCTATCCATTACTTATTAAAGTTTCCCCCAAAATAATTATTAATAAATTTTGTAACTTAAGAACCCTTTTGTAAATTAATATCTTTCCAATTTACCATTATGATAAAAGAATTCTTTTAATTTATATTCAAACCTAATATTATGCCAAGAGAGGGCATAGGTTAATATTCCAAACCAAAAACGTAAGTTTTATTTTTATCTAAAAATTAAAAAACACTAAAACTGATTGTAAAATCACTCGGAGTATTTTTTTTTACTTTAAAAATGTTTCAAAACTTTTAAAATATTTTTTTTTCCATTTATAAATTTTTTTAAACATTTTTTAATTAAAAATAAATTCAAGAAAAATAATTTTATAAACTTTTCATGTTTTTCTGTAACAAAGTTTTATTTTTAATAGTTCATCAATTTTTCTAAACCTTCATTTTTTAGTTCTTCATTATTATTTCCAGCTTAATTGAAAACCACAAATTAACTCCAACTCATTAAACCCTTCTTTTGGTTACTGGACAAAAAAGTCAAACCTTGCCCCTAATTACTTTTTTAAATTTCATAGATCTTTTATTGATAGGTAAACCCGACTTTCTGTTAATTCTTTAAATTTTTTCTTTAATGATTTGAATTTTTTTTATTTGTTATATCTTTTATTAATCAAACAATTAAATCTCATAACTTTTGTGTTAATTACTTCTTTTTTTTAGTTATTCTATTCCTTAGCAATTAATTTATTTTGACCATAAAGTTTTTTTAAGTTAATAATTAAATTACCATATGTCCCATTTGGTAAAACTTTATATGGGTTATGATATTTTATTCCCTTCTCCAAATACCTTTGAGTCTTTAATTATTTTTCAATAAGCGTTAATGTATCTTTTAAGATTTTCTCTTATGTAATTCTAACTCCGAACATACTCACTGCAGCCGTAGTTCTGCATTTAGTAAATTCAATTATTTCATCTGGGTTTCTTTATATATTTAGTTATATGACGAGTAAAGCCCTTTAATTTTTCGGTAAACCTTTTTCTTGCTTTTATCCAATCTTCTTTTTTTTTGTTTATTACTAACTATGTTAATGTAGGCATCCATATTATGATATTATCATTTTATCGATATTTATATCTAAATAGATATAAAATTCTTCAGTTGGTCTTCGGGAGGTCTTCAATGTCTTCAAACTCATCTTCTTCGTCATCCAACACCCATATGATCTTTCGGCGGTAATAATCGTATTGGTTCCGGAATAGTTCTTCCCAAATCTAGTATCTTCGGCGGTAATGGTTGTACTGGGTGTGGTAGTTCGGAGGTGGTGATTTTTTCCATTAACTCTGTCACATTATAGATTTTCTATTTCATGTATCTTATCAGCAAAACTTTTTGGAAGTAACGCTAATTGTTGTTATTATTCCAGGTAATGCTTTTAACTGAAATTGATAATTGTTCTTTTTGACTTTTTTTTTTTCAGTAATTGGCTTATTTATTTCAGTTTACATATCCGTTTGTAGCTTTCCTTATGTTTCTCTCATTATTTCTTCTCTAAGATCTCTAATCTATTTCCCAACTAATTTTTTTCTTATTATCTTTTCATTAAAGTTTTGAGTGCATTTATATAATAATGAAGTTATGTAAAATAATGTAAGATAATGTAAGATAATGTAAGATATTGTAAAAATTATGTATTATTATATAATGAAATTCCAAAATTATGATACAAAAAGTGTTTAAATCCAATAACTTTACACAATTTTATCCTTTTATGACAGATTCATGTTTTAGAATGTTATAGTGATCTTCTGGGATCTGGAAAAACAAATACATTAAAGAATATACTTCGTAAACCTCTTATATATTATGATAAATTATACTTGTTATGCTAAAAAACTTAGATTCAATCTAATATCAGGATTTAATTAACAACTTAAATCAAATTGCAAAAAAAATTAAAGTAGATCCAAATGGAATTACTTGAATATATTCAGCTGATCCCAACCATATATTGAAACCTTGTGAGATCTTGAATCAGCAAAACAAATAGTAGTAATATTTGATGATTTTGTATGTGAAGATAAAAAGTTCAAAATGAAATAACAAAATACATTTATCAAGGAGTCACAAAAACTGTTGTGTTATTTATTTAAGTCGTCTTACTATAAAACAACAAAGATATTCGAATTAACTTGTTTCACACTGATATTTTATTTGGAAAGTCCAGGTAAAATGGAAAATAATAGGATTGTGAGGAACAAAATATAGATCGTGATTACTTTTGCTAATGCAACAAATCAAACAATATGATTTCTGATATTATTGACAAACAAGGATGTTTTTAAAAAAAAAACTTTAATGGTAATTAGAATAATTATATTATGGGAGTTATTAATGATGTAAACAAATTAGTGAAACCTGAAAGTATAAGTAAAGTTAAATTTGATATGTTTAAGGATAATGCCTACTAAAAAGCAATTCAAAAAGCTTAAAAAGGAAACGAATGTATCTTCACAGAAATAGGAACTGATTAACAATGAATAGAGCATTAGTTTTGGGAGGTAACGAATAATCTACCTAGGAAGATCAGATAAACCCAAACGATGCAGTTTCAAAGGAAACGGGTTTGTGTATAAAAATAAAGTGTATAGATGACTATATACTTGAAGATGTCAAAAGTATAAAACAAACCCTAGAAGTAGAAGTAAAGAATATTGAAGAATTAACAAAAGATTTTAAAAAGAATTCATTATTAATTAATCAATTACAAGGTAAAATGAAGAAGAATGAAAGCTATGACTGATTCTATTAAAGAACTTGAAGAAAAATCTGATTTGACAGATGACAATATAAAAAAAGTTTTTAGAAGCAATTTTGATAGTTATACACTCAGATCAGAATTAAAAGATAGTATGATTAAACATGAAGAACTAAAGACAAGATTATTAAAGCATTGGAAAAAAAAGTTACAAAATATGTATCAGTTAGAATAATCAGAAAACAGAATTAAATAAACTAAATACTGTAAATGGTCATAAGGGAATCAGATTTACTCGACACTTTTTCAAACAAATTTGCAGAATATAAATCTGAATTGGAAAAGGCCAGCTTCACAAAGAGGTGATGTCATGATACAGGAATTAGATAACCTCCCCTAGAAAAGAAATTAATTCTAAAAATTGATGACTTTAATAAACAAATTCGAAATTGGTTTAGGATTGTTGACAACCGTCACAATTTAACTATGCAGAATTAAGTAATATTACAAAAAATTACAAGAAGATATTAATGGAATTTAATGTTAAAGTTGAAAAATAATAAATGGATCTGGGACTCGTAGTTGAAATTTATCAGCTAAACAAGGGAGTGTTAATACTGCTAAATACTGAATGCAATTAGATAATAATGATTCAAATAAAAAAATAATAAATGATATGGACTCTGTAGTTAAAATATCAGATTTTTATAAGAACAAACAAGAATATTAAATTAATGGCACAAGATGTGCTTTGGAAGGGTGTGTTTATAGTCGAAAAACTGAATTTATAGTAATTGATATTTAATATTTTAGTAAACGGGGCCAGGCCTATAGGTGAACCGGGTTAAAACCAGATTAAAAGCACTATATCACATTTTATATTTAGCGGTGAGTATTATTCCATCTTTTCTTTTATTGAATTACATCTGATAATGTAAAAATCCCAGCCGAGGGACTTTGACTCCTGTTCAGTTTATATAATCTATGTTAAGAAAAAAAATTAAATTTATTTAACACAAGGAAACAATGTTTGATATTCACCCGTATGACGATTCAGCATCTTCTGATGTAACATTTCGCTTTTGGGCGGTAGTTAAATGTATTCATACATATCAGAATGAATCCTGATCCTATGATAGAAACAGACTTTGGGATTAAATGCTTAATTAAAAGCTTAATTAAAGTTTAATTAAAGTTTTTAATACTATGTGTTACACTGTTAATTTACTACTAATTCAAAATAAGATCAAATAAGTTACATTTTATTAATAAAAAATTATATAATATTATATGCCAAAGTTTTGCAAGATTCGCCAACGATTCGGCCAAAGTAAAAGCAAATGACAGTTTGCTACTATTTTTATTGTGGATTTGTGGTTTCCCACTTAGCCATTTTTTCAAGGAAAATACAACGAAAATTCCATATAACATTTTCAATTGAAATAGGGCTCGATTATAAAATTTCAGAAAATATGTCAGCTATTTATAACAGGGTTTTCTGAAATATGAAAATTGAAAGTAAAGTTAAAACCTGTGGGTTTTTTTAATTGGTTGGTATGGTCGGGTTAGGTTCAAAAGAAAATGTTAAATTTGGTTAAACTGCGCCAGAAGCGCTATATTTAATACTACTAATATATACAATAAAAATCCCGTTTAATGAATAAATTTTCTCTCTGTCGCATTTTGTCCAGTCGGAAAAATTATCATTCTTCTGTGGAAATAAGCATCAGGATCAGTTCTTCTTCTCTGAACAATGTCTGTCATTCATTAATTATGGTTATTTCTCGTAAATAACCATCTCATCTTGTCACTTAATTGAGTTCAATTTAAACTGACGACTTCACAATACAGGTCTGGCGTTCTCGGTGCTTACGGACAGTGCACAATTGCCTCTTTCCGCAAGGTCATAAATGGACGATCAAGAAAAATGTAATTGAAATGGTATGACTTATAGTGGTCTGTCTTGTGAATCATTAAAATGATATACATGCAGAAAGTGATCAGTTCTATGAATTTGTTTGTAAATAAACCACACACATCGTTTGAAACGACGATCTAGTGGTCTATGAAAAAGCATTAGGCATATTATATATCAAAATGTTCATTAGAATCCTTCATAGTATTAAATTGCTTATATTTAACATCGCAACTTTAGCCGCGTCGTACCAAAGACGTAAGAACAGTACTGATACCCCCTGGCTTAGCACTCAGTATTTAAGTTGTTGCAACAGGAGGAAAATTAAGTTCGTATAAGCATCTGTAAGTTGGACGCACAAGGGCTTTGTACCACACATTTTCTGTTAATTATATACGACGTCAAATAAAGTTTACATAAGGTCAGCCATAATGTTCAGCATCACAAATACTCATAAACAAACAAACATTACAACCATATCCATCTTCAAAACTAGCTTAGAGGTTCATACTGCCTTTATTTACTGACACATGTTTGCTTGAAATACTTTAATTTCTTTTCCAATCCTATTTATATAGGATCATTGTTTTCTTATATAATTGTCAATGGTTTGAATAAAAATAACCGGAAGTATATCAGTTCATTATTATGGTTATATCCCTTTAACCCTTTCCTCGCTATAATGAACGTGTCCATCTTTCAATTTGGACAGTACCTTTAACTGTTTATAAAGGGTACTTATCAAAAAGATACTGACTGAATAGCGAACAGTGCCGATCATGATTAGACTGCACGTGTCATGAGGTCCAAAACCACTGAATATCAGTATTTCTCTATATGTTGCATTGTATTGGACCTCGTGACACACGCAAAGACGGAATCAGTCGTGTCCAGCATGATAAGTGTTAACATTTCATATGCTGTATTGAATATAGTGTTTTTCCGACTATAACATCTATCTGGACAGTTGTTTTATATATTTCAATATTAAATTGAAAGTTAAAGACCAAGCAGCAACAGGTTATTTGAGCCAGAAATTTGAAACATGTATCTTTCTCATTTGTGTTCTTGTGATTAGGGTACCGACCAGGATTTAAATGCAAACCATCGCCAAATGCTTCACTGATTGCAAATAAAACTGAAGTGCGTATGGAATATGAACAATGCTCAATTGTGACAGTGGACAACACATCAGACAAAGTGAAAATATCATCTACACCGTGTATGCACGGATGGGATTATGACATACCAAAGGAGCAATCTTTCGTTACGGAGGTATTAGTCTTTCTGGAGCAACATAACCGTTTAAGTCTCTTTCTCTTTCGTGGTTCTGTGAAGAGGTTTAGTTGCTAGAAAACTGGTTCCCATAGGGTATTTCCTATTTAACAGTTACGACGCTATTGTTGTCATTTAACCCTCCAGTCATCAACAGAAAAATACTATTTATGCATTTAATAGATCTATATCTGTGTCAATGATAGGTATAAAGAAAAATAATCTGTTTGATTTATGAAAGTAAGTGTTCGGAAATACATTTTATGCTAACTTGAAGTTTGCAATGATTCTACTTCAATAATCGGTGTATTTAGATGTAATTTAGATTGTTGCTACTGAAATTTATTAGAATGGCAGTCTCAAATAATTCATGCTAAATGTGTTGCAATATTGAATAATTTTTAAAACTTTAAAAAGAAATAAAAACTAAAATAAAGAAAAAAATAATGAATCTGTTTTTACTTCTTGTCTTTATTGTCAGTTAAAAAGTGTGTTGCACTTTTGACATTTTAGATCTAGTTTTCGTTAACTTGTGTTATAACAGGTATATGCCATTGTACTTTAGTGGGATTTTGTATTTTACAATAGTGGGATTTTGTATGCGAGAATGCGGAGTTAGCGGAACTAACACAGACTCTTCTAATCCTTGGCATGATGTTAGGAACCTTCGTTTGTCCTACTATGTCAGGTTAGTAAGTTCCAGATTCTTGCCTCTCCTTTAGCAAGTGTCCTCTCTAGGTAAAATCCTTCTCATATTGATTTATTTGGTTGTCTCTTTTTATGATAGTCTTCATTTTTCCGCCAGACATATCATGCACGAATGATATATTTGTCGAGTTGCAAGGCACATTGCGTATGATTTAGGTCAAATGGCGATTGCTAGCTTAAATGGGAGAGTAAGAACACAGTCGCCCAGATAGAAATTATGTCAGACATACGTGGCAATTGGGAAGAAACACCGACTCTCTAGAAAGCCAGTTTGTTAGCTTCTTCGGGTGAAGAAAATTACATGTTAAGTTCAGACCACATCAGCCAATGACAGGTGATTTATTGTCAGCTTTCTTAACCGATATTGGAGAATGCAACGTATATTGAAGCCTTTTATCATTTCACCAAAAATGTAGAGCCTATGGTTAAAACATGCTGCCGTTTTACTGCCTGCTACTGGTGGTACTAGTATATAATATTTAACACTTGCATGCTTATCATTTAACAAGCATTTATACATTGTATTTTCTACTTGTAATCATGAACAAATGTACATTGTATTCCGTCTTTTATGCTTAAGCTTGTATTATTTAGGAGCAATAAATGTATTATGCATTGCAGACAGATTTGGCCGGAAGCCGGTGATGGTGTTTAGTCACATCATTCTATTCGGGATCGTCCTCGGCACAGCTTTTAGTGAGAACTACACTGTGTTTGTCATTTTAAGAATTTTGACAGGGGCTGTTTGCCAGGTTTGTAAAATGGTGCATTACATTTGTAAAACGTAAATGCTTTTCCAGATGGTTTATTGGTCTAGCTTTCATGTATGTCTGCTGCTTGTATATACGAAACGTAAGCATCTGTGGTTTTTGTACAAATATCGACAATATTATCCAACTTTTTCTTACGTTTCCTTTTGTTTCTAACAAGTTTTATTTTACGAAGCTTAATATCCTGTCGTATATATCTTCGTATCCTGTTTTCTATAACTTCACGTCTTGTCTATATATAACGTCATATACTGTATCAATTTCGTATCTATTATACATATAATCTTACACAGGGCGCGTTATCAGGAACTACGTTGGCATTGGAGACATTCCCGACAGAGGTTCGGCACTACACAGAGGTACTGGCCCTGGCAATGTGGACCACCGCTATCTGCGTAATGTCGCCTATAGCTTACGCACTCAGGAATGTCTCCTGGCGATATCTACAGATAACTTACGCTTTAATGAGTGCATGGTCTATATTTCAATGGTGGTAAGTCACATGATTTCATAAATATCTTGCGCACTCATGAAATTTTCATAACACTACCTAGAGATAACTTACGCTTAATGAGTGCATGGTCTATATTTCAATGGTGGTAAGTCACATGATTTCATAAATATCTTGCGCACTCATGAAATTTTCATAACACTACCTAGAGATAACTTACGCTTAATGAGTGCATGGTTTATTTTTTAAACGGCGGTTAGTCACAGTATTTCATAAATATCTTACGCGAAATTTTCATAACACTACCTAGAGATAACTTACGCTTAATGAGTGCATGGTTTATTTTTTAAACGGCGCTTAGTCACAGTATTTCATATATATCTTACGCGAAATTTTCATAACACTACCTAGAGATAACTTACGCTTAATGAGTGCATGGTTTATTTTTTAAACGGCGCTTAGTCACAGTATTTCATATATATCTTACGCGAAATTTTCATAACACTACCTAGAGATAACTTACGCTTAATGAGTGCATGGTTTATTTTTTAAACGGCGGTTAGTCACAGTATTTCATAAATATCTTACGCGAAATTTTCATAACACTACCTACTCGATGAGTGCACGTTCTATATTTCAACGGTGGTCAGTCATAAAATGTCACCATTATCTCTTGCACTCGTGATATCTACAAATAACTTGCACTCATTGAAGGTATGGTCTATATTTCAATGGCGGTAAGTCAAACCAAGTCACCAATAACCTTTTCAGAATTTCGCTGTATTTCAGAAGCGCAGCATCGTTCTGAAAAGAGTCCCCAGCCGAACCAATAAATCCCTCATAAAACAATTTTCAGTTTCTGAGATTGCTATCTACCTGTGTCAAAAGGTAGAATAGAGCCTCATGACACAAGTTTATTGATTAGTTCAGTGTTGAACAAATGAAATTTGCACTTTTTCGTGACTTGTCCCACAAATTTTACAAAATATCACTTTACAAGTTCGAAAGAAACTCCTAATTTCGCTGACATCTCTTTAATATCGGTAAACTGACTTTTTGTATCATACAGACAATGCACTGAATATACATTGCCGCTGTATGCAGTTTTTGCAACGTTTCAAGAATTCTGCCAGCACTATTTTTGTGTTGCCGTATGACCCAGTTTTATGACAAATATTGCATATCAGCCCTCTAAGCTAGCTAATATACCATTATTCCATACACCTACATACGAATGGATAGTGTTCTTAAGCCCAAGCACTATGTTCTATAACTGACCACCAATTTTCGCGGGCACAACTTAAAATATTCGGAATGAAATACGCGTGTCTGTAAGATATTGTAATGAAGAAAGCAGCCTCCTGCATGCCTCTCAGATATTAGGCTTCGTAACGTTCGGTTTCTGCTTCAACGCCGCTCGTAATTTCTCCCTTTAATATTTTTCACGCTGTAAGCTCCCCGCTTTATTATTTTTTGCAGTCTGTTTACTTAGCAACTTATATCATGTGTATTTATTTCAGGATGTTAGATGAATCTTTACGCTGGGTTATCGCAAATGGGCAAATTGACCGAGCAAAGAGCATAATCAAAAATGCTTGTAAATGGAATAAAAAGAATTATAAGGAAGTACTTGATAAAATAGGACTCGGCGAATCAACGAGCGATTATGAACTGAAGTCGAAATTTCGCGAAAACCCTGAACAGATCACAGAGAATGGCGAAACCACAGTTGCGGAGCTAAAAGGCCTAGTTGAAGACCCAGCAAAAGATCTTGAAGTGCATGTGAAAGAATACAATGTTCTAGACATTGTTCGACATAAAAATATTCTAAAAGTTTCTCTGATTATGTGGTACACCTGGTAAGTTCTGTCTTAGAAATCTGTATCAATATTTCTGTTAAACATCGTTTGCTATTCTGGCAAGCAAGCGTAAGTGCGATAGATTTTGAGGCCGCCATGTGATAGGTAATATGTGAACTAACAGCTTGTTCAGTGCCTTGTTTGCTGAGCATTTGAGCTAGCGCAGCTCATCGTGACTGCTGATCTTTTGCTTGGTAGGCATTCTATGCTTCCAAAGAATCTACTCACAGATTTTTTAGTAACTATCACAGCTCTTTTTTGGTGTCGTGTTGTCGTACTTTGAATCAGCGTTGTTATATTATATGATCCTTTTAGATCATGGAATTATTTTTAATATCTGTGTAATAGAATTCCGCTTAAGTCTGTGCTAGTTGGGACTAATTGAGCCTGTTATTATTATGCTTGATTGTGATCAATGATTTCAAAGAGTCTTTATATAGATTTTATCAAACTTGTAACCAACTAATCATGACTTATTCGCAAAAGAGCTGTTGTACGAACTCTGCTCTGAGATAGGACTGACTGGTTTTGACCAGCTTGTAATGGTCATGCAACTTAAGCATATATACTTTCCAAGGCCAAGACTTCGACTGGACAGAGAGTAGATATCTCTCTTACCCTAAAGTGTTCAGTTAAACTCGAGGATTTTATAATTGGGATGTGTCCATCGGTATGCATATTCCGCCTTAATTAAGCCAAATGATAATGCACGATTGAGGTAAGAGTTAAATTGTCATGATGTTATTTGTGTCACGTTCTGTAAGTTATAAACCTTACCGGGCATTTGTCTGGAGTCATTAAATAATGACATCCACTCAAACTAAGTTCACTACCTCCAAAATGAAGAGTACTCTACACTTGCGTAAGTAAAAGTCAGTTAATTAGTCTGATTGCCGCAGACATCGTCTAGCCAGTTTTTCGGCGACGCCGTCTAAATTCGTTTTCGTTACCCATGCCACGTGACTTCAGTTTGACAAATCAACTACTTGAATAAGCAATTATAGATATTTTATCAAATGGAAGATTTATGCAACATCTCTGCCTGATTGGACGAGAGAGTCTATTCTTTCACTCTGTTGATTGTGCTACGCTGAGTGAAATGTAGGACAGGAGCGTTTATCCTAAATCGTCACTGTTCACAGTTTAAAAGTCTTCCTTTGGTTCAGGATATCTAGCTAGAATTATTTATATATCTCAAAAATGTTAAGTAATTTAATAAATATGATAAAAACCTGTTTTTAAATACCAACATATATCACATTAAAGAAAGAGCTGAATACGGTCTGCGTATCACATGAATAAGGGGTGTGATAGGAGTCCTTTTATGTAGAGAAAGTGCTTTTTAAAAAGGATTTTCCTTGTTTCATTTGTCGTCTGTTATTGAAAAGGTTTCTTGCTTTTGTGGACTTATTCAGATTGCATATTTAAAATGAATACTTGTTGTGCTTTGATATATTTGTTTATAATCAATTAACTGGGAAAAAATTTATTATATATGTATATTTTCCTATAGCAATTGTGATGCAAATATGGCACTCAGTTGAAATCTGTTTCATTATATTATATGCTATATAATGACTGAATCTCTTTACACAGAAATGAAGGTACGCTGCATCTTGTTTATCTATGTGATATGACAAGGGTCAAACTTTGCTTATGAAACAGAAATATTGAAATTATTACAATTGTATGTTTGCTTGACCTTCACTTTTATTATAGGTGTGACGTCATTGTCCAAAGACTCATGGACTAGCGAATATGCATTTGTTAAAAGCGGGAATCAGTTGGCCTATTTTAGAATTAAATAAAAATAATAAATAAAAAAATCCTTTAATTGATTTTCTCTCATGATTTAATCAAACTTGATTTGTGCATCCTTTATTAGGCCCGCAGCCAACTTTGTTCAGCTGGGACATTTGACCCTTTTAGGGGCTGCTAGAGCTAAAATAGAAATGCCTTTTAGTACAGGTATCATGAAACAGCTTGGTGGATCTTTTGTCATACTTGGTCTGGAGCATCTTATAAGGTCCTATTACATTCTATTTATTATAGGAAATTGGGCCCTTTTAGGGACTACTATAGCTAAAAGTAGATATGCCTTTCTTCGCAATTAACCCAATAAAATTGTGATGGATTTTTTTTCTATTCAAACTCGATGTGTGACAATATCGTAAGGTCTCCTGCTTTGTTACAAATGGGGATAGGGACCAATTTAGCTAAAAATATAAACACGTTTAATGGACCTCTTCTCATGAAACGCTTCATGAATCTTCATTAAAAATACTGCTGTAATTATTCGTCTAAGGATAACGAAACAAATTGGCAACCCTTCGATACCTTTGCGAAAAATTAAAGAGATCCATTTTTAAAATTGTTAAAGTGCGGTGTTTAGTTTTGCAATTGACAAATGTTAGATGAAAGATGAATGTTAGATGAAAAATCATAAAACTTCTTTCTTATTACAAATCGCGACCATCATTTTTAAAGATATTTCTTGTTGTTATTGGATATTCGTTACGTTGCGCTTTAAATTTACAATCAATATGAGTGGGCCGTGAGAAAACCAACATAGTGGCTCTGTGACCTGTGTGGATCCAGACCAGCCTGCGCATGGGCGCAGTCTGGTCAGGATCCATGCTGCTCGCTAACAGTTTCTCTAATTCCATTAGGCTTTGAAAACGAACAGCATGGATCCTGACCAGACTGCGCGGCTCATATAATGAATGATTGCAACGAAATATAAGGAAAGCATATTATCAGAGATAATTATTTGTCAAAGTCAAAACAATTCAGATACAACTGTAGAGCTAGGTTCCGGGAAATCTTTGAGCGAAATTTGCAAAAACATTGGTGTGGTCTACCTCAGAGATCTCCGGCGGAAAATTTCTGCCCTATCATATCATAATATATGATAAAGGGGAACATTTTTGTGTGGCAAGACTTAGTGTGGTTTCCACCATATGGAGACTTCCTTTTAAAATGCTTCGTATAACATTCAAAATTAGATAATACTCGTGTGTCATCTCATGAAAGTGAACGCAGAATAGACCGGTGTCGCAGAATAGAGTCCTACGGGAAAGTTAAAAGGCGCTTTTATAAGTAAGAAACGTATAACGTGTTTAAGACTCACACATTATGATGTATTATTACATGACGCCAGTCCAGGGTTTGTGCTATGTTCACATGTTCAAAGCCGTCCAACTTTATTTCTGATTTCGTGTATTAAAACGCTAATTGAATGGCTTGCTAAGGTGTCAACTATTTGCATGTTCACATAACTATTTGCTCGGCCTTCAAATGACCAGGTCATGGTGATGCATGAAATTGTTTCAAAATATCATTTTAACGAATCTCTTTGTTTCAAAACCAACAAAAAAGTCGGTACCGTTAAAAATTAACCATGTATGCGATTCCAAATAATCACTGATAGTAGGGCAGCGAAAATGCCATTTTTGATATTACTTGTGGTAACAATTAATGAGATACTGCCAGTAAAGAATCAAACAATATTTTTCATTTTCTCATTATATTGTTTTCTTTTCAGTTTCATTTTTTGCCATTTTACATATTTGGTCAATTGTTGCACTCAAATTTTTATTAAAAGTACTGAGTGATTGACAGGTCAAAAGTAGTCACAAGAGGTGGTGTAAATCTATTTTAGTTCCATTTTTGTTGACGTTTTTATGGTTGATATTGTAATTATTTGTCTAGAATGTAAAGAGTTAACACGGATCTTGACAGAAAACTGAACGTGATATCGCATAAATAAAACATCAAGAATAACATCTGGTATATAATTTCATGTAAACAGACTTGGGTTTTTAATACATAGGCTTATGCATGTAAGTGTCCTTGATCCAGTTGATACGGTGCAAGATTTAAGTAAAGAGCAGAATACTTTTGATGTCCAAAAATATATTAAAATATATACATGTAATGCAAAATTGAATTGATCAAAATACACTGCTTCTATTGTTCAAGTTTGAATAATATAACCCTATGATATGAAGGGAAATTCCGAAGTGTTGATCAAGTATTCAAATAATAAAAAACCTGGGGTTACATTTACCAAAACCAAACAAATTAAATAAATACATCTTTTTTGACAGTCTGGGATATTATTGACTGTACATGACCTATATTTCAAGATATACAAAATGTAGTAGTTGAACTATATTTCAGGATAATTGACAGCTTGCTATATTACGGATTGCACATGACATCGTCTGACCTTTATTTCAGGATAGTTGACAGCCTGGTATAATTACGGACTGTACATGACATCGTCTGACCTTTATTTCAGAATAGTTGACGGCGTGGTATATTATGGGCAGTACATGATATCGTCTGACCTTTATTTCAGGATAGTTGACAGACTGGTATATTATCGACTGTACATGATATCGTCTGACCTTTATTTCAGGATAGTTGATAGCCTGGTATATTATGGGCTGTACATGATATCGTCTAACCTTTATTTCAGGATAGTTGACAGCCTCGTATATTATGGACTGTACATGATATCGTCTGACCTTTATTTCAGGATAGTTGACAGCCTGGTATATTATGGGCTGTACATGATATCGTCTGACCTTTTTTTCAGGATAGTTGACAGCCTTGTATATTATGGGCAGTACATGATATCGTCTGACCTTTATTTCAGGATAGTTGACAGCCTTGTATATTATGGACTGTACATGATATCGTCTGACCTATATGGTGATAGATACATCAACTTTTTTCTCAGCGCACTTATAGAGTACCCAGCATCAGTTTTCGAGTATTTTGCCCTGGCTAAGTATGTATGAATGTTTTGACGAAACCTTAAATTTCATATCGTTTATAACATCTTTCTAACCTGAATAATACTTCTGTAGGAGATACACGTTGTAGTTACTGCTGGCTGGTTTCCCATTCAGTCCATCGTTTTTAACAAACTTTTTTTGCGGTATTCAAATATTAGTTTATTTCTCCAAGTGACTAAAAATATGAAGATAGCTTTAATTCCAGTAAATAATTATATGAACACAGAGGTTTTCAAACACTTAATACTTTATATCGTTACAATGGTTATTGTAGAATTGGACGTAAGTGGACCTGTGTGATTTGTCATTCTATTGCCGCGATTGCACTGGTAGTGGCCACTGCTTTGACATACACTGCCGGTAAGTCCTTGTGTTATTTGTCATTTTGTCGCTGCAGTTGCGCTTTTTATGTCCACGGCTTTCATGCATACCACCGGTAAGTCGTTGTATGATAGTGAGAGTAGGATGTGTCATCTCTCTCTCTCTCTCTCTCTCTCTCTCTCTCTCTCTCTCTCTCCCTCTCTCTCTCTCTCTCTCCCTTTCTCATTTGCTGTCACGTGATCTGATTATTTCTGCACAACCGTAATACATAGAATCACAAAGGTAATGAACTGATACGGATTCATTTGTTTAAGTAAATGCAGAATCAGGGGCCTGGCCTTGCATTACGAGACGCATATGTGTTTAAAGGAAGCACCACTTCCAGCAACAGAGCATTCGGTTTAAAAGTAGTCAGTCATCCACTAACCTCATATACATATACACATATCAGACTATAAGTAAAGTATATAGAATTGAAATTTGTACATGGTCAAACCTGTATTAAGTAGCCAGTCAAGGGAGTGACACATTGGCTTTGTAAGACAGGTAACTGAAAAAAAACGAGTATAATTAGGACAAAAATCATTTTGGGGAACGATTGGCTAACTGGCTACTTAAGGCAAGTAACTTTTAATACAGGTGACCACAGGTGCGGGTTCAGCTGTATAACATATGCCATATGGTAATTGCAAAACATAAAGTACATTGTATTATGAATCATGAATATGTCTGTATTAAAATATGCGTTTGTCTCTATTCCATATAGATCATGATTAGAACCTAGCTTTAAATTTCAGGAAACAACTCCAGTATGCTAGCGGCCGGGACGGCTTTTATTCTGATTGGTAAAATGGGTATTACCGGAGCATTTAGTTCGGCATATGTTGTTACCCCAGAGCTGTATCCTACAAACATGAGGTAGTTTATATTTAGAAACTGCTTTTTTTTAAACATTAAATTTTATTTTCAAAACGAATTTATTAAGGGTTGATTAAGTGTGAGGTTGGCTTGTCACAGACAATTCTAAATTCGCATTTTGTTTACTAGGTTGTTGGCCATTTCTGGCGATGTCTCGTTTTGTTCTCGTCGTTATATCCAATATTGTACCGGATTATTACACTGAAATGTCTCTATTAACATGTATCTTGATGATGGTATATAATGTACTCGATCGTTTATGCATTTTCATTACAACTATTAGATTGTTGGATATACTTGATACTTCCAGGAAGTTCATTTTTACTTTTGTTTTAGTGTCTGTCTGTCTTCCGTGCGTCAATCTAGTGTATATTTGCCATATATGAGCCGTGCCATGAGAAAACCAACATAGTGGGTATGCGACCAGCAAGGATCCAGACCAGCCTGCGCATCCGCGCAGTCTGGTCAGGATCCATGCTGTTCGCTAACGGTTTCTCTAATTGTAATAGGCTTTGAAAGCGAACAGCATGGATCCTGACCAGACTGCCCGGATGCGCAGGCTGGTCTGGATCCTTGCTGGTCGCAAAGCCACTATGTTGGTTTTCCCATGGCACGGCTCATATATATTTCGTAAACGATCTTCATTTCGAACATAATGGTCAAGGGGAAAATTTAAATATAATAACGCGTTTTGTTTTGTTTTTATATTTTAGTTTTTCTTTCCACAAATTGCTCATACCTTCCGTTGGCGCTTTCCCTATGACCGGTTGATATGGCCCTTAATATTCAAAGCATAAACATGTCACAAAGATAGATATTTGAATATTAATTAAGAATAAATTATAAGCATTCATTATCCCTTTCAGTGTCGGTGGCATCTTAAGGAATAAAATAAGGCTTAAGATTGAACTTTGTCTTAGTCCGTGTTACTCTTAAACTCTTTATAGTTTGTTTTTTTCTGAAAAAACAAAACAAAACAAATTTGTATCTTATCTAGCTAGCTATTAAATTTCTTCATCATATAGATAATAGAAGATCTTGTTACTACTACAAAGATTTTTTTTCTTACACATTTTAAGACTATATTCCTAGCCCCGTTACAGATTTTAGTTCGATATGCTCATACAGTTATATTTTGTCCGCTAAGGAGAAGAATTCTATAAGACTTCTCTTTCATTCTTATCCTTTCCTGTTTTGCTTTCATCACAGTATGACATTTGTATCAATATATGCACTTCATTTTGGGAATAAATATGTTTAAACTAAAGATATTTTACAACCTTTTGTCATTTATTACAGGAACTCTGGTCTTGGCGTCGCCTCGTTCATGGGTAAAGTCGGTGCCATGATTGCTCCCTTCTCACGAAATGTAGTATGTATTAAACCGCGTGAAAAATAGTGTTCCAAACCAGAATTAGTTTTACTTACATACTTAGAACTTGTTGAACAGTTTCAATTTTTAATTTTATTTAAACCCGTATACTAGTATTCTAGCTCAAGTCTAGTGGCACATATGACATTATTTTATTATGCCTCTCTCTCTCTACCCTATTTTCGAAGAAGACGGGTATATTGTTTTTTTTCTCATTGTCGATCCGTCCGTCCATAGTTTCCAATCAATGACTAGAGAGTGTTTGGTCTGACAACAGTCATACTTCATAGAATGATTGAGTCTGTGGTCAGTAGATTGAAACGCATCAGATTCTGTAGGCTGTAAAAAATACTTCTTGGTTTTTTAAAAGGGTCATTTTTTTTCATTTACTTTTTTCTTTCAGTCTGAACAAGTGAAATGGTTACCGGCTTGTATCTACGCCGTACTGTGCTTGGTCACGGTATTTCTTTTCGCATTTGTACCGGAAACCAATGGGGTAGAATTACCGCAGACGATAGAAGAATTAACGGAATGGTACCGCGTGAACAAATTTGAACTTAAATTTGGAAAGAACAGACACGCAGGAGTAAAAAGACACAGTCTAAAAATAGAGAAGGAAACAGATGAAAAACAGTGAATATATATCGAGGGCTTGGTGCAAAACTATTGTAAGTGCATATAAATAAAGAACAAGATACAATAGTCTTGCGCCAAGCCCTCGATATAGAAACATACCGCACAACAGTATTCATGCAGCCAATAGGTCGAAACTGAATTCTTATTATTGAACTCGTGTAATGTAATTTCAAAAAGGGTGCTAGACTATTGTTTTAAAAGGTAAAGAGTATGAATATATTTTCTCCAATACATTGAAAAAAATCGTCTAGTCGCGTAAAGGCCTCTAAAAGCCACATGGCTCCAGTGTTAGCAGACTTGTAAAACCTGGGGTAGAACTTTCACACACATATATAAGATTGAAGACACAATAGTTCATTTCCGATGTTAATTTAATTTCAGGTAGTTAAAGAAAGTCTTTTAATACAAGTATTTTTATTGTCTCAGTGTCCATCTTTCAAATAATATTTAGCTATTGTAAAATGTTAAGAACTAAGTATGTTTGAGTTGTCTTTCATGAAATCTACATATTTGGAAGGTAACCTAACGAGGCATAATAGTATTTTTGACTTACGTTGGCAGAACCCCGGTTTGTGGCTCTGCCGCCTCGCCTCCCGAATGTCTAGTACATAGATCTTTTATATGCACCGGCCAGACTGTTGATTACCAAATTAAAATGTAGTTTTCCTGGTGTTATGTCTTAACCAGCCTAGAGCTACGATAACTTGTCAGTTTTATATTTCAACATTTTTAAAAGGTAAAGAGTATGAATATATTTTCTCCAATACATTGAATAATCTAGTCTTTTAAAACAATAGTCTAGCACCCTTTTTTGAAATTACATTACAAATTCCTTCATTTCTTCACGGAAAAAACAATGAAAAAAAAGGTATTTTACTATCCTCGGAAACTTTTGAATGTTATGAATTGTAATGCAAAAATAGTTGTTTGAACACATGCTTGTTTCTTATTGGAAGTATCAGACGTTTTTGCTGACAAATATACAGATTTAAACAAAAATTGATGGACACAGAGCTAACAACAAAAAAATTCAAAACGCGATGGGTAAATATTTGAAATGGTAATACAAGTACATAAAATTCCACGCGACTATTTATTCTGCTGTGTTTCGTCGTTGCCCAGTGGTATTACGTGCAGACATCGTCATGTTGTAGGCTTGTGTCGTCCATCGGCATATTGTGTAACCTCATCGGTGAATTATCATATACTGAAATTGACTAAAAAATTGATCAGCAAATGTCATATTGTTAGTGAATTCCGACAGCTCATTCCCAAAGGCACTTCTTTATTCGGCTGTGATCCTGAAAGAGTTTCTCCGTCTAAAATTAAAATTGTTAGGTCATGCTTAAATGTCCACCAAGACGCATGTTATAAACTTATAAAGATTTTATTATCTTGTCACCATGATTGTTGTAAAATCCATGTGAAAACGACTTTTGAATTCTCCTTGTCATGAGCTCGAAGAAATCCCCAATCTGAATATGAATTATTTTCTTCTTTTTTCACAGAAATTCCGGTGTGACTTTGCATTTTATTAATTTTTTCCATGATGACTTCTGATTTTTCACAAATTTGCACAGCATTTTTATGCACACATAGCAAGTGTCTTCGCCCATTTTCCTTTCCCCTTACGTGTTTTTGAAATTTTGAACAAATAGTTGCACCCAATTTATTACTTCCTTAATATTAATATTGTGTAATTTATATTTAGATCTATACGGTTTCAATACAAGAGGACATGACATACCAACTTTCTGACAGCTGGCGAAAGGCCTTAATAAAAATGTTTGCCCTTAAGAAAATATTGATAATAATCATCTTTTATTTTCATTTACATTTATTTTACCATGCATTTTAAATTCTATTTTGATGAACTGTATCTTTAACTTTTCATATGAATAACTTATGCACATAAAAGATATATTCTCTACATATCTATTAGGTTTTAATAATGATCCACACTACTCGTCAACCTGTATACGTGCAACAAGCTCGGTTAACATGAAAACGTATCAATTGTGTCAATTTGATAAATATATCAACATATTAATTCAAAACAAAACGTTGACAAAATGCATATACATGGTTCACTGCTCATAAAAAATATACGTTCGTTACGTAGACATACTTATCTACTATTCCGTAGGTATATTCTATAGGTTTCCCATGCTTCTGTTAGCATGACCTTTTATACCTAAAATAACACTAATCTAGTGTTCTTTGTGAGTCACTGCTCACAGGTCATCATCAAACACATTTCCTGTGTCAACCGTGGTCTTAGTTTCTGCCACGTTACATTTACTATAATCACAATATCCGAACCTTCATTCTTTTGAAACAGTAAACCCCATACAAACATTTTATCTAAATAATGCTCCAAAAAATATGATGCCAAAATACTTTTAAAACAAGTATAGTCTAAATTATGAATTTCAAATTGAATACAGGTATGTTAAAATATAGTTTGACATGCAAACTGCCAGAAGCAAATTTGACCAGTTACCTACATGTTAACTAACATCTGACAGGCGTAATCTAGATTTTATACCATAAATGACATTATCCACACCTTACTTTGA
Organism: Mercenaria mercenaria; assembly: GCF_021730395.1. NCBI lineage: Eukaryota > Metazoa > Mollusca > Bivalvia > Venerida > Veneridae > Mercenaria > Mercenaria mercenaria. The sequence continues at coordinate 71,477,373 of NC_069375.1, forward strand.
CAACTGAACTTGATTTTAATTTTATCACAACATACTACAATTTGTAATTTTAATAAAAATCCTCAAAAAGATAAACTGCCAGAAGCATAATTTTTTCATGTACTTTACATTTGTAATTTCATTTTATTCTCTTTTTTTTTGTATTTTTCTACTTTATTTGTAAACAGTATAGTTTACTCTACTGTTCATCTTATATCTTTCTTGATAGGCATCGCTCGTTAATGCATACCTTTAAAAAAATCATATAGTAGGTTGTCAAAAATCAAACAAACTGAAAACCTTATGGCGATATAATTATGAAGTAATATTTCAATTGTTTTATAACCATAATATATTGACAGCTTTCGTCTGCCCGATTTAGCTAATTTACAGAGTTTTCAAATTTTATATATTTCAGTGTTTTGCTTTATTTTGCTTTATTTAATTTTCGCCTACCCTACAAGATTTGTAAATATTTTTATACATAACTCTGATTTGATACATAGTTTCATTAAGGCAAACTTTTCAGTAACAGTTTTAATTTTAAATTGCATTTCGTGCTAAATTGAATTCAACTATTTTTTCTCCCAAAATATTCCCAAAACTTTTAAAAGGAAAAATAGACATTTCTACTTGCGTTTTCGAAGATCTATTGGCTCGTGTCGTCTTCTCAGTTCGGCGTGATGTATAGTGGCAGAGTACTTCGTGTAATACGTGGCCGCAACAGTCTCGCAGAGAACATCCTGGTCCTCGGATACCAAAAATCGTCTAGTCGCGTAAAGGCCTCTAAAAGCCACATGGCTCCAGTGTTAGCAGACTTGTAAAACCTGGGGTAGAACTTTCACACACATATATAAGATTGAAGACACAATAGTTCATTTCCGATGTTAATTTAATTTCAGGTAGTTAAAGAAAGTCTTTTAATACAAGTATTTTTATTGTCTCAGTGTCCATCTTTCAAATAATATTTAGCTATTGTAAAATGTTAAGAACTAAGTATGTTTGAGTTGTCTTTCATGAAATCTACATATTTGGAAGGTAACCTAACGAGGCATAATAGTATTTTTGACTTACGTTGGCAGAACCCCGGTTTGTGGCTCTGCCGCCTCGCCTCCCGAATGTCTAGTACATAGATCTTTTATATGCACCGGCCAGACTGTTGATTACCAAATTAAAATGTAGTTTTCCTGGTGTTATGTCTTAACCAGCCTAGAGCTACGATAACTTGTCAGTTTTATATTTCAACATTTTTAAAAGGTAAAGAGTATGAATATATTTTCTCCAATACATTGAATAATCTAGTCTTTTAAAACAATAGTCTAGCACCCTTTTTTGAAATTACATTACACTCGGTGTCAAATATTTCTTATGATACACGAAACTAAGATGATGTATAGTTTTATTTTAATAGATCTTTTCAAGTTCATATACCAAGTAACCAAGTGTTGATAGCGCTTATAATCCAGATACTGTAACTAAACCATGTACACAGACATGATATTCTCGCGAGTAGTACATATGCACAATATTCTCGTGGGACTTTCAGCATGGTTCTAGCTTTGTCGATATCATTTACAGCGTGGTTCTTTTTAAAATGTTTGCGTTCATGTACACTGAGACTTCATCGTGTCTGCTAGTATTATGATTGATTGTATTCTATGCTTGCTTCATTATAAAGGGTAACAACCGGAAGTGCTTTTATAATCAACTTGTTCTTGTTTTTGTTTGTTTATAATCGTTTATTTCTACACAATGACTGCACATATCTTGGATGTTCATTGTCAGTAGAAGGCAAAATATGGTTTATCATTATGTCATGCACGTATATGTTATGTTGACTTTAATTTAGAACCTTATAATGATATTTAATTCAGAAAATATAATGGACAATATAATTACATGTATGTATAGTATAATATACTGTGAAACCAGTGATATTCCTTGAGGACTAAATTTCGTAGATTTTATGGTTCCGCAAACCAACACGAAGTCCTGAGTGAAACTTTGTAAATCGATGAGACTTTGTTTTATCTCCCAGAAGAGTGTAGCATTTTCATTGGTTGGGTTTGTTAGTGACCCTCCACTTAAATATGTGAGGTCAGTGCGATAATTATGGCGACTCAGCTGACGCCTTGCCGTCCCGGCCCCACCACCATTATCATACTGACCCTTGCATATTTCCGCGGAAGGTAACTAACAAACCCAATTATTAGTAATGTCCCCCAACAATGTAATGTTAATGAAATTAAATGATTTCAAAGTAAAGCCTTTTTGCATTTTCACTGCTTTATATCTGTATGCATTCCTACTGCGATATGTGGCTCTCTTTTTAAATTATCAAGAGTGAACGCAGCGGCCAGTGATTACATTGTCTGACTATGAAACCAAAGATCATGACTTCGATCCCCCGCTCCTCCAAGTAAGATAACTGACTTCCGGCCGAGCCCCGTGTATGAATGCTTTTAAATTACATCATGCGCGATAAAAAAAACGGGGAGAGCTTCTGAAATTGGAGCATTTTCGCTCCGTGTTATATTATACTCTGTGTGCTACATTACTTCTATTACTTATCAAAAGCCATGAATCCATTTGACCTAAGTTTATATTTACATTCGCCCTATTCTTTTCCATTGAAACTTTTGACGTTCATTTCTTATGAACAGCAAAAGTAAAGGCGCGAAAGTTACGTCATCCTGCTTAGTGATAACCGACCGCTGTTTTGACGACGTCCGCGTATATTCAGGGAGAACGTTCCTTAGTTGACGTCGCAGGTGTTCTGTCTGGTGAACAATATGGCCGGGAAGCTGATTTTAATGTTAAATGCTACAAATTATATGCAATTCATAATATTATACAGTTTACAAATGGAAAGGAAATATAATGTAAATATAAAAAATGAAATGAATTGTTTTAGGTGTTCATGCGAAATGAACGACAGAATAGGATCGGCAAATTAAACATGAATCGTTCATTTCGCATGAACACCTAAAAAAAATCATTTCATTTCTTAAATATACTATTTATCTGCCGTTGACGTCAAACCACTTGTGGGAATGTAGACGTATACTATGAGGTGATGAAAATACGGTTTACCTTTTTATATCAAATTTATATGCGTGATTTACCCTTCTGGCTGATTTTACACGCTATACGAGTGTTTTTGAAAATAAATACAGAGAACACCGCAGCTCCCATATGTCAGAACATTTACCTGGAGAACGCCGCAGCTGCCATAAGTCGCAACATTTAACCTTAAGAATGCCACAGCTGCCTTATGTCGGAACATTTAACTATTGAACGCAGCAGCTGCCTTATGTCAGAACATTTAACTACTGAATGCCGCAGCTGTCATATGTCAGAACATTTAACTATTGAATGCCGCAGCTGCCATATGTCAGAACATTAACATTTAGAACGGTGCAGCTGCCATATGTCAGAACATTAACATTTATTCTAGCATAAAACTGCTGTTATTGTCACTTTTCGGTGGTGTTTTAACAGGAGAGAAAACGTGTGTTAACAGAGAGATTCTCGCGCTCACGTGCTGTTATAACACCTTTTTATATATGCGAGTTCCGTGGCAAAGCGTAAACGTCATTCGGCCCCAAAACGGATAATTCAAAACGAAATGACGTCAACGTAAAAAACAACCCAGACATTCCCGCGCATTCCATGGAAATTTAATGACGTTGAGGTAGAATGTATTCATTTATTAGTTTTTTTCCGCGTTTTATGCTAGAATAGCGTTAGCGCATGTTCAATTCTTGTTAAAACATCTGCAGAATCCCTCGGGATACGTTGGTACCTTCGCCCTACGGGCTCGGGCACCAACCAATCCCTCGGGATTCTGCAGACGTTATAACACGAAAAAACATGCGTTATCCCTACAGAACGCCGCAGCTGCCATATGTCAGAACATTAACATTTAGAACGCCGCAGCTGCCATATGTCAAAACATTAACATATTGACCGCTGGATCTGTCATATTTCATGACATTAAACTGTTTTTAGCTTCAGTTACTGTATGTCAGAACATTAAACGCTACAACGCCCCAGCTGCCTTATATTTACCTAATGGATGCCGCAGAGGTATGCCTTATGTCGGATCATTTACCTATTGAATGCCGCAGAGGTCAGCCGTATGTCTGATCATTTGCCTATTGAATGCCGCAGAGGTCTTACTTATGTCGGATTGTTTTCCTACTGAATTCCGCAGAGGTCTGCCTTATGTCGGATCATTTACCAATTGAATGCCGCAGAGGTCTGCCTTATGTCTGATCATTTACCTTTTGAATGCCGCAGAGGTCAGCCGTATGTCTGATCATTTGCCTATTGAATGCCGCAGAGGTCTGCCTTATGTCGGATTATTTACCTACTGAATTCCGCAGAGGTCTTCCTTATGTCGGATCATTTACCAATTGAATGTCACAGAGGTCTGCCTTATGTTTGATCTTTTACCTATTGGATGCCGCAAATGTCTGTGATTATTTCGGAACATTTATCTAATGTATGCCGCCGATGTATGTCATATGTACGAGCATTTACCTGTTTCATATAGGAACATTTATCTATTGTATACAGCAGAGGTGTGCCTTATGCTAGAACATTAAACTGTTGCATGTCGCAGAGGTCTGCCTTATATCGGAACATTTAATTGTTGTATGCCGCAGAGGTCTGCCTTATATCGGAACATTTAACTATTGAATGTCACAGAGGTCTGCCTTATGTCGGAACATTTAACCACTGAATGTCACAAAGGTCTGTCTTATGTCTGAACATTTGCCTATTGAATGCTGCAGAGATCTGCCTTATGCTGCAACAGTAATATATATACAGCGTCCTCCTTAAATTTCTGTGGCGGATACTCCCAATGTCCTCATGTAAAATGTTAGCTTAAGTCAGTCAGTAGCAATTCATAGCAAATATTATAAATGAACATTTAAACCTTTCAAAGCTGACATTGTACATATAATTTTTTGCTTAGTTGCTTTAATGTTTTAAAAAATGTCTTCAAGCATCACTGCTCATCAAGGCATGTATTTAGTTTAAGCGTATGTATTCCACACATTTATATATATGTCATATATACTTTGATCAAAGTAACACAGAAAAAGGGTAAAAATGGAAGACAAGTTTGATAGAATTCTTTTGCTTAATGTATTTTAGCATCCTTAAAATAATGGGACCTGTTTCAGTGACCGTTACGAAATTTTCCATGAAAAAAAGTTTTGACTTTAAAAAAAAAAGTGTAATTATCAATTAACTGCCATGGTCTTCGAGTGATGGAGGTCAAAAGATCAGACTTAAACTATGTTTAACACTATGTTACTTGTAACGCGGAATATCCAGTCATATCCAGTACCTTAAATGAAACATTGCTATTTCTAGTTTACATCTACTATGGTCTTAACCTTTAACCTGCAGGTGGCAAGTGATTCTGCCTTTGAGACCAGAGTAGACCAAGATCAACTTGCACATCTGTGCAGGGTGATCATGGTCTGCACTGTTCGCTATTCTGTCAGTATATTTTCAGTGAACACCCTTGGAATAATAAATGGTATTGCCAAAAGTGAATGGTGGACGAGTTCATTTTAGAAATTTAGCAAGCTAAGGGTTAAATAATGCCAGTCGGCAATTTTCGTTTGTTTACGTATTATCCGTATGCGATTTCGGCATTCCCCGGTACGTGCTGTTTATGGCCGAGGGATGCCGAAATGACAAACGGAGGATACGGAATTATACGAAATATTGTGCGGACATCGCTTCTTTATGGTGACTTTGAAAATAAAAGAAGTGATCAAAATTTTTCACTCATTATACATTTTATTTAAAAAGTGAAATCAGAAAAAAAAGACATGTATGAAATGTATGGCATCATTTACACAAAATGAAAGGTCTCGATTAATGTCTTTATTTTGTATGATATTGTTAGAAAGCTGAAAACAATATAAGTCAGTGACTTAAAGATGTTCATGCATGTGCTATTCCAGAGACAATAAAATTTTAATTTTTGCGATAAAATAGTATTATGTAAATTCAGTTTTAAATTGCATTATTTGCATAAGCAAGGCATATGTTAGACTTTTAAGCACAGCATTTGTTTTTGTTGACTGGGATAAGAGAGGTTTATTTACACCATTCAACATCTAGTCCGATTACCTCATTCGGCTCTCCAAAGACAAAAACCAGAATGTGTCAAATGAAGTCACCAAAACAGGACCTTTGACGATAGTTAATCAATATAAACGTGATTTAATACAATATATATGCGAGTTAATATCACGCAATACAGAAGATAAATATAGCAAAAGGAATCAATTCTGAAATCCAAAGCTTCTCCTATGATGTAGTATTGCAAGTAAATACCTAAAATTATGGCAAAGCATATATAAAATTTCTTAAATAACACACTTTGTTTTCATTTAAAAAATGCAGATCCATTTAATCGGGGAAATTTCTATAACATCTCATGGCTCCATCTGAAAGACAAGTGAATTCTTTACAAAATTACACCAAAATACTCTTTATCAAATTATTAATCTGTTATTGGGAATAAAACAATTCCCTATCATGCCCCTGAGAATATAAAAGAAACAGCATACTCTGTATCGTGAAATAAATAATTCAAACCGTAAATATTTTCTAGGTCATAGTTACTGTGATACGGTCAGAAAGAAACACTGAGTGGGTTTAATTGTCAGATCATTTTCGCACAACAGTGTAATTCATTGTCCGTTAGAGGACGAATAAACACGCGATGGTTCGACTGATGTTCCTAGATAAAATATTGACAGTATTATTAAATAAACCGTATAAGCCAATCAGAAGGCTCGTTACAAATCCAATGTGTATCGGAATGGTGGCCATTTCAAACACTGGATTTTGTAAACACGGAAAAGAAAACATTAATTTCAGGCGATTTCCTGTACTATGAGCTCAAAGTATTAGCATGTTTTAAGGCTATTTGTCTGCATGATAAATCTATTCATGTAGACTAATTGATTTTGTTGATTATGGTATCGTAAACTGATGGTGTAATCCTCGCGAATCGGCAAACTTGGCCAAGCGCCACAGGAGGTGTGATCAATTAAAGCATTGTTTTGTTGTCATTTGCTCTGTTGACGAGTAAATACTCTGTGTCTTTTGTAGTTGATAAGAGGATATTAATTTCAATTTAATCACAAATAAATCAAACATGGCTACTCCAAGACTGGGAACCAGAGGAAAACGCATATTGCCAAATATTCCACATGTTAATTTCAATTCAGAAACAATAGAGACTTCTATATGTGGAACACAAACACCAGGCAGACTTAAAGGCGACCCTTTAAGTCCAATGAATAGGCTTAGCAGTGACGAGACCTCATTGAGGTCAGAAAATTCTGTTTCATCAATTTTTGATGGTGAAAGTGGGTGTGACCAAAGTAGGAATACTTCAGAAAATGTGACTCCATTGCACATTAATTCGCTTGTGGATACTAGTAAAGCTAATGCAAATGTGTCAGTTGCAATTTCTGTCAAAACAGATGCATCCAGTAATGATTCTGATAAAGAAAATTTTGTTAACAGTCCAAGGGAATCTAAATGTGTGATAGATCGAACACCAGTTCGTGGAAATTTTCATTTGTTAAGTAACGGTTTAGAGGATGTAGCTTCTTTGCAGTTTTATTCGCCCAGCCCGAATATGAAAGTTCGCCATGGAACTTCTGTTCGGAGGCATACACTAGACGAAAAATTGTTAGGAACACCTGAATGTTACTCGTTTGTTCATTTGGATAAGAATAGATATGATTTTGGATACATAGATGCAAGAACTGATGATGGTGAAGACAGCTGTAGTGTAACAGTGGCTGTCAGAGTTCGACCATTCAGTCAAAGGTATAATGTAATTTAAAAGGATTATTCATTATTACAAAATTTGTCTTAAAATTTTTGTGTGATTGTACGTTACAGAAAATATTGCATTACAAAACAAATTTTATGCCAATTACATTTATGCTAAATGATACTGAAGTCATTCTGACTGTGATGCAATAAATGAATTTAGTATATTTTTGTTGATTTAACCATCAAAATGATGTAAACAAATATTTTAACAAGTACTTGTTTATTAAGTTCTATTATATATATAGTATATAGTTAGTCAGATCTTTCTTTGGTTTGAGAAAGCGACCATGTTTCTTTGTAAAGCCTGATTTGTCCATTTGACAAAGTCTGGTCTGTTTATACTAAAATTTATAGCATTAGCATTTTAAAAATTATTTATAACAGTCTGTTTTAGTCCATTTAATAACTATAATCATGATAATATATTATCCTATTGAAAAGTACAGTCTAAGAATACAGAAAGATATTATAAATGCAAAATTTCATTACACCATTTCACAGATTTTGTATAAATTTCAACAAACATTGTTTTTTCAACAAAAAAATTATACAAATTTGCCTGAAGTGAAGTCCCAAGATTTCCAAATATTTTCCTAGGTTAATACTTGGTATACCTCGGGACAATGTATTAAGATTGTTTATCAGTTTAATTACACTTCAACAAAAGACAATAATGGTGCCCAGTTATGCAGTAATCTCGTAATCTTATTATTTTAATTTTTGTGCTCTGAAATCATGCCAAGTTGTAAAATATTGAGCATGAAACTTTGCACTGATCATGCTGATATTTGTAAAAAATTAAAAAACACCAGCACAGTGTCTTTTTTCAGACCACTATCATGACTATGGGTTCGAGAGTCGGCCCCAATCCAAGTGACAAAAAATGATATACATCTAATAGATTTTTTTTTCCAATTTCAAGGCTAGAATTCTGAAAGTTGAAAAACAAGGCAGTATGTTAATACATTTATGACCAATTTTTTTATATGTAAGATTTTAGTTAAAAAAGATCACTTTTTAGCATTTCCCCATTTAGATGTTTTTACGATGCATTTTTCCCAATTGTCCAGCTACCATTCCTAAATCAGCTTATCAACTTATGCAAGAACTAGCCTGAGGTATTTGTTTAAAGAGATTTTATTACTTACCAGGTTTGTATAATGATAAGTTAACAAATTGTTGAGTCAATAGCCTGAGGTTCTGTCATGACTTTTAGAACAATGAAACATGAAAAGTTAGAACAATGAAACATGAAAAGTCTTATAAAGTAACAACATTAAATTTTAATGAGCTTTAAAGTTTAATAATTTAGTGTTTGAATAGTAAAACAGCCACTGAAACTGGATAGGTCTAGTAAACCTGGCTGGGAAACTAATTTTAAAAGGAGGTCATTATTTTATGTTGCCCAGGTAACCCTAGGGCAGCTTTTGTAATAATGGGCTTTATTTTGAGTAATGACCATCTGTTTTGATCTTCAACTCTTGTGCAGACTACTATATGTGTAGCATTTTGTTTGATGTCAGGGTTTAAAGAAGATTTTGTTTGTAATTTTAAAACATTAAACCAGCGCTTTTAAAGTGTTTTAAAGATTTTTATTGCCATTTCCTGTCAGTAGATTTTGAAGTATCTTTTTGATATACATTTTCTATAAAACCAGCAGTAGATTTACCAAGTCTGTTGAGATCAAATTTATGATCTGACTGTAATAATGTTAATTTCTTTCTTCATGCTGATGGCAGTCTACCAGCACCGCATCACTCTACCAGCATGGCAGTGTTGGTGATTTTTATACTTCAAATGTAAAATTCATAGAATCAGTCTAATTTTTTTTTGTGTTTATTTAAGCTTTGGATAGATATACATGTACATGTATTGCATTTAGAATGAACACGATATATCTGCATGTAGGTATAACAAATGCTTAAGTAACATTTAATAAATACGACAGTCACACATGTTGCCTCATCAAAAAAGGTGACAGTCACACATGGTGCCTAAAGGTGACAGTCACACACGTTGCCTCATCACAAGAGGTGACAGTTTTTGTAAATGTTGCATACATGTGACATCATACTCTCACATGTGCCCACTGTGGCAGAGGTGACAATGCTAGTGGCTAGGTGCTAAGTAACACCAGGAAGTCACACATGATATTTTGTACTTGTATCTTTAATTTTTCAAGCATAACTCCCTATAAAATAAAGAAGTGTGAAATCTTGGTAATGGTAACTTAACCCTTAGCCTGCTGGTGGCAAGTGATTCTGCCTTTGCGACCAGTGCAGACCAAGATCAGCCTGCACATCCGTGCAGTCTGATCATGGTCTGCACTGTTCGCTATTCAGTCAGTAAATTTTCAGTGAACATCCCTTTGAATAATAAATGGTATTACCCAAATTGAATGAAAGACCAGTCCATTTTAGAAATTTAGCAGGCTAAGGGTTAAGTATCTTTGATCACAATATTAGGTAATATTTCATCTTGTGTAAACATATGATAGAAATAACAGATGCTACTTTTCTGTTACCAAGGAAGTTAGCACATCATTTATCAAATTAAGCTGCATATATTTATAGGTTATTAGCTTTGTATCGGGAAATATGCACAAGTTCTTTAGCAAAAATATTGTGCGACTTTAGCAGCGCAATATTCTTCCGCTGAAGAACGAGTGCATATTTCCTGATGCAAAGATAATAACCTTTTTATTACATACACATCTACATGTATGAATATTATGTAAATATCATGAATTTGTTCAGTAGCCTGAATAGGATTGACATTACTGAACTAAATAGAAAAAAATAGTGCAACAAGACGCACTGAATTACATCACGCACCAGATATGAATTCAGGCCTCAGTATATGGAAAAATATTGACATTTCTGGTACCAGTGTAACTTAACGGGGAATAGAAACAAGTATGTAATAAGTATATCTATGACACAACTTTTATACAGTGGTTGTATAAAGTTTATAATATAAATAAACGGCCAGTCCATAGTTTGAGCTAAATTGACCGATTGACTGGCAGTCTATAATTCAACACTACAATCTACATGCAAATTTTGCTGTGCTTATCATGTCAAAAGTGAAAGAAAAAAGAAAGAGAATTAATTTCTTATGAAGTTATGTCATGTTAATGAAATATTTATTGAAAGCTGCTCAGGCCCCGTGTTCACAAAACATTTTAAGTCTCAGCTGAGTTTGATATTGAAACTGTGTCATTTATATATAAATAGTATGTTTGAAACTAAATTTGAACTTAATAACTATTTCCAGGTGACTTTTCAGTATTGATGGTTAGCCTCAAATGGAATATAACCTTGAAGCTTTGGTAAAATTGATATTAAAATTTCAGACTCAAACTCAGCTGAGACCGAAAAACGTTTCGTGAACACGGGGCCAGGAAATTGTGAAGTACCGTACTGTTTTGAGTGAAAATGCCACAGGAATCTCCCAGTCAAGCCGGAAAACCCTTGTGATACTCCCTTTGAGTTGAGGGAGGTTCCTCCCTGTGTTACTGTACAAGTTTGTTCTATATTTGCTTTCAGAGAATTGGGAGATCCAAATGTACGCAATGTTGTTACTATGTGTGGTAACGAGACGAAAGTGAAGGCGGACAGTGGATATGAACACAGATTCGCATATGATTTCTCGTTTTCTTCGTTTGATGTTGGCGATCCTTATTATGTGTCCCAAGAGAAAGTCTACCGGTCCCTGGCGCAGCCTCTACTTGGCAAGGCATTCGAGGGTTACAACACCTGCCTGTTTGCGTATGGTCAGACTGGTTCAGGGAAAAGTTATTGGTGGGTATTTATCAAAAAGGTAGTTCATAAATTTTGGACACACATTGTAGTTAGAAATAAATTTTAATCAAAATTTATTGGGGAATACATAGATCTACAGATCTGGTGGTCATGCCAGCAGTAACAGTATTAAAATGAGCTTTTTTGTTGTGTTTGTTTTTTTGTTTTTTTTTTGCTTAGGTTGAAAAAGTATACAAACTCAGTTAACTGATGAGCAGACAGTATTCCAATTTATAATGATATATTTGCAAAATTTATAACCCTAGTGTTAAATTTCATTTTAAATCTCAGTGATAGGTTATTTTATTAAATTTATTGATTGTAATATATCTTTTATTTTAGTATTATTAATATAGATTTTTATCTTCAGTATTTTGCTCTAATATAGCACACAAAGTGGTGGTAAATGTCCTGTTGAAAGCCCGATCATTGACAGTAGTATTACTTTCAATTAAAATCTATTGAACCTACACACAGCACTGTCAGCTTAAATTAAACAGTATCATCTTTCTACTCAATAATTCAATTAAAGTGGCCTTTGGTCATTGTTGATTGTTAAAGTGCTTCATCCCAACAGTATGGGTCAGTATCTGTTTAATTATCTGGGGAATATTTCAGGTCACACAACAGGGGTTAATTGAAATGTCTTGTAATCAAGGTAATTGAAAAGTGTTGCTTCAATTAATTAATGATTTATCTTATCCAATAGTCTTAAATTGTAAATCATTAAAAATTGATTCTGGCAGTTTGGTTATTATTAGTCTATTGACGATTTTAAAATTCTATAGAGGTTCTGTATTAGAAGCCCAGCTTGTCTACAAGGTAGAAACCTTCTTCCAAAACTTTACATAAAGGCATTTATAATAGTAAAGTTCTTTGTCAATATTGATATATTCAGTATGTTTATTATAAATAATAAGTTTATAGAGAGTTTTCTTGCCTCTTGGGTGATCTTTGATGTGAACCTGTCTAACGGAGGAACTAGAGTTACAATATGTTATAGGAACTTGCCCGACTTTTTCTTTTTTTCAAATAATTACAGTTCAGCATGGTATAAATAAACAAAAACCCTTGTTGTGTACATTAATAAAAGCGAGAGCCAAGAGGAGCCATATTTCTTGCATATGAATATGAAATATTTGCCTTATTATATATATAGTAATAAAGGTAATATGAGCCTTGCCATGAGAAAACCAACATAGTGGGTGTGCGACCAGCATGGATCCAGACCAGCCTGCGCATCCGCGCAGTCTGGTCAGAATCCATGCTGTTCGCTAACAGTTTCTCTAATAGCAACAGGCTTTGAAAGCGAACAGCATGGATCCAGACCAGATTGCGCAGATGCGCAGGCTGGTCTGGATCCATGCTGGTCGCAAAGCCACTATGTTGGTTTTCCCATGGCACGGCTCAGTTATGTATATGAATTAAAAGTAATCTTCTTTTCTAACTGTCCAAACAATATAAGGGCCCTTCACTATGATTTACAGTATCTCTTTCAATGTTATATAAAGTTTAAGCTATAAAGTTTATAAGAAGTACAAAATGTAGTTTTCTGCTATTTTTTTCTATAGCAGTTTTGCATGTCTTTCGCAAAATGGTATCTCTACAAGAGGTCTGTAATATTTAAAAAAGATGGCTCTGAACAACTAAAACAGCAACTTTGTGTAGGGGCTAGGAATAGGTTCCTAGTCTAAAATGATTTGCAGTGTTGTTTTTAGCTCGACTATTCGAAGAATAGTCTAGCTATTCTACTCACCCTGGCGTCGGCATCACACCTTGGTTAAGTTTTTGCATGCAAGTACATACAGCTATGATTTAAAGGCATATAGCTTTGAAACTTATTTATGCTTTTTCTAGGTCAGTTACCAACCTCACTGGGTCAAGTACTACTTCCATAACTCTAACATGTATTATGAGCAAATTATGCCCCCTTTTGGACTTAGAAAATTCTGGTTAAAGTTTTACATGCAAGTTACGTTCTCCAAAACTAATGCAGATATTGTATTGAAACTTCACATGTGTCTTCGGGGTTACAAAACTAGTTGATAGCACCAAGTCCCATAACTCTGACCTTCATTTTGGCCAAATTATGCCCCCTTTTGGACTTAGAAAATTCTGGTTAAAGTTTTGCGTGCGAGTACATACAGCTATTACTGAAAGGCATATAGATTTGAAACATATTTTTTCTTTTTCTAGATCAATCACCTACCTCACTGGGTCAAGTCCCATAACTCTGACATGTATTTTGGGCAAATTATGCCCCCTTTTGGACTTAGAAAATCCTGGTTAAAGTTTTACATGCAAGTAACTATCTCCAAAACTACTACAGATATTAAATTGAAACTTAACATGTGTCTTCGGGGTTATAAAACTAGTTGATAGCACCAAGTCCCATAACTCTGACATGTATTTTGGGCAAATTATGCCCCCTTTTGGACTTAGAAAATCCTGGTTAAAGTTTTGCATGCAAGTACATACAGCTATTACCAAAAGGCATATAGCTTTGAAACTTATTTATTCTTTTTCTAGGTCAATTATTAACCTCAATGGGTCAAGTTCCATAACTCTTAACATGTATTTTGAGCAAATTATGCCCCCTTTTGGACTTAGAAAATTCTTGTTTAAGTTTTACATGCAAGTTACTATCCCCAAAACTAATGCAGATATTGAATTGAAACTTAACATGTTTCTTCGGGGTTATAAAACTAGTTGATAACATCAAGTCCCATAATACTGATATGTATTTTGGTCAAATTATGTCCCCTTTCGAACTTAAAACTCTTTTGATATTTAACATTTTGGGTAATAATTTCCTGCTTCTGTGACAATATTTCGAATAGTCGACCTTGGCTGTCTTACGGACAGCTCTTGTTTTTTTTCTGGCTAATTTGGGGCTGAAAATGGCCCCCAATGCCAATGGCTAATAGTGTATTGTTTTCCCAGTTTCAAAACTAAAATTCCCAAAGTTATGTTTTCTCTCTCCTTTTTTAAAGTAAGACTTTGGTCTTTACTTATGAAACCTTAAATAGTTGAAAATCCAGACAATTTGCTAACTTAATGCATAAAAATAAATTTTATGACAATTTTGATGTTTTGATAAAAAATAGGACTTTTAACATTTCTCAATATATATGTGTTTTACATGCATTTTTCCCAATTGTAAAGGCCCTGGCCCCACACCCTAAGCAGTGGACGAAAACACTGTAAAATACAGATTGTTTGTCAAAAATGATTTTTTTATGATGTGTATTTTGTTATTTATTATCTACTATTATCTTTTTGTGTACCTTGTGTAAATATTTGTTCTATTTCCCTTGTAATTGATACACTTTTTCGGACTTAGTGAGAAGGTCTCTCCAATATTGACATTGACACCTCTTTGAATGATATACATGTAAAAATAGGATAATAAATCACCAACACTAACATGACTGAAGTTTGAATTGTGTGAAATCAGTTGAAAAAGAATTCAATACACTTTTCCCAATTATAAAAAAGCACTTTCCTCATTCCCATATCAGTGGGAATAAAAAAACCCACTGGCCTCAGAGTTGAATAAAAGCTTATTCTGAAGACCAGGAGTAGATTTTCAGTTTGGCATGATAGCATTTATAGAGCCAGGGTAATACAAAATAATAATTAAATTTAAACATCTAAGTCTAACAGAGAAAGAATTAGATAATATACATGTATGCAACAAACCCTCATCCACACACAGGTGGACCTTACTCGTGTTTTAGCTTAGAAATGGTGAACATTTTTTAAGTCAGTTTAGTTTATTAATTTTATGGTTTTTCTTTTCAGTATAATGGGACATGGAGACGACACTGGTATTATACCTAGATTTTGCGAGGAGCTTTTTTCACGTGCAGACGTAGCACGGGGCCTTGACAAGGTAATTTTCATGTCAGAGACTTAACATTGGTTGGTTTGAATACGCAGTGGAATATTTTTCATAGGGAGTGTGTACACATAGGTCTTACAACTTACGTTTGGCTTTTAGTTACTTTTTCCTTGCACGTCTAACTACAATGTAGGATCAAAAATGATGAAAAAAAATTTGAGACCAGTCCAATCTCCTGTGTGAAAGTGATTGTTTCTGAGCTCTGTTGAAGTTAACTGATGACTAATGGCAAATTCAAATTCAGAGACATTGGAAAGGTCTGTGGTGCTTTGGTGGTAAAGTGGTTATAATCACATTGGAGATCAATCTCCACTCAGGAAGGTATCTATGTGCCACTGACTTGTGGAAAGGTCTTTTGTTCTGGTCATGTGCCTGTTTGTGACTGACTCACTGAGATAATGCCTAGATAGACGCTGGATGTCTTCTCCCCCATAGAAGCTCATAAAGAACCATAATATCTAAATCATGTTTAAGCAATTTAAAAACAAAACAAAAAATGAATATAATTTTACAAGACCTGAATTAAAATCTGTATATACAGAGATTTTCAACAGATTAGAATCTCTTTCTTTCTCGTGTGAGTCTGGTGGACCGGCTCTATATCATAACTACTTTCCCTGTATTATTTTATATAATTGTAAAATAAGCAAATATAAATTGATTTGTATTGCAGCAAACTTGAATTTGTACAGTGTAATTTAAAGTTATTTTTTGCTTTTAATGGGGCTTTTGTATAATAGTCCTACTGACTGTGGACAGTGGAAATGTTATCAGTTTTTACTTAAAACTTACTGTTTCAAAAAAAGAAAAGTTTATGTTTATACTGAAAATACATATTAACTGAAAGTTTAAAGCAGTAATTAAGTGTCAGGTTTTAAAAACTTACAACTTACTGTAATTGTTACAAATTTAAACAAAAATGTTTACGATATTGTCAAGTACGGCTTTCAGATCTATTGTGTGAAATGCTATAAATTTTCTTTTATAATATCAGTAACTAACAATAGAGTGTCTAGGAGCAGTATATTGTATTGTTTACTAGCATAATTAACATTGTTCTGCTTCATTAATTATGGTAGAATAAATGGTGGCTCACTAGCTGTATTACAAATCAATCGCCTGTCTGTTACAATCATAACCAATTATGATTTCATATTTCATGACTTCCACACATGGTTACGGAATGTCATCCTCTAATTTCAAGTTTTAAGAATTTCACTCGTGGTCATAAATGTGACAATATGGTTTAAAATAACTTAATGTTGCAGATCTGTAAAGACTTAACATTGGTGGTGTCTGTTTGATTATGTATTCTTGTTAGCCGGATTTGGCATTCTTCAGAGTTAAATATAAAGCATGTCTTGGCTATTCATAAAAATTGAGGAGGTTCACAGAAATCACACACAGGGAATGTGTATTATTTCAAACAAACATGTAGCTTATATTTAGCTTTGCCCAGACTGTAGGGTAACATATTTTTTCCCAGAGGTTGTTGTTTTGAGCCCCATGCACTGCGGTCACGGCCACACCTCATATGAGTATGAATCCAGTACATCTTTTTCTCTGAAGCAACTAGTGATTCAAATAAACTTCAAGCTTGCATCACATTCAAGCTAAAATAAATATTTATAAGTATAAACTGAACTGAATGCAGGAGGTCTAGACGTAAGAATGCCATTGTCCCGCTATGAAATAATGTTTCCAAAATAAATTATAGAAACAGACTGCTATGTAGGCTTAATACATACTTTATTTGTTTAAACAGTTGTGTAGATTTTTATCTTAGGGACAACATGTAAAGGGGATTAGAATGGATTATGGGGTGTTAAAGTTGATTCGTTAAAACCGTAAAAATTGACTGTCCTACTCCAGTCAAGGGTTTATAATCTGTACCAGTATTTGATAAAAGAGAAGTTCATTTAACGATTACTATGTCAAAGGAAGCAAGTGAAAGATCAAATTTTTTGACGACTGAAAAAATTGACAACATTTTGCAGTTTTAAGTTTGTACTTTGATTCCAGTATTAATGCATAGTGTCCTGCCCAGTTTTCTCAGTTGGCAGCACAAGACTAAACAGACAAGTGGTCACAAACTGAATGAGTGTGAAAGTTGTATTTCCCCTCACAGTTTTAAGAAAGACAGGCCTGATTTGTGCGGAGAAGCTGTCAAATTTATTTTATTTTATTTTTTCTTCATTTTGTTTTCTTTATTTTACTTTTCTATTTTTTTCTTTTTTTTTGCACATGGAAAAACAGCATAAAAATCTAAACAGTATTTTTCCCAGAGCCCATTTTCAAGATCTTGATTAGTGTTACCATGCAGATGTCAATTGAAACATTCTCATGTACAAACGTAAAGAGTTTTGTGTGGTAAACTTAATAATTAGCACACAGAGCGGTCAAAGGTCGTGCTGTTGTTGTGTGACTTTATTCTTAATTTAACTTTGTAACTTCAAAGCAAAAAATGCTTTTAAATATATAGTGTTAATTGTAAATTTAAATACAGGTGTTAATTTGAAAGTCAAGTATAGGTAATAGAATGCAAAATAAAAATGTGGAAATGTTTTCTTTGCAACAATGCCCTTGATTTAATTTAAGTCCTAGATAGTAAATAACTCTGTGAAACTTCTTCTACAGCATTAGCAAGTTGAGTCCCGGGGTTTGTTGAAAAAAAAAAGCAGTCATGGTCTTATAAAAGATATAATTTTAAAGTTTATATGTGTCCCCTTATTGTTGGTTTCAGTTGAGATCATGTTGTCAGTTTTAACATGTTTGCTCAACATTATATATTAATCTTTAGCCTGCTGATTGCAAGTGATTCTTCCTTTGTGACCAGTGCAGACCAAGAATTTCATGTGAAAGGTCATTGGTGCGGGGCACCCCCCCTTGGGACCACTCAAGCAGTAACAAGCCCTTCACTTGGCACTGTTTAGAAAAAAAGCTAAGCCTAAGTTTAAAGGCCTTTGTATAGAAGCAATTCGACACTTGGAAAAAAAAATTCACTGAAAAACTAATGTGCACTGACACCTCATGTGCTGACACCTCATGTGCAAAATGACGGGTGCCTGGTACGCCATTAGGGACACACTCTCAAGCCGTAACAAACAACCCTTCACTTGGCACTGTACTTAGAAAAAAAATCACTGAAAAGGCTAAGCCTAAGTTTTAAGGCCTTTGTATATGAAAAGTAAATGTGCACTGACACCTATGTGCTGACACTTCATGTGCAAAGTGATGGAAGCGTGGCACGCCATTAGGGACACACTCTCAAGCCGTAAACAAGCACACTTCACTTGGCACTGTACTTAGAAAAAAATTACTGAAAATGCTAAGCCTAAGTTTAAAGGCCTTTGTATATAAACTATTCGACACTTGTAAAAAAATTCACTGTAAAGCTAAGCCTAAGTTTTAAAGGCCTTTGTATATAAACTATTCGACACTTGGAAAAAATTTCCTGTTAAAGCTAAGCCTAAGTTTAAAGGCCTTTGTAATAACTGTTCGACACTGGAAAAAAATTTCACTGTAAAGCTACGCCTAAGTTTAAAGGCCTTTGTATATAAACTATTGGACACTTGGAAAAAAATTCACTGGAATAGTAAAATTGTGCATGACACTATGTGCAAATGATGGTGCGTAGGCAGCCATTGGGACACACTCTCAAGCCGTAACTAAGCACACTTCACTGTACTTAGAAAAATTTCACTGAAATGCTAAGCCTAAGTTTAAATGGCCCTTTGTATATAAACTATTCGACACTTAGAGAAAAAGTTTCACTGAAAAGCTAAGCCTAAGTTAAAAGGCCTTTGTATAGAAACAATTCGACACTTTGAAGTTATGCTCAGCCTAAGTTAAAAGGCCTTTGTATATAAGCAATTCGACAGTTCTAGCAGTTCTAGCCGTCCTAGACAAAAAGGCCTTTGTCCGAGCTTTAACTAAAGAGCCTTCATATAGCAGCATTTTTGCCCTAGCCTTAAAGCCTTTGTCCAAGTTCTAACCCTAACCCAAGAAATTCTCTAGGTATTTGAAGGCCTTTACATGTGACTGGTGGGCGACGAGACGACAGAGGCCTTACGGCCTTTGTCGACCCACCGTTGTAGCCTTGGTAGCGGAAGATAACCTAACATAAACCTTTTAACCCCAAACCCTTAAAACCCTACCCAAACCCTCCCTTTTAATAACTAACCCTAACCCTAACCCTAACCCTAACCCTAACCCCAACCCCAACCCTAACCCTAACCCTAACCCTAACCCTAACCCTAACCCTAACCCTAACCCTAACCCCAACCCTAACCCTAACCCTAACCCTAACCCTAACCCTAACCCTAACCCTAACCCTAACCCTAACCCTAACCCTAACCCTAACCCTAACCCTAACCCTAACCCTAACCCTAACCCTAACCCTAACCCTAACCCTAACCCTAACTAGGACGACCCGGCCTTTATCGTCACGTTTCAAACTTCTAATTGCCTAAGTTGAACGCGTTTGGGTCAAGGTCGAAAAAAAATTTCAAGGTCAAGGTCGAGAGTGAACCTTGCCGGTCCCCAATTTCCCACCCAAAACTCCCCACTTTTTCGGACTTAGGCGGAATTTGCAAAAATTTCCAAAAACACTTAGAAATTTTTCAAATGTTGACCTTTGACCTTGAATTTCAAGGTTAGTCCGGCTAGGGGGGACTATTAGCCGTGGGGAAATAACCCGCCACTAACCCAGCCCCCTTCCCAATAACCCACAGCCCCCCAAAAATGGGGGACGGGCCGAAAGGAAGAAAGCACCCCCAAGGGGTATACGAAAGAGGGAACCTTTTGATTTTTTCTGAGAAAGACAAAAGTAAAATTTTTGTATCGATATTATTTGTGGTTAAAGGTCGTACGACCTTGAATATTGCGGTGTTTCAAGGTCAAGGTCACCTAAGGTCATTTTGACCTTGAAACTGAGTCATACCGTTTTTTGTCCTATACATAGTCAGTGGAGCTAGGAACACTATCCCACGTGGGTTGAAGGTCGGCGCAAGGCTAAATGTCAAGGACTTTGAGGGGTCACACCAATGGTCAAAGGTCAGAGGTCAAGGTCATTGGGTGCAAAGGTTATAGGCATTTCTTTGTTTTTTGTACCCTTCATATGGGGAAAGTTGTGCATTTCGGGAAAAACATTTGCCCTTTGATGGGGGGCCCTTCTTTGACCTTCCCCAATAAATAAACCTTAAAGCTAGCCAAGAAAACCAGGGTTACCATGGCAATCGGACTTGGGTTAAAGCGTTACCATGGCTTGAATTTGGGGCCTTTGCATGGATGTTCCCTATAAACCCTAGCCCAGCTTTTTAAAAAAAAGGCCATGTTCCCCTAAAAACCCTAACCAAAAAATCGGAAAAAGGCCGTTTTCCTGGGCTAAAAACCCAACCCCTTTGTTCATATACAAAGGACTATAAAGGAATGACAATATGCTATATAAAAAGGCTAATCCCAGGTTTGGGTTCCCCAAACTGCCCCTAAGAGGCTTTTGGACTAAAAAAAGGGGTTTTTTCCAGCTTTGGGGCCTTTATACACGAGGGTTTTTGACCCAGCTTTAGGGGGCCTTTGTACAAAGCTGCTGGGGACATGGGTTAGTTGGACTTGTACTTTTTTGCCCAAACCCAAAACCCTTTTGTATATAACGAGCCATCAGGGGGTTTATGGACCAAGCTTTAAAGCCTTTGTATAGAACCCCAAAATCGACACGAAGCCCCCTCTACCCCAACACACCCCAAAAGGGAGGCCCCTAGACTTCGACAAAATGACCCCCCTGCACCCGCCCCCCCTCCCAATCCTTAAAAAAAAAAAAAACAAAAAAAACGAAACAAAGGGAAGAAAGTCCCTTTAAAGGGGGATACACAAAAGAGAACCTGTGATTTTTTTTCTGCAACAGGGAATAAATTTTTTTGCACGAGTTTATTGTGGTTAGACCCCTGGCCCTTGAACTTTTTGGGTTAAAAAGGGTCGGGTTGACTGCGGTCATTTCGCCCTTTAAACCCAAAGACCCACCTTTTTTTGTCCTAACAGGGGTTTTCCCTTCCTGGGTTAAAAACCAAAGGAAGAGGAAGCGGTTAAAGGCTAAGGGCAAAAGGGTTGCGAAAGGCAATGAGTTTTTAAAGGGCGGGGCCAAGGTCACTTCTGCAAAAGTTGGGTATTAAATTTTGTTTTTGTACTTCGTATAAGAAAGTGTGCATTTCAGAAAAAAAAACATTTTTGTCTTTGACCGCCGTGGCCCTATCCTGTGCCCATAAATGCCCTTTGAACTCTACCCGGAAAACATGAGTAACCGGGCAATCAACTTTGGGTTACAAAAGTTTCTATGTAGGGTCCCTTCATATGGGTAACCACTATCACCCAAAACCCGTCCTATATAAAGGTCTCACCAAGGCAAGTGTTTCCTAGTAACCCAACCCCCTGCCCCCTGGGCTACCGATCTTTGTATAGCAATGAACTAGGAAACATGGGTTATTGGATTTGGAAACATTTCCAGTAAACAATAAATACCCTTTTTAGGATATGCTAAAACCCTTTGGGTTTAACCTTGGGTGGGGTTTACTAGGATCGGGGCCCCCTGTATAGTATACCAAATGGCATTCTAGTCAGTCCTTTTACAAAGGGTTTCGACAGTGTCCATTGTATGGAAAGGTAAAACCGTTGGTTAACCACCCTATATGAAGGCTTTTTTAGTCAGTCCTAAAAAAGGCATTATACAAAGGCGTAAAATGAGTGAACTCTGCGGGGCAACACAACTGAAAAACAGACTGGGGTATCTCCTTTGGTGGTTTGGTTGGCCTTAAAGGGCCGTTGGTGAATCGCGGGTCGCGATTCAAAAACCCCTTCTGAACACCTTGAAGGGTTGCCCTTTTGGGCAAAGTGTAGTGACCAAACAAGCATCTGCAGGCGAATAGAAAGCAAAGCCCAGATCCCCAAAAAACAAAACACTCAGTGGTCCTTCCCTCGAACAATGTCGAGAGTCGGCGAAAATCCCCCCCTCCTCTACCACACCAGCGTGTGAGTTCGGGGCTAAACGCAAAAAACTCTGGGGGCCCATCGTTCAGGGGTTCGTTAGAGAAAAAAATGGCGCTTTCGACAAGATGGCGGTCCGCGTCAAAAGGGAAACGCAAAAAAAAAACCCCCCATCCAGCTTTCATTAACCTTTTGAAGGTTCCCCGCGTGGCAAGTGCCCCTAGTATCCTCAAACCCCAACGGCTCCCCTGACGCTACAATAGGCCTTTGTATAGCAAGCATAGGAAACAGGGGGTTGTTGGACTTTGACCGTTTCCAGAAACATAAAATTTTCCTTTTATGGGATATGCTAAAACCTTTGGGTTTAAAACCATGGAGGGGGTTTTACTAGGGCGTCGAGGCCCCTGTAAAATATGACCAAAGGCCCTTTCTGTCATTTGCTTACAAAGGTTTCTGACGTGTCCATTGTATAGGGAAAGTAGAACCTGGTTAACCATGGGGGGGGTTTTTATAGGACGTCGAGGCCCCCGGAAGTAGGCCCAAATGGCATTTAGTCTGCTATACAAAGGTTTCTGACAGTGCCATTGATAGGAAAAGCTAGAACCTTTGGGTTACCATGGTGTGGGTTTCTAGGGCGAGGCCCCTGTATAGTATGACCAAAGGCACTTTAGTCAGTCTTACAAAGGTTTCTGAAGTGTCCATTGTTGGGAAAAAGGCTAAACCGGGGTTTTTAAACCAGGGGGTGGATTTCTGGGTGTTGAGGCCCTTGTATGTTTGACATATGGACTTTAGCCCACCCCTATACAAAGGTTTCTGACGTAGCGCTTATAGGAAAAACATAGGAACAGGGTTAGTTGGCTTAGACTTTTTTCGGAAACCTGCTCCGTTAAAGGGCCCTCTTAGCCCCGTGTAGGGGCCTTCAAGGCCTAGTCGAAAAAATTTGTCATTTCTTCGCGGCAAAGGCCTTTGTGAAATCCCGTGAAAAGGCCTTCAAGGGCTATGTACACGACCCTGAAAAAGGCCTTCAAGGCCCTTTGTCGAAAAAACTTAGTCATTTCTTCGCGACAAAGTCCTTTGACGGGACTGTATTTTTTCCCCGTTAAAGGCCTTCAAGGCCTAACCCGGGAAAACTTAGACATTTCTTTTCATAACATAGGTAGGGGCCGTGCAAAGGCCCCTGGTTCTGACTTTGACGCATTTACGAGCTGTACGGCAGGGCGAGGTAAAGGGGACCCCCTTTGACCCCCCGCACAGACTTGCACTTGTGTGACCCCAGACCCCTACTCCGGGTCTAGTCCTGTTGTTGACCTTGACTTTACCGTCCCTTTATCTAAAATTGCCCGGGCAAAGTCGGGTAAAAACACGCCTTTCTGACCCTTTAGCGACCCCTAGAGTGTCAAAGGGCAAATATTTCGAAGGGCGTATCACCCCTGTAGGTTGCCCAGCTTAGCCCCTTTCCCCCCGGTAGGGTTTGGGATTTGGGTTGGTGACCGGACCTCTACCCCGGGGGTTCGAACCTTGAATTCAAAAAAATTTTAACGGGGGTTCCCAAACCCGAAAAACCCGGGGGAATAGGGATCATGGGTTAGGGTTCTATACGATGGGAAAAACCAAAAAAGTTTTCACTAAGTCCGAAAACCCGACTTGGGCATACTAAACAAAAGGGCTCTATAACGAAAAATGTCAATGTTCATGAACTTCTGTGCAAGGTCATTGGTGCGGCTACGCCTTAGGGAACACCTCAAAGCAGTAACACACCCTTCCTTGGCACTGACTTGAAAAAAAAAACTAAGCCAAGTTTAAAGGCTTTGTTAGAAGCAATTCGCATTGGAAAAAAAATTACTGAAAAACTAATGTGCACTGACCCTCATTGCGACACCCCATGTGCAAAATGACGGGTGTGGCGCCATTAGGGGAACACTTCAAGCCGTAACAAACACCCTTTATTGGGCCCGTACTTAGAAAAAAAATAAATGAAAAAGGGTAACCCCCGTTTAAGGGCCCTTTTTATATGAAAAGTAAATGTGCACGAACCTATGTGCGAACTTCAGTGCAAAGTGATGGAAGGGGGCCGCCCTTAGGGGGCACACTCTCAAGCCGTAACAACACACTTCACTTGGCACTGTACTTAGAAAAAAATTTAATGAAAAAGCTAAGCCTAGTTTTAAAAGGGCCCTTTTTATATAAACTATCGACACTTGAAAAAAATTCACTGTAAAGCAAGCCTAAGTTTAAAAAGGCCTTTTTATATAAATATTCCACTTGGAAAAATTTCACTGTAAAACTAAGCCTAAGTTAAAGGTTTTTTATATAAACTGTTTGAACTTGGAAAAAAATTTCACGTAAACTAACCTAAGTTTAAAGGGCCTTTTTTTAAACTTTTCGACACTTGGAAAAAAATTCATGTTGTAAATGTGCACTGCACCTTATGTGCAAAGTGATGGGTCGTGGACGCCATTAGGGGGCACCTCTCAAGCCGTAACAAGCCACTTCACTTTGGGACTTAGAAAATATTTCACGAAAAAGTAAGCCTAAGTTTAAAGGCCTTTGTATAAAACTATTCGCACTTGAGAAAAAAATTTTCCCGAAAAAACTAAGCCCAAGTTTAAAAAGGGCCCTTGTATGAAAAAACAATTCGACACTTTGAAGTTATGCTCAGCTAATTAAAAAAGGCCCTTTTTTATAAGCAATTCGACATTCTAGCAGTTCAGCCGTCCTAGACAAAAGGCCTTTGTCCAAGCTTAAATAAAGGCCCTTCAATTTGAGCATTTTTTTCCCCAGCCTTAAAGCTTTGTCCCAAATTCTAACCCCAACCCAAGAAATTCTCTACGTATTTGAAGGGCCCTTTTCATGTGTGGTGGGGGACGAGAGACAGAGGCCTTCGGCCTTTTTCGCCCCCCGTTGTAGCCTTGGTAGCGGGGTATTTAAACCATGTAAAGAATTTAATCAGGCCTTCGTATAAGGAAAAAAAGGGCCTTTGTATGCGGCCTATATATAGTATTTCCCAACCCCAACCCTAACCCCAACCCTAACCCTAACCCCAACCCCCAACCTAACCCAAAACCCAACCCAACCCTAAACCAACCTAACCCCAACCCTAAACCCTAACCCCAAGAATTTCTACAAGGCCCTTCGTTTTGGAAAAGGCCTTGTATTGGGCCTATATATAGTATTTTTCTGTCCCTAAACCCCCAAACCCCAACCCTAACCCAACCTAAAACCCCCAACCTAACCCTAACCAACCCAAGCCTAACCCTAACCCTAACCTAACCCTAACCCTAAACCCTAGGGTTAGGGTTAGGGTTTAGGGTTAGGGTTAGGGTTAGGGTTTAGGGTTAGGGTTAGGGTTAGGGTTAGGGTTTAGGGTTAGGGTAAGAGTCATGGGTTTGGGTTTTCTTTCACTTTCCGGGTTAAAAATATGGTGTAGTATCACACGTCATGTGACATATGGCATCTATTTATAGCTCCATAACTCACGTGACCTTATGACGTATTCAATATGCAATGAGACTAGTACGAACGCACGGTAAGTTCGTTCAGACAGACCTACGGACGGACGATGGTCCCAAAAGTGCCATTTTTGTCCCAAAAACGGGTTCGAGCACTGATCTTCCTATATAAAAATGATTGAAACAACCAAATCAGCATTGCTACCCGTCATGCATGTACATTTATGAACACGTGCGAGCAATTTTAGGCATGTTTATGATATTTTTTTCGAAAATAAATGCAGCAGACGAACAGAAACATCTTTGCTCGTAAAATTCTTATTAATTATACATTTTTTACCTTTTCATTAATGCAAAAGATAAAAAAAATACGCTTCTATATTCCTACTGCATTCACTATGTAACAAAAATGGCGTCTTCTTTATCAACGACTTTGAATTCAGCCAATCAGAGCGCGTCATCGCATGATGATATATTTTACCAATAATGCATTTCTCGCGCATGCGCAAACATACTTCCGTGAACGCATTTATGCACGGAATCTTCCTCTCACTAATACCCTAACCCTAACCCTAACCCTTACCCTAACCCGTGATATTTTCATCCAATAAAAACCAAATAAATCACATGAAAAAATCAACCGATCACAAGCCGCCATCTCTTTCAGTCTCATCTCATATCGTATTTTACCTCTACCCTAGCCCTAACCCTAACCCTTAGGGGTTTGACCTATGACTCAAATGCACATCTCAAGTTTGCTAAACCTTAACTCACTATTTATTAAGAAATGGTTACCCTCATTGATAAATATTATTACCATGTATGGCGCAAATGATGATTTATCAAATGGTGATATATATTCATTCTCATTTTATATCGTAATCATCCACTTATAACAAACACCATTAGCTATCATCTAATACATCGGTAGATATAACACCGTTCATATAAACTCTAACATCTGCAAAATTATTCTAATATTATTTTTTCTTCAATATAAACTTACACAAAAATATATGTGCATTAACATAAATTATAGATAAAATAGCTTACGTCAATGTCCTAAATCCAATATTTTTTAAAAGAAATGAAACTCTTTTACTTTCATATTTCTTTTATGAAAAGGTGATTAATCAAAAGTATCCACATCAGAAATGAAACGTTAGTGCTTTTTAAAAACAAGATGTGCGCAAGCATCACGTGATATTTTCATCCAATAAAAAACAAGTCACATGAAAAAAATCAACCAATCACAAGCCGTCATCTCATTCAATCTCATCTCATATCGTATTTTACCTCTACCCTAACCCTAACACCCTAACACTGATACCTGAAACGTCAATATTTTTCCATACACTGACGCCTGAATTTCATATCGGGTGCGTGACGTAATTCAGCGTACGTAGTTGCACTATTTTTTTTCTATTTAGTTCAGTATTGTCAATCCTATTCAGGCTATTGAACATATTTATGATATATACATAATATTTATACGTGTAGATGCGTATGTAATAAAAAGATTATTATCTTTGCATCGGGAAATATGCACTCGTTCTTCAGCGAAAGAATATTGCGCTCCTGAAGTCGCGCAATATTTCCGCTGAAGAACTCGTGCAAATTTCCCGATTCAAAGCTAATAACCTATAAATGTGCAACTTAAATTGATTTTCCGAATGATTTAAAAAAAAACCTTGAAAACTGATATGGTATCCGTTGATAATACACATTCAGAGTTGGATTTCCGTCGATTTTAATATTTATAATATTTGTAATTGGTTTTGATATAAAACCATTTGACGGATAGTTGTAGGTATCCAAAGTCTTCCCAGATCTGGTGTCATACCGGCTAGCTGAATCATATTTGCACCGACTCCTGAAAACAATATTATTGACTTATGCTGAGGTCAATATGTGTTTTGCGGACCCGTAAAAATGATGCATACAAATCCGTAAAACGCATATTGACCGAAACATAAGTCTATAATTGTTATATTATATGGCCTTCTCAAATGAACTATTTTCTTCTTCTTCTTGTCGTTCGCGAAATGAACTCTTTTGACTGGCTTTCATACATATAAGAAGTGATAACACCAGAGTCATTATCACTTTTGCGGGTCAATATCGCCGTTTGCGGACCCGCGCGTGCACCCAGTTCGATCAATCAAATGTGACAAATCATATTTGTCTAGATATAAAACGTAGTTGTTTGGATCTTGTCGGCGAACTTAATTTTTAGGAGAAAGTATACTGACCTATGTTAACTTTCTAAAACCAATTACGTTTACTTCAACCGTGTTATAATACGAGTTATGTCAGTTGAAATATGTATAATATTCAAAGACGTGGGAAATAACAGTCCAAATATAAACGTTTAAAAAAAGGTGTATCCGGACCGACTAGGGTTAGGAATCAAAAAGATTGATACGGTTTATACATTTATTCGATTGTAACAACGAACATCACAAAGCATAAAAGCCTGTATTATACACCAAACATATATAAGACTTAATACAAACATTCTATACTATTAATATCAGAGATTCTTTAAAAAATAAAAAAATATATATAAACAATTCTTAATACTTTACCATTAAATGTCATGTATGCCCGAGTTTATCAAATATAGCTCCTAGTCATATATATGAATATGTCATTCAATAAAGGGTGGTAACAATTAAGATAAAAGTAACATTCATTTTCAATGGGCGATAGGAATGAATGTTTCGACAATACGTCAGAAATATATATATTACTGCTGCCCGATTTTTGTATATATATAAGACAAAAAATAGAGAATACAATAGTTTGAAGAATATACAAAAACCTTAGGTATATTTATAAAAAAAAAACGCAATATATATTTATGGAAAATCCCTGCATTAGTCATGCGCTATAATGCCACAGTTATGATGTTAGTTTTCCTGTATATAATAATGGAATGACTATCTTACATATTTCATCACAGATCTTTAGAAATGGAAATCGTCTCTACATGCACTTCGAATAGGAGTGTTGAATTTCTATGAAACTGACAATTTTCTGGGTTTATTAAGCAGCAGTTTCGGGATGTCTTCTGTCTCAGTTATACTCGCTTCCGTTGTGTCAACGACGCCGGTTTTATAAGAAACGCCTTCCAAGCTTTCACGGAACACTTGCTGTATTTTTTTTTTATCTTTTAACTGAAGTCTGTGCCGTTTGAAATCACTCGTTTTTTTTTTGTCAAGATTACCGAATCGGGCAGCAGTAACTTTTTCCCTCGTTAATTTGTTTTCCTTATTCGCCTACAGAATACAAATTCAAATCGACCGACAATAAATGAGCCGCGCCATGAGAAAACCAACATAGTGCGTTTGCGACCAGCATGACTCCAAACCAGACTGCGCATCTGTGGAGTCTGTTCAGGATCCATGATGTTCGCTAACGGTTTCTGTAATTGCAATAGGCTTTAAAAGCGAACAAAATGACAGTCTAGCCTTGATTTATGCTGGTCGCAAACGCACTGTGTTGGTTTTCTCATGACGCGGCTCAAATATTGACTTGATCAGATTTGAATGTACTTGATTCTTATGGATGACATATTTCTTGATGTTACATAATTTATGAATATCGTACGAAGACTTACTGTGATCATTATACAAAACAGAGTCACTAGAATTAAATGATAGACGCCTATGTTTTCATTATCTGTAGGTCGGTGCCAAATCAAATACATTCGAACACACTTCCAAATTTCACCTACAGTCAAACATGTGTTAAAGACTTCCTCCGAACAAAGACAACCATGTGAATACAAACCAACAGAGATAAAACAGTGCACTTTTTCTTTAATTTAAAGGAAGCAACACCTGTGAATAACAACTATGCGACTATTATGTAAACAAAGCCTTCTTCAGCCTCTTCCGGAAATCGGACTTTGTTTATAGGTTTGTCTGTATTTGCAAAATGAAAAAGACAAAAAGGACTGTTAGTGGTGTCGGCCGTAAAGCCAGGAATCTGTATTGCCGTTTATATATATTTATATATGAAATAAGGGTATGAGACAACTTAAGTAATCATTGTATCTCAATTTAAGTGAAGATGTACGTACCTTGCATTTATGCGATAACTGCAATATTTACTTAAAAAAAAACAACGGTCTGATGACGTAAAACCGGGTTTAAATCTAACGACAAATTTAATTTGAAACAAGTGTAGCGAAAAATCTTACGCGGTGACCCTCATATTTTTGCCATTGATCATTCTATTTATAAATGTTGCACAAAATGTGGAAATACGAAAAATATTCACCGTTTAAAAACATGCTTTATTCGCTATTTTATCTTACGGATGAGGCAAAAATTTCCGGAAATCAGAATAGGTTGTTGTGGCCGGTTGTACCGAATAATCGTTTCAATTTGTTAAAATTCTTTGAAAATAAATTCAGTGATAAAAGAGAATGTCTGTAGAGTGAAATGAACGTTATCCAGGTGAAATCGGATAAAAATTGTCAAAATCATGAGCGTTCAACGCGAGAAAGACGCAAAGTTACTGTTACCGCTAGGGGGCGCTTCAACGTCAAAACTATATCAGACATTTATTTAAAAAATGCACCATTTGAAAGGGGATGCATTATCGTTTAGTTATGCCAAAAATCACCACATTCTGGGATGGTGCCAACATTCGTGAGGAAAGTAGCGAGCCACATTAAATGAAATATCATTTAAAACTTCTATTTTAGGTATTTGATTTATTGTAACAGGAAATTTTATTCCTTTATAATTAAGTTTTTCTATATGTTTTTTTTTCTATATTTTGAAACTCTTTGAGGATCTTTTTCAACAGGAAATTTGTAAAACATTCATTATCATCAATCTTTATATTTATTAATCCTTTCATTGAATTTTGTAATGGTTTTGGTAATTCTAAATATCTAGAAACCGCTAATGGATTATATTTATATCTATTTATATAATGAACATCAACTAACTCTATTCTCCAGTCACTTCCTTCTAAAATCCAACTACCAATCCTATTTATTATTTCATCAAAAGCTTGTGTAAAGTGCTTTCTATTTCGTTTGTGTTAATAATTTCTAAAGCCTTTGATTTAAAATAAGCTGATATATATATTGTATCAGTTTTATCCATATTTGCAAAAGTCATTTTTAGTACAATGTTTATTTTTATACCTTTTAAAATTTTAAGTTCATATTTAAGAATATCAAATGATTTTGTTTGTTTGTTTTGGGTTTAACGCCGTTTTTCAACAGTATTTCAGTCATGTAACGGCGGGCAGTTAACCTAACCAGTGTTCCTGGGTTCTGTACCAGTACAAACCTGTTCTCCGCAAGTAACTGCCAACTTCCCCACATGAATTATCAGAGGTGGAGGACTAATGATTTCAGACACAATGTCGTTTATCAAATAGTCACGGAGAACATACGCCCCGCCCGAGGATCGAACACGCGACCCCGCGATCCGTCGTTTATAGTAGTTAAATATAATTGATTCTTTGGATCATATCTATAATAAATCTTAATTTCAAATTTCTTATAATATTATTTTGTAGAGCTAATGGATTATATTTATATCTATTTATATAATGAGCATCAACTGACTCTATGCTCCAGCCACTTCCTTCTGAAATCCAATTACCAATCTTATTTATTATTTCATCAAAAGCTTGATGTAAAGTGCTTTCTATTTCTTTTGTGTTAATAATTTCTAAAGCCTTTGTTTAAAATAAGCTGATTTATATATTGTTTCAGTTTTATCCATTTTTGCAAAAGTCATTTTTAGTACGATATTAATTTTTTTACCTTTTAAAGTTTTAAGTTCATATTTAAAAATATCAAATGAGTCGTTTATAGTAGTTAAATATAATTGATTCTTTGGATCATTTCTATATTAAATCTTAATTTCAAATTTCTTATAGTATTATTTTGTAGATCTCTCAATTCCTATCTATATATTATATTTAGAAAAAAAATCATTAAGTAAAAAAATAATAAATAAAAATAACAAAGAAAACCATAAAATTAAGAATAAATAAAAAAAAAATTAAATTTATATCTTTTTCCAATAGCTTTTGATATTCCACTTTTACTCTGTTTTTCCCTTCACAGCATAGTTTTATTAACCCAGAATTAATATCAAGGTCTTTAAATGCTGCATAAATGCTTTTATATGTTTTTTCTTCATTAGTGTCACAATCGGTTGCAATAAATTTTTGGGGTTTGTTTCGATAATTATTTGATCTGGGACAATCACATAATGTTTCATCATTCTCGTCTTCCAACATTAAACAACCAAAATCCCATTCAAACAAATTACCTTTAAGAAGATAAGGATCTGTAACATTTTGTAATTTATCAATCACATGTGCTTTATATTCATCGCTAACTATTTGATCAAGTTTTAATTTAATAACGTTTCTTCTTTTTAATACTTTTTTATATGAATTTTTATCTTCATTCATTATTTCTCCTAAAGTGCTATATAATTTTGGCTTAATCATTCTATCTACCTTTCTATTAACCATTTATATAATATACTTATAAAAAAAAAATCTTAAAAAAACGGACGTAAAGAAATAAATCCAGCAATCTAAATTTAATACAACTCTTCTTCTTTTTTACTTTTATATCCGTTAAGTTTAAATTCCTTCATATGCATTTCAAGAGGCATTGAATAATCGTTTTCTTTATTCATTTCTAACAGTATTGTAAAATATCCTGAATAACTTTATTTGGATCTTCTTTATTTACTTGTTCGATCTGTGCTTTTGTTTTATTTTGTGATGATGTACTTTTAAAATAAATTTCTTGTCGTCATGTTTTAGTCTGTTAGTAAATATGGTAATTACTGATGGAACAGCGCCAGCAAAAGCTACACATATAGGAATAGCTGGAAAAAGTGCTAATGCAGCTGAGCAACCAAAGATACCTGCTGTAATATGTAATCCAGTACTTACTCTTCCACAAAATGTATAACTTTTACTGTAAGCAGCAGCAAGTTTAGTCAAGTGAATAATTAATTGATCTATTGTTTCTTTTCCGTTATTAGAAATTAGAGTTTTATTATTCATTTATATAATATACATTTTAAATTAAATTTTGAATTAAACTTCTTTCAATTCACTAAACGGAACCAAGCTATTAAATTTTTCATTATAACCTTTCCATTTTACTAAAGCTTGTTATTTCTAATAGTTCTGTCTAATAACTTTTTCTATTCTAAAAACCTCTTGTTTAGTAGGTAAAAGTTCTTGCTCATAAAATGAATCTTGAATTATTTCATTATTTAAATCTTTTATAGTGTATGTTCTGGGATTTGTATTATCAATTCCATGAATTATAAATATTTCTTCAGTCCAGTTTGGTGTATATCCTTTCTTAAGCGAACTTGGTGTCTTTAAATTACCATATAAATTAAAGTAAACAGTACCTTTATTTAAGTTTTTACTGGCTTCAGTCGGTGTCATTTTTATACCAGAATGTTTTCTTTTGTTATATGTGTCAACTATATCCTGTAAATTATCTAAATAAGTGTAGGTATTACTTGCTGTAAAATATTTCCACATTATTCTTTTCAAACTTCTATTCAATCTTTTAATTACTATAGCTTTTCCTTCATTAAATGTATGATACATGTTAATTTTTTTTATTCAAAAATGGTTCAAACTTTTCATTATAAAATTGTTTTCCTTCATCTACCCATAAATTTGTAGGTGTTCTACCTTTTAAAATTATTTTTTCAAATGCTTCAGTAACAGATTCTCCAGTTTTATTCTTTTATGGAATAACCCAAGTATATTTACTGAATATATCAATAACGGTTAATAAACACTTTACACCTTTATTATATTTTGTAAAAGCTTGCATATCAACTAAATCAGCAGACCAAATATCATCAATGTCACTCTTCGTTTCGTAAATTTTCGTTTAATTGCTTTATGTAATTCTTCTGCTAATTCATCACTCCAGCGGTAGCTCAGAGTTACCGGCTCTGCAGTTATTTCGGGGGCCTTTTTGTGTGAGCTTTTAGCTCCCGAGGACTTACGTCCAAGTAAATACTCTACCCCCTTTTCCCGTTTTTTTTTTACTTTTGTTTTTGCCCAAGACCAAGTTTGTATTTCGTTTTAATTGCAGGTTTTACAGCTACATGTTTTGCAATCTTTTCTCTAAAAGTTTTTGATTTAGTATTATTTAAGTTGGATAGCATTTGCTTATCACATATACCCTTTTTACACCGATGTCATAGCAAAATCATGGTTCATACATACTGCATCTAGTTCATTAACAGAAGGTCCATTATCCAAAGGATTTCCTGGCCCACAATAGTTATATCCAGGGAGTGTTAAACCTTTCTAAGGTAATAAAGGTAACATTGCTTTGTGAATATCTAAATTACCCCCTGTACTTTTAACAAACTTTGATTTCATTCTTCCACAAGATGAACAGGTAGCCATTATCATTCTTTTCCCGTTTTTTGCTGTAACATAATGAGGATTTATATTATCAGTAAATCTTCTTTCTTTTAAACAATATATTTTATTCTGTAAACTCATCTATACTGTATGTATTTAAATTTAATAAAACACTTATATTAAATCAATTTTAAAGCGTAAAGTGCTAACGTATCGGAATTAAATCAAACAAAACAAACAGGAAAGTTTAAATGGGAGTGGTATTTATGTTTCATTCATAAAGTTAACCGATATGTTTACTTTGTAAACACACCATGTGTCACTTTAGTAAAGAAAGTGTGCATTGAACTCGGATTCAGTCATGCGTGTCATTGTAGAACAATCCTATGGTTGAGTGATTTCAACAACACAAAAGTTTAATAATGTTCAGTCATGCGTGTGATTGTAGAACAATCCAACGGTTGAGTGATTTCTGTAACACGAAAGTTTAATAATGTTCAGTCATGCGTGTGATTGTAGAACAATCCTACGGTTGAGTGATTTCTGTAACACGAAAGTTAAATAATGCTCAGTCATGCGTGTGATTGTAGAACAATCCTACGGTTGAGTGATTCGGTTGTTTGTTCAATTATCAGTCCTCGTTGGTTAAACCAAAGGTTTTCATAAAGTAATATGAAAATCTTTTTTTTTTTTTTTTTTTTTTTTTTTTTTTTTTTTTAAATTGGTCGGCATTGGATTTTTAAAAAGAAGGTGGCTAATTAAAATTTAAAAAAGAACTGCGCCAGATACGCTATTTCATATACTACTGCCCGCACAACAGTACGCAACAGCACTAAATGTCCTAGATAGAACTTTATGCGTTAAAGATCTTGAATGTTAGTTTTGTGAGTTGGTCTGTAGCAAACAGTATTTTAAAAGAGTTTATTTTTCACTACAATCTGACTTAAGTACTTGATCTTCTAAACAAAGATCTAAGAACGACCGATTCACATACGTCTTCTGTATATTTTGGAATTCCAGTAATGCTATTTTTATTTTAATCAGACGACTTGTTCGAATGTCAAAGAGTAAGAAAAATGTGCAATTATTCCAGGGCTCGAACACGCGACCCCTCGCTAACAAAGCAAGTGGCCTACCGACTGAGCTAACAGGTTATGTGACACATGACGACATAAGAATTGTAAATATCAAAAGTCAAAGCTACAGGTAGATTTGCAAAATGTTGTAAGTTAAGCTCTGACTGGCTAGCGAAAGGGTTGTCAGAACGAGGCTATGAATAGGTCTTTCTTAGATACTATGCGTAGCGTAATAGGAGATGTACTTTAGTCAGATTATTTTTCACTACAAAATGGTTCTGGTAGAGCTGATGCCAGAAAATGGACTACTTCAAAAAAGTTAAAGTACCTATTATCTGCCTATATAATAAATATTTCATTGTTTTCAGATTGCTCTGTCTAAGTTAACAGCATTTTCATGCTAGCAGTATTTACTGTACTATTAACCTTTTGAAACAGTGAGGTCACTCGAAGTAGAATATATGTTGTTTACTAATATCAGACAGTCGGAAAACTTCGTTGTGAATACAGGCTCTCGGTCAGACAGTTAACACTATAAAGATGCCGTTCTTTTGGATGGACGAATATTCATTTCTTGGTGTGATTCAATGGTTTGAAATAAATACAAAACAATTTCTAAGATAAGAAAGAGAAATATTTAATAATATTCTTGTATAAATATCCATACACAAAACGTATATATGACTAAGAAGACATACAGGAAAAACAATTGATAGTAAATATATCTAGTATATAAGTATTTTATTGCTTTAATTCATTTAAACACGAGTAACTTACTTAGATTATGAAAACACTACTTGTCTAGTTTAATGTCTCCAGAGAAACTTTTACAAAAACTTATTTCATGAAAAGAAAATCAAGAAGACGTAATTGCTTTGAATATATATATGAGTGTGCAACTCCGCATTTTGTAGGGATATAAATATATTTCGCCATGACTTTTTAATAAATAACGGAAAACATGAAACAAGAGGGTAATATTGACCCTATGTCACCCGTCTGACATTGACCATTTCAACTTAAAATTTTGTATGATACTATGGGTCTTAAATGTCAACAAGGATGTTAAGTATAAACCAGTGGCCCTTAAAAGAGACCACTCAAGGCCGTCGCTGACGGTCTGGCCGGAAACGGCCATAGACGGACTACGTTTTTGACTGAGTATAATATCGGTCATAATCGACCGTACCAGTATTTTCACATGAAATTTCATCTTTGACTCTAATTAAAAGTGCCGAAATATTAGTTTGTAAATGCAATTATCCCGCGGGTGTGAAAACAACCAGCACAATCCGTATCAAACGTGGCAATCCTAACTGATTGGATTAATCGTAATTAAATGATTATCTAATGAATTTTTATCTTAACTTATTGCTTCAAGTTTTAAATAGTGACTACGACCTCCAGCAAATGTAATATTCAGCGGCTCTGAGCTACGTTGCTATATATAACATACAACTAGTACAGATATCCTTGCTTTAATTGTTTTTCTCTTTTTGTTGTTGTTGCTTTTTATTTCATTTTTTTTGTTTCTTTCTTTTATTTCACCTCTTTCCTTTCTTCGTTTTCTTCTTCTTTTTTATAAAAAAATACATTTAAAGACAAATGGTATTCAATGCATCATCATCATCATACATCAAAACTAGTTGTAATTATGGTATATATAGTAACGTAGCTGAGATAATGAAAACAAAATCTGTAGCGGGGATATCTGAATCAGACTTGATTGTTTCATTACGTTTGACATCACCGTCTGTATATACTCACAGAGGGGTCGAAATAATTGTTTTTCTATCTCTTGGCTGACACTCAGATACTGAAATACATCAACATTTATAGCAATTAATCTGCTAAATATTGGCAATCTTTCCAGATAGTCACCTTAAAAATGTAATGAAAATTGACCGAAAATTTTAACCGAAAATGCTTTCAAGATGCAAGGAAAACACACTTACTGGCATCCAAAATCTGAAAATATTCTCTAGGGAGACCCCACACCCCCTTAAAAGAAGGGTAGATCCCCTTCACCCTCGTGCTGTCCCCCTCCCCTGCCTTGGGTGCCTGTAGCTGGACCATTTTTTGGAAGCCAGCCACGGCCCCGTCACTTAGTGTCACAAACTGGAAGAGGATCTTACAAAAATGCTTTAGACCAAAGTTTTTATAGGATGAATTCATTTAAAGATTTTTTTTTCTATTTTTCAGCTTTAGCGATCTTAAAAGGAGCCAATGACACCATTTTAACAAACTTGGGAGAGCACCTTAATGGCGTGAAGCTCAATAAAGGGGTCTTATAAAATGTTATTGAAAAATAATTCTGTTTTTAGCTCCTGCGGATCCTTAAAGAGGATAAACGCCTGCATTTGAATAAATAAGATTGATGACCTTATTATAACGCATTTTTGTTGTTTCCCCAGCGGCCTCATCTTCAAACCACCAGGTCATCAATCAGTTTATGTAAAGACGATGTTAACTTGTATTTCTTTTATAGCTAAGCGTTTTCAATTAAACCAGATTGGAATAGGTCCTTACGATGATGCTTAAGGCTATGTTTGATGAAAATCAATCAAGCAGTTCATGAAAAGAAGGTTTTTAGAAATATTTCTCTATTCAGCTCTAGCAGGTACTAAAAGGACTCGAACTTCCCCATATCTAAAACATTAGAGACGACTTCGCAATAAAGCTACAAATCTAATTTAATGAAGATCAATCAAACTGTTCACGACAAGAAGCCATTTAAAAGTATTTCTCTTTTAATTCTAATGGTTCCTAAATGAAGCCGGACAGCTCCCATTTAAACTAAAATTGGTAAGTTTAAAGGAGATCAGTCAAGCGGCTAATGAGGAAAGGTCGTTTAAAAGTAGTTCTTTTTTTACCTGTTATGGTTCTAAATGGGATATTCAGTACTAGAGAGGACCTTATAATAATTCCACAGACCAAGCTTGATAAATATCTATCAAGTGGTTTCTGATAAGAAATCATTGAAAGGTTTTTATGTCTAGAGGCCACTGAAAGCGTCCTGATTTAGAATTGCATTTAAAAGCTACACAATAGTATTCATGATTTTTGTAGATTATTTTCCATGGAAATATCTTCATATACTTTAAACACGGCTTAAATGCTGAGAATTTTACAACACGTGTTTTGAATTGATTTAAAAACATTACTCCATCTTTACTATTGAATAAAAACTACTTACTTGAGACCTTATAACAGTTTTACATTTTGCAATTATATGCAATTTTTTGTATTTTCAAATACCTATAATAATCGCGATTTAATTTTAAGGTTTAGTTTAGTTTATTCAAAAGTCAAGGCCCTTATGGGCATCTGACATAAACATTACAAACAATGTAACATACAACATAGCATATGAAACAAGATGTCATTATTGTGAACTGTGTACAAGGAGGATGAGAAATTTTATTACGGTAGTGGACCCGGAATCACAATTGGTAAACTTTAAACCCTCTAAATAATCTAAAAACCCGAGAAAAATAAGCAAACACTCGATTGTAACCCAGTTTGATTTCGGATCCATCACCCCAACACTAGCAAATTATCTAAGACTAGACATCATATTTCACAAAAGAAAGAAACAACAGCCAAATTAAGTAAAGTTGAGGATGTGAAATGTTGTTAAGGTAGTGGGCCCGGAAACACAATTGGCAAACTATAAACTCACTAAATATTCTGCACCCAAAGAAGAACAAGCAAACACCCGGTTATTACTCAGAAGACATACATCAAGTATTGGCATTATCAATTTAACAGCATTTGGCTACCTAAGCAAAACGGTTCGGGACAACTTAGTCAAATAAAAAACATTTTAGGAAATCTAATTAACAACGTATCCATTTAATGGTTTTAAAAAAGCATATGTTCTTTCACAAAAGCAATATATAAATATATACGTATTAAGATTATTGGCTGTGTGAGCTAAGTATTGGTTTCATGTCAAGGTGTTAGAGACACAAAATGTATATTTGTCTCTATTATTTTGCTTTTATTTGATATCTAATCAAGATTCTCATATGTCATGGGTATGTTTGATGCACTACGAATACTGCCGGAGGTCTTCTGTCGTTCTAACATCTTTCTGTTGTTTTTTTCAAACTCCTCTTCACTGCGATCGACAGCTGACACATCTATTCTTCTCTTCATACGTGCTCTGTAAATATAGATCTCCAGTTGAGCTTAATCAGTAGGGATACGAGCTTGAAACCTATTGTTTTTTTCTAAACCTTGTAAGTTAATAAAACTCTACCAAAGACATCCATATTTATTGTACACTTATATGTACAAAAACTGACTCTTTGCAAATCTCTTTTTGACTATTCCTGCAGCATCTATAACAAACATTGAGAGAGGATTTAACAAGACCTGTTTGGAAAACTATACTCACGCATCTACTAAAACAATATATCCTTCGAGGTTAGACACAATTTATGCCTTTCGTAAATTGAAAAGGACAACAAATATAATTCTAATTTCAGTGTCATATTTATTATCGTTTAAGCAACTGTTTCTTGGAACTTGAATCATATTTAAGTAAAGCATTATGGTAGCTGATCTGTAATAGCAATATTTGATATTTTTTCGATTTCGTATTCTCGTGTTTCAGAATTCTTCGGTCGTAAATGTAGATCATACGAGCAATTGTTTAGTAACAACCGGAGAATGCCGAATTACTTACGAGAAAGTACTGAAACTGAACAGTAAACTTAAACCTTTTTGTTTTAACAACCACTGCTACTACTAAGACAGCAATAAATGCGGCACATGTAGACCCTCCCACTGCTGCACCAATTATAAAACCCATCGACTTATCGCTGTCATCTGTGGATATAAACAAATTTCGCATTATATTCTTCCAAAATAAAACGGTTTAACAGACATAATAACAGTACGACTGGAATAATTAAGCAATAATGCAGTATGTGAGACACCTTTTTCTTTAACATTTAATAGTGAGAAGGGGAGATTATAAAGAAATTTCATGCCTGCTTGTGTAAGACAGAGTTTCCCCATACCCGAGAGACAACGCAGAAATGAAATCCCGAGCGCTAGGGAGGTTACAATGAAACAGAGCCTACAACATTTTAAATTTTGTTGTGTTGAGCGAGCAAAAAAGTTTCAATTTTTTCTACTTTTAATTAATACTGTACAGATGTTTAGGAAGACACCTGTCCTCGTCAGGCAAATATGTTAATATATCAATTTTCTTGCGCACTGTTAATTTTATTGCAACATTTTCAAAAATATTAATAATCAGGGAATAAGAGTTTAAATTTCCTCAATTGCGATAAAACAGTCCAAGTCGTAAAGTACACTGGGAAATAAAACGTACCAAATCTTGAAGTATATGAGGATGAAACAATAACATATCGGGTCATAAAATGAATTACTGCTTGAATTACACAGGAGCTTGAAGCATATCAGTGACGAACTATACTAAAAGTATCAGGAGGGGTGGCACTGCTATAGAAAAAGAACATTGTCTTTGAAAAGTTATTCCACTTCAACTTAAGGCGTGTAAAGTTAAGTATATCATGATGCACATGTTTATAAATCATATAAAGAGTCCTGGAAAAGGGCTTGAAAAGTTCTAGAATTTCGTATTGCAGATCCGTATTGACTTTGCCTTCCTGTATCCAGTACCTGGTTGGGGTATTAATCACTTTCTGTGATAGCTCTAGTTTTCTAAGATGTTAAATTGTTCAACATTTGAAATAAGATATGGCGGTATATTGTGAGAGCACACTTATTATTTTACTACCCATTTTTATTATAGATAATCAAAAGATCATATTATGTAGTTACTTATCAAGTACATATCTTGTCCTGTTACAGTTAAACAAAAATAAGTACAGCTCATAAATTAGTATTTTTCTTTGTGTGTTTGCAGTGCTTTAGTCTAACTTAATGATAAACTCGATAGCATTAGACTTGTTCATGGATGTTTTTTAAAAAAGGTGCTCGCTGGAGGGGCATACACGTTTTTGATGCATTCTTCTATTTCTTATTCAATACCTGAAAAACTTTACTAGGACCTGCGAAAGCAGTCGCATTTTTTATTTAAAGTATTTTCTTAGCTCTTCCTCTTTAGATCCTTCCATTATGACTATTTAAAATGGTTGAATGAGGTTTCTAAACTGTTTTCTTATTTATATAATCTATAACATGTATTTCTATCAAATCTTAAAATAAAACAAACTAGCTAAAACTCTTTTAGAGCGTAATGATGTATGTAACATTATAAAACAATAATTTAAATATTATTCTCCAGGTGGCTGTAATGTGAAAAAATAAAGTTCGTCACGGATATGCTTCAACCTTCTGTGTAATTCAAGCATTAATGCATTTTATGACCCGATATCTTTTTTCTTATCCTCATATACTTCAAGATTTGATACGTTTTACCTCCCAATGTACTTTACGACTTGGACTGTTTTACCTCAGTTGAGGTAATTTAAACTCTTATTCCATGACTACTGATATTGTAATACAAAATTGCTCATACATTATGACGTCATAATATGACTTCGAAGTATGACTTCGGTTTGCGCAAGTGTAGCTTTGATCTCCTAACTGGATAGCTTTTTCATTCGTGTAAGGCAAAATATTTTTTCTGCATACGTTGCACAGAAGAAAACACAATATATCTAATATGTACATATTGCAATAAATTATGTGATGTCTTGCTTCTCTGTTTTTGTGCAAGGGTGAAAAATAATCGTCCAGACTTAGCATTACGTGCTACATTTAATGTAATATGCTGAAATTCATGAGCATTTTTTTATGTTGGAAAAAAATATTTCATTATAGTTTTCATGATAATAGCAGATTGTAACAATTAAATCTACTACGTTATGTATTTTATTTTACAAAATGTAATGTATTTTATTTTAACAACACCATGCAGAAACGAAAAGCACAGTTGATCATACCTTTGATAGCTTCATCCACTTCTTCCAAATCTGAAATATTATAAATAATTCTATACTAGAACACGGGGGCAAAGCTTATCAAAGATGGCCTTTTCCCAGCAAACAAAAGACGTCCTTTTAAATTGTAATTGCGTATTTTTGTGACGTCTTTGTCACGTTGTAGGTTGAAATGTGCGTTTAGAGTAACAACCAAACTAACTTACTGACATAGTACGTCCAACTATATATGATTTACGGTTTCCATGGCCACCGTTCATTTTTGGACAGAAAACCCATACAGAGGATAATCAATTATATCTTGGTCCGATTAATAATAGCCAACCAAACTAACTTACTAACAGAGTACGTCCAACTATATATGATTTACAGTTTCCATGCCACCGTTCATGTTTGGACAGAAAAAACATACAGAGGATAATCAATTATATCTTGGTCCGATTAATAATAGCGTTAAAATAATACAAATGGTATCCAGATGGAGCTCATATACCTTTTTTCAGTATTTATGTCAACTATACAATTTGTATATTCATAAATATTAATAAGAATGTTACAAAATGACAAAAAAAAATGTTTAAAAGTTTTTAATCAGTCTAAATGTATCAAACAGTTTTAAGCTGGACTTAAAGACTCTATGTGATTTTTAAAATCCATGTAGTACTTTTTTTTACTCCAAACTCATTTTGTTACCTTATTTGCATATAAAGAACCTGTGGCACAACGATTTTCTCAAAAAACCTGTGACTACAAAAACTGAATGAAATGGGAGTATTTGATAACTTCCTAACAGAATATTCTTACCTAGTTTCTAATAAGATCACGATTTTATATAATAAGATTACTAAAATGGTAACGTAACATATGTAAAGTATGTAACATACAGATTCTTCCTTCAGATAAGTGTAACACTATATACTCTTATGGTGCAAATAATCTCCAGTTTATTAATCACAGTTTATTTCATCATGTAATTCATGCTAGTTAGTAATAATACTGTAAACCTCGCTTATAAGGAACAGCTTGGGACCTCTAAAAATTGTTCCTTATAACCGAAGTTGCTTATATCCATATAGCGAACTAGTTCCTCGTAACCGATGTTTGTAAAACGATCACAATTTGTATAGCGAACATTATTTGACTGACGTTTGAAAAGGGCTATGTGTTCACACTCCGGGCCGACAATGAATCTTTATGTGACAATGTTGCGAGTCTATTACCAGTCCTTTCCTGGAGAGATGATAATGTAAACTGCCTGCATGTTTATGACTGAAATAGTGTTGAAACACGGCGTTAAACCTAAACTAAGCCGAAATGTACGTCGGTAAGAATGACCGTAATCCTCTTTTTTAGAGAGCGCTACATTATGACTATGAGATATGTTGCAGTTACTCCCCTTACCTTGCTCGACTGCATGTTATGTAAATAGGCATCAATACTAATACAAAAATGTTCAAATTTGAATTACAAAAATGTTAAATTAGACTACCCATTAAAATCTGGTGTTTATGACATATAGTGCATTACGACTAGACAACAGCGCCATACAGTTATACCTATAGTTCTGCAATTGTCCATTTTAGCACATGCTATATTTTTTACAATTGGAAATTTGATAAACTGGACTGTTTGCCATTGTTAATGACGCGCAATTAGCACATTTATTTAGAACAGTATGACCGTGACCGTTACTGATTTTCTTTCACTGTTGTCAACATGAAATACCTAATACATGTAG
Source organism: Mercenaria mercenaria (assembly GCF_021730395.1). Classification (NCBI taxonomy): domain Eukaryota; kingdom Metazoa; phylum Mollusca; class Bivalvia; order Venerida; family Veneridae; genus Mercenaria; species Mercenaria mercenaria. The sequence goes on from NC_069375.1 coordinate 71,521,534, forward strand.
TTCTAGCTCTCGAACGTAATCTTGAGCAAAAGTCAAAAGTCTTGTATTTGGTAAATGTTAATGCTAATATATATTTTCTTTTTTATCATATCCGTGAACATCATAGAAATGAAATGAGTTGTGTTTATTCATATGCATTAAAGCGCGTGAAAATGCCGACGTTACTCTGACGTCATCATCGATTCTCCAATTTATTTCTGGTTTTCAATAATTTTTATTCTTTATGTCTGTTCGCTTTAACCGAGGGGTTTTCCATTGAATTTCGTACTTTGGGACTAGAAAAATGTTCATTATAACCGAGTGTTCCTTATAACCGAGTTCCCTATAACCGAGAATTTTTACATTGAATAAAGAAGGAATTAGATCGGGAAATTGAAAACTGTTCCTTATTACCGAGTGTTCCTTATTCCGAATTCCTTATAAGTGAGGTTTAGGTTTAGTTCTGCCGATTGTTTTCTCGTTTAGGGCAACCCCTTTATTTTATCTGGGAACCAAACGCCGCTCTTCGTGGTTCCATGTTTATCGCCGTTTGAATACACCTGCGGATGTCTTTAAATTGCTTTTTGTACTTTTAGCATGTATAAATGTTGAGTTCTGCTCAACCCGGGGCTAGAGGGCGTGGTAGCATGCATTTCCACTACCGTCCATGAACAGGCTCAATCAACCCGAGCCTGCAACATTTTTGTTTTTGTCGTGTCGAGCGACCTGTAAAGTTTCCACTTTTTTCTATTTACTGTATCTTGTTTCCATAGATGTTTGATTGAGCATTGTTTCATTTCATGAAAATTAGCTAAATACCTATTACGGAGTAAATTATTTTCTTTCAGAGAAGCAAAATATAAGAAAGTGCGCACTTAGGTTTTCGTCAATTTAAGTATATTATTTCATCGAAAAGTATTTTATGTTCGGTACCAAAGTCTAGGGCAGTTTATGATCAATTTGATGGGCAAGGCTTTTTTCAACATGTTGGCATTTAAGGGAATTCTTGGCTGTACAATGACAACAAAAGTCAAAAACAAATGTTCCAAATCTCCCTCTTATCAGATAATCAAAAGATTACTGCCTGTGTCTCGAAATTGTTTTCATTTCTCAAAGACGATTTTGTTTCAATATCGTGTGTGACCACCTCTACTATTGATGCAAGCACTGGTGCGGCCGCGCATGGACCTAATGTAACGTCGAATGACGTCACGAGGAATGTTAGTCCATTCTTGAGTATCAGCGTTTTGAAGATCATTCAGATTGTTTCTACCTCTCGACCTAACCAATCTCATCCCAGATATGCTCAATACGGTTCATATCTGGCGAGAGGGCAGGCAACATGTTGACGGCGTTTAGGTTAAGGAAATGTTGGGTGATACGCCCTGAATGAGGCCGGGCATTGTCGTGCATGAAAATGGAAGGCCCGCGTTGCTGTAAAAATGGCACTTTTTCAGGCCGCAGAATCTGGTCGATATATCCTTGATCATTCAGGTTGCCCTGAACCACAACAAGACTGGTTTTTCTGGTCCCCATGATTCCACTCCAAACCATTATGCTGCCACTACCTAATCTATCCCTTTCTAACAAGAAACTGTTTGAAAAAAACGTTTCCCTTTTCGTCTGAAAACACAAACCTTACCATCATGGTGACTCAGTATGAGCCTGTATTTATCGGAGAAGAGAACCCTAGCCCATTGTCCCCGTCCACAGCGTAAATGACATCTTGCAAACGAGCGGCGCGACGACGCACTGAAAGTATAGGTTAGACATTTGGCCTCTTTATTCGAATAGGCATGCGAGATTGCCTAAGACGGCGCAAAACAGTGTACTTGCCTTACCGTACTGTCTTGTTGTACTTGACGCTGTTTGATAAAGTTGTCTCAGGTGCGTCAACATTATGATGCGGTCCGTTCTAGCCGTTGTCACACGAGGTCTACCTGACCTATGGCGATCAGCGACACGACCAGTTTGCAGAAACCGTTGGCGCAGAGGAATAATGACGTTCGGTGGCACCCGAACGTCCTGCTGACGTAAGTGACTGTGTCACCCCAAGCAAGCATTGTTAATGCTTCAATTCACCGAGTTTCACTTAGTCGGGGCATTTATTACAGTTTTGAATTCTATCAAGGTTTTCCTTTCACCAAAGACAACACGTTTTTATACATTTGTACATTTCCCTTGGGCAGCACATGCAAATCGTGCAAAAGTACGCTATCGCTTGTAACCTTAAGTACACCCAGTTTTTATCGTACAATTTTAAGTTTGATATACTGGTACATGCTTCGAGCACAGTACGTTGAAAATTTGAGATCGATACGTTTTTAGAACTGGAGATATTCAAATTTAAAAAGTGCACACTTTCTTTTGCAACAGAATATACTATAACTACGAGACCTTTAGATCAGATTTAAACTGTTTCGTATATATTTTCTATATAATTGGCGCAGTAAAACAAGGGCAATGAAATGGTACGGTTACATGTGTAAAATATGTTACATACTTATTCCTCCTTCAATTAATACACTACATTTCCAAATAATATAACTCACACAAGTGTTACTGTATTGATAGCAATAAATGAATTAATAACTTTTAGTAAGATCTAGCTTCCCGAAAAGTTTGTTGCTGCAGTTTATGCAAAGTACTAAACCTACCTACGAGGAACAATGTTATCATCAGAGGTACAAAGTACTTAAGAAATCAATGAGAGATGTTAAGACCAGATCAAAACTGTTTACTCCATCTAATTTGATTTGAAACTTAGAAAATGTTAGTTTTTAACAAACTTTTGTCATTTTTAGTATTCTCTTATTATTCATAAGTATGCAAATTAAACAATTAACATAAAAATACTGCTTTATGAAGGCGCATGTATTTTCTCCAGTTTCTTTAATAAACGCGCTTGCTGATAAGGCTCTATGGGTAGGGAAGTGTGTAGTATTTCTTTCTTAAATAGTATATGATGTTATCATTAACCGAGAGTGGGTGGGGGGGGGTGAACTTGTATATGCAAACCGTCTGGGCGTACCAGATGCTTTAAGCACTAGTATTGGCAATGGGGGTAAAATGACTTCAAGGGGAGGGTGCGATCAGGACTGTTTATAACAATAAGGCTGTTATTATTATTATTGTCATTATTAATATTAAAAATAAACGGCTGCCGTGGAAACAGGAAAACCTTATGTAGTTCAAAAGAGATTTTCTAATGTGAACATATTTTGTTAAAGAGTTGGTCCTGCTAAACAATGTGGTACCTATGAAATGTCTACGAGATGGACATTTGTGCCAAATAATATTCAAATCCTGTTTTGCACGACAAAGTTATACACCGGACAGGAAAAATGTCCCATTAACACTTGATCTCAAAGTGTGACCTTGACTTTTAAGCTAGGGTTCTGGGTGTTGCGTATGACATGTCGTTCGTTTCATCTTGGGGAACATTTATCCCAAGTAATATTAAAATCCCTCGATGGATGTCAGAGGTTTGGACCGGACAGGTAAAAATATTGACCATTGACCTCCAATTATGAGGTGTCGGGGTTTTGCCCATGACACGTCATCTAATCATTGGGAACATTAGTGCCAAGTCATATTAAAATACCTTCATGGATGACAGAGTTATGGACCGGACACGAAACTGCGGACGGACGGAATGACGGAAAAGCGCATTCATATAATCCCCGAAACTGGTTGAAAACAGCTTTGCTTAATAACTGATGTAAGCATTTAGAATATTGTAAACATTTAGTTATAAACATCGACTTTGTAAGTATGATATGTTTTTAAGAAAAAAAGATTGCAGATTGTAAAAAGCTGATTTATTTAACTAGCTATTTTACATGCACATCATTGTTTTAGATATAATCTTATTGATGAATTTATATTAAGTTATACCAATCTTTAAAGTATTGTACTCACTTCTTATAATCATCTGTAAATGATATATAAACTTGTTCTGTCTTACAGTTTAATCTCTTTCAAATTACCTGAATATTGCATAAAGCAATACTAGGTTACAGTCATGAATTTTAGGTAGCATGTGCCGAGGAACGGACCCTTAGTTACTACGGTTACGAAAATTTTATAAATGTTTCCAACTTATCCTAATTTAATCATAATACTATTGTTCGAATATTTCTACAGTAATCACACCATTTCTGAAAATAAACAACAACCCCAGTTCTTTAATAACAATTATGAACATTTACAAGTCTAAGTCCATTTTCATGAGTTTTAGAACGATAGTTAATACATTGATTATTAAAAATAAAAACAATGTTATACCTATAATTCTATCATAAAGTATTCTGAAATTATTGAACTTTCTATTTAACATATATCAAATAACGTTTGTTTTGCCAACACTTTATGCTGTAAATGTGATTGCAGCTTAGAAGAACAAAAACTTGAAATTTGTCATAAAAGACGGCAGTAATAAAACGTCTTTTAAAAGACGTCTTTATTTTGTAGGTAAACGACATCAAAAACGCGTTTTTTCTGTTTTCTGGTAACAGACTTTGCGACCATAAAACAACGGAATAAAGACGTCCTTTGTTTTGGGGGATTATTTTATTTGTCGTAGTGACAAAGTTGTTGTACCAAAGATAATCCCGTTTAACATTTTACTTTAATTTTGTCGAAATAAACCTCTTGACCAGCTTTCACGTAGATCAGTTTGAAAATGTGGCATTCAAAGTTTTAACAAGGTTTTTCTTTGATTTGTTCAAGTGTCCTTGGTTTATTCACAAATGGCCCTATTTCAAATTTGACATCGCGGTCTTTAAAAACAAAGACATTGCACGCGTTTTATGAACATCAGTTACTAGCAGAATATGTAACCTTTTCAATGTTAATAAGAAGATTTCTTCGATGGTTGCCTTAGTGAACATGAGCATGGTTTTGTGCCAAGAAAATCCAGTTTCAGAATACACCAAATTATATAATGACGAATATTCTATTCCCACAAGCTTTATTTGACTTAGTGCCAAAGATAGACCAGTTTGTAATCTGTTACAAGATTTCAGACAGATTGGAAAGACAATGTTGCCTGCGGAGAATTAACAAGACTGTTTTGATCCAATGACTTAGTTTTTGAACCTAAATACCCTAGTTTCAAATTTTATCTAGACTGAACAGGGTTTATGGTCATCAGGTAGTAGCAGAAAATGCGACCTATTAAATGCGAACAACATTTATTAGGTTATCTTATTTCAAACTGAGACTAGATTTCATTAAAATAAACATCCTAACCTAGTTTCATTTTAATCAGGTTGAAAATGTAGATGCACAATAATACTTTTATATTATTTAACCGGATTATTAGAGATTATTCTATAAAAAGTTTTGTACCTAGCTTTCACGTAAACAACATTATGATAATGTTTTATGTAGTTTAAGTAAAAATGTGGTCTCAAGAGTGCGAACTGGGTTTTCAGTGATCAGACTGATTTATCTGGTTATTGAATTCAGGAAAATTCCTCTCTAGGGCATTGACGTTTGTCTCAACAGTGTAAACACATTTTCTTCAATAATTTGAACTCAATTTCTCTAGAAACAGAATCGTCTAGATTTGTATGAGAGTAAACATTTTGACAAAGTTTCAATAACAACCTTAAGAACATTGATGGTGAAAATTTATCGACATACCAAACACGACTATAGACACAAGGAGACCACAATAGTTCACCTTAAGCACTTTTTCTCCAGCATAAAATTCCAAGTCATCCAAAACATGCAAGATAAAGTAATTCTTAAAAACTAATATTTATTTGCTTCCAATTTTTGGCCTCCTGACCTATATCAAAAATAAAATACCTTCATGCAGTCATGTCATATCGACTTTATGTAAGCCGTTACAAAATATATATACTTCCCGTTTCGACTTCATATCATTTTCGTTAAATCGCTGAAACTACACCACACGCATTTATCCCCGAATTAACAGTCATGCATTATACAGAGGAAATGGTATGAGTGTCCCTTCATATTGAATTTATTACACAAGTCTGATAAAATAAAAGTATGTGAGGATCTGTCCGACAAAACAGTTGTCTGGATACATTACCTAAGTTAATCATCATCAGCATTTTCATAAAAATATACCTTCAAGATCTTACTGTCACATATATAAACAAACCAATTAATAATTCGATGCCAACAGTAGTTATTCATAGCGAAATTATCATCGAAGAGCTAATTTACATTTTAATTGAAACATTCATATAACTTTGATCTGTATTGTTGGGTTAAGTTGCAGCTCATGCTTGCGTTCTGTGATTCCAAGTGATATTCTAATAAATTTCATTTTTCAAGCTAAAACATGAACAGAATTACTTCAAGTGCCTTTCTGGGAAATATTACAAGCATGGGCGGGAACTCGGGTAGAACTTAACTAACCCTAACACCGAGCCAGCATGACAGACACCAGCTTCTAAAGAAATTATGCATCCTTTTCAAACCACATTTGCTAAGGGCAAGTACTCTAAACAACTAGGCCAAGTTAAATGCAGGAACAAAACCTGTACTGTATATAACTGTTTAATGTTGTACAAAAGAAATAAAATTTTAGAAAGATGTGAGATGAAAATGAATAAACATTTATAAACAGACATCCTGCTGACAAACGCAAAATTACATATTGATAACATGTTTGTTATTACATGAATGAATGGTGACGTCTGTTAATACTTACAGTAGCAGTCATACTGGTCGTAGCTGCCAGTGATATTTGTTGTGTATCCATCAGGACAAGGTATACAGCTGTACTGTGCTGACAGTTGTTGATACGTTCCTAGCGGACACGATACACAATAACCAAGTCCGGATTCGTACATCGTTCCCGGAGAACAGCCAACTGTGATTACATGTACATATTTTATTTATGTGATAATTTCAAGCGGACATAATATATAAATTACATCATCAGCGTCAAACATCGTTACCGACTAACAGAGAAATGCGTACCAATTAAGGTTATTCTATTTAATTAAACATGTACGTTTCCAGGTGGATGGGATTAACAATTTCTGAAATTGTCTATATTTTATAATGTATAACGATAATACAACACACCGCACATGTCATACTCGTCTTGAAGAAAGTATCCATTACTGCACTCCACACTTGATTCTTTAGAAACATTTGTAGAATCAGCTACATATCTAACACCATCTAACTCCACTGATAACCAGTCTCCACCATTTGTTGTAATTGGCGATAGAGCCTCTTCAACAGTGTCCCAGTATTCAGTCGTGTCGTTATTATCTATATTAAACGGTATATCTTTACAGGTTAATGAAATTTAAAACGCTGTTTCTTTCTGACCTTACTTATTTCAGAGCGCTAATCGCACATATATTATATGTCAAGGGCTAATAGATTATATATAATAACCATGAAACACTTACACTGTTTCAAACACCGAAAACAAAGTCTATTACTGCTCACAAAAATTCAATACTTACCTTATGAACATGTCGAATTATATTCCAATTTAATTAAAAACTAATTTTCACACCGAGTGATCCTTAAACTTTCTGTCTGATTTTTTTTTCAGTCCTTACCAGTTTCGGTATCGTTTCCGAAGTCAAACGTAAATGTGAAAGTAATCTCGCTCTTCTTTTCTTCTTCAATTTGGCGCCTTTTTCTATTCTGACACTTAGTCACAGACGCGGAAACTAAACAGTTTGTTCCATTTTTACATACAAAATTGGACACGAATCTTCTCAGATTAATTTCCAGATCAGAAGCCTTGCCGCAAGAGATTTCCGGTACAATAGGCATTATTGCTTGTGCTTTAACATGTGAGGGGCGACCTGTTCCTTCTGTTACAAAAGAAAAATGATACGTGAATGAAGTGCATTATAGAAACAAATCAACAATATGTAAGAAAGGAAAAATTATTTGTCAAAAGGCTTAATAAAAACATTTTGTTATTAAAAAAAAATAGGTCGATGTTAGTATGTTATCTCTTTTGGAAAATAATCCTTACTGATATAACCATATGCTTTCTTACTTGAACAGGACGGTTTTTCGTCAGTAATGTTCCATTTGTAGCTAGAGAACGGACCGCACTGATAGATAACGGCCCAGCTGTCTACGCTATATGTACTGTTAGGTGGGTAGAATCCAGGAACACATGTCAGTATACAAGTAGTCACATCATCAGTAGAGTTGCATCTTGTTTTCATTCCGTAATGCTTACTTAATATCGGACAAGCTGAAAGGGTAAATACAACTGTAGCTTGGAAGATGGGAACAGTTCAAAAGCAAATGCAAAATGATCATTTTTGTATAAACTACTAGTATTTTACCAGTGGATAGTATCGGATTCTATATTTTATCAGACAAGAATTTGTTTTTTGCGTGTCTGGGATCAATACACCAGTTGAAATAATTATGACTCTCCTTAAAGGCATCAAAACAGGTTTTGTTAATGGTGTAATAGTAAAATTGAACACGATAACGTTACAAAAGAAGGAGATGTTTAATGATATAATACCTTAGATATCTTATACACCACTGAAAGATAAGACCAACAACGTTGTATACATATAAATTTCAACTAATGTAATAATGTTGCCATAGAAGAGAAAGTAAGTTATCACCTTGCTGTCCCCTTTTTACAATTACAGATTACGTTTATGTCGAAAATAATATTTCTCAACAGAATTGAAGAAATCATATTTGTTTTATTAGTATTTTCTAAGTGTATGTCTAAAACAGTAGCAAATCTGTATTAAAACTGTTCAACTGTAGAGTTTCTTTAGGCATTTAATTTACACTGAATCCAACGAGTGGTTGCAGAGAAATGCTCCGGAGAAGAATTGCACTATAGAATACTACTATTAAATAATCAATAGGCAATCGCCGACTTGAACAAGTTGAAAAATGAAACAGTACACTAATACAACATAAATGTCATGCTAATAGCTCTCTAAACAAGACTTTGTATGTATGATCATACTTAAAATTGCAATTTCTTGTTAGGAAAAGAAAATGCAAATCTTAGTAAATTGGGTTAATTCGATATACGAGTATTGTTCTGCTAATGCAACTCCTTCAGAATTTAAACGCAACAACATTATATGTAAAGATTAGTATGTCTTGGGTACACAAAAATATTTATTTTTACCAAGACATGAATCTTCCTCGCACGTCCTATTTTCTGTTTTCGTTCCAGGACAGTTTTTCCCCTTGCTTCCTAGCTTACAATCTCTGTGTCGGGTTTGTTTCCCTCCACCACAGGACGCGCTACATGTGTCCCATCTGGTCCATGCTCCCCAAACACTTTCGTCTTTCGGGCAATAAAATATACTATTATAGCTTAATTTTTTTAATCAATTGATAAAGCTCTACTGCTTATATTAGATATAGTGATAGAGGTGAAGCATTGACTACCTTGCATTTATCTATGTAACCACACAAATTAAAAGGAACAACGAAGTAACTGTATGGTTAAAGCATAATGATAAGTCATTTCATTGTCATTTTAATTTTCATTGAAATAATAAAGAGTTCTTTTCTTGCTTTTATAAAATTCAAACAATATGTGATATAGTGCATATGATGTTTTATCTAAATTTCAGCTTAAATAGTGGATCTGAATTTATCTTATTAGACTTGAATATTAAACTAGGTCTCAAATGATAAAGTTGAATTTTAATTATTTTTTAGAATTTTAGGTACTCTGTCTATTTGTATGACAAATATTATAGACAATAGACTTTAAATGCAAAGATTTTAAAACAAGCCTCGTTTTGTAATACCTGGTTCGATTCCACAAGTAGTACCACTGTAGCCATTTGCACAAGAACAGGTGAATCCATTTTCCATGCTGATACATTCTGCAGAGTTTTCACATGGGTTTGGAAGGCAATTGTCCGGTGGTATAGTACAATGAGAACCACTGTAACCATCCTTACAACTGCATTTATACCCTGTACCATCAGTTGTACATCCGTGTTTTATACCACATGGATTAGACAAACATGCGTCTGTTTCCAAAAAAGGAGAGTTTCATTTTTGTTTTGCATTATTGCGTTTCATGTTTTCGCCACTGCTGATTAGCCTCATTATATACCAAGTAACAAAAATTGTTAAAACATAACTTAGAGATGGTACCTACCCAAGAAAATAAAAGAGGAGCAATTGACAAATAAACAGAAGCCAATATAAAACAGTGGTCGAAAGTAACATAAAAACTAAATAGGTCCTTTTCCAAACCACTTTTCAGGTAGACAAAATATTACCTACATTTAAAAGATATCTTTGTAATCGATATACAACAAGCACACGTTCCTCATGGCCTACACAGATTGATTATTATTTTATAATTTATCCTAATGCCTTGCTAGAAAGTTTAATAGTGTATACGATTAAAAACAAATTGCGCAAATTCATTTCAAGAACTGTTTTGATATTAAGAAACGTTGCATGAGATATTTAGGATATTAGATTCCTAATAGTAATGTCAGTAATGTTAATATGGCATTCACTTGCCATATTCCTGAAGTTGACTATGTTGCAATTTTTAAACAACTTTTACCGTGCCGGTTTTTAATAGATTTTGTATAATTTATGATTTTTCCTGAAACACAAGAAGAGACAAACTATAAGTGATGGCCTCTGTCCAAAACGTTTGCAGAGAATTTATTATACCAATAGTTTTGATAAGAGAAACGTCAAACTATTGGTAAACAGTTATAAAACACAAAATAAAAGTGCCAATATCATTTTTAGGCTGCCTTAAATAAAGTAATTTAATGAGTTAGAATTCTAACTCCAACATTGAAAGATTAAGGTCGAGTCATGTGGGACTGTTTTAGATTTTGTGTACTTCATTCGAAAATAACCTTGGAGCAGAAGTAAAACCTACCTACAACCTACATTTCTTTCGCTATATTTAGTCTAAAGAGTAAAGGCAAAATAGAGACAATTTATCTGATGTAACTCAGCATTTTTAAAAATGTCTAACTCTGCCCGCTCTCTGTTTCAGAGGTAAATCTACTTTGAACAGCAAGAAATTGCTTATCAAATGAAAAAAATCCACTTTTGTACAATAAACTAATAATAAGTTTGAAAAAAATACAAGAAAAAAGGAATATAAGAAAAATGTGGTTACAGTGGGACTTGAACCTATGCCCACCTGAAAAAAATTGAAATCAAAGTAGGTTCATGGTAAGAATTGAATTCTCTTCAAAAGGAGGTACACTATTATAAATCTAGTACCAGATAATGGTATGTTTTGTTTTTGTTGCTTGGTTTACACGAAATTTGATATATTAAGATGTAAAATATATATCTAGCAATGAGATATTACAAGAGTTGAAAGTTAAGCTGGTATCATAAGTGTAACAACATAAGTAGACTTTTGAAAGTATTTCTTGTGCTCTACTCATTTTGAAGCATTTCTATGACTGTTCAGGACAACTTTGCTGCAAATAGTGTAATACTAAATACCAGTGTCATCAAATGTAATTGCAATCTTTTAAGCTAATACATAAGTAATTAGATCCTATGCATTTTACGTTTAATTATGTATTTTCTAGAGGTAAGAGTAGTTTAACACGGTCATTGCTTTACATCATAACAAATGCTGACAAAGCATATAGAAACTACGTAATTTGACATTACTTTAAACAAACTATAACGTGTTTTATTTATTATTGTAAACAAAGTAAGCAGGTAACTTAGGTGTTCACAATAAGTTAAACCTTTTGAACAATTTGAAAAAAGTTGACCGGGCCTTTCATTTACAATTATACCAACAGTTATTACATGAATTGAGTGCATTCATGAGTGGAAAATATTGATGATACAATGTTGTGGGTTTTGTTTACATTAAAAACTTTGGTTAGTGTTGGCTTTTGAATTAACTAAAGGACAAAATAAAATTCAGTTACTGTATAGGCTCTTTCAAACTGTTGGAAGTAGACTAAACTTACATTAAATTCTATTAAAGTGATAATTAGAGAAATTTCAAAATCAATGAAATACTGTCAATACAAGAGTTGTCCATTTTGCTTCAGATATTTTAAGAAGATCACTTCTTAAATATCAAATAGTTTTATCATTACATAAAGAGGAGGAAAAGCATAAGTATATGTAGTAAATAAGTAAATTTAGCTGTCACATTACACCAAAAAATAACCTGTAAAGACGAATTTGACTTTTAAGGTACCATCTCTACTTAAATCCTTATCCATAAAATACCATGGAATCATAAAAAGCAAACAACCAAAATAGAAGTAGCTTTAATTTCTGAAACATACAAGGCCTCTTAAAACCCCATATCACTCACGACTTTAGCTGAATTCTATATCAAAGGTAAATTGAATACCAACAAATACCGGCAATTTAAAGAAAACAGTCTAAATACGCATAGACGCTTTTCCGACGCCACAAGGTACTTAGAGATGTTTTTGTGTTAGTTAATTAAACCTATAAAGACATTATAGACATTATTTTGAAGCATAGAACTCAAGATAACCTCAAACGTAAAGATTAGAATCTTTGGAAGCAGTAAGCACACTAAATGGCACAAGATCATATAGATTATTGTGTCACCCACAGAATGGAAAGATCTAGCAGAAGGTAAATTAACAAGAAACATTTTATTGTACATGTATTATGAACAAATATTAAGATATGAATAGACACAACACAAATAAAAGACAACGGGCACGAGGGATGAAAAAGGAAACAAACAACATTGCAAACGTATAGCTAACACATTTAGAATAGATATTGGGGTTAAGTCAAGGAAAAATGTAGCATTAAACTAGGTTTATACGACAGAAAAATTGCAGAAAAGAAGCTATAAGTTACCACAAAATAAAATACCATAACATTCTGGAGTGCATATCTTCTGTTCCTCACTATTCCCATCACAAGGTTTACCGCCAGGCGATGGTGGTGGATTATCACATGTTCTGTTTCTCTTTCTCTCTCCAGATCCACATGTTATACTACAGTCACCCCACTCTGTCCACATACCCCATTGACCATGGTCTGTTATGATTTTCGTAAGCGATTAGTTACTACCAAGTCAAAAAAGGCCAAACAATAATTATAGATTTTAACATTCTATTTTCTGTTCTATATAACAACTAACTAAAACGGCCACATCTAATTTCTTATTAAATAAAGAAGTCTGGAACTGTGTTTTAATTTGTAACAATGCATTATTTGTACATCATAATGTTTATATCTAATGTCATAGCGGCGAGCTGAAAAAAAAAAAAAAAAAAAAACAACAACCCAAAACACATCACTATATGTATTAATATGTACATAACACATTTACTCACAAAAATACATAGGGAGCCTTCGCGGGTGAGTGGTTAAGGTTGCTGATTTCAAAGCGCTTGCCCCTTACTAATAAGGGTTCAAGTCTCACTCAAGGTGTTGAATTATTCATGTATTGTAGCAATCCAGCTGGCTTACGGAAGACCGGTGGTGCCCGTTCGTAATGAAATAATGCTCGGAGGGGCACCTGGGGTTTTCTTCCATCATCAAAACTGGAAGTCGCCATATGATCTATAATTGTGTTGATGCGAACGCAAAATTAAATCACTCAGGTTTGGTACATAGTCACGAACATGAAATATCAGTGCATTTTGTTCAAAAAAAAAAAAGACAGTATTTTTTCAGGAAAAGTTTTGATAAAACCACTCAAAACGGTTGTAGAATGATTAGGATCATTGCTGTGAAATTATGTTGAAATCGAGGACGTCATTTGAGAGAAGAATGACGACGTTTTTCATATAGATGTATAGGGAAAAGTATCCCATGCCTCTGACGGACATGTATTTTAACAAAAGAAAATGAATTGAGAGCTTTAGAATGTAATCCAAACAATATTTCAGTAAAATTATTTCAAATCAGGCAGGCAGCGGCTTCTGTGGGAAAGCTTTTTTAAGTTTATTTTTTCATTTCGGTTGCTTAGAAAACCAGAGTTCTTCACAAATGACCTAGAGATGAAAGAATCTGAAGGAGGAAAACACCAAAGAATTGTCCTGTAAAGGAGAAGGTTAAGGAGAAAATGTTGAACAAATTGTTGACGATGGACATTGGGCAATCACAGAATCTCACTTTGATCTCTTTGTGCTTGAGCAAATTTAAAACACGTACGCAGAGGAATATTACAGAGGTCCCCACTGTATCCTTCATCACAGAAACATGTATATCCTGACACTGTATTGTTGCATTGCCCGTTCTCACAATTGTTCTGTTCACAAAAATCTATGGGCGTATTACATGTACTACCAGTAAATCCAGTACTGCAGATACAAGTAAAACCCTCTGCACTTGATATACATTGATTGGTTCCACAGGGTTTTGTCTGACAATTGTCAACTGAAAAACAAATGTTATGCTACATATTTTATACGTACAATTTGAAGATACGTTTTTGATAGTATTACAAAATATATATTTATATTTAACACACTTCCTAATTTTGCACACAAAAAAATCACACATAACCTTTATTCAAAAAGTATTGATAAACAAAATTATTTAAATGAGTTACTCTAATAATTCAGATGCAAAATGCCTTACCTACGCAAGAGACGTTATTGCATAGTCTTGATTCGATCTGGTTAGAACAAGTTTGATTCTGGGCACAGACACGTGTCCTGTTAGAAATGCCACCATTGCAGGTCACCGTACACTGCGACCATGATGTCCAGTAGGTCGGTCCGTCCTTGGCTTAAGAATAGATAAAAATAATTTAATCTTCAAAAAGGGTCTAATCCATGCACGATACATTATTACATAATCTCGTTTCTGACTGGTCAGAACAAGTTTGCTTTTGGGGCGGACACGTTTCCTGCCGGAAACACCACCATAGCGGGTTAACGAACATTGCGAGTATAACGCCCAGTATGACTGTCACCCTTCGGCTTAAATATATGAAATATGAAAAATAAACATGAAAAGCGCAATATTTCGAATTTGCACATGTATACGTTATGTAGTAAGAAGCGGAAAGGTTCAGTATTGTTTGTCACATATAATATTTATGTATGCAAAATACCTTCCTCGCACAGATGTCCGCCGAATTTCTCAGGACAAATACACGTAAAGTTGTCCACACCATTTTCACATGAGCCTTCGTTATGGCACGGGTTTGGTGTGCAGTGGTCGACTTGAAATTGGCATAGAACTCCAGTATAACCAGAGTTACATTTACAAATGAAACCATTCGAGGTCTCCAAACACCTGTGTTCGCCGCATGGATTGACTAAGCATGGATTAGTTGCTGTAACACAGGATGTTTTCTTTTAAGGTTATCCCTTATATGTCTAAAAAGAGCATTTCATCACAGTTACTGTTTTGAATATGAACATAGTAGGTATACTGAAGCAGCAGTTGCCACCGTTTTTAACAAATCATGTTAACCGAAGCGTTTGTCATTCTTATGCTACGCGTGAGTGCTTCATTCTCGAATTTGTAATAATAAGAACAAGAATGACTTAGATATTTTGAACATTTGTGTTATATCTGGTTTTAAATGTGTACTAATGCATAATTAATCGAACGTTTAGAAAACCATGTACAATATATTGATTAATGTAAATATTCAAATTAAATTTATGAAAATAAACAGTTATTTTCTTAGTAATAACCGTTGCATGGTTCTAAGTTGCATTCTAATTCTTCTGACATGTCTCCAACACACTGTGTTCCGTACTGTCCCGGAGTCGGGTTATCACAGGCCCTTGTCCTCTTTTTGACGCCTCCGTCGCAATTTACGTCGCACACTCCCCAGCTTGACCAAGAACTCCAACCACCATTTTCTACAATTCAGCAAAGCAGTGTTGTACCAAATTCTTCAATACCGACAGTTGTGAGTGAAAGTAACTGTTTTGTTGTTTTTATACAATCAACTTTCAAACATTCATTTCTATACTTAGGCTCATAGTGAACAGCAAAGCATCATAGTAAAAAATGTGTATGTTTATTGGGAAACGTCAGCCTCATTTATTATACACTGTATAATTATTTGCTACATGGATCATAAAAATATGAGGGGGCCTCCGTGGCCGAGTGGTTAAGGTCGTTGACTTCAAATCACTTGCCCCTCATCGATGTGGGTTCGAGCCTCACTCGGAGCTTTGAATTCTGCATGTCAGGAAGCCATCCAGCTGGCTTGCGGAAGGTCGGTGGTTCTACCCAGGTGCCCGCTCGTGATGAAATAATGCACGGAGGGGCACCTGGTGTCTTCCTTCACCATTAAAAGCTGGAAAGTCGCCATATGACCTATCATGTGTCGGTGCGACGTTAAATCCAACAAAACAAAAAAAAAAAACCCATAAAATTACGTATTGTTTTCGAAGACATTTTAGACGATTTACCTTCGAGGTAAAAGTTTATTTGTGTAATATTGCAGCTTTTAAATAGCTATACAGGCATATCTATCTCGTTATTCTTTAAGTTGATTATCAAGGAAAAATAGATAGTATTATGGGAACACCATATGATCTTCTAATCAGGTGATCATAATATATGTGGTAAACACAAATAATTTGTGTATTCTACATATCAAAAACAGACACCAAATATTTAAATTCGAATCGGCAATGTTGGCGTTGAATAGAGAGAAAATATTCTACCTGTATTTGCAAATATAGTGTTATCTATTTAATAAATAAAGGTTTTGTAAATGTCTTGATTTATGATGTTGTATTCTACTCAACTGAATTCGGTCTTGTAAAATATACGAAAGTCGAATATATCAAAGTTCAAGCTATTGGCCTCTACCTACCTTTTCATTCTGAATCAAAAGATAACTTTAATGTCATCTGAAGCAATGCCTTATTTACTGAATAATGAATATTTATGAGTCTAAGAACTGACATGAGTCGGAATCTGAATTCTGGCTAATGCAGACTTTCGTATTTATTCTTTACAAAATATTAAAGGTATACACTTCTAATCTTCTAAGGCAACACATAGATATTGCCAATATCTTTCGTGTCACCTAGGGACACAATTGACATTTAAAATGCGTTTAGAAAAATCAACTGATAATACAATGTAAAGATTACAACACAATCAAATATTGCAACCAGAAAATTTCATTATCTGAATACCTCACTTTTTAAAAAAAAAAATACAGCAATCATTATGCGAGAAAATATTCTGAACTGAAATTCTGTAAATTGCGCATGTAAAACAGAGAAACGTGGAAACATCACAAATCGCCCAACACGACAAAAACAGTTTAATGAATTTTGCAAGAGTAACCTGCGTGAAATTAACAAATATGTATATATTTTCGCGGAATTCAACTTTTGATATTATATTCATGTCCAGAAATGAGACCGTGTTTTGAAGAGTATTGTCCCTTGATTATTAAACCAGATCGGTTAAATTCGATTGTTTCCCTTTATACCATCTTAACGCGAGTATCGACTTTTGTTAATCTCTCTTATCTTGATAATCTTGACCTTACACTGGTTTTGTTAATTAGGGGTATTGCGACAACATTGTGAAACTTTTTACACAAGCGGAGTTTATACCTTGCCCGAAGCAATTTGCAGTGCATTCCTCAAATTGGTGATTTTGAATGATAATCGGGTTTTTGTTTCAAAATTGAGAGCCGGGAAGGATATTCCCATTTTAGATATGTATTTAAACTTTTGATTATATCTTTTAATGGCAAATATATGTGAATCATAAATTAAAAGTTAATTGATTAAAAAATAATTTTTGAAATTTAAATATTTTTATTCAAACATGTAATTTAAAATAACAGTTTTAACCTAATTTGACAAAGATGGAATTAGATCGACGTACATGTTTATTACCTGATATACATAACATTCTTATTTCTTCAAATTGGTGATTTTGAATGATAACCTGGAATTTGTTTAAAAATTGTCAGGAAGCATATACTTCCCATTACTCAACGTATTTTTAAAATATGTATTTAATGACCTCCAGATTTGGCTAAAAATAACCTTTCTCTCAAATTGAAGTTTGTTGATACTAGAAGATGTGTTTTTGTGTCTAAAATATGCCGTCGAAACCAATAGCGCTATGAATTATGACTTCAAAATATAGATTTTTTTTTATAAACGAGACAGTTTACCTTGAGTAAAGCGTTACAGTCGCTTTTCGATTTTCATCATATAAAGTAGAAAAACAGCAAATTCTCAAGTATTTCCGTAATATATAGTTTTTCAGTAATTAAGTTTTAAAGCCTTCTTAAGAAATATAGCATTTATTTCCAGATATCTATAAAAGTATTTTTTCTTGTTGTCGAACGATCTGGATGATAGTCCCTTTAATTTTTAAAATATTTTTATGAGGGCGAACTATATGTGTATTTCGGGTCTCCTTGAAAATGTGTCTTTTCAATTTAAAAAAAGTTTTTAAATATTATGGATCCGTGGCCTATAAATGCATTTTACTTTACAATAATGTGAATTTGGATTTTGAACGGTAAGATAAATTATCAAAATTTATAACTCCATATCCATAATTTAGATTTTAACTTTAAAGTGTTTATGCAAGAGCCGTAATATTTGTCCCTTTAGGCCGCGGGGCATGTCAGACAAACATATACTAATCCAATTAGTAACGGTAATAAACAGAAATATGTCAGCATTCGGTTAACTTATTGTCAAACACGTTATTTGACTTTATCATACATATATAATCATTACAAAAAGATAAGATAAGAAATTTTTAACAACAATATTATAATACTTACAAACAAGAAACATGAAATTTACACCCGACCCAATGGACTTGTTATATTTACATGTACAATATTCAAGTTTAAATATGAACATGTAGTTCTATATGTTAATCAACTTTATGTTATGTTAGGTTTTAATGCAATAAATAATTCTAGTTGTGAAAATGGTATTAAATGAATTAAAAAAAAATGGAATATTTTTATTTAAACATGTAATTTAAAATAACTTTATTTTTATTTAATCTGACAAAGTAATGACATTAAACACGGAATTAGATTGACACACATGTCTATCTAATTCAGTTTATCCGGTGTCATCAGTACACGTGTACTGTGACGGGCAAAATTTTCCAAATTAGTAAAATCAGTGATATTCAAACGTTTAGGGAAGCAAGAAGACATAAAAATAATTTAAAAATAAACTCATTGAAAGAAAGATTAACTTTTCTAGTTTACTTCAATAACTTAATAAATGTTGTGAGATGATTATAAATATGAGAATAAATCATTCTAAAAGACCATGTAAAGCTTAAAATCTGTCATTTCCTACAGAAATCAATGGGACTCGGGATCAAAATTACTTACTTATTTCAAACGCATAGGGAAGCAAGAAGATCATATTTTATTTTATCAAAAATTATATTGAAAGAAAGTGCAAATATTGCAGATTACTTCAATAACTTAATAAATATTGTCAGATGATGCTTTTGATGTAATTTGATGTGTTAAAGTTTTTCTCCTTCTATATTTCAATGGCGTAAATTGACCGATAATGGCTAATCGATACACCCGATAACCTGTTTTCAAGGGAGACAATTTCGCCAATAATCCAGCAAATTGGCTTAGATTTCTGGGTATGGTAACGTGAGAGATACTTTACCTCATACTTTTTAATTTAACTTTTTATAATGGTAACTGTATTCGAGAAGTTTGGAACGAGAAAACATTTACTACGTGACCATGAAATGTATATATTTTCTCCAAAATGTGGTAAAATAAAGTTAACTTTTTCTTTACAGCTTGACAAAGCCATGGTATAAGTGTTCGCATTATTTTTTGTTGTTGTTGTTGGATTTAACGTCGCACCGACACATGAGAGGTCAAATGGCGACTTTCATATTATTGTTTTTATTTATGCTAAAATGTTATTTGTTTATTAATTTTGATATGATCATTTTTGAGACGTTTTTTAAATGAGGCATGGCTGAAAAATAAGTAAAAATATAGAATTCTTATTATTTTAAATTTCTATACAACCTAAATAATGCATGCCTTTCAAAATACTATTATCAAGTTTGATTATGTTCAGTGTATAAAAAAGAAACTACATTTATCAATTGTTATTTCAGTCTTAATTATTTTAGTAAAGAACTCTGTAACAATATAACTTACTTGGAAGATTTTGACAGAAATGACCTCGAAAGCCAGGTGGGCATATACAGGTGTAATTCTTGCTGCTACTGACACACGTTGCTCCATACTGGCATTCATTCTGATTACAATTGTCAGGTGCGATTTCACAGATTGGTCCCTTGAATCCTCCAGTGCAAGTGCAAAAGAAGCCCGACAACGTTGGAGTACACATGTGTGAGCCACAAGGCTCATCAGCGCAGTAGTCAATCGCTTTAATGTAGAAACTATTATAGTGATATCGGTCATAAGATCATTTAAATCCTAGATGAAATTACAAAACCGTTTTAGAATATACTTTTCATTGAATAAATGCATTTTGATCAGTATGAGTTTTAAGGTATAGGTCCATGTGTCGGAGAAAAAGTTCGAACGTCATCAAATCATAGAAAGAAAGGATTGTTTTACATGAAATTTTAACAGCGTATAAAACATTTATATTATTCTACAAAACCATTGTCAATTTACTGATATAATTATTAAATCTGGAAAAGGACTGCATGAAGTGGCCACGCTTCTGGACAGTTCAGCAGCTTTAGACACTAACCATTTTTAAAAGCTGTTACACGTCTTCATTTTGATGCATTTGCAACAACGTGCGAGTGTTTAAACTTTACATAACTAGGTAAAACATCGTTTACGGCAATTGTTTACATTTATTTCTTTACAAATGGCATTCTTATTTAAAGGGGGACAACTCATTAAGAATATTTTAAGTATCCAATTCTGTGGGACAGAACAGTATAACATGTATTGGATAGATAAGTTGTTGGTCAAGATGCTGTTCATTTACTAAAAAAATCTGTTATTTTGTGATATACTGCTAAACCTTAAGTAGGTGATACCGTATAATTATAAAACCAATATATCACTAAATCATAGTTCAGGGGCAGTTACTAAATTTATATTCGTGTATATGAACAAAACAAAAATATTTACATAGCACATTTGAACAGAGTTTATTTTCTTAAATGCTATGTTAATTCTTATTGCAAGAATGACAGAAATATGTTTAAAACTCAAGTAAGCTATTGTGTGCCTCCTAGGTAAACTTGGTCAAGTTCGCCGTTTTTATGCACGTCATTTTTATTCAGTCAAGTTAACTTACTTTGATACTAACTTTCATGTAATCGCAAATAGAAGTTCTGTAAGTGTACAAAAGACACAAACAGAAAATATTTCTATCTCAGTGATAGTGACAGTTATGTAACTAGTGTCATATGTCGGGAACTATACGTGGAATTATGAATGAGGTTTCATTCAGTTGTCATGAGACTCGATTCTTATTTGCATCATCCCTACAACAAAATAAGCATAGCAGGAGATCAAGCATAACAGGAGATAAAATTTTGTCAAGTTATTATGAAGTAGTGTGCCAATATTTTAGAAAAATGTGACTTCTGATGGTATTTTTGTTAATGCTCGGATATTAGTACAAAAGTGTTCCTAAGGATTAAAAATGAAATTTTAAAGGAGCTGTCGCTATCTGGGGTTCCTCGTTACAGTAAAATGGGGTCAAAGGTCAAATGAATGCATTTACAAATAAACTATACCGCTGTGCAATCGTTTTATTTTCATAAAACCATTTAACTTAGTTTAAATAGTTTGTCTCAACACCCTTTAATATTTTGTAAATAAAACCGATGATAATATAAAAGTATGTATAATATACTTGCAAGTACCATGAAAAAAGTTATGCGTCCAGTCTACGTAATTATTGATCATCCCTCGTATATTATATAGAATAATATATATCTGCGAAAAGTGGCATACGATGGAAAAGTATGTTGTACTTGACATGTTAAAAATATATAAAATTCTCACATAAACAGTTAAAATCACTTTTCTGCCATGTACAACCAAGTATTTAGCTCAATAAGGAGAGAACAAATCTAAAGATCGCATGGTTGTGAATTCAATGCTCGGGAGAGGTGTATGTCCTCCATGACGATTTGATAATAGACATTTTTAGGAGTAATTTTGTCCTCCACTTCTGAATCATGTGGAGAAGTTGGCAGTTACTTGCGGGGAAAAGGCTAGCACTTGTGAAACTCCAGAACACTGTGTAGGTAAATTGCCCGCCGTTACATGACTAAAGTACTGTTGAAAGTAGCATTCACATATATGGAATGATTCTCCAGCTCCTATTAATTTTACTAAAATTATTTCAATACTGGTGATGATTCATTATGTGATCTATATTTATGTTAACTTATTAACTTGTCTACGTAGAGATGGTAAAATAGGACCATTTTAGAGGAATGACTGAAATATTGGTCACATTATAGGTGAACACAGTACATGTACGGTAACAAACAAAGTAAAACAGATGTGTAGGATTTCAACTAGTTGATCTATGCACTATTTCTTTGATGATTTGCTGTAATTTCTGTCTTTTGTTTACTATCGGTCAGACATTTATTAACATATTTTATGTATTTGTAATTAAGTAGCACGTTTCAAGAACTATCACCGCTATTAATGCGATATTCAGCGCGCTATTTCTATCTCGATTCTTGTTATTTTTGGCTTTGCTTCTACACTCTCACTTCCCGTTTAAAACAAATTGAAAACGGATCACATTGTAACAATTTATATTTCAGACATGTTGTCCTTGATGACATTGTGAAAATAAAGCTAGTATCATTCAGATTTGTTATAAATAAAAATGTATAAATGATATAAAAACATTAGAAAGGTTGTTTTAGAATTTTTTATGATAGTAACATTAAGGCACATTCAGTGAAATATTAGAGTGATGCCTGCCGGTAATTCCATGAGTACTAACAGATGAAGGATAAGCTAATCAAAATAATAAAATATAGTCCGATAGTAACTAAGAGAAATACAATGCGTAAACATAACTTCCTGCAGTTTAAGAAGAGCGTGAAGAAGAGTGTGAAAAAAAAATAAAAAAGAGATGGATTCATAATTATCATATACTTTGTCAGGCTAATATGTCTATAGCTTGTGAAATGAGACTATTTTGAAATTTTATTATTTTTTATATATATAAGGGTTAGAAGTTATTCTGCTATAAGGGTAACTCATTCTAGCATTCCACACTGAATATATTGACGATATATTGGTACGTTTGCTCTGCTTGGTTCTATCACATACCAATCACTCGGAAATAAATCTGAAGGTGTTGTAACAGGAAAACAAGCACGCTTTACCCCTATATTCACAGTCAATTAAGATCCTACTAATAACATTTGATATACTATCAAATTCACTGACAATTATTAAGCCTTTTTGAAGTTATGACATCTATAGAACCAACATTAACACAGTTACAAAATTGTAGATAATGAAAACACTTGAAGAGTGGTAACTAGTTCATATAATAGGCTAATGTTCATATGCAAGGAAATATTTTTAGTTGATTCAAAAAATATGAAGAGTACCATTTTCATGCTAATGGAATGAAAATAAATAGAGAATAACAGGTTACTGTCTTTTGAGAAAGGGTTTCTCAGATGAGGCTAGATATGGTCCTGGAAGGAGCGAGGCTTGCCGAGCTCCTTCCGGACCATATCTAGCCGAGTCTGAGAAATCCCTTTCTCAAAAGACAGTAATCAATTATTCTATTTATCATGCCATAATTTATTAACTTTTATCCTACCATTATGCGAAATAAAGTGCATAAATAGGGGTGGACCAGATTTTGCTGTTTTGCCGGACTTCTTTTTTATTTTATTTTTTTTTTGTTGTTCAAAATGATGCCAACTTGTTTTTTTAGAATAACTGCTAAATGACACATTTACGCCAATATTTTTATAAACGCGCTCTTAATAGGTATGTGAGACCATGCCAACAATGTATAGCGTATGCCTACCATATTTGCAATTACCACAAAAATGTTTTTATAACGGAAACGCTCGTAGAAACGGAAAATGACCCATGCAAAGCGTTTGTTCAGGATTTTAGCTCTCTGCATTTACATCATGGAATATTGTATCTGGAATGAACTTCCATGGAATAAAATCAACGATAGATGAAACGGTACTGCCTATTTTTTCTGCCACGCGGCGTTATGGCATGTGTATTTAATTCACTTCAAACGTTTGCTTGGTGAGAATGGGTGTCCGTCTAGCAACTGAATTTCGGATAAAATTTAACTTTGGAACAAATTGAAATTATTCTTTCGTGCTCAGTAAAACAGAGATGTGGTTACAAAACACAAGGTTAGAATTTGTTGCTTCTTCCGCTTTTTTATATTTTTGGATTTTAAAGACCTACTTCAGTGTCGTATGAGGGTGTAATAATTTTTAAATGCAAAATGGACACAATCTGATGTCCTTGGATTTAATCATAGGTTTAAACAGTGCAAAGTGTTCTCAAGTAACTGACCTGTGAAAGCCTGTTTTTCTCAGACAGGCTTTATCAGGCAGTTGCTATAGTAATGGCATGATAAAAATAACATAACATTTGCGGTTATCTAGAACATGTACCTATATTTAAACTTTGAAACTGCTTAAGTTTTATACATAGATAGTATTTCTAAACGCCCATACATTCCTGCAATTACTACAGCACATGAGTAAACCACTGAAATAAAGTTTTGACTGAAAGCATATACCATTTTACATAATGCTCGAGAGAATTTGCACATTTCATACTATCTCACAAATAGACTTAATCTAACCGAGTCTGCTATTTTTACGTCTGTGGGTTCTACGCTTAGAATATTTAGATCTGTCAACAGTTAGCACAGTCAAACTATGTTCGCTAGAACTCGACGGGACAAGCAAAATATGTTCGAGATATCAGTAGTACAAGCCAACGTGAAGAATACATTTATAGACCTGACGATTAATCAAGAGTAGTAAGCGAATAATCCGAATTTTAGCAAACGAAGTTTCAGTGTACTAGTTTTCATAAATACGCGCCATAGATTTTTTTATTTGTACCGTTGATACAGACAATCAAATAGGCTATCAACCAGCCTTTAGGAAAAACGGAACAGTTTTAGAAACATTAGAAAGATAGCTTTCATATATGAACAAACTATCGGAACGTACGAAGAGTTAAACTCATTCTACAGAGATAACTTTAGTCGTTTATAATTTTGCCAAATGCAATAAATCTACACGAACAGATTTAGTCTACTTTTCAAATTCACTATTATCACCGAAAATTTTATATTAAAAATGTAGCAAAATTGGCGAATATCTGACGTATATAACAAAAATGCACTTATTGAATTTCTACATTGAGCTGTGACCTTACTATGATCTTTAGAAGGCGACAGCCGTCCCTACCTCACCCCACCCTGCTCTCCTGAAAGGTTTCCAATTTTTATAAAGTTAACAATAAATATGGCTGTCGGGCATTCACAAAAAGTGCCGTCAAAGGCAATTTCTAGGCCTCTTTTTCAGATATATTGGCAGACTGAAGAGAGTTTCATCCAAATGTGTTGAAATATTACCTTAAATAAAAAAATATAACTTATGTTCTTGCTATTCTTTTTTAAAAAAAATAACCTCGTTAGATCAGTAAATGTATATAACATAGGTCAGCTTAGTATTGTAACAGTGAAAGTTGGCTTGACATGTGCCAACTGTCGTTTAGTTGCGGTTAATGAATGATAACAAAGACATGATTTCATCTAGAGCAAGGTGTCCTCATCTGACGCTTACAAAAACGCACGGGTATAGTTATATCACCCCAGACCTCGGCAAGTGAGTTTGAAATATTTAAACCTGTGCATGAAGACGGTTCAGTAAAAATTCCATTTCCATTAACAAAATCATCAGTGGAAAACACGGTTGCTGATATGTCATATGTACAGGACGTGCGGTGACTTGATATTTCATCAGCGGAAAGGCTATGATTGTACAGTGCCAGCGAAGTCAGGCGGATATCTGAAGTTAACAATTAAATTCATTTTATAAATTGAAATGTACACAATATAATGACTTAGCGAAACACTTTTTCATTATGAACCTTTATAAATAATAGAAACACATATATGTTGCACATTATATAAAACATTTTTATATATTGAAGACAAGCTCATGTGGATACACTAGCATTTCAATGACCTTAATGTAACTTATGTACTTTTATTTCCCGAAATTAAGACGGCGATGTATCCCGCGCACCATCTAATTAAGCAAATATTTCTCAACTAATAAGATTTGCTATAGTGTGTACTTACTCCAGGTACTTTGAAGAGTGTAGTCAATATATTACCACCACATTTCCTAGCCAGACAACTTTTTTAATAAATGCGTAAAAAGTTTACTTCATTGTGGTATCGAAATTCAGATTTGTTTGTAAAATTTAAAGAAATTGACAATTTGGCGACAAGTTTTATAAAATCCTGAGATTTATGGACATTCAATTTTAAAAATGTCGAAAATAAACAACGAAAGTGGTTAGTCCAATTACTGAAACGAAACCTACAAAACCAAAACCCTACAACAGCATATGTATATATGTGCGTATCTTTGTATGTACTTTCTTCAGACACATCCTATGTTACAACGGTCGATAGACCTTCCTGAAACCTGAAACAGACTAAGTACTTAGCTGTATATTTTGTTTCTTCTGTCTTATTTCGTTGGGACTTTAGTGGTATGTCTCTTGTAACTGTGATTTCAGCAAAAGCATTGAGTATATGCTTATATCACTTTTAAGGGGCTTACTCTTATCCTGTATATATCTCAGCGGGCATGCTTATCGACTTGGGCTAGCCATAAATCATTAAACGAGTGACCTATATAAATCACTTAATAAGATGACATCGGGGTACATATATAAATTGATCAAAAAGATCTTTTATGCTGTCTTAATATTTTTCACTTCAGCTCACTGTGTACACCGCGTTAGGGACGCGTTCTGTCAGTCGGATGTTATCGCAGGTGTTGTGATTCGATGTTAGACATCGTGTCATGTAATTCAACTCCGCGTAAATTGTAATGTTGGTTTTTATTTTCAATATTTGCTGGTAGAAGCTTCATACGTGTTTTAGTCTCAGGGGTGTGATATATGTTTAAGTAACTTATGACAGCATTGGCATTGATAACCGTGGGGTATGGGTGTGAACCTCAATATGCAGCCCGTTCGGATGTTTCATGTAAGGTTTTAAGGACTAGCTTCAGGGTTATGGGTGTTGCTACAGCTGTCCGTTTCCATATTTCCTAATTCGTACATTTCATTCATGTCTGACCACCATCATCCACAAAATTATCTTCAAAATGATTTGATTGCATTTGTGTATAATGTTCGTTCCTCCTGTAATGCATTCTCAGACATTGTATTGTATATCATTTAATCTGCAGTTACAATTGTTTTCTTTTTTTACTACACATTTTATTGTTTTTCGCAGCACCGTTTGCATATAATTCTCTTCTTATCTATTTTAGTTGTGTATAATTCAAATGACCATGCTATTACTATGGTTTACTTTGCTAATAATGCTTTGTGTGCATGTGTATTATACATACAACCATACGCTTAATTGATTATACTTAAAGGGCTAGGGTTTTTGGAGCTAGACTGTTCCTATTAGATCTTTGTCCATGTTTTAATATAATTGTTTGTGATTGTTTCACATTTAATTATAACAAACACCAATACGTATAAAGGTTATACTTTTTTATATATTGTTCTCGAATGTATATTCATACACGCATACATCTGGATATAAGACTAAAACATACAAAATCTATACACCTACAAAATTCAAACCCACGTTTATAAAACATAAGTTATTTATATTTAAGGTATGCACTTTCAAATTATACACAACGTCTTCATACTTACCTTAATATTCACCGTCATAGAAAATACAATTATTAAACAAATACAGCAGAAATTCAAGTGTTTTAATGCAAGTTACCTGATATTAATTATAATTTGACTGAAGTCAGAAAACTAACATACAATATCAGTCTATACGTAATTGCAATTAAGTTCTACTTACACAGTGCAACAATCAATATATTACTTTTTATACAAAAGTGCAGCATATATAAAGAAGAACTTGACTGAAACAAAACTGTATTCAGTATACTTACCAGTTTCGCCACTGAAGTTCAATTTAACAGTTTTGTTTGCTAGTACTAATACTGATGAAACATTTTGCTGGGTAATCAGAACTTCGCCATTGTAATAAATACTATAATTTGTGCTTGTCAGTGTCACAGCTAGATGGGTCCACTTGTGCAAGGAAGAATACGGTAAAGATACGTTCATAGAATTTCCATCCCTAAATTTAGACAAGAATAACCTTCAGACAAAAGAAAGAGCTAACAAGTAAAATAGGAATGAAAATGGAATTCGATGATAACACAATTTGCCTATTTTTATCCTTAAAAGATGAAATAAATTGTCATTGTATCATAGCTCGATGGTTTTTTTCTTAACAAATTTGGTGCAGGTAAATCGTATACACTGAGCTCAGGGTGCGGTAACCAAAAGTGTGAAGGTATTAAATACCCACACCCTAGTTACCGCACTGTTGGATAGGAAAGTATGCTAGTGTGTATGAACGTGTCTCTAACAGCAGATAGTGAAGTGCATTTTATTGATTATCTGCGCTTGCATTGGTTTATTTTACCTGAGCTTTACACATTTGTAAAGAAAGGATTTTAAGTAACCATTGACCTGCTGTTTATTGCAATGTGGAACCATATATGGATGGCTATGATACAAAACAGAAAGAACATTAAGGGGCCTCCATCGCCGAGTGGTTAAGGTCGCTAACTTCAACTCACTTGCCCCTCATCGATGTGGGTTCGAGCCTCACTCGGGGCGTTGAATTCTTCATGTGAGAAAGCCATCCAGCTGGCTTACGGAAGGTCGGTGGTTCTACCCAGGTGCCCGCTCGTGATGAAATAATGCACGGAGGGGCACCTGGGGTCTTCCTCCACCATTAAAGCTGGAAAGTCGCCATATGACATATCATGTGTCGGTGCGACGTTAAATCAAAAACAAAAAAAGAAAGAACATTAAAACTCGAGGGTAAAAAATTTATACTGGGGGGCTACGCCCCCTCGTACAAATCGTTTACCCATTGAGTTTCAATGCTCATTCTATTACTTATTCCGGTTTAAACTGGTTCGTATTACGATGTTTGTTTAAAAACAACAGCAAGGACCGAGACTGTCGAATCCCATTTTTATGACCAATGCACTAAGAAAGCTATAAACTGCATTTGCAATGTACAAATCCAAAGTGTTCTTTCTCAATGAAAATTGTTTGGTTTTTGCTAATCTTTCAGTTTCGGGTTAAATGAACAGTAGCATAATAAACGGACCGCTGACTAGCTTTTACAAAAAGAATATACTGCTACGTTACTTTTTAGATAAATATCTTCTCGTTAATACTGCTACGTTACTTACTAGATGGATATCTTCACTTTAATACTGCTACGTAACAAATATATCCTGCTTCTATGGAAAACACATCTCCTTAACGTTTTTTGGCTACAAGTATTTATATGTATAAAAGCAAAACGCTTTCAGATATAGTTTCACTAAAGCCAGTGAAAGCTAAGTATTAGCATTTTAGTTAGAGCTACCAATGTTGATTCCAAAAGATTAGAATATCTTTCTTTTATTTTCAAACAGCGTATATGGTCTTCATACCAGTATTGAGATTTATTGTGGAAGTTGAAACATCATTTTTTAAGAAATTTCAAAAGTTTTAAGAAATTTTAAAGAATTAGGTAAAACAATGTTTATACACAATCTTACCAGGAAGTAATAAGCGCATCTTCCAAAACAGATATAAAGAAACCGCTCTCTAAACGTATACCAAATTGAGACCCATTGCTTCTAAAGATCCATAGCAGAAAACTTATCTTGTCAAAGACTGTACTTGTGTTCAACTGAACAGCAATTTTCTGTGAATTCTGCTCGTTCAATATAATGTCATAATCTGTAACAAATAATTGCTATCTTATGTTCATGTTTCTGTTGTTCAAAAACAAAATGCTTGGCATTGTTCTACATCAGTATATAAATAAATGATTGATTAATATAAAATTATTATTTGCATCAGAGGAAACATGTTAAGCTTAATATCTGTAAATGATGAATTATTTATAGAACAACAATAATAAGAGTTGGCTATTTATGAACTGAACAGCGACATTCAAAACTAATTAAAAGGTAGAGCGGGAGCAGGGTGTTAACCCAGTCAAGTTGTGACTTAGGCTTTTCAAATTAAAGCATTTCTGGAAATGGGTCATACGCGAGCAATTTTGTGATCCTATTCCAAACGTAGTTTTTCCGAATTCGCATCTCCGACACGCAGTCTGTCCAATACGATCCTGATAGTAACCGATGGGGCATGGAGAACATGGCTGAACAGCCGTCAATGATGAATAGCCTACTGGACAAAGTTCTGAACAAAAGACAAAAAATCGACAACTGTTTCATATTTATAAAAAGCAAATAGATCAAGCACATAAAGGAACTACTATTGAAATAAATGCACACATACTATTATCTGGACGAAAGTGGTAACGAATGAGTAGTATCTGGGTAAATTGTTTGTCAGTCAGATCTATAACATATTGTTTTCCTCGAAACGTATAGATACTTTCAATTCATTGATATTGCTTGTGAAAATGTTTAAATCTAAGATGAAAACTACACACATCTGTACAGATCTACAATAGCTTAACTCTATCTAAGTATATGTACATATATGTCTAGTGTCACATGCCCAAAAGTAATCTATTGAAACATTTTTGGGAGGAGGTCTCTGAAAATAATAATATATTTTATAAGTATGATTTTATAGATGAAACAAGTATACAGAAGGTGTATAAATATACCCTTTTGGGGTGCTTCTTTCTTTATTTTACATGAATCAGTTGAACTTGGGGATAAGGCAGAGCCCAATACTTGCTTTTTATCTCTTTTCCACTTATTGTTCACATATTTCACATCAGGGTTGAATTCCGAGACAATATTCATATTTAAACTGTGTCCAAAATGTGTTCCTTTTTTATTGTAAAAACTCATCTGTGATTCATAAAAATCGATAAATGAAATTAACTAACAAATACGTCTGGTAGAGTTATTGTCTAAAAACATAACATTTCCATAAAATTTTCTCTATTATAGTGTGCAACTGGTTTTAGAGGTAAGCACTGGATAAGAAAAACAATAAAGAGAGATAACTTAATAAGGAAGAAGGATACAGCTATGGTTAATGCTCGTGACATGCTGTAAAATCTGGTAAATAAGCGTATACGCACTTTTATTCGCCTATTTATCATATGCGCTTAAACTCATATGCGCTTATATTTGATACTCGCGTATAGACAAACCGTGTGCGCCTAGTTGTGATATGTTTGGAAGATTGACAGTGCATACCTCGGTTGAGAAAACGAAAGCAAAACATGGACATTGACATGAGCAGTGAACTACTTTCTCTTTTATTTTATACAGTACTGATACATAATGAAAGCAAAATGATTATATTGCAAATAATGTTCAACCGCTCGGACCATTCAATCAATGTTCAACACTAAGAGGCCTTTTATCCACACTGTTTTCACAGATTTACAAAAGAATGATAAACTGTTATTACAACGCAAACAACTTTTCTTGTATTCAAACTTTTATTTTAATTTACTGATTTCTATTAAAAACATGATTATCGTAAACCATTAAAGTTTTACCAGGTCAAAGGCGTTAAAGTGTTTTAACACCCATCGGCTTTTCAACAAGTAAGCACATGTATTCATGATAAACAATTATTACGGTATAATACCGTTTATCACGCCTCTTTGCTGCAAATGTTGTTTGTTTACCAGTAATCAGATATGCGCCTACTTTCGAGACACAATTACAAAAAGAGCATGACATACGCTTGTTATCCCATACGGAATAACGGTAAGGCCGTATGCGATTACTTTTGATAAGCGCTTATATTCGAATATGCAATTATTTACCAGATTTTACATCATCTCATGCTAATCACTGCTGCCAAAGTTTTTGAAATATATCTATGAATGACAAAGTTACAGACGGATCGTAAATCCTGATGGACATTCAATAAAGGAATATAGATCAAAAAAGTAAAAGCGATTGATAAAAGGTTCTTGCAGGCGACAAATTGTCATTCTAAAATTTGATGCAAAGATTTGTCAAAATCCATCTATGAACAACAAAGTTACCCACCGGACACAAAATCGAATCCGACATAAGATAAAGGGAGAAAAAATAAATAAAACGGGAAGTTTTACGATATTTGCATGCGACATTTAATTATGTTATGTATGTCGCCCTAAAGGAGGAGGCGGCTATAAAAATAAATAATACAGAAATAAGGACAGTCTCATTTAAATCGTGTCTGTTCATGACAGGTATACACACTTAACAATTCCTTGATATCCAAAGGGTTTTTAATTACAACTTATCTGAAACCAACATTTAGTAAATACACACGTCAAGTAAAGTTAAACGTCATTTGCTGTCATCAATATGTTTTTGCACTGTTTGCTTAAAGAAAGGTGAGAAGGAAAAATACATGTACACCCTCTGTATTAACGGTTTAATGTCGAATCATAGTTTATCGCACATATTTATTAACTGCTCTTACCAACACACATGTCGGCAGATTTAGCACCTGTCGCATTTGTACTTGTTCCGTCTGGGCAACTTATACATGTAGTGGCACTATCAGAGTCCATATATGTGCCGACGGGACACTCCAAACAGCTTTTTGCTTCGTAGATTTCGGCGAGGTACATGCCCGCAGCACACGATTCTATAAAACATTATAGTTTACTTGGAATGTATAACATTTTTCAAATAAAAAATGTCTTCTTAAACCGTTTTAAGAGAAAACAACATTATACAAAAAGCATATACCAGTTAGAAATATTGAACAACATTTCTCAATCAGTTAAATACAATATGTGGGAACTTTAAGTATTTATGTGTTGATGTTAAACTTATTGTCTTTCATGCTGAACTTACATTGAAACCATTTAGAAGAATGTTGAACTTACTACATTTAAAACCGTCTTTCACCTGACCCCTTCCCTGACACTTATTTTCGGAGTATTCCGCTCTTGTAAATGAATCAGGAACGACCTCATACCCATTTAAGTTAAATGTACCGTCAACAGTGACAGCAGATTTAAAAATATCAGAAATCTGAAAAAGATTCTCTTCAAACATTAAAAGTTCATCCCAGTTTGAAACACTTCCGTTGACAGTCAGTGAAAATTTGACATGCACGGAAGACGCTTGTCTTTTTTTTCGGTTTTCGTATATATCCTTTTTCTTTCGAGTGACACCACATTCCACAGTTAGGTCATCATATCCGCATTCAGAATCAGTAAGGCAAGCTGGTGCTACGGCAGTTCCAATAAAATCTTGAAGAAGTACCAAGATTTGATTTTTAATTGCCTCTATAGTAGACAGGGAACTACAGTCCCCATAGTAATAGTACTCCACCGGAAGTAGATTAAGCCCAGGTCGACGAGTTCCTGTTATCGTACAGAAAACAATTAAGGTACGATGTAGGTTTGGCTAGTTTGAGGAAGTATCTTTTGAAACGTTATTATTATATTGTCGGTCCTATTCTCAGTCCCAAGATCAACATTTCAGACTTTTGACACCTACTGACCCCTTAGCCAAACAGGGTCATTTACTGAACACAGGCATTTATCCTATTGGTCCGAGAGCTCACGGACTTTTATTGCGTCAATTGAGGCCAAAAGAAGTTTATACATTTTTGGAAACAATATTTCATAACCTCCATGCAAATCTATTTCTTAAGTGTCAAACATGTGCATATCTATATTTTGTTCACTTATGTTTGTGGTAGGGGAGGTAACGCTCGCTTGTAAAAATTAGGGGGTCGGGTAAAGTTTACATCTACTAGCTTTTTCACTGTTTAACTACAGTAGCTATATGATTGTCAGTAAATGTATATATGTCAACCAATGTCAGCAAAAAGAAATTCATCAAAAAGCAATGAAGGGCAAACTTGATGTTTAAGGTCAAAGGTCAAACTTATGTACAAATCACAAAATTGGCATATCTAAAATTTATTTTTATTCTTAAAAATTAGTTTGTTATCATAAGTCACTCAGTTTATATATGTAATGTGTATATTTCAGTCAAAGTCAGAAATGCAAATCTTATTGCAAAACGTCAAAGTCATCCCTGATAATTAAAGGTCAAAGTTCATTTTCATGCAAAAAAATGAAATATTTTTTCTAACGTTTTTAATATATATTTACATTGTTAGTCACTGAAGTTAATTTGTTTACTATCTGTATGTCAGGCAAAGTCAACAGTGCAAAGGTTACCTCAAAACTGCCAAGGGTAAAGCTTATATCAAAGGTCAAAGGTCAAATTTGTGTGAAAAAAAAATGCACGAATAGTTTCCTGTTATGCACGAATAGTCTCCCCTATTACAAACATAAGTGAACAAAATATAGATAGCCACGGCTTTGACACTTAAGAAATGGGTTTTCATAGAGGATATGAAATATTGTTTCCAAAAATGTATAAACTTCTTTTAGCCTCAATTGTTGCAATAAAAGTCCGCGAGCTCTCGGACCATATTGGGTTGGCGGACTGTTGGCAAAACGTTATTAAACCTTTTGAGTTAACATCGTTTCAGTCTCAATGTCAATATGGCAACACCAGCGAAATGAACATAAACAAAGAATTATAGAGTATGAAAAATTATGTGTTCAAACAGTGTCAAAAGTTTATTTATAAACCCGAGAGCTTATGGATTTTAAATAACCCTTTTTCAATGGTAGCATAAATCAAAACAATACAATAATGGCATAAATTCCGCCGGTATAGATCGGAATATATGATATACTAAATGAACATATCGATAAGATCTGGTTAATTGATAACAAATGCTAGTGATTAGTGTAATCTCAAAATAATACGCTTCTGATATGTTATCACCTATTCTACCAGAAGAGCAACATGTGGTATTTGTGAAAGTAGAAAATAGTGATTATAGAAAAAGGGAGCGCGTTTGATTTGTTACCTTGTATTTTTTCTGATAAAGCAGTGGAAAAATTGTTTGATATAATGTTGATTAAAAGCTATGTTCAAATGCCTGAAATGCTAAATTAAGATTTATATACCTATTTAAAATGACATATATTCGGGCCGTCAGATTATGTACTTTTTCAAAGATATTATTTTTGCACCGGCTTTACGAAACCCGTAATTAATACAAAATATG
This sequence comes from Mercenaria mercenaria, assembly GCF_021730395.1. Lineage (NCBI taxonomy): Eukaryota > Metazoa > Mollusca > Bivalvia > Venerida > Veneridae > Mercenaria > Mercenaria mercenaria. Next base: position 71,556,836 of record NC_069375.1, read on the forward strand.
CATTTGTTGAAATTATGGTAGTAACCTTATAAAATATGTTTATAACTAGAGAGGGAGCTGTTGGATTTATTGGGGGATGTTTAAATTACAAAAAATGCCGATACCAAAACAAACATTTAAAGTTTCGCACGGCAAATGAAATTGTTAATAATAATTTTCATCCGTTTTCTGATACTGCCATTGCTGCTCTTATTAGAATTTTGTTAGCAGTTTTGTCAATTATAGGAATATAAATAAAAAATCAAAGAGGAAAATTAAACGATTGAAATTAAATTAAACGACGAATGAAAATAAATCAAGGACGTACTGTATAAACTATAGCTATAACTACACTGTTAGGGTCCCGAAAAGGTTTTTTTTAGAAATCATAGTTCTATACTACTTTAAAAATAAGAGAGTGAAACAAGATGAAATTTGAAAACAAAAAGAAAATGTATCATAATAACGATCGGGTGTAAATAATTATGTTGTTAGCCGCTATTTGCGATTTTTGGTAGGAATATGTATTTTACTATATTTGTTCACATGGGCGTAACATTTTTGTATAAGGAACCGATTTTCTTTAATCAAAAGTTGATATTGTAGATTGATATTTTCACTATGTAATAAAACATGCATAGTAGTGTACGTATAGCTGAATTATTCGTTCAGATGTTCAAGGGGTGTTAATTGGCGTTTTTAAATATATGTCACTGTGACTTTAACCTTGGCCCTATATTGACCACAAAACAATAACGGTAGGAAATCATTCAATGAGATTTCATGACTGTATGCAAAAGCGTTTACTTACTTATCAAGCGAAAAATATCCAATTTCGAGGTCACTGTAACCTTGACCTATGGTCTTATGACCCAAACGCAATAGGGTTCCTCTGCAAACTGACCATGTTCAATAAATTTATAACGTAGTATGACTGTGTGTTTAAGCGTTTTAGTAATTGAGCAGAAGCCGCTTCTAGACTCTAGGTCATTGTGGGTATGAACTTTGATTTTAATAGCGATTGTCTACTTTCTGACAATTGACAACCATCATATGAGGTTTAACTATTGTAAAACCAAGCATTCTCTAGATATTGACTGGAAACCAATTGGTCAACCGACCGACCGACAGAGCTATAAACAAGAGCGACAATTAGCAAAATCTTATATTCCTTTTTCTTCGAAGGGGATCGTAACAATAGTTAAATATATATCTAATGTCTCTATCAAAAGTATTTTTGATTCTTTAACACAGAATGAGGAAATGAATGGAGCTGATCAAAAATTTATTTAATGTGAAACAATTGGAGAATAGCTATACAAACTCGTGCAATCCGGGACTGTGTCGGGATTCCATAATCCCGATGAAAGACAGAAAATCTGTCCATTGAATTGATAGGACAAGTCAAAACCCTCATTACATAACACGTAAACAATTGGTTGGCCGTCATTTGTGTACGCAAGTGCGCCATTTTGTGGTTTACTAAGGTTCTTCGGACAGACCTCGGCTAAAAAGATAAAAACAAAAAAAAAATCTTATTTGATGACAACAAAATAGTGAATTGTATTCAAGTAAACAAGTGAAAATATATCAGATGTTTTAGACAATTTCATTAATATTCGAAAAGATTTCGTAACAAGCTGAAAAAATAACAGCTTATGTGAATGAAGTTTGTATGATCTGATACAGGAGTTTTGTTTGACTGTCTATTCAAATGTTTGAAACATGAGCTAATGTGATTAATTCAACAGTTTAGAAGCAATAAACATCTATAATTGTTTTAATTTAGAGTGACAATAGTTCTGACTTACAGTACGAAGGGAACAAAAACCTTCTTTTTCGATGAATCTATGACAGACGTAATACAGTTATATCCCAATAATTTTTTTTTTGAAGCAAAAACAAAACTCAAAAACATGATTAATGTAACGACCTTCTGAAAACGTTATATGTTATTTCAAACACTAAAATTGAAACACAGAGCATCTTAAACACAGTCAGGGAGCAATGCATCACAAAGTAGGCCCGCAACACAAAATAACTGTTGTAGGAAGACAAAACGAACGAGTTGCTGCAAAAATCTACCAAAACTAACATTTCAACTATATGCCAAAATACACAGGAATAGATAGCGGGGTTCGGTATTGGAGGACGTACCTTCACAGTATGGCTGAACTGTTCCCTCAAACTTCCAACTTGTTGATGGTGAAGTACCAGAGAACGTAACTTCACACATAATTTTATTAGGACCTTTCAACGTTAGAGAAGCTTGCCGAGGACAAGACGGAATGCATGTGTCACCCCATTTATATGATGTACAAAGAAATTCTAGCCTTGTGTCATCGAAAGAATACTTTGGTTGGTTACAATAAACAGCTAGAAATAAAAACAGAATAATGAAAAACATAATAAGTCGTTTTAAATTCAAATTTCGTTAATATTAATATGCAAATTGCCGAAAGTTATACTAATTGCTCATAAGGAATTCTAAAAGCCCAGAACAAAATTCATCAATTTATGAATTCCAATGCAAGGTTTGTTTGACTGTTTGTTCTGGATTAAGTGTCATATTTTAATTAATTTCATTTATATCACGATATCCATTTAATACTGTTGAAAAATGGCGTTAAACCCAAAATAAACAAACAAACGAAGGGCAGTTAACCTTACTAGTTCGTATTCTGTACTTATCCTCATGTAACTGCCAGTTTGAGAACTGAATAATTTCAGACAAAATGCCTTTCACTCGTAAATTTCAATCAAAATATATGCGCTGTCTCTGTAATGCTAAGCGGGCGTGTTTCATTGCAATATACACAAAGGATCCTCCTAAATAAAACAAAATATGCTAGGTATGGGTATTAAACATCCATGACATGACATTTTAGATTAATGCTTTTATTAAATTATACATCTTTAAACGACATGTGTACATATCGGTTCAATAATATTTTGGCTTAATTCTTATTTATTCAAGGAGAACTTAAACTTAATGAAGATCTATATTACTTTAACGTTTACCAGTATATGTTTGTTACTCAGATCCCCTGTTATCCTAACCTGCTGAAGTGCACACTTTTTAATCTGTACAGCCTCTTTTGTCATTATTAGACCCTTAGTAAAAAAAAACGTGCTTTGCATTTCTAGAAATTTCAGCTGTCGCTATTATCCTGTCATTATCTTTCTACTTTATGTCAGTCTAGATCCTTCCGATGCTTCTTTATTAAGATTATATTCTCGTTTGAGCTTAAGAACACAATCAGCTGAATGTATTGTTCACTGCATGTTAAAGTCAATTTTGTCAAATCCATAAAGTCAATTTTGTCAAATCCATCCAAATTTTCTTTACGTTCTCTTGCTGATTGTAGACATTATTAATTAATGATATTAATCCTAACCCAGGTCCTTCTGACACTAACTCAGATTCTCCTCAGGGATGTCTACTTCCTTTATAAGTAGTAAAATGCACTTAAAAGTTCAAAGTATTATCCCTTAAATAGACCTTTTCGAATCTCAGCCTTATAGAATTCTATTATTTAGGGACAGACTTTTCGAACTTCTTCTGGGGCTGGAATTTGTTTTGGAGCGAATATATTATTTTGTTTCTATGAAAGTCAGATTGCTTTTTTAGAGTAAACCGAAGGTGATTTCTTATTTTTCTAAAACATTTTTGTCACACCTTTGTTATTCAAAATCTAATAAAACACTTTAAAAGTAAACATTCTGTATCGAGTAATTTTCTTTGGTACAAATGAAATAGCTAAATGCAAGTCTTCACGTCCTGTGTAAGAGTTGTTATCAATAATATGGTCACCTTAATTCTAGTTTCTTTATAAGTGTAAGAGGTTGTCTCTCTCTGAAAAGTTTGAAAATTGTGGATGGCAAGTTTTGATTTCTAAGAGGATTTGAACCCTGGAATATGGTTGTCTGGCACTGTAGATTTAAGTTACATTATGCCAAATTAATCAATAAAGATAGTCTTTACTAGGAATTTTTATTCGGGTGCGAGACCCTTGTAGCAAGTAGTATTAGAGATGATTTTGAATATTTCAAAAGCTAACGGCTGAATTTTATTGCGTCTTTTAAGGATAGAATTATCTATATAGTCTTATCAATAATAAGAAAAAATATATATAAACTCATAAGGTAGTGCTCCCTTCCCCGTCGCCGTGCTCTTACGCCTATTTACACAGGGGTTTACTATCTCAAACGAAGATACTCTTATTCAAAATGTTGATCTGCCTTTCAGTAATGATCGTATCGATAGAATTACATGAACAGTTGTAATCTTTGTACGTTATCGTCTCTGTGCTACTTGACATAGAATTTTTTGTACTGAAAGGTAGAACTCTTATTTCGTTACAAAAGTCGTGGCTGTATGCTTCTATCGCTTTTCAATTTAATAACGAACATTGAACTCTCCTTGAAGAAAACATTGATACAGCTCATAAAAAATCAAGCACGGTCGCCATCACAGACGTCTTTAGTAAAAATGTTTAAAAATAGCAGACCATAATGTTTGATTTTAGACACCCTGAAAGGTAACCGTTGATACCATGTAGAACAGAGTTCTACAGAACATCTTTTTCTCCCTCCACAGCACGGAAATGGAACGGTTTAATAGCTAATATCACAGACCGAACAATAATTTGTTCTTTCATAAATGTCTTAAATGCTAGCGTAATACTCTATTAAGAACTGATCAGCATAAGTTCCAGATGCTTCAAACGTGCCTAAAAAGTACTGTATGGCGGCTGTAAAAAGAACTCCTCGTACTTGGATTAAAGGAGTTCATCACAATATTTTGTGCGCAGCTCAATCGCGCAGCAAGCTATATCCACTGTAAAGTTCAGAATTCGCCGCCGAAAGTGCATAATTGTCGGATATGCAGCGCACTCGCGCAAAATATATCGTATGTACTGACAATATAGGTCGTGCATCCATATTTTACCTTTAAAAGTGATGGTGTTTTATTGGAGGAGTAGTTGTAGGAAGTGCTCGAATCGAATACATTGTGGACAGCCAATTTGAAAGTAAACTATTTCGTCCAGTAATGATGCAGCTGACTCCAAGTCAAATAAAATTCCAGAAAATCTTAACGTAGATATATCTCCACCAAGTTCAACGTGACTTCCTAAAAAAGTTGTTATACTTTTTGTGCCCCATCCCGCATTTCACGTAGTAAGACCAGAGTTATGGCCCTTGATAGTCAAATTGTACATAAAGGGTCTAAACATTTGTGTCGCATGTACCTCAAAATTATATGCGCCAAGAGTCATGAAACCACACAAGAATTAAATTCAGCATGCGAAGTTGTGCACCAGTGCTTTTATTTGAGGTTTCACTCAATAAAAACAGATTTATGTCCCTTGACGTGGTTTGATATGTGCGTAAATGGGATGTGAAAGCTTGTGTAGCACGTATCTGAAAAAAGTATTTGACCTAGAGGCATGCAGCCTTAAAGGAGCATTATTCTGCATGTGAGTAAGAATATTGGTTAAGGAACTGATAATAACATTGTGCAATTTGTTTTGTAAGGAAAAAAAATGTTCATAATTTTTAGGTGGGTGGGGTAATGAAAAAATACTTTTGTGGGTGGAGTGAATATTTTTTAATTTTTCTTGAAAACAAGCACAGGTTGATATTATTTTTTGGTTTAGATTTTTTTGTCTTAGTTCTAGCTTACATAATATAAAATTTGGAAAAATTCTGTCCGCTAGATTTTTCCTATCATTTAGAAATACTTCGTGTTTTTCTCAGTTTCAGATACTTTCGATATCTGTCAAAAGTAATTTTTCTGAGTTAATATATCTATATGTTGACATTTTATGCATAGTTATAGTGGTGTTATTAATTCGGATGCATAAACAGTAACATCAGAGTGAAACTTCGAATAAATAATTGTTTGCAGTAGTTTTATTATGACATGTCTGTACTGTTTCTTCAGACAAAAATACCGATTTGGTGTTCTTAATAAACTTTGAATATTGAAAAAAGAAGCACGGGTACCTATCATTTTTATTTTTTATTTTAACTTGTCATACATCAATCTATAAATATGCAAAGTTATAAAAAATTCTGTCCGCTAGAAATAATTGTGAAAAACATCTTTAAGTGTATTTTTTTTCTGGCCGATTAGGATCATGGAGTCCATCCAATAGCTGTGCAGTACAGTTCTGCTTAAGCCGGTGCAAAGAGGCATTAGAGGTGTTGCATATTTCATTACCTCCAATGAACACACACATTTAAACCGGGTCTACTATTATTCTGTTTCGTTGCATTTTACGCTTGCAAAGGATCTTTTAACATATTTTATTGCTAAAAGTTCATTAAAAAAATCTGTAGTAGAATCTCTATAGTGCAGTTGTGATTTGGTCAGAACATTCAGTTCTTTCCTTTTAACCTGTTCCAGCTACACCCAACAAAGACAAATCTTTTGACAAACCTCAACAGCTAAGAACCTTTAATTCGACAAAGAATATGTCTTTCGAACAAAAAACCCCGAAAAACAGGCCATTAAACGCTCAGCAATTCAAAGCAGCGACAATGGGTTAGTACTATTATTGAGTGGAGGTCGAGTAGCTATATAACATTTTATGTTATTATTATTATTATTATTATTATACCAGATTTATATAGCGCCCTTTTCATGATCAATTTCACGTTCAAAGGCGCTTTACATAGTTCAAATGCGCCGCAACAGGGCGCAAAATTCTTCCCTACTAGTACAGGACACAGAGCGATCTGACCAGAGGGACAGAGTGAGACAAAAGCCCCACGACAGAGAGATCAGAAATCAGATCAGGCTTGTCCGGCACTTAGCCAAAGCTCGTTGTAAATTTAGACAGCCTGGTTCTTTAACGTGCCCAGTGTATAGCACTAATACACGCAAGGACTGCCTGGGTTCCTGACCAGTACACCTCTAGTTGGGTGGGAAACACTGAAAAGCGTTTCTGAAAATTCCCGAGTAGCTGCCGGGGATCGAACCCCAGACCTCAGGATTGGAAGGCCAGTGTGCAAACCACTGAGCTATCCGTCCACCACATGTTCTTTTCTTCCATTTCAGGAGCTTTTTTCTTTTTTTTCAACATTTGTCTATTTTCCCCTCATTTCATATTTTCTTCTAACTTTTCTTAATATGTTTCATTCAACAGTGCATATCTTTTTACAATCTGCTATAGAATAGTATTTTAAATATATGTACTTAAAACATTTAAGTGAAAGGATGCAAATAAATTACACTAACATCTTTCCTCGTCCTACTATACTTGTTGCAATGATGTTTAAGTTATGTGCTTACATTTACTGTTTAAACTAACAATTGAGGGAGATTTCACATAGTTTAATACTTTGATATTTGGCACTCTATAGATTGAAATGTATTTCTGTAAAAATTATATAGGTTGATATATATTTAAATTGTTACACATTTCAGACTGAAATTTGCTATGAGACTATTAAGAGACTATTCAAGAGATAACATAGAGCAAAGCCGTGTAAAAAGTATATAGAGGTTATATATCTAGAATAATTTCAAACTGGCGTAGCCAGAGTATATCACACACGAGTGTGACCGATTTGTTTTCTTGTTTGCTTTGCTATACCTTTTAGACAAAACAGGAAAAGCAATATTTCTGGGCGTATGTATGGCGCAAAAAAATTATGGACCTGACGTCATTAAGTTACCGTGCTTAATGTGATACTAAATGGGAAATAAATAGAAAGAGTTATCCTACGCCTCTAATAAACGATAAAGTATGTGTGAATTAAGAATAACAACGTACTGTTATATCTTTTCGATTCTGAAACGTCTATTTTATTAATTGTAGACTATATGTTGTAGTTTACTATCTCACGCTCCCGGTGCCTATATGGCACATAATTATACGTAGACGTGACCTTTTAAATCAGAACATACGTTTAGATAAAGCTCATACATAAATAAAATGTATATTATGCAATGTATTCTAAATTTAAACACATTTAACAGTGAAGTATGTTTATGTTGAAGTACCTTCTACATTGATGGTTATTGAGCATGTGACAATTGACGGATTGCCTGCTGTATCCACTGCCCTATAGTCAACCACCGTTGTCCCGATACTTATATTCGAACCAGCAGGAGGACCTGACAACTGTTCTATAGTGATATCATCCCGGCTGTCTGCGTTGTCATTTGCAGTTGGAACAACCCACGTGACTTGAGCAGTATCCAAACCTCGATCAGCGTAAAATGTTTGATACGTCTTGCAGTTCAATATAGTTGGGGGTGTGATATCTGTTTCATTAAACATATATAATGAGTCAGTGGAACGCATTGCTTGCCAAACTTTAATAGGGCTATAATACCATATTTGTGCTATTAACCACAATATACAAATTTCAAAGACATCCAATCACGTTGAAATAAGACCCGACGCGACTGAGTCTAGCTGTACTCACTGATGGTAACTACTAATCACTTGTGTGAAGTTTCAATAAATTGTGTCAGTTGGATGAGGAGATATGGTGGGCATAAATTTTTGTCTACGGACACACGGACAGACAGACAACTAGAACCCAGTATACTTCCGTTTGCAACTTATTTGTGCGGGAGATACAATAAAAGCATGCTTTAAAAACACATACATATGTAAATCCTATTGTACTATAAATATGGAAAACAGAAATGTATTCATCTCTCAATTCACTTAGTGACAACTGCCATAGTACTCCTGATCAAGAACTTTAGTATGCACTGTTTCAAAGTAATAACTAAGGAGTAACTAACGAGCAAATAACAACGAAATCCTGAAAACAAACTGCACAAACATCACTATCCCGTAGGTGTATTTATTTTAAGTAATATAAATATTTAGTATTGGCTGCTTCTTAATGTAGGTATCTTTAGATTATGAATCAATTAAAGGACAATAACTCTAAAGTTACTGAAGATATCCTGATAAAAGTATGCACCGCTGTACTGCTCTGTTGTACGGTTATTATAAAGCGTAATGAATTCTGTCAATTGGCTATTATGTTATGTAGTAATTTTACAATTTCAAATCAAATCAAGGGCAATATGTCTACGGTGTCTGGTATGATTCTTATGAGAACTGCATCTGTACCACCAAACTAAGCTGATGTGTATTTTTCATAATTATAATGAAGTTTTATCGTTTTACTACTTCAAAATGTATAATTCTGTTGTTTTTAAAAAATTATGGAAAAGTAACTCTGATGGAAGTGAAGATATCCTGACAACATTTGCATGTGCATATTTGACCCACCCTAATCTATATTTGTATTAAATTTCATGAAGATAAATCAGTGGGTTATTTTGTCATGCAGGCATTTATGAAAAAGTTAAAAAAAATTAAAAAAAATTACTCTGTAGTTACTGAAAAGGTCCTGATGAAAGATGCGCATGCTCAATCACTATGTAGGAGCTACTTTTTGTTATATTTCATGAAGATACGTCAATGTATTACTTTGTTATGCGGGAATTTATGGACTAAAATTAAGTATAATAACTCTGATGTAATTTAACATATCTTGACAAAAGTGTTTGCACCACTACCAAATAGAGATCTATAATTGTATTACTACTGTTTGCAGATCAATTTGCCCTTTCGACTTTTCTTAAATCGACAAACTTGTACTTTTACGTCACAAAAACAACGATGCTGAAGCTATTTTTGGATCTCGTCTATACAGGTACCTCCGCCTTTCCGATACGAGTAAAAATATTGAATGAACTTGTTTACATTGGCTATATTACCGAGAAATGATGATTTAAATACTCATAATACTGTTAGAGTGGGTGCTTAATTGGATTGTAACAGATGTATCAATCAGATGTAATCTTCATTTAGAATTTAAATGAGTCTTGCCACAATGCACACTACATTTAAGTAGCGTGGATGTGAAAAGAGACACCCTCTTTTACATTACAGGCCTTTTTCTGCCTAAATTTCAGTACCTTTTGTTGCAGAATTTTCTTTTAAATAATCTATCTCATATTAAGTTTTCACTATAATTATAAAATGCGAATTGTGACAGGAAAGGCCGTACCGGCGACAGTAACCATCAGAACAAATCAACACCCTTTACAATATTTACAAATTTATTTACAAAAGATGATTATTAACAATAAATAGATATTGAAAAGAAAAAAAAAACTGATTAAAAGGGAAAGAAAAAAAAAGAAAGTTCAGTATCTCTAGATACAAAGTTCTTAAATTCCATTTAATTGACGGCACAGTTCTTTAATTCAATTGTGAACTTTAAGTAGACAAACAAAACGTAGCTTCTAAATTAAAAATACAGTCCCTTTAAAACCCGTGAATACGTTGATTCCGTGTTGGCTCCCTATGGTGGTAGGTGATTGCATCCCTGAGCTGACTTCAGAGGATAACAAAAATCATCGTCTTTGCGGTTTTACGGCAAAAACCATGGGACGAAAGCTCTGCGCTGGGAATATCACATCCAGGCGAGTGAAGACAAGTGAACTCGGGCATTGTACTTCCGGGTTATGACATCACCAGGAAAAATCGTCTGGCGGAAGAAGCTAAAATATATAACATATGGTAAGCACCATAGCAAAACAAATAAATCAGGGCATAAAACTGCTCCTTTGGGTACACCATACCTCCGTAGGCCCCCATAAATAATACGTGCTACTTATACAAAATATATGTGCTACTAAGTTCAGACGTTCACATGATTAAAATACGTCACTTATTACTTCCATTATTACAAAATTACTTACTTAAAAGACTAAAGTTAAAGTATGAGAAAAATATGAAAAGTATATGATGAAACATTATAGATACGGACATGATAAACTGCAGCCATTATTTAAAACTACAAATTAACAAAATTCAATGTAAATCAAACGTTATATGAGAGTTGGCACCCTTTATATATTAATGCCTACACTACAACGGACATTAATTAGATGTGCTATAGACTGGCACACAATTACAAAATTACAATAATATATTAAAAAACATGGCATTTGACTTGCCATATAGATTTATACATAACAATACAATGCAGTAATGGCGTTCCATAATTAACAAAATGTTTGACATAAGTTTGAAACAGTGCTTTAATTATCACGATCCCAAATTTCAGTATAAATTTTACATCTTATATAAACGAAACTTTAGACTCCTCTTTCTAAAAAATTTACAAAAGTCTGAAAAATTTAATAAATTATCCTGACATACCGAAACTAGCCAAAATCATGTGCCAAAAATTTAAATGTTACAGAATTCTGTAGAATGAACAAAAAATTTATCAAATAAAAATCGAAATGCAAAAATCATACAAAAATCTAACAAATAAATTTCTTACCTCGATCGAGCATAAATTTCTAGCAAGAAATAATTCAGACATAGATTTTTCTATAAAGTCGGAAGGTGGTGTGCGCAAGGCATATCTAGTCCAGTCTATTTAAAGGATAATGTCCCGCCAAATACTAAATTCATGAGATTCACGGCTAAGCCGTGGGACTCCGACTATTGTCTTTTTCACGGGATTCACGATATAGCCGGGGAATCTAACTACTTTGGCGCGAATTTAAATTGACAATTTGAGGCCCATTATAGTGGTTTTGGGATAAAAACATAAATTACTGAAATTTATAAAATATCAACTTTCTTATTACTGAACAAAATTTTAATGAAATTTTACATGGAAATTTAAGTTATAAAAATACAGAAAACATGAGAGGTATTTCATACGTGAAATCTGACATTTACCTCAATAACTAAAAAATTTACAAAAGATGATGCAATCCCTGCATTTAAAATACAGATAAAAAAAGGCCCGTATGTCAATTTCTGCCCACACGTCCCCCCTTAAAAGAAAATTTATAATTTTCTTAAATGAAAACAAAATTGGCATACTGCACATAGCAAAAAAACAAAAAAAAAAACAAAAAAAAAAACACGCTGTCACTATCTGTCACCATATAATATAGCCACCTGTCTACACTCTACTCAAAAAATCTGCCCCTACTTTTTTCTCTACCAGGAATTGCTCTGATACTGATCTAAAATTGGCTGCAATGCCAATGCCCATCTCATCAGCCTGGAATTGCTAAGTTTCGCTTATTAAAAATAAGTGAGCGGCTGATGACTGTCTCTAATACAAAGTCTTTCCCGAACAAATACCGGTGAACTTAGCTACTGCCCATACTATCGAAAACACTCTTCTCTATCATGAGTACTTTTGCTCCTAGGTAGCAATTTTCTACTAGCATACGCTAAGGTAATTCTCTCCAACACTTTCCTGAAGAAAATACGAGCCAAAAACCTAAATTGAGCATCTACTTAAATATAAAAGTCTGATCTAATCTGGCAATTTTCAAAATAGGCGGCCCCATTAAGCTAGCCTTCAAAGTCGGGAAGAGCCTTTTCTTGACTTTCACCCAACTCTACAAGATTTGGCTGACCCTTTTTCGTCAAAATCTGTGAGCGGAACTGCAATGGCGGCAAAATTGGGGGATAAACTTTCTGAAAAACCCGACTACACCTAAGAACGAACGTATTGCCTTCTTGGTTTTCGGTCTCTCGGCATCTTGTATAGCCTGTACTTTATTTGGAACTGTTCAAGGGGTCTGAATCTCCTATCATGTGCCCTAAACATTCTAACTTCTAAAAACCTATAAAACACTTGTCGGTTTTGCTGTTAACTTAGCCTCTCTTAGTCTGGTTAACAACTCAGTAAGGGCTACTACATGTTCTGGCCATTGTTTGTATACCCCAGGTTTATCATCTATGAAGCTATCTGAGTCCCCTAGGTCCTTCAAAACCTTCCGACCAGTCTACAAAACGTTGCTGGTGCGTTAACTAATCCAAAGGGCATCTTACGGAACTGGAACAAACCTTTCGGGTTTCAAAGCAGTCATGGGTTTTGCCTTTTCAGAAAAAGGAACTCCCCAGTAAACCTTTGCTCAAGTCTAGTTTAGAAAATATCTATACTTAGATAGCTTTGAAAACATCTCCTCCTGTTTGGCATAGGTTCAGCATCGAAACCGTCAGTTTGTTGACTGACGAAAATCTATACAGAACCTAATACTGTTATCTTTTTTCCTTATGAGGACAATTAGGGGAGGAAATGGAGCATTGGGTGGTTCGATTACTCCCAAATCCAATTTTATCTACTTCCTCTTTCACTACTGGCTGCGAATGAAAAGGAATAGGATAACCCTTTATCTTATCGGATTGTAGTTGACAACTGAATATCATTTCAACTAAGTTAGTATTTCCCGGAAAAACTGTCGTACATCTGAGAAATTTTCTAACAAATCTACTACTTCCTGCTTTACATTCTACTGGTAAAATCCCGGATTTATCTCTACATCTTTGTACGTTTCTGTACCCTGCTTTATAGGACACACAAACTATATCCTTTTCTACTCTACTCGAAAAACTCATCACTACTTTCATTCGGATCTAATCTGTCATAATCTGTCTGATCCTCCTCTACAATAGCTGCTTCAACCTTACTTAAAATTCCCTTATCTGGTATAGACTTACTATCATCCTTCCTTTCATAGTACTGTTTCAGCAAAGTTTGCATGAAACGTTTTCAGCTTTCCGTCTACTCTATCCTGTAATCTAGTCTATTTACTACCTCTACTACTACGTATAGGACCCTTCCAAAGTAACAACAACTTTTAATGTTCGTAGGTAACAATACAAGTACCTTACTACCTGCCTTAACCTCTATCTCTAGCCTTCCTATTGTAATACTTCTTTTATCTAGCACTACTTTTTGCTAACTGTTGTGAGCTATCTTACACGTATCTCCAACTTTTCTTGCAAATCCATAACATACTGTAAGTGGGGTTTTAACCTCATCATTCTCCGTCTTTCCCGCCATAAACTCTCTTAGCACAGTTATCGGTCCACGGATTTTCTACCATAAAGTAACCAAAGGGAGAAAATCCCCAAAATTTCTTGCGGAATTCACGGTAAGCAAACAACATAGCATTTAAATACCTATCCCAATCTCTAGGTTCTCACTACACATACGCTTCAACATTTGCTTCAAACTACCGTTTAAAATTCTCTACTAAACCGTTACACATAGGGTGATACGGTGTTGTAGTTTAAATGCCTTAATGACAATAACCTACTAACTTCTGCCATAAGGTCTGACGTAAACTGCGATCCCAATCGGTAAGCATTCCTCTGGCACTCCTAATCTACTGTTTCATATCTACTAATGCCTCTGTACTCTCTCAGTTTCAAAACTAGGTAGTGCTATAGCTTCTGGATATCTAGTAGCATAATCTACCATAGTCAAATGTACCTGTTTTTCCTATAGTCATAGGTTCGATCGGAACCCAAAGATATCGACGGCAACTCTCTTAAACGGAGTATCAATCAAAGGCAAATTTTTTCCCAACGGAACTTTACTTATTTACCCTTAGCTATGTACGTTGACAAATATACATGACTGACGTACCTCCTAACCTCTGCCATTACTCCTGGCCAGTAAATTCGCCCAATTTCCCTATCACTAGTTTTCCTTATACCTAAATGGGCCTGACCCGTAACGATTTATGTGCAACTTTCATCACCAGTTTCTCTAAGAATTTAGGTACAATCAACTGTCTATTTTGTCTAAATTCTGGGCGGGATACTCTCTATATAACAATCTATTTCCTTATCTCAAAACCCAACGAACCTTTACTCACACTGCTTAATGAAACCCTTTCCTCAGCCTTCTTTCTACACAAATCTAAAAGTGCTATCTTTCTGTTGCTTATCTAAGAATTCTCTCTAGATACATCTAAAACTGAGACGGAAAATTTAAGCTTACTTGCTTCTTAACTTTGGCTTGCGCCTAGTTTCTACTGCTGACGCTAAGCTACTAAATGAGGTTTACAGCTCCTCTACATTACCAATTAACATCATTGGCAGGATTATCTACAACCAAACGCCTCTACTGTACCCTTGAAATACGGACAATCAATATCTATTCTAGCTACATCTAGCCTATGTTCACTCCCATCTATGTACTTACATCTAGGGGTTTTCTCTAAAACTGACTTGCTTCTACTAAGTTCCGTTTCACTATCACACATGTACAACCGTTATCCCGCATAGCGATTACATCCTACCATTACAAGTACCGGGTTTTGTAGGACATGTACTTACACTAAGCATAAACCCAACTCCCCTACATCACTTAGTTCTATAATACTATTTCCACTCTCTGACCTACTTGACTTACTCCTTTCTCTATCTCTATTTTTTTCCTCTACCTCTACTCCTAGATCGGTCAAAGGCCTCTACCTCTATTTCTATTTTCCTTATATTTCTATTCTCCCCTTTACTACTTTCCTGTTCCTGCTCTTTCCTCTAACTCTGCTGCTGCATTGGCACTATTACCGCCGTACTTTCCACTCCTACAGTAATATGAGCTATGCCCTATTCGACCACACTTATTACACTTCAGTACACCAAAGGGTTGGGAAAAACCCCTACCTATTAGCAACATTGCTATACCTTATTACTAGGTGCCTACATTACGACTACTAGGATACTGTCTTGAGGTATTTCATATGGTTTTTTAGCTCGGTCCTTATTGGTTCGGGCTCACGACATACTTCGGACCTCCACGAGTCTTTGCAAACAAATCTGCATCTTCTGCTACATCCTTAGCTTTAACTAACTTCTTACTACTCAAATTCTGGTATAGCTCTCTATTACATACATCTAAAAATTGGTCCCCAAGTATAAAATCTAATAAACCTTCTACGTTTTCTTACCTTACTCAATCTAAGCCAACCATCTAAATATCTACTTATTCTGGCTAGAAACATCACAAAGGTCTCATTATCACGAGCCTCTCGTTCTAAATTTTTCTTATAGCCATCGTCAGTGAGTTCGAACTGAGTAGCAAAGCGGCTTTCAGTTTTTCATAATCCTTCCTATCTTCCAACGGAAGCCCATCAAAAACCTCTCTTGCCGTACCCTTTAGAAAAGGGAACGGTAAGTTAAGTGACCATATCTTTTATCCCAATCCTGCGCAAAAAGCGTACGTTTCGTACACATTCAAGTACGCATCCATGGAATCAATTTTTCATCAAAGGGAGTCATCTTAACCCTTTCCTTTTTCTTACTCATCTTTCTAAGTCTGTCTTAAAAATTATGCTCTGTTTCTAATTTCCTACTTTTGCTTCCCTTCTCTGTTTACTAACTTTCTAGCTAACATTAACTTATCCTTTTCCATTTCTAACTTATCCTGTTCTAACTTACGTTCATATTCTATCTTTTCCTTCTGCAACCTAGCCTCTAACTCTAACCTAAATCTTCTGCTTCTAATCTTTCCTTCTCTGCTTCTAAACTACTTTGTTTTTCATATTCTATCTTTTCCTTCTGTAACCTTAGCTTCTAATTCCCAATCTTTTTCTCTGCTTCTAAACTACTTTGTCGTTTAAATTTTATCTTTTTTTTCTGAACTAGCTTCTAACTCTAATCTTTCCCTATCTCTTTCTCTCTCTGCTTCTAACCTATCTTTCTTGCTTCTAATCTACTATGTCTTTCCTCACGTTCCTAGCCTGTTCTTCCCTTTAAAAAGTTACGTAACTCTCTCTTCATAACCTAACTCTTTTCCTACCTTCGTTAGCTCTACTAACTAGTCATGATTACACTACGTTAAACATATATAACACTACAGTTTCAACAGCTACTATAACAACTGAGACACTAGTTAAACCCAAAAATGAGGGAATACTAGACTACACTAGTTTACACTAAGGGTAATACAGTTACCACTGAAGCCAAAACAAAGTACTATACAAACGTATATATACACAAAACGCCTCACTAAAATAATAAACACTAAGTTGCGCAACAGTACTATGTGTCAATCAAGGTTGCATAGGCAACAAGCAAAAAAGTCAGTGACAGTAGGCTGCAACAATACCCTAGCCTTACAAATATCAATCAAATGTAAAATAGTGTTAACACTTTAGTGTAAAAATAAAACAAATATAAATCAAAGTGTTTTATCGTAAGATAAAGTATAGGTATAACACAACTGTGTAGCACTAAAACATAAGAGTAGGTTAAAGTATATGCAAGTAAACAAGCTTGCTAACACACACAAATTAAAAAAAAAATACTGATTGGTATGTATACAGTACACTAATACAAAATAGGATCACTGGGAGAAGTAGGGCGACGCACAATTAAAAGTGAGTAGGATAACTCTCCTTGTCAAGGGCGGTCACTCTCAGCACAGATATATGGTGGCTTTTCATAGAGTGACACCAAAATAAACCCAAAAGAAAAATAAAAGGAAAGAACTACCCCAGAATCCAAGTGTCGTAACAACTGTCTATCGTCTGTGACCACAAAAGCTGGTTAGCTGAAGCTATGGATCTGTCTTGTCTTGTCTGAGGTAAGCCGTCACTCTGAAAAAAGAAATTTAAAAATATTATATGTGTAACAATAGAACAAAACAAGAGGATCTATACAAATTATTGCTGCAGTTAATGGGTGTTAATAATTTCGAATAGCTACTGTGTTGGTCGACCAATCCCACTTCTGACACCATTGTGACAGGAAGGCCGTACCGGCGACAGTAACCCTCAGAACAAATTTAACACCCTTTACAATATTACAAATTTATTTACAATAGATGATTATTAACAATGAATAGATATGAAAAGAAAAAAAAACTGATTTTTAGAAAGAAAAAAAGAAAGTTCAGTATCTCTAGATACAAAAGTTCTTAAATTCCATCTAATCTGACGTGACACAGTTCTTTAATTCAATTGTGAACTTTAAGTAGCACAAACAAAAAGTAGCTTCTAAATTCAAAATACAGTCCCCTTTAAACGTGAATACGTTGATTCCGTGTTGGCTCCTATGGTGGTAGGTGATTTTGCATCCCTGAGCTGACTTTTAGAGGATAACAAAAATCTCGTCCTTTGCGGTTTACGGCACAACCATGGGACGAAAGCTCTGCGCTGGGAAAATCACATCCAGGCGAGTGAAGACAAGTGAACCTCGGGCATTGTACTTCCGGGTTATGACATCACCAGGAAAAATCGTCTGGCGGAAGAAGCTAAAATATATAACATATGGTAAGCACCATAGCAAAAAAAAAAATCAGGGCATAAAACTGCTCCTTTGGGTACACCAACCTCCCTAGGCTCCATAAATAATACGTGCTACTTATACAAAATATATGTGCTACTAAGTTCAGACGTCACATGATTAAAATACGTCACTTTTACTTCCATTATTACAAAAATTATTACTTAAAAGGATAAAGTTAAAGTATGAGAAAAATATGAAAGTTTTAGATTTAAACATTTTTAGATACGGACATAATAAACTGCAGCCATTATTTACAACTACAAATTAACAAAATTCAATGTAAATCAAACGTTATATGAGAGTTGGCATCCATATAATATCTAATGCCATACACTACAACGGACTTAATTAGATGTGCTATAGACTGGCACACAATTACAAAAATTTCAATTATTTACAACATGGCACTAGATTGCCATATAGATTTATACATAACCAATCAATGCAGTAAAAGGCGTTCCATAATTAACAAAATGTTTGACATAAGTTTTGAAACAGTGCTTTACAATTATCACGATACAAATTTCAGTATAAATTTTACATCTTATATAAACGAAAACATTTAGACTCCTCTTTCTAATAATTTACAAAGTCTGAAAAATTTAATTTAAAATTTTCCTGACATACCCAAACTAGCCAAATCATGTGCAAAAGTAAATGTTACGAATTCTGTAGAATGAAAAAAAATTTATCAAAAAAAAAATCGTAATGCAAAATCATCAAAAATCTAACAAATAAATTTCTTACCTCGATCGAGCATAAATTTCTAGCAAGAAAATAATTCAGACATAGTTCGTCTATAAAGTCGGAAGGTGGTGTGCGCAAAAGGGATATCTAGTCCAGTCTATTTAAAGGATAATGTCCGCCAAATACTAATTTCATGAGATTCACGGCTAAGCCGTGGACTCCGACTATTGTCATTTTTCCCGGGGTTTTACGATATAGCCGGGGATCTAAAATACTTTGGCGCGAATTTAAATTGACAATTTGAGGCCCATTATAGTGGTTTTGGGGATAAAAACATAAAATTTCTGAAATTTATAAAATATCAACTTTCTTATTACTGAACAGAATTAATTTAAATTTACATGGAAATTTAAGTATGAAATACAGAAAAACATGAGAGGTATTTTCATCGTGAAAATCTGGACATTTTCCTCAAAAACTCAAAAATTTACAAAAAGATGATGCAATACCTGCATTTACAATACAGATAAAATAAGGCCCGTATGTCAATTTGTGACAGACTGGCTCATCATTGATTGAACCGCATAAGTTCGAATCTCTGAACCGACCATGCCTCTTTTGTTTAAGAAAGTCGGCAATTCCTTACGAAATATGCGAGTCTTAATCTAATTTGACGCGATCCTAGGAAACTCGGAAGAAATTGTCCACGCTAGATTTGGCTTTAAATACTGATTTGGTTGCGAATATGAGATATATTCAAATAAATTTATGTATCATAAATTAAAGTCCAAATAATTGTACTCAATAGTTTAATATCGTTTATTTTTGGCTAACTGATATCCCTTACGTAGACAAGTAAAATATCAAAATGTAAAATCGGTTTTCCCCAGGGTCTCATTATTTAGATAATCAAAAGGGGATTCAATTCCTCATTTAAAATTTATGGGAAAAGTTATCATATTTCCCTTAACACGATTTATGTTACAATAATATGCAAGCTAACTTGAAATGAAGGGTGTACTGTTATTTATTTATAAATTATTTTGGTCCTTTTAAAGTGAATGTCACAAAATAAAACAAAATTAAATATCGAATTGTTTGACTTATGTGAGTCTATAACTTGTTTTTTCCCTCAACGCCAGTATGCAAATAACTAAAATAGCGTTTTAACGACTTCAAATAAATAGATCATTTGATAAAATTTACATAGGGCCTACCCCACCAAAAAAAAAAAAAGAAAAAAGTTTGAATATCAAATAAATCAGTTTTTATGGATATGACAATTAGATCTACAAGTGTTACAAGCTTGAAGGTTCAATGATACCTTTCTATAAAACCTTGTACACCTTGCGTGGTTGGGAATTTCGTCGATAATAATTGCCATAACAAACAAAAAGCGCTGTTTTCATATGAACGTAGTTTAAAAATTCATTTCTACTCTCCTTTAAAACATATTCAATGATTATCACCATACTGTAGAATCTGGTAAATAAGCGCATATTCGAATATAAGCGCATATCAAAAATAAGCGCATACAACCTTACCGTTATTCCGTATGGGATAATAAGCGCATATCATTCCCTTACCATAATTTTGTCTCGAAAGTAGGCGCATATCCAATTATTGGTAATCAAACAACATACTAGTATGCTAAAAAGTCGTAATTATTGGGATTATACCGTGATAATTGTTTATAATGAAATACAGGTGACAAGTGTTATTACCTGTTAGATAGCCGATAGGTGTTAAAAGATTATAAAGTGTATTGTCATGTGATACGTTAATCGTTTACGATAATAATGCTTTTTGAATAGCAAATGCTCTAAGTAAATGAAAATAAAAGTTTGAATACCAGAAAAGTGGTTTGCGTTGTCATTACATTGTCATTTTTGTGTAAATCAGTTCCCTGATCTGGAGTCGGTTGATGATCTTGACGTATCTCAGGAAATTCCTATTGATACGACGATACGGCATCTGACAGCGACGATGGCATTACCCGCGATTCAAATATAGAGTAAATGTAAACACTAGTACTAGTATGTGAATATAGTAGTTGAACGCTACAGTATTATGTGTTGAACAGTGACAGATTACATATTATTTGGGATATGATCATATCCTTTCATTATGTATAAATACTGTATGCAATAAAAGGAAGTAGTTCACTGCGCATGTCCATGTTTTACTTTCGTTTTCTCAACCGAGGTAAGCACTGTCAATTTCCCAAATATATCAAAATTAAGCGCATATGGCTTGTCTATAAGCGCATATTAAAAATAAGCGCATAATATTTGGCATAAGTATAAGCGCATATCAAAAATAGGCGCATAAAAGTGTCACAAAAATTATTATAGGCGTATACGCTTATTTACCAGATTCTAGTATTGTACTTTACAATGTATGCAAGTAGGGCGATACTTCAAAGACAGAGTCAGAGCGCGCGCTTTGTGTGACGTCAAGATAAAGAAAAAAGTTTAACGACAAGGTGAATGAATAATTTATTGTGGATGAGGCGGGGTTAACCTGTCAGGAGTATTCCAAAGATAGCTTCAGCTTCACAGTTTTTGTGACGTAAACATGCAACTCTATCGATTTGAAAAACGTTGAAAGGGCAATTTGATCTGCAAACTACGGAATCCTGTTCGTGCTACTTAAATTGTCGCCTCGCCAACACGCGACAACGCGATAATTATCGCGTTGTCGCCTTGTCCGAAAACATATATACATGCGAGATTTAACAATCCTCGCGAGGTTAAGAGGGCGATAATTATCGTCTTATTTGTCGCATATCTTTCTTAATTCTCGCGTCGTGAAATTGAAATCCAATAGACATAGTTGCGAGAATTAGTAAAACCTCGCATTGTCGCATTGTCGCACTGTCG
Organism: Mercenaria mercenaria; assembly: GCF_021730395.1. Taxonomy (NCBI): domain Eukaryota; kingdom Metazoa; phylum Mollusca; class Bivalvia; order Venerida; family Veneridae; genus Mercenaria; species Mercenaria mercenaria. The sequence goes on from NC_069375.1 coordinate 71,578,497, forward strand.
CTTGGGATTAAATTTCCGGACAAATTGATCGATGTAAATCTTCCTGGGTACTATTTATCAATACCACGGTGATGTAGTAAGAAATTATCCCCTACACCGGGCGACAATGCGACAATGCGAGGTTTTACTAATTCTCGCAACTATGTCTTTTGGATTTCAATTTCAAGACGCGAGAATTAAGAAAGACAAGCGACAATTAAGACGATAATTATCGCCCTCTTAACCTCGTGAGGATTGTTAAATGTCGCATGTACATATGTTTTTGGACAGGGCGACAACGCGATAATTATCGCGTTGTCGCGTGTTGCCGAGGCGACAATTTAAGTGGCACGAACAGGATTCCGTAGCAAACAGTAGTAAATGTGATGAAGACAATCAATTGGTTACTTTGTTATGTTAGACTTTATGTCTACTTTCCAGATTTTATTTATGAACCAATTTTTATGAAGAGACCCTTACAACACTGCCTGTGCACCACTGTCCTTTCCTGATCTACGTTTGTGAAAAGAATCATGAAGATACATTAGCAGATTACTAAGATACCGTTAAACATCCTTATGTTTTAATCAAATCAAGAAAGGAAACTATGTGCTTTTACAACGTTAAGGCCGATAATACTACATACATATAAGGAAAACCTATATGCTGGTCTGATGGTTCTGGCTAAAATACCTTCTGAATTATAAGCATTTTCATTTTAATCGGACGGGCGTATTGCACCGGCACACGGACGAACAACAAGAAAGACAACAAAACAAAACTTTATGCCTCCGCATCGGGCAGGGTTTTATCAAAGAAGGGTACCGGCGAATGAAATGGGGTGGATGCATATCTTAAATAAGTTAAATGTATAATCGTAAGTTTCACTGAATTTTGATATCGTATTCAATGGACACATGAATCGCTGTTTCGAGTTTTTATACAGATGACCAGAAATCGCTCTGTCTGTTCCGGGTCGACAACTTAAACTTATATGAAGATATTTCTGCCAGACAAAAAGTTAATTTAATATGAAAGCCATCCTCAATCATTTCATAACGCTGAAATAATTTCTAAAATCGGACCACTATTAAAAATGATATGGAAGTTTAAATTTTAATAAAATGACTGATAATGGAGGCAGCCATTATAATGTGTTTATTTTTGACGTCATTTACACTCTGCTGAATACCTTATTCAGCAAATAACGTTTTAAATATATCAACATTATATGTTTCTTGAGTGTAAAATATTAAACATGGTAATTTCTTTCATTATAGCTGGAAAAGTAATGAAATTATTTTACAGAATAAAGTAAATACACTTTAAAAGATGCCAATCATATACATTATACATGTAGAGTATCAGTAACTAGTATTTAGACTTTTCAAACTAGATATCTAAAGTACTATATAGGTAAAATTGTTGAAAAATTGATGAAAAATCAAAATCCTTTAATTCATTGTAGAAACAATATATCCATTTTGGATGCGCATTTTTTCGTCCTTTTGTGCTAAACTAACCCTCTGGTACCAATTAAGAAAAGGCTACTGTACATGTTATAAAATGGCCCTAGGTATACTATTTGAACCATGATTACGAACGGGAAAAGTAAAATATCCCATTTTCATCGATTATTTCTCACCTAAAATGCACAGTTCAGCAAATGCGTACTATGCACATTGATCATGTGGTAATTTATTTTCCATCGTGCACCAGTCACACTGTCTCAATATTTCATACTGCACAGACACTACGCATATTCTAAACTTTCCTCAATGTTACAGAATAAAACTAAAATGAACTTCCCGAATGAGCTTCTAGTGTAGACGAGAAGACCTTTTGCATATGTTAGGCGAAATGTATACAGAAATTGGAATGTAAATATTCACAGCTGAACAATAACATTGGAAATGTTGAGTAAAAGTAATCTAGATTTACGTTACATATTCTAGAGTACACGTGTAGTCAACTGACGATTGCCATTTCCATATCAGAAATCAGAAATATTTTATCATCAAGACCAGAAGTTCATTTAAGTTTTTTTCCACAGACGTTAAGGGTCAGGACCTCCCCTACCCTCCCATCTGCCCTTTTCAACTGTTTGCTGTTATGTTTTAGCACTGTAACACGTACACCCCATAAAACACTTTTAAAACTTGGACTTACACACCCGGAATACTATGCAGATGTAGTTTATAAAATTCGGAAAATTAAACATATCCCTTATTTTAATTAAATATTTATAAAATATGTTAAAACGTTTATCAAAAGAGGATACGATGCAAAAATCGTGAAGCACAGTGCATGTTTAGTGATTAACCCCTCAACAGTCAATTGCTACGCTTTCCTATTTGATGATGCGATGACTTAAAAAGTGTAAGACTCCTTGTTGCTTTTCTCCTAAATCCTACATACAACGGATGTAGGGAGCTGATTTTTGTCTTGCAGTTTTCTTGGTGGTGCCCTTAAAAGATACGCTCTTGTTGCTCTGACTTCAGACAAGTTGTTGAGTACATTGGTGTAAGTATACCTTAAATTTACCTTAATTTTGTTTTACTCTATTTATCTGTTATTTTTTAACTAATGTCAGAGCCTTTCTCAGCGGGGATTTTAGTTACATTGTGCTGTTTAACTTGTTGAAAACAGGGTAAGCGCGAAGTTGGTATGCCCTACACCTGTTTAACCCCCCACCCTCAGTTTCTTATATATAGGTTACTGACCGTTCTAAGGCGGTGCCCCTATTTTCAACTGGTTGTTTTGTCTGTCTTGTATTGTATGTGGGGTATGTTTTCTTGCTTGTTGTAAGCGTCTTACACCTGCCTCACTTCCCTTATTGCTCGTTCCTTTCCCCTCGATTTACGTTACTTTTGCATCCCCTTTACTTTTAGTAAGTTTTCGTGGCTCGCCTTTGTTTTGGCAGCCGATTCCTAAGACGTTACTGGATTGTTTTTCCTACTTGTGTGGGTGTGTTTGTATGCTTGTGTGCCCTGCTGTTTTCTTATGTGTTGCTTGTCCGTTTTTCTATGTTATTCAGTTGATCGTAGTTGTTTGTTTATCTTTGGTACACGAGTGTCTGCGCTATTGTGGTTTACGTTGTGGTGCAACTGTTTCTAAGGAACACGGCATTCTCTTATATATTCGTCCTTGTTCAAATTTCCCCTTCGGGTTTCTTCATCCCCCACTACCCCCAACCCCACCACCGGCCCCATTTCGCCGTTTAATCTTTACTTCCCCTCCACCAATATTTAGAATGAATTAATATGTACTTGTTGGATGTTTGAAGCAACCCGTCTGAAATATTATTTTCATTACTGCTTCTTTTTTGTTGTTGGCAAATGCGTGGCTCTGAGTCTGTGTTTTGATGCTCTGTGCTTCCGAGAAATCTACCCTTACCTGTTATCTTTTTAAGACTATACTTCTTTACCATCAATGTCCCTTACAAGTAAAGGTTAGAGAACATAATTGCTTTTCAAATGATATTCATTATAACATTACTGCGTGTACGGCCTTTCATAAATCGAAACATGTACTTCTTTTAAGAACAAACTTAGTTGCACCAAAATATCGGAAAAGAAACATATGAATAGTAATACTTTATTCAAGTAATTTTCGTTTGAATGAGATAAACCTATGTTTACATCGTTGGCATGGCGAGAGAAATTCGTTTGAGTTTCCTTTGATCAAAAACACATATAAAATGAACCAAATTTTGTGAAAAACATATTACAAAATACAAAATACTATAAATGCAGTATTAAATAATCACTTTTTGGGTTTGTTTACATGACTGATCAAACAGCTGAACGGACAAACATTACCTTATTCCCATGTACACGAGTACACGATTACCTTATTCCCAGTTAATTCCCCGTTCTTTTTTTTAATTGGTGGTATCTCACCAATAACTGAATGTTTTGTTTTATATTTTTCCACTTTGCAGTGTTATTGTAAAACACGACCCAACACCAAATGTTTTACAAAGTTTCATCAAGAAAAGTACAGTTTTAAAAAGATATGGACAGTTTACTAAGGTTACTTCTTTCGATTTACATGCCCGGATTTAGGCTCTGTTGTTATTTCTTTGCAATTTTTCTTGGAAGCTGAAATGATTCTTTCCGTAAAATGAAGAAATAACTTCTTTACCCTGACATAACAAAGATAAAATTAGCCTTTGTTTGATAAACAAAACTCACATGGAAATGTGCACATCTCACAAAAAAGACCAATCCTGAAAACAATAAGAAAATTTCCTGTTTGTTTTGTATGAATATGTCTTTTTACATGAGTTGCAACATATTTGTGACCATTAACACAACATGTGATAGCTTTCGACAAAAGTCTTGTTTAAGCTCTAATATAGGTTAGAGAACACCAATCTATTTTCTGTAGACTTCCATCAAAACAGTATGACGTGTATATCTTATCACATTATTTCAAGAACTATCTTGTTCTCAGGTAGACGTTTACCTTATTCTCAGTAAGCTCTCTGTACCCTTTTGAGTCGGTGGTCTCTGACCTTAAGATGGTTATTTGTGAAATTACGACTCCCTTGCGCTAGAAACTCAGCTTTGCCCGTGCGTGTCATAAACTGAATACCAAAGTTAATACGCTTACGAACTAATTAAATCGAATCATCACTTTCTATGATAAAAGTACATTTTTATGCCCACCTACCATATGCGCAGTACAAAACAACGATCAATTCACAGGGAAGTGTTCTATAAAAGTAAAATTTATCGAGTTATGATAGTTATTGATATCTCGTCGGAACCCGATTGCCGTTTGTCAAAATAGGTGTCTTTTGACAGAATGGTTACATAATCGTCAACTGAAACCAGGAATTAAGGTAGAGAAAATTTTACAGCTAAATCGACTATTGTTTCCCAGTGTCAATTGTACAGATACCCATCTATACTTTTAAAGAGCTAAAATTGTACCAAAACCAGTTTTATGATGGCCACCTATTCTAAGTACACGTTTTAATGCTAAAACATGAAGGCTAACAGTTTACAGGAGTGGAGGAGGACGGAAGTCCTCCTGACCCCAAGACTAGTGGCTATGCTTTTTTTTAACGTTAATTAAAATGATCAACTACACGGATTGTCTCTTCGATAAGAAGTAATAAGGCAATATAACTGATGCACGATCGGAAATATAATTAACACTAACCCTAACTCTGTAGATCGAATCAGGGCTGTTATATTTCGATCACTTCAGAATATTCGACACGACAATTATTTTGTTAGTGTATAGTTACCTTTATCAGATTTAACATTTCTACTTGGGTGGTTCCAGTACTCCTGCTTTAATAGCCAGCGTATTGTTTAATTACCCCTTGAATATGCTGTCTGATGTTTTATTTTATCTTTTGGCAGTTTCTGTGATATGCATGGTCCATAACCTCAGTTACCTCAGATCCCCTCACTAAAGTCCAGTTAGTATAGTTCTGTCCAGAGAGGCCTCTGTGTCTGAGTGGTCAAGGCCGCTGACTTCAAATCACTTGCCCCTCATCGATGTGGATTCGAGCCTCACGCGGGGCGTTGATTTTTGCATGTGAGGAATCCATCCTGCTGGCTTACGGAAGGTCGGTGGTTCTAGCCAGGTTCCCGCTCGTGATGGAATAATGCTCGGAGGGGCGGAGGTCTTCCACCAACATCTAACCCTAACCCTAACCCTATGACAAATGATTGCTTCGGTGTGACATTAAACCCAAAGAAATTTACCAAATATTAGTCAAAACAAAACCGATTACTCATCAGTACTGGTCAACTAAAATAAAAGAAGAAATAGAATGGGACAGTTTATATCAATTTATAAGGGAGAGGACAACCTTAAGCTTATAAAGCTTCCTGTCCAATCCTTTATTGTATATTTGTAATCATGTTGTAAAAAAATATTGCAAAATAAAATATGTTTAAACCAATTTATAAAATGAATTCCCGATAACTGACATAAACAATTTAAATTTAGAGTTATAAATAAAATATTTACAAGCGGAGACGGACGATACTCCTGGAAAATTTTGAAACTCCTCTGAGCTTTAAATATAGAGTCCTAGAGGTTTACGAACATCTTTTCATTAAATGTACAACAGTAGATATACACTCAACAAAATTCCTAATCGGTCAGTTTATATTTGTATTACTATTTTGTCAATAATGCAGGTATTTACACGAAATTTCACATTCCGACATTTGAATAGGTACTGCAACTAATTATTGATTTATTTTTTGGTGACTCTTGGCCAAAGTAACCGCATTGGGCGTTTTGTCTAATATTGGATATTTTGCACGTGCAGTGCATGTGCACCAACATGCACGTGTTCGTTTACAATTTTGGCATTACTGACGAAAATCCAACTAGAAAAACACATATTATGGTGAAATTGACACAAGAGCGATGGGATTGAGCTGTCAGAATGTTGCTAGCTGGGACACATTTACGGCAAGTGTGTTATTGTTTTTACAATTTCAATAGAATTTTTATGTTATTTGTTTGTATATGTTACTTTGATGGTTATTTCCATCTGTTACTTTATTTCCGTTTACAAGAAACTTCACTCGTTGATTATCTACCCTCCGCGCTCCTTTTTCGAAATTTAACCGAAGTACAATATATTGAAATGACCGATTTTGAATTTTGTTGTATAATTCCAACTGCCCGGGCGCGTTGATCTTGTGTCAATTTAACAATGATATGTGTTTTTCTAGTAGAACTTTCGTCAGTAATGCCAAAGTGTTTATTAACACGTGCATATTGGTTCACATACCATGCACGTGCAAAATATGCTAAATTGGCCAAAACACATGAAGCAGTTATTTTGGCGGTGAGTCGATCAAAAATAAATCAATAATTAGCTGCAGTACCTATTTAAAGGTCGGTATGTGAAATTTCGTGTAAAAACTTGCATTATTAACAAAATAGTAATACAATGAAAACTGACCGATTAGGAATTTTGTTGAATGTATTCTGGACAAAAATACAAAATCTGCTTTAAAACTGTGGAATTGAAAGAAATATGCGCAACATAAAACGTTTATTTTTTGATACAAACTTTCTGAACATAATTACTTTTATATTAACATATTTTTAACCATAGTGGGGTTTAGCATTTATAAATCGTATTTTGCTAGTGAAAACTGGACGATAGAATATGATATTTATAAAGTATTTAGATCAGAATTCGAAATCATGCATCATTATTATAAATTCAAAAATGATAATATAACTTTTTCAATAAGATTTGTGATAACATCTAAGTTGATATTTAGAAAATACATATTTATTTTCATTTATGTCAATGAAACTGTATTTGACTTGTGTATCACTATTGTATGTATGTATGTATGTATAAATAGCTTATATGAATAAAAGAAGCTCTGGTTCACCAAAAAAAAATAATAAAAAAAAAAACATTTTTTTTTTGTTATGGCAAACCAATTATTTTAACTTTGGACCGCTACTTCGTTTATCATTGACGGTTCTATGTATGAGTACACCTGCTGGTGTCTCTAAATTATAGTTAAGTAGTAGCTTCTATCCCACTACCTCAATCAAACCGAGTCTGCAACTTTTTCGTTTTTGCCGTGTTGAGCGACTTGTGATTTTCCACTCTTTTCTACTTTATAACTTGCTAAATATGCATAGTACCCATTCGCCGAACTACGCGTTGTGAAATTGATAATCATATATTCCCATTCACAACTATGATTATAATAGCATACCTAGGGGTAAGGGATAACATATACAATAGATGTTTTTTTGTTGTTTTTTTTTTCGTTTCTGCCTGGTGCCAGTGGAAAAAAACATACAGCGCTTTTGAACGTTTATTTTACAGATGAAAAGAGCGCTATAAAAATCTGGTATATAATAATAATAATATCACTTAGTTACCTGTGCGAAATGTAGTATGAGTATCTGTTTGACTGAATAATTTACCTACGATATACAAACGGTTCTAGTTAGAAAAAAAAAGACTTTTGGCATTTACTTGTATTTTAAAGCTTACTTTAATTTAAGTAACCTAAGAGATAGAAGCCTTACCCTTGCAATTGTTGCTCGCTGAAACAGCCCATTCACCTGTGCTCTGACATCTCGCATAAACAGATTTGTCGGTGGAGTATCCGCTCAAACATTCTAGTACACATAAGCTTTGGTACTGGTATGAAAAGTCAAAGCATACAAATTTCCCATACGGTACGCTTTCAGGGTGACCACACGTTATGGCTGCAAAAAGGAATCAAAATAATTTCAGGAAAGGCAAGTTGTTTCATATACAGAATATGTTATATAAACTATAAATCTTAAATGTGATGGTGCTATTTGATTGATTATTTCAACATCAATATTCTAAAAAAATGTAGCCCTTTAACACGCCCTCTTTTAGGCTCTAGGCAACTCGTAGTAACTATAAATAGCGAAGTTATATGCGTTTTCATTTTCTCTCATTTCAAAAAAGTAAAAGATTAAACACTAGGGCTCAGTATAAAAGGAAAGGCTCCACCCACAAGATGTCAATCATTGCATATTCAAAAACATTTCAGACATCCTTCCGTTTTTGACATTTTTTTCTAAATAACTCAAATAATAATGAAAATTATTAAATATATTTTGCCTCATTAAGTTCTAATCTATTTAAAAATATTAAATACAATAATATCTCATAGAAGTTATTTTGATTGGAAAATAACAAGAATTTGAAAATTTGACAGCTGAAATTGGAAATCTGAACTCTGACATTGGTCTTGTGATAAAGCAGAGCAGTCAGCAGGAAATGTAAACACACAGGTCATGTCTGATAACAAGGCACTTCTTGTACTCAGTAGTAATTTATCATGCTGGCTACTTTACTGAGTATCTTGCAATTCCGGTGATTTTCTAAATAGTGGATAGTAATTGTAAATTATGTAAATAAAGGATGAATGATCCTACTCTCTATTATTCTGTCATACAAATATGTATCATGCAACTATTGTCCTCTTTTGCTTTTTGTTTTTTGCTAGTTCAGATTTGTCACTGTAGTTCCTAGTAATTCTACAGTCAGTAAGTGTGTTGTATTTTTAATTATAACAATTCACAAGTCTATATCAAAGACAGTTCACACTTCAAATCACAAAATGTGATTAAGTAAATAATATACATGTACCAATTAAATCCAGAAGATATCCCATTATAGAAAGTCCTGAAAGTAATTCTTTGTACAATACAATTAAACAGCCTTCAGTGTTTAAAATTTTACTGTTATTAAATGAGTTTTAGAGTAACACAATTCACTTATGTATCTTTCTTTTTTCTTTAATCAACTAAATTCAAGCAGTAAATTATTAATACTTCCTCTGAAGTAATGTACATTTGTAGCTGACCAACAGCGATTAAATACTCTAATAATATCTGATTCACCCGGAAGGAGCAACTGGCCGTTTCTTGACCTCACTCATATTCACATACTTTTAGAAATCTCCTCCAACAGATTGGGTGTAGGGCCTACACCAGACTGGCCTTTAAGTTAGTTACATTCAATCGATACAACCCAATAAGGGGTCATAAAAATTATATTTTGTCTTGCGTATGTTGTCTTGTTTCTTGATAGCGTTTCTTTCCTCTTTCTTCTCACTCACTTTATCGACCACTCCCAACCTTTCTCATCCTTTCCTCTTGCATTTGCACTCCCTTGTTTTTGCATCCCCTCTATTTTCGCTATCAGTAAGTTATTGTGCCAACCTAAATGTAGGCTGCCAGAATCCTTAGGCGGTGCCTGCTTGTTGTTTTTTCCTGCTTATGTGTGTGCGTGTGAATACTTGTGCGTCTGTACCTCTACCCCTTCCTCCCCCTTTTCTATATTTTGCATAAGAAATTGGTACGTGTGTGTTTGCGCTGCTGTGATTTATGTTGTAGGGTAACTGTGTTTAGGAAACGTAGCGTATTCATCCGTGTTCCACCTTCGCCTTCAATCCCGCCCCCTTTTCTATCCCTAGCCTCCCTCCCCCAACTTTTCTATATTTTGCATAAAATTAAATGTACTTGTTGGATTGTTGAAACAACCCGTCTATCATAATTTTCCGTTACAGCTTCTTTTTGTTGTAGGCCTATTTTGCAAATGCGTGGCTTTCTGGCTGTATTTGTGGTATTTTGTGCTTCTGAGAAATCTGCCGTTACCTTTAATCTTTACTAATTTATCTAAAATCAAGCAGAAGAACTTACGAGAACACGTTGGTGGCTGGTTACCATACGACCAAGAGCCATCTTCGCCACAAACGGCAGTTGATGGTAGCGATACATTATAACCTTCATCACAAGTGTAAGTACATTCGCTGCCATAGATATCTCCGAGGTCACATGTAATACTGCCTTCCTCTGGCCAGTGCGGCGAGGAACATCGTGTAACTGCGACATATAAATATACGTAATTAAAAATGACCATGATGGTCAAATACACAATTTTATTCACATTTACAGATACCCAGTTTTCAGACATGGGGTTGAACGTTGGTAGCAGATATATATCATGACAGAACGTCATCCAGATGGCTTTGTAAAGGCCAGGTATTCCACTCGTGCCTGGATGAAAAGTAATCCACAATGTTTAAATGCTGAGAAATTACAATATAAATTAATAATTTAGAGGTGACATTAAATCATTAAAACATGCACTTCCTATTAAATGTTTGGCGTAGGTAAAAGTACTGAATCAAATGACAATAAATTGATAAAGTCGACACTATACACACGTGCTCATACCTTCAACGGTGATATGTATCGTGCATATTTCAGAAGGATTGCCCGCTTGATCTGTGGCCTGGTACTTCACTGTTGCTTCGCCTTCTATGCGGTCACCGGGTTCTGGTCCAGATATCTTTGTTATCATTGGAATACTATCAACGTTATCGGTTGCTGATGGTACTGTCCAGTTTACAGCAGCTCTCTCGAGACCCCTTTCCGCTTTTATTGTTACCTCAGAGTTACAGTCAGTAAATACCGGTGGTTCTGAATCTATTAGGAAGAAATTCTGTTTTTTAGACTATCAAAACGCTGCACATTACAACCATAATTTAAAATTATAGATTCCTTCATTTAATTACCTAAAAACATAAATACTCGTGTTACTGTACAAGGTGAATTTCATTCAGCCTCAAAGTGCAAGTCTAATACTATTAGATGCATGTGCTGTACTCATTTTAATTGTAAACTGACATTACAGTACACCTTGCTGTAAATAATAGAAATTTCAATATAAATATTAATTCGGTTATTTCTTGAATCTCCTCCGATGTTATCTCTGTACTTAAATGAAATGTCCGTAATTATGGAATACTGTAAACTTGATTTCGGAAACACTATAATAAAATATGTAATAATAATAAATCTAAAAAAAAATCTTATATCATCATTCTCGTAAAACCGGTCTTTCCGTTAAAGATGTTTCTGTTCAACTTATAGAACAATTAAATTATAATTCTAACATGTCTTCCGGTTTCAAGGCTAAAATTACATAATGTCTCTGAACTTAAATTGATTAAACTTCTGCAAACACCCTTTCCCTTAGGTTTAAAAGCAAACACACAAGGACAAAACAAACAAATAAATAAAGAAACAAATTAGGGCACCGCCTTGGACCGGTCAGTCGCAAAACCACCACTGGGGAGCCGGAACCGGTTTATGGTGCACCTAAACTCACTCTTAAAACTTTCTGCAAGACATGCTATGTTATTATGTTTATCCTCGTTATCTGTTTCTTCCATAAAGAAAATTTATTCAGAAGCTGACGTTATTGTTATATACGTTATCATTCAATTTATGAAGCTGCGTCTCTTATTCAAAGTAACCCGCAACATTTTCAAAGGCCAAATATTGATTTTAATTCTTTAACGCAATTTTATCAAATAATCTTTCCTAAATAAAATAATACAGTTTATTGATTTACCTATTATTTTTAGATACCAAACTGTAGTTCTTCTATTTTAAAAATACTATAAGAGAGGTTAGGTGTCCACCTTTTTGGCCAGCGGCCGTTCCTGGGCAGTGTTTGTGGTCTTTGGGCGTTCGGTGTGGGTAAGAGTTGTTGTTTCCTTGTTCTGTGTGTGTATGTGTGTGTCTATGTCAATTTAGTGTGCGTGTGCGTGTGTGTGCGTGTGCATACATACGTGTGTGCGTGTGTGCATGTTTGTGTGTTTGTCCTGTGTACGTGCGTGATTGTGCTGTTGTGGTTTATCATTTAGGGAGACTGCATTTTTTGGAGTGTGACTTATCCTGTTAAATATTTATCCTTACTTTACCCACTTTCCCAAACACCCCCTCTTTTTGTCTACCCCTTACCCATTTTTCTATTTTGTATATAACTAAAATGTACGTTTTGTTGAATTTTGAAAAAAAAATCGTCCATTTATGTTCGTTACAGTTTCTCTTTGATGAGGACCTACTTTGCGGTAAATGGCTATAGCGCTTTGCTCTGTGCTTCCTGGAAATTTACCTTACCTCTTGACAAAACATAAATCTCGTTAATACTTTTCTAAATCTGTCGATTGCCGCCATTGTTATTGGTTGATGTGTTTACAATATTTGATATTTTGAATATATAGTTTGTGAATGTTATACCTATGCAAACAGGAATTGAAGATGTTTCCCAGGATTTGTCTGCTTTACATCGTGCGTATGACCATTCTGACAGAGAAAATCCTTCGTCACAGTCTGCGTAACAGATGGTGTTATAAGGGTACGTTATCGAAGGACATATGTATCTTCCATTTTCTGGAGCAACCGGTGAGGACGGACAAATTATCTCTGAAACGGTAAAAGATTTCATACTGAAAATACAATTTTTAATTTTAATTTGAATGCATCATCAAAGCAACGCTAACATTTTTGTTATTTATGATACCGTTTAAGATTCTTTGAAGCATTTATTCATGTTTTTATATCCGAAATGACCTTTAATATGTGGTAGATGTACGTGATAAATTAAAGAAAATATATAAAAAAACAGGACTCTCCGGCAGATTATTTGACGAAATACCCGTGAATGATGTTGATTTTAACCTCGCTTGGGATCGTTTTCACATTAGAAAATTAATCCAACTAGCCTGTGGCAGGTCGGTGGTTCTACCTAAACTTTGCCATTTCTGGTCTTTCAATCGTCATCAAAAAGGAAAAACGCTAAATAATCTAAGTTACTGAAAGCACTTCAGCTCATACTGTCATCAACACAACGAAAACAACAACATTCTCTTACTTGTACATTCAAAGTTAGTGACAGTCCACGAACCATTTCCTAGACATTCAGCAGATAAAGGTCCAAGGTTCTCATACCCTTCTAAACAACCCAAGTTGCATACACTGCCATATATATAGTCTGCTGTACACGTAACTTCCCCGTCAGATGGTGGAACGTAGGCATTGCATTCTAATACTTAAAACAATGATATATTGAGACAATATCATAAGACCAAACAGGTCAGCGTCAGAATATGATTCTTAAATCTTCAGAGAAAGTGTGTGTGTGTTGTTTTTTTTTTTTTTTTTTTTGTTCTTTAATTTACTCCACGTCAGCTTTATTATGATAAAATTGGCGTAAATATTAATTTATAAATAGTAATAGATCTAGGGCAATATGAATGTTATATGACTTCTATCCTATTATATTTGCAGAGACAAACAAACAAAGGGCAACAAACAAAATGTAAACAGAGGAAAACATGACCTTTTTAACACACACAAACAACGTCTAATAATGTCCATGCCTTAGATCACATCATAATGGGTTCTAAGCATTATCTCCGTGGCATATTATAGTTTCATTAACTTTATTAATCATTATAATTCTGACAATAAGTGAAGAATTTAGTTTTGCATGTATGTCCCTTTCTATATTTCAGAAACAGCGCGAACAACAACTTAGATAGTGCTCACATAATCGAAAACAATTTAAATATGCTAGAATTACAACAAAGTGCAAGTATAAGGTTGTATGCATATGTGAGCTTGTCAACAAATAAAATGAAACCGTTCGTTACTATTGAAGCATGATCTGTTATTAGTGCGAGAAGTTTTTGAAACAATTGTGCACTTCCTATGAAAAGTATGAAATTTGGCAATATTATAGATGGATACATTATGCTTCGTATAAAGCTTGGAAGCAGGTTTAGCTGCCAAAATTCAAGATCGTAGCATTTTACTACTGTTTGCAGATCAAATTGCCCTTTCGCCTTTTCTTAAATCGAGAGACTTGTACCTTTAATCACACAAGCAGCGATGCTGAAGCTATTTTTGGATCTCGTCTATACAGGTAACTCCGCCTTTCCGATACGAGTAAAAATACTGAATGAACTTGTTTACTTAGGTTGTATCACTGAGAAATGATTATTTAAATCCTCATAGATACTGCTGGAAGGGATGTTTAACCGGATTGTAACAGATGCACCAGATCTAGTCATCATTTAGAATTTTAATTAATCCTGCCACAATGTACACTACATTTAGGTAGTGTGGATGTGAAAAAAGAACATCCTCCTCTTACACATTACAGGCCTTTTTCAACCTAAATTTTAGTTTCTTTTGCTGCAGACTTTCTTTTTAAATAATATATCTCGTGAGAAGTTTTCACTATAATTACCAAACGTGCCAGACTCGAGTAGCTGGATTCGCTCATCATTGACTGAAGGGCATGAGTTCGAATCTCGGAACCGACCATGCCTCTTTAGTTGAAAAAAGTCGCGTCTTAGTCTAACTAATTTGACGCGATCCTAGGAAACAGTTACGAGTTATTTTCTCCACTCGAAAGAAATTGTCATCGCTAGATTTGGGTTTAAATACTGATTTTGTTGTGAGTATGCGATAAATTAACGTTACACATAAAGTGCAAGCAATAAAACCAGTAACTTTACATGCAGTTGTGCTGTTACTTATCCTCAATTATTTTGGTCCTTTTGGAGTGGCTGTCACAAATATAAAACAAACTAAACATCGAATTACTTTGACTTATATAAGTCTATAACTGGTTCTTTCCATGAACGAAGACAAGGCCTATCAACTGCCAGTATTTTAATAACTGAAATAGTGTTTTAACGACTTCAAATAAATAGATCTAGATCTAGTAGATAAATTCACATGTTGGCCTACAGTATACTGTAAACCCCACCAAAAATAAAATTAAAAACTAGATCTATAATGGAGTTAGATTCGCGATAGTTAAGCTACAGAAGACTCTGCAAAAGTTTGAATATCAAATAAATCAGTTTTTATGGATATGACAATTATATCTACAAATGTTACGTAGCTTCAAGGTTCAATGATACCTTTTCTATAAAACCTTGTATACCTTGCGTGGTTGGAAATTTCGTCGATAATATTGGTCATAACAAACAAAACACGCTGTTTTCATTTGAACATAGTTGAAATATTCTACCTTCTAATTTTAAAACATATTCATTATCTATGGTGGCTGATTTCTGCCATCTCGTTCTGGCGTGTTGGCGCGTTTGCAGGGCACCAGAACACCAGGACGACAATTATACGCGCCAAGACGACAAACAAGGCATTTGTCGTTCTGGCGGGGGCGCCAACACGCTAAATTGGGAAGTTGTCGTCCTGGCGTTCTGGCGTCTTAGCGCCTTTGCAGGGCGCCAAGACGCCAACACGCCAGGACGACAATTATACGCGCCAAGACGATAAAATCCATATTTGTCGTTTTGGCGCGTTCACTTGTCGTCTTGGCGTCTTGGCGTCTTGGCGCCCCCACCGTTTTGGCGCATTCATTTGTCGTCTTGGCTTGTTGGCGTCTTGGCACCCCCGCCAACGCGCCAACGCGCCAACACGCCAAGACGACAAGTGAACGCGCCAAAACGACTAATAGGTCTGCAACTTGTTTTGAGAATAGCCTACAGGTAGATGTCCAGTACGATGCTACACCTGTTTAAGAACACTGGGAAAAACCTTAACATTGTACCCATGTTGAATACTTCATAGACGCATAAGTGGGACGCGTTCTCAAATCAGAATTGCAGCCCTATCATTTATTATTGATGTTTCAGTCGATGTGGCACTAGTAGACTGATTCTCAAGTCTCAAGTGTTGATTGGTATATCTGACATAGTTTTTCATATGGCAAATTACACAACCCGGATATATTCAGAATTGTTAATTTCAATTTTTGCATTTAATTTGGCAGAATCGCAAAGTTCCCTGTTGAAAAGTCACGAAATATGTCAGTAGTTTGACATAATCCAGAATATGAGTTTGTGATTTTTATTTGATATAGTTCACAAAGTTTCTTTAAAGCCATCGGTAACATATTTTATCATGATTTTCAGCTTTTTTTCAAAATGGTGACCTAAAATTACATTATTTCCGTTTTCTTATCAATTAATTTCTCTAAAATATGCTGTAACCATTTTGCATTTTACATTAACCTTAAAATATGTTAAACACACTCAAATGGAACATAACATTCTATGTTTTGTCCTCAAGATGGAGATCATTTGTGCGTAAATGAAGAAAAATATCTAGTTCGTTTAAAATTAAGTGTAATTTACTACTTCTTCGTATCACTGACATGACATGAACAAAATACATTTTGTTAAACAAAATATGTCTAACGTAACTATACTGTCTGTCTTATAAGGTAATACATACCAATAAAATATATTTATGAAGAAATAAGCACAAAATAAAGGGAGTTAAAAACTACATAATTGTTTCTTATTTTGGCATTATACATTATGGAAATTATTCAATTGTCTGAGAAGTGATTACATTTGAGATATGAAATAAGGTGACATAAATAGTTTATGTTATCAGTATTTACCTTCTTTGTGTAATCAAAAGTAACAAAATTCGAAAGATATATCAATATATTTTAGAATGGACATTCACAATGTCCATTCTTGTACCATTGTTGAAGTAAATAAATCAACTGAAGTCACAAGTGTTTTACACAATTATTTATTCCAAAATTTTGAACTAAATGAAATGAAAAGGAAATACAGGAAAGTAATTTTAAAATAATAGCTGCCAATTAAGCTGGCTTAAATCGATTACTGGTTCAACCAAAGCACATGTCAATGCTTATAATAATGCCAGGAGGGACACCATTCAAAGCTGGAAAACTGTCATATTGCAAAAGTTGTTTTGGTGTGATTTAACAAAACAAAACTTCATGCTCCAGTTCTTGAAGTCAATCTTATGTTACACATGTCTATTTACAATTTTCGTCATATCGATACAGCTCAGGACATATGGAAACTTTCTTAAGATATCTAACTGTGCATTATTTTTGGCATAAGGGGACATTTGGTAGAACCAATGACCTTCCGAAAGCTGGAGAGTTCGCATGACGACCTTAGAAGGGCTTAAACCCAAAGAGAACTATGGTCAAGTTATTTGATACCAACAACCTTCACCACTTGGCCACTAAGGTATCTTGTTTAGTGTACTAGCTGATTACTTAGGGTATCAGAAAATAAAACATCCATGAAAAGTTATTTAAGAATGAAACTTTTACATTTCTGATCTAAAAAAAGGAATATTGAATAAGAGTATTATTTAACATATAGTTCAAATATATGGTTCTATCAAGGTAGAAAGATATTTCCCTTGCTATACTTGCATTAATAGTTTCTTTGGTAATGTAAGTGGTAAATTGTTTACATCTAAACAGGTATTTCGCTAGTAGGACAAACTCATACTTAAAGTTCAAAATCAACATGACAAAGATTTACAAAATTAACCAATGGCAACAGTAAATTTCTGAGAATAAAGTCCTAAAGTAAGATTTGTTAATATTCAGCCAGAGTCGTTTTTTGATAGAACTGACAATATTTATGCTTGTCAACATGTACTGTATTTTTTTTCTATTTTTAGTACCAGGAAACGTCAAGGAAGCCATGGTACTTTCATTGGTTTTGTACGTATGTTTAACTCATCTTTAAGGCGGCATGTCAAGAAATTACTGAACCAGACTGGTAAACATAATAAAGAAATGCAGGGGATTTAAAGATTAATTCCACTACAGACTTACTAATGTGTCAAAATGTTATTGCCATATCAGGAGCTGGCAAGCCGTTAAACTGGCTCCATTAGACAAACGTTTATTTAACAAAGTAGTCATAGCTCCTACATTTTCTTCAAGAAAATGTTAAAAAAGGTCTTGTTCAAATTCATGGGTAATTGCGATACTTACATGTTTCTTTTTGGATCTGTTGATTGTTTGCAATGGTTATAAGGTATTGGATAAACTGGACTGAAACCATCACATTATTACAGAACACATATAAAATGTTCGTGTGTGAACATTTTATAGTTAATCCGAGTTCGACTAATATTTTTCTAAGCACAATGAAATTCTAATTCATATAGAAATTTGAGACTATTATTGTAACAGTTAGATTGAAAACGTTATCACAGGTACGTTGAACATTAAGTCTTTACAGACTATTAGTGCTGACCATTTCGGAATATGGTAGCCATAATGGATTTTGTCTCAATATGGCTGTTTAAATTTTGTAAGGTATATATTTTATCTGTTACTGTTCCAACTTAAATCACTTTGGTGTGCTGTAAGCTATTATTACCGTCTATGATTTTTAGAGATATTGATTTTGCAATACAGAGCACAGACTTATTCGAGGCGTAGTGTTATATTCTATCACTATTCCAATGCTAAAACTGTTGCGCATGATATGCATTATTCCTATAAAACTGTAAATTATGGCGGCCATCTTTGAGTTTGGCGGCCATCTTTGATTTGAATGAACCGCTTCCCAGGCTTAACTGAAGTATATTATATTTATCTACTACCATGACAAATTTTATGCTTTTTTCAGAAGGTGCACAATTCTCAAGGATTTCTTGCACTAGATTATTTCATAAAATAAAAACCAGGTTTACATAAATTTGTAAATTACCATCAACTTTAAGTACGTATGTACAACGGGCAGAGGGATTTCCTGCATCATCCGTGGCTTGGAATTCAACATATTCTATATCTTTTGCATCTACAGTATGTCCACTATTTGGTCCTGAAATTTTTCTGACAACAGGTGTAGAATCATAGTTATCTACAGCTTTCGGGTTATCGTAATGGACAATTGCAGTGGTCTTTCCTTTCTCTGCCGAAAACTTTAGAACTTTTATTCCCCCACAGTCAACAAATATAGGTGGTTCGCTGTCTGAAAAGAGAAGAACAAATATTAAGATACAATGTATTTAAAGTGACATCTGACAATTTTTTTATACTGTGTCTATTTTCATACACGTAATTTGATGCTAGAAATAGTAGGTGAAGTAGAAAAATTACAATCGTGCGCATTTTTCACTCGAACACACAACCACGCACGCCCGCACGCTCAGTAATTATTTGTTTTATAAATCTTCAAGGATAACTGTTGCCAATTGTCACTTATTCTTGAAAGACTGGGCATAGAATATATATATCAATTTCCATATACATTGTGGTAAACATACCTTTAATAAGAAATATTTCAATGATTTTGATTTTTGCTAACACGAATAGCGCTTATCTAAACATTCTGTCAAGCTGGACGCTTACCTAAACAATATGACATGACACTTACCTACAATGTTTGGATGGACGCTTATCCAAACACTCAAACTGGGCGCTTACCTAAACATTTGGGCTGGACGTTAATTTTGGCATTCAGTTATGCTGAAGGCTTACCTAAACAATCTGACAACGCTTACCTAAACAACTTACCTTTGATAAGAAATATTTTAATGATATTGACTTTTGCTGAAAAGGCTGTTTACAATTACTAATCGTTGATATCTGTGTAGTCTGTATGTGACTTTGTAACATAGTCAACTGTGTATTTTCCTTGTTTAATTCCTTCACATTCTGAGATACCGTTTAACAATAAATTTGTGCTGGACATTTACCCAAACACTGGGCGATTACCTAAACAATATTAAACAATATGACATAACGCTTACCTAAACGTTTGCGGCTGGACGTTTATCTTAATATGCAATCAATCTGAACGCATACCTAACCAATCTGACACACCGTTTAATTACACATTTGGGCTGGACGCTTATCTAACTGCTAAGTCAAGCTGAACGATTACATAAATAACCAGACATAACGAATACATAAATGTGTTGGATGGGCGCTTATCTTAATACTCAGTTAAGCTATACGCTTACCTAAACTATCGATATATCGCTCACCTGAACATGAGGGATGCACGCTTACGATAACACTCAGTGAAGCTAGATGCTTACCTTAACAATCTGAAATAAAGCTTTCATAAACGGTTTGGATGGACGCTTATCTAAACACTCAGACAGGCAAGACGCTTACCTACACAATCGGATATTAAGCTTACATAAGCATTCGGGATGGACGCTTATATAAAAACTGTGTGAAACTGGAGCCTTACATATAAAATCAGATATAAGGCTTACATAAGTATTGGGGACTGGCGCCCACCTAAATACTAAGTGAAGCTGAATGCTTTCCTAATCACTTAAGCTTGAAGCTTGGTATAACGCTTACCTAAACATTTTGGATGGAATCTTTTCTTAATTTTAAGGCTGAACGTTTATCCAAAAGCTCAGACAAGAGCTTACCTAACCATTAAGGCTGTACGCTTTCCATAACACTGAAGCCACACCAACATCTGCTAGCCCGTCTGTACATATTTAGGCTAAACACCATCTAAATACTGAGGCTGTAGGCTTTTTGAAAACACTTTTCTAAACAATAAGTTCTATATTTACCTAAACACTCAGGTTGGACGCTTACAACAAAAGTAGCGTTGTTATCTGCGTCAGCCGTGCACAACGCCGCCGAGTACTGTTTTATTTCAAATCCACTGTTACACACTGGGTGACAAACTGACAAATACGGAATCAGCGGGGGGCAATCGAAATAACCATTTTGAATCATTATTCCGTAGTGATCTGGCTGCAAACATTTTAGAACTGAAAAAAAAAAACAATAGCTGTGACTTTCTCTACGAACCCATGTCCCCTACCCCTAAAATCAAATGGGTTGTCTACTACTTGTCATATGATAATCATATAAGAATGACAACAGTGCTCCAAAGTACTCTGATGAGCGGAACCTTTTTCAGTTTAAATGTGTATTTATCCATGGCATTTTATCTACTGACTATTGAAACAAGAGGGTCACCTGCTGATCAAAAACAATGATTCCATGTAGTTTAAGCTTAAATATTCTAAGTTATTTATCATAAAGTAGTTTCAGTGTTAATGTTATTGTAATCTTCTTCTACTGATCCTTAAGACAATACGAGTCATCTACTGACCACATGCACAGGTAAGCTGTATATCCCTCTCGGTCATTTGCTGATGCAATTACCATATCAACTGAGCTGGTGTTAAATAAAGGTCAGATAAAATAGAAAAAGTGGAAACTCCACAGGCCGCTCAACACAACAAAAACGAAAATGTTTCAGGTTCGGTTTGATTGAACCTGTCCATGGACGGTAGTGGAAATACATGCTACCGTCCACGCCCTCTAGCCCCGGGTTGGGCAGAAATCAATATTTACACATGCTAAAAGTACGAAAAACAATATAGAGACATCCGCAGATGTGTTCATACTGCGGTGCACATGGAACCTTCAATGTCACACTAATGTGTAATTCCATGAAAAGCGGGGTATGGTCCCCAGTTAAAATAATGGGTTTGCCCTAAACGAGAAAACAATGAGCAGAACTAAACAAACTAGAATTAAGAAAGGGGATCTGAGGTTAAGGAGCCTGCATATCACAGGAACTGCCAAAAGACAAAATCAAAAAGCAGGCACCATATCCAAGGGGTGATTAAACACTACCCAAAGCTATGAAAGCGGGAGTATTGGAACCACCCAGGCCGAAATGTTCATGCTGAGAAACTAAACAGTACCAGTAACAGTACTAAAACCTTGTTGATTTTTTTTGCGATTTCTTATATACCTCCTAAGTAATAGCATATTATACCCATACACAGTTTCTTTTTACCGCTAGTGTATATAGAGAGCAGCAATGATAAAGTTGTTGACACTATATTTGTATTAAATCAATGCACCACGCAATCTTACAGGTCCGACTTGAAGCTTCCAGGATAAGGCATCTTTGTATCAACGACGTAGTTATACCATGAAATGCGCAAAATTAAAGTAAACTTTTATTATTTGCTATAAAATGTTATAAGTAAATGTATGTGAATCATGTCAATTGGCCACTACGTCATATCAAGTAGGCGGAATTTAAATACAAAACCAGAAGTTGACGCACTATATTGCAGACCCTTTCCAGAACGACAAAGCATTTATACTGATTGTGAAGGCATTTACAACGTACGACAGTTCAAATAATGCAGGAAAAGAAAGCTAAAATAATTCGTGGTCGAAACTATTTCTTTTTATGATAACCATATCATACACCTTTCAGGCTATTTGAAACAGGAGAAAAACAATTATTATGAAATACTTAGTGATGGGCATAAAATAAAAGTTGAGATGGTGGCTAAGTTACTGCACTGATGATAAACCAGAGGCGAAAATGAGTTTACTTTAGATCAACAAAGATGACATTTCATTATGATTAACAATAGAAATTGTCGGTACCTTCGCAAATCGGTGGTGTTAGGTCCCATGTGCCGTCCTGCCTGCATGATAATACTGAAAATCCCTGTAACAGGTGTCCTTGGTTACATGAAAATGAGCATTGACTACCATATATAAAACCTTTGTCACACTGGTACTGGCCGTTTTGTGGTGCAGAAGTTGACAAACATCTACTCACTGAAATGAAAATTTCAGAGTTTGTTAAACTATGTTATGTTTATCATGTCGAACTGTATTGAACTGGTTATTCGGGTACCTACTCGTGTCAGCGATAACGCCCTCGTATGATTGATGTACATTTTGGTGAACAGGACATTCACACATATAACAGGTAATTATTCCGTATTTTACTGAAGATTTGAAAAGTTTTAGTATAAAATGTGTAAGATCATACCTTAACTATAACCATGTCAAATATCTATCTCATATGATCTAAATAACTGTAAAAAAAAACGTTTTTTTTTGTCGCGAAAATGAAGATATTTAAACCCTATGGTATATATTTTCACGATTAATTTATTTCGGATTTAATTAGCATTTTTTTTTAGAAAAATGAAAAGCAGTCATTCTGTGTTTTAGCCATTGCTTTCATTTCACAAAAACTTGAAGCACAGCAAAATTATATTGATTTTTTCGAAGACAGTGTGTAGAAAATAAGATACCTCTGACGATGTACCATCCTCGTTGTATATGTCAATCCAGCAGATACCGTCCTCGTACTTGAAATGAACATTACATTAACGTAGACCCCTTTTCTAAAATTTAGCGATAATATGCAATGACCAGCTAAGATAAAGATAACATTTTGGTCTTTTATACCCTCCAGCTACTGGAAACAGCCTATCCGAAGAAAAAATTGTCACATAATTTCTTCAAATTCGCTTTCAAGATCCATCTACATAGACACATTCTTATGTGTATTTTCAATTGAATATTGCGACTTCCGTACGTTTTGTATTTAAGTTGTTATGGGGTACAAAATGTTTGCAACAAAAACAAAATTAAATTTGTTCAGAAATTTTATGATTTTTGTCAAATATTTTATTGCGATCGACACATGTTTAGCTTCGTTTTGAGGAATAAAACCAGTAATTCGGTTACAAAATTTAAGTTGCCTGGTTTGAGTAGTCGAAAGACGTTAGTAGTAAACAGATCCTTATTTCCCCATTTTTTGTGCGAAACTTCGTGTAGAACAAGTGCATTAATCACACCTTATACTGCTAGAATACATAATGCATGAAAAGAGATGAGATATGTTTATTCATTCCACATTCAAGTTTTGCAGATCGAAACCGAAAGTAGGGGGTTTATTGTGCGGACAGGAGCATATAGGTTACAATACTTTAAATAGATTTCCTTATTATATTCGATATAAAACTGACATTTTTTAAAGAGTTACCAAACAGAGCTAGACTCATTTCAGAGAACAAATCCTTACCTCAATTTTAAAAATCATTATAAAACTGATATAAAAGCACATTGTTGTGACTTGGAAGTACTAATAAAATTGAGTTTCACTTCAAATACATCCTGATTTTCCTTACCAAAATCTCAAAAATACATTCACAATGACATTTAAACAAAAACTAGCTAAAACTTAGACCTCTGTTACCATGCCAAGTGAAAAATTAGTGTTGTTCAAAAGCCTGGCGGCCATCACGCTGGTCATTTATATTAGTTAGGCCTGTAAGTGTCATTTTAAGGTAGCAGACCACAACTGACTGGCATTTTCCTAGGAAAACTATTCAACTCCCTCTTTATTTTCATCATTACTTTTACTTATGATAGAACGTTCATGAAAACTAGGTGTTAAAAAAATGTTCTATAAAGGCAGGTAAAGAGGACAAGAAGTTCAGTAGGTTTGCAGGTTTGTCGAACAATTCAACCCTCGAGGAATTTGCTTATCATCCAAATGTTGAAAGCAGAGCTAAAATGGTTTGAAGTGAAAAGACAAAAAAGAAAGAAAGCGACAATACTGGTAACTTCAATAAAATTAAAATGTATTTGGTTGACCAAGCTAGAAAGGCTATGTATGATTTGTTGAAAAAATGCTTAGTACAAAAATGTATTGATTTACAGTTACATTTATTTGAGTCTGTGGTTCAAACAATATTATTGTATGGATCAGAGGTATGGGGATGTTACCATTGTTAAAAGTTTTCAGCTTAAATTTAAAAAAAAAAAATCTGAAGGCTAAAATGTCGAAACCTTATGTCATGCTTTTTGGTGAGCGTGGGGTATTACCAATAGATATCATAATTAGAAATAGAATATTGAACTACTGGTGTACACTGTATTAAATGGTAAACAAGAAAAGATAAACTGTATACTTGACAGGTTCATGTATAATCTCCATCAGCAAAATATGAATTATTGTTCTTGGATTTCATATGTAAAAGAATCTTTAGAACAATTTGGATTTGCTGAATTCTGGTTGAATCAGTCAGTACTTTCACCAGTGTATTTCCGCAATATTCTTATTTTTGAATGTCCCTACTTTAATTTGGACAGAGTAAAATATATACCAAATGACTTTCAACTGTCAAATGTGATGTCATTTCAACATTTATTTCAAAGTAATTATAGTACTCTTCTTTTTAAGTTAGCATTTTTTGTACAGAAAATTACTTCAAATTTTTAGGTACGGATAGGTTTTTGTCACTGGAAGTTATTTGGTGGCTAGTTAAAACAATGATTAATTCTAAATGTACACCATCTTCTATTTTTTAGCTTACAAAATATTTGTATCAGATCTATTATGACCGTAAAACTACTGTTTTATTTTATGTATTAGTGTTTTATTTATTTATTTTATTTTTTTTTTTTTTGAATTTTTTGTTATTATAATGCTGATGCCCGTATTGGCCTAGTTAGAAATAAAACCTTGAATCTCACAGATTTTCTCCCTTGACGTACATTTAACGTTTACAACCGCTGTGAGGAGTGTGAACTTACACTAAAAAGAGACTGAATCTGATACCCAGACTTCCATATCTGCTTCTGTTTCTTCAGTTAGTCACCTGTAAGACACTTGAACAGTAGTGTATATTGTATGCACTTGTAAGCAAGCCGCGTAATTAGCACTACCTTAATGAAGGGTGCGCCTATGAACAGAGGCGAATATTACAAGATACGATAAAAGGCAGATTTATGGAGCCGGAGCCGGAGCCTAAATTCATGCCCAGAGAGGGTCCAATTTCACTTTCAGGAAGAAAAAGAAGGTCTTAACATAAGCACTTTTGCTCGATATGCGACAAGTCTGGTCGTTTTACTAATGAGACTGAAGGAGAAAAAGAAGAACATCAAGAAGGCAAGATGATATAATGCTTAGAATGGAGGGTGGGTGTGAGGGAAGATTTGATATTGGTGAAATACTGCTAACACGGTCCACTCCCATTCTTTACTACTTTACAGTTAAAACTCTAATCAAACAGATCTACTAAAGGTCGTTTTTCACATTTCCAGTTCTTATTTCCAGATCCTCAAAGCAATTTACCTTCAATTGCGTTTATTTAGTGTACCGTATGCGGTAGCAATCGCTGCGGAGAGTTTTATAAATGTTCATTGACATAACGAGGACGGTACCCATGTGCAAACGGGTAGGTATCTTTGTTTATTTTCATCCATCGTCAGAGGTACCATCAAAAGCAGCAACATAATGCATATAATTGAAATTTTATCAACAAATATAACTTGCAGGTACGTGATCCAAACGTGTTGTAGTTGAGTATGTATAGTTCTACCAAGGAGAGTGGCAAATTCAGTTATCTCATCTTTCAACAAAGAAACATTCGTCTCAAAACGTCAAAATACACGCATTTCGCTACAATCCTTCAAATTTTAGAGTAATTTCAATCTTATTGAAGACTGATATTTTCACCAGTGCGAATTAATGCATTGCCGCCTCGGCAAATGTGTCTTTCTAATGTTCAACATTCTTAAATTTGTGTCATACTTTGGCGTTGTTTTTATATACCCTAAACAACCTACATGTACATTAATCACACGAGGGCGGTATCGCTCACACGAGTAGGTACCCGAATAACCAGTGTGCATGATTTTGTTTAAAATCACTAAATGTCACTTTTTATACAATATGCTTTTTATAAAAAGATGATATCAAACTATATACAAACCTTTAACTTGCACGTTAAATGAACATTCTTCCGAAGGGTTTCCGGCGTTATCGTAGGCGACATATTTCACTGTGTGAACAATGCCGTTATCTACACGGGAACCTGGAGAAATGGATCCAGCAGTTTGCTCCACTTTTGGACTAGTGTTATCTTGATTATCGGAGGCTAGCGGCAAGTCCCATGTGACCGCTGCAGATGTCATACCTTTGTCGGCTGTCACTACAATGTCGGAAGGACATCTGGACAGAACAGGAGGCTCTGAATCTGTTGTCCAAAGGAATCAAATACATTTTAGTTTTATTAGGCGAAACTTCATCTTCCACTTCTCCACTTTATGTCTTTTCGTAAAGGTATATGCCTAATAGCCGCTAAACTCTATTGAAATTCCCTTCAATCTTTGATATAAAAGGACATGAAAATATGATACAAATTATTCAAGACGAAGTTATGATTCTTATGTCATACACTTTCTTTCAATGTCATGTTTCAAAGTATGAAAACTTTATCAAGCTTATTCTCAAAGCTACTGTAGAACATTTGCGACCTGCAGCCATTAGTATACAGAGCAATGACTTTATAAACTTTAGCATGTATTTGCGAAGTGCTGCATTTAGTAAAGAACATTCACTAATTTCATCGGGCTACTGCAACTGGTACAGAATATTGACTATTACTTTATCATACTTTAATTAAATGCTGCATGTAGTACAGAACATTGACCGTTACTTTAACATAAAATTGAAAACTGCTGCACCTGGTACAAGATCATTGACTTTTAAACATCTGCAATTGGTACATACAACTGACTGTAACTTAAGCACACTCGTGCGAACAGCTGTAATTGGTACAGACCATTGTCTGTCATATTAACATACCCTTGAGAACAGCTGCAAATTGTACAGACCATTGAATGTCATTTTAACGTACCGTTGGGAACAGCTGTAATTGGTACAGACAATTGAATGTCATATTAACATACCCTTGAGAACAGCTACAAATTGTACAGACCATTGAATGTCATTTTAACATACCCATGCGAACAGCTGTAATTTGTACAGACCATTGACTATACTTTAACATACACTTGTGAACAATTGCAACTGTTACAAAGAATTGACTATCACTTAAGTATGCCCTTGTAACAGCTGCAGTTGGTAAAGACCACTGACTGTCACTTGAAAACATACCCTTGCGAACAGCTGCAACTGGTACAGACCATTGACTGTAACAGTTACAGATGTCCGTAAGTGTATACTTAAGCATATACTTGCGAACAGCTGCAACTGTTATAGACCATTTACTGTCACTTACGCATACTTTTGCGAACAGCTGCAACTGTTACAGACCATTGACTGTCACTTAGATATGCCCCTGCAAACAGCTGCAATTAGTACAAACCATTGATTGTCACTTTAAGGTTTAGCAGTATATCACAAAACAACAGATGTTTTGAACGAATGAACAGCATCTTGACACACAACTTATCTGTCCAATACATGTTTTACTGTTCTGTCCCACAGAGTTGGATACTTAAAATATTCTGAATGAGTTGTACCCCTTTAAATAAGAATGTCATTTGTAAATAAATAAATGTAAACATGTTTTACCTAGTTATATAAAGTTTAAACACTCGCACGATGTTGCAAATGCATCAAAACGAAGACGTGTAACAGCTTTTAAAAAATGGTGAGTTTTTAAACTTGCTGAACTGTCTAGAAGTGTGGCCCCTTCATGCAGTCCCTTTCCGGAATTCAATACATATATCAGTAAATTGACAATGGTTTTGTAGAATAATATAAATGTTTTATACGCTGTTAAATTTTCAGATAAAACAATGCTTTCTTTCTATGATTTAATGACGTTCGAACTTTTTTCTCCGAAACATGGACCTATACCTTAACATACCTTTACAAACTTCTGTAATTGGTATGGACCATTGACTATCACTTTTGCATGTTATAGGATACAGTAGAGACACAGAATAACCTGGATCACAAACAGGATAACACGATGCACCATACGTGTAGTGACTGCAGCTGTAAGATCCGTGTGGTATGCTAGGGGTCGTCTGAGGGCAAATGACGCCTGCAATATACATTTTACAATCACTTTAATATAACTGAAGAACGTAATAAAAACTTGTACAAATACAGCATGGTTTTATGACAGTAAACTATCGATAGTCGAGATAAATACTTGTACATTCAACGCAAATTTATGAGGTGCTATAATTTTTGGATTTTGAAGATTGCTATTTTTATCACGGCAAGGCAAATTTAATTTTACTGATATCTATTGCTTTATTTGTTTAAGATAAGAATTATAAATTGGCCATTGTAATTTGCCAAGGTCTTCAATATTGCGAAAGAGAAGTCTGAATAATCAAAATGTACAAGAGTAGTATGCTTGCAGTACATCTAAAATGGATGCGCTTAAAGGGAGATAATTCTCTTCTTATTTCACATTAAGTTTAATTTGCCACGTCTTCAAATTTCTGACATTACGCCGTTACATAGCTGAAGTACTGATTAAAGATGGCGTTAAAACGAAAAAGAAAAAAAGAAAAGAAATGTTAAAAGCTATACTATAAATACGTGTATTGTGCAAAAGAGGTACAGTTAATCATACGCTTTCGAAAATTTTACCTTTACATTCGGATGTCCCTCCATTTGTCCACTGTCCGTTTGACTGGCACTGAATGCTAGGTACTGTCGGTGCGTATCCGTACGCGCAGGTAAAAATGCATGAGTGACCATAGTTGGTTCCCGAACAGTCGACTTTTCCGAACGATGGCGCAGAAGGAGTTGAGCAAAATACCACTGAAGATAAACGTTACGAATGCTAAGAATATAACGAATAGTCAATGATTTTCTCCGTCCGTTACGTTAAGAGAACAATTTGAAAGGGTAGTGACAAAATTCAAAATGTTTTTCTTCGAACATCATTGCCATTAACCTTATTTTCATGATATGATTCAAACTAGAAAAAAACAAACCTTTAACGGATATCCGTAGTTTACACTGTGCACTTAAGCCGCGGGAGTCTTTTCCGCTAACGTAATAAACATTGTAAACTTTGCCTTCTGGTGAGCCTTGAAGCTGCGCGCCATTTACTGGGCCGTCTGTTTGTTTTACACTTGAAATAAAAGAATGTTTTTCCTTAACGTATACACGAGACTTGACCGTAAAGTGAATTTATGCAGTAACGCGTTATTTGAAAACCTGAATATGTTAAATGAAAACCTAGCATATCTGTGTATCCAAACATTGACAAAAATTGTTAGAAAAAAATCAAAGATTGGAGATCGCAGAATTGTTAATAGAAGCGTCTTAAAGCGTTAGCTTACGAAAATAATACTACATACTAATAGCACGAGAATAACGTTTGATATACCTTCGTGCACCATCTTCTATATCTGTAGCATAGGGTACCGTCCAAGTTACCTTCATAGATGTCTGCTTTGACGGAGTGGTGAATGACAGGGAATATTGACAGTTCGTAAAGTATGGAGCGTGGTTGGGTTCTGTTTGAATAATAAGACAATCCTACTATTAAATAGGTATGTTCTAGCATATTTACAAAGAAATCTAAATTAAGCAAACCGCAATCAGCAAAAACGTTTGTGATATCCACATAGTTAACTGTATATGTGGTTGCAACAGGGAACGCTAAAATACAGTCCTGTCATCTTAGGATAAATACAAAAAATTAAAACAGGAACCTTTGCTACTTAGAAGATAATGTCTCGCATATTGACATTTTAAGATAGTTTACAATAACAGGTGGACGCTCAGTGGGCAGTATTATAACACCATATTATTGAACAGACACATGAGCATAGAATAAAAAAGATGAATGCTATTTCAATCTACAACACGGAAAACATATTTACTAGCACCGACTGGCAATTGCTGTGTTGTTGTGTTTTTTCTTTGTTTTTCGGGGTTTTTTTTTTTTTTGGGGGGGGGGGGGGGGGGGGGGGGGGGGGGGCGGGGGGTTTTTTTTGTTCTCTTTTAAATGAAAATATTGGACGAGTATTCATCGAAATATTTCACCGTAGTTTTACTGTTACACGGTATATGTCCCGAAAGTAAAGGTAAATAAACAATTATTGAAATTATCAAAAAATATTTAAAAGATCCTTTCGAGCAAAGCTGTAACTTTTACACATTGTTGAATGATAAGGTTTAAGGGTCTCATTAGTTGTGTGATTAAGGTCGCTAATATCAAATAACTTGCCAATAACCACAGCGAATCGCTCGGGGTATAGATTTTTTTATGTGCGGAAGCCATGCAGCTGGTTTGTTATTATAAGATTCTTTCACTGGTTGTAGGTATAGACGGTAATTTCCGGCCTCGAGGGTAACTGTTTAGGTGGTAACGAGGTTCCTACCGAGTTACCGCCTAAACAGTTACCCGAGAGCCGGATATTCCCATCTGCACCTATAACCAGTGACAGAAGTTTTTTCTTGCATAACCGATATCAAGATATAATAATAAAAATAAATTCAATCGAACAAATTTCTTTTAAGAACTATTTCTTATAGCAGCGCATTTAAACAAAGCGCGGGAAACCACTTTTCAAAGACAAATAACATATTTAGTTCCTGTTTTGTTTTATCAGCTGCAGCGTAACGGTATGAATTTTGAATAAAATAACGTGTTTTGAATCGAGAAATATACTATCAGGAACAAAGAGGAACTGTCAATGTATTGGATTTTTATTCCGTTTTTCGAAATAAAATATAAATAATGGCATAAATCTAAATACGTCATTTAAAGCACGATAGTCATCTTACACCCCGGGGTGTAAGATGGACTTTTCCAACATCGGTAAAAATACCGGAAATCCCCGTCTATTATGCAAGAATCTTTAATAATGTTTGTAGGATGGCGTGGGCTCTTCTTCTATCATGAAAAGTTGGAATTTGAGTTCGGCATCCCAATACCATTTGATTGTCTGCCTTAGTTTTTATGACGAAAACAAATCTGATTTTGGAACTGCTTAAAAATAACTGATAGAAATATTCTGGCTTCAACATTAATGATTTGGGAGGTGCCAGAATATTTTTTATCAAGCAGTTCCATATCACTTCAGAAGTTCTTGTTCTTTGTCAAATTTTATAGAAAAAAAGGAACCAGGAAGAGATTTATCATAATAACCTAAAAACTGGATATATCATCCATGTTTTACCATATAAGAATGAATCAGATGCTTTTTTCGTATGGCCAATAACGAAAAAAGTTACAAAATAAGCTATTTATAGAAACAACAAAGGGAAGTAAGTCCTCCAAAATGAATTCTTAGTTTAGTTTAGTTATACTACAAATGTAATTTGTTTTAGCTTGTTTATGATGAAAGCTTCAAGCTAATTGGAGCCACTGTCAAGTCCGCTTCCTGAAAAAACCAGTACTGGTGTCATATGAGAAGTCATGGTCGCGGTCCCAGTGGGACTCGAACCCACAATCCCTGCATTTAGCGGTCGACACCTTATCTACAAGACCACCGCTCCCCTTGAATGAATTCTTAGTCCACCAAAAATCCTAACCAGGTAAAGATGTGTTGAAAAACACCTAAAATTTGGGAAACGATGCATTTTGTGCCACAGGAAAGTGCTCTCAGGTCTTCCCTATGGACAATAATAAACAATAAGCTATTTATGATAACAACAGAGGGAAGTAATTTTATTTTTAAAAAATGTAAGTCCACAAAAATGGACCTGTTAAATAAAAAAAATCAATGCCTGTCAAAGGTATGGCCTAAGATTTTATATGAGCTTGACCTTTGAGATAGGGGCATTGGGTATGCGCGTGACACTCCATCGCATTGAGGCAATCATTCATGCCAAATACAAACAAGATAGTTGGTTCAAAGCATATCAATGTTATGGTAGGTTCAAGCCCGAAAATGATATTTGACCTTTAAGTGAATTTGATTTTTTGTTTTGGGTTTAACGCCGTTTTTCAGCAGTATTTCAGTCATGTAACGGCGGGCAGTTAACATAACCAGTGTTCTTAGATTTTGTACCAGTACAAACCTGTTCTCCACAAGTAACTGCCAACTTCCTCACATGAACCTACTGAGCTAAGCGGGCGGGCGTTACCTTTCAGTAAAAGCTTTACTTTTGAGATGGGGACCTGGGGTTTGCGCGCAACACTCCATCTCATAGAAGTAAACATTTATGCCAAATAAAAAAACGATTGGTCCATACTAATCAAATTGATAGACAAGCTCTAATATGATCTTTGGGATCTTGACCATTGAGGCCTTTGCGTTCGACATTCTGACTCATCCAGGGTAACATTCATGCGAAATATAAACAAGATCCCTTTATGCATGTCAAAGTTATGACCCGGAAAAAATCTGACATGATCTGATCTCCAAGTGTGACTTGACCGTTGATATTAGAACCTGTAGTTCGTGCATAACATTGTGTCTATTTGAGATGAACAATCATGCCAAATTCAAACAAGATTCATTCATGAATGTCACAGTTATTGTCCGAACAAAAATAAAATCCCGGCAGAGGGGCTCGAAAAAACTATCTAGAATTCAGCATTTAGAGTACTCAGAATCACCTATGGTAGCAATTCTGAAAATAGTCACAAATTTCAAACTTTTCCGGGGAAAGGGAGTCTCGTATCCGACTTTCCTACAAAAGTGTTACATTTTTTTTTCTAAATATAAGATAACCATTTTGTTGTAAAGCACTCAAAACACTCAAAGGCACAGACAAGAAATGCCATTAATGATATTCGTCACTCGACAGACCCGTTATACGAGATACTTTGCTTTTTTTCCACTTTTCTTAGTAACCCATAGACTGCTTTCACTTTGTATTAGGTCTGGTTAATTATGGTGTTAGTTTTTCTTACATGTAAGAGCAATTCTTATCAGCCACAATAAAACTCTCAAATCTACACCTATACTCTCCTCTCCACCCCAGCCCCCAACAAACCAAAGTGAAAACAGTTGGCCCCTAAATATTTTTGTTTGAAATCTTGTTTACATTGAAAGGAAAATATGGGCTATCAAACTGATATGCTGTTGGAGTCGCCAAGATACAGTAAAACAGGCGCTTAGCCCTTACGATCATGTAAGTTGTCTTCCCAGATCCACGTGAGCCAAAAAGCAGGAACGTCTCCATATAACCTAAAATTATTTTGGTTCGACATTGCATCAGTAGCAAATACGATATCAGTAATATTTGACAAATGGTTATAATATTGTTATTTCTGAACGAAACATAAGTGTTAGCATGTATTTTCTTCGTTACATCATAAAAATGATATCACTGCAGAAACATGTTTACTTGACGATATAAGATAATTTTAGTAACATTTAGAATAAATCTCAATTCGATAACTTATTTCTTATTAATTACTGTTAATCTCGGAACAATATATTAGATTCAAAGAAATAGGAGTCCGGGATTAGATACAAAACATTCTACGTGTGTGAATGGTAATTTATCAAAAGTGTTTATGGTAATAAAATGTCTCCCGCAAAACGTGCAAATCAAAGATAACCGCCAACTTGGCCCCAATTCATCATTATTATCGTTTGTTTTTAAACAAATAGCAACTTCCATATACAACACACCACTTTCAAAATGGTATTTATGTTCTTATCTTTTACTGCTACGCTGTACGCCATAGAAAAAATATCTGTTATAGACTTTTGTTACATTTACGAATAACAAAATGCTTCCCTTGTTAGAAAGCAAAAGGGCTAAAACTTTTTGGGATGCCTATTTGTTAATTATCTATTTATAACCAAACGTTGTTTGCATAGTAGTTTCATATCTAATAAGAGTTATAAGGACTTGAAGGTATATCAAATAATAGACGCACGTAAAAAATGGGTGGTTACCTCGACTACCAGATGAAATGAATGCTCATCTTAATCATGCGGGTGAGAACATCAATATACTTTTAAAATATATAATTAATATAATGAAAAGATTATAAACGAATGTATAATAACCATTATTTTTCTACTTTTATTGTGCATCTGTAAAACACTTATAATTAGTCCATTTTGTATTTCTATTAACTTGTGGTATAGCCTGTGTCTGCTATTGGAAAAGCTTCTGTTTTGCCATTTCTATGTGTGATGCCAATGCAGTGTCAGTAAATGATATCAAACAGAAATTGAACTAATTAGAAATTACAAGAAAACTTAGAAAAAGGAAGCAATCTCTGCGCATATGCTATAGTTAAGAAATACATGTAATTGCAAACATTGTTATTGTTCTGTCAACCTCAATGCCCTTCAAATTTAATAAGTACTTTTGAGAATAACGCCATATCTAAACATAGCAAAAGAAAAACAAACTTATTTATTCCTTATGAGAAAGTTGTAACTGAAGTGACAAGTCAGTCAGTTAAGCTTGTTTAATTCTTTATACACAAAATTCTCTTTTATTATATTTGAAACTGAAATTACTTGTCTTTCATCCAGGTGACAATAGCAGGGGGCAAAACCATTCGACATCTTATTAATACTATATGGCTGTTGTCTCCCCCTGGTAGCGATGTTCTGTCATATTTGTCCGTAGGTCAATCCTTCCTCATGTTGTGGGTCACCGAGCCGATACTATCATAGATCATATGGCGGCTTAATTGCGTTTTTTCTGTTAAAGGAAAACCCTAGATGCCCCTCTGAAGATTACTTCATGTTCCGACGGGAACCGGTGAAGAACTGCTGACCTTCTGCCAATCAACTGGATAACTTCCTCACATAAAAATATTCTGAACCCACAGCGGTGAGGGGCCAGCGTTTCGAAGTCAGCGACCTTTACTACTCGGTTACGGATGCCATTACGTAATAACTGATACGTTGTACACGCAGTTGTACAAAACATCTATTTTTTAAACGACGTTAAATGTCCCTTCGATTTTTTGCAAAATGTACACAAATTCTATTACAGACGCTGTGATTCAAACAGAAAGTAATACGAATATCCTTTGCAAGCATTCTCACGCAATTAAATTTTTTTTAAGGAACAAGGAAAAAATAAAAAAAAAAACCGACAAAGTTTGATCTGAGTAACAACAGTTTTGTGCACTGGTCAACGAAAATGCTTGAAGAAGCCAATGAGTGGCCTATTTACAATCCCTAAGATATTTGTTTTAGTCGTAGAGCATTAACTGTACATTTTTACTGAATGATTATATAATCGTATGCATCTATTACCAAAACTTTTTCTCTAACCTGCAGAATATCAGTTCAGCTTTCGACCGACGAAAACATTTGTCGCGATGATATTCTTCATGCTTTCACATCATCGAACCTGTTACGCAAGTGTCCAAAGATGGTTTGGACGTAAAGAGGAGATGCACAGACGTATTTTCTACCATTTTAATTGACAATTATGATATTGAGATTTTTTAACACTCGTTGTCACATATTTTCCGTTATCGTATTTAGCGAAACTGCAACATTTGTATAGAGTTTATGATTTTATTCGTTATTAGTTTGTTATCCATAGAATAGAAGCTAATAAATAAAAAAGTTATATATTTCATTTCAAAATCACATTTTTACTCATAAAACATAGAATTAATGTTTCATTATACATAATAATTATACCAACAAGGTCGCACGGAGCAGCACCGTAACTATTGTCGTTGAGAAGCTGTCGTATGTTATCGTTGAAACTTAGTTCTCCCAGGGTGACACCGTCTTTTTGAGACGGACCGGACATAATAAAACTAAAGGTATACAGCTAGAGTGCTTAGAAACACAAACAGAAGTAACGTAGCTGCCACGAGGGAAGTAATTTAATTTAGTGGAATAGGCACGAATAGATAAGGAGACTAAAATACACAACCAATTCATGGCATATTGCAGGATAAAAATACAATGTAGTCTTTATATACATTTCTTCGTTTTACAATTTAGTTTCACTTTTGATGAAAGTTGATATAAAGTGTCATTCATAATAACTTAATTTGCAAGTTATCTCTAGGGTTGTGTTTATGATACAGTAAAGCACTTAATGAAATATCGGTTATACAAATGTAAACTAATATATTTGTTTTCCATTCCACCAGAAATGGAGACATAGCACAGAAACATTACGAGGAAGATATATTATGTTTCATGTATGCAATATTATGCATATAATTATACAGACAATGACCGGTGATCGAACCTTGGTGAGGGTGTTTTCAGTGCCAACCGCAAAAAGAGTATATATATATGCAGGCAAAATAAAAATGGAACTGTTTCCGTTATGTTGGCTAGTACTTCATATACGCATGTGTTGTGATTTATAATTTCTTGTGCAGTCATATAATGTATTTAGTATTTGCATACACTAAATGATATAAGTGGAAACTGAATATACACAAATCTTATATTGTTACCATATGGCAGTGATTGAGGTTGATAAACAAAATCTAAAATCTATATTTTACTATAAAATACTATTAATAAAACCTACTGTAACAACTTGTACGAGCGCGTCTACTTCTACGTCTTCTCCAGCCTCTTCGGCTTCTGGATCGACGGGTATAACATACCGAGTGTGTTCGTTTTTCTCTCTCTGAACTAAGCACTGAAAGAAAAATAATTGAATACTGTAAAAATACCGTATAATTGGTTTAATCGGTTTTACAATAACATGGTGACTGTAACTTCATGATGTTAAACCTACTTTAGGTGAATGGCACCAAGGGAACAGTTCTGTTCGCAGGGAGGAAGTTGTTCTTCTCGCTGTCGAACAGGTCATACCCGTTTGACTCATTCTCATGTTTTGAACAACGAAGAACAACCCGAGTGTGTACCATGTCAGACACCGCTTACTATTAAACATATTTTAGTCGACTGTGTGAGCGCTCAACAGCGCTGTACATACTATGACGTTCAATCCTTGAAAGAGTTGTTTGAAAATGTATCAGTCAGCAATATCTTGTCATTTTTAAAGCAGATAGGCATATATCACAAAGTCTGAAATCATATATTTATTCTTTACACATTTTGCAATATTGTTTTTGTCACAAATATATTAACCCTTTATATACGTTTTTGCATAAATATTTTAGACGTGCTTTACAATCTACTTTACATTTTATATGTTTATGCATTTTTACATAATTGTTTTTTAATGATGCTCTACAATTTACGTTTTCAAGGCGCTTGTTTTCGGCGGTATATTGCCTTTTTTGTCGGTTCGCCGTAAAATCTAGCTCACTCACTCCCCCTTGTAGTATATGTTACGGTATTAGGCCATTGGAACGCCGTGTATTTTGTGAGGTAAGGTGTGTAAGGTATTGACTCGATATCTTACATATTCATAAATATCAGGCAGACACACAGTCTACGTGACTGAATCCCTTATGCTACAGTTATTTTTGAGAGCATCCATCGGTGTAACCGATCGCCTTCTCTGTTATTTCTAAGTAATATGGTGATTTCACTATATTTCAAACGGCTTTATTTCACCAATTCAAGCATGTTTGTCCATTTACATATTATGTTTCTCCGCTTTGAAATGTTGATATTCGTCTAAGGCAATTTTGTCTAAGATTTTTTTTTGTTCTTTTATTTCGGCTTGTTTTACTGTGAAAACCGATATTTTAAGGCTGTTATAGTCAATCCGTTTATTTACGGGTCTGTCCTGTAAACCAGCTAAAATAGTAGTAACAGTGTTTTTGTATAATATATGAATGATACCTATATAATAAAAGGAGAACACCTATATTTTTACGTTGTCTGTAGTTGATTTGGAATAATAAAAGACGACACTTTTCAAATTGAGAACGACTGCCAGTGATTATTACATTTTATCAAGAATAATTTTTACCAGGCAATATCCAAAGTCGCCAACGAATCATACCACATCAATTTTACTCAACCCCAATCCACTACACAGTGGGTCTGTTTCACAAAAGTACATAACTTTTATACTAAATTCTCTCCTAAGTATGACCTTACAAAACACGTTTATTTCGCAGGATATAACTTGTATCATTTATAAATAAAATTACTTTTTCAATTTCATGATAGGTCGATCTTATTTTTCTTCGGTGTAGAGTCTTAGAAAAAGTGTATAAATTAGATGAATCTACTTTTAATGATGTTCGTGAAACACCTTAGTCAAACTTTGTTCTAAGTAGACTTCGTGAAACAGATCCCTGGACATTACTACCAGGGCCCCGATAAAATCTTAACTGGTAAGTTAAAGGTAAAGTTTCTTAATCCTGTTAACTAGGATATTCCCAATATGTTTAACATATACTAAGTAGACTAAAATTTAAGATGTGCATTTTTTGTATATGTATATGAATGCGTATTTTGCTGAAATTCTTTATATATATCCAACAAAATTATATAGTAAAGTTAACAGTAAATGGCTCTCCAACCCCTATTATATCATTTACCGAGATAATATTTATATAATATTTACCGAGGTAACGGGGTTACCTTCAGGGTAAAAGAAATTTTGTTTAACGTTGGGTAGTCGACGAAAGCCTCCGCTTGGAATGGATGGAACAACCTATTTCCAGTCAACCATGAAATATGCCATATTTACCTGCTAGGCATCTGGTTTTGGCCACTGCTACTGGAAACTGTACCAGTTTAAGTAAATCGCCGAGCACTTAACACTAGTCGGGACAGCAGCCGCGACAGGGAATCGAAACCAGATATCCAGCGTTGTATTCACACCTACTAACCACTGCACAACTGACTCCCGTTTAAGTTTTTGTTATCTTTCAACTGTTTGTTGGTTTGGTTTAGTTTTTAACAGATGGTGTAATTTCACTATCTGCCAAGTACTTAAAACAGATATGCACCTACAGTGTATTATGTGGTTGATTAAATCAGTTTTGAGTGTGTTTTGTTTTAAAAGCAGTATAATCTATGATAACAGATCTAATGTATTTTTGAAAATTGTTTTTTTCAAAGTTTCTGTGCTAATGATTAGTGTTGTTGCAATCTATTTTGAAACTTTGCAAGGATTTTGGTTTAAAACTTTGAGTTATCGAGGCTATACTTGGGATGGTTTATTGGTGTTAAACAGACTTAAACGTCGGCAAGGGTTCCTATACAAGGAAGTGTTCTGGCAGTTTTATATTCTACATAAGTGGTTCAAGGAGCAAACAGAACAAAAATAAATGTATTAGTTTCATATCAACTTGATGGGAATGAAACATGAAGTATTTACTTTTTGGTGTTGATATCACCTCTCAAAACAATTTACATCTTTCTGCTATTTATTTATATGAAATAAATCTCCATAAAATAGCCCTCGAAAAATCACAACACAGTACGAGGATACTTTACATAAAATAATTTACTCTGATACAAATAAATAACTTAAGTGCGAATACATGTACATCTCCGTCATAAAATATATCATACCTAAGGGTTTAAATGACTATGCATTTTAAACTATTGAAGCAGAGGGGGACATATGTAGGTCTTTATATTACCCATGCCAGTGACATATAACAGGAAATTTATAAAATAAAACAAAACAGAAAAACAATCTCATGGCCATGAGAGTTATGAAATGGAAAAATAAAATCAAAGCAATAAAATAAACATTTTCTTGTCACTTCTTGTCTATAAAATGTTGTTGTTTTTTTTTTCTCGTTTTAAATATATCAGTTTAACGACCAAACTTGATAGCGTCAGACACAAAATTAGAATTCTGAAAATTTTTGTAAAATTTAAACTTGGCACGGGATACGCTGGTCACTTCAGTAGCAAGAAACAATATTGCTGATTATTTGAAGAAAAAAGAACTCTTCGGCGTAATGCCGCTCACGTTAGATATAAATAAAATAACTAATTTTAAATTTATTTTGATTTTCTGATGTGTCCTTTTTCCAAAAAATTGGACTATGCAAAATAGTTCTTTAAGTAAGTTTTAATCTTTGCTTGTATTCATGCGAAATTTCCTAATGTTGGCGCGAAAATATGTGATTTGCTGCTTAGCCTATCTCGTAAGACCGTCACACCTTGGCGTATGCAAGACAGACCAGGGTAAACGGACGCCTAGACGGTTGCCAGCGGCAAACGGCCTCATATAATCGTATAAGTAAAATGGAATTCACAGTTTCGAAAAAGCGAAAGTTATAAGTATAAACCATCGTTATATTCCAATAAACTACTGAAAAACGTAAGATGAAAATAACAAAATCGGACAACATACAGGTACTCCTCCTTTTAAGGGTAGGAGGTATTATTATCAAATCTTGTTGTATGTTTGGCTTTTTTTCT
Source organism: Mercenaria mercenaria (assembly GCF_021730395.1). Taxonomy (NCBI): domain Eukaryota; kingdom Metazoa; phylum Mollusca; class Bivalvia; order Venerida; family Veneridae; genus Mercenaria; species Mercenaria mercenaria. Next base: position 71,619,433 of record NC_069375.1, read on the forward strand.
AATTTTCCTTTTATATCTCGTAGCATTTTCCAAAAAAAATGTATTGTTTTTTTATGTTATGTGCATGTCGTTACCCAATATGCTTCATTTATCATCATATTGTTTACTGTATCAAGTCTCAAATAAATTGAGACATCTTGTATATCAACACATTATCAATATTCTACGATTTTCGAGAAGGTTCCATCAAAAATGAAATTAAACAAGATGTTATCATATTAAAGTCTAGGCTTTTCTGAAATTTTACGAACCTTCTTTTTATTCTTGGTGATACATGAAAGTTCTGGAATATTCCATGATGCTTTAAACAGAAGCTGTCAAGATGTTATTGAAAATGTTTTCTGTATTTCTTAATAACAAAACATAACCAGACTAGACAACTGAACTTTTCTGGATGCACATTAACATTGTGGATTTAAAAATAATCTTAAAAGGAATGACGTGTATTCTTTGGATATACTGTACTAGTTCAGTTTGGATTCTAGCTGAGATCGGCGGAATTAAATTTGATTGATTTAAATCTGACTAGGAAAGGACTTGGGCTGCATATATATATATATATATATATATATATATATATATATATATATATATATATATATATGAACTGGAATTTTCGAGTACTTAACATTTTCAGGTTATTTGAATGAATACTTAAAATTCTAAATGGTTGCTGGTTTGTTTTTCCTGTCATTTATAGTATTTTAAATATTAAAATGTGTTACCTTTAGACATAATACGTTCATCATGTTACTACAGGATAGCATTTTTCGTTATTTATTTTTTCTACTTTTTTAGGGAGTTTTGTGTTTCGTGGCTGACGAAATGATTTTGATCGGTCTTGTTTTCTTTTCATTTATTTATGTTTTTACCTCGCGACCACGATTATGATATAAAATACTCCGTACATCGTCCTTGTATTCTTTCATTTTAATAAACAGGTTCTTGGGTAATGACCACATATTCACATATTCGTATGAAGCTTAGCAATGGCTTTCAAATACACTAACTAAAACATGTATTTTGTTTTCACAGCCCCCGGAAACTGCTTCTAGCCTGTTCTGTCGGGTCCTTGTATGTTTTTCTGTTGTTGCTTAACCGTCTTCAAACGCATTGTGTATATGCATATACGGTTTTTTAGTGTTTTTTTTTGTTTGTTTTCTTTTAATGTATTTTAAATGAGCAGTTTCGGGAGTACATTACACACTTTCTGTTACTGTTACGTATGTTAGGGACTCGCCTGACAAAAATAGTTGTTATTTACACTGTCCTGTAACTTTAGAATATGCTGGAAATTAAAACCGAGGTTTGGTGCACTCATGTACTTAGTTTAAACGTTGCAGGGAGTGTTTTCTCCATTTTTGCCACTGATCGTTCCGAGATTGCTCCACATGTTCTTTTGTGATTGCTTTTCCGCGTCTTCTAATTGTTTTACTTTGCCTTTTTGTGTCATTTAACTTCTATAGCCATACTGTATTACATTTTCATTTTACTTAAAAGTTTCGAACGTGACTTTATAATGGATTTTTGCTTTAATTTTCAAATAAAATAATGACAAATTTCGAGATAACGTGTCTGTTCGTATCTTGTTTTAGGGGTAGATAAATAAAAGCGTTTCAGTACTGGAACAAGACATAGTCACATTTGAAAATGTTAAAAAACAAAGAACTTAAACCACTGAACTTCCAACAGTATGCCGAATAGAGAAAATCATTGTGGCTACGATTAGATTCTTAAAATTTCGTCTTTGTGGGTTGAAATATATTTAGGTTTTAACATATGGCCTAATGGTTATTGAGTTCGTTATTTCCGACACTTACCGTAAAAACAGTTAAAGGACAGGATTCAAAAACGTTAAATTTATGCCTACGTGCAATAACTTATGCATATGAACCTTAAAGGCTAACGCTATTGAGTGTCATCTTAATTTGGTAATTTGGTTAATTTCCGGAATTTTTCTGTTTTATATCTGCATTAACAAACAGTGATCATCTTTCGTGGACGGCAAAATTACTGTTTCAATAATATTTATGTATAAAGTTTGACACTATATAAGCTTTTTCACAAATATATTCACATAATAATAATTCTAAAAAACCTGTATAAAATTCAACACATACGTGAATTTGCTGGAACCTCTTTCCACTCTCCTTCTACACAATACACGTCTAAACCTTCCCCAGTAACAAAGAAACAAAGTGTTCCATCTGGCACAGTCTTGTCCACAATATCCTCGTCACAGTCCATGTTTCTGTGCGGTACGACACAGCTCTTTTCGTTTTTATTTTCATTCTAAATAATGAATGTTTTTTTATATTATAATTTCTTTTGTAGATTTTTTTCAGAATGATATTTGTTCTCAATTTAAAGACAGAAAAGAAAAAAGAAATCATTGATCTATGCACAATTGAGTAGTGATGGGCAAATCGGTTAGATTTGCCAACCGATTAATCGACATAATCGGACAAGCCAACCGATTCGATTAATCAGATATAATCGGATAATCGGTTACTCTAGTTGCATATCTTTAAGTTCACCTCACAATGTATGTTTTATGTCATTACTTAAGAAATGAACCTCACAGACATCAAATATTCTATTTCTATTGTATCCCTTCATAAATATGAGTAAGTTAACAGCATAAAAGTAAAATATTTGTGAAGATAGTAACCTTCAAATCAGGTACTGTCTTAATTTCACCAGGGACTTATCCAGTGATATTATGTTATTAAATTAAAATTATTTGGAGCAAAAAAAGTATTAACGACTTATTAATTCTTAGTTAACGACTGGAATGATTTCAATCCCACAAAATCAAAAATTGAAAATACTTTTGCTAATATGCTTGCGTAAGTCTTACGTTATGCTAAGCATACTGCCATACTAATGTCAAGAGTTTAGGCTGATGGTTTTCCCGGCTTAATTTTGTAAAAGCCATATATCTTCCAAAATCTGGGTGATCACAGATGACATCAATTTCTTTTGACACTTTGGAGGAAGCCATTTTTACGTAGAGTAGTTTCCCTTGGCGTAATTGCCCCAAAGAACCGTAAATACCAGAAAGAAAAAGGTAAGAAAAAACGAAATTATTTGTTAGGGTGACAAGTAATTAATTCGCCAGAGAAAAGTGAAGTCGGCGATCGCGCTCATGAATGCAACGCCGACGATTATTCGATTGTCGCCGATTGTCGGCCCATCACTACAATTGAGCCTAATAACAACATATAAGAAAACTAAATATGCAAAGCATACAGTCAATTTATGTAAAATTAAGCAAATGAATTTTCAAAATTATAGCTTGTTTTCTTGGCGCCTGAGAAATATCAGTTTTTTTACTTGAACCAAGTAATATCATCTGGATTTAAAACATTATTCCTTACTGGTTTATAAGTATATTTTTCAAAACCATTTTATAAATAAAAATAAATCGTACTTAAAAAAGTTTATTATCTGAAAATACTATTACCTTATTTGAAGATTCAATTTCTGCAATAATGCTATCTATTTCATTAATATTCGATCCAAATATTGTAGAAAATAGTTGAAAACTTAAAAATGTACTCAAAATCCAGAGATGCATTTTAGCCATGCACACGACTCTATCGTTTGGGCGGAAGTTTTATTAAGTATTTATACTGATTTTGATAGCGAGCAGTAAATTATATAGACCTGCTTGTTCTGAAGTGGGATTTTGACTAGTAGATTTAAGGTAGTTCTTCACGTTTGATATACAGGAAGTGATGGCGTAACGTCATTTATCCGGAAAACGTAGAATAAAGCCTGGATTCGGCGTACGGAAATGAAAATCATTATATAAATTAATCGAAACCCGTGGGTAAATTTGTTGCTATCTTTCGTAAGTCAGCCTATGATATTAAAACATATGACACGTTAAAATATTAAAAAAATATCTTGAAATTAACTTGAAATGCCAGGTTCACTTTAATAATGGTCAAATATCTCAAAATAAACAAAAAGACCTATACATTTTATTTTACGAAATTATAGGCCATATGATCATTAACAACTGTGAGAAGTTCCATCAAAATCTACATTGTAGAAACAATTATATTAGCGAAAATGTTTTGAATGATGGTCATTTTTATAGTATATTTTTATAACCATTTAAATAATTATTTATGAAATCGAACAAACACAAGCATGACTAATCTTTTTCAGATTTATTATTCAATTCAACAAGTTTTCGAATAAAGATCTTTAGCTACGTATACAAAAATATAATACATACATATATACATATCATATGAAACACATTATGGCAAAAGGTAACATTAAAGAAATGGCGTAAAATAATCAACAATGCATTCAAATTCACATCTTCGCTACCGATACAAGTATGTAATACATATATACACAATTGCTAATATCTTCGTTTGATATATGGAATCATATTACCTAGACAAATAACATTGTGATTTCATCTCCAATTCAAAGTAATATTTACCGGCGCGCATAGGCAGATGTTAGGCAGACCGTCCTATACCGGCTTTATTATATGAGCCACGTCATGTCAAAAGGTAACGTTACAGAAATGACGTCAAATAATCACCATGTATTCATCCTTTACCGGCTTTAGCACACAAGTTTGCGTTTAGGGGGAGTTCTTAGCCGTTCTGCGCGTTTTCTCTTTACTTGGTTAGGTTTTTTGCCTGCTGGAGGCGATTTTAACACTGTTCTACGTCCGTCGGTAGATATTGCAATATTTGGATTTGATTTCCCAGTATCCTTCAAGAACTTAATTACCCGTCTGTCTTGTTGCTCTGGTGTCATACGGGTCCAGTGATCGATATCAACTGCATGATGCATGTATGTTGAGTGTAATTGGTAGTTACCTTTGTTACGCATTGCCCTTATACGCTTAATTTGTTCACCCTTTACAATATCATACAATGTTTCAATGAATTTTGGCAACTCTTGCGCTTTCCATTTTGTTGCTGACTTCAAGATGTGATTGGCACTTTCAGAATTATTGTTGGTCCACTTGGTGGGATTTTTTTTAATTTTCAGCGGGTTTGATTACATGATCATTGATTAAACTTAAAACTTTGTCAAAATAAGATCTAAATTGTTTTCCACAAGAATGCATTTCATATTCTTCAATTTTTGTATGAATGATTTCAACACGTTTATTGTATGTGTCTATAGCTCTGCTTTCCACTAATCCGTTTGTTCCGAATACTTCTCCAATGATTTGTTGTCTCTCTTTTTTTGGAAAGCCTACCTGGTCCTCCATATATTTGTTCATATTTTGTTTCAGATGGCGTGTGCATAATATGTGTGTACAGCCTGGAAAACATCGTTTAATGGCTGATTTGAAGGCATATTCTTCATCACTACCAATTACTAGAGAAGCCATTTCGGTCTCACTCAAGTTGTCAGCAATTTCGTGCATGAAGGAAGAGTATGTTTTTGTGGACGAATTCGTATGAATGAAAGTAGGGTCAAAACATATCGGGTGGTCATTTGTTTTTCTTCTTATCGCTGAATTTTTGAATGATGATGAATTCCACTAATATGTTTAACACTTTTAACAAATTCATGAGTTTTGGTCATCTCTACTACACATATTATTTGATCAGCTGAATTGTGCGTGTGATAATTCTCACGAGATTCCCTGTTTAAACCCGCTTTAATGTTTTTCAATTGATTTCCATTCCTTTGTTTTTCATTGTCATGACTGACAAATCTGTAATATTAATTATATATTCAAGAAATACTTCACATTAAAACTGTGCTTTAACCTTATCTATGCACGATGGGCGGTTATACGAGGGCGCAGCCCAGAAATGGTAGTACGACTTGCAGAGGATTATTCTGCAAAGTGAATAACCAACTTAGAGATGTTTTTCACAATTATTTCTAGCGGACAGAATTTTCTATAACTTTGCATACTTATAGATTGATGTATGACACATCCTACAATTATGCACTTTCAGGTTAACATTTGTGTCAGATTATTTTCAAATCCCTTGATAAATGGCAGAGTTATGGACCAGACAATAAACACATTTGACTTCTAAGTGTGACCTTGACCTTGGAGCTAGGGGTCTGTGTCTTGTGTATGACATTTTGTCTCATTATGGTGAACATTTATGCCAAGTTATTTCAAAATCCCGTTATGGATGGAAGAGTTACAGTCCGGACAATAATTTACCAGGAGCACGCACGCACGGACAGTGCAATTTTAATATGTCCACCTTCGGGGGCATTAAATACAGTAACAGTAATTCCAGCATTTGAACTCAAAGTCTGAACATGAAATTTCTAATTCTGAACAAAGTTTCAACAAACTCATCATGAATTCTAGATTCTCAAAGCCAACATAACAAGTAGAACACCAAATGCCCACCGTACCCCGCTGATGCATTTTATAATTGCACAAGAAAAAAACATTTTTTGTCGTTTGAGTCATCAAATGTGATCTTAGAACAAAGCATTCTCTAATTATTTGGCAAAGAAAAGTTCTAATGTTCTGGGTCAATGTGACCTTTACCTACTGACCTCAAAATAAACAGGGGTCATCTGCTTGTCATGACTAACCTCCGGTCACTATAAACTTGCATGATCCTAAGCCTAAGCGTTATTGAGGTAATCATCCAGAAACTGTTAAAATGTTCAGAGTCAATGCTGCCTTGACTTTTGACCTACTGATCATGACCTCAGATCAATATGGGTCATCTGCTGGTCATTATCACCATCCCTTTCTAATTTCATGATCCTTGGCCCAAGCGTTCTTGAGTTATCATTTGGAAACAGTTTAACTGTTACGGGTCACTGTGACCTTAACCTATGACCTACTGGCCTAAAAATCAATATGGGAAATATGCTGGTTATGTCCTATTTCCCTATCAACTTTCATGATCATAGGCCCAAGTGTTCTGTAGCTATCGTCTGGAAACTGTCTGTTCCGGGTCACTGTGACCTTGACCTTTGATCTACTGACCTCAAAATCAATATTGGTCATCTACTGGTCATGGCCAGTCTCCCTATCAACATTACTGATCCTAGGCTCTTAAGCATTCTTGTGGCTGGGGATGGTTATTATAACAAATCGACTGATCTTTAGAACCAATAACAGGGAACGCATAGACTTATACAAAAGTGTTGTTTTTTTCTGTGTTTTTTTTCCTATTTAATAATTTACACTAGAAGATAAAAAGTCTGCTTTTAATCTACCTACTCATCTAAAACAAGAGCTGTTAGATGACGCTCCACAATTCGAAGAATTGACTGAAGAACGGGGTCAATATATTACCACAGAGTTTCAGACAAAAGAAAAAAATAGATTAAACAATAATAAAACATACTGGATGGTCGAGAATATGTTTGAAGTGTGTTTTAACAGTCAAAACTTTTGGCTGTCATTTGGCAGGCGCGGAGAGGTGAGGGGCCTTACCTTATGCCTGTGACTTAACTTAGTATTTTGCTAGTGATACGCAGTATGTCTTGTCGGTGAAAGTAGGTACATTTGAGTAAATGTTGTTAATATGAACACACGATATTTAAGTGATAAAGTTACAAGTACAGATTATAGTTTAGATTACAGTTCACCTAATCTGCCCGAGATAACGCTTCGTCAGGTATATAACTATAGTTTGTGCAAACTTACATTCCTGTTGTGTCAAGTTTATATTGAAATAGAACATACTTGTGCACTTTATAATAAAAAACACTCTAATATATGCAATCGCATGCATAATATCAAATGGGCAGCTGTGCATCGTTGAATGTGGAATATACAGTTATAGTCATGACGAGGGTTTAATAAAAGAATATATACACTGAATAGTAAAGGGACATATTATTCTTATTTTAGCATTCATATTCAAAATTATATCAAGTCATCCTTCAGGAAGATGTGTAACAACGCAGATACAGGATTTTATGTCGCAAATTTGGCGAAGTTTCAAATAAATGTAATGGAAACGTTTGGAAATTCTACAGCTCTGGTAAGTGATAAAATAGACTTACACAGTCTGTCTGTAATAACGCTAATTTCATAATTCATACTGACACTGATTTTTTCTCAGAAAACCATTTTCTTTCTAGGCTGATTTCAACAGTCGTTAGAGTCAGACATAGAAGATATTGTGAATTTTTCCAGAAAGTGCTCTTTAAGAGGATTGTATGGTAGAGATATTTCCTTTAAATGACTGATACCAGTCTAGTAGTTATGAAGTTTCACTTACATATGAGATTCTTCAACTTTAGTAGTTTCACCTGCATAGGAAATTTTACAGTTTTTGTTGGTAGTTTCACTTACTTAGTTATATAGGAAAATTTACAGTTTTTGTTGGTAGTTTAATTTACTTAGTTATATAGGAAATTAAACAGCTTTTGTTGGTAGTTTCACTTACATAGGAAATTCTACAGTTTTGGTTGGTAGTTTCACCTGCATAGGAAATTTTACAGCCTTGGTTGGTAGTTTCACGTACATAAGAGATTCTATAGCTTTGGTTGGTAGTTTGACCTACATAAGAAATTCTTCACATTTGGTCGGCAGTTTCACCTGCATAGGAAATTCTACAGATTTTGTTGGTAGTTTTACTTGCATGGGAAATTCTACAGCTTTGGCTGGTAGTTTCACTTACATAAGAAATTCTACAGCTTCCTTTGGTTGTTTCACGTACATAAGAAATTCTATAGCCTTGGTTGGTAGTTTCACCTGCATAGGAAATTCTACAGCTTTTGTTGGTAGTTTCACTTACAAAGGAAAGTCTACAAAGTTAATTGGTAGTTTCTCCTATATAGGAAATTCTACAGCTTTGGTTAGTAGTTTGACCTATGTAATAAATTCTTCAGCTTCGGTAGGTAGTTTCACCTACAAAAGATATTCTACAGCTTTAGTTGGTAGTTTTGCTTACAAAGGAAAGTCTACATATTTAATTGGTAGTTTCGCCTATATAGAAAATTCTACATCTTTGGTTGGTAGTTTCACTTTTATAGGAAATTATATAGATTTGGTTGATAGTTTCACCTGCATAGGAAATTCTACAACTTATATTGGTAGTTTCACTTGCATAGGAAATTCTACATCTTTGGTAGGTAGTTTCACCTGCATAGGAAATTCTACAGCTTTTGTTGGTAGTTTCACTTACATAAGAAATTCTACAGATTTGGTTGGTAGTTTCACTTACATAAGAAACACTACAGCCTTGGTTGGTAGTTTCACCTACATAGGAGATTCAACAGCTTTCGTTGGTAGTTTCACCTACATAGGAAGTTCTACAGCTTCGGATGGTAGTTCCACGTACATAAGAAACACTACAGCCTTGGCTGGTAGTTTCACCTACATAGGAGATTCAACAGCTTTGGTTGGTAGTTTCACCTACATAGGAAGTTCTACAGCTTCGGATGGTAGTTTCACGTACATAAGAAACACTACAGCCTTGGTTGGTAGTTTCACCTACATAGGAGATTCAACAGCTTTGGTTGGTAGTTTCACCTACATAGGAGGTTCTACAGCTTTGGTAAGTAGTTTGACCTACATAAGAAATTCTTCAGCCTTGATAGGTAGTTTCGCCTACAAAAGAAATTCTACAGATTTAGTTGGTAGTTTCACTTACATAGCAAATTCTACGGACTTTATTGGTAGTTTCTCCTATATAGGAAATTCTACAGCTTTGGTTGGTAGTTTTACTTACATAGGAAATTCTACAGATTTGGTTGTAGTTTCACCTGCATAAGACATTTGATATCTTGGATGGTACATAGGAAATTTTACAGCTTTAGTTGGTAGTTTCACTTGCTTAGGAAATACTACCTAAGAATTTCAACAGCTTTGGTTGTTAGTTTCACTTACATAGGAAATTCTAGTCTTTCATAGATAGTTACGATTTGGCAAGTAGTTTCACTTACTTTGCAATTAAATTGCAAAACCGAAGCTATAGAATTCTTAATATAAACAACAAAAACTATAGAATTCCCGAAGTCCGTAGTTTCACATAGACTGGGAATTGTTCTTGCTTTGAGAATTCTACAATTTTGGTAGGTAGTTTTATTGTCATTAAAAATTCTATTGCATTTTAGGTAGTCTCACATAATACTGAACAAATTAGATATATTTTGTTCCTTTACAAATTGTCTTGTTCCACTTTAATTGAACAGATCGATGCCCAAAGTGGGGAAAGTTATACATATAGACAAGTAATAGACCGCATACAGAGACTTGCAGCGGGACTTCAGGAGATAGGTTTGAGGCAAGGAGATGTTATATGTGCACTGACGTTCAATACTATAGAATATCCTATTATATGGTATGCAGCAAACCTCATCGGGGCAACTTTTCAGACGGCATCACCGCTATATACAGACGGTAAAGATCACTTTGAAAAATAATGTTTTTCTATCTTAAGTAAAGTATCAAATGAACAAAGTTCACAGCTTAAAAATGCACAACACGCACATTTATTTTTTGTTTTAAGTCTGCGTCTAGGTCACCAGAATTATGCGTCTGCATCCAAAAAGATTGACCTGTGTTACATGTGTACACCATTTCTGGATACATCAAATTTATATTCACCTATTACACTCTATAATTATTGCTGACCTCAGTTTAATAAATAAACTAAAAAAACACAACATTTTGTTTGCAAGTATAAACATGGCACTCAGGATATGTTCCGTATAATGCCTTAAATTAGTTTTCGGTGTCCGAACGTAAATTTGATACTTTGTATTATTTTAACAAATACAAAATATGCATTCCAAAACGGATATCATACCGTATCCCTGCACGGCTCTTTGATTAATGTGTTAGATGCAAATCTTACATTGGCAAGTTCGTTAATTAATATGTTAGGTGCAAATCTAACATTGGCGAGTTCTTTGATTAATGTGTTAGATGCAGATCTTACATTGGCAAGTTCGTTGATTAATATGTTAGGTGCAAATCTAACATTGGCGAGTTCTTTGATTAATGTGTTTAGATGCAAATCTTACATTGGCAAGTTCGTTGATTAATGTGTTAGGTGCAAATCTAACATTGACGAGTTCTTTGATTAATGTGTTTAGATGCAAATCTTACATTGGCGGGTTCGTTGATTAATGTGTTAGGTGCAAATCTTACATTGGCGAGTTCTTTGATTAATGTGTTTAGATGCAAATCTTACATTGGCGATTTCGTTGATTAATGTATCAGATGCAAATCTTAAATTGGCAAGTTCGTTGATTAATGTGCTAGGTGCAAATCTTACATTGGCGAGTTCGTTGGTTAATGTGTCAGATGCAAATCTTAAATTGGCAAGTTCGTTGATTAATGTGCTAGGTGCAAATCTTACATTGGCGAGTTCGTTGATTAATGTGTCAGATGCAAATCTTAAATTGGCAAGTTCGTTGATTGATGTGCTAGGTGCAAATCTTACATTGGCGAGTTCGTTGATTAATGTGTCAGATGCAAATCTTAAATTGGCAAGTTCGTTGATTAATGTGCTAGGTGCAAATCTTACAATGGCGAGTTCGAATCTTAAGTCGGACAATATCTCATGAACACTACTGTGCGTGCACTGGTCACTTTCACATTAATCTTCTTGAAATACTAAATACATGATTGTACATCTGTACCGGTAAGTGATCAGTACGCCATGGCATGTTGCTGAGATCTGATATTTTATCTACTCATTTTACCAACTGATGAAACATAAACACTTTGCAAAATTTCTACGTGGTCACTTCGCACATTTCTGATGTTTTCCGGATATCAGACAAATTTTATTTTAATCTTTACAACACTAATAATAATATCATCTCTGCAACATTCATTACTTAATATGAAGTACAACATACCGGCCGTTGGAGATTATATGTCGTCGCTCAAGATAAAATTTCGAGCAATGGAGATAAAATCTCGTGCGCTTGAGACAATGTACTCAAGTTAAGATGTCGACCGGTACAAGTAAGTTTAGTGACTTTAAAGCCCTTCCCCCGTCCTGCCTTTTAACCTTGAATTGTCTCTTTAAAAAGGCGTGAAAATCCTGACTATGAACAGTGACGCCTGTCAAATAGTGTCTATTTTATGTAAAATCCTATATGAAATACATGTGGTTTTCCGTGCTAAAGTGTGGCACGTGGCCGTTAACTGTTACCTGTTGTAATCACGGGTTGCATATAAACAAAAGAATTTGAATAGCTGCGAAGCAGGGCTGTATATCTCTACTATTTTTTAAGCTGTCTCTACCAAAATCAAGCTTATTTTCCCGATTATGTTTAAAGCGGACAACTTGAATTTCCTCTTGTCTTGAATCGCTCTTTTTTACTTAAGAATAAGTTCACGCATTTTTCATTAGGTGGCCATCTTTAAAAAGTGTTAACTTCCCTGTCTTCGACACCTATTTTATCTAGTTTTAAGCAATTAGAATATCATAAAGAAAACTTTACGTGAATCGAGCGAACCCGCATGGTTGGACACAATAATTACATTTTTGACAGTTTATCAGAGGCAAACACAATGTTGTTATTATTTGACAGTTTATCCGAGGCAAACACGATGTTGTTATTATATCTAACCTCTAGTTTATCAGTGGCAAACACAACATTGTTATTATATCTAACCTCTAGTTTATCAGAGACAAACACAATATTGTTATTATATCTAACCTCTAGTTTATCAGAGGCAAACACAACGTTGTTATTATATCTAACCTCTAGTTTATCAGAGGCAAACACAATATTGTTATTATTTGACAGTTTATCAGAGGCAAACACAACGTTGTTATTATATCTAACCTCTAGTTAATCAGAGGCAAACACAACGTTGTTATTATATCTAACCTCTAGTTTATCAGAGGCAAACACAACGTTGTTATTATATCTAACCTCTAGTTTATCAGAGGCAAACACAACATTGTTATTATATCTAACCTCTAGTTTATCAGAGGCAAACACAATATTGTTATTATATCTAACCTCTAGTTTATCAGTGGCAAACACAACGTTGTTATTATAATTATCTCACCTCTAGTTTATCAGAGGCAAACACAATATTGTTATTATATCTAACCTCTAGTTTATCAGAGGCAAACACAACGTTGTTATTATATCTAACCTCTAGTTTATCAGAGGCAAACACAATATTGTTATTATATCTAACCTCTAGTTTATCAGTGGCAAACACAATGTTGTTATTATATCTAACCTCTAGTTTATCAGTGGCAAACACAACGTTGTTATTATATCTAACCTCTAGTTTATCAGAGGCAAACACAACGTTGTTATTATATCTAACCTCTAGTTTATCAGAGGCAAACACAATATTGTTATTATTTGACAGTTTATCAGAGGCAAACACAACGTTGTTATTATATCTAACCTCTAGTTAATCAGAGGCAAACACAACGTTGTTATTATATCTAACCTCTAGTTTATCAGAGGCAAACACAACATTGTTATTATATCTAATCTCTAGTTTATCAGAGGCAAACACAACATTGTTATTATATCTAACCTCTAGTTTATCAGTGGCAAACACAATATTGTTATTATATCTAACCTCTAGTTTATCAGTGGCAAACACAACGTTGTTATTATAATTATCTCACCTCTAGTTTATCAGAGGCAAACACAATATTGTTATTATATCTAACCTCTAGTTTATCAGAGGCAAACACAACGTTGTTATTATATCTAACCTCTAGTTTATCAGAGGCAAACACAATATTGTTATTATATCTAACCTCTAGTTTATCAGTGGCAAACACAATGTTGTTATTATATCTAACCTCTAGTTTATCAGTGGCAAACACAACGTTGTTATTATATCTAACCTCTAGTTTATCAGAGGCAAACACAACGTTGTTATTATATCTAACCTCTAGTTTATCAGAGGCAAACACAATATTGTTATTATTTGACAGTTTATCAGAGGCAAACACAATATTGTTATTATATGTAACCTCTAGTTTATCAGAGGCAAACACAATATTGTTATTATATCTAACCTCTAGTTTATCAGAGGCAAACACAACGTTGTTATTATATCTAACCTCTAGTTTATCAGAGGCAAACACAACGTTGTTATTATATCTAACCTCTAGTTTATCAGTGGCAAACACAACGTTGTTATTATATCTAACCTCTAGTTTATCAGAGGCAAACACAACGTTGTTATTATATCTAACCTCTAGTTTATCAGTGGCAAACACAACGTTGTTATTATATCTAACCTCTAGTTTATCAGAGGCAAACACAACGTTGTTATTATATCTAACCTCTAGTTTATCAGAGGTAAACACAACGTTGTTATTATATCTAACCTCTAGTTTATCAGAGGCAAACGCAATATTGTTATTATATCTAACCACTAGAAACAATCACAGGAAAATGAAATTCTATCCAAAAGCCAGCACAAGTTTATATAAAAAGACCCCGCCCCAATCCTCTATGAAATATAGAAATGTGGGGTCTTTTCTTTTCAGATAGACTTGTGTTGGCATATGTATAGATTTTCTAGTTCTTGAGAAAGAATATAGATTTGCTTTTTATCATAGTATTGACTGTGACTCAATGCAGACTTGGTGCGCCAGTATGAATTACAGACTCCGGTATATACCGGATTCAAGCAATTTGAACTAAAAGTACTTTTAATTTATTTATTTTGTAAGAGAGGTGATACTAACCCTAACCTTTAGTATATCATACATATTATACACTAAATGCGAGCGAACATGCAAATATTTTGCCGTGCGCACTAATTGATAATCACTTCCGAGCATGCGCAGAAGTGCAATGAGCTACATCGTTTTCTACTAATAAACAATCAATTAAAGGTCTAAAACAGCACAAAGCAACGTATTTTATTTACATGTTTACTTACATGTACTTGTATTAGTCACATGTATTAGTTGCGTGGAAATCATACCTGTATAATGCACATGTAGAAATGTACCAGTACGCATAGATCACACATTTCCTTGTAGTACAGCATCATTTAATTAATAATGTACCTGCATTTTATTCAAAATCATGTTCGCACAATCAATTTTTTTTTCAATCCAAATTTTTGTTTTAGACTAAATGTTTATAGTTGTTTCCTCCCTTTTCTAACGTGTAAATTTTCTGGCATGTTTTTATACAGAAGAACTAGAAAGACGATTTAAAGAATGCAGCACGAAATTTCTTGTGACAACTCCAAAACAGGCGAACAGAATTTCAACTATGATCCAAAATATAGTAAGTGTAAGATATGTGTTTAGACAGTAAGAAATAATTTTTATCATCATTACACAGTCATATTGCCGAAATACTATGTGTGGAGTATTTAAGTTTTATAATCAATGTTTACAAGAAATAGGTCATGTGCAAAATTCAGATTTTACACCACATTTAAATAGATACTTGACATGTTGATATATGGAGAATGAATATTGGTACTGAATTTGTGTTTAACCATTTCAGAAACTTCGTTCGTTTTCGTTTTCGAAACCCAACATTTTATCAACAATGATTGTGATAGGCAAGAGCAATACGCACGTGCAATACGAAAGCTTATTTACAAGTAAAAGAGTAACCAAGCCCGCGGACTGTAATCCATTGACGACTACAGCTATATTATTGTCATCAAGTGGAACGACGGGATTGCCGAAATTTGTTCAACTTTCACATGTCAACATCATTTCAAATATGATCCATCTAAGGTTTGTTTCTCTTTTTCACAATACGCTCAAACAACTGCACCATTTCTGTATCTTCAATGTGCACGAGATTGTATGGTACGATTTTTTTCTAAAAAGTAAACCATTCTTATATTGTACCCAATTTACTTCCAGTGTATAAACACTGGCAGTTAATTATTTTATATACATTATTACAACTATTTAGAATATTATATGTCCTTAAGGTGTAAATACTACTCTTTTACTGAACATTTGATTCTTTTTATTGTAGAGAGAGTTTGAAACAGAAACCTGGCACGTGCACAGTTCTGTCACTTCCAGTGTTTCATCATTTTGGTGTTCACACAGCGCTTGGAACTGGGCTTTTCATAGGTCTGAAAATTGTAGTCATGGATAGATTTGAGACAGGGCGATATCTGTCTCTTATACAAAAATATCAGGTAAGGCAACTTCTTGAATTTACCTGAAAGGAGAGTGTAGATAGTAAAGCCTTATCAATACATATTTAGGTTTACATTTTTATAGTACCCTCTCTGGAAAATATGTTATCGTATACTGTATATGGCCAGTTATAACTTTTGTTCAGTTAATTAAATGTTTTATATGAATATTGACTATATCAATGAAGTGTAGTAAATGTACTAACTTATGCGTTTATATTTTTCAGGCCAAATTTCTACAAATTGTTCCAACGATGGCGGCCAGATTAATCAAGTTTCCAGAGAGGTCAAAGTATGATACCTCTAGCGTCAAATTTATAATGACAGCGGCTGCACCACTGGGAGTCGGAATAGAGAAACATTTAAAAGAGATGTTTAATCTGAAATTCATAGGACAAGGTACTTTTCACAATCTATCTCTTTCTGAAAGTAACTAATATGAATTAAGGGAGGCTTTGCCTTATTTCATATTTCAGAGAAACTATTCACTACTCAAAATAAAGAGCATATTCAAATGGAAACAGAAAATTTATGATTTAGTGTCACCATACCTGTTATAGAGAATTTTATGCTTTGCTAAATTTACTAGAAGCTGGTTTCACGATGACGTCATTTCCTATTCATTGGTGACAATATCTTTTGTTTTCTGTCCATTATTTTTATTTTTTTTAAGATAGAATAATATATATTCTTTCAAATAATTGAAAACCATTCTTGCATGATTTTTGAGTGAAAGAAACAAAGGAACATGTTGCCAGGGTTGACGAATTTCTGTAACTGAATTTGGGTGCTATGTTACTCATGCAGACAACCAATCTGCTGAAATGACATAAAACAACATCTTCAGACAATAAAGACGAATAACATCATACAGACGTTACTGTCTCGGGGCTTTTCATCCCCTATAATCTCTGACAGTAACTATAATCTCTGACAGTACAATGTAACTATAGTCTCTGACAGTACCTATAATCTCTGACAGCACCTATAATATATGACTGTAACTATAATCTCTGACAGTACAATTTAACTATAGTCACTGAATGTATCTATAATCTTTGATAGTACCTATAATTTCTGACAGTAACTATAATCTCTCTCAGTACCTGTCATTTCTGACAGTACCTATAATATCTGACAGTACCTATGACAGTAACTATAATCTCTGACAGTACAATATAACTATAGTCACTGACTGTACCTATAATCTCTGACAGTACCTATAATTTCTGACAGTAACTATAATCTCTGACAGTACCTATAATTTCTGACAGTACCTATAATATCTGACAGTACCTGACAGTACATGACAGTAACTATTAAATCTGATAGTACCTATAATCTCTGACAGTAACTATAATCTCTGACAGTACCTATAACCTCTAACAGTACCTATAATCTCTGACAGTACAATGTAACTATAGTCTCTGACTGTAACTATAATATCTGACTAACTTTAAACGTTTTCCGCAAGAAATAAACGATCTATAATAGCTTGGTTTCAGTATACCAGAATAACTACAAAATCCTCCATCACCTACATATAAATATATTAAATATTTTAAGAGCAGAATCAGTACCCCTTGTTAACACGTACAGTTGTATGATTATAAGTTACAATTGTATGATTAAAAGTTACAGTCGTATGATCACAAGTTACAGTTGTATGATTACAAATTACAGTTGTATGATCACAAGTTACAGTTGTATGATTACAAATTACAGTTGTACGACCACAAGTTACAGTTGTATGATTATAAATTACAGTTGTATTATCACAAGTTACTGTTGTATGATTACAAGTTACAGTTGTATGATCACAAGTTACAGTTGTACGATTACGGGTTACAGTTGTATGATCACAAGTTACAGTTGTACGATTACAAGTTACAGTCGTATGATCACAAGTTACAGTTGTACGATTACAAATTACAGTTGTATTATCACAAGTTACTGTTGTATGATTACAAGTTACAGTTGTATGATCAGAAGTTACAGTTGTACGATTACAGGTTACAGTTGTATGATTACAAGTTACAGTCGTGTGATCACAAGTTACAGTCGTACGATTACAAATTGCAGTCGTATGATCACAAGTTACAGTCATACGATTACAAGTTACAGTCATACGATTACAAGTTACAGTTGTACGATTACAAGTTACAGTCGTATGATCACAAGTTACAGTTGTATGATTACTAATTACAGTTGTATGATCACAACTTACAGTTTTATGGTTACAAGTTACAGTTGTATAATCACAAGTTACAGTTTTATGATTACAGGTTACAGTTGTATGATTATAGGTTACAGTTGTATGATTACAAGTTACAGTTGTATGATCACAAGTAAATAAAATTGAATTTTGATACACAGGGTATGGTCTTACAGAAACCGGATTCAATGCCGGTAATACATTTCAACATCACAAGTACGGATCAAGTGGAGTGGTACCAGAAGGTGTTCTTGTTAAGGTACTTAAAGAGAATTCTTATAGTTTCTTTCCTTTCATAGATTTTTTTTTAATTCACATATATGATAGGAAAATTTGTGCTGAAAACAATGAACAAATAAAGACAATAGGTCACCAGGCTTGTTTTTGTGAAAAATAGTTTTGAACACACCCACTGTTGCTGAAACTGCCAGCGATTTTTCAACATTTTCATAATTTTCTGCTTTTTTATAAATACCAACCAAAATATACATCAAGACAGCACAATACGGTTTTTTTTTCTTTTTACAGATTTTATTATATACTTATTTGATATCATAGTCAAATTTGTAATACTCTATCCTTACAATAATGGGAACAAAAGAAAAAGAAATGTTGTTTCATATTTACTTTTGTGAACTTTTTTCAATGAAAAATACCCATAATGAAGAATATATTTTTTAATTTTGAAAAAAATCTTTCACAGAATTTTTTCGTGTTTTTCTTGTGTATAGATAATTGTATTGTGAGCATAAAAATGGCTAAAAATGTATGGGTCACCAGGCTAAATTTTATGTTAAGGCCGCTAGAATACAACACCTGTTCAGACGGAAATGGCGCGAACCTGGCGAAATTGATTACATGTATGTCTGCTAAAAGTTAAAAAAAGTTTTAAAAATTCTTAATTCTTTCTATAATTGAATACTAAATAATCTGAAAGGTGATATTGTCTTATCAGTACTAAGTCAATTATCTTACATTATATGAACAACACTGTCTTTGTACTAAAATGCGATGTGAAAACACAGCCACAAAAATAGCAAGATACCTGTCAGGCATGATACTTGTCAATACAACATAAACCAGTATCAACATTTGATTACTGATAAAACTTATCAAAAATGTTATTTCATTCAAGATTCATCATATTTAAGATTGTCTGTAACATGTTTCAACAAATGTTGACTTCAGTTCAGTTTTCCATAGAAAGTGTCGGCTGCGCAGAAAGATGCGCATAAAAAACTATAGGAATTCCCTTTAAAACAACAAATAATTGTAATTTGATATTTTTGCTGTAGGTGAAATATTTTTACGTTTTTTTTCTGTGTTTTGCTACATAAGAACAATCTGAAACATGGCGGTTTGGAGAGAAGTAAAAGATATAAAATGCTTATGTGGCTACTGGAGAAGTCGAGAGCATATAAGTTATAACTTTTTTTATTCATTAACAGATTATAGGTACTATAACTGGAGGAAACGAGGTCATATCGATTACCTACAATACATTCATTTACAGATTGTTGATATTGACACTGGAGAAAAGCTTTCAGAAGGAAGACGTGGTGAAATTCATGTAGGAGGTCCACAGATTACGATTGGTTACCTAAACAACCCAGAGGCCGACAAGGTTTCGTTTGATAAAGATGGCTATTTTAAGACTGGTGAGTTTATATTGACTTTAAAATTAAACTGCTTTCTGCCATATGGCCAGTTAGCTCTGCGCAAATCATCTTAAACTTCTACATGCAGTGTCTTCTTATGGTAGTTACTTTCTAGGCTAAACCCTACACTAATTTCTTTCAACGTTATTGATTGTAAACATTATACCCCTGATGAAGGCATTTCAGCCGAAACTAGTTGGAAATAAATTAAAAACCAATTTGAAGTTGTTCTTCCATTTTCAATTGTATTATTTCAAGAATAAACAAATACTGACTACCTGCACTAGTTTCATTTTTCATTACTGCAGTATAAAATATTTTCTAAACCTTTCCCGAAGTCTGTTGTTTAATGATTTATCGTTAGCTGTTGAAAGCAGTATTTTTCCTAAGTTTTATATTAATTTTATGAAACAGTGTTAATTTTAAAGAAAATTAAATTAACAGTTAAATATTATAAAAAAAAATCTGGGGGATATTAATCGCCTTAGTTGAATGAGCAGGTGGTTTTGTTCGAGGCGACAGAATGAGCAGGTGGTTTTGTTCGAGGCGAGAGAATGAGCAGGTGGTTTTGTTCGAGGCAACAGAAGACGCTTTGGGAAGAGAGATTTTGTGAATACCAATGTTTGAGATCTCGGATGCATTCCACATATTGTCGACTTTCTGCTGAATATTACATTTTTTTCATAATAACAATAATATTTTGTCACAATAACAGGAGATATTGGATATATGGACAGCGAGGGGTTCCTCTTTATCGTGGACAGGATCAAAGAGTTGATAAAATTTCAAGGAATGCAGGTATTTCTTTTTTTCAGTTCATATAGCTGTCACATAACGTTTTGTATTTAGTGACGCGTGTCACGAAATTAGATTATTCGATATTTGTGCTTATTAATCAATCGAAATATATATGTTAAATAGCACCATTGTTCTACATGACTCTTTATTACAATTTTAGCAAAATGATTAATTGATGTTTTAAAAGTGTACGTAAAGGGCAAAACATCGCACTGCTTGCTCTGTCTGTTATGTAGCATTGTCAATAATGTCATTGGAACGAAATGCTATTTACATACGAAATGCTATTTACAGTAAACAAAAGTTGAGAAGTTCAGTTTTTAAACAAACAACCTATTTAGAAAGTAACGATAGCTTAGGAGTAGAGCGTCCGCTTCGAGTGCGGGAGGTCGTGGGTTCAGTCCCTGGCCGCGTCATACAAAAGAAGTGAAACTGACTTCTCACTTCGCATGCATTCGTGGCTCCATCAGCAATGTGGTGTCGAGAGAGATGAGTATAAGTTGTAGAACTTGCTTCACAGTCGACCTATAATAAATTAGTATAATCTAATAACTGCTTTAACATGTTTATTAAAAATGTAATGTGCTTTACAGTATGTTGAAAACTGACCAATTAATAATATTTATACGTCTTCAATCTAACTCTGTAAGTCTTGCTTGAATTATGTCTGTGTCTGTTCTTGTTGCTTGAATTATGTTTGTGTCTGTTCTTCTTGCTTGAATTATTTTTGTGTCTGTGCTTGGTGCTTAAATTATGTATGTGTCTGTGCTTGAATTATGTCTGTGTCTGTGCTTGTTGCTTGAATTATGTCAGTGTCTGTGCTTGTTGCTTGAATTAAGTTTTTGTCTGTGCTTGTTGCTTGATTTATGTGTGTGTATGTGCTTGAATTATGTCTGTGTCTGTGCTTGTTGCTTGAATTATGTCTGTGTCTGTGCTTGTTGCTTGAATTATGTGTGTGTCTGTGCTTGTTGCTTGAATTATGTCTGTGCCTGTGCTTGAATTATGTTTGTGTCTGTGCTTGTTGCTTGATTTATGTGTGTGTCTGCGCTTGTTGCTTGATTTATGTGTGTGTCTGTGCGTCTGGCTTGAATTATGTGTGTGTCTGTGCGTCTGGCTTGAATTAGGTCTGTGTCTGTGCGTCTGGTTTGAATTATGTCTGTGTCTATGCGTCTGGCTTGATTTATGTGTGTGTCTGTGTGTCTGTGCGTCTGGCTTGATTTATGTGTGTGTCTGTGTGTCTGTGCGTCTGGCTTGAATTATGTGTATGTCTGTGCGTCTGGCTTGAATTATGTGTGTATCTGTTCGTCTGGTTTGAATTATGTGTGTCTTGCTTGATTTATGTGTGTGTATATGCGGCTTGCGTGAATTATGTGTATGTCTGTGCGTCTGGCTTGAATTATATGTGTGTCTGTGTGTCTGGTTTGAATTATATGTATGTCTGTGCGTCTTGCTTGATTTATCTGTGTGTCTGTGCGTCTGGCTTGAATTATGTGTGTGTCTGTGCATCTAGCTTGAATTATGTGTATGTCTGTGCGTCTTGCTTGATTTATGTGTGTGTCTGTGCGTCTGGCTTGAATTATGTGTATGTCTGTGCGTCTTGCTTGATTTATGTGTGTGTCTGTGCGTCTGGCTTGAATTATGTGTGTGTCTGTGTGTCTGTGCGTCTGGCTTGAATTATGTGTATGTCTGTGCGTCTTGCTTGGTTTATGTGTGTGTATATGCGGCTTGCGTGAATTATGTGTATGTCTGTGCGTCTGGCTTGAATTATGTGTGTGTCTGTGTGTCTGGCTTGAATTATATGTATGTCTGTGCGTCTGGCTTGAATTATGTCTGTGTCTTTGCGTCTGGCTTGAATTATGTCTGTGTCTGTGCGTCTGGCTTGAATTATGTGTTTGTCTGTGCGTCTGGCTTGAATTATGTGTGTATCTGTGCGTCTGGCTTGAATTATGTGTGTGTCTGTGCGTCTGGCTTGAATTATGTCTGTGTCTTTGCGTCTGGCTTGAATTATGTCTGTGTCTGTGCGTCTGGCTTGAATTATGTGTGTGTCTGTGCGTCTGGCTTGAATTATGTGTATGTCTGTGCGTCTGGCTTGAATTATGTCTGTGTCTTTGCGTCTAGCTTGAATTATGTCTGTGTATGTGCGTCTGGCTTGAATTATGTGTATGTCTGTGCGTCTGGCTTGAATTATGTCTGTGTCTTTGCGTCTGGCTTGAATTATGTGTATGTATGTGCGTCTGGCTTGAATTATGTCTGTGTCTTTGCGTCTGGCTTGAAATATGTGTGTGTCTGTGCGTCTGGCTTGAATTATGTCTGTGCCTTTGCGTCTAGCTTGAATTATGTTTGTGTATGTGCGTTTTGCTTGAATTATGTGTATGTCTGTGCGTCTGGCTTGAATTATGTCTGTGTCTTTGCGTCTGGCTTGAATTATGTGTATGTATGTGCGTCTGGCTTAAATTATGTCTGTGTCTTTGCGTCTGGCTTGAAATATGTGTATGTCTGTGCGTCTGGCTTGAATTATGTCTGTGTCTTTGCGTCTAGCTTGAATTATATCTGTGTCTGTGCGACTGGCTTGAATTATGTGTATGTCTGTGCGTCTGGCTTGAAATACGTGTGTGTCTGTGCGTCTGGCTTGAATTATGTCTGTGTCTGTGCACTGTGCTTGTTTTGTTTCTGTGCACTGTGCTTGTTTTATGTCTGTGGTTTCATATTGTGTTTAGTTTCTATTCTTTAGGATGTCTACTGTAAAAAGAATTTGAATATGTAGACGCATGAAATTAGTGCAATAAAAATGTAAAAATAATAACAATAATAATAACAATTATGATGATCATATTGATAATAATAATAATTACAATAATGATAATAACAACAATAATAATGATGATTATAATTGAAAATAATGACTCACCGTTTACGAATTTTACAAGGAATTAAACGGTCAGAAGACCTGTTTTGCCCAGAAGATCGGACCATTCAAAGAGAATTATGGGCGAATGTGGCATCACTGTCTGGCTACGAAAACAGGGGCCATGCTTCTCCGACTAAAAGTGACTAGCATTTGGCTAAGAGTCCCATGTATTGATGCTTACACCTGGCAATGTAAAGAACCAGGTTAGCTCCTTGCATTGGAATGTCTTTTATATCATGCACTATTCTCCAGCTAACATTACCCTTAGTTTTCTAGAGCAGTCGCCCATATTGGTTACCACTGGTCATTATAAATAAGCTTAGATACAAACAGACAAATGACAAGAGCGGAAGCAATGGTTCAGTGGTAACAGTGTTGTTATAGATTTTGGTTCAGCGGTAAGAGTGTTGTTATAGTTTTTGGTTCAGTGGTGACAGTGTTGTTATAGTTTTTGGTTTAGTGGTGACAGTGTTGTTATAGCTTTTAGTTCAGTGGTGACAGTGTTGTTATAGATTTTGGTTCAGCGGTAAGAGTGTTGTTATAGTTTTTGGTTCAGTGGTGACAGTGTTGTTATAGTTTTTGGTTCAGCGGTGACAGTGTTGTTATAGTTTTTGGTTCAGCGGTGACAGAGTTTTTGGTTCAGGGGTGACAGTGTTGTTATAGTCTTTGGTTCAGTGCTGACAGTGTTGTTATAGTTTTTGGTTCAGCGGTGACAGTGTTGTTATAGTTTTTGGTTCAGCGGTAACAGTGTTGTTATAGTCTTTGGTTCAGCGGTTACAGTGTTGTTATAGTTTTTGGTTCAGCGGTAACAGTGTTGTTATAGTTTTTGGTTCTTTAGAATAAGGGAGTCCATTCAACATATGTGTAATAGATTTCCGCTTAAGACTGTGCTAGGGGTGTGAGAGAGGTGTTACACATTTAATTACCTCTCATGATTAAACTCAATAAATCCGAGTCTGCTATTATTCTTCTTGGTTGCAATCTTTGCTTTCAAAGGATCTTTTACAGATTTTATTGACTTCGAAACCAGGGGTCGTGATTTTGAGCCCCCGCTCCTCCAACTAAAATTACTGCCATTGGGATAAGAGTACCGTGCACGCTAAAGAACAATGGAAGCATCCGGATTGGAGCGTCTTCTGTATCTTGCACTATCCTCCTACTAAGATTACTAACAGTGTTCTGGAGGAGTCGCCCATATTAGATACCCGTAGCGACTATAGATAAGCTAACAGACAAACAAACAAACAAAAGACAGTTATGACGGTGACATTGTGATAGAAGCACGCAATCACCGAATGTAAATTTGCAATTATAACAGGGTGTAATAAATGAGCTTGCCTTAATATGGCAGACGCTTCCATCAAACGACATGTTTTCACTTCGGCACATGTATGACATTAGTGACATGACCGACCTTAAACTGGAATCGTCACAGTTCAAATTAGTACATAATACATACTGATGATTTGAAAGACCATCCGATTTCATTTGAAGTTCAAGATACCTATTTTCAGCGTTCAATTAATTTAGTTTATATCTGCTATTTGGCAGTTCATTTGTTTTTCTCCATTTCGTTAACAAAACAATATCGTTAAGGTTATGGAGTAACGTACCATTTTACTAACTGCAGGTAGCCCCCGCTTACCTGGAGGACATTCTGGTCAAACATACTGCAATTGCTGACGCTGCAGTTATTGGTATACCAGACACGGATGCAGGCGAACTCCCGAAAGCTTTTGTAGTTAAACAACCTGGTGCGAATATCACAGTAGAGGAAGTTATACAATACACCGCAGGTACAGATCCATTCTAACATGGCAAGGAGGAGACGGCAAACTTTGTATATTTTGGGATAAATAATGATCATTTAATTACTGCGGTTCATCGTTTTGGTACTAACATATTGAACCAAAAGGGTGTTACGCTCTCGTGGTTCAATTCCTGTGCATCTGAACCCTTACCCGACTGATGGATCATTCGTCAAATCACCCGAAGGCTTTGATTATTTGATTAATATACTAAATAAACTGTGAAATAGGTTAAAGCATGTTTAAAGCCTTCAAGAACAGCTATTATATTATGATGTTGGTTTAGAATGTATTCACGTTTGTACAGGAATGCAGCAGAGCCTGACTTGTCCTAAACATAAAAGCTTACGTGTAAACTATTATGTCACAAAAAGCAATACATCGCCCGGACGTCGCCGACATCACGTGAATAGTGCTCTGAAACAGAAGCCATTATCTATTCTATATTCTATGCATTCAGCAACTGTGTACGCTTCCAGAAAATATCTTATTAAATTATGTTTTAATTTATGTGTACACAATTCCAGATATATTGCGCATGTAATGAACACGAATCCTTTAAAGATTCACAATGCCTTTATTTGTGGTGTGGCAGTCCATGTAATAAACAAGAAATATACATTCTTTGTGTAAACCTACTTTCGATATTCACTGATATTTGTCAAAAGTTACCGATTAACATCATACAGTTAAAAGTTTAATTAAATCATTGGTTTTTATTACCTTCTTATCTAAGTTTGTGACAGTATTGATAGCAGTGCTTTTCATGCATAACATATAGTTGGATAGTTGTTCCATTTGTTTTTTAACATTAAATATTAAGCATTATGGAACTTTAATATATGTACAGTTGAAATTTGAACGTTTTTAATGTTATGTACGTCTATCAAGACCATATTCTTTACATTTCAGGTCATGTCGCCCCTCATATGAGGCTACGTGGAGGGGTTGAGTTCATTTCTGAAGTTCCAAGAAATCCCTCTGGGAAAATACTTCGTCGTTTTCTTCGAGATGGGAGCAACAAATCTAAATTATAAACCGTATTAAAACATCTCTATAGATAGGTGTTTGAATTGAAAACAGATTCGCTGTTAGATTTATTACTTAGAATGATTACAATAAAGCTGACAGTGCCGCGTCTATTACTTTTCAATGTGGCATGAATTCATTTGTTCAATCTGTGTAGTACAACGAATGATGGATAAAAAAACAAAGTACATAATAAGTATGAAAACTCATGATGAAACCATGAAAATCGTGATAAAACGCGGTAAAAAAGAGGGTTCATATTAAATTATTAACCTACATGTATTGTATTTAATCATATTGAATTTTACCTAAATAAAGCACTAACATACAAAATCTTCAAAACCTTTTTACCGTATTATTACGGTGTCACACTACGATGATTAATCGGCAATGAATTAATTCTTTGCAGTCAAGATTCTAATCGTATACAGTTTAGACTTTTCTAGATTTTGCTGTTCAGTTTCCCGCACATTGCAATAAAGATTCTAATAATATATTTTGCAGTTCAGTTTCCCGCACATTGCAGTAAAGATTCTAATCATATATTTTGCTGTTCAGTTTCCCGCACATTGCAGTAAAGATTCTAATAATATATTTTGCTGTTCAGTTTCCCGCACATTGCAGTAAAGATTCTAATAATATATTTTGCTGTTCAGTTTCCCGCACATTGCAGTAAAGATTCTAATAATATATTTTGATGTTCAGTTTCACATACTTTGAAGTAAAGTTTCTAATCATATATTTTGATGTTCAGTTTCACACACTTTGCAGTTAAGATTCTAATCATATATTTTGATGTTCAGTTTCACACACTTTGCAGTAAAGATTCTTATCATTCATAGTTTGGAGTTTTTTATATTTTAATGTTCACTTTCCCAACCGGTGTTATGACAAGATTGAGCAATACATATAACTATGATTTTGAATGGCTACATGTAGCTGGACTTACATTAGTATAAAAATTATTTGGAAGTACAACTCCAGCAGTCTGCACCATCCACAAGGCCCAAAAAGGGGAGAAATAATGAATATTAAATGAAATGACAAGATGATAATTGCACCAAAGTCCTGTGGATCATCCCAGAACACTAGAGTCGCAATCCAAAGACCTTTAAATATAGAGACATCTATACAGTACCATATTCAGAGAGACCAAAAACAAAGAAAAATAAATTACGTGACTTAGCATTTACAAACAAATGTGTAATAAGAAGAAAGACATTGTTGCAATTTAGGTAGTACATGTACAACTTTACAGAATTTTGCTAGCCCGAGTGAAATACTAACATTTCTTGAATTAAACAGTAGTTTCACTTTAATAATGTTATCTTTTTAATAAGAATCAATCACTTAATATTAACAGACAAGTGTGTAATGAAATGGGAGACACTATTGAAATTTAGATAGCAAAGTTTTACAAAATTTTGTTAACCTGAATAATATACTTAACATTTCCTGAGTTAAAGAGAATTCCTATAGTTTGTTTCCTTTCGTAGATTTTTTCAAATTCATATATATGATAGGAAAATTTGTGCTGAAAACAATGAACAAATAAGAACAATGGGTCACCAGGCTTGTTTTTTGCGAAAAATTGTTTTGAACACACCCATTATTGCTGAAACTGCCAGCGATTTTTAATCATTTTCATAATTTTCTTCCAACCAAAATATGCATGAAGACAGCACAATAGGGTTTATTATTTTTACAGATTTTGTTAGACGTATTTGATATCATAGTCATATTTGTAATTACAATAATGGGTACAAATGAAACAAAAAAAAAATCTTGTTTCATATTCACTTTTGTGAACTTTTTTTCAATGACAACTACCCATAGTGAAGAATATTTTAAAAAAAACTGTCTCATATATTTTTGTCTTGTTTCTCTTGTGTATAAATAATTGCATCGCTAAAATATATGGTTCACCAGGCTAAATTTCATGTTAAGACCGCTTGAATGCAACACCTGTTCGGACGAAAAATGGCGCGAACCTGACCAAATTGATTACATGTATATCTGCTAGAAGTTAAAAAAAGTTTTAAAAAGCTTAATTCTTTCTATAATTGAACACTAAATAATCTGAGTTGAGATATTGTTTTATCAATACAAAGTTAATTGTCTAACATTATATGGACAACACTGTCTTTGTACTAAAAAGCGCCGTCAAAAAACAGACACAAAAATGGCAAGAAACATGTCAGGCATGATTCATGTCAATACGACATAAACCAGTATCAACATTTGACTACTGATAAAACTTATTAAAAAAAGTTTTTTTTATTCAAGATTATTCGTATTTAAGATTGTCTGTCACATGTTTCAACAAATGTTGACTTCACTTCAATTTTCCTAGGTAGTGTCGGCTGCGCAGAAAGATATAATAAAAAACTATAGGAATTTCCTTTAAACAGTGTTTTCACTTTAGTAGTGTTAAGGTTTTTAATGACAATCTATCACTTAACAATTAATACAGATAAATACATTCAACAGGTCATAAAGTTATGTAAACCAAATAAATGTTTGTACTTGACACATTTGAAACGCAATACAAGAATAATTAACAAATCTGAAAATAAACGGAATAACTTATATGAAAGCTTAGAATGGTCTATAATCTCAGGAAAAGATCTATATAAGCCTTAGGCTTTCGATCCTATCCTAAGCGTTTTTGCGAATTTTGTTGATTGTATATGTATTCTGTAAACCATTTCGCTAATAAAATATGTTTAAACCAATGGCCTATAATCTATATGAACCCCTTTCGGAGTACCATCGACACCAAACTAAGAGCTTTTCAATACAAGTTCATAAAGCGCATCCTTCCTACAAATGACTTCCTTCATAAATGCAAAATTGTGAATTCAAGTCTTTGTGACCTGTGTAACATGCACACTGAAACACTCATTCACTTGTTCTGGGAATGCCCAGTAACTCAAGCATTCTGGTCAGACGTCACATATTTCTTACATGACAATAATATAAACACAGCTTGACTACAGAATAATAGCTTTTGGTCTAGTATGTAATACGAAAACAAAAGATATTGCAAATTTCATACTAGTAATGGCCAAACATTTCTTATATATATGCAAACTGAACAAGCACAAACCACATATTGCAAATTTCCTATCATAAATAAAACAACGAAAACAAACTGAAAGTATCATAGCTCAAATTAAGAATAAACTAGCTACGCATAATGCTAAATGGAGCGATATAAATATTTAACAGAGAACACATATGTAATGTTCATGTGGGTTCTTGATAGGATATAAACTTATATAGTCATTAGACTAGAAAGACACAAGTTACTTCGATAGTTACTAAATCTATTCTAAGTTGATACTACAACTGTAACATAATACAAGGTGAGATGAGGCGGAGCTTATCAGCTACTGGCTAGTCCTAGCTGACCAATAGTGAGTGAATACATTACATCCGCCTTTTTCTCAGAAGGATAATATGCAATAAATTTAAACAGTTCATGAACTCTAGTACGATTCCTGAAAAGAAAACATTCAAATCATTGGCATAAATGATAGCATGTCATTCCAATTATCAATGGCAATTAATCTTAACAGGTGGCAACAACTAAGGTTGTGAAATTAAGTTTATTGTAAACATTCTCAGAAAATGTGCAAAGTGAGTCTTAATGTTTCTCTGCCAGAGTTTGAATGACTGAGTTTATATCCATTTAATTCAAACTAATCACTTTCTGAAATCTGTCATTAATTTTCTCAATACAGACTGTCGGATTAATGGTCAGTTTGTTTTTATTGTAAACCTCTCAGACAGTTTATGCTTGATAAAATGGTCGAAGGACATCGGACATTATGCTAGGGATTTTGCCCTAAGTTCAATGCTATTTCTTGACTTCAATAGCTGATAGTTTTATATAATAGCTTCAAATACTGATAAATAAGTTATATTCCTATCAAACTGTCACAAAAAATAGTTTTATTTCATATTCGTTTTCTTGAAATTCGAACAGTTTGTAACTAAGGGTCATATTTTTGAAAATTTTTAAATGTGTATTTTTAGTTAAAAAAAAGCATTGGCATTTAAGATATGTCTACTATGAAATATTTTAACACAATAAATAAACTTATACCATGCAGACTATCAGTTTTATTGACATTTTAGAAAATAAACGAAACGGAAAAAATAAAAGTGGAACAAAACTTTTGGTTCCTAACTGTACTTCATTTATTTCCACCCGAGTGCCCATGATAACTGATGCATTGATCACAGCCTATTGTTTGTTTTCTATACATCTATTGCTATACTGTATTTATACACATGTACAATACTGACCGGGCATTATGTGGAGGATTATTATTTAATACATGCAGTGTAGCTGGCCATACATTGGCGTAGCTGGCCTTTTACAGTTGAAACGGAGGGGTGCAGGAGACTGCCTATTCCACTGTGGGTTCAGGGATGCCTTACTTTTAGCATTTTATATCAGTGGAACAGAACTTCACTAGCTAGTATCAACATTTATATAGATATTCTTGGGGTGTCTGTGTTAGTTCTTTGGGGCCTTACTAGTATTTCGGTTGGCTTCAAAATAAGTTTCAGACGTGTGAGCGAATTGATGTTAATTCTGGTGGTGTCAGTGTTAGTTCTGGGCGAGTCAATATTAGTTCTATGGGTGTCAGTGTTAGTTCTGGAAGCAACTGGGTCAGTTAAGGAGATGGTGTCTGGTGTAGTTCTGTTAGGGTTTAGGATGCTGGATCGAATAAAAGCAAATGTTGCTATTAAAATGCATTCTAGGTTCGCTTCAATTGTGTCCTACAAAAAGTAAACAATTTGCACCAAAGTGGCACTATTCCCATAGAAGTTTGTCTGTATTTCTTTGTCATGTTTACGTTGAAGACACATATGTAATATGTCTAAGCCACTTGCTTGGTTCTTGACTTACGACAGACGCAGTTGTCTCAATCCTGATGACACTCAATCGACGGACTTAGACTGTCAAGAGGTAACAGATCTGATTGAAAAATTCATAAGATATACTTATAACTGTCTGCTTTCTAGCTTGACTTTCTATGTCCGCTATTTATTTAGTTTAGTGTTTTCTGTGCTTGAAATATTTACAAAAATGATTAAAGCTGTAGCTATGTAAGGTTTAGGAAACACATGCAATAAGTGTCAAATATTTATGTAAAAATTTATTTGCTGACACCCTGTACGTAGTTTTTCAATTTTAAACACTTTCCCCCCTGTGACCAAGTACCATTTTTTGCAGCATACGTATATAATAATTATTTACAAAGGCATGTGAACTATTTTGTTGCGTCACTGGGGGGAAAGATGTTTAAAACGTAAAAATGATTTATTTTCATATTTTAATAGAAAATAGAATGAGAAATGTCTACAAAGTCTTCTTTTTAGTTCATAAACTTGTAAAATGAAGTCGCATTTATCAAGAAATGGTCTTCAACTATCGTAACTATGCAGTTTCAGAAGTCTATCCCTATTTCACTTTTTCCTTAATCGGATAGGCCATCTGAAGAGGAAAATGTCCGAGGTCCTTTGAGTAACATGTCTTCTCAAAATGTCATTGTGTTTAGACCTCAGTTTAATTTGGTTTCCCTTTTGACATATAACAGAGTATATTTCATTATTCCATCTTGAGTCTAATTTTCCACAATTTTTATTCAGAATAAGCACTTTCTGTCCAAGTCTATATGTTACAATATGAGTGTTTGCTCCTCTGTCTGCGTAATGTTTCATTTTTTGTTTTTGGGAAGAGTCCTTTCGCCTAATTTTAGAGTCATTTTTCTTTTTTATCGAAATGCGGGAGTTTGTTCCTTACTGTTCTGTTGAACAGCAACATCGCAGGAGAATTCACATAAACGCCAACACTCTTCTACTCTCCTTTCCTAATTCTAGTACTGCTTTTCTTCTTTATTCTGTAAGCAATACCGATTTCAATATTGTTCTATCATATCATAAGATTGGTAACCTCGTTTTGTACAACAGTGTAAAATTCGTAGAATATTGAACTTTCTGTATTGCATTGTATATGTGAAATTTAAATAAAGAAAAAAAAGAGATAAAAGTGTAGTTAAAAGGAAGACACTAGACTGGCTCCCGTCCCTATGTTTGTTCTTATTTACATATATCAGTTTTCTTCATTAAGAGGGAAGTAACTCCAGAGGGTTGTTTCTACATTGACATTTTTTATTGCCCCTGGCTCCAAACATGTATGGTTCAGCCATCAGATAAAATTGTGCTATTTTAGAGGCTTAAAATTTTCTAATAAAATGTTTCCTGTATTTATATAAAAAATAACCATGCAGCCAGGGAGCCAGGCTAGGAAGACACTATCGAAATTTAGATAGTATAATTTTACAGAATTTTGCCAACCTGAATAATATACTAACATTTTCAGTAGTAAAACAGTGCATTCATTTTAATAGTGTTATAGTTCTTAATAAAATCCATAGGAATGTATTTCTTTCTTTCTTTTCTAAAATAATGACATTCAAAAATATAGTGATACTCATCCCTAAATTTGTTAATACTACATAACTCACAGATGCGATAATCTCGCATGATATCAAGAAAACGACATTTTTCTTCTGGTAGTTTATGATTAACACATCTAAACTTACTCAAACTTATTCTAAGATCAGTCGGCAGTATACTCAGATAATATTCAAAACAATGAGATGTTTTAAATATCCTATAATTTAAACATTTAGGCATTATATATTTATAGTTATACCAACTTGAGTTTATATAAAATAGCAGATATCTTATCTTGTTTACCACTTACCATTCTTTTTCCAGAAACCAACAATTCTGGCTTTGATAAGAATTTCAGATGGGTATCTACCCAACTCACTATAAAGAATACAGGTTGGTTTGGTTTTCTTAAAATGAAGTATATATTTGTAAAACTGAATAAACAGAGACAACTATACTGTCAAATAATTGGAGTTGCATATCTAAAGGTAATGCCAACTTCCTGGCTTTTTGTAGAACACAGAACATGGCTTTTCTGGCTTGTTCTATCAATACACTTTTTGCTTTATCGAATTTACCATTACAAGAAAATGTCATACCTAAGTACACAAAATCATCAATTACTGATAAATTTTCCCCATTGAGAGTAATACAGGTTTGTTTCTTTGCTTCTTCTTACTGAACACAAGGACCTTAGTTTTAGATGAGTTAACCTCTAACTTCCATGTCTGACCAATATAGGTACATAGCATTCAAAGCAGCCTGTAACTTTTCCCCGGATTCAGCAAGAATAACAGTATCATCTGCGTATAATAACAGAGACAATTTGAGCTAAACATGCACCTCTTCATCATCGAGCAAGGCTCCTGCAATATCATTCACTAAATCAAAGGCATCATAAGCTTTGGAAATGAAATCAACAAAATCATTAAAAACATGGAGAAAAGAATAGGTGATAAATTTTCACCCTTACAAACACCAATATTACTTATGAAAAAAATAAGACAGTTTAGCATTTTGTCTGATACAAGATTTGGCATTTTGGTATTAGCTGTGGATAATCTTAAACATTTTACCATCAACATTTTATTATAGGTGTTTCATCCACAATGATGCTCTATTGACAGAGTCAAATGCTTTACGGTAATCAATAAATGCACAGTACAAAGGCACTTTCAAATGAAGATAAATATCCATTAAACATTTCACATTAAAAATGTGATCAGTTGTGCTATAGTCCTTTCTAAACCCGACTTTTACCCCAGAAAGCACATTCATGGAATCTAGATACTGATTCAAACGATTATTCAAGACAGCTGTAAAAAGTTTACCAAAACAACTTGATATGGAATGTGTA
This sequence comes from Mercenaria mercenaria, assembly GCF_021730395.1. NCBI lineage: Eukaryota > Metazoa > Mollusca > Bivalvia > Venerida > Veneridae > Mercenaria > Mercenaria mercenaria. The sequence goes on from NC_069375.1 coordinate 71,653,752, forward strand.
ATTATCTGGATCCGTAGGATCACCTTTATTTTTGTATATTGGACATATTATACCTTCGGTCGAAGCATCAGGTTCAACACCAGTATTAAATTCAATGTTAAACAGTTTATGAAACTGAAAACATGACACTACTCGAATTAAAACATTATCCATTCCGTGCTTTATTATTTTTCAATGACTTTATAGCAAGTGTAATGTCTTCAGTTGAGATATCCCTGTTCAAGTCTTCATTATAAGAAGGTACAGACGGGATTTGAGTATCATCATCATTGTTTAAAACTTTGTTCAGATTTTTAAAATGGTTGTAAAAGTGTTTTAGAGGTACCTTTGCAGCAACCTGCTTACTACCAGAAGTAGCTGAATTTAACAATGACCAATATGACTTTCGGTCTTTAAAACGCAGATTTCTGAGTTTTTTTTATAAAACGTTTTCTATACAAATTAAATTGCTTATTCAACTAACACTTATAGTCGGAATAACGATGCTGGAAAGTCGAAACCATTGGTGTTGGAAAGTAGAAACTACGTTGATGAAATATCGAAACCATGATGATGAAAAGTCTAAACACTATGATGAAAGTCTAAACTCTATGATGAAAAGTCTAAACACTATGATGAAAAGTTTGAAAATTCTAAACACTATAATGAAAAGTCTAAACACTGTGAGGAAAAGTCTAAACACTATGATGAAAAGTCTAAACACTATGATGAAAGTCTAAACACTATGATGAAAGTTTAAACATTATGATGAAAAGTCTAAACACCATGATGAAAGTCTAAACACAAAGATGAAAGTCTAAACACTATGATGAAAAGTCTAAACACTATGATGAAAAGGCTAAACACTATAATGAAAAGTCTAAACATTATAATGAAAGTCTAAACACTATGATGAAAAGTCTAAACACTATGATGAAAAGGCTTAACACTATAATGAAAAGTCTAAACATTATAATGAAAGTCTAAACACCGTCGTAATTTCGTGATATCGCCATTCTGTTGTTGTGAGTTTTTATATGCTGCGACGGCTCTACAGAGACACATTAATTTATTGTATAGACGAAACATGATTACTTTGTTTTATCCCATGATTGAATAAACATATAACAGTATTTGGACACATTCTTCAAATCATGAAGCTTTTTTAAATGCATTTTAGCGCAGTCGTATAAAGCTGACCTACAATGTCCTATTCCACATGACAAGTTTGCAGATCAGATTGCTTGATATGGTTTTATAGGTATTTTTATCTGTACGTAAGAATAATACAACAATTTTTCTATTTGGATTAAAGTGTTCAATGTTCTTCAGTCTTTATCTTTGGCAGCTCTATTAGACACTGTGGTATGTCTAAATAAATATCAAAAGAACATCTAATAAAAACTCCTGTTAACGCTTTGCCTTATATTTTAAGGAAAATAATTCAAACGACACCAAATTATATAGAAAGAAAGGGTTGTTCCACATGAAAAACTGAACAGCATGTAAAACATATACATTACTCTACAAAACAATTGTCAGTATACTGATATGAAATTACATTTACTTCCGGAAAAGGACTTGCATAAAGGAGCCACATTTTCGGACAGTTTCGCCAATTTTCAAAGAACTGTTACGTATGTTCGTTTTGATGCATTTGCAATAACGTCCCCATGTTGAAATTTCCTATAACTAGGGGGAATGTAGTTTTCAGTAAATGTTTGTTTTATTTCTTTACAAATGGCTTTCATTTTTAAAGGGGACAAACTTTTTCTTAATATGTTAAGTATCCATCGTACAGGACAGTACGGCACAACATGTACTTGTCAGGCAGATGGTTGGTAAAGATATTGTCCGTTTATCAAATATTCCGTGTCAAGGAGATATACTTTTAAACCTTAAAATACAGAAAGTGCTGTGTACGGTGGAATAACTAGTATATGTAGAACATACGGCTCAGTTACGGTCGACCCTCAAAAATAGAAGGTACCAAGTTGTAACTTTATACATTGATCGAGCTTATTAAGAGAACGTGCAGTGACAAGGAACCATAAGTCCAGGTGGTCGAATTTTTTAATGATCTCCCTTGTTTGAAGTCTTTGTCCAGGGCATAATATGAATACTCTGTAAGGTATTGACTTCATACTTTACAAACTGATAAAGATCAGTGAAAAAGGGTGCAATGAATTCAGGTGGTTCTATTTTTGAATAATCTCATTTTTGAAAACCTTGTCCGGGACATAACTCTAATACTAGATGTACGCTATTGACTTCATACTTTACAAATTCAGAGAGATTAGTGAGAGGGAGTGCAGTTATAAGAACCACAACCCTTACTGTCCACATTTCTCCATATATCATGACCTCCGTTACTGAAAAGCCCTTATGATACAGTAACTTCGGGGAGCATGCATCGGTGTTACCGATCGCCTTGTTCATTATCTTTTATTCTTGCTTTTCTGATGATGTTTTTGTTATTATTATTATTATTATTATTATCTACTTCATTACGTTTATTCTGTTAGGGTGGTGTTATATAAAAAAGCTACGTCGTGCATCGTGTCGAGTATTGTCATGCATCGTGTCGTGTCGCATTCTGTGTTGTAAACTCTTTTAGGTCCGCGAAGAACATGCAATATAAATGAGACGCTTTTATTCGACACAACACTTAACATGTGGGTACTGAAATACCAGGTTACATACACAAACTGAAACAAAAAGTATTAATTCGAAAAAGAGGCATAATTTTGTAAAATTGCAAAGTAGAGTTATCAACCTATGCATATCACAGTGAACACGTATGTAATGTTTCAATCCATTCTCATAACTGGGTACTGAAATACCAACTGTCAAATAAAAACTTAACCAAATGTTGCTTAGTCGAAAAAGGAACACAATCTAGTAAAAAATGGAACCTGTGCTCTGCAAGTCAGTTTATCACAGTGAATAAGTGCGTGAAGTTTCAACTCATTCCGCACTTTTTTTCCAGCCAGTCGAGCTAATGTTACATCTCTGCTAGACTGAGTGGATTAAGATGTTAGAAGAGCATTTTCGTGTTCCAGGTCGTTGATTATTTTTAATTCTGTTAAATTTGTCTCGCTATGTCAGTAAACAGTTTAATTATTTTCAAAATGTATTCAGGAAAATGTGTCTCATAACATTTTGTTATAGTGAGAGAAATGGATAAAGATGGAAATGTGTTGTGTATGCAAGCATAATAATATTATATATAATTGTACTGAACAGCAAAAGAAACTATCCAGAAGTATAACTGGGGTATTTTTGATAAAAAAACTTAAATTTATAAATTTGAGTTGTCTTCTTCATACCACATTACACTTGAAGAACTTCACGTGTTAAATTAAAAAAAAAAATCTCTATCAACCGTGAAGTCAGTACAGTCTGTTTGCACGGAATTCTGGCAATATCATCTGCGCGACAGTTGGGTTGTAACATCTCAATTGTGCGCTCGCTCTGAATGTGATTCAGTCGTGCCATGCAACCAACAATTTTTTTTTAACTTTATGCTGTTTTTCGAGTGAGTAAATCATCACTGTTTCCAATGGCAATAAAATTCCACAAAGAATTTCGTTCATTACGCACGAACGTGAATTTCGTGCAAAACGGCTATTTTGGGACTACTGATTTTACTGTTGCTTGATTTTTTTAATTTACCACGCGAAGTTCTTCAAGTGTAATGTGGTATGAAGAAAACAAGTTAAATTTATAAATTTAAGTATTTTATTAAACAATACCCCAGTTATATTTCCGGATAGTTTCTTTTGCTGTTCAGTACAGTATATAAAAGTGTATGCACGTGACCATAGCCTTGATTGTATTGTCCAATGTCTGAGTAAATTCAATACAAATTTCGTTTTTGCAACAACAAAAGCTTACGCTTTGTTTAGACATTTTATTATACGGATTGAGATACATTTCTGTATAAAAATAACAGATTATTTTACAACATCATATGCATTTTGTTTACAGATTTTTTGTTCATTGAATATATAATGATATCGGTATAATAGTATTTCTGCCTGTAAGACATGTTGACATATATGATTTTGTGAGTGGAGGCAGTTTGTCAGTCAAATACGCTTCTCAACATTTATTCATTTTGGAGGCTATAAACACTTTCCTATACTATGTCATATTTGCAAATCAGACGTTAATGATATATCTGTTACTTGCATACTCAGCAAGCCGGCGTAATCGAAAGAACTCTTACTTGCATACACAGCAAGCCGGTGTAATCGAGATAACTCAACAAGCCGGCATAATTTAGATACCTGTTATTTATATACTCAGCAAGCCGGTGTAATCGAAATATATGTTACTTGCATACTCAGCAAGCCGGCTTAATCGAGATATATTCTACTTGCATACTCAGCAAGCCGGCTTAATCGAGATATCTGTTACTTGCATATTCAGCAAGCCGGCACAATCGAGATAAATTCTACTTGCATACTCAGCAAGCCGGCTTAATCGAGATATATTCTACTTGCATACTCAGCAAGCCGGATAAATCGAGATATCTGTTACTTGCAAACCAGCGTAATCGAGATATCTGTTACTTGCATATTCAACAAGCCGGTACATTCGAGATATATTCTACTTGCATACTCAACAAGCCGGCTTAATCGAGATATCTGTTACTTGCAAACCAGCGTAATCGAAATATTTGTTACTAGTTCACTCAGCAAGCCAACACAATCGATATCTCTGTTACCTGCATACTCAGCAAGCCGGCATAATCAAAATATCTGTTGCTTGCATACTCAGTAAACCAGCGTAATCGAGATGTTTGTTATTTGCATATTCAGCAAGCCAACAAATAATTATCAGATCAATTGTAAATATTATGCAAACTATATCATTGCAACTATATAATTATTGCAAAGTAATTGATAGGAATTCAATGATTACTACAACTTTCATCGTCAGCCTGAATATTGACTATTAAGAAAAACTGACATGGGTGTATAAAGCAAATGCTTCTTTAGAATGTCAATATTGCATATTGCAACAATTACCTAATTCCTATTAGCAATGTGCTCGTATAAAATGTCGCTAATGAAACAATTGCCTAATTCTTATTAATAATGTGTTCGTACAGAAAGTCGCAAATGTAACAATTACCTAAAACGTATAAGCAATGTGCTCGTATAAAATGTCGCTAATGCAAGAATTACCTAATTCTTATTAGCAATGTGCTCGTATAAAATGTCGCTAATGCAAGAATTACCTAATTCTTATAAGCAATGTGCTCGTACAGAAAGTCGCAAATGTAACAATTACCTAAAACGTATAAGCAATGTGCTCGTATAAAATGTCGCTAATGCAAGAATTACCTAATTCTTATTAGCAATGTGCTCGTATAAAATGTCGCTAATGCAAGAATTACCTAATTCTTATAAGCAATGTGCTCGTACAGAAAGTCGCAAATGTAACAATTACCTAAAACGTATCAGCAATGTGCTCGGATAAAATGTCGCTAATGCAAGAATTACCTAATTCTTATTAGCAATGTGCTCGTATAAAATGTCGCTAATGCAAGAATTACCTAATTCTTATAAGCAATGTGCTCGTACAGAAAGTCGCAAATGTAACAATTACCTAAAACGTATCATCAATGTGCTCGTATAAAATGTCGCTAATGCAAGAATTACCTAATTCTTATTAGCAATGTGCTCGTATAAAATGTCGCTAATGCAAGAATTACCTAATTCTTATAAGCAATGTGCTCGTATAAAATGTCGCTTATGCAAGAATCTATTTTATAAGCATGTCTCGTCAAAATGCAAATGTACAATTACAAACGTATCACATGTGCTGTACAGAAAGTCGCAATGCAACAATACCAAATTCTATTATCAAGTGCTGTATAAAATGTCGCTAATGCAAAAAACTACCTAATTCTTGTTTACAATCTGCTGGTATAGAAGGTCGCTAAAGCAAGAATTACCAGATTCTTATTAGCAATGTGCTCGTACAGAAAGTCAAGTCGCTAATGTAACAATTACATAAAACGTATTAGTACTGTGTTCGTATAGAATGTCATTATTGCAAAAAAAGCCTAATTCTTATTAGCAATATACTCGTATATAATGTCGCTAATGCAAGAATTGCCTAATTCTTATTAGCAATGTGCTGGTATAAAATGCCACTTATGCAACAATTATCTGTTTTAGATATGTATATCAGTGATTGAACATATATTTTAACTTTTTTATATTTTTCCAGGCCAGCTGCTAGTATTGACATGTTACATTTGTTATTCAGGGGACATGTTATGTGATAAGAAATAGTTTTATTCATCATTAACAAAAGCTGTGTTGTCAATGGACGTTGGTGCTGCTCCATTTACTATGTTGCCATTCGTGTATTTATCACCTTCCGGTAATGATTGTTTCTCGGCATCAGGTCCTATCTCAACATTGAACAAGGTAAAGTCTGGTAGTTTGTATCTGTCCCCACGATGCTCATCTTTGGCTGGACCCCACTTTTCTTTAGGATGATTTATGTCAACAAGCAACTGAAAACAAGAGAACACGTATATAAACAATTCCAGTGTCTACTAATTCCAACAATTTGGTTACTATAGACGGGTGGTTCACTCATCGATAAATCCTTTTTTGTACGCGTATTTCAGCGTTGCATCAATGTAGCAATAATTAAAATAAAAACGGCGATAGCATTCTTATTTCTGAAAGAAACATTTAATCGTGAGTACTCTTTTCTTACTTAGATCAACCTATCCGATGATTATGGTTTCGAAACGCCGTCTTTAACGCACACATTTCACACGTTTTGCTCCACTTGTGGATTCAGACCCTACCCCAATGATACGTCTTTTCTTTCTTATAATTACAAGCCAAACGCATAAACCTTTTTTCTGCCCCTTCGCTCGCACATCATTAATAATTACTATTCATGACACTTAGTGCTGTAATTCTATGTATTCATACTCATTAATAGTATAATGGTAATATTTTATTGCACAATCTTGTTCTTGCTTCAACTGCATGAAATAATACCACTGTAGTGATATTCCTACGAAGCACTTCTTTTTCGCTCGCTCCGCTCACAAATCGTATTGACATTGCAACCAGCCCATTCTTTAGCTTCTCTCTGGTAATATATTTACCAGATGTAAGCATGTTAAGTAGGCAAAATAACAAGTTACTAACGCATGATATAACCTATATTTCTTAATAGGAAATGTCAATAAAATGTTAACTATGAGGACTCTACAACATATGTTTTATTTCTTCGGCGACTCTTCGCCGTGCACTGCTAATTAAGCTCAATCAGCGGTAGTCAAAAGAAACGAACGCTTTTTGAAAGAATGTTTGGTTTCAATTAAAACGTTAAATCAGCTTACCGAGGCTCCTCCTCTCCAACAAAAATAGCCAATGAACCAACCAGGAACAACAAGAATAGGCGCTGCAGCAGCAAGCCAGCCTATAGCGTCACCGAAATCCGGATAATCGTAGTCTTCCAGCTTTAAAGGTTTGTACTGTATACTTTTGAAGATAATTACACCCTGAGAAAGATACATTATTTAATTATGGAAACAAATCATGGCTACATAATTAAACAATAATATATTCTATAACATGATTACAATAAATAGGCCCTACTACAATCAAATATTAATAGCGAGCTCGAAGAGCAGGCCCGAAGGGCCTGCACGAGAATCGAGCTTTACGGTAACGCAAGTATACTTCCACACTTGGTGATGGATTTGAAAAGTTTCGTCGGAAGTTCTTAAAAAGCGCATCCTAACGGAAAGGTGCTCACAGGAAGTACTTCTTTCCGGAGTGAATACAGAACTTCATTCAATTGCTAAAAATTATTCATCACTCAACAATAATGAAAGAATGCTTTCCAGTTGTTTGAAAAAATATTATTTTCATTTAAAAGATCAAGCATCGGCGAGAAAATGGAAAAAATGTCATTAATAAGCAGAAACGGGAACGCGGTAATGACGTCACCGTGACACCGGCTTCCCATAGTTTTTGCAACGTATGATATTCACTGTTACAGGTATGGTGACACTAAATGTAGACTTTTTCAAGTGAAGGAATAAGGTCAGTAATTCGGTCGAAAATGTGCTTCCGTGGTGTAGTCGAAAGAAGTCCATAATAAATAGATCCTAATTTTCCCATTTCTTGCTCAAATTCGTGTAGAACGAGTGCTTTAATCACCAGTTTTCACTACTAGAAGACATTCCGCATGAAATGAGACGGTTGTCATGTTCATACACCCCATATGGCAAGTTTTGCAGATCGAAACCGGAAGTATGTGTTTATTGCGCGGACGAGAGTAAATATGCGCCATTTTTAGGGTAGCAGACCACAACTGATTCGCATTTCACTAGGAACTAAATAACCCCCTATTTTCTTTTCAGTTTTTCGTTAATTTGTGATAGAACTTTCATGAAAAATAGGTGTAGGAAAAAGTGATGTTCTCTAAAGATACGTAAAGACGACCTGAATTTGTCGTTTTTTATATGAAACAAAGAAGGATTTGAATTACTGACCTTTAACCTGAATGGGTTCTCCTGAATTCTTGTGAGTAGGGAATAGTTTCTTTGTGACAAATGAATGATGCATAATATTTTTAGCTAAATCCGATTTCTTTGAGCTCGCTTTGAGGCTTTGCCTTATTTCATATTATACTAGAAAGCACATGTCACATTGTACAACAGGTCTGACATTGTAATGAAGGGGCAATACGGGATTCGGTCGTATTTCACCAGTATTGCACTGTAAACACCATTTATTTCTCACGACTTTTAATTTCTACGACGCTTCCACGAACGTAATGGCCTAACTATAGTAAAGGAACCAGCGTGGGAGCCATCTGGTCTAGTCGTGTAATAGCGGACAGGTGTTTGAACACTATTTTTTTTACTTGACATGACAACAAAGGTCTAGATTAAAGCTAGTTTCTGCTTTAATTTCATTGTGGATCTATTTTTGACATTTTGGTAGGAAAAATGAGAGAGCAGGTTGTATTTGGTAAAGTGAAGCTCAATTTAGTTGAGTAGTACTTCCAGGTCACAGCAGTGTGATTTTGATGTGATTTTACAGTAAGCAAATGTGAGAAGAGAAATTTCTCTTAGAAGATACATGACCTATACTTTTATCTTCATTTTATATCGGTTTTATCATAACTTTTTAAAATGAAGTAAGGATTTTTTCTCTGAAATGGGTCTAGCTATGTTTGGTAGCTCTTTAAAAAAAATGTCAGTTTTATATAGAATACATAGGGAAAACTATTTACCTGTTTGTGACCAAATGCAGATGCTAAATAGGTCTACTTTTCCGGCAAGTTAAATGATTATTTTTAAATGTATACTCAGCGTCACTGAAAAGTTACCACCCAAATGGCCCTTATATTTTAAAAATCACACTGGACTGTGTTTAAAGCATAACACGACTACATTTTTGATGCAGCTGAGACGTCACTGGTGTTAAGATTTGTCAAATTCGATTAACTCCATTTGAGGCACGGGCTGCACGTGCAAAATGACTTTTTCCAGCAATGTCGACATGTACGAAAATTCTATCGCAAATCATTCATCGCACTTGAAAGTTTGTCGACAAACTAAAAGGAATACGTTAAAAAATCCAGAATATCCTTGTTAAGAATGCCATGTTTAAGGCACGATCAACGCCATCAGGCCGTTGGCATGGTTGACGCCGAACTTTCATGTCGTGAAATTGCACGTCATATGTGCTGTTCTCACCTGACAGTCATGAAATGGGTTAGGAGACATGATCAGACAGGGTCTATGAGTAATAGACAGCGCACAGGCCATGAAAAAGTGAAGTCGATATTGCATAAACAAGTAAAGAGGTATATATTAAGTGGTAACTTTTCAATGACGCCAAGTATATTATATTTGAATCATGTTATAGCGCTGAGGCCTAATGCCGAGGGTTATCACGACAGATCAGTAATCTATACAGTACAGAATATAGGAATTACATATCTGGATATAACACAACATCTATCTGGATGTAACACAACATCTATCTGGATATTACACAACATCTATCTGGATATAACACAACATCTATCTGTATATAACACAACATCTATCTGTATATAACACAACATCTATCTGGATATAACACAACATCTATCTGATATAACACAACATCTATCTTATAGAACACAACATTCAACTTGGATATAACAAACATCATCGGGTATAACACAACACAAACTCTATCTGTATATAACACAACATCTATCTGATTTACACACATCTATCTGATATAAACAACTCACAATGCATATTACAAACATCTATCTGGAATAAACACAACATCTATCTGGAATAAACAACATCTATCTGTATATAACACAACATCTATCTGTATATAACACAACATCTATCTGGATATAACACAACACAACATCTATCTGTATATAACACAACATCTATCTGGATATTACACAACATCTATCTGGATATAACACAACATCTATCTGGATATAACACAACATCTATCTGTATATAACACAACATCTATCTGGATATAACACAACACAACATCTATCTGTATATAACACAACATCTATCTGGATATAACACAACATCTATCTGGATATAACACAACATCTGAACTCTATAGCATCATCAGACAGTGTAAACAGGCGGACAACGGATTAGTTAAATATTTAGCAGAAACCGGGAGGATCAGCTGCTTCACAGAGCAACAACAATGAAATCGTCTGCATGTAAAGATCAGCTGCTTCAGATAGTAATCGAAACATATTTTGATTTGTCCTCTTTACATATAAAGCTCGACAATGCAATTAGAAAGAGATGTATAGTCGATGGAAAAAATGAAAATACAAACCAACAAACAAATGGGAGTGATGAGGACCCACATTGGGATGAAAAACACAAATGCTATTTTGGTCATCAACCGTTTTCCGAGCATCATTTCTATATCTTTCTTGAATTTTATCACTCCTGAAAATACAAACATTAAACTGAATTAAATACATTTGACAGTACATGTACTAGCTTCCTGTCCAGTAGAAAAACAAAAATTTAAAGCTGTCAAACTTTGTTTTGGTGTGTTTAACAACAATACTTCAAGTTTTCATTGACAAATATTAAATTAGTACCAACACATATGCGAATCAGTTCGCTAATAATCAAAAGTTTGACTTGTTCTTTCAATTCTAAAAACAAATAAAAAGTGTTTTATCGTGACTAAGGTTGTCTCAAAGCTTGCAGAAAATACTTCAATCAATAGGACGGCAGTTCGACTTGCGAGAAAAAATGTGTTTTTACATATATGTGTATGTTACTTGAATACGGCATGACTAAAACAGCAATGTTTTTTTATAAAATGTCTTAATGTTTAAAAAAAAACAGCAATGTTCTACCCTACACGAATATTGCATCAATGATTTATATAGAATGTCTTACCGTAACACAAATATTGCATCAATTAATAAATAATTTATTGCAAAACCGTGTTTTAACATTATTTATACATGTTATACGTCGGGCGTAATAATTACACGAGCGACGTATAACCGCCCGAGTGTATAAATAGTGTTTACACACGGTTTTGCTATAAAATATTTCGATTCTAATATGGCTTTTATTGTAAAATGTAGATCAAATATGATGGAACTGTTTCTTCGCGCATGCATGGCGAGTGTATAAACCGCCCGTGTGTATAAACATTTTCAAACACAGTTTTGCTATAAAATATTTTGATTCTGATATGTCTGTTATTGTAAAATTTAAATCAAATATGACGGAACTGTTTCTTCGCTCATGCATGGCACCAAATGGTAGTTCGTCACGCTCCTTTGTTTATACACGCCAGAACGAAATGGTAATACGTCTTACGGAAGAGATTAATTTGCGCGAAAATTATAGCAAATTATTCTGAAAAGCGAATAGCCAACTCAGTATGTGTGTTAATTGATCACTACAGTTGTGCTATTTAACATTTCGTTTAAAAAAAAAAATTAAGTAAAATATTTGATCAAATTTGAAAGCGCTATTTCTCGGTGCATACATGGCGCTAAATGTAACGTCAACCTGACGTCGACGTAATATTGTTGTGATGATTTAAGCATTGCTAGTCATATAAAAATGATTTACGTAAAATGTCTTACCGTATACATATATTACAGCAATGAGTTCAAATATACCAGCAAAGAGTAACGGAAAGCCTCCGACATAGTTATCTATCAGGTTCAGCAAGTAAAATCCGCCCTAGAATATAAATTAAACATCTTGCCATCTTTATGTTTCAGAATAACAAGCATTTGTATATCTGTATATCGGAAAAGAACAAATAAAATTTGAAATTTTTAACATTTTATTGACATCAATGATAAACTGAAGGTATCTTTGAAGAACAAACAAGCTGATCCTTACAATTTTTACGCTTACGGCACTTCAGTGCAAAGACGTATAATTCTAAAGTTGGTGTTTTTTTAGCACTGTGTTTTAGGTGTAAACTGTGTTTACATTTGAGTTACAATGCTCTGAGATACGAAGCATCTTTAGTGAGCTGTCTGGATCTCTAGGCTACAATCGGAGGGAGTAAAATGTAACAGCCAAGAGCAGTTGACCGTATACAGGATAATATGTGGTGAAGAAAACGAAACACATTAAGGTGGTTCTAGACGTTTAGACCTTTTTTTCTAAAACGCAGAATTTGATTAAACTCTGATTTTTTCAAAACTGCAGAATATACCTAAACAAATCAGCAAATAAAATACATAGGGTCGTGTGATTGATTTTTTGCCAGACTGATTTGAAAAAAATGGACCTCACGCAATATTTCATAATGGGATCTATGGGAAAATCATAACTTTCATAACATTTTCGCGAATAGAATTTCTTCTAAAACGTAGATTTTAATAAAACTTCTCATAGTTGTAAATAAACACATGGTCTATAATTTGACGAAACAAAATGTATAAGCTCGTGTGCTTATTTTTTGAGATATTTGACCATGATTAAGGTGAACCGGGCATATCATGCTAATTTTAACGTGTCATATGTTTAAATATCATAGTTTCACTTTAGAAATATAGCAACAGTTCCACAGAAAAAAAATGTTACTCACAGGTTTCCATTAATTCATAAATTGATTTTCATTTCCAAATGCCGAATCAAGGCTTTATTCTACGTTTTTCGGATAAATGACGTTACGCTATCACTTCAGGTTTTTCAAACGTACAGAACTACCTTAAGAGATGTTAAATATGAAAACGAAAACACACATAGATGCATATAGGAATTTTATAACTTAAGAATGAAAAAAACGGAGACTGTATAAGAATTTTCGGTAGGCCAAATAAGAAAATCGTACAGAATAGACGAATTAAAGAGTTATCTAAAATGAACATACACATACCTTATTAAAAAAATCAACAGAAAAAAGGACATGTGAAAAGCAATATTTCAGCAGAAGAAGTATATTGGTAATCGATGATAAAATAATACAGGTTCCGCGTTTCAGAGATGTTGCAAGAGTTCTTTTTCAAACACCATTATGTTTCAAAAATTCTGCTGACAGACTATTACAAAACCTGTGTTGTATAACTTGAATGTATATCAAACCTCTGTTGTCATTGGAAGACCGAGTAAAAAGAACAGCAAACATCCACATGCCCGGAATCCGACCATCCGAAACTTTGATTTACGGACCGCTGGGAATTCGTCCATCAAACTGGATAACACAGTTTCTGTTGCTGAAAACTACAAAAAAATCTCTATTAGTCTCTCGACTTGTATCATTTAAAAAAAAGACTAATATTTTATGAAAAGAAAAACTGCAATTAAATTTGTTTTACATTGTTATATTTATGTGGCTTTATCAAATGAACACGGTCACAATCATATGTCTATGATACATGCCATTTGGCGTGCACGCTAAATGCAATACATGTACATGTATATGCGCAAATATTCATGTGCAGATATAAACGTCCACGTATATTTTACATGTGCAGGATTGTACATAACATACGCATGTGATCATATTAACGCTTACACATATATGATGAGTACATGCACGTATATATTTTCGCGACCTGTCTGTAATTGATAAATATAATACTACCGTTAGTATGAGTTTGCGTAATGATTTATACTGAACTTCGTTATACTAGCCAAGTATTTTAAGAAAAGCAACGTTTACAAAAATAAAGAATGTAGAGATTACCTGTGAACTAAATCCCAACATCGTCATCATGAGGAAGAAAAGTACTGCCCATAAAGGTGAAACAGGCATCTGAGACAGTGCTTCTGGATATACCATAAACGTAAGTCCTGGTCCTGAAAGTATTAAACGTTACGTTAATTATCAGTTAAACTGAATGATTGTTTTCAAAATGAAAGTACAGGTAACATCCTGATCGTTTATTTACCTAAGGAAAAAGAAGTTACTCTTTGTAACAAAGTACAACCGCCAGGAGCTAACAAATCAAGTTATTGTTGAGGGAAATGTTGACCACTAAAACAAGAAACTAATTTCCGCAATAAGGATTATATCCTTTGAGCTAAAATTACCGTTTAAAAAGGACAACTATTAATACCAAGATTAAAACTGGCCAGCAACAAAGCCTGTTCAAAGGTCAATGAACATTTCAATTGAAAAAGCACATATCAAAAAAAAAATAACTTACCGTCAGCAACAACATCAGCAACGCTAGTATGTTTTTTAGTGGCCATAAATCCAAGAACGGAGAATATTACAAAACCAGCATAGAAACTGGTTCCACAGTTAATGATAGGAACTATCAACGCATCCCTGAAACACGAAGCATATAATATAGGAACTATTAACGCATCCCTGAAACACGAAGTATATATGATTGGAACTATCAACGCATCCTTGAACGCGAAGCATATATGATTAGAACTATCAATGCATCCCTGAAACACGAAGCATATATGACTGGAACTATCAACGCACCCATGAAACACGAAGCATATATGACTGGAACTATCATCGCATCCCTGGAACACGAAGCATATATGATTGGAACTATCAACGCATCCCTGAAACACGAAGCATATATGATTAGAACTATCATCGCATCCCTGGAACACGAAGCATATATGATTGGAACTATCAACGCATCCCTGAAACACGAAGCATATATGATTGGAACTATCAACGCATCCCTGAAAAACGATGCATATATGATTGGAACTATCAACGCATCCCTGAAACACGAAGCATATATGATAGGAAGTATTAACGCATCCCTGAAACACGAAGCATATATGATAGGAACTATTTGCGCATCCCTGGAACACGAAGTATATATGATATGAACTATTTGCGCATCCCTGAAACACGAAGTATTTACAGCGATCATTAGTTTTCACTCATTATTATTATAAACATCTTAAACTGTAAACTGTGCCATCAACCATCGAGCTCTCCCTACATACATTTGTAAATATAAAGAACATCTGCACTGACGGACATTTTATTTTAATTATTTTGCAGCATTTCTAGCGAATAAATTTAGTAAATAAAAGTCTTACCTCAACGAATTTGTTTTAAACTGGTTAAAACTGGACATGGCTATGAGACCTCCTTGACAAATTCCGAGTGAGTAGAAAATTTGAACAGCTGCATCGCTCCAAACCTTTAAACAAAATGTATATAATTTATTGTATGTAAGTATATGATTTTTTGTATGTATGTATATGAATTATTGTATGTATGTATATAATTTGTTGACTGTATGTCTATATTATTGTATGTTAACGTATCATTAATTATTGGCGGGGGCTATTTTATCCCCTTTGTTTTGGCAGCCGAGTCCCAAGACGGTACTTTATTGTTTTTCCTACGTGTATAGGTGCGACTGTATGCTTGTGAGACTTATGTGTTGCTTGTTCGTTTTTCTATGTTATTTGGTTGATCGTAGTTGTGTGTTTATCTTTTATCTTTGGTACATGAGTGTCTGCGCTATTGTAGTTTACGTTGTAGTGCGACTGTTTTTAAAGAACATGGCATTCCCTTGTATATTTGTCCTTGTTCAACTTTCCCCTTCGGATCCCACCCCAACCCCATTTCGCCCCTTTCCGTTTCCTTCCCCTCCATCAATATTTAGCCATACTGAAAAATTGGGTAAAAATCGATTAATTATGCGGCATAATTAAATATGTACTTGTTGGATGTTTGAAGCAACCCGTCTGAAATATTTTCCATTACAGCTTCTTTTTGTTGTGGGCCTGCCGTGTAATTGCGTGGCTCTGGGGCTGTGTTTTTGGTGTTCGTGCTTCCGAAAATCTACCCTTACCTATTATCTTTTGCAAGTCTTATATCTCACCTATGCGCATAGTTTGAAATGTGGGTGCACGCATACATATTTTTAAGTACACGCATATACTGACGTGCACGCGTACATGTATATAAACGTGCTCTTGTTATTACGTATGCAATTGTAAACTCATACATGGACGTATGCCTTGTAAATTTAGATACTCGCGTATATGTAGATGCTCGTCCAATATATGCGTGCATCTACAATGTAACTCATGAATGTACACAGTGCATACTTCCGCACCTATAAATTTATACTTGTATTGTGCGAAATATATTGATCAATGTTTAACTCTTAAACTGCACGCATAATTGCAAGAGATTCATGGATGCATGTACTTACATATTAACGCGTGTTTGTATAAAAATGTATACGTTCACATATACAACTTACATGTGCAGGCACAAGTTTCTACACGCGCAGGCTCAAGTTTCTAAACGTGCAGGCACAAGTTTCTTCACGCGCAGGCACAAGTTTCTACGCGGGAAGACAGAAAATTCTACACGTGCAAGCACATTTGTTTTTCACTCATGAATATATAGAAATGTGCGCCTCAGCAAAGCACACTTTCTACTGAAAGTGTTTACAAACAAATACCATTTTTTCACTATCTTAACGTAGAGAATACTTGGTGTGACTATGAACAGTTTTCATCTCTTAGTTAAGAAATCGATCACAAAACTCTGAAAGCAAGTCTAAAATATTGCAATCATTTTTTCAATATATGTATCTATGCTTAATACACAGATGAAGAATTTTCCTTGGAAAGCAGATCCGGGCTTGATTGAGCTTATGTGAGTTAATACAGCGTAAACACCACTTACTCTAACCGTTTGTTGCAAGGAGTAGCAATCGTGTGTGTCCTTTGTAAATCGTATCAAATACGAAATGATTCTTTTTCTTTCAGCAATTCTTACATGAAAGGAATATATTGCCATGACCGGTAGATTTGAGCCTTTTTGACATATCCGATTATAAAATTTAATGAAAAAAATACTTACCGAAGCCTCTGACAGCTTAGTAATGTTTGGTTGCAGGTAGAAGTCTACACCAACACTGTGGCCATCAAGAGTCAGCCCTCAGCCCTCTCACAAGTAAAATAGTCAACAAGATGTAAGGAAAAATTGAAGCAAAGTACATCACCTAGAGGTAAGGAAAAATTGAAGGAAAGTATATCACCTAATTGTGTAATAAGATTATATTTTTATACTTCATAATAGAATATCATCCTTCATGAAAACAAATTCATTTATAGATTATCCCTTCAGATCAATTGCTTTTATAAGTCTAGTTTAATTTATGATATAGATGCAGATATTTTCAGTTCTATTTCAGATGGCTTTTTGTAATTAAGGTAAATTAGTCTCAGACTGTATATTGAACATTTACCAAACACACACAAGCATTTTATCAAAACTCGAAGTTAAATAAACTAACAAACAGTCACATGTTGAAATGCTTTACTGTTGACACGATATTAACACAGTGTTATAACTTTGTTTTCTATGCTTGATGACTTCTTCCTTATTGTGCGATGACCGCAGTCAAATCTCGTTCTCGCCGGGATTTAAACCCTCAGTTGTCGGGTTATGTGTCAGATGGCGAATTCTTGCATTTTAATAGGTACATGTTCTAACTGCTTTGAGCTTGGCGCCGTATTTAGCTTCACTTCAGTTGTGCAACGGTAGACATTTAAACGAACAAGTGTTCCTGGATTCTGTACCAGCACTAACCTGTTCTCTGCAAGTAACTTCCGGCGTTTCACACCAATCAGGGTGGAGGACAAATGATTTCTGGCACAGCGTCGTCTATCAAATAAAGAACATAGTGATCGCCTGGGGATCAGGCTAATGACCCAACGGTCCATAGATCTGTGCTCTCTTTTGAGTTAGGTGGGTGAGCTGATTACTACAAGTAAGAATTAAGGATGTGAAAAAGCTGTTTTATAAATGAATACCTTTCCAAGTGTCTCTACACCTTTAGTGAGTACAAGGAAGATAATTGTCCAAGCAAGAAGATTACACAGCGACACATCCCACAGGAGTATACCCTCATGTTCTAGTCCTTCTGATCGTCTAAGTACACGACGCCTAATCATATAATATATCTATGTAAGAAATAGTACATGGCACAGATAAATATATCCGAGTGAGGGTTACAACACGGCGTCTAATTATATATATATCTTGATCAGAATTATTTCACGGCACCCTACCATATAATATTCCTTGATCAGAGTTAGTACACGGCTCCTGATCTTTATGATATATCTACGTCAGAGATAGTACACTATTATATAATATACCTTGATACCAACGTGAGAGTTAGTACACGGCGCATTATCACATAATTAGGTTAATTAGGTGGACCGGTGGTGTAGTGGTAACACGCTTGACTGACAATTCAGAGGTCCGGGGTTCGAATCCCGGTCCAGGCACTGAAAATTTCTGAGATGCTCTCGAGTGTCTCCCACCTAACTCAGAAGCCTGTACTGGTTCTTCCCAGGAATGAAAGCTTCGCGTGTATCGGTGCTACACACCGGGCACGTTAAGGAGCCAGACTGTCTGTTCGCAAAGAGCTAGGCTAAGTTAGCCGGACAGGCCTGTATTTTATCTCCATCTGTGCTGGGGCTTTATCTCACTCTGTCCCTCTGGTCAGATCGCTCTGTGTCTGTACTAGTAGAGGATGAATTTCGAGCCCTGTGTGGCTGCGTTTGCTATATGTAAAGCGCCTTTGAACGTGTTTATCATGAAAAGGGCGCTATACAAATCTGGTATAATAATATTAATAGCAACAATAATAATAATTATAATAATAATAGCAATACATCTTGATCAGAGGTAGTACACGGCTCCTGATCATTATGATATACCTACGTCAAAGTTAGTACACGGCGCAATTTCATATCATATACCTTGATCAGAGTTAGTACACGGCTCCTGATGATCATTAGCTTTATTTATATACAGTATGCACGGAGTGATCATTTAGTATATCGTAGAACACCAGACGGACAATACAATATATCTATATTAGAGTTAGAACACGGCACGTACAATAAAATATATCTATATCAGAGTTAGAACACGGCACGGACAATACAATATATCTATATCAGAGTTAGAACACGGCACGGACAATACAATATATCTATATCAGAGTTAGAACACGGCACGGACAATACAATATATCTATATCAGAGTTAGAACACGGCACAGACAATACAATATATCTATATCAGAGTTAGAACACAGCACGGACAATACAATATATCTATATCAGAGTTAAAACACGGCACGGACAATACAATATATCTATATTAGAGTTACAACACGGCACGGAACATTTAACACATCTGTATCAGAGTAAGTACGCGGCAGCAGATTATGAAATACATGTTCATCACAGTAGGTACATTAAAAAGATCATATGATATATTTATACCAGTTAGTACACTGTGATTTTCCATTTTCATATTAGAATAAGAGTTAGTAAATGACACATTATCGCATATCTATATTGGTGTTAGTATTCGGAGCCGATCATAAGATATATAGAATATAATACATTATACTTAAAGAATCCTCTTCTCACATCTGTGTCTCCGTAATAAGTTTTAAGCGATGTCTTATTGCCAGATGTGAGGCGCAGTACATACATGTATTTACAAAAAAAGTATCTTATTGTCAGACCTAGATATCAATTTGTCACTTCTATTGCCAAATCAGTGACTCTGAAATTTTAACCAAATATGTCCGTTTGTCAGACCTGCTTTTCGGTAAATTTTATAAACCTACTGTCCTATTGTCAAAGTAGACGTCCTTTGTCAGAGTGATGTCCTATTGTCCCAGTAGACGTCCTTTGGTCACAGTAGATGTCCTTTTGTCAGAATAAATGTCCTATTGTCGGAGTAGATGTCCTATTGTCAAAGTAGATGTCCTATTGTCAGAGTAGATGTCCTATTGTCGGAGTATATGTCCTTCTGTCAGAGTAGAGGCCCTATTGTCGGAGTAGATGTCCTGTTGTCAGAGTAGATGTTCTATTGTCAGAGTTGATGTCCTATTGTCAGACTTTTGAATCAGTAAACTTAACACTTTCATCCTTAGTTTCAGTACCTATTTTCAGTTATTCAGTTTATACTTACAAAAAGTATTCCTCACTTGCGGTTGTTGTTGTTGTATTTTGGATATCTGTTAAATCTGTTTGTAAAGAAACAACAATAAATACAGAACCATGCTAATAAGAGGTTTGATGGAGTAGATATTCTATACGTTATACTACATTTCAAATAAATTTGGACATTAGTTTATCTTTGATATATGTTATATTTTGATTGATTGCCAGGGTTTTATGCAGATACAACATTTACACAATCCCGTTCAAATGATACAGAATGCGTTATATCCAGAAAAGTTACAATTCCTAACACAGAACCAGTTGCCAATCGCAAGCATACAGTTTATGGTTTACAACTTCGATTATATTTTTCTCTACTGTCTAGCAGTCCATTACTTATTTACATAAAATGATTACATGTATTTGACAGCACTGCTGTCTTTTTGTTGCAAGTAAACCAACTCGTATCGTAATTTATATGTAAAATTTTGTAACATTTCAGCAGAAAGTTCACATTTCTCTTAAAAGATAATAGGTAAAGGTAGATTTCTCGGAAGCACAGAACACCTAAAACACAGCCTCAGAGCCTTAAAATCGTTCAAAGTCATAGAAATGTCTAGCAATGTTTTTCATATGTAAGCCGCCCCAAAGCCTTTCATAACACTGAAAGAATTTTGAAAACCGAACAACTATTGAGAAAGATATATTTGAAATTAAAGAAATTGACTAATTATAGACTGAGGCGGTTATTTTAGTTTTAGTAAACTTGTTACATTATTTACATACCGCTGAACATTTTTAAACAAATTTCTTTAAATAGATTAATTTCTTATGTTTATTGGTTTCTAATTAGGAATGGCAAGGAAATAAGTTATAAAAAACAGAAAAAGAAACAGTTTAAAGAAACAGTTTAAATCCATATCTAGATAGATTTTTTATGTTGCCACCGAAACAAAAAGGCTGCCATTTCGATGAAATATTACCAGTTTCATCAGCCGTAGAGTTAATCTTCGTATAAACTACAAGTTTGTTTGTTTTGGGTTTAACGCCGTTTTTCAACAGTATTTCAGTCATGTAACGGCGGGCAGTTAACCTAACCAGTGTTCCTGGATTCTGTACCAGTACAAACCTGTTCTCCGTGAGTAACTGCCAACTTCCCCACATGAATCAGAGGTGGAGGACTAATGATTTCAGACACAATGTCGTTTATCAAATAGTCACGGAGAACATACGCCCCGCCCGAGGATCGAACTCACGACCCCGCGATCCGTAGACCAACGCTCTTACCTACTGAGCTAAGCGGGCGGGCTTAAACTACAAGTGTCACAGCATAAACTACAAGTGTCACAGCATATACTTACATATACTTACATAACATAAAAAGTTGGAATTATGCAGTCATTACAATGAATTGTTTCAATGATAAAGTAATGTGCTTACTGCATTCTGTGATAAATCTAGATCCGTTTGCCCAAGGAATTGTGGCATTTAGATCCATAGAGGAATCTCTGCATTGACACGTGTTCCAGTCATTGTCACAATCACTCCATGGTAACTTTGACGTCATCGACGCAAAGAAGTAAAAAATGCAATACGCCACAATCACATTGTAATATATTATGATACAAGCAGTGATTAGCACTACACTCATACCAACACCTGTAAATGAAAGAAGACAGTATTTAGATTGCTTCCAAGTTGCTTTCTAAGTTCAAATGCTATTGACAGATACAAGTCCATTTAATGCCATTGTTATGACGGCTAGTAAACCAGTCAATATTTAATGTCATTTTATGTATTCACTTTCCCGCACATAATTTTTATAGGCTTATATTAATTGCGGAAAAACATGTTCCGGTACATATTCCAAGGAAACCTGTTTAGACAAACTGACCGACGTTGTATGACAGTTGTTGGAAACGGCACCTAATCAGAAATGCTAGCTGGAAAATGGTGCGATACTTTTGTAACTGACTTGTAGAAATGTTGTAAGAGAGGTATGCACACATCCTTAAGCTTGCTTAATCTTAAGTTCATTGCCAGTCCTTATTAGAAATATCTCACCTTTCATCGCAGGATTCATTCTCCATATTTTAAGCGGTCCGAGACTAGCAAACTGACCAAAACACAGTTCCATAAAAAACAGGGGAACGCCGAGAACCAGCAGAGATATGAAGTAAGGGACCAAGAAAGCACCTGAAATTTAACGACGAGAACCAGTTATGTTACGGTTTATAAAATAGGGTACCAAGAAAGCACCTGAAATTTAACGACGAGAACCACTTATGATATAGTTTATATGAGCCGTGCCATGAGAAAACCAACATAGTGGGTATGCGACCAGCATGGATCCAGACCAGCCTGCGCATCCGCGCAGTCTGGTCAGGCTCCATGCTGTTCGCTTTTAAAGCCTATTGGAATTGGAGAAACTGTTAGCGAACAGCATGGAGCCTGACCAGACTGCGCCGATGCGCAGGCTGGTCTGGATCCATGCTGGTCGCATACCCACTATGTTGGTTTTCTCATGGCGCGGCTCATATATAGTAACAAGCGAGCTCCTGAAATTTAACGCTGAGAACCAGCAATGACATAAAGTATAAATGGAGTATGAGAAGAAAATGAAACAACTGTATATAACACTACGTTATAGTGCTATACAGCCACGCAGTATCATACGCATTCATGAATTCGAAAGGGTTAATATGTCCAAAGTAACTGTGATACATATACATGTAAATTTATTTTCTGTTATTACCATTGTTAACGGATAAAGGGCTATACCTAATATAAATGTGATTTTGTTTTCAAGTATCTATAACAGTGTAATATACCGCCGCCATTTCTGTAACACAGGTATGGAAATCTCCAAACGTTTCCAAGACCTACAGCAAAGCCGACCATTGTAAGGATAAACTCCAGCTGGTTCCCCCATGCTCCTCGATTGTCGCTGACATCTTTCTGCAAACATACAAACAATCACGTATATAATAATCAAGCTATTTCCTGGCTTTATATTTATACATAACCTTGTTCGCAGGTTGTAAATTCAATTTACTCATTCTATGTCGTGAGTAAATCAATTATTCACTAATTTCATGTTCCTAACTACAAAAACAACAAACAAAAATATAGGATACAGGTCTTAGTATTTGACAGCATTCCAATGTACAAAAAATACGAATATTTGTCTTGCAAATGTCAGATGGTACGATCTTGTGCGATGTGGTGATGATCGACCAGTAGAAGTGGGGTAAATGTGGTTATCTTTATCTTTGTACACCACTCAGCTTGAAAACATACTATCAAAATTTAAGCCAAACATACAATCAGATGTACATGAAAATCTAAACTGTAAAAATGTGTTTTCTATTAGGTCCCGAATGAACCAAATGTAATAACTTGAACTCATCTAATCGAGAATAGTTAAACAGCATATAAGATGGCCATTCTGATCTCTCTCAGCTTCGTTGAATAACCACAAAATAAGAAAAAATGTGCAGTGTGTAAAACATAACATTCTTTCAAGGTAAAATCAAAATAAAATGAAAACTAGCTCAAAAGAGGATAACGGCAATTTCCATTTGATAACGAAAGAATAACATTGCATGGGGAAAAACAGCATAAAATATATTGATATAGAATTAAATGCGTGCTTGTGAATGTTACTTTTCTAAATGCAGATTCCAAGTTCTGGCATGAAGAATTCAAATGTTCTCATATAATGTTAAATATATATCTGCCTTTAAAGTTCTAGTAATACATGAATACTCAACAGTAATAATTATCAAGGAATTGTTCATGTCTAAAGACCCTTGAAATATAAGGTACGTAACTGTGAACCTTATTTTCTATCAGAACATAAAGGAGACGTAATGTCTGGCCTAGGGAATCTCTCTAGAACTATATGATTACTCTTGTTTAAATCACAGTCAAAAAATCAAATCTGCCTTTAATATCTGAATACAGCTAAAAGCCATCAGCATTAACTATTAAGAAACTTGAAATGTCTGTAAGGGTGGGTGCGCGGGAATAAACAAATAATCAAAATACTTGTTATGCTGTCAAATATTCAACCTCGAGTGAAGAATATCAGTTAACAATCACTTATATAGTGCACTGAAAACATGAAAAAAATCGTGAATTGCAAGCAGAAAACGCGGTAAAATAACTACCGGGAACTGGAGACAAAAATAGTTAGCAGACGATGAAAAACGTGAATAATTTAATATATCGATAACTAAGATATATAAGCGAGCGTCTTAAACTGGTAACGGGTGCATTTTATATTTTTAGTTTTGATAATTCATGCAATAACGAACTACGTAAAATAATTCTTTTAATTAAAACCTCTGTACATTTGGTCATGTACGAGATGTAAGTACTATAAATGGGTCGTTCCGTGAGGGAATCTGTATTAGTGACATGATATTAATATTGCATAATAATGAGTTGAAAAAAGAAGAAAATTATCGTTTTCCTTATGTTCATGCAAGTGTATTGTAATACAGGTATGTAAGGCAAATAAAACTCTACTATATTTTACAATTAAATGTTACTTGTGTTGTCATGGTATCGAAAATTACAAAGCACTCATGTATCATGAAAATATAGAGATGTGTAGATAAAAGACCCGTGATGAAACCAAAAATATACCGTTAAGTTATTTTTCAGTAAAATCATTTTAAACGTTTTCTAAATATTCAAATGCATGATGTTTAGCAAGTGATACGCATAATTTGTTATATTAATGCCTTGAAAAATGCACGTCATGAACGACGTCACGCTGCTTTCATGTTCTTAACGTGACGCCTCAAAATGCCAAAATGCCTTTGATGATTTAGTTAGTAAGCATCGTAGCTTTTGAAATATAACTAATTCATTTTTTTCCAGATTTGTAAGGTAACAGGGTGTTTTTCATGAATAATTTGTTATCTCAATTTTGACTTTTTTCACTTATACAGGTTTTCTCATGGAACTGCCCAAATATGTAGACTGTTTTTTAATTTGAAAGATATGTACAAGTAGATATGGTACATTCAAGTTCATTTTATATCTGATATTACTTTCTGTTATAGTGGAGTACCTCAGTTTTATAGTGATTGAGCTTTCACAAAGAAATATTTAATCCTATCTGGAAATGTGAAGGAAATGGGGGATAACACTTCTAAGGACTATTTGCTTCTCATATTCCTTACCCACTTAGAACAGAGATGGAATGGTTTCAAGACAATATTCTCCAAGGATGATAAAAAAGGAATATGAATATTAAGATAAAAGAAATTGTTTTGTTGGGACGTATATTTGTATGACTTTGTTATTGACAATATTTATCTACTGTATAAATACGCGTTCCTAGATCACTACTTGACAGTCACTGTATGTACACATATAAATTCAACAAACATGTTTGAATGATTTGATAGTAATGTTTACATGAAGACATCCTTTCGTTAATTACAATTTGTTATCAATACTGATATATGAGAGTACATAGTTACAGTGTTACCTTGTTTAACCTTAGATGACCTGACATAAGGTTGAAAAGTACGTCAGTCTTTTATCGTTACCTTTGATTCAATAGTATTCTATCTAATTAAATTATTTTGAAAACCAAATATATAAAATATACGTGCAGAAAGCTTCGGAGGTGAAAGATGTAAGTTGAGGTGGTGGTAAAACTTTCGATGTAAGTTGAGGTGGTGGTAAGACTTGGATATAAGTTGAGGTGGTGGTAAGACTCCGATGTAAGTTGAGGTGGTGGTAAGACTTGACTTGGATGTAAGTTGAGAAGGTGGTAAGACTTGAATTGGATGTAAGCTGAGGTGGTGGTAAGACTTGGATGTAAGTTAAGGTGGTGGTAAGACTTGGATGTAAGTTGAGAAGGTGGTAAGACTTGAATTGGATGTAAGTTGAGAAGGTGGTAAGACTTGACTTGGATGTAAGTTGAGGTGGTGGTAAGACTTGGGTGTAAATTGAGGTGGGGGTAAGACTTGACTTGGATGTAAGTTGAGGTGGTGGTAAGACCTTGATGTACGCTGAGGGGGTGGTAAGACTTGACTTGGATGTAAGTTGAGGTGTTTGTAAGACTTCGATGTAAGTTGAAGTGGTTGTAAGACTTGGATGTATGTTGAGGTGGTGGTAGGACTTGACTTGGATGTAAGTTGAGAAGGTGGTAAGACTTTACTTGGATGTAAGTTGAGGTGGTGGTAAGACTCGGATGTAAGTTGAGGTGGTGGTAAGACTTGGATGTAAGTTGAGGTGGTGGTAAGACCTCGATGTAAGTTGAGGTGGTGTTAATACTTGGATGTAAGTTGAGGTGATGGTAACACTTCGATGTAAGTTGAGGTGGTAGTAACACTTCGATGTAAGTTGAGGTGGTGGTAAGACTTGGATGTAAGTTGAGGTGGTGGTAACACTTCGATGTAAGTTGAGGTGGTGGTAGGACTCCGATGTAAGTTGAGGTGGTGGTAAGACTTGGTTGTAAGTTGAGGTGATGGTAAGACACCGATGTAAGTTGAGGTGGTGGTAAAACTCTCGATGTAAGTTGAGGTGATGGTAAGACTTGGTTGTAAGTTGAGGTGATGGTAAGACTCCGATGTAAGTTGAGGTGGTGGTAAAACTTTCGATGTAAGTTGAGGTGGTGGTAAGACTTGGATGTAAATTGAGGTCGTGGTAAGACTCCGATGTAAGTTGAGGTGCTGGTAAAACTTTCGATGTAAGTTGAGGTGGTGGTACGACTTAGATGTAAGTTGAGGTGGTGGTAAGACTCCGATGTAAGTTGAGGTGGTGGTAAGACTCCGATGTAAATTGAGGTCGTGGTAAGACTTGGATGCAAATTGAGGTGGCGGTAAGACTCCGATGTAAGTTGAGGTGCTGGTAAAACTTTCGATGTAAGTTGAGGTGGTACGACTTGGATGTAAGTTGAGGTGGTGATAAGACTCCGATATAAGTTGAGGTGGTGGTAAGACTCCGATGTAAATTGAGTTGGTGGTAAGACTTGGATGTAAGTTGAGGTGGTGGGAAGACTTGGGTGTAAGTTGAGGTGGTGTTTAGACTTTGATGCAAGTTGAGGTGGTGGTAAGACTTGGATGTAAGTTGAGGTGGTAGTAAGACTCCGATGTAAATTGAGGTGGTGGTAAGACTCCGATGTAAGTTGAGGTGGTGGTAAGACTTGGATGTAAGTTGAGGTGATGGTAAGATTTCGATGAAAGTTAAGGTGGTGGTAAGACTTGGATGTAAGTTGAGGTGGTGGTAAGACTGGATGTAAGTTGAGGTGGTGGTAAGACATCGATGTAAGTTGAGGTGGTGGTAAGACTCCGATGTAAATTGAGGTGGTGGTAAGACTTTGATGTAAGTTGAGGTGGTAGTAAGACTTAGATGTAAGTTGAGGTGGTGGTACGACTTGGATGTAAGTTGAGGTGGTGGTAAGACTTGGATGTAAGTTGAGGTGATGGTAAGATTTCGATGTAAGTTGAGGGGTGGTAAGATTTCAGTGTTAGTTGAGGTGGCGGTAAGTCTTCTTTGTAAGCTTTGAAAAAATTTAAAAGTGTTTGACATGATAAGACTTGTGGTATGACATTTTTGTAAATGTAAATTAAGGTGGTAAGATTTAAATGTAAGGTGACAGCGTGTGACTTATTTAAGTAGGTATGGGAAGCCATGATAAGTTTTACAAATACATAGCCTCAATGTAATAGGAACACAGTGTCTCAGTGTTATAGCAATGTAAAATTTCTAGGTAAGACAAACATGAAACCCAAATGTAATAGAAACGCAGTTCCCATTGTTATACAGGTACTCAATGTAATAGAAATAGAGTACAAAAGTGTACCTCAATACAACATAGATATATTGCTGTATGAATTTACTTTACTAAAACTGTGTTTCCTACTTACTATTAACCAAGGTGGACGGATAGCTCAGTGGTTTGCACACTGGCCTTCCAATCCTGAGGTCGGGGGTTCGATCCCCGGCAGCTACTCGGGAATTTTCAGAAACGCTTTTCAGTGTTTCCCACCCAACTAGAGATGTACTGGTCAGGAACCCAGGCAATCCTTGCGTGTATCAGTGCTATACACTGGGCACGTTAAAGAACCAGGCTGCCTATTCGCAACGAGCTAGGCTTATCTTTCTGTCGTGGGGGCTTTGTCTCACTCTGTCCCTCTGGTCAGATCGCTCTGTGTCTGTACTAGTAGAGGATGAATTATGCGCTCTGTGCGGCTGCAATTGAACTATGTAAAGCGCCTTTGAACGTGAAATTGATCATGAAAAGGGCGCTATATAAATCTGGTATAATAATAAATAATAATAATAATAACCACACCTTACTACGACACGTTTCTGTATTTGCACGTTTTTAATCAAAACAAATATCGAACAAGCTTATCAATGAATGGTGGAAAGTTTCATAAAATCATTGAGAAACTTTCCACGGGTTCATACAACTCCTTGTTTATTGAGGAATTTACGTATTGATCAAATATAAGATGTAGCCAGCCATTCACAGAGCCGCTTATCTGTATACGCTTATATCTGTCACTGACCTATCAGAGACCAATATGAATATCAAAATAAACAAATGATAAAAATTGTCATTAAATTATATAATTGTCTATCTGTCATAAGTGTTTATACACTAATGCAATGCAATATTTTGTGTAAATCTTAGTTAGAATGCAATCTGTTAATGTTATTTGCTGTTACCGTTTACTATAAATAATACTTGCATAAATTATACGGGTAATTGTTTCCTTTAAACATATTTATTCCCAGATAGTGGGTATAAAGATTAATATACAATGTAAATGCTAACAATGAATTAAGATTTCGTCGACAGTGTTCTAAATACTATGTATATTTGTAAGACTACAATCATAATTATTACATGATTTCAACAACTCTTCGATGCATAATTTGTGCTATATTACTACTTAAACAGAATTCGACTTTGTTTGGCCAAAGTCATACTTGATACAGTGACAAATTGAAAATTGGTTCTGATGTCATGTAATAAAATACTTATTGAATGACTCGGCGGTCAATCTTAAAAAACTATTTCCAATGTCAATAAGAACAAGGGCAAAAGTTTTGACTACTGTTCGGCAAGGGATTCAATAAGCGTATATTTATTATTACATGACTCCATATACAATTCGTAAATCAATAGTTGGTGTTATATAACTTGCCTTTACCAAAATATGTTTATTTGCCTAATAAGTAATAAAATTGAAAGTTAAACTGTAAAAAATTATTTCTGAGTTTATGTTTTGACTATTAACCGACAAGCCATGCAATATTCAGTACTGTAATACAGGCGTTTACAATGTAAAAAATGTAATCAGTACTGTAATACGGGCGTTCACACGGTGCAGTAATGTAATCAGTACAGTAATACGGGCGTTCACACGGTACAAGAATGTAATGAGTACAGTAATACAGGCGTTCACACGGTACAAGAATGTAATCAGTACTGTAATTCGGGCGTTCACACGGTACAAGAATGTAATGAGTACAGTAATACAGCCGTTCACACGGTACAAGAATGTAATGAGTACAGTAATAGGGCGTTCACACGGTACAAGAATGTAATCAGTACTTTCACACGGTACAAGAATGTAATCAGTACAGTAATACGGGCGTTCACACGGTACAAGAATGTAATCAGTACTGTAATACGGACGTTCACACGGTACAAGAATGTAATCAGTACTGTAATACGGACGTTCACACGGTACAAGAATGTAATCAGTACTGTAATATGGGCGTTCACACGGTACAAGAATGTAATCAGTACAGTAATACGGGCGTTCACACGGTATAAGAATGTAATGAGTACAGTAATACGGGCGTTCACACGGCACAAAAATGTAATCAGTACTTTAATACGGGCGTTCACACGGTAAATGAATGGCGTCATTATTGGTTTTCACAATGTATATCATTCCTAACGATATGAGAATGGTTTAGTAAATATTTTGACAATTCAAGGACATAAACAGTGTGAGAAACAGTAACAACCGGACTATTCGGTAGAAATTGTAGAAGAAAGTTCAGATATGCCAGTCCACCTGATTTGAAATGTTCATTTTCTTTTGTATTACTACGGAAGAGTATAAGTGTCAGGTGTACTTTATTTATTAACTCAAAATTTCGAGATACGTTACTCTAAGTGTCGAGTTACGTAACTTTAAATGTCGAGATAGTAACAATTTCGAATTTCATTTCTCAAACTTTGTCGCACAATTGTAAAATTTCAAGCTTACTGATACATAAATACACAATGTATTTTCTTTTCGAACCATGTCCTACAATGTTTTGTTATCCTGCGAATCCAGTCACTTGTTTATATCGAATGTTATATCACTGACCAACAGCTGTTAAAAGAAAAAGAAAATATCTAACGGACACTAAACTTTAAACAACTTGTTGGGTTTACATGCTGAAAAGGGTACTTTACAAACAACACTGCAAATCTTGTTTTCGTTTCTTTATCAGGAAAAGATTTTTAGAAAGCGCATAACGTGTGAACAAATATGATAGTTTTAAATTTCAGAAAATTGCTTACAATGGAAGTTCCTATTATACTTGCTTAAGACGTCATTGACACACTTATATAATTACCTTTTTCTTCAAAATACAACTTTATAATAAATTGAGAAGTGATGTTAACTTTCATAGATAAGTTTAAAAACCAACTGTTTTTTCCCCCGAAAACTGAAGTGGAGTTTTTTTTGGGGTAACTATGCAAACAAAACCATTTATTTTTCTGCCATGTTAGTAATTTTGAAGACAGATTTGAAACTTATTTCAAAACACTGACGTACGAGTATTTTAGATATACTAAAAAGAAAACAGAAGTTTGAAAAGTAATATGAAATAATCAACAATTCAATTGGGCGATTAGTTCAAAACATATACGTAGAGCTCGGACAAAAAGTAACATTTTCCAATGTGTACTAAGCAAGAGACCTAAACGGTTTAAAAACCGAACATTTTGATGATAATCTAAAGCCGCGGAGTTTCGTGAATTAAGCTCTCAAATTCAAAATCGTTCACTGGGTTAAAAAAAATGATTTTATGTTTTCAGCATTACGGAAAGTGATTTTATTTTCACCATGGTAACATTTGAAAAGAAAAGAGATATAGAGTTATTTTCTGATAAATCATTCCCATTGTTTTCAGATTCAACATTAACGTATTTTATACATTTCCTATAACTGCACTTGATAAATTATAAATGCACACTTTCAGTGAAAGAAATGCAACATCAAGTATGTTGAAATATGACACAACGAAAAAAAAGATGTTTTATTTCTCCAGGAAGTGACTGACGTGTTCTCCGAAGACAATTTTTTTTTAGTTTAACGCATCAAAATTTCTTTTTATATAAAGTATATGTGAAATGTGAGGGAATTTTTTGACGTATTTACGTATGAAAGTTCGGCAATATGATATTTCTTTATCCAGTTGTATTTAAACAAATGAGCTTATGCATAATTATATTTGTACAATAATATTCTAAAAGTTGGCACTGTTCATGATCTTGTTCTAAAAGTTGGCACTGTTCATGATCTTGTTCTAAAATTTGGTACTGTTCATACAAAACTTGAACTGCCCATAATCAATGAAAACAACGGAAATACTGCGAGCATTTAACAAGTAAAAGCTAAATCAGTAATTTATTTACTAATCCGGTAGGTGTGTGGCTCAGCCGTGAGTTATAAATGTGGCTAAGCCAGTAGGTGTGTGTCTCAGCCGTTTTTTTTTTTTTTTGTTTTTTGTTTTTTTTCTTTTTTGTTTTGTTTTGTTTTTTGTCTCCATGTCGTATGCTATAAGAGGATTAACACTTTGTTTTAAACGGATTAGCTATTCCCTCTTTTCAAATATTTCTTCTTTGATTTTCATATTCTACTAATTGCGACATTTTGTCAGTACTTGTTTGCATTATATTATATAAAGCAGCGAGTTTTAACATATATGATAGACATTGAAACACAAAATGAACAGATAAATTCACAAGAACTTCAAATGAATTGGCAGGGATTCTAACATTTTGCGTTCTTATACTTTTAATTTGTAATGTCCTTGTGTATTATTTAATGTAATTGAATATAAAATAGTGTATTTACCTTGTCACCCATCTTACTATATATAAATCCTAGATATAGTCTTGTATAAATAAAATAATTTAACAAATCGCAATTTATTGAAACAAAATCTGAGTGTAACGTAAGACTGTTAAATGAGTACAGATACTGATAGAGACATTTATCAAAACTTTGAAGGATTTTATATTCATTGCGATATAAAAGTTTTGACCCGGATACCTTTCTGAGCATGCGTACTCGCCGCTGATAAGGGCATGTATATGTTAGATTTGAACGCAGATTCGATAGCGTTTGACCGAAAATTAAAAGAAAATCAGAAAAGTCTTTTATCGTTGAAGGATTAATAAATCATATATACGGTAATGTGAAAAAGATTGGAATTATTATGTAACAGAATCAATTTTGATAAAAGCGAAATCCACTATTCTTATGCTGAAACAACAGCTTTGTCATACAATAATCGAAACAATAATAAATTTAATATATAAAATTGTGTTTACTATTAATGATAAATATACATTAACATTATCATGATCATCATAATTATCATGATCATCATCATCATCCTCCTCCTCATCATCATGTTATTACGTTAAAAGACCCTACCTAGTAGTAAGACAATAGTTTTATGTGTTAAATGGCCCTAGTGGTAAGACAATAGTCTTATGTGAAGATGTGAGCATGTTATCTGACTCAAGATCTTATAGTAAGTACTCGCTAAGTGAGCATGAAATCTGACTAAAAATCTTATAGCAAGTACTCGCTTAGTGAGCATGTAATCTGACTCAAAAACCTATAGCAAGTACTCGTTTAGTGAGCATGAAATCTGACTCAAAATCTTATAGCAAGTACTCGCTTAGTGAGCATGAAATCTGACTCAAAATCTTATAGCAAGTACTCGTTTAGTGAGCATGTAATCTGACTCAAGATCTACTCGCTTAGTGAGCATGAAATCTGACTCAAATCTTATACATACCCCTTAGTGAGCATGTAATCTGACTCAAATCCTATAGCAAGTACTCGTTTAGTGAGCATGAAATCTGACTCAAAATCTTATAGCAAGTACTCGCTTAGTGAGCATGAAATCTGACTCAAAATCTTATAGCAAGTACTCGTTTAGTGAGCATGTAATCTGACTCAAGATCTACTCGCTTAGTGAGCATGAAATCTGACTCAAGATCTTATAGCAAGTACTCGCTTAGTGAGCATGAAATCTGACTCAAGATCTTATAGCAAGTACTCGCTTAGTGAGCATGAAATCTGACTCAATATCTTATAGCAAGTACTCGCTTAGTGAGCATGAAATCTGACTCAATATCTTATAGCAAGTACTCGTTCAGTGAGCATGTAATCTGACTCAATATCTTATAGCAAGTACTCGCTTAGTGAGCATGTAATCTGACTCAAGATCTACTCGCTTAGTGAGCATGTAATCTGACTCAAGATCTACTCGCTTAGTGAGCATGAAATCTGACTCAAGATCTTATAGCAAGTACTCGCTTAGTGAGCATGTAATCTGACTCAAGATCTACTCGCTTAGTGAGCATGAAATCTGACTCAAGATCTTATAGCAAGTACTCGCTTAGTGAGCATGTAATCTGACTCAAGATCTACTCGCTTAGTGAGCATGTAATCTGACTCAAGATCTACTCGCTTAGTGAGCATGAAATCTGACTCAAGATCTTATAGCAAGTACTCGCTTAGTGAGCATGTAATCTGACTCAAGATCTTATAGCAAGTACTCGCTTAGTGAGCATGTAATCTGACTCAAGATCTACTCGCTTAGTGAGCATGAAATCTGACTCAAGATCTTATAGCAAGTACTCGCTTAGTGAGCATGAAATCTGACTCAATATCTTATAGCAAATACTCGCGTATAAAAAAATCTTTTTGTTTTAATATGGTCAAAATGATACCATGGCTAGCATAACTTAACTTACGTTTGGGTGTTATATAAATGACCCCATTGATAGTGGCTGCCAACAATATGTGTAACCCATGTCGCTTTCTCAGATAACGAGCTTCAAATGTGACGCAATGTTTTCGTCAAATAGTCCAGGGTTAATACAACCAGACGGATAAAATTAATGGAGTTAATATACCTGTGGAATCTTACAGACCGTGTGGAAAATTTTGATAACAGAAATTCCAATGGGAACTAGCAACAGTAGGATTTTAAAACCCATCTTGAGAGGTCAAACGAGATCAAAAGCTAGGTGATCTATTTCCCTACCTCTGTTCTAACTTTATTCCCGTAGACGAAAATACGCCGCACATATTAAATTACCAACAATAACTTATCCAGAGCTGCAGCGTATGGGTGTTTAATCAAGAAGCCGGAGATAGAATTATGGTGTTGTCAAGGAAAGAACAATTAAAGGTTTTATATAAAAAAAAATAGACATCCTATAAAAAATAACACTTAAAGAATATCATTATTAGATAAAGAGAAATTTTCAGACAAAAATGGCAAATAGTCTTACAGTTTTCCAGCACAGGAAAACACAGGAAACCCCTTCCAGTAAGCAAATATTAGTGACACTTACTTGGTCCAAATTTTAATTTCAGAAATAAATGCACTTCCCGGCAGTTTTGCGATTATAAAACCGCCTCCGTGAAATTATCTAACAGTTTGCATTCTAATACTGAGCATTAAAATACATTTGCGCATACGTCTATTCTTGCCATGTGAGGAATATATCAATGCGTGCACTTGTTAAACCTTATACGTGTATGTATGCATTTTTACATGCATGTGTTAATTTCAAATTTGCTAAAGTAGTTATCTTAAAAACTGTTAGATTGATAAGCCCCGTTTATTTCACGGAAGGCAGACATATCAAAGTTAACTACAGTTTTAAAACTGATATACCGTTGAAATCGTTTGTTTACCCGTCGATTAGATATTAGATACTAAAACTCGGTCGCATTAAACACATTCTTTTTTCAAGAAAAACACGTTAAAAATTGAATACCATTCAGATTTTTTATTTGTTTTATTTGTGCATCAGAGATATTTAGAATCGTTTAGTGTATGAAGCAACAATGGGAAGATTTAAGAAGCCAGTATGGCAGATAATAAAATTTCAGTATCAAAGTCACACATATATAAACTAGTAAATGGATAAAGAAAATATGTTTAACATACAAATTATCAAAGAAAAAAACTGTTTGGAAAAAAGGTTTACGGTATAGAGACGTTTCTACCGGTGAAATATGTACTAAAAGTAGAGAAAACGGATAAGGAAAACAGGTAAGAAAAACAAATGCAAGTAAGATCTTTTTGAGGACTGGAAATCTTATCACTTGTCAAAACAATATCTAGAAGTAATAAAATAATTAAACACAAAAATCAATTTGCTGTTTTAATAAAAAATTCACGAAATAAACGCATTCTCGAGTTTTTCGCGGGAATGATAACATTTTAGATACGTGATGCCGGGTTAAGCTTGAATCATGCTGAGGCGTCATGGTGATAAAGGCGAGGCTCACACCCGAGATCCCCGGATTTAGATTGAATAAGTTTTGGGTACAATTATGATCAGAACGTGTTTGAATCGTCCTTTCGTAATGTAACTGTACCGTGTTGATTAGTGCATTGTCAAGTTGTGATGAGAACGTAATGAATATTTATTTAAATGAAATCCCGAGGTAGTCACAGCAGATGTGCAGCTTTAATTAAAATTGTAATTGGTCTCGTACAGTTTTAAAGTAGATTACTGTGAATATTTAAAACAGTACTGTAATTAATTTCCTGATTTAATGAGAATGTTACAGTAAATAATGCTGACAAGACATCTCACTGCGAATTGAGTCAATATATGTACATAATATATTTTTGTGCTCAGCGTCCTCGAGGCCATTATAAAACTTTTAAGATTTTCTTTTACATAAACAATGAAGGATTTTATCGTGAATTGTCTTGTCGATTTAAACACGATTCGCAAAATGGCCTACTTTTAGCGCCAATGGAAGTAATGCGTCCACTTACGCCTAAAAAAAGATTCCAGATTTGTATCCCTTCCTGGTGTAATGCATATGGAAAGAGGCATTCGGTCTTCGTGATAAGATTACCACGCATCTGAACTCAAAACCGTGTTTTATTTGCCAACAATTCACGCAAAACTAAAATCTATTTCCCAAAAAAAATCGCTAAAGATAAATATATATACCCTTCGGAGAACTTGAAAAATCCGTCAAGTGCCTCAGCAATAAAATAAAGAAAGAGATTCGATAAGAACTAAAAATGGCCCCACTAAATATGCAGGTGAAATAACACCATTTCATTGGTAATTACCTATATTTTTTCAGAATTCACAAATACATAGTGACCAGACATCAGTAATGAACAAAAATAGATTGATTATTACATCTATATAAGGATATTTGATCGTTTAAAATGGGCGTATAGAAAACTATTTTGCAATATTTATGTTTAAGGTTGTATTGCTTAAACCCGTCACAGTATAGAGTGATTCAACTTCTTGAAACAAATCTTTATTTTGTATTCTAGGGTAGAAGGACGGAAAACAAGAAGATGACTCTTTCATTTAAGGACGGTCGAAAATTATCTAGGCCTAAAGAAATAAGATTTTTTTTATTTCATACATCTACATAGATCTAGGCTTATTATCATTTCTGTTTCGTTCAAAAACTTCGAAAATTAAAATCCGAAATGTTCATTTCATGTGCATTACCATAGCAACATAGAAACAGTTTTATATGTACCTTTTTGGATTTACAGTAATTTAGCGAGTTATTCCACTTACTTGATGAAATGATAATATTTGAAAACGTCTTTGCTTCTATATCTTCTTACACATTTAGCGTGTTTTGTTTCATTACGGAATGTACTTCTTGTTGTATAATATTCATACAAAACAAAACCTTCATTGGATAAGAAATAACAGGAGGCAGGACTTTGTCTTACAAGTTTCTGTTTCTCATATTTTCGATGTATTTAATTTAAATCTGTAATGAATATTTACGTTTTGTAAGTGGAGAAAACGGCGGTGGTCATTTTAGTTGAATAAATAATATACGAGTTGAATATTGTTAAATCCTCGTCACGTAACTTCAAACACGAACCTGCAGAAACGTCGGAGGAAGCTGAACTCTATCTGTATAACTGATGGAAGCAGATCCACGTAGTTTATTCGGATTAAAACAAAAACGTTGTCTTTGACACGAAACTATATGCGCGTATGTTAGATCATTACAGAAGGAGTGACATATAAGGCACGTGCAGTTTCCCGCCAAAATGCCAATATGTATGAATCCGCGTTATATATGAAAATTGCTGTGGCTTTCAAACGGCCATGACGTACCAAAGACGTGAAAAATGTTACCAGTAGCTCCCTTGCTTGGCGCTCAGTATTAAAAGTTTCACTCCTCCTACCTTCTTGACGATGGCTTCATCGACCATGAGACGTCGAGATAGATAGATAGATAAGTTATCGAATTTGCTTCACACGCTTAATAAGGACAGCGCAGACTTACGGTTCGCGGGGTCGTGAAGTCGATCCCCAGGTAAGGCGTATGTGCGCCGTGAAGTGTTGATAATAGATTTAAGATATTTGAAGTCGCGGCTAAAATCACTAAAAATGGTTGGAAATCAACCATTAAAATGATTACTATGTATTTCAGGAAGAAGAGCACCGCCTTGCGGGTGGAGACGCTCATCTGATTTTTTTTTGTCTCTGTATAATAGAAATATTGTCCTATTTTGTCTAAGTCCAAAAGGGGCCATTATTCTTGCACAAAGCAATGTAGAGTTACGGTACTTGTTGAGTTAGCTCTTAATGGCAAATAACTGCTTTAAGTTTTAAAGCAATAGCTTTTACTGCTAAGGGGAAAAGCTGATCTAAACACAAAATTTAACCATGAAATCTGATATTTTCTATGTCCAAAAGGGGCCGTATTCTTGCAAAAAGCAGGATTGAGTTATGTTTCTGCTGTACAGAGTCAGCTATTGACGATGAACAAGTGTTGCATGTTTCAAAGCAATAGCTATGATAGTTTAGGAGAAAAGCTTACCTAAACATAACATAAACGCAAACGACGACCAAGTGATGACAATAACTTTTTTAAAAGAAAATCAGATGAGCTAAATATGGTTTGCGGGATTTGCCGGGAATGGTTATATTAGGTGTCATGTCTACCGACTGCGTTACAGAAGCAAACTACACACAAGAACTTAAATGCGTTGCACATCTTTGCTGTCTCTATAACATTTACGTAAACAAAACAGTTCAAATTCGAATTTATTTTGTTTTCCTTAAAAAAATACTGCTTAAAAATATCATTTTCAGAATAATGTTGAAATACAGTTGATTCAAGTTCCTGTAAAACATGTAACTGTATGATCGTCAGAATGTCTACTTTCAGTTTCACTTTTGCAGTAAAATCGGCTTTGAACATTAAATTTTCTTGTAAAAACGACTTTAAGTTGTCAGTCTCATGATAAAAACAAAATTCCCGTGTATCTGTTGATGCCCGAGCGCGTTATCCTGAAAGATCAGCTATCAATTGCGAAAAAAAGTGAAAATTAAACTTATGATCCTGACCGGATGTCAAGCTGATTTTTTCTGTAAATGTATTGTTTAGTAACCTTACTTTCTCAGCAAAACTTCAGCTGGACACCAGGTCCGGCTCACAATGAAAATCGAGTGTAGTGTGTAAATCGCGCGTGAAAACGGGAAAAGGCGCTGACCTCGGGTATTTTAAAGGTCTGACTCTGAGTGGTTTCAATGAAGATTATTTTTTAAGTCATAGTTTTAACGATTATTATCTTTTCTTTAGTTTAAGAAAGTTAAAAGTTTAATTATGTAGTTTTCATATTCTAATTATATATGTTTATTATTTGATTTTGACGTTTCAGAGTTCAGTTTATAGACTCACCCGTCGATTACGTCTATTGTAATGTTATCTTTTAATCGTATTTTGTCATTTGTTATTGTCAAGTACAAAGCAATTTCTTCTTTTAAGCGGACTATAATTCGTAATGCTTTATTAGCGCTATCAGCAGTTTCGCTAGCTGTGTCAGTGGATTCCTGGAAATCCACAGCTGATTGTTTCTAGCCAAACATTATATAGATATTAGTTTGATTTGCACATGTATACAACACATTGACTATGCATTCTATCAAGTATCTTAAACTTATCGCATAAAACATATTACAATACGGACCAGACTTCCATATCTTTTCACGTCGTCTATACCTATCATGAGAATATATAATACTTAAAATATAGCGACTCTGACGGATATCAAACAGCACTATTACAATGCTTATTCATACCTGTACAGTCACGACTACAAAGACGGTTTTTGTGATCAGTATTATTACATGTTTATTTATATAAATTGTTATTAACTTTACTGAATATATAATTTAAATTTATTTAAGAAATAATAAGTTCCCAAATGTGGTTTATCGTAGAATAACCCGAATTTTGAGTTCTTATGCGTAAGAATATATCACGAAGGCCTTAGGCCTGAGTGATGTATTATTTCGCATAAGAACGAAAAACTCGGATTATTCTACGATAAACTACATTTGGGAATTTATTATTTCGATTCTAACACGACATACTAGTACAACAGTGTTAGAAAAAATGGTAACTACTTTTTACGACCGTGCTACGCACCTGGACCGGATGAAATCATTGCACACGAGTGGTTTATTGCAGAATAACCCGAAATAGATTTTGCTCTACATTTATGTAGGTTATTTGCTGGTCGTGTTAAAATCATATTGTTCCAGTTAATTGTTCAAAAAGCAGCCATTAGTCCCAATACAAAATGAAAAATAAAGTGCAAGCAGTAAGAACATTCAACTCACACAGATGTAATGTTATGAAAAGTAAAGTATTTGTTCCCTAAATACTTTTCTTTTGTATAATAAATTATGTCTATGTGACTTATAGGTTTGGTTTGCTCTTACTGATTGCCCTTTATTTTCCATTTTTAAACTTAGTCTAGTAAACTTTAAAAGCCCTCTATCATATAAATGCTTTTTCACCAACTGCGTGCAAACTGAGAATATGAACGTGCAATATGCGGTTCAGTAAATTTCCAGTTAAAATGACTATTATGCACATGTAATATCGCGAAATAATTTAAATACAATAGGGTTTACTCACAAGTATATATTTTTAAGTGATAATTATACGGGAAAACCGAAGGTTTTTCCGTCTATAGATAATGTGTACGTGTATATGTCAAAGTAAACCTATATACCGTTCAACTTGGGAATATGTTCTATACCTTCACCGTTTCGTTGTTGTTGTTCTCCCATATTCTACCGGACCTGCTGCCGTGCTTGCGCAATAAATAATTTTCAGGACGACATTTGATAAAATAAAATTTCTTATGAACGATCGGGCGCCGCATTATTAAAACAAATTATTCTATCGAGTTAAAAATTTGCGGTATCAATAGAAATCGGTGTTATTCGGGTTTCTTCATGAAACGAGTTTATGGATGATTCAAGCGGTCCGCTTTTTGTTTCCAGTAATGAATTATGATGTAAGCTACATTACTGCACTGTTTGAATAACAAAACCATTGTTTATTTATTTCTTTGAATGTAGAAAAGCCAATAATTTCAAAAATGTCGATGTAAAACGTATATATAGACACGCTGTCCTAACAAAATTTATTTATATACATAATTTTACCACACATTTATGTCACAAGTCACTGTGGTCCAGTGGTCAGCGCACATATTTTCCATGCGCGAGGTCCGAGTTCGAATCTCGTTAGGTGATTGAATTTTTTTTTTTTTAGCTTAGACCCAATTTATTTTTTTTTCTTGATATTTTTCACACTTTTTTCAATTACTGGAACACAAATCAATAATAAGTATAGTTAACCAATGTTCTGTCTGTAAATTTTGAACAAAATATTTGAAGGCATGGAAAAGCATATATCGATATTGCTTATCTCCCCTCCCTTCCACAATCTTTCACATACATTGCAACTTCTTTCTAAAAGTCAATTCATTGACTAGAGTTTTAGTAAAATTACACTTGGAAGAAAATGTTGGCTATAAACTTGAGATCCCTATCAAGCTAAGAAATTAACCCTAATCATATTCAAAAAAAGGTCCCAAACTGTTAGCAGTTAGGTAAATTAAATTGAATTTCGACCAAGAGTGTTTGTGTTATATATAAAATTCCGGTCAAGAACTTTTTACAATGAATTTGAAATAAGAATTTCACAAGTAAATGGTTGTTTGTCATTCTCACATACACGAGTTTTACCATAGCTGTATTAGTGGAACACAATTTGTCCTAAAAGAGTGTCATTTGACAATAATGGCATTTAAAAGAATTAAAATAGTCCGTGTTTAGGAACAAGATGATATTGAATGTGATGTTACGCAGGCATAATGTGTAAATTGTTTTATTATACCTCACTTTTGTCTACAATGATAAAATCCCATT
Source organism: Mercenaria mercenaria (assembly GCF_021730395.1). Taxonomy (NCBI): domain Eukaryota; kingdom Metazoa; phylum Mollusca; class Bivalvia; order Venerida; family Veneridae; genus Mercenaria; species Mercenaria mercenaria. The sequence goes on from NC_069375.1 coordinate 71,695,756, forward strand.
ACCCATAAAAGAGATATTATGACTATGAAACACATTTTCAAACTTTTTGCCACGTGACCGAGCGAAAGTGACTGTCAGGTCATGTGACCGCGCTGATATTTTGAATGTCATATAAGGGCAAATAACTGCTTCAATGTTTTCAGCCAAATCATGAAATGATTGCCTCCCTTGTACACATATAGTAGTGACGTCACTGTTTAATGTGTAAACAGACGATTCAGACAAAAGTTAAAACAGTTGAATTAAATGAATTAAAAACTTTTTTTTTAACTTTTTTATGTACTTAATTTTGTTCGGTATAATAAAATAAATATCATATGGCAGCGTGTGTGACATTGATATTGTCAACCCTCGAAACAGAATGTCACCACTCGGCTTTCGCCTCGGGTGACATTCTGCCCTCGGGTTGACAATATCAATGTCACACACGTTGCCATATGATATTTATATAGTGTTTTATTTTTTGGATTATTTTGTCGTTTTTAGAAACTATTTGTTTGTTATGAACTGAAAAGAATATGTGCATTCCCGGATTCAGAAATTTGTATTAGAGAAACAAACTGATAGCAAAGGCATGATCGTTGTAAACAGAAACAAAATGGGTAATATTATGTATAAATAAATGACTTGCATTTATCTGTATATAATAAAATATTTATCCAAAACTACTGAGGAAGAGTGTGTTTTACGCATGCTCACTGACAACACATAAAGGCCTGATATTGGGTCACTTTTAAATGACTGTTGCACCATATATAATACTATGAGAAAATTTTGTAAATGACGAAGTGTTCGAATTTATCAATGTTCGTACAGCCCCCATTTTACATACCCCTTTCCGGCGCTTACTTCGTGTGAGTTAAAATTTGATTTCTAAATATAAATTTGAATTATGTAAAGTTTTCAGTAAAAGCATTATTTTGATAAATGATAACTATTTGCAGAAATAGAAAAGTGACAGGTAAAAAATCCCTCGTTATCTGTCCGGGTTTATGCAAAAGTTTCGTTTTTGTCGTGTTGAGCGACATGTGAAGTTTCCACTGTTCTCTATTTTATTATCAGTACAACTAATGGTGCATTTTGGGACTAGATTCTGTGCACCCAAATATCACTATTATCTTTAACTCATGAACACTATTTTCTATTGTCTGTCTAGTCTTGATACATTTGAAGAAATGATTAGATCTATGTTTATTTAAACAAAACTTTTAAAAACATTTCCCCTTCTTATTTTTATAACAATAGCAAAACCATCAGGCTTACTGTCAAAACTGAAAGCCAAACAGAAAATATCAGAAAGAACAATTTAATGCAGAAAAAAAGAAAGAATCCGTATCACTATCACTAGGTTTTCCCGTCAGATAGGCAGCGCCTAATTTCATATTATTAGTATCACTTTCATTAATTGAAACAAAAATCAGCTATCAGAAAATCAATAGAATAAAACAAGGCTACTTTCTTGATACCAACAACATATGTAGACATTGAAATCTAAAATACTAGTAGCTAACATTGCCCCATACCACTGGCATTCTCATACTTTTAATAGCATATCAAGAATAAACATTTGGCTTTTTGATACTGCTTAGACATTTGTATGATCTGCATTTTCCCAACAGTTTGTCAGTGAAAAGTATGCAGCTAAGTAAACAGGTGAATGTAAGACTTTTCAACACTCAAAATACTAGTAATTCCGTACCCTTCAAGTGTATAAATAGTGGACCGCAGAAATGTTTTCACTGACGCCGATGACGTCATATAGCGGCAAATTTGTTTGTAGCGTTCACGTCGTAGTTCGCACATTTGACATAAAATTGTCCATAAGAATAAATATACACATTTTAGTTTGTCGTAAATATTGTCGTAATTAAATTTTCCGAAAGTCAACATTTCAGATCTTACTCGATGAGCGATTGCGTCTAACTTTGACCAGTAAGCGCCTAAATAATCAAGACTTTCAAAATGGCGGCCTCCATGACAGTTGGAGACGAAATTTGAATTGCATGGTAGATTCTATTGAAAATATTTTTCTCACTTGTTTTCATTAATATGAAATAAGGTAAAGCCTCAAAGCGAGCTCAAAGAAATCGGATTTAGCTAAAATATTATGCATCATTTATTTGTCACTAAGAAACTATTCCCTACTCACAAGAATTCATGAGAACCCATTCACTTTAAGAAGTCTACATTTAGTGTCACCATACCTGTAACAGTGAATATCATACGTTGCAAAAATTATGGGAAGCCGGTGTCACGGTGACGTCATTACCGCGTTCCCGTTTCTTTCTGCTTATTAATGACATTTTTTCCATTTTCTGGCTGATGCTTGATCTTTTAAATGAAAATAATATTTTTTTCAAACAACTGGAAAGCATTCTTTCATTATTGTTGAGTGATGAATATTTTTTAGCAATTGAATGAAGTTCTGTATTCACTCCGGAAAGAAGTACTTCCTGTGAGCACCTATCCGTTAGGGTGCGCTTTTTAAGAACTTCCGACGAAACTTTTCAAATCCATCACCAAGTGTGGAAGTATACTTGCGTTACCGTAAAGCTCGATTCTCGAGCAGGCCATTCGGGCCTGCTCTTCGAGCTCGCTATTATTTCATATATTTCACATACGTCATACATGTTATCTAAATACGCTCCGAGCCCTCGAGGGGCCTTCGGCCCCGCTCGGGCTGTCCGCGTATACCGGTCCATTATTTGTGCTACTGGCCGGTCTATAATTTGTGCTACTGACCGGTCCATAGTTTGTGCTATCGACAATTGTTTATGTTACTGACCAGTCCATTGCTTTAGCTATTGACCGGTCCATAGTTTGTGCTATTGATCCGTCCATAGTTTGTGCTATTGACCGGTCCATAGTTTGTGCTATTGACCGGTCCATTGCTTGTGCTATTGACCGGTCTATTGCTTGTGCTTTGGACCGGTCCATAGTTTGTGCTATTGACCATTGTTTATGTTACTGACCAGTCCATTGCTTTAGCTATTGACCGGTTCATAGTTTGTGCTATTGATCGGTCCATTGCTTGTGCTACTGACCGGTCCATAGTTTGTGCTATTGAACGGTCCAGTGTTTGTGCTATTGACCGGTCCATTGTTTGTGCTATTGACCGGTCTATTGCTTGTGCTTTGGACCGGTCCATAGTTTGTGCTATTGACCGGTCCACTGTTTGTGCTACTGACCGGTCCATAGTTTGTGCATTTGACCGGTCCATAGTTTGTGCTACTGACCGGTCCATATTTTGTGCTATTGACCGATTCATAGTTTGTGTTATTGACCGGTCCACAGTTTGTGCTATTGACCGGTCCACTGTTTGTACTACAGACCGGTCAATTGTTTGTGCTACTAACCGGTCCATAGTTTGTGCATTTGACTGGTCCATAGTTTGTGCTACTGATCGGTTCATAGTTTGTGCTATTGACCGGTCAATAGTTTGTGCTATTGACCAGTCCACTATTTGTACTACAGACCCGTCCACTGTTTGTGCTACAGACCGCTCCATTGTTTGTGCTACTAACCGGTCCATAGTTTGTGCATTTGACCGGTCCATAGTTTGTGCATTTGACTGGTCCATAGTTTGTGCTATTGACAGGTTCATAGTTCGTGCTACTGACAGATCCACTGTTTGTGCAGTTCTTTTAATACGCAAACTTTTAACAATGGTTTATAATTGAATTTTAATTTTGTACGTATCCAGGCAATTTTAGACTGTGTAACTGTTATTTATGCTAAAAAGATACTGTCGTAATATTAGTTTGTAACAAAGTTTTGTTTTCATCGTAAGCACAGTGAAGGTCTGATGACCTTTCCAATGAGGAATGACAGTCGATCTTGTTCGTAATACTGAATGACAGCGAATGCTAATGACTTCTTGTGATACAGCAAGGTAAATAACTGTAATTTCTAATCGATTGAAATCCTTTTGAAACTTGTAAAATCAATGCTTAAATTTGGACAAAGCTCGCTGTCTTTGCCGTTCGCCTGCTGCTAAAAGGACAAATATAAAATATTCAGTGTAAGTTATATTTCACTGTTACTGTCAGTTAGTAAGTTCATACTCTAAAGAACATGTCAGAGAAATTTAGACGGTTTCGACCGATGTAAAATGTTGTCAAAATTAGATTTCATTTTTTTCTTTACTCGAAAATTGCCGTACGAAATACGCCGATAATCCGGAGTAATTCGAACATGTTATTGTCACAAAATTGTTCCAGTTTACGTAATGTAGGCGAGTAGAGAATAGGGGTGCACTTACACTGCTTAACTATAACTACTTTTGTTATAGCGAAATGGTAGAGTGTCTGCCTTAGGTGTAAGAGGTCCTAGGTTCGAGTCCCAGTAGGAGCTAAAATATTTGCATTCTATTACAGCGTGTATTTGCAGGTTGTCAAATTGTTCCAGATGTTCTATATTTAAAGCGAACATAATTATGAATCATTACTTTGCAATCCGGATCACTGTTGGTTGTTAAATGAATTCGTGACACCAAAATAGATAATATCCAATATATCATGTCCCTTTGATGTTTCGGCTCTGTATGTGAAAGAAGAGTTACATTTCTTGATCATAAAAAATCATAACTATACACTTCTGTTAAAATATTGTAAATATATCTATTTCTGAGAATTATATAGACATTTTCCTGCATTTCAAAGCTTTTTCAAGTTAAACTTCATACCTATGTATATTGACCGATCTATATTCAACACTTGTTTACTATATTTACTGATTAGTCAAAATTTTAAAACATTACTGTGAAAATAAATTTCTAATGTCATGGAATAAAACACTTACTGAACTGCTTGTCGACCAATAGTCAAAACTATTAACCGTTACAATACGAAAAGGACATTTGGAGAACTGTTTTATCTGTTTATATCGTAAATGTATCAGCCTTACGGAATATTTATTTTTGTTTGTATCTTAACGTATTTATATTCACCAGCGGTAACCAATGAACCCGACTCCTCAGGAAGACTGAATAAATATAGTTGGAGATTAGTACAAGATACACATAATACACTCCAATCCAGAAGCTTCTCTCGTCCTTTAGTTTGTGAGGTGTAAAGCACCGATACCGGCTACTTAATATCCAGATGTTAGACATTTTGTCCGAGGATACTGGTTCTTTGTCAGAAAGTGCTGCCACTGGACCGGTGGCATAAAAAACAACAAACAGCGCTATTAAAGGTAAAACTTTATATAAGATATAGCTAGAATCTAACAAAAAGAAACAAAAGCAAATACAACACATGTAGACACAGTACCAGTTCCTAAAATAAGTTTGTAAAATTTATGAAAACATTAATTTTTATCATTCAAAAGAAATTATAAAACTGAATCGATACTTTGAAAACGTTAAAGCATTTTTGTATGATTTTCCTAAGTTTGTGACTAAATTGCCATATACCAGCGTGTCATGCCAGCGTGTCATACTAGCGTGTCATTTGGGCGACTTTGTTACTGACATTGGCAAATGAAACGTAAGAGAAACAAACATTTATATACTGACAAATCTTTTAAAGAACGATAGCTAATTTAACCCAAATCAAATATGAAATATAAACGTGTTTATTTCGATGTGGTCAACAGATATGTTATCTTTAACTATTAATAGTTGCCTTGGAATAAGTCCCACCTCTTAGACCGTTGTAAGTTATAAGATTCCCAGTCACAATGGCCGAGATGACTATCACCTTTGTCAGGTCGACTGACTTGAATATTTACCGATATCATCATTCTGTAAGTATTATATTTTACAACTACACTGAAAAAAATGAGCATTCTAGCTAGAATCTAATAAAAATAACTCTAGACTTTTTTTCAGACAGACAACCAACCTGTACTAACAACTCATCTAGAAAATTTTTCAGGTGAGCCAAACACATACTGTACGGAAGACGATATTTGAAATTTGTATTTAAACAAATGTTTTATAAATGGAAAACAAGTTTGTTTACAATAATATCTCTTTATACGGTAAACATCACTTTATATGGATCTCTATGTGACCAGTTCCCGACAAATGAGATAACTGCAATTTTCTAGTCAAAAATAAACAGGAAATCTGTATAATTACTAAATATCTAAAGTTCAGATCCACTTCTTAAGGTGAACATTAGTTAAATACTAAGTATGATTTACTGACTGCGACTTACGTTATCTAAAATTACAAATATTTGAGAAAAATCAAATTTCAACACGAACACAAATACAAATACCTATCAATCCATACTTTACACCACATCTCGTGCATTGCTGATTTGGAGGATATTACATTTGTTTATGTAAATTGCGTAAATGTAAGTGTTTTATTTCTAATGCTATACCTACATCGCAGAAAAAAAGGACTGGATTGAATGTGTATGTTTCATGCAATTTCATCCTGAAGTCATGACTAATTTATATATCTAAATGATCTAAAAGTAAGACAGAGTATATGAAAATCCGATTGAAAATGGCTTATTATATGTCAGATGTTTCATGTGCGACTCGCTAAAGAGTCCTCGTAAAATCTCAGGGTTTATAATAAAAACAGAGTCAACATATGAATATAATCATACTTTATATTTAATGTTTTCAGCTCAAAGTAAGGTTTTCAGCTCAAAGTAAGGAACAAGATTCTTGAGGCTTAAATCGAAGCATAGATTTTTTCAGGTATACATCAACTTAAGACTAACGCACTATTTTATATATCTGCTTAATTTGCATGTATACTTCTTCAAAAATAACATTTCAACCCTATAATTATGAAAAATGCATGTATCTATAGTCTTTGAACCAAAACGACTTTGGGATCTGGACCACATTTCAAGCAATGACACTTTATACACGTAAAGAAAACACATATAACATAAAAGATCTGAATACATTACCATTAAATTATGTACACTGTAGTTCAGTATTATTATAAGTAGTACACGAATATGTTAAAATCCTATTTTGATATACAAGAGAGGCAGTCTTTCAGATTTACACTTGCAATATTCTCATTCAATCTGGTATCAAAATAAAACATAAACGTTCTTTTTGTTAGTCCAGATATATAATAATACACTTAGATGTAATTATAATTGTACACTTAGATATATCATACATGTAAAATGTTCCTATTTTGTATTCCTTTGAAGTAGGTACCAAATGTACGTTGAATCATTATATTATCAGAATCAATGACAATATTTGAAGAAAACTATGACAATATAGATACCTACGCAGTCAATTATGAAACTATTTTCAAAAAGCTAAAGATACAACTCAAACAAGTATTTACAAAGTACAACTTATGTCTTACTGATGCTTTCAGTTCTAACAAACACCCATAATTAGTGTATTATTTTTAACGTTTTTAAACATAACTTTATTTAAAATTTACAGCATCCCTTAAGGTAGTTCTGCACGTATTGATCGAAATTGTTTCTACATTGTAGAATTTGATTGAACTCTGATTTTTCAAACTTAAGAATATACCTGGAAGATTCAGCATTAAAAAAAAAGATAGGGTCGTGTGTTTGATTTTTTGCTAGACTGATTTGAAAAATAGGGACCTCACGCAATACTTAATAACGGGAGTCTATGGGAAAATCATAACATTCATAACATTTTCGTGTATAGAAATTTTTCTACAATGTAGATTTTGATGAAACTTCTCACAATTGTACGTAAAGACATGGCCTATGATTTGATAATATAAAATGTATAGGTCCGTGTTCTCATTTTTGAGATATTTGACCATGATTAAAGTAAACCGGACATTTCACGCTAATTTTTAGACATTATTTTGTATTATTTAACGCGTGATATGTTTTAATATCATATTTCGACTTTAGAAATATAGCAATAGAGCCACTAATAAATTTACTCACAAGTTGCGATTAATCCATAAAATGATTTTCATTTCCGTACGCCGAATCCAGTCTTTATTCTACTCTTTCCGGAAAAATGATGTTACACCATCACTTCCGGTTTATCAAACGTGCAGAACTAACTTAAGTTGAATATTGTTTCAATATATATTTTAATGCTTTGCATAAAATCAGTTCAATGGGAGTGATATTTAAACGGTACGACATAAGAGTCTGCCAGCACGAAAGTAGAAGTTTCTGTTATATTTTAAAATTTGTGTTAAAGACATTGGACAGTCCAGTGGAATATGTACAGGTAACGGATACGAACAGTTCGTTGATTTTCGGTGTGACGATCGTGGAAAGTGGTATTAATATTTCACAATGACTGTTGTCCGTGTTACGGAGCTCTAGTACGTCTGAAAATCCAAACCGTGTTCCTATAGTAACGTCATATGTGACATCGATGTTTCCGTCAAGACGGAAAACTTTGCTCCAGTCAATTTTCAAATTTTCATCCTTCTTTACAAAGGTAACTGAATTTCCTGTAAAAGAAAAGTTTGTAATAAGCAAAAGCAGAAATACGAAAATACGTGAATCAAAACGTATATGAATGCATTTCTATTAAGATGTCTGTAATCTATAATCAATTAAATTCCTTTTATAAATCGTTATTCTTGTACGTATGCCGAATGTGACAATTATGCTGTTTTCTCCTTCCCCATACCACACCCCCCCCTCCCACTTCCCCCCTAAAAAAATCCTCTTCCCCTACATTTAAACGTATATTTAAATTATATAATTTAAGAACATTTTCTACATATTGTTCATGTAAACATAAAACTTACATGCTTATTTGTATAAGAGTACTAAGAATATATCTTAAAATAATACATATACTCAAAGGCTTTTCTAACTCGACAGTTGGTTTTTTTTTTTTATATTTCTGTCATGCTTATACTGATTAAAATGAAAATTGGAAACATAGTTTAATAATTAGTTCAGCTGAATAAAACATAGCCAGGACATCAATTGTACGTAGATTCACTGAACCGTGAAGGTTGCAATAAGGCTATCAAAAAATAATGTCACAAAATGAGTGCATTTTTGTGCGAGTCGCTATGCGGAATATAGTACCATCTGCGGGATGAAACACTTCTGCGGCCAACGGGACTCTTTCCAAGGCAAAGAATATGCTCTTACTTTAATATCTGATACTTTTCTGTAAGTGTGCATTACTGAATTATCAAATTTCTATCCAGAAATATTCACGAGTTCTGCAGTGGAGATTTTGCACGACATTAGTGACGCAATACTGATCCGCAAAAGCACGAATTCATTTTTCGTCGTCATCATGTTTTTGCATTTGAAATGATACACAATGTGCTCGTTTGGCAAAGTAAATTTGACGTTTTGACGTCACGTCATCAATTAATATGGTGTCATTAAAAACGTCAAAAACCCTATATAAAATGTTCACGTTGATATCTGACTGACGTTCCAATTCGACAAAACAGAGCTGAAAAATCAGTTTATGATAATTTGAATTTCATCAATTCGATAGGTTCAAGGTGCACTTCTGTCGTTTGGTATTTACTTAAAATGTATGTGACTTAAGTTAAGGCATTACGGTTATTATCGTTGTTTTACTATAATTCATTAATCATTAAATATTGTGCCTAAATATCATTCAAATCTATCAAAATTAGAAGATATAAAACAAACAAACAAATGTGGAGTTAGAAAAGACGTTGAGTGTACTTGATACACATATAGCTAAACACAGTATAAATGTGAACTGCCACTAAAACTAGAAGTGTGTAACAATCGAATGTTTATACATGCTCTACGTAGACAACTGATTTATATATTTAGTAAAATAGCATTTATAATTAAATATGTAAAGATAATCTATTTGAGTAAAAAACTGGCACTGTGTATTTTCAATCCTCTACATAATCAAAACATTATATTATCAATGAAACACGACCTCGAAACAGGCAAACATGAATTAAATCTTTAGACAAAATGCAAAGAAAACGGCACAAACCTGTGAAAGATGGTTCTGTTTGAATGACCAATCCGGCAGTGATGGAATCACTGACATAATTACCGGAATTAACAGCTCTAACTTCAGCCTTGTATACTTTTCCCGGATCAAGGTCAAGGTCATTTATCTCCGCAGTCTTACGTCTGCTGGTATTTTTCCAGTCAACAATTGTATGGTTATCGTATAGTACACGGTACTCGTAACTGTTCACTCCCGACATATCTTCAAAACCCTCCCATTCTAGCTGAACGTGAGATCGGTCTGCCACAACATATGTAGTGATTAATCCTTGGTTAGGTTTTGTTGTCCCGCGCTTGTCAGGGGAAATGATCCGCACCTCAGCTTTTGATATGTCTGGCGATTCCGTTGAAATGATAATTGTCTCAGAAATCATAGAAGTTGCTAGTTCAACGTTATTTATACATTTAACAGAGACAAACACTTTGTCTCCGTGTTGCAAATATATTTGACTGAATATGCAAGTTTCTTTTGAATCCGAGAGTCTCAGGTCCATGTCCTTCCTACTAAATGATTTACCTGAAAATATAATGATAAATACAGTGTTTAATACAATATGCATTAGGTGCATGGGCACCGCCTTGAAAAGATCAGACCAAAACATGCATTTACCTAATAATTTACAATAATGTAATGATAAACTCCTATTAATGCGCTCTGAAGAACTCTGATTCTTATAGTTTTTCGATATTATGACAAAAGCTATAGTCCATATTATAGGCTTTCCTTGCAAGAATATACTATTGATTTTTGGATTCTGATATATTTATGTTACATTAGCGTTTCTTTATGCATATAATAGTTATATAATACCTATGCCACAAAGACAATATTTCACTCCGCTTTCATAGTCAGCAACTGTCCAACTTGCAAAAATGTTAAGTGTCTGTTCTGTTTTATTGCCGCTTTGGACAATGGGATTGACTGTCACTTTCGCTTCTAAATTCGAAAGTAATGGTGGTGTTTGATCGAACCTGACTGGATGTCCTTTAAACACAGACCTGAGACCGGCATGGTTTTCAGAGAGTACAGTTGTATATATCAGAGTATTGTGCTCAACGTCGACATCAATTACGCCGCTAATACCTCCGTGTAAAGGTGAGAGCGGTTGAATTTGAAACCCGTCAGAGGTTGTTCCGATACCTAACAGAACCTAAAAGAAAGAAGTAATAAACAAACATTTACACCTTTATTTTAATTATGATATATTTATTATATACTGACCAAAATCTAACCCGCAAAGTCTTACATAAAATATCTTAAAAAAATACGAAAAGGAGTGGATATTTTTTGTTTCGGAATTTACGCTTAGAACAAAAAAAAAATGCCACAACCAATCTATGAGAAGTCACAAATATTCACTAAATTGTCCAGAAATTACAAACTAGTGATGAACGTTGTGAGGGTCGGAAATGACGACACAAACAAAAAATCTTTGTCACACCCTGTTGATAAGGATGATCTTATATTAGCATGATATTTAAACATCATCTAGTAAAACAAAATCTACCACTGTGTATTCTTATAAATGATGTTCATCCGTTCTTTGTTGTTTTTTTTGTTTTTTTGTTTTTTTGTTTTTGTTTTTAAAATTTGATATGTGTTGATAACAAGTTTGTCTAAATGTTCTCTTGGTTTAAAATATACTTTTAGTAAGATATTGGCAAAATCACCTTTATTCAGTTTTTTATGTGTGTACTCGATAAATGACTGCTACAAGTGTTAATGTTACAATAGTTTGTATTAAAAAAACAAGTGTTGAAGTTAAAATAGGATGATCTTATATTAGCATGATATTTAAACATCATCTAGTAAAACAAAATCTACCACTGTGTATTCTTATAAATGATGTTCATCCGTTCTTTGTTGATTTTTTTTGTTTTTTTTTTTTTTTTTTTTTTAAATTTGATAGGTCTGATAACAAGTTGTCTAAAGTTTCTTGGTTTAAAATATACTTTTAGTAAGATATTGGCAAAATCACCTTTATTCAGTTTTTTATGTGTGTACTCGATAAATGACTGCTACAAGTGTTAATGTTACAATAGTTTGTATTAAAAAAACAAGTGTTGAAGTTAAAATAGTTTGTATTTATTATTTTTCTGACCATTAAGTTACCTTAGAGTGACACTGCTTCAAGTGTTCAAGTTAAAATAGTTTGTATTTATTATTTTTCTGACCATTAAGTTACCTTAGAGTGACACTGCTACAAGTGTTCAAGTTACAGCAGTTTGTATTTATTATTTTTCTGACCATTAAGTTACCTTAGAGTGACACTGCTACAAGTGTTCAAGTTACAATAGTTTGTATTTATTATTTTTCTGACCATTAAAGTACCTTAGAGTGACACTGCTACAAGTGTTCAAGTTACAGCAGTTTGTATTTATTGTTTTTCTGACCATTAAGTTACCTTAGAGTGACACTGAAAGTTGATGTTTAATGTAGAAATTGTAAACGTAAATGATTAAGAAATTATTAGTAGGTTATGACACTATATTACTGCTATGACCTCAAACAGTTACATTTATGATTTGACGTTACCTTTATATTTGGTGTTACTTTCATGGGTAACAGATGATAGTGTCAAAATCAAACAACTGCAAATAGTTACGAAATACAGCACTGCTTTCAGCTGCCGTATTTACCTATCGTGTTTCAAGTATAAAACCCTAACCCTAAAAATTGATAAAGGATTGCAATGCTTGCTTGGTTAATCAAGAATTATTTGACCTGCAAATCACATTTAAAGGAAAAGGCAAAGTCATTCACACGTTAATTTATTCAGCTGGGATTTCTTAAATATTTAAAGAGGTAAATTGAATTTTCAAATAAAATTTAAAGTGTAAAAAATAAGAAATTATGAGAATTTAAATATTTGGTCAAAATGGCGGCCATTTTGTTTCTATAGCAACAAAAACAAAATCGCGGATTTATTAAAATTCTAGATACACATTTGAAATGTATTCACTTATTTCTGTATAATTATTTCTCTGCTATAATGAAAGAAATCATGTTTAACACCTTACATTCCAGAAACATATTAAAATTAATCTATTGGAACGATTACTTGCTAAATAAAGGATTCAGCAGTGTGTAAATGACGTCGTAAACAAACTAAAATGGCTGCATCCATGATCAACCATTTTCTTAAATTTTAAACTGCAATATCTTTTTCAACAGTTGTCAAATTTTAATTTTTTTCAGCGTTATGAACGGCTTGATGATGGCTTTCCATAGAATTAACTTAATGTCAGGTTTTCCCTAACCTTAAATAATCACCAACAATATATCCAGTCGCTGATACTTTTAGAACTTTGGTTCTCAGGGATACTATTAGTAAAGTATACCTTATACAGGGAGCTTTCTTCGTCTGTAATCAAGCTGCTGACAGCAATTTTGGATGATCCGATCTGTTTGACCTTTACAGCGTCGTGTTCACTAACAGGTAATAATGCAGAACATCTCATTACCATCAACTCAGACAGAGTAGCCGTACGGAACTCCTCAGTGTTTGTTGCAATGTTTATTGTAGTCATTCCTGACATCGGTGACATAAAGTCATACTCGAACTTAGCGGACCCATTGTGGTACAAAGTTATCGGCAAATAAATGCTATGTCTTCCAATTGTCATAACAGGCATTTTGTCAACTGAAAAGTCTGAAAACCCACCGGATATAACGTAATACTTATTTGCTGAGAAATTGTAACTGAATTCGATGGTCTTATCTTTTTTATATGATGTCTGGTTAATTATATATTTTTCAAAATGTTCACAAGATTTAACTGACGGTGGTGTAAGGTCAATTCTTCTGGAGTAAGATTCCGATACATTACTTACATGACCAGCATTGTCAAATGATTTTACGAGACCTTTGTATAATTCACCATGTTTTAACTTTATGTTTCGGAAAATATGCTTCGTGTGAAGACCGACATTTGTAAACGAAATATTTTTATAATCTTCTACTGGATCTTTAACTATTGCTACATGATATGATTTTATTCCAGAGTAAATGTCGTGAAACCCGTGCCAGGAGATGTTAAAGGTTGTATCTGATGACTGATAAGCCATATTTGTATGTTTGTCTGTATTGAAGACAACTCCTGAAACAGGAGTGTCCATATCTATAGCAAATCCATCTGAGGAGATAGAGGTGTGTAGGCCGACATTATTAAATGCAGTTACGGTAAAGAAATATCTAGTTCCGTGAGTTAGGGTAAGGTTTGTTAGTGTTACATAAGTGGCTAGATCGACATTGGTCCTAGGGAAGATGTCACTTCCTGAAATAAAGATAAACAAATATCAAATTCATCTTGAATAACTATTTCATAACAACTGCCCTGATATTATTAGATGATCCATCAATCAGAACGCCCCAAAACCATGAATATGAAACTGTTAATAGGAACACTATCGTTGTAGACATGTTGTTGTTGTAGCTAGGAGCTCTTTGACAAAGTACACACACGTACATTTACATAGTGCTGAACGATTCTATATGTTTACTCTGCTCTTACGTTTATATCAAAATGTAAGTAAATGCAAGGAATGCATAATGGAGTACTTGAATAATAAAAGAAAATAGACAAATGAATTCGACATGAATCCATACCCAGTGTATTTTGACTTGCATTTAGAAAAGGTCATATAACTGAATCTAAAATTGTTTTCCCAGTAAAAAACTAACATGTGAAATGTAGTTGGTGATATTTTTGTAATTATCATAAGTAGGGAGAGCTTTTCAAACTCCGGCACAATGGAATATTGCCATTGCTCAGTTCGCTAAAATATCAGTAAAGTTTGTCATTGTAACGAGTTGCCCTTCTTGATATAGAGAAAGACGCACGCACAGGGAATGTAAATTATAGCTGCTCAGAAAGGATTTCTCTGAAGAGATGTATCTTCTGTGTAGTGATTACTGTTTGCAATAAGGTAGTTATACGTTTAATTAAGTATACAAACCGTTCAAAGATGTTCCGAGAGAAATGAAGTAATGGGTAATTCTTCCTTGTCTTTCGGTAAATACTCCATCCCAACAAGCCGATATATAGTCCATCCAGTCAATCGTGTCAAAATCAAGCTTGCAGGTACTATCCGAGTCCTTTATGAACTTTCCCTTCGACTGATGTGGTGGTGTTTGGTCGACATAAAATGGAGCGGAAGTGAATGTCGCATACATATCTTTAGCATACCATGCTCTCACATAAATCAAATACTTAGTGTCATGTTTCAGGCCAGCTTTTGAAGGCAAACAATAAATAGCTTGTTTGTTTTTGCCAACATCTTTCCAAGGTCGTTCTACTTTAAGATTGAAAACTCCCTCCCCTACAGGTTGATCTTTGATACCCATGCTCCATTCATATCTTTGAATCAAATGGTCATTCTCGCGTGGTATCCAGTATCCCGAAAGACAAGCTGATGATACGGTCATATTTTCTGGATTTTCAGGCAATCCGCCGTAAACGTCTATTTCGGTTAATTTTAAACTGGCTATGTCCGACTTGTTCAGGGAATTACACGATTCATTTGTATGAACGTTGACACATTGTTTGCCAACGA
Organism: Mercenaria mercenaria; assembly: GCF_021730395.1. NCBI lineage: Eukaryota > Metazoa > Mollusca > Bivalvia > Venerida > Veneridae > Mercenaria > Mercenaria mercenaria. Next base: position 71,711,232 of record NC_069375.1, read on the forward strand.
TTGCACAAGTGCAATCTTTATTGCAAAAATGTACGTCGCACGAGTGTTTTTGAATTTCCAGTATGCCTGTGGAATTGGAAGCAAATCCACTTCCGGTTAGTAAGGCAGAGACGGTTATTCTTGACATAGTGCTATTTAGACCAGCGACATTGTTGGCCCATAAAGTCAGTATCAGAAGATCATCAGGGTTTATTTGCTCTCCGATTGTAACTACCGTCTGTTCGTCTGTGGTATTTGTAGATTTTATGATGATCTCCCCTTGCGATAATTCATGTCCCGTGTAGTTTCTACTTACTTTAAGGTAGTAGGAATCGATGGAGGACTCGGCATCAGCAAAACCGTACCAAGAGAGGATAAGTCTTGATTTCTTTTTGTTATTCTGATCAATAAAATTTTGCCAAGCCATTGGCGGTTTAAATCCACCCAAATGCGGGGGCGTGGAATCAATTAAAAGATTTTCTGACTGGGCAGATGCACAAAGTCCTGCCACATTACAACTTGTAACAACAAAGTAATATTTGTCCCCACCATGAAGCCAGTTATGTTCGTCTAAATTTATTGTCAAGCTGTCGACATTTCCGACATGAAGTTGTTCCACTGGGGTGTGTCCTTCGTGATGTGTTTTCAAAGAAATTATGTGACTTGCAACTTTACTCTCTTCATCTGTAAATTTCCAGGACATACGAAGGACAGACTTTTCCCACTGTACCTTCATATTCGATAAAGATTTAGATGGGTGGGAAAATGAAGGTGTCTTAACTGATACAGGGGCTGTACTGTCGATCTGAAAAGCATCGGACGTAGACGTCACCTGCATGCCAGCTTTATTAAAGGCCCTGACGGAGGCGTAGAAGCTGATACCGCTTGACAGGTTTAGGCCAGTCTTTATAATACTTGACTCCAGTAGGCTTGTTGAAAATGGTAATATATTGCAAATTCTAGGTCTACTTCCAATACACGTTTCATAATGATCTATTTCTGACTGAGGATCTTCAAACCCGGTGTATTGAATATGAACAGTCCCTCTGAAATATCAAAACATATAAGTTTAAAAAGGTACTCTTCTACGTTAGTAGCTCTCAATAAATCAATTATTAAACTAATATTTAAAGAATACATCTATATATATCCAGGAAGTTATGACCCTACAGATGATAATATGCGGTCATTTTATTTGAACGGACATTTAGATCTGCTAAAATGTTGCAGTCTGCCGTTTGACTTATTGGTAGTCATATGCGTATACTTCAAGTTTGCGGCAATAAAAGTAGATTACGCTAAATAAATGTACCGTTGCAACATAATAACATAGTAATTACAAAATTATCACTGATAGATGGTCTTTGTGTCCGAAAGCGTTTGGAAATAAACGAATTACTATCACTAATATTTTACCCATGTGGCAAATATTTTCTATGTTGATTTCCGGATCCAACTCTTACAATACCATGTATAGGAGGAGAATTGTCAAGTATTAAACCATCTGAAGAAAGGACGCGGCATAACCCGGCAGTATTGCATGCTTCTACAGTAATATAGTACCTCGTTCCACTGTGATATGTTCCATTCCATAAAATATCTATCAAAATAAAGTAAATATTTTGTGTAAAAGGTATGTTATTAATGCACTTTCATAATCCAGCTTAACTAAATTCATATCAGTTCCTAGTGATATCCAAATGTCAGTATTTAAACTCACAATTTGTAAGCAAGAAACATAACAAAACAGGGTATACCTGTGCGAAGACCGACATTCACCATTTTTTCAATGTTATCCATATATGGTTTAGTTCCAAGACAAGTTCTGTAGTATTTGATACCACTTTGCTGATCGACAAATCCATACCAATGCCCTTGTATGTAGCCCAGTGTCATTTGATAGTCTAAATCATTCTAAAATATAATATATAAATAATGGCAAACATGTGATGATGTTCTGTTAAAGATACATTTCTGTCTATCTCCTCCCGGAATACATAGTATTGGCGAGGAATTGCTTTATATCAAAATTTAACACAGTCAGTTTCCTGTATCGTATTCAATTTCATTCTAAACAAATAAAACTGAAATTTTATTACCCTACCTTTATTTTCCAATTTCCGTCAACGACATGACCTCCCGTAGGAGGTGACAGATCAAGTATGAACGGGACAGAAACTTTAGCTGATGATATCCCTGCTCTGTTTACAGCCTGGAATAAAGTTAAATATTAATAAATTAACACTTTTTCTTTTTTATTCTCACACCTTTACCAACCTTCACCAATATATATTTATCCTGCAGTCAATAAAACCTGTGTATAACATATACTTACTTTCAAAATGTTTTTTCTATACAAAAATAATCCTGAATTTTACTCACTTGTGAATTCCTAGGCCCTTCAAACCCCTTGTCTGTTTCATCCAGTTACACACGATTCCTTACAATAAAGCATTATTTCATGTCTTATACTTTGCCTTCTGAAGTTCTTGCGTACAAAACAAGCAGAATAGTTTTGATTCGGATAAAATACAGCCGAAAACCACGCTTGAGATTAATTCATATGTCCGCAGTCTTAAATTTACTTCTATTTCGTACAAGAAAATGTGAGATAATGAAATTCCTTCCACCATGAATGGTTTATATCTAATAATTACAATAAACGACTGCTTAAAAAACTGTTTTGTGTGTAAATTTCTAACTAGAAATGAGTGAACTCTAAATAAACAAAGTCAAGGATGATTCACTCAGACTTTAAAAACCGTCACCGTACCCTTCCGTATGGAGGTTTACTAGGATAGAGTGAACTAATTTTTTAATATTTTTTTACCGTGGTTGTCCTCATAAAACGATGAAATGTTTGAGCTTTGAACTCTTAGCCCAGTTTACATTGCCTATAGCACATCTACTTGAAAAAGAAGTCCGTCAGTTGCATTGACGGTATAAACCTGCATTGACTGAATAAACCTCAGGTTTACACGGCAGGCAGATATCGGCCTGATAAATGCATAGTGGTAGGATAAAACTCTGTACACACTTGAATTGATACTTTGTACATATAAAAACCTTCAATGATATGCAACACTTATGCAAATCTTCAATTATAGGCAATACACAAAATTTCACTGATATATACTCAAACGCAAAAGAAAGTGTGCACTCAGTTTTTCGTCAACTAAAGTAGATTATGTTTTCCGAAGTAACTTATTTTGTCTAAATATATGTCATTTTAGGTACCAATCTTTAGTGCAGTTAATGGCCAATTTGACGTGGTTCGATTATTTTCTGACATTTTTGGGGATTCTTGGCTGTTCAAATCTAACAGGAGTCAAAAACGGAAGTTTTAAATCTCTTTCCTGTCAGATGATAAAAACGCTGCCTGTTCCTCAAACATTATTTTATTAAATATCGCGTGTGACCACCTCTACTATTTATTCAAGTTTGATATGGCAACGCTTAGGCCTACCGTAACAGTAGAATGACGTAACGAGAAATTTTATTCTATTCTTGAATAGCGGTTATCACCCAATGTCTGCTGGATCTATGATGTAGAGCAACTAGACCAGTCCGTCATAACTGCTCGTGCAAAAGAATTATGACATTACTTTGGCACCCAAACGTTCTGCTGATGTAAACAACGTTGTCATTCCGTTGAAGCATTGTTAATGCTTCAATTCGCTGAGTTTCACTTAGTCCTGACATCTTATTACAGCACAGATTTGAAATCTTACGTGTTTTTCTTTCACTAAAGGTATAAGAAAACTGAAAGACATGTTCCTGTGGACATGTACATTTCCTATGGGCAGCACTTGCAAATCGTGCAAAAGTTATCTTGACTCCAACCAGGCTTTATTGTAAAATGGAAGAAAGATCAATAGTACATACTTTGCAAATTTCAGACGGATAATTGTTTTAGAACTGGAAATATTCAAATTTAAAAAAGTGCACACTTTCTTTTGCGTTTGAGTAGTAATAAAGAAATCTTTACTGGTATGTAATACACAAACATTCACTGGCATGTTATTTACAAAACTTCATCGTTATGTTATATACAAAAATCACTAATAAGAGATATAAGAACTTTCACATTTATGTTATAAATAAACATTCACATATATGTGATGTACAAACCTTCACTGATACGTTGTATAAATTCGCTTTTCACTATTATGAAACACACGTGATATATAAACCTTCACCGTTATGTAACATGCAAACATTCACTGATACGTTATGTACAAACCTTCACTTCTGTGCTATATCTAAAACTTCATTGACATTGCTATTTACAATCCTTCACTTATATATTATATGCAAATCTTCACTGTCATAAAATACACAAATCTCACATATACGTTATATAAAAACGATTTTTCACTATTATGAAATATATAGACATTAACTAATACTGGATATGCAAAACTTCACTGATATGTGACATACAAACCTTCATTTCCATGCTGTATGTAAAACTTTACTGACATGCTATTTACAAGTCTTCACTGATATAATTTCTATATACAAATCTTCATTAATATGTAATATTATGTACCCTTCTCAAATGCGCTTATTTGACTTGTAGAAAGGGGTGCACGCGCGGGTCAGCAAAAAGTGATAAATTGACTCGCAAAATTGATAATGACTATGTGTTATTACTTTTTCTTATATGTATAAAATATGGGCCATTCAAATGAATGCATTTGATAAGGTCGTATAATATAACAATATTAGACTCATGTCCCGGTCAATATGTGTTTGCACGGACCTATGATATTTTTTACTGATACGCAAAAAATAGAAATAGGAATTTAGTAAATAACTGCACAATATACCAACTCGCACATATATGTTATATAAAAGCTCTCAATGTTATTTGTTAAACAAACACATGAAATATCCAAACTTTCACTGATATGTTAAATATACAAACCTTCACCGTTATGTTATAAACATTCACTGACATGAGACAAACCTTCTCTGATATGTTACATAAAATCTTCCACTGTATTGTTGCATAGAAACCTTCGCTGATAAGTGTTATGCAACCTTTCACTGCCATGTTATATATAAAACTGCACTTACATGTAACATATGCAAACGTTCACTGATATGTAACACTTACACCGATGTTCACAGATTTGTAACAAACGTTCACACTAGTATATGACACTGATATTGACATTCACTAATTTGTAACACTTACACAAACGTTCACTGATAGGTAACACTAACTGTCTTATATTGACGTTTACTGATTTGTACACTTAAACTGACGTTCACTTCTATGCAATAAACAAATATACACTGATGTGTTATATACATACCTTCACATAAAGTAACAATTGCAGTTATGTAATATACAAACCTATATTTATTTGTACTATGCCAACCTTCACTGATATATAACACTTTTTTCAAACGTTGACATCTATACAAACTTTTTTAAACTTAATAATACAAATCTTCACTCGTCTGTAATTAACAAACTTCACTGGCATGTTATATACAAGCATCCAGTGACAATAGTATACAAAACTTACATGATATGTTATACATAAATCTTCTGATAAATTATATATAAACTTTCAGTGATATAAAATATACAAACCTTTACTGAAACGTAATATTTATGGCCGTCATGAATGTGGTCTTGCATATTTATTTCAAAGCGATCAGTTTTGTAAACGAGCCCAGTAGCAACATTTTCAAGAAACTCATCAGATCCGATGCCGACTTCAAAATGATAAATACCACTGTGGTGATCCATAAACCCATTTAGAGTAACTGTACAAAATGTCGAACTAATATAAGGGACATGGCCTCTTGCATCATTTAAAATGACAGTTCCAGATACCGGAGGTGATGTATCGACTATTAATTGTGAAGACGTTACGGTAGTGGAAAGTCCAGCTTGGTCCGTCGCTGAATCGAAATACATAAAATACACTTTAAAAGGAAAAATAAAAAAGTGACATGCTAACAGCATTCTTTCGTATAAACTAATACATACATATGCATGCACACACTGCTCTATGGCTTAGTTGTTAAGGAATTTGCCACAGGAACGGACGGTCGAATGTTCGAAACTATTTTAAAGCTGTTCCTATGTGAGACTGTGGTAGTGGATTGTAATGGCAACTGATAAATTGTGTATTCTCATTATTCATACAAACACCCCTTTCTTTTTATATTCTATGATTATACAGTAATTGTCCTAAGATATCATCTTGGCGACATTCATGTTTGTGAACATGTAACTTTTTTCTCTGGCGACAATTTTTGCAAAGCATTTTAAAATATATGCAATCAAAACTTACTTACCCTTAACAGTTACATATATATCTGTTCCATCCACAACATCTATATTTCGTTCAACTATCTTTTGTATATTTCCCACAATAGTGTAATTTCTTACTTCACTGCCACCAGGCCGATTCCCTAAATAGTGAAATTTTATTTTTGTTGAAAACGAATTATGAGTTAACATAAAATTGACATAATAATAAAAGCATAAAGAATGAAAGAAAATTCTAATGTAGGATATTTTGTATCAAAGTAGTCTATAAAATTCTAGACAATATACCCTTATAAGTCATTTGAATCTAGAGACTGAAATTCAATGGTGTGCTGTTCTAAAAATGAAGCTTTTGACCTGGCTTAGGATAAGGTGATCATTCAAACTGATATTTCCGGAAGGGCGGCTTGGATCTTCCTCCACCAATAAAGCTTGGAAGTCGCCGTCTCAATATAACCTTAACTGTTTCGGTGCGACTTACTTAAACTCATATCACAACATAACAAAATAAAAAGACAAATAATGTGAATTTCACACTAACCTATGGCATAGGAGTAATACTTGATTCCGTCCCGATAACCTAGTTTCTCGACATCTGCATTATCATCAAATCCACGCCATGCTATATCTATTGCCGAGATATCCGATAGAAATCCTCCTGTGTTCCTGACGGTGACTCTTCCATCTGTTGGTGGAATATCATCGATTATAAACCCGTTACTGCACGAGCGAATTTCAGTCAGCTCCTCCGTAAATGCTTCTCTTGCTACTAGTGTAACATTGGAATATGCGCAAATATAGTACAGATGGTTTCTTTCGATCAGATCTGAATCAAATGCCATAAAACCGGTATCAGATGTGGCGGAAAGAACGCAATATTTGTCCTTATCGCAGTCGATTAGTTGAGTAATATCGCTTTTTCTCATTAAATACCATGAAACGTTCCTCTCTGTGGCATGCATCATCACTCCAGAAATGACAGTTGTAGTAGTCCCAAAGTCTACCTCCGCGTCGTGTAGTAACGCATACTTACTCCCTATGTTCGAACTGTGAATCATCTGAATGAAAAGAATGATTTTGAAACATTTAATCAACTGTTCATAATATAACACAAACGCTAAAGTGATTTTCTAGTTGGTAGTTAGTATAAGTTTCATAATGACATTATTATTCTTATCATGTTCTACATCAAATTGATGTGAAAGGATGTTATAAAAAATTCATCTAACTCATAATTAATGTTAAATTAATGTAAAAGTGCAACGTTTCGTCCAAATATTTGTTTTTTTAACATGCTTTTTTCGTGTATATGATCTAAACAATTATGTATAATTGAAATGAACATTATCGCATAACACATAAAACAGTTTACGCTTTTCAAACGACATACTTCCAAAATGGCTGCCCATGACTTTGAAGTCATATCTATATCGTACACGGCGTCTCGATTGTACTCTGTATTCATTATTGTTGTTGTTTTCCGACATTCTATTGCAGCATTACCTACCGCTGAAAATGCTTTCACACACACATACATTGTAGAATGACCATGAACTGGTAAAATCAAGCATTCATCTACCTGAATAAAACGTTCATTTCTCTGTATGTAATAAAGGTCGATAATTTGAGAAGACAATATTTATCATGAAAACTTTTCAGTTTTCTTCATGACAGTTTATTGCAATAAGTATTTTTAATATATCTCGGCTTCTTCATAAAAAAGTAGTGTTTATTGATTTATATTCAGCCACAATTTATTGCCTAAAAAGAAAATAATAAAAACTGAAATCTATTAAAACAACTATAACGCAATGTCTAAACGAGCCATTCTAATAGAAAATATAAAAACATTCTAGTTATCAGCTATAGTGCAAGCTATTGCTAGTTATACAAGATATAACAATTATATCGTGACAACAGTAGAGAAGTACGTGAGATAAACATTTAAAAAAAATAATCTTATTTAATGTTTACAAAGCATACTTGGTAATCTTGTGTTCCAAGGTCGCCTTTGATTGCCTTCCACCCTGTTAACAATGTGTTGGCAGTGTAATCGCGGCTTAATGACCATTGATAAATAGTTATTGTACTCTTGGCTTCGAAACGTTGCCATGCTATTCTAATATCAACACAGTCTTTTCCACCTTCAACTGTAACGATTGCTTGCTTAATTTGTCCTGGTTTTATTGCGTGTTCAATTTGAAACGAGGGCGACAAAGTATAGTTTAAACAATGTTTGTTAGTACACGGTATAACAGCCACAGCGTGCACTCCGTCCGCCGAAACAGTTTTTAAATCAAAGCTATGAGACATATGTTCGGATGACTTTTTTGGAATCGACATGACCTCGGTAGTGTAACTTTTATTAGGAAATGTTGCAAGTGCAACTCTGAAGTTAAGATTATTTAAAATATCATGCTTGCTGTAGTTCCAGCTGATGAAAAGCATTTTATTGTCACTTACAAACCCGTCGGACTTTAGTCTGTGCATTACAGCAGAAATGTGTTCACTAATATTCGAGTCTACCGAAATGCAAGGACGTTTAACGTATGGTACAATATTTAGGTCTATTCTAGAATTTCCTTTGTCATACGTTCTGTCATTAAAAATCATATCCTCTGAAGAAACGGATACATTAAGTGTTACATTATAGAGAATAAGCTTATATTTTGCACCAATTTCAATGTCATCCAGAGAACATATTTTAGAGTAAGTTGTATCAACAGGATTCATTTTTACATCTATGAAATGTTCTCCGACAGAAATGTCAATATTTTTCAAAAGGTCTGTTTTATTTATGATTGTTATACCATTTGATGTCGAAATAGTATTTCCACCAGAACAAGTTGCACGAAGGAGGACATAGTACTGAATATTGAAATGTATTTCAGAAGACTGGATGCAAGTTTCTTTAGAGCTATTTATGTGTTGAAAAGGAACAGTATTTGCCTCTGTTTTGTTTGTTCCAAGCCCTACTTCTATTGTTACATTTTCATGGTGTTTGAAACCATTCCAGTGAGTACATATTTTGTTTGCTGTGAAATGGACATTGACGTCTTGGTATAAATCATAAGCACTACTTGAAAAATCTTCAGGATCTAGGTCTGACACCACTGCATGTCCAGGGGGATACCGTGAAGGTATCAAAAATGACTCTGTTTCATTGAGAGTAAAATGGCCTGCATTGTTGTACGCATACACTCTAACACTGAAATGTTGTCCAAAATCTGTATCTATTCGTTGCAGTCTCTTTAAAGGATACTTGAAGCATCCGCCGGTATATCTTGGGCAAGATTCAGAGGCATCAAAACGCCATTCCAGTAACGGGGTTGCAGTCATCCCGCCATGCACTGTAGGTTTAGAAAACAAATCATCCAAAATTTAAATTATAATGTCATTATATATGTTAAGAACAGTTTATAATATTATTCAAATCAAAATAAACTGCATGTCTACTTATAAAGAACTTACAAGATGTTTTAGCAAGACAAAGACATTACCTATTTGAAAATATATTTGATTAATTCTTTCCTTCTGTTCCAAGTCGTATATAGTATCATCGTTCCAGCCAACTAACAGCATATCACCGTCGATGGTTACATTTGTCTTTTCTCTGAAGTATGGGGGCGTTTCGTCTATCATGACGGGACCTATTACTGAAACCGTTTCCATGTGTGTTTTACTTAGTACCTTCATATGCACGTAGAATAAATCTCCAGACCCAATCCCAATATGTCTTGTCTGGAAATATTGTTTTCCGCCTGTGGATTTAAAGTCCATAACAGTTAATGCTGAAGAGTTCCCAGATGTTTGACCAAACCCGACATAATAGTCTTCAATTTGACCTAGGCCTTTGTCTATATTCCAGCTGAGAAAAATGTTGTCATTCGGTAAGTATATTATTGTTTCAGCGTCGTAAATCGGAAGATTCTTGCACATAAATTCATCAACATCTGTGTCATTGATTCGTGATGTTATGGTCGGTAGAAGTCCAAGCACGTCAGATCCCATTGTATTATTGATACAACGTTCATTGCATCCATCGGTTTCCGACAACTGCAACCGTTTCAGATCCGACTTTAAGATCCAAGCTTTCCCTTGACTGCAAAATATCGACTCTGCCCATTTTCCACTTTCAATGTGCACATTTTGGATAATTGGTGCTGCATTGTCCCTTGTTAGTCCGTCTGAACAAGCCACTTCAGATGGTTCCAGTGCATTATTTATAGCTATTATGCTAATATACTTCTTTCCTGTGAAATTGGCGCGTACTCTGACGGAGGACTCTGTGTGGAGAACTGTAGTATATTCGGAAATTGTAGAGTTTGGGCCATTTTGTATAAGCTGTTCTTTACTGACGCATGTATCAGCCAACCCTAAGCGATATTCCTTGATTCCACTTTCATGGTCGATAAAGCCGTGCCATCGTGCAATATAACTATTATCACTGGTGTAATCTATATCATGTGTACCTATAGCACCTGTTTGAAAGTGAAACAAAGGTGGATATTTTGAATGCCATAACTTTAATATTTTACGTTCTATAAATCATATTCTTATTGTAACTGTAAAATACTTTTACCCTTACTGTATGCTATCAAGGTTTATCATCTATATTTGATTGCTTTTTATCAGATGATGAAACTTACCTTCATACACAACTCCGAGTTCAGGTGGTGAATCATCCACTAAGATATCAATATGTTCAATGTTTGACAGTCTTGCGTTGTTAGTAACTTTGATTGTAAACATATAGTTACGATTGTGGTTGCCTATATGTTTGTTGCTCTGAACTAATTTGTTTAACGGAATACTGTATTTAAAATGTTCACATTTTCCCACATCCGGGCAATAGCAGCTATCGCTTTGGTTCTTTGGACAATGTTCCTGTAAAATAATTAGACAGTTTATGTTCACACACACAAAAAATATAGAATTTAACTAGTTTATGCCCTTTAAAACATTTACAAGAAGAAATACACACTGTGATAAAAAAACTGGTTACAACTGTTACATAGAAAGGATGATGGACACATTATATATGTACTTGCATTGAAATATCAATAAATGCGTTATGGTTACTTTAAAGTCTCTGTAGTATTCCAAGTATTTGACACTATCTATTATGTTTTCAACTTTTCTACAAAGAAACCTTTCTATCTGTCTTGTATATTTAAGACATGATATATCCCAAACAGTGCTTAGCCGTTGAATAAAATGATTGCTTGGCGGTCAGATGCGATATAACGAAAGTGATATTCACACCTGAACGGTTCTAACATGTTTTTTATGTTCTAAGGATAATTTTTCTACATCATTAAAGATATCCATCAATTATCGCATAGTGCGGCAGTTTTCTTTTGATCTTTGCAGTATGTTAAACATGGTAACATACATTAATACTACAAAATCTGTGCTGATATTTTACAAAACTGTTACGATATATATCAACACAGAAATCTCTATAGAGTTTCATTAGAAAGAAACTGTTGCGATATATATCAGCACAGTAAAATTGTTCCGATATATATCGCAACACTTTTTCTCTGTCGAGGTCCTATCAAGGGAGTATATATTTTTCCTTTCAAAGAAAAGATGATTTTAGCTCCAATTTACAGTTCACATAGAAAGAATGATCACAAACACCTACATTTATAAAGTAAAGGAATAAATAAACTAGAATATTTCAAAAACTCGATAGTTATCGCCAAATTCAGAAATATGTATGAAATATATGAAATTCTGAGATTTTTCAAATGTTTCTTTTTCTTTGTTTTTTTTTTCTTTTTTTTTTTTTTACAAACAAAACAACAAGTTTTACAATTTGTTTGGCCAATGAAATGCAAAGATTTAAAACCACTGCATAAATTTGTTGGATACTTTTATCTGGGGAACACATTTTCTAAAACAGAAGTTTTAGTGTTTCAGTCAGCGAGGCGCAGAAAGGGAATCAAAAGAGTAAAAATAATAATAAACAAATTTAAATGAAAACAATATATAAATCTAAATGATAAAACTGTGCGATAAAACAGTTATAATATGTAATGCTCGTGTGTTACGAGGATATATCAGAGCTAGGTGTACATCTCGGTATTTTTCTCTGCACATATCTGTCTCGGCCTCGACGATATGTGCAGAGAAAAATACCCTCGCTGTACCCCTAGCTCTGATATATCCTGGTAACACTCTCTCACACATACTATAACTATTATATAATTGCCTGTTCTATGCGGTTTCCTTTTTTAGCGCGCCACTATGACGTTCAACACTATTACGTGATAATTGTGACGTACAAACAGTGAATGTGTTGCTTAATAAAACTCAGTTTCAGTTCCTTTTTTGTGAAATAGGAAAAACGATCGGTCATCTTACAATATTCAATAAACCTGTTCTAGCATTATACAACGATTAAGATTTTGATGTATTACACTTCTTATTAACCAACACATTAGCACAGCACCCTTCAAAACAACCTTCATTACTTACGAAGTATTTGTTTTACTGATACAAAATTATTAAATACCGGGTTACATTTCACAGCCTAATTACTGATTATATGATTAAATGAAACATGTGATTACCTTCTCCAGCAATACAATGCCAATTACACCAGACCCTAATTCCTTTCTACTGTCTATAGTTTTAAATGTCCACTCAATATTCAATAGACCACTGTGTGGATCCAAAGCCTCAAATGTCATATTCATTGCGGACAAATCAATGTCATCATGTACGTAGAGGCGCTTTATTCCGTTTTTCATCAGCCAAATGTTGTTTATATGCGGAACAGATCTGTCGATAAAGACTGTCCGGTTTTCGGAAAGAGTGTTATTAACAATATCAATCGCCTCAATATTGAGGATGTATGTCTGACCATCTTTCAGATGCAGTGAATGGCAGTACAACTGATCAAGCAACTTTGGTACCACAATGATAGGAGATATAACCCCATCTAAGCTCCATGAAAATTTATATTGTACGATACCATGCACGTTTGAGGTACCATTAACCGGTAAGAGACCCGTTTGCTGTTCATATATTCCCGTAATGAGTCCATGAGCGGCAGAATTTATTTTTCCAAGAAGTAAATTATCCATGTAAAACTGGTTGTAAAAATGATCCGTCCAGTTTAGACAGATGTCGTTATGATGTGTCTGCCACGTGTAATTTGAAGCCATGGATGCGGATGATACGGTAAACGGTTTGTCTGGCCTTGATGTAATGTTGGTAGTACTGTCATACAGAACAAAACGACGAGCCTGTCGAACATTGTCTGCAGCATCTTTCACTTCTAAATTGACTGAGTAGAGCCTCGGCGAGTCTGACGTCAGGTTTAATGTTAAAGTAGTCTGGGTGTGGTTCATTTTACAGCTGAAAACTTTCCCTGAATCGACTATGCCATTGTTCACTTCGTTTACAGTAATTTCGTATGATTCTATATCGGATGCGTGTGAAGTATTTCCGCCAACTGGTATGGGATCTTTCCAACCAGAAAATGATACAGGTATTATTGATGTTCTTGTAACTTTATGTGATATCTGAATAGGCTCTTTTTCTCCAAGAGAACACGTTCTGGTCACCAGACAGTGTTGAGGTTTGGCATCATCATATCGGTAGCAAACTGTTTCCGTTGTTGAAGTCTTCTGGTACGGTAACGGGGTTTTCACTGTTTGAGTACGGAAGTCATTTCTCTTTACGTATCCTCCACCACGGGCCTCAAACTGAACACACAACCTTTGAAACAATAGCCAGCAGGTTACAAACCTTAAAGATTTTTTGTTATTAAAACAAATGCTATAATTCCAACCTCGAGTATTGATAATAGTCAGAGGATCTTTTGTAATGAGATAATAAAACATCGCAAATTTTGACTGAAAGTTTAAAGCAACAATATTTAAGGTTAGTGTTGCAATTCAAATCATTGTTATAATGTCTTAAGTATGCAACACTACATGTTTTCAATGTTACATGTCATCAACATATCATGTCTTGAACACAATCTTATTAAAGTAGTCGATACTGCCTATGCGTAGCGTTAATAGGAAATATAGATAACGTTTAAGTCTGGTATAAAATAGTTCAACCAGACTGGTCTTGAACTGTACACGTAATCAACAGATAATTTGGAAAAAAAGTTACTAATTCTTGAAATATTTCAATTCTTTAAATTATCATAACTACGTAACAGGGTTTGAATGGTCCAAATTATCATAAAATGTCACTAATGTATGTAAATATCTCCATGGAAAGAATGCAAATGATAAAAAGCATATTAGAAATGAACACCATACAAGGCTTTCTGTACAAATTGTAAGTTAAGCTATTTACCCCTTTGATTCTATGTATCAACTGATATTGATAGTATCGCTCATAGTCAGAATAAGGTTCGTTCCGCTCTTAAATTTTTCGGCGACGCCGTCTAAATTCGTTTTCGTTACCTATGCCACGTGACTTCAGTTTGCAAATCAAAATACTCGATAACGCATTATAGATAATTTATCAAAATGGAAGATTTATGTAACACTCTGCCTGATTGGACGAGAGTGTCAATTTCTTTCACTCTGTTGATTGTGCTACGCTGTGTTAGATGAAAGATGAATGTTAGATAAAAAATTCATAAACTTCTTTCCTTATTACAATTCGCCGATCATCTTTTTTAAAGATATTTTTTGTTTAATGTTATGGTACTATGCGTATAGCATTGTTAACGTAACTTATATTAGCTGTAATAAGCGCCCCATATACACACAAAGCGTATAGCAAGTAACCGGGTATGTTATTTTTCGGTCTGATATCGATTTTTTGTCTCTCATTTCCTCATTCTCTGGTCATAAATGTATTTCATACGAGCAGTGACTTCTTGAAAATAACCAGAGAATACCGAAATCACACATGAAGAAAACGAAATTGGACTGAAATCATTGATTGTCGATACAGGCCCACTACCTAAACATGTCATACTTGTTCACCGAACGTGTTTCGACCACTTTTTTAAAATTTCAGGTATATCGATTTTTTTCATTAATAATAATGTACGTTTGATCATTACTTTGTCTATCAAAGTCTTACCCGTCTCAATTGTTCCGCATCACTTTAAGATGAAACTACTCGCCATCGTTTGACGGCACAAGATAGCATTTGCTCGCTTGCAAGACTTACGATTTGCCAGAGATCATTTAGGATGAAACTGTCTGCCATCGTTTGAAAGAACGAAACAGCTTTTGCCATTGCCAGCTTATACTTAAAGCGAGTCTTAAAATTTTCCCAGCGTCATTTAGCATAAATCTATTTACCATACTTTGTCGGCACGAGACACCTTTGACCAGCGTGTATTTAAAGCGAGACTTTTGGTTTGTCGGCGTTCATTTAGGATGAGGTATGCCGCTTTATATGGTTACTTTTTGCCGTTTGTCGGGTTGTATTTTTGGTGAGACCATATATGATTACTTACTTTCCGGATTTGTCAAAATGAATTTAGGATGTGCTAGAGGTAATATTTTAGTTTCCAATCTCAACTTGAGACGGCAGGTTCTAATCTCTGGCCTGGCCTGGCCCGGCCTGGCCTGGCCCGATGAGCCCATTTTTCGACTGGACCGGGCCAGGCCAGGCCAGGCCAGGCCATAGATTTCAATTTTGTAAAAGGTGAAAGTGATTTCTATAGCATCTTTAAAATCTGACTTTTGGAACTTATTAATTGAGGAATAAGTTTGGATATTTCAGACATTATATAAATACATTTTGAATTCCCACTCTGTAAAATTATACACCTGGGATTAAGCCTGTAGCTAACATAACTATTAAGTCTAATTTAAAGGTGATGCCTGATTAATTGTTACGACTATTATCAGGGGATCTCCACCTCAATTGACTCTTGACTGGTGGCTTGGTTTTCCCGCAGTTGAATCACCTAACTAATTATTATTATTTTGTCTATAATAGTATTGAGGATTATTTAGTGTTGTCCGAAATTATTGAACTACCACTCAAGAATATTCCGTATGCTTCCGTAAATAAATTTTCGGTGCCCAAACATAAATAAAAATACAAATATTGAAAACCAAATAAAATATAAACATTTCTTTACCGCCAGGTCGTACATGCAGATATAGTTGTGCTGACAAAACGTTCAGCTACCAATCTCGGGACTGTGAGTTCGAGACACCTGTTTGACCATTTTCATTATCTTTTTTTTTTAATTTCATCTGTAAACTTAGAATGCAGGAAAATTATCGTGATTTATTGTTAATTTATTGAAAGAAATACACAAGTATTTGACATTCTTCTACATACAAGTTATTACCATAAATTGTTGTAAGAATAAAAACAGTATCAATAAAATGACATTATATTGATTTAATGAAAACAACCTGAATTGAATTCGAACCCACGTTAACATGCGTGAAAGTCGGAGAACTTATCACTACGCCACTGTGCCATTAAACTATGCATGTTATTTTGGTCAATTTAGATATTTTCAGGTTACAAATATGGTGTAAAATAAAGAAAACGCCCGAAAATATTGGCGAAGATTAATGAGTAGCACCTGTCAATACTAACGAACAACAACGTTCAATTTATAAAATAATGCTATCTCCGTTCTAGGATCTGGGATAGTATGATGCAGGGAAGCGATAAATAAATTTTGGAGTTATACAAATACTGAATATTTTTGTAAGACTGTTTTATATTGATCTAAGTATGTGAAAAAAATCCTACAGTTTTGTGAAACAGGCTCAAGAGCATCTTTTAGCGTTAAATAGAAATAACATTAACACAATGCACCATCATTTTTTGTGCAAGAAAAATATCAACAATTTAAAATGCCAACACCCTGACAATGAGTTAGAGGTCCCACAATGAATATTATTTTCATTACTCTTCCATAAATTGAACATCAGCTTAATTAAACCAAACACACATTAAAAGTTCATCTGAACAGTTAAGAGGTCAGCTAAGGATAGTAGGGACACAACCTGTAATTACAATTCCCAAAGAGTTGCATTCACTGCATGCAAATATTCAGTTATATTGCAGCAGGTAAACTTATCAATGAAATTAGCCATTAGTTTTAAAACCAAGTGTTAAAGTTGACTTTAAATAATTTAATCACAGAAAAATGGGTATTTACCATTTAGTCACACCATTCTCTTCAGTGCAAATCTGTATTTCAAATAAGATGAATGACGGCTAATTAATGATTCTCCAGAGGATTGGTTTCTCATTTTGTTTGACCTGCAGCAAGTAAACAATGCAGGTTAATACTGCCTGCTACTGTAATTGTATATTTAGATTTTATGCCATTCATTTCTCTATGTACAATAAAATCTGGCCTGGCCTGGCCCGGCCTAGTCGAAAATTGGGCTCATCGGGCCAGGCCAGGCCAGGCCAGGCCGGGCCAGGCCAGGCCAGAGATTAGAGCATGCCACTTGAGACGGACTGTTTCAGTTACATATCTCTCATTACTCGCTGTGTCATTGCGTACTTATAGAGGGAAAGGAGAAGTTAGTTACCTATCTCCGTTTGTGAGCTTGTAGTTAGGTTGAGACAATGTGTAGTTGTTCTTATGAGCTACTGTGGTTTCGACATTTGTACTTTGACTTGTGGCAATCTTTTGCTTGAATGTACCAAGTGTTTGTTGTGTACCTGTGTATTCATTTAAAAAGATGAAAGAAATGTCTTTAAAGCAGAAAATTCAAAAATAAAAGAAAAGTTTAATGCTTACCTTTTCTAATTATATATTATAGTCTACTGTGACTTTTTTGTACATTGCTGCAAGTAATATCTTATATTAATATTTACTTAACTATATCTCTCACTTCCAGGATATCTTTTTCAATACCAAAACTCGCGTACTGTTTGCTTTAAGTGTTATTTCCATAGCCGTTAAAGACTTCCAGCTTAATTGTAACGCGTGTTGCTGCAAGGAAACAAAATGTAAGACGAGGAAAGATGTGGCATTGATCTAGTAGCAGTATATTAATACCGAGTGCAATAATTTAAAAGTAGGAAAACTATGGCATTGATCTAGTAGCAGTTTATCAATACCGAGTGCAATAATTTAAAAGGAGGAAAGATATGGCATTGATCTAGTAGCAGTATATCAATACCGAGTGCAATAATTTAAAAGGAGGAAAGATATGGCATTGATCTAGTAGCCGTATATCAATACCGAGTGCAATAATTTCTGACGAGGAAAGATATGGCATTGATCTCGTAGCAGTATACCAATACCGAGTGCAATAATTTCTGACGAGGAAAGATATGGCATTGATCTCGTAGCAGTATATCAATACCGAGTGCAATAATTTCTGACGAGGAAAGATATGGCATTGATCTAGTAGCAGTATATCGATACCAAGTGCAAATATTTCTGACGAGGAAAGATATGGCATTGATCTAGTAGCCGTATATCAATACCGAGTGCAATAATTTCTGACGAGGAAGGATATGGCATTGATTTCATAGCAGTATATCAATACCGAGTGCAATAATTTAAAAGGAGGAAAGATATGGCACTGATCTAGTAGCAGTATATCAATACCGATTGCAATAGTTTAAATGGAGGAAAGATATGGCATTGATCTAGTAGCTGTATATCAATACCGAGTGCAGTAATTTCAGACGAAGAAAGATATGGCATTGATCTTGTAGCAGTATATCAATACCGAGTGCAATAATTTCATTAGTTATTTTAAAATTGTCTGCGTTGAAATAATTACAAATATATTTCTAAACACTCGTATTTCGTAGCTAGTGTAATCGCAAAAAGATATCTTTGCGCGACCAAAATATGTTACTAATCACAATGAGCCTATAAAATGTTTATGTCTTTCAAATTAGGGTTGAACAGATTCAAAAGATGGAAAAGAAAATCACTTTTGCAAATCATAACGCGGGTGATAAATTTTGTTACATTATTAAAATGAGTTACAAAAGTCACCGATTGTTTTCAGTCACAAACTGTTTAGCCAGCGTAGAATATAGACTGATATGAAGACGATTAATGAGACATGACTCAAAATGAACATTAATATTTCAATATTCTAAACAGACAGCAATTGATATTAGAAATCGAAAATTATAAACCAGTATTTTTAATTAGATATTGTCACGTGAATGCTATACAATACAGCTAAAGTCTTTCTATTTTGCATCACATTTCAATAGCGTAATTTATTATTATAATATTGATTAAAAAAGGTTTTTACAGATAAAAAGTTCTTAAAATGCACAGTTTATATTTACTTTTTATTTCAATATCTAACTACTGAAAGTATTATTTAAGTTTCAAATTAACGTAAATCTGTTTTTTAATAGTTTAGTCATCACTATTAAAAATGAGTACAAAACAACCGTTTTATATTACCATCTATTTGAACTCGTTTAAATCTGTTTTTTAATAGTTTAGTCATCACTATTAAAAATGAGTACAAAACAACCGTTTTATATTACCATCTATTTGAACTCGTTTAATATATAATGTGGTATCTGTAATTCCGAACTTCTCTTCCTTGATAAACTTAGGTCTGCTACTGCTGTATTTGGTGACGTCTAAAATAAAATCTGACTGCATATCAAAACCAACAGAGGTTGGTTGAAAATTTCCAAAGAAGTCGTTCAGCTCCTGACATTTTCCAAGCGCAGTTCGTTTAGCCTCGCCGTTTGCTCCACCGATTACTGTTTGACACGTATTAATAGATGGAGCGGAGGCGTCTTTCACTGGAAGGTAAATATATATGTACTGTTTTACTTTCCATTTTCAGAACATATGTTGGAATTCTGCTCACAACACTTGTGAAACAAAACATACGTTATCGGTTATACGCCGCATGTGTGTTTCACTAAGTCTGAGCCGTCGTGAAATTATTCCGCAGGCGTATAACCAGTTCGTATCATTTCGATATGTAACAAAACATGGTTCTGTGCATTATTTCGTAAGTAAAGACATTTCTCCTCAAAACGCCATTACCTCAAACTATTCCGTATACACCCCATCGATAGCCTAGTGGTAAAGCGTCCGCTTTGAGTGCGGGAGGTAGTGGGTTCGATCCCCGGCCGCGTCATACCACTAGTAGTTCCTAGCTCGCTTGGCGTCAGCCCGGTGTCAGTATGTGACTGGGTGGGGTATCATGCCACGTGTCTACAGCGTGATATTCCAGTGAGGCAGCACTATAAAACTCACTGCTACAAGTAGACACCGTCATTTATATGACTGAAAAATTGTTGAAAAATGACGTTAAACCGGACACACACACATTCCGTATAGAACGGACCCTGATCAACGTCATAAATCTTGATTCTCTTGACTAAACCATTCTGCTGTATAACACAACTGTAATCATTTAGTAATTCGTCTTTATCAGGTGTTGTTGAAAGTGCTGTGCCATAAAATGTCGAACCGTATTGAGACCCAGTGTTTTTGTTAGTTCAGGTCATTTATGACATGGAGCACATTAGATGTTCCATTTGCACATAGTTACGCTTAATGTGGTACTAGAGGCTCATTAAGGGGTGCTGCACGTTTCATTACTTCTCAAGAACAGTCTAAATTAAAAAGAGTCTGATCTACTTAGTTGCGTTATATCCTGAAGGATCTTCTGCTACATTAACGTATCGGTGCGATGAATTGATTGACTGAGTCCACTGAAAGTACTTTCGGTGGTAAGTAATTAATCGTGTGACCGTCAAAGGAAGTAAGAAACAAACAGTAGCCTCTGACGGATGAACACGTCTACAGCTGTTGATAATTTGCTGCTATAAGTTCAAAGACCAATTCTGCCCAATGAAAAACTAAATGTTTTAAACAATGCCGTTAAAATGCCCATTCTACCTGACAAATGAATATATTTGAAGCTATACAATTATAGATAAACTTACGTTGACACACTGTCTGATTTGAATCTTTTACACGCTGGAATCCTGGTGCACATGCACAGCTTGATGTTAGTTCATTAGAGCACGTTCCCGGCCAACATGCGTGATTATCAAATGAACACATTCCTACAATATAAATTAAACAGAAGACAGTTTTGATGCATATACTGTTGCTGCTGAAGACGAATGAAATGTTGTTATGACCGGCCTACTTATCACGCTCTATGTTTATTTATAATGTATTGATTTGTAACCTTATAATATTTTGTTATCATATTTACATATATTTATTTTATTTTGTTTGGTTTAACGTCTCACCGGCATAATTATAGGTCATATGATGAGTTTACAGAGCTTTGATGGTGGCGGAATACCCCAGGTGCCCCTCCGTGCATTTTTTCATCACGCGCGGGCACCTGGGTAGAACCAACGACCTTTTATTATTATTATTATCATCATCATATACCAGACCTTCCGTAAGACAGCTGGAAGGCTTCCTCACATGAAGAATTCAAATAAGATTTTAATTATTATCAAAACAATTAATGTCAAACTATATAAAATCAAGTGCTAAAAGGGAAGATAAATCTATATCTTGGAGTAAACTGTTCCGTCTCATTGATACTGTTAGTAATTAAAAACATTGTTGCATAAGTATTTTGCAAATTGTTGCATCAATTTTGGGGATCACAGTATTGCTATATTTTACATAAGTAAATACCGCTATAAATTAAGATTACATTTTTTTTTTATTTTGACGATTAGAGAGGAAAAATTCGTTTATTACGAGAGGGGTGTTTACACTAGGTTATGCAGAAGTTATACATGACAAAAACAACAAAAACCCCTTTCAAAGACCCTTACTCCAAAACCGGACAATTTACATATATACTCTGACAATATGAGCAAATTCCTAGCGATACGTGTCCGACAGTTTAAGCAAGACCCGTTGAAAACAGTAACAGACTTATTCGGAAAAGGATAATGTCAGTATTCGGGTCGTATAAAGCATTCTGTATCATTAAAAAATGCCGTAACTCCTAAACCGGCCATCGTACATTAACGTCATGAAGACGTACTTGTGTACATTTACAAATAATATCTTTCTTTACATTTGAGCCAGTTTCTTTAAAACTGTATGACGGGTTATCAAGACAATGCTTATAATAGTATTGTACAATCTACGGCATTCTGTAAACATTTAAACGTCAATAACTTCTAAATCAGGCAGGGTACATTCATTGAATGATAATATGGGAGTGATTTTTTTCCGTACGTTCAGTCCGAATCCTTTGAAAAAATGTAGGAGTAGTTAAACGTACAAAGATTTCAGGACAGTCGGACGGACGGACAGACAGAAAACAAGGCTGCAGCTATTGTAAATGCTACTAGTATATATACAAGCTAGATAAAATTAACCATTATATCGTTATTTGTATAAAGCAAATCAATTAACTGTTGATGCAATTAACTTCTGATTTCTTTTTGAAATGGCATTTACCAATGATCAAACGGAGTTTGAAGATAAAAAGTGCCTAAAGATCAAGAGTGTTATTTATATACAAACGTCACTTAATGCCTTTGACAACTTTTGATCTGATTTGTCACATATCCATCCTATTTTAGTTGTACAAAATTCTGACTTTTATAACATATGTCCTATGTTTTCTAATTTAGTGCAATACATACGTTCACACAATGTGTTTGAAGTTGTTCTTTTGTAGAAAACTTTGTCATCCTCGCATTTGTCACAAACTGTATCATGAATGTTGGTGCAGTGTCTTTGTACACAATGTGAAATTTCTGGACATTCTGAAAGTATAAATTTCTCTTTTGTATCAGTCTCAATAAAGGTTACATTTCTGTTTTCTCGGCTGTAATATATTTGATATATCTTCTAATAAGCATGAACTCGTTATTTATAAAACGAATATGGACTAAGTGGTTAATGTCTTCGACAGAATGAAATTGTCTCTTTCTGCTTTGAATACTTATTTGACAAATGTTTTCATTGAGCAATATAACAGTAAGGGGTAATTTAATAAAGGAAACAAAACTTGAAATCAGCCCAGCTGTTTTTGGTACTCTTGCTCCTTACATGGTGAAATAAAATCTGTACCGAATACGTTTAGTAAAACAAAGTGTAATCAGTACGTTACATATGTGATGTTTTATAAATAGGTCAGGATATTACATTCCAGATGTACACATAGTACTTAACTAAATTTATTTGACTAAATATATTTGATCATTTGGTCAGGATCTAAGCAGACATATTCAGTAATGTCAGTACTTATTCAGTAATTGTGTATATTTCATTCAGTTACTGTAAATACTTATTCAGTTCTATACAATACATACATCATAACAGCAGATTTATTACCATATATATATATATATATATATAGTCAGTACTGTAAATGCAATAATGTCGACTTAAACATATATCTAAATAACGTAAGCAAAGTTAAGTGTAATAAAGAATACTGTGATTATGTTATCACCGGAAACCGCAAGATGTACTATTACACAGTATATTACACAGTGTATTACTACTATAATGGCTACTGTTGTTATGGTGTCTATTTTTGCTATGATGACAACTGTTGCTATGGTGATTTCTGTAGCAACACTGACTTATTTTTGCTAATTTACCATTGTTACTATGATGATTACTGTTTCTATGGCGACTAATATGCTGTTATGGTGATAACTCCGTTGCAGCAGATTTTGCTGCCGTTACTGTTCTTCCTGC
The DNA here is from genome assembly GCF_021730395.1 of Mercenaria mercenaria. Classification (NCBI taxonomy): domain Eukaryota; kingdom Metazoa; phylum Mollusca; class Bivalvia; order Venerida; family Veneridae; genus Mercenaria; species Mercenaria mercenaria. Next base: position 71,735,135 of record NC_069375.1, read on the forward strand.
TCTTACCATCGCAATGTCTACTCCTTCTGTTTTTACTTCTACTTTAACAACTTATCACTATTATATAAACTATTCAAAGTCAATAGGTTTATGAAATAAGCATATTCAATTTTAAATCGGCATAATTATTATATAACTTAAGTATAAAAAAGAATGGAAAAGATATATATGCGCATACATATGCAATTTTTAGGAAACTGAAACAAATGAAAGTGAATTATGTATTGCATACATACGCCAGATAGCTGGTCAGTTTTAATTTCATCTTTTAATCAACTTCAAAGGCATCAAATACAAATCAGGACCGTTTTTAAATATTTTTAGAGGGCATTGGCATCAAAAATAGTTTGATGCAAGAAATAAATATTTTCAGTTAAAAAAAGAGCAAACTGTACAATCAGCTCAGTATAAAAGAAAATCCCCGAAGTTGTAGCCGTGGTATATGACCTTAACTTTCATGATAAATATTAACAGGAGAAATAATTTTGATGAAAATGCTAGAAGATTGTCAAACTTTAACCAGCCTTTCAGTTTTAGTATAACTTTGCTTTATAACATTCAGGAGGATACTTGTAAGGGCAAAAATAGCTGAGAAAAAACTAAATCCGCAATTTTGCGTGCCATTTTACAACTACAATCTGGGCGCCATTTTGCGACTACAATTGATGACGCCAATTTCGACCTAAATTGGTGGAGTCATTTGCGACAATGATTGGTGGTGTTATTCCGCGACTTCAATTGGCGTGGCATTTTCGACTACAAATGTGGACGCCATTTTGCGACTAAAATTGCGGCGCCATTTTGCAACTACAATTGATGGAGCCATTTTGCGACTATGATTGATTGTTTCATTTCAAGACCATAATTGGTGGCGCTATTTTCGACTATGTTTGGTGATTAATATTGGTGGTGTCATTTGCGACTATAATCAGTGACGCCATTTATTGACTATTATTTCAGGCGCCATTGTTCCAATACATGTACATATTATTGGCGCAATTTATGGTTATAATTGATGGCGGCATTTTCGAATTTTGCAATTATTAACTGGCAAAGCCAGCTGGCTTTGAGAACCCTTTTGGTGTCCTCCTCTCACGGTGGAAATAGGATGAAATCATTTTAGAAGAAGTGTGTGCGTGCGTACGTGCGTTTTCGAGTCTCCTAAACCCTGTTAGCTTGAGTCACTATTTGAAACCAAGTAAGCGTGACTCCCACTTTGAAACCAAGTTAGTTTGAGTCTCTCTTAAACTAAGTAATCTTGAGTCTTTCTTTGAAACCAAATAAGCCTGAGTTTCTCTCTGAAATCAAGCAAATTTGAGTCCCTTTCTTTGAAACCAAGTAAGTTTGACTCTGTCTTTGAAACCAAGTAAGTTTGAGTCTCTCTCTGAAACCAAGTCAGCAAGAGTCTCTCTTGAAACCAAGTAAGCAAGTGTTTCTCTTTTTCAAACAAATAAAGCGCGCGTTTCTGTCTGAAATCATATACGCATTAGTCTCTCTCTCTCTCAGAAACCAAGTAACATTTTTGCATAAATTAAAGTGATATTTTTAGATAATTTTGTTTTTGTCAAGCTTATTTATACGTACTGATTAGCAATGGGAATATTCTTATGTATTATTATTAGAGTAGCTGACAATCAACGCTGACTTACACAAAAATAACACAAAAAGTAATCGATTCAATTTCCTATGTGAAAACGTTATCGTCCATCTAGTTTGTTACAATAAGATGTAGTGGAATATCATATTACGTGTAAAATAAACCGCCGTTTGATATTTAGAAGAGATACACACAAATAAAGATATAATCAAGTGTGTCGTCTGTATGTTCTTCTTTGCCACATATTTGAGCGATCGATTTATAATTTATATTGTCAAGCGGTGTTGGTCTCAAATTGTATTTTGAAATGTAAAGTTAGATAAGTAACTATGTTATAAACAAACAAAAGATCATAATATTCAATAATAAAAGCCATAGATAAAATACCTCAAGTATCGAAATCTCTAGATTAGCGAAGTCAGAACAGACCTGTATTCGAGAATAAAATACCATTTTCAATTAATTTATACATATGTCTGTAAAACCGGACTTGTATTTTTACATCCGAGATACCTTTGAAATACATTTAGATACAAAATACAACAGAGACAGATCTAAGATATGTTCAATGAAGAAAGTATTGCGTTATAGCCATGAATTCAGTAACACATGCTTGAAATATATTTTTTTAATCTGCTCTATTCGACAACTAATTCAACAATTGTCACTCCTACGTTTTGTTCGTGCAATTTGTTGTTCAATCACTGGATACACGAGATATCCGTGCGTAAGTGAAATTGTTTTACAATTTAAATTGTTTTTTTTTTTTTTAAATAAAATAGGTAAAAACAGATAAGCTAAAGTATAGCATGAGTCTACAAAACAATGTTACACGTTTTATCAAATTTACATGAGAGCGCTATTATAGATATTTTGATAAACAAATTAAGTTAATACAGTCATGTAGCTTTTTTACTTTGGCTAACCCTAAACTGATCTAGAATACATCATCCGTAAAACCATGTTGTTAGCCTGTAATGCAAATTATGCTGATCGGCATTTCCCGTTAATACATTCCATTTAACCATTGCTGTTTCTATGACTTAAGACAACATCTTAAAGAAAATGTAAACAATTTCATTTTACTAAACTGCTCCTGCGATACATGAAACAATTTCTGAACATACGAATTTTATGAAATATACACCTTGCATTAAGGGACCACCTCAGAGAAGGGAAAATGTGTCGTAGTCTCCCGAGCATTATTGACAGTGCATTGCCAAACATGTCAAAATCAGAAACCCAAATTAAATGTACAATAGTACATGACAAAAATAAAAATAAGACTATATATCTGCACAAATCAGACAAAACATAGATTGAGTAGTGAAATGTTATCAAATACTTGCATGTTGTAATACAGTTGTTAGCACACTACCATGAAAGAAGATCGTATCAACAGGTAATTTCTATTGTTTGTTTGTTTTCATACAAAGTACAAGAAAATATATCATAACAAGAAACATAACATCCATTTAGAATATTTAGTAAAGAAAGTAATTGAATCCGTTTAATTAAGTTAATAAGTTGAAATTAATTTCATATCGTGTTAATTTAACAACAAAAACAACACCTTAAATTAGTTTCGTTGTTTGCACTTGCACGAAAATAACTGCCTTAAATTCCATGCAAAATAGCATTAAAGAAATATTTATTAATTGTTGACAACTCGTTATAACACTCGGCTATTCTCGTTGGAAAAATTTAGCATTCTTAGGATGTAAATATAGCTTAACGCGCACTTGGCTTACCGTAAAAACAGGAGAATGCCAAATCGCATTCGATGAATTGTCATAATGGGTGCAATACCTTAATAAATGAATAGAAATTCCGTATTTTTCAGTCAATATGAAACAAATAACCATTTTTAAAGTGATATATTAGTGCGTTCTTGAACACAACCAATTAAGTTAATAGGCGACTAATCTAGTATCGCGTGTCAAAGTAAACTAACCATGCACGTAATTGCAACAACGCACGTGAGCGTAACGTAATTAGTAGATATATTCTCTTTCATCACTATAAACGCATTCTAATTTCATATATAAAAAGATTTTTTTTCTAACATCAATTTGATTCAATGTATGCATATACATGAATAAATTTCAAACAAACTCAGAATTGTATTATTTGCGGTTCGAAACATAATTGTTTTATTTATCTCTCACAAATTTTGAAAACTTGAAGTTGTATGACCTTCACAAATAAATCCGATTTGGTCGTCACATTTGACGTCATTCAAACCTCTAGCTGACCCACTATTCCATACGTGTACACAGTCGTCTCCTGAGCCTTGAGCACCATTAGGTTCACTAGGATTCCAATATGATCCACAACATGGACTGCTGTTTACCCATTCAAAATGGTTTCCTTTCCGTGTCGCACCTACCCAGAATCCATGATCTAGAAACATAGACATGTTTGAAATAGCTGGCAGTATCAAAAAGCAAGTTTTCCTTTCAATTAAATATTAAATATGATTCGTTGGAAACAGAGACCACAATAAAGCAGAATAACAGCACACTAGGTTCGAATATATCTTGTCATAAAGAGAATATGAAATATGCAACACTGTTGACATCCCCTTGCAACTTAACTTAGATGGAAATTTGTAACTCAGTCTAACTAAATAATTTTTACGATCCCATATGTTACTGAGATTGACCCGTAATGACAGTCGGCAATAAAATTGACCCGTAGTGACAGTCGGCAATAAAATTGACCCGTAATGACAGTCGGCAATAAAATTGACCCGTAGTGACAGTACGCAATAAAATTGACCCGTAATGACAGTCGGCACTAAAATTGACCCATAGTGACAGAAGGCAATAAAATGGACCCGTAGTGACAGTCGGCAATAAAATTGACCCGTAGTGACAGTCGGCAATAAAATGGACCCGTAGTGACAGTCGGCAATAAAATGGACCCGTAGTGACAGTCGGCAATAAAATGGACCCGTAGTGACAGTCGGCAATAAAACTGACCCGTAATGACAGTCGGCAATAAAATTGACCCGTAATGACAGTCGGCAATAAAATTGACCCGTAATGACAGTCGGCACTAAAATTGACCCGTAGTGACAGTCGGCAATAAAACTGACCCATAGTGACAGTCGGCAATAAAATGGACCCGTAGTGACAGTCGGCAATAAAATGGACCCGTAGTGACAGTCGGCAATAAAATTGACCCGTAATGACAGTCGGCAATAAAATTGACCCATAGTGACAGTCGGCAATAAAATTGACCCGTAGTGACAGTCGGCAATAAAATTGACCCGTAGTGACAGTCGGCAATAAAATTGACCCATAGTGACAGTCAGCAATAAAATGGACCCGTAGTGACAGTCAGCAATAAAATTGACCCGTAATGACAGTCGGCAATAAAATTGACCCATAGTGACAGTCGGCAATAAAATTGACCCGTAGTGACAGTCGGCAATAAAATTGACCCGTAGTGACAGTCGGCAATAAAATTGACCCATAGTGACAGTCAGCAATAAAAAGGACCCATAGTGACAGTCAGCAATAAAATTGACCCGTAGTGACAGTCGGCAATAAAATTGACCCGTAGTGACAGTCGGCAATAAAATTGACCCATAGTGACAGTCAGCAATAAAATGGACCCATAGTGACAGTCAGCAATAAAATTGACCCGTAGTGACAGTCGGCAATAAAACTGACCCATAGTGACAGTCGGCAATAAAATGGACCCATAGTGACAGCCAGCAATAAAATTGACCCGTAATGACAGTCGGCACTAAAACTGACCCGTAATGACAGTCGGCAATAAAATTGACCCGTAGTGACAGTCGGCACTGAAATTGACCCGTAATGACAGTCGGCAATAAAATTGACCCGTAGTGACAGTCGGCAATAAAATTGACCCGTAGTGACAGTCGGCACTAAAATTGACCCGTAGTGACAGTCGGCACTAAAATTGACCCATAGTGACAGTCAGCAATAAAATTGACCCGTAATGACAGTCAGCAAAAAAATTGACCCTTAATGACAGTCGGCAATAAAATTGACCCGTAGTGACAGTCGGCACTAAAATTGACCCGTAATGACAGTCGGCAATAAAATTGACCCGTAATGACAGTCGGCACTAAAATTGACCCGTAGTGACAGTCGGCACTAAAATTGACCCGTAATGACAGTCGGCACTAAAATTGACCCGTAGTGACAGTCGGCACTAAAATTGACCCGTAGTGACAGTCGGCACTAAAATTGACCCATAGTGACAGTCGGCACTAAAATTGACCCGTAGTGACAGTCGGCAATAAAATTGACCCGTAGTGACAGTCGGCAATAAAATGGACCCGTAGTGACAGTCGGCAATAAAATTGACCCGTAGTGACAGTCGGCAATAAAATTGACCCGTAATGACAGTCGGCAATAAAATTGACCCGTAGTGACAGTCGGCAATAAAATTGACCCGTAGTGACAGTCGGCAATAAAATGGACCCGTAGTGACAGTCGGCAATAAAATTGACCTGTAATGACAGTCGGCAATAAAATGGACCCGTAATGACAGTCGGCAATAAAATTGACCCGTAGTGACAGTCGGCAATAAAATTGACCCATAATGACAGTCGGCAATAAAATTGACCCGTAATGACAGTCGGCAATAAAATTGACCCGTAGTGACAGTCGGCACTAAAATTGACCCGTAGTGACAGTCGGCAATAAAATTGACCCGTAATGACAGTCGGCAATAAAATGGACCCGTAATGACAGTCGGCAATAAAATGGACCCGTAGTGACAGTCGGCAATAAAATGGACCCGTAGTGACAGTCGGCAATAAAATGGACCCGTAATGACAGTCGGCAATAAAATGGACCCGTAGTGACAGTCAGCAATTTTCGTACGGTTACGTATTCTTTTGTTTTCGAGTCGGCATTCTTCGAACGTAAATGACTCTCGACGCTCACATGACGTTCCATAACTCTCGACGCTCACATGGCGTTACCTAAATACCGAAAAATACCAAAATCACCCACGAAGAACACATAGTTTACCAATTGTCTTTACAATAACAACTCTGAAAACTCTATCTCAAAGTAACAAGGTGGTATTTTACGCCTCCTTAATTCCTGTAGTGTGAAAATATCTCAATATAAGAATCATATTAACATATAATAGAATAATTTAGTAACTCAAAGTCAATCATTTTAGCATTGCCTCACCTCTACGGTTTTGGACAGCATTCTGGATATCACTAAATAAGGCATCATTGCGCACTACAAGAAGATCTGTTCCGTAGTTGCTCTTACAGTAAGACCTTGCTTCACTCCAGACATAGGATCCTTCATGATACTTCAAACATATATTGCCAACCTCTTTCGCACCATTTGGACATACAGAAGCTGTAAGTACACAAATTGTTGTGTGGTAGAGAGTGTTAAGTTCTGCGTAGTTTGACGAAACATTTTTGGTAAGTAATTGAGAAGTTTTGTATATAGTTTAAATAATTGCGAAAATGTAAATATTAAAATTATATGAAAACAAAAGAAAACCGAACTTTAACTTCTTCCTACAATGTGCGAATGAGATATTCTGACAGAGCTACAGATATCCGTCAATATATTGTATTCGCTATATAATTTGTTTATTGCAAGTATTTTGAAAATCAAACTATTTATTTGTCCCAAAAAGTATGATAATCAGCAGTACCATTCACAACTAATCCGGTATGTATCCAAAACGTATTCACGAGCACAAAATATAGCAAAAATAACGTCAGAGGCATTGCTGGCCCTTCCACAACCGTCTTTTTGAAATTATATCTGTCGTTGTTTGTGAGGCTTAATGTTACCCAAAAATGATAATCCTAAAAAAAATAAATAGCATTTCTAAGTGTTAACAATACTCCCATGTTCGGATTACTTTTTGCAAATATAGCACTTAAGTGTATGATATGTTATCAATATGGTAAAATCGTAAATTTAAATGTAGCACAGTTTGAAGAATAGTAATCTAGGCCCCTGTTGTTTCATAGGTCATTTAAACAACTAACCTACTGATAGGTAAATGATAGGGACTTAAAATATATATAGTTACCCAAGATAAAATCGAGTTAAGCTCTTAGATACGTCAAACATAGTTTGTTTATTGAACTAATGTTTCTACTCTCACATCTACACTGACGTTGAGTCACAAATTTGCTTATGCTATCATTTCTAGCTTCTCCTTCGATGTCTTTCTTAAATATCTGAATCTACGCAAGAGAAGAAACGGTGCACTTTACAAATTAATAAAGCATGTCAGATACTTTCAAAGAATGAGCATTTAAATGCATATTGATAAGTAGATACGAGATAAAAAGTCTGAATTCACTATTTTTGTATCTTGTTGCCTGAACATACGTTTTTCTGTCTAGATAAACACAAACGCTTCACCAAATGAAACTTTAAATGATATTTCCGTGATCAAATTTCAAATAGAGTCAATCCAACTTCAGATAATTCAATAGTGAAATACATCAAACGACCTTCAAAACGCTCCATCTAGAAATTTAAAACATTCGATCCAGATGATTTTCTCTCTTTACGTCATATGCGTGATTAATAAGGGCATAAATTAACTTAATCCAGATAAACAAAGATTCGGTCGTCGGGTTAGGATACCGAAGATGAATGATTTGACAAATATTTCCAGTGATGAAAGGTTAAATTGGTTTATACGTTGCAACACGGCAATGTTGTTGAGGTTCATTTGTGTGATGGTGTCAGATGTGTAGCACCCAGGCAATGTGGTTCAGGTTCATTTGCGTGATGGTGTCAGACGTGCTGCAACCCGGCAATGTGATTGAGGTTCATTTGCGTGATGGTGTCAGACGTGCAGCAACCCGGCAATGTGATTGCGGTTCATTTGCGTGATGGTGTCAGACGTGCAGCAACCCGGCAATGTGATTGCGGTTCATTTGCGTGATGGTGTCAGACGTGCAGCAACCCGGCAATGTGATTGAGGTTCATTTGCGTGATGGTGTCAGACGTGCAGCAACCCGGCAATGTGATTGAGGTTCATTTGCGTGATGGTGTCAGACGTGCGGCAACCCGGCAATGTGGTTCAGGTTCATTTGCGTGATGGTGTCAGACGTGCGGCAACCCGGCAATGTGGTTCAGGTTCATTTGCGTGATGGTGTCAGACGTGCGGCAACCCGGCAATGTGGTTCAGGTTCATTTGCGTGGTGGTGTCGGACGTGCAGCAACCCGGCAATGTGGTTGAGGTTCATTTGCGTGGTGGTGTCGGACGTGCAGCAACCCGGCAATGTGGTTGAGGTTCATTTGCGTGGTGTTGTCGGACGTGCAGCAACCCGGCAATGTGGTTGAGGTTCATTTGCGTGGTGGTGTCGGACGTGCAGCAAGCCGGCAATGTGGTTCAGGTTCATTTGCGTGATGGTGGCAGACGTGCTGCAACCCGGCAATGCGGTTAATATTCATTTGCGTCTTGGTGGCAGACGTGCTGCAACACGGCAATGTGGTTGAGGTTCATTTGTGTGATGGTGTCAAACGTGCTGCAACCCGGCAATGTGGTTCAGGTTCATTTGCGTGATGGTGTCAGGCATGCAGCCTAAGGTTGAGGTTTATTTGTGTGGTGGTGTCGGACGTGCAGCCTAAGGTTGAGGTTCATTTGCATGGTGGTGTCAGACGTGCAGCATAAGGTAGAAGTTCATTTGCGTGGTGGTGTCGGACGTGCAGCCAAAGGTTGGGGTTCATTTGCAAGGTGGTGTCGGACGTGCAGCAACCCGGCAATGTGGTTCAGGTTCATTTGCGTGATGGTGTCGGACATGCAGCCATCCTGCAATGTGGTTTAGGTTCATTTGTGTGATGGTGTCGGACGTGCAGCAACCCGGAAATGTGGTTGAGGTTCATTTGTGTGATGGTGTTGGACGTGCAGCCTGTGGTTGAGGTTCATTTGCGTGGTGGTGTCGGGCGACAATGTGGTTGAAATTCACTTTCGTGGTGGTTTCAGACATGCAGCACGGCAATGTGGTTGAGGTTTATTTGAGTGGTTATGTCGAAAGTCAATGTGCTTGAAGTTCATTTGCGTGGTGGTGTCGGACGTACAACACGGCAATGTGGTTGAGGTTAATTTGCGTGGTTGTGTCGGATGTGCGACACGGCAATGAGGTTGAGTTTGATACTGTGGTGGTACCGGACGTGCTGCAACCCAGCAATGTGGTTGAGATTTATTTGTGTGGTGGTGGTGGACGTGCAGCCCTGGCAACACGGTAATGTAGTTGAGGTTCATTTGCGTGGTGGTGTCGGACGACAATGTTGTTGAAGTTCATTTGCGTGGTGATGTCGGATATGTAACACGGTCATAAGGTCAAGGTTCATTTGAGTGTTGGTGTCGGACGTGCAGCCTGTGGTTGAGGTTCTTTTGCGTTGTGATGTCTGACGACAATGTTGTTGAAGTTCATTTGCATGGTGGTGTCGGACGTGTAACACGGCAATGACGTTAAGGTTAATTTGGTGTGGTGGTATCGAACGTGCGGCTTGTGGTGTTGGACGTGCAGCAACACAGCAATGAGGTTAAAGTGCATTTGCGTAGTGGTGGTGGACAACATAACAAAGAGGTTGAGATTCATTTGCATAATGGTTTCGGACGTTCAACCCTTAGTTGAGGCTTATTTGCGTGGGTGTGTTCAGCCTGTGGTTCAAACTCATTTCCAAGGTGGTGTCGGTCATGCAACACGGATATGAAGTTGAGGTTCATTTGCGTGGTTGGGTCGGACTTGCAACTCGATAATGAGGATAAGGTTTAATTTGAGTGGTGGTGTCGGACGTGCAACACGGCAATGAGGTTAAGGTTCATTTGCGTGGTGGTATCGAACGTGCACCCTGTGGGTGAGGCTCATTTTCATGGTGGTGTCGGGCGTGCAGCCTATAGTTGAGGTTTATTTGCGTGGTGGTGTCGGACGTGCAGCCTGTGGTTGAGGCTCTCTGGCGTGGTGGGGTCGGACGTGCAACACGGCAATGAGGTTGGGGTGATTCGCGTGGTGGTGTCAGACGTGCTACACGGCAATGAAGCTGAGGCTCATTTGCGTGGTGGTGTCGGGCTTGCTACTTGGCAATGTTTTTTAGGTTTATTTGCGTTGTGGTGTCGGACGTGCACCCTGTGGTTGAGGTTCATTTGCGTGATGGTGTCGGACTGTCAACCCTTAGTTGAGGCTTATTTGCGTGGTGGTGTCGGGCGTGCAGCCGGTGGTTGAGACTCATTTGCATGGTGGTGTCGGATGTTCAGCCTGTGGCTCAAACTCATTTCCAAGGTGGTTTCGGTCATGCAAAACGGCAATGTGGTTGAGGTTTATTTGTTGTGTCGGACTTGCAACTCGGTAATAAGGTTAAGGTTTAATTTGAGTGGTGGTCTCGGACGTGCAACACGGCAATGAGGTTAAGGTTCATTTGCGTGGTGGTGTCGGACGTGCAGCCTGTGGTTGAGGTTCAGTTGAGTGGTGGTATCGGACGTGGTGTCGTACGTGCAGCCTGTGGTTGAGGTTCATTTGAGCGGTGGTGTCGGACGTGCAGCCTCTCTAGTATCTTATCGAAATAAATTGATGATTTGATTTTGTCACGTTATGTTTTATTTCACAATTTCAAGAAATGCAAACATTTGACTGGATGCTTATAAAACAACAGTCGAAAACGAATTTAAAGTTAAAATCAAACTACATGTAGTTGCAAGAATAAAACTGTTGCCATATATGGGTAAGGCATTTTTGAAGTCCTTGTGTGTGTGAAAGAAGATTCATGAATGGCATAGAACGAAAACAATAAAAAAAATAACAGTGTCTGTTCATGTCAGTTGAAAAGATATACAACACTAAGGCGGATGCATTGAATAGACTTTATCTCCTCAAGAAAGAGAAATACATTCATATTCATATCTATCATCTCTAAAATACCATGAATCGTCTTTGAATAGCCTCTGTATCGACACCGTACATCAACGCAGTCACAGAAGAAATCTAAAAAGGGACTACAAGATGAAACATATTTTCAAACAATATGACATATACAGAGCACTAACCAGTTTGTTTAATGTACAGTCTAGGGTAAATCTGCATGCGATATGTCAAGTTTTAGTTATCCGTAACTGTCCTGCTGTGATTTTGCTTAAGGCTGTTCATTTTATCATATCACCTAACGAAGACGGTCTCGTTCACCAAGTATTATTAAGAGGATACTAAATAATCTATCTATATATCTATCTATTGACATTAACTTCTAATGTTCCTTTGATATTGTTTGCAATCTAACTAAACGGACATACCCCGACAATATTCAGAAGAAACCAGCCTTTCCTAACAAAATCCTACTCAGTAAAGAAACAGTTTACACTTAAAGGAAATTTTCTATTGTTCTATTTATACAATGTCAAAACCCTTTATCTACCGGCTACAAGCTACAAATGTTTTCAAATGTTGTCGTTGTATGCACGTTTCAGTATAACAGAATGTTCCATTAGTTGATACATGAGCCAGCACATTGTACGCGTGACTTTAATCTGCATTGCGTCATTTTTAATGCAATGCCTTGAGAGAAATCAATGTCTCTGAATGTAAACAGACACCAGAAATTCACGTTTACAGTGAAACAAACTTATATGAAAGGTTGAATGAAAAATATCTTACCTGATAAACGTCGTCCTTTGGTACGTAATATGAAAAAGATGGAAAATATACGGAATATACACGTTTAGCGTTAAATATTTCTTGCAAAGACACACGATTTACAAACAGAAAACCTGTAAATAAATTGCTTCTGGATAAATTTTATGTCGTCAGTTTAAAGGACATGCCTTCAGAAGTTAAGATGAACATTGCAGTATCAAGGTGTTGTTAAAGCCTATAAAATAGCAAAATCGCAAATTGATAAAATTCCTAAATTAATATTTTTTGAAGTATGAAATAAAATGTAGCTAGGTTTTCATTAATGTTTTACATTAAGTTGTTACCACAGTTAATCCATCCTTTTTTGTGTGTGAAAAAAAAAATGCTTAAATTCACTAAATCACTTAGCCTGTTTTATAATTTATAATCACTAGAGAATAGAACTAGTACAAACATGTACTTTCTGAAGTTTGATCCCCAAAAAAAAGAGACCCAACTAAATGTTTGTTGATTGTTTGTTTTGTTTGACAAAGAATTAAGTCGTTCTTCAACATCTTCCATAGTTACAAAACTTATGCCAGTTAACTGAATTAGTTTCTTTAGTGGATTAAGCACTAGGCTTGTCTTAGTTTCTGAGAAAAAAACTAGTGCCCAAAGAATCTTAAGTTCTAATCACTTTATTCAAATCTTTGAAGATTCGAAACCTTGCTTAGGCATAAGAATTAGTTCAAGTGTTCCATCTGGCTATTGGAAAGTTGATGACTCTACATATATGTTCGTGTACTAATCAAGGTAATTGCTGGAAAAATGATTTAGATTTTTCATACATGTTTTATGTGTACGTCGCTTGCAGAACACGACCGATGGAGAGGTTAGGGTTAATACTAAAATAGTAGGCAAACCAGTATTTAGTTACCAACATGTGCTCATACGCATTTTCAGGTTGATGGACTTAATACTAACCCTATCAAAACAAAGGAGCATTGTAGTAATTAAACATTATCAAATATCAATGTAGCCCACCAGCTCCTCCAACCCCCTCCCCAAGTACACCATTTGTACTTGGACTTTAGTGTAACAGTGCAGTATTTCAACAATATTAAGTATTAATTTCATCGGGGCCTCCGTGGCCGAGTGGTTAAGGTCGCTGACTTCAAATCACTTGCCCCTCATCGATGTGGGTTCGAGCCTCACCCGGGCCGTTGAATTCTTCTTTTGTTGAAGTCATCCAGCTGGCTTACGGAAGGTCGGTGGTTCTACCAAGATGCCCGCTCGTGATGAAATAATGTACGGAGGAGCATCTGGTGTCTTCCTCCACCATTAAAAGCTGGAAAGTCGCCATATGACCTATCATGTGTCGGTGCGACGTTAAATCCAAAAAAGAAAATCCCACGTACAAAGTATTAACACAGGTTACAGTATGGCAATACATATTGTAATGCGGCATAGTATTTCAACTATATACAGTGTTGCAATTGTCTCGCAGAAAAGTCAGCGGTACACCGTGTGTTATCGGAGTTAAGTATAACATTAGAGTGTTTCTACAGTATTTAGTTTTAAAAAGAATTCCTCTGTAAACTATTTTACTGGGAGTATACAAAGTCATTCAAGTGTATCAATAATATTTAGTCTTTATGCAGTCACCGGTAGGACGGATTGCATACTTCCTTGTCAGTAGTAATGCGAGTATCTATTTCTTAAACATAATGTTTATTTTTTATCAAATGTAAAGTCTGAAATAATTTGATTTCTTGTTTTGAAAACATGGACACAAAATAATATAATCGAAAACTTTACAATGTCTGTTTACATAAAACGCGATACTCTTCGCACAGCGTTTTTGGATTTGTACGAATTATTGTATAAAGCTATGAGGTGTCTTACAAAGTCCATTTTAACCAAATAGATCAAAGTTAACACGGCCAAATCTCGACCGCATCTCCATGAACAATCACTTATCAGTACTGTTTTTTTTCTGTTTCACTAATTAAGCACAGTGACGCAATTTGTGTGGCACAGACAATCCCCAGCCGTCATTCAGTACTCCGTAATAAGGATTGAATTAACGTACATGTGTATTGATACATGAGCGCAGGAAGAATAAATAAAAAGCAAGCTTATTGTTACAATCAACAAGGAAGGTAAGTTAATGCATCGGCAAATTTATTTTAGTATTCTATTTGAAAAAAAAAGTACTTTTAAAGTCTTGAAGTCTGCAAAATTCACCTTTTGTTTTCGCACTTTGCATTTCTTTATTTTAAAATATGTTATTGAATAAACAAACCTTGAGATTCGCACACGAAACCAATTCTGTTGTTACAGGTTTCATCATTTAAACCGATATGGTTGTTGTGTTCCCATATCAGGACGCAATCTTCATCTTTGTTCTGATAGTTATTCGGTTCACCCGGAATCCAGTATGGAATGCAACAAACTGTGCCATCTACCCATCTAAAATTATTTTCCTGTACTGTATCCGACGCTCCTACCCAAAGAGAATACCCTGAAAAGGATACATCCCATGTTCGACTAACAATTATCATTACATATCAACTTGTAAAAAGGTGAAGTTATGCATGTGCCTAACTTCGGACAGATATGTCATTAGATAAATCATGATAATATATCTTCAACATATTTTCGATTGTATTGACAAGAAAACAAGACGTATTCACAATAACTGACTCAATACTTCCACAAAAGAACTTGTTTGTGACTTTACTTGAATATTGTCGTTTTTAATGTTTGGTAATATGAACGTGTTTTCGATTTGAAGATGTAGAGTTATTCGCATTTACTGTATTTAATAGATTTTTCAACGAGAAAATATCTTTGTAAAATGGGTAATGTGCATTTATTTATATACTTGGCGTCATTGAAAAGTTACCACTTGATATATACCTCTTTACTTTTTATACAATATCGACGTCACTTTTTCATGGCCTGTGCGTGGTCTATTACTCATAGATCCCGTCTGATCATGTCTCTTAACCCATTTCATGACTATCAGGCGAGAACAGCAAAAACGACGTGCAATTTCACGACATGAAAGTTCGGCGTCAACCATGCCAATGGCCTGATGGCGTAGATCGTGCCTTAAACGTGGCATTCTTAGCAAGGATATTCTGTTTGTTTTTTTTTAACGTATTCCTTTTAGTCTGTCGACTAACTTTCAAGTGCGATAAATGATTTGCGATAGAATTTTCGTACATGTCGACATTGTTAGATAAAGTCATTTTGCACTTGCAGCCCGTGCCTCAAATGGAGTTAATCGAATTTATCAATTCTTTACACCAGTGACGTCTCAGCTGCGTCAAAAATGAAGTCGTGTTATGCTTTCAACACAGTCAAATGCGATTTTTAAAATAGAAGGGCCATTTTGGTGGTAACTTTTCAGTGACGCTGAGTATGTATCTAAAAGATTGCAATATTTAAAAATAAATAGAAAAATTATTGAATTATAAAATAGAAAATATTATACAAATTTTAATGACCAGTCTCAAACATAATATCTAATAGTTATATCATCATATAGAAAGAAAACTATGAATGTAAAAAGTTGTTCTTTGGTGACTACGATACATCTTCTGATATAGGATTTTCACTTCCCCATTGAAATAACTTGGATTGCCATTTCCCTAATGGGTCGATAACTTGGACTGTTACTTTACTAATGGATTGAGAACTTAGATTACCACTTCCCTAATGGATTGATAACTTAAATTGCCACTTCCCTATTTTTTTTAAATTAGATTGACAATTCCTTGGTATATAGAAATCTTGGATTGCCACTTCTCTACTAAATTGAAAACTGGGATTTTTACTTCCCTAATGGACTGAACTTTGACTTCCATTTCCCTGCTGGATTGAAAACTTGAATTGTCACTGTCCTATTGGATTGAGATCTTAGATTTTCAGTTTCCTACGCATTTGCATACACTTACCTTTCTGATCAATAAAAGATTTGATTGTACTGAAAAGGTCACCATTACGAATAATCAGCAGATCAGAACCGTCGACCTTTTGACATTCCTTTCTTGCCTCAGTCCAAGACAATGTACTGTCTACATGATATCTGAAACATGTCCGGCCCGCCAGGATAAATTCTTTTGGACAAACAACATCTAGAATGGTAATTTTTGAAATGTTATTTATTATAATTGTACAAGTAAGATGTTTCATGCATTTCTGCAAAAATTATAGGTCAGGTTTCATAGAGTTTAATACTATATATGTTTTTCTGTTGATTTTGGGGAAAAGGAAAACAATTCATTAAAATGTTCAACTTTAAACATATACATTATAAAACGCAGTACATCGAAACACATGATAAGGAACACCATTAGTTAATCAATTTGAAATGAAGTATCTTTAAGTTATAAGTGAATAGGTTACACATAATGACACATAAACAAAAGCTTTTCTAATAACAAAAAATAACATCACTTTTAGAATTAGTTTATAATAAATAATAGAAATATAAAAATATAAAGATGTCTTACCATTTTGTCGCTGGGCACAAGAAAAATGAAACAAATTGATAACCACACTGAGAAAATATCCACCAATCCGTATCATGACTGACTATTCAAGGAAAAACATTTTAGTGCGACAACAACCTTGTATTTTTGACTAACTAAATCTAAAATCTACCCACGCGTAACAATTGTATTAATTTCAATATCCAAAAGGACGTGTAAAGGCTGAACTAACGGGGTTTTAATTTGCACCTCACTCGTTTGATAAATACAGATGATAAACACAATACCTAAATATTTCAAACTATAGTTTCTGACTCTTCTTTCGTAGGATTACAGTTTAAATCATTTTCGTTTCAAATTGTTTAGATTTTATCTTGAGTAAAATATTCATCTTATTCAATATACAAGTAATTTGTACATTATTCTAGAAGGCTTATACCCATTGCATTATTCCATCCTTGCCTCTTTTAACTATTGCATAAAGTAGTAAAAACAGCCAAGGAAGATTATCGCTTTTAAAGAAATTTGTTATTGTTACTTGATTAAACAACTTATATGAACCTCAATGATCTTCAGACAAATTCAAGTTTTCAATTAGGAATATAACTTTATAGACAATAGCACAGACATTCAATCTACAATGAGCATACAGCAGGACAGAACATTAGAAACTGTCGGGAGGAAGTAAAAATTCTTGTGTTTTTGACTTAACTTGATTACAACTCGGTTGTTATAACTTAAGTATACAAACGAACACATACTGACATAACCAACAGGAAAATTGCTGTATTTCATTTTACAAAAGAATGAAATATATAAGAAGATTCTTTGAAAGCATGAAATGCAACAAAGCATAATGATAGCGGTTCGTTTTGATTGAGACAGTGTCAAGTGCAACACCCCTCACGCCCCTAGCACCGGCTTAAGCGGAACTCTATTACCAATTAATCACCTCCATTACAATTGCAAAACAGAGATTTTTGTGAATGTCTACCTCATTTTGCAAGATAACAACTTTAACATCCTTGAAATTAGGATGAATGTTTAAAGTTGAATCAAGTGGAGATGAAAGATAAACAAGG
This sequence comes from Mercenaria mercenaria, assembly GCF_021730395.1. Classification (NCBI taxonomy): domain Eukaryota; kingdom Metazoa; phylum Mollusca; class Bivalvia; order Venerida; family Veneridae; genus Mercenaria; species Mercenaria mercenaria. The sequence continues at coordinate 71,752,913 of NC_069375.1, forward strand.
AAGTGACAGCGTTAAATAAATATCATTTTAAAAGGACAACTCCCTTTCAGTGTCTCAAGTATCATGTTAAAAGGCCATGATGATTTTTTCTTGTGTATAAACGTCCTTAATATTTTGTTCTAATGTAACACCGAATCACACAAAACCCTGTATTCTATTCGCATTGGAAACAGAAAAATATTCAATCAAAGAATGACTTATTGATGGCGTTTCGACGTTCCATGTGTCAAAATGTTCATCGTATGCATGCGTGTGTAGTGTACACGTCTGCTGTGGGTTTCGTTTTAGAAGGGTTGTGATTTTGGGACATACCTGTTTCACATTTCCTTAGTTCTTCATGGGAGCTTAGTCCTGAAATCGGTAACTTCGATTTGTTAATAACATGGCTACTATTAGGCGTCTTTTCCATATGTAGTTTACTTCTTGTATCATTAAATCAGGTTGATAGAGCTTTGGGCTCTATTATATCGAGCGTTCGACCCACGACTTGTTGGCCTAGTTTAATCATCTATTATTAGATATTATAGTGAGAAACAGGAAATATTTCTGATTATGCTCGTAATCGAACGTACAGTACAATCGCGATCCTACGAAAAGCCAAGGGACCGGCCGTTTTTTTCGTAATACCGCATTTTCGTTCGAGCGCAGCATAGGAAATTTCGCTATACAGTACTTTGATATCTACACGTCGTAACCGGTGATATTTAAACATGTAAATTTCGTATCGGAGAACATGTACATGTATACAAATTTTATATGTACATCTGGGTCTACTACAGATCTTATTCGAATCCGAAGTGTAAAACGGGTTAGTTTTTTTTCTTCACTTTTTTGTTCACTGTATATAAAACATAAACTGGGTACATTGTTGCACGAGAACAAAAATAGCAATTGCCTATTCCGATTCAGCTACCCTTAACTGAATTGTTCGGAGTAATAAAACGACAATTTAGAGACGATCAGGACTTGAATATTTTTATCTTTTTATGTATTGATTGTTTCAGACGTATAGATACCGAAACAAGTGTGACTGATGTGCCATTCGATTCGATAGTTAGAGAAGAAAAAAATAACCACTAACACAGCGTATGTGTTTCGAATCTTATTAAGTTTTCACACTTTAATAACTGTTTACGCCTAGCTGACTGAACGTGACACTTTACACTCTAAAGCATTTTTCACGCCGTTATGGAAGGTGTGAAAACTTAGACAATACAGGTATTCGTAAAACCGCAATTAAAACAAGCTCAAAATAGGCTTTAAGGGCATAAAATGCATTCGTAGTAGCGCATTTTTCGTAAAATTGCATTTTCGTAAAACCGCGACTTTGTAACATAGAAATAAGAAGGAAAACAGTCGGGACCTCAACACTTTTTCGTAGTATACCGGTATTTCGTTAAATTGCGATTCGTAGCACCGCGAATGCACTGTACTTAAGTTGTCACTATATTTGAGTGTAAGTAAAGTAGCTCTCTATTGCTGGAGGTCAAGAAGTAGTTATACTATTATGGCGTCGCCCAAGGAAATATAGTCAGGGGACAGTAAATTCGAAAATTCCGCAAAATTATGTTAATACCAGCGCAAAAAGCCATAAAGTACAATTCTGAAAAGTGAAGAGCAGACCAAACTGATTGCTTGCACTTGGCACTTGGTCGATATCGTTGTTTTATGATAAAAGCGAGTAAATTTCGGTACATTTGGTGGCAAAATGCCCCAAATTTCCCACCTGGCAAGGCATGTCCTGTATTAACTGATAATAACTGGCGTAAAAGGTATGTTTATTAAAGCAAGTAACAAGATGAAAATACTGGTGCCACATAATTTTAATTTTTCACGCAATTGAGATTATTTTAGATGGAATAACCGTTTCCGTTTCGTCTTACTTCCTTTACCTCTGGTAAGAATTTAGACCCGACCGTCTTCATGGATCTAGAGAATCTCGATTCAAGCATTCATATATTTCACACAATAGTTACTCGTTCGTAGGAATCCTTAGTGCTACAGACATAAATGACCAGTTGAAAATAAATGCCATTGAAATACATTTACCAATTTTATTCAAAGATGCACCCGTGCCACAGTACGCGACTGGCCCCTGCCACTTCGCTGACTCTTTTATATATTTTTGACGATTTAACAGGCCACATGTCACTTCATCGGTCTAGCTATCTTTGAATAGCATAAAGAGCAATAAATTAAAATAAAACATTAAAAATGCTGTAATTACACAGTCCTGTCAACATTCCTAACCTATCTTTGCCATTTTGAATCTAGCGAAACGTAGCTCAACCGCTAGTTAAATATAGTTAAAAAAAACTTGCGTCATCTCCGTCAGCTAGACTCAGTTTATTGCTACAATATTTAAACTATAGTTACAATATTAGATAATCAAACTTGACCAATAGGTTAAGCAATCTACATTTTATCTAAATCGCTCGGTATCTTATTCAGAGCGATCTTGGTTTCTTACCTCGATCGCATAAGATGTAAAACAAGCGAGGTAATAATCTTTACTCCCGCGATAAGATGCCGAACTCTCCGGATATTATGTTGTACGATCACTATAGTGAAACGAGCAATGATGGTCATAGATCAATGTTTGAAACACGATTAAAATACTCCTATATGTATAAAGTGGAGTTCTTTTTTTCTTAAACGTTGATTTGCTGAAAGTGACTTCTGTATGGTTGGGCAAAACAATGTCTTAAAAGAGTCTTCAATGACACTATCCACGCTTTTAGATATGTACAAAACCCTTACCCTAAGTTGATGGAATTTCTTTTACATGTATATTTGCTTTAAGCTGTAAAAATATGATAGGATCGACATAAAGCCATTACCATCGTTTTGTTTAAACATACAATTATCTCGAGCTCACGACATCTTATCTCGATCGTATAAAATTTAATTTCTATTGCAGAGCACATATCTCAATCGGTCAACATGTTGTCTTGACTTCAACTTATTTCAGTCACACAACTTTTTTTCAATTACATCTTAAGAGCAAACGCAAAACATTTTATCCCGATCGCTCGACAATAAGAGCATCTTGACATCTTATCACGAAAGAGCGAAATATTATTTCAGTCGCATACAGTCTCATCATGATCTCTCGACATCATATCTTGGGCACAAAATCCTATCTCAATCACATGAATTATTATGTTATTATTATGTTAGATCTTATCTCGACCGCTCAAAATCTTGTTTTGATGGCATGTCTTCTCATTTTTATCAATGAAGTAATTAAATGCACGGTAAAATTCAGCCTAACATTAGACATCTGTTTAGCTAGATGCATTTGAAACCTTCAGAATATCATAGTTTGAATTAAACAAAAGTTCGTGTAAAACTTCATAAGACTTTAAAACAAAATGAGATTTCCAAAGGCCAAACATTTTTAGAGGGATGTTGATAAGAAAGAAGAAATGCTTAGAGAATTATAAGAAATAAAAGTTATAAAAGTGATATATCATAATTAAACCTTCATAAGCACATATTATATGTTGGTCATCGCGGGAAATCATTCACATCAGTTTGGTTGTATGCGCCTCTCCAGAGCTGCTTACAATGTGGGTTCAAGCCTCACTCGAGCCGTTGAATTCTTCATCCAGCTGGCTTACGGAAGGTCGGTGGTTCTACCCAGGTGCCTGCTCGTGATGAAATAATGCACGGAGGGGCACCTGGGGTCTTCCTCCACCATTAAAGCTGGAAAGTCGCCACATGACCTATCATGTGTCGGTGCGACGTTAAATCCAACAAAATAAATAAATAAATAAAAGAGCTGCTTACAGCGCTCTATCACTGGATCAATACTCTCTTCTGGAATTTACCATGGCTTTAATCTAGGTCTTCAACCAATTTTAAATCTCCAATGTAGTCAGTATATGTAGCAACTACCTATACAGAAAAAGTAGTTCTTTCTTTTGTTTTATTTTTTACAATTCCTTTCAAGTAAAGAGAATGTGATAGATATAAAGTAATTGAAATAAATATGAGTCTGTAACAGTTATGAGTATTTCTCAAAAGGTCTTTAAAAGTCCATTTTAATCTTATATCAAAAACAAACAAAAAACAGCTGTATCCAAACAGAGGATATGCATAATCAGAATGTATGTAGTAAGAAAAGTATGCCTTTCAATATTGAAGCCATAGAGGAAAGTAATAAAAATGCATTCAACAATATGTTTTCTAGTATGTATATCAAATATTCAAATCTTTGACAACCATTCGAGAAAACTTTACGACGTCACAAAATATTAAATTCTATCGATACTTTTAACGACAAGTAGCAAAAAATAGGAGAAATATGTGTATTTTAATACATTTGTAACAACAAATACTTTTATTTGCGCATACAGTTACCAGGGTGGCTTGAAACGTAAGCTTTTATTTCGTCGAAAAAAAAAACAATTGTTGCTGATAACTAAAAATCTGACCCCAGCGTTCTCTTATATGGGGAACGTGTAACATCTCAAGTAACCTTGGCACTTCCAATATATTTGTAGCATGCACCACCAAGACTATCATTTCTCACAGGACAATTTTAACCTGCATTAGATTATAAATAGAAAAATATTCAAATTTGATTTTACTTTGATGCAAACAATAATTAGGCGCTTAAGTCATAAGAATATTATCACTATCGTCATCGTTACCATCATAGACGTCAACATCGTCATTAACTACCATAATGTTTCAAAATGATATCATATCATCATCATTTCGTAATACCACAATCATCATTGTCAACATCGCGTGCCACCATTTTCATCATAATTTCAGATTCATTATACCATTTCATCATCATAATCAAACTCGTATCATCTTGTAATATCATATCATCGTATTCTCGTAATGTACCATCACCGTAATCATTTTCATCATAGCATTATTATATCATCATATCATCATCATCATCATTTTATTTGTCATCATCATCATTATAATTATTATCATCTGTTTGATCGTATCGTTAAATCGTACTACGAACGCCGCATCGTCATCAAATCCCTATCATACCATAATCATCGTACATACACAAGCAACGTACACCATATTATCATAATAGCATCAACATTATCATCATCAACACCATCGTCATACCATCATAATATCACAATCATCATCATATCACTATCATCATCATCACCAATCACTATCACCATCAACAACAATATTACATAAAACTTATCTGCATTTTCGTGTCCCAACAAAAATGCCTTCTCCAGAATACCATCCAACCAACAAACAGCTTAAATTCATACTACGAGGTAACTATTATACAGCAATTTCAGCGAGCAAACTGGTTCAAGAGGTGGCAAATACATGCACGGACTTCCCGTATTTTATGCCGCCACGCGTGTAGATTATGAATTTACGAAACAAACCGTAAAATGGAATGCAACTGATCTTGAATAATAACAGACAGGTCATTTCTTATAACATGAAAATTAGTGCACATTTATGGCAAAAAATAACATAATTAATTTTACAAAAGAACATAAATGCATAATATGAATTAAGGCACCACCTAGCATTGGAGATTTATCCTTTTATATCCGCTTAGAAAGAAATATTCAACGCTAAAGAAAGTGAAACTTTGCACTAAACTGTAGTTCACATTTAGTGTCATCATACCTCCTACAGCGAATATCATAATTTGCATGATTTACGGAAGCCGTGACGGTGACGTCATTCAGCGTTCTCGCACTAGCTTTTAGGATTTTGTTTTGTTTGTTTGCTCTCCACGCAGAAACTTGACGGCCTTTACACTTCCTTACTGTTTTAAAATTGTTTTTCAGTTGCATGTACAGTTTTCATTACGAAAAAGAAGTAAAATAATCATGTTAGCGCGGTTTACGAGTTTCTATGACTGATTCGGGGTGCTCGGATGTTCATGCAGACAACCAGTCTGCGGTGTGTATATAAACCGGAACCGGAAAACATTGAAAAAATTGTCTCAGTATATGCAGACAACAAAGACGAATAACTATATACGGACGTTACCGTCACGGCTTCCGTAAATTTTGCAAAGTATGATCTTCACTGTAAGAGGTATGATGACACTAAATGTAAACTACAGTTTAGAGCAAAGTTTCACTTTCTTGAGCGTTGAATATTTCTTTCTAAGCGGATATAAAAAGATAAATCCCCAATGCTAGGTGGTGCCTTAATTCATATTAGAGTCTAATAAGGGAAAATGCATTTTGGTAATCAGAATTTAATTAATTCAAACAAATATCATAATGTAAATCGTCCTTTTGCGGCATCAAACAATTATCATAATTTTGTAAATCGTCCTTTTGCGGCCTCTGACTAATTCGTATTGAAAAAAAAAACATGTTTATAATGGCAATTTGTTGATCTGATCATTTTGTAAATTTGAACTTAAAAACATATAGAAATAAGTTCGATCGCTAGGAAAACATAACAAGCGTAAGTATTCTTCCTGACAGTGAGACGTAATATTATATAGTCAAACTCGCTTGAGAGACCACGTCTATTAAAAATACTACTTGCATTAAGAGACCATCTGTTTAGAACCTTCTTTGTGGTATTAAAGAACAAATTATTCTGTATTAAAAGACAATTTGTGTTAAGAAACAACTTTTTGCCCTTACCCTAGGTGGTATATTTATACTTATTGTACTGAACACTTATTGAATAGCTTTTCAGCAAATAGTCATAAATGCCGAAAGTCCGAAGGCAATTAGTAATTGTTTTATCACATGATAGCAGAAATTTTCACAGATTAATTTTCTAAATGTTATTATATTAGCCCGTAAACATACAATGAATATTGGCTGGTCATATAGCACAAGTTATGGACAGGTGAATTATATAAGGAGACAGGTAACAGAACGTTTTACTGGTCCAGGCATTACTTTAGATACTCGTAGTGATTGACCATTCTCAGCTATGTCAAATAAAACTTATACTGGACTTATATAATGTATAGGTCTGTTATGAGGTCAGAGATGATTTTGTGTTTTTAGTAACAGAACGGTCTGCTATGTTTAAGTGTGATAACGATTAATCTTAGCAACACAACAATGTCATAAATACACAACAAAAGATAGTGGCCTACTTTATACTTCCTCGCAAACATTATGAAAATCATTCCGATAACACAGAAATAATATAGCTATACTACAAGATGACAAGTTAGAATTATCATTATACCAGATTTATATAGCGCCCTTTTTATGAAAGTACTTTCAACGGCGTTTTACATGTCGCAAAGGAAGCAACTCCAGGCGATCAAATCAGAGGGTTGGAGCGAGGGAAAACTACAAAAACAGACAGAGAAATCCTTTCAAGTACAAGCCTGTCAGGCTAACTTAGCCTAGATCTGGCGAATAGATAGCTTGATTCTTTAATGTGCCCGGTGTATAGCAACTTGACAATTTTTATACATATTCTAAGCATCATGGAATTACAGATATTATTCTTTATTATTCTAGTCTTTAACATAACATTATGTAAAATTATATATTCTGATGAGAAATATAGATAAACTGAAATAATATGGGGCTATGTTGTATATTGCAATATATTTTTTTCAAATAAATATGAAATATTTCAAAGACAACACAATGCATGTCCTGTTCGCACTTGTAAATAAAATCTATTACTATATTAAATATGTGGCTAGACAAAGTTGGGTTGTGGACTCCAATCCAAGAATCCACTGACACAGCTGACTGGGCATTTTGAATGGTGTTTTGCATAAAAATAACTTTACATGTACATGAGGATAATAAAGAAATCCTATAATAACAAAATAACAATGAAATGAATAACCACTAGTTGGTTCTAAATAAGGAAATGCAAACCACGATGATTTCCCTTTTCGTCAGACAATTTTTTTATTTGAGCTCTCAGACGTCAAAATCAAAGTTAACAGTATGTTCCAAATATAACTGTCACGTGTGCAAATATCCAGCCTAGAGGAAAATGATTTTATGTTCATTGTTTTGTGAAGTTTGAACATTGCAAAGGTTAAAAAGGGAAGGTTTGGCGCTTGCTTACTAGTTTAATGTATCCAATTGTGCTTTGCCACTAACCTTCCCAAGACGGTGCCCTGCTGTGTTCTTTCTTCATGATTGGTTTTTCAGTGTTATTAATGAACTTGATTTTGCTAATTGATACAAGCTCTCATTCGCAGTTTTCTTCTGTATGTATTTACACATACAGAATGTTGTATTGGGGGCTGAGGTCTTTGAGCATAGCTTTTTTTACACTCGTAATTATGCAATAAACTTTGGTATTACAAATAAATACATAATGACATTAACATATTACAAACAAACACAAACTGTTATCAGAGTATATACTTGTTATGGCTTGCCAGTCAAAAGTAAATATATTTGTTCAAGTCAGAATGTGGGATTAGACAAAGTATTTACTCTTTTTGTTACTGTTGACCGGTAGTCATTCTATTACAAGAAATCATAACTTCTTTAATCAAGTTTTGACTTTACCTCAGCAAGCCTTTGTCGAAAACCGAACAAAAGCACAAAAATTTGGAATGGGGATTTATATAAGGAGTCATGTAATAATGTAATAATGTATGCAAAAAGAGACTCTTTTTCACAGTGATAGCAAACGAAAATCAAATTTATATTTTAGAGGGAGATGATAGCTGATACAAGATGAGTCAGCGAAAATGTATACAATCTGAAATAATTTCAAATTGCTCCTTTTCTTTGAGGGTGATATTTAAATACATAGTATGATTTTCACCAAACAAAAAATAAGTATATACGTTTTCGAAGAATGTTTGAAAATAATATATATTCGCCATTAAAGTAACGTCTTTTTGACGTAATGTAACTTCCGTTGTACTTATTTATCTTGAAAAGGGCATATATCAGGAACGTCACCAAAAACATTTTAATATGGATTGATTTGACTGCCAGTTAAACAAAGAAGACCAAGCTAAGTGTACTCTGCGATAAAAAACGGTTGATGCTCGAACCGGTAAGATACCATTATGACGTCAATAATGACTTCAAATGGTCACATGACGTCAGTTTCAAAAACTGCTCGGATAAACGAAGTCAAGCATGATTTTTATCAAAATACATTAATGCGCTCGAAAGAAAGAGCATTTTGGTGATTTATTGTCTAATTTGCCACGTTTCATCTTTCAGATGCTTACATACTGAACCACTTGGTTTGACGCTCTTCTAGTTCAATTCGTGCATATCTTAACTGTGATCTATATCAAGCCAAGCGGCAACCACATGAAAGCCTTGATTAATTGTTAAGTAAACTGATTGTTAACATCGTGTTGGTGTTTATCTTTTAAGAAACTTACCACATAGGTGTGTTAAAAGACGTAACGAAGCAATATGTCTTTGCGTGAAAAAATGGACCAGACAGATAATATTAGCCTTTACTAGAGTTCAGAATATCTATTTTGCCAGTAACAGTTGGGTAGCAGTTGGATATATCGGTTAACTGTCAGCTATCTAAGCCTTTTTCTATAAACTGAAGGTAACACTGTGAGGACTGGCTATGCCAAAATACGGATTAAAAACTAGCTACAGGACACATACGTTATCAGCGTGTGAAGAAATGCATAATAAATGTATTCGTTTTAAATTTACAAAATAGTTACAGCTACGGATAATCGGCACATTTTAGGATGCTGCTTACTCTAAAATAGGTTCAAAGACTATGCACAATGTAGTATACTTTGTTTAAGGTATTAGATCGCTAATAATAATATTTACAAAATGGCTTTGCTTGGTATATTCTGAAAGGTAACCGTGTTTTGCATTATTTTGCAATTTTTAAACAACTTTTACCGTGCCCTTTTTATAAATTTTGTATAACTTATGGTATCTCCTGAAGCTCTAGTAGAGACAAATTTCAAAGTGATAACCACTATCCAAAACGTTTGCATAGAACACATTTTACAATTAACTTTACTAAAAGAAACATCAAATTATTGGTAGACAATTGTAAAACACAAAATAAAAATGTCAATATCATTTTTTCTATGGTGCCTCAAGTAAACTGATTTAATGAAACAGAATTCATACTTTAACATTGAAAAATAAGGTCGAATACTGTGTTTCTGTTTTAAATTTTGCTTACTCCATTTAAAAATAACCTTCGGTCAGGCGTAAAACCCACTTAAATTTCTTCCACAATATATAATCTAAGAGTGAAAAGAAAATAGAGAACTTTTACCACATGTAACTCAATATTTTTAAAGATGTGTACCTCTTCCCCTTCTGTTTAAGTAGTAAATTCACTTTGAACACCAAGAAATCGCTTATAAGATTCATCTTTTTCCATTTTTTTATATGAAATCCATAATTAGTCTTGAAAGAAGTAAAAACATACTAGAAAGTAAGGAAAATAAGGAAAATAATTGGTCACAGTAGGGCTTGAATCTAGGGCCCCCTAAGAATTGCAGTAAAAGTAGGTTTATGGTAGGAATTGAATACTCTTAAAAAAAGGTTCTCTATTAGTGATCTAATACCTTTATAAAGATATATATTTGTATACTGAGCAACTTTTAACATTATAAAACATGTTTATACATTCCTTATTATTATGCATATTAAACACTCAAGTCCGCAAACTGAATGAGTCAACCTAAGTCACAAATTCACTCGAAATATGTCGAAATAATGCGAAATTTGCCGAAATCATATGAAAAAATCTGATGTTTCGAACAGGTTTGTATTTTTGATACAGATTATAAGGGTTATGGTAATGTTTTGTAACAGAAAGTTTTCAACAAATTCTATGATATTTTTTTCTCTCTTCCAATGCTATCTACATATAATTCCATTAGCCTATTAGCCGTACACATTTTAAGGTAAACATGTGAAAGCAGTTGCAGTGTATAATTGTTTTATTTTTACCATTTGATTTTAGTTAAAAACATTATTGAAGTCTCATGTCCTCCATATCTTGCACACAGTTCATTCACAAATAACTAGAAACATGTATTTGTTTGGATGCTTGTATAAATGTGATATATTTATGCAATAATAGAATACTATTTAACATTACAACGAAAGCAAAACTAAACTAAGCATTAAATAGTTTCACTATTTCAAAATTTTCAAATGAAAGTAAATACCTTTGCATCCGAATCCCCAGCCTGCACTGTAATAACTTTGCGTACAGTTCTTACAGCGGTGTTGTGATATTGCCAGTCCGGTACATTCTTGATTATCTTCTACGCAGTGGTTCACAGAATTACATGCTTAAATAAAAAAATTCACACATATAATAAGTAGTTTGTCGTACAGTTTGATAAACGTACGATGGCACAATGCAGTATACCGGTATTTTGCTGACGTACCAAAACCAAACTCGTAGCCTCCATGTCAACTGGTTAAGGTCGCTAGTTTCAAATCACCGCTGTAGGCTCGAAATCTCGCATGTGGAGTAAAAGTCTTTAATTGAAGAACGCATTTACTGGCTTGCGAAAGTTCGGCTGTTCTCTTGCCTGAAATAATGCTCAGATGGGGTATCTGTTGGCTTCTTCCACCATGAAAAGGATTGGAAGTTAATTGTATCGGTGTGACGTTAAATATACCAAAGATGAACAAAATCAAATTCATGTCTGACTATTACAATTTGAAACTATGACAATCAACTGCGAACACTGTCAATGTTTAAGGAACATACAATTCACCGCTGACAACCTGTGTACTTTAAGGTGAAGCTTATCCTTTATATCATTGATGTGCACCGCTTTTCGATGATTTAAAAGGTGATCTAGAAATTGCACTACACAGGCTACAAAAATGGCATGCGGTTCAGTTCTAAAAGTATATATTCTGACGAATCGACCGACAACTAAACGATTTAGCATTGGTAAATAAACTAGGATCAACACTAATGTACGGCTTCACTTACAGTGAATGTAACAGCACCAGAACGGCAAGGCTGTCTAATGACGTTTTTGCAAAGATTCAAAAATGTACCAGAAAAAACTATACATCAAAATTTATTATTTTAAACTGTTTTGGACACAAAAGGTAATCAACATGGCTAATATGAACCGAACTATCACATGTATACCTATGACAGTAATAAATATAATCTTCTGATATCTAACCAGTTAAACTGGTAAGATGTGACTTGTACAGCTCCGTGCTAGTTTGACAGAAAAGTTGTCCATTTCAAATGTCAAAGCGGGGAATATTTAAAGTTATTGAGGCAGTTTATTTTAACATTCCTATGGGCATTATAATTTTCATTAGACTCTATATTTCCCAAGTCACACGTGCAGTTAAAATCAGTATGTATAAGTGTAAATGAGTATATACTGTAATCTACATGTCTTGACACGAAATGTATAGACTGTTAAAAAGCCGTAGACCTATTTCTTCCGGTCAGTCGAGACAGGGTCAGAATTACGGCAGGAAGTTTTGTTTAACAATAACAAAAAATACCGAAGCTTTTAAATCCAATGAAGACTTTTTCACCTCGCTTTCTGTGTGAGCTGTTGCAAATGCACTGTCAAGCTGAAAACCAGCTATTGCAATACATAAAACTAAAACGACTCTTTCGTTTGCGTAACTCGTCGATGATATACCGATATAGTCTTCTTAACATATTTTTGTCTAAGTTATGTTGAACATGAGCAAATTAAAATAGCTTTTACAGCAAACTAACCTTGTAATAAATAGAACAGGAACGCCTTCCTTGTTTCTTATACATGTTCTAACGTTTAGCAAAACTTATCGGAAATATAAGAAAGGGATGTTTTTAATGAAAAAGAAAACAGATATTTAGGGACAACATTTAGATGAATTAAATCGTTTAATTTCTATGAACATAAACAGGCTTCTTTTTTAAATGTAAGAAAATTAAAACTATTAGCCAGACAAGTAGATTATTTAATTGAAAAGGTAAATATAAATGTTTCTGTCAGATATTATCTTTGTGTTAACATGACATGACATTCATATTGCTGTAACCCAAGTTGCGCCTTCAGAGAAATATGCTTAAAAGATAAAATCAAGATGCACTAGGAATGATAGGCGTCGGATTTCGGAGGTAGAGGATGGGTGAACACTTTGCAAAATTTTTACGCATGTCAGGTTTGACAGGGAATGGAATGGCATGATAGATTTGTTTTGTTTTGTTTGATAGTGCGAAGGACATTTTTTTCTGTTTGAATGTATGGATTCGCTGTTTCTCATTTCAGATTTTCATTTCATTACAACGATTTAGTTACATAATGAATTGGACTTCTTCCATTGTGTCATCTCTAGATAACAATGCATGCCTGATCAATCATATACTGAAAACAGCTGCGTGAAAATAAAGGAAAGACATTGGTCCTACAACCGATTTTTTTCATTTGTCTTTTGTTGTTGGTGGTGGTATTTTTCTTCTTTTGTATTTTATGACAGTAAAGGTATGAAATGTCATGTTATGAAAGGCAATCAGAAATTTAAACTTGACAAATTACAAACTCTTTACTATGTATAATTGACTGTATTGTTTGACTTGTCATGTTTATAGTATTTGATACATAGCATTAAGAGCTTTTTTAAGGAGGGGGGGGGGGGGGGGGGGGGGGGGGGGGGGGGAGGCGCATGATAGATTTATTGTAAAATGTTTTAATTGTATTTATTTCATACCGTTAGAAGAATCATAGAGGACAATGATAAATAAATAAATAATAAATCATTGTTGAAGTTTTAAATAACATAACATGAAAATTGTTTCTATTAAACATCAATAAATTTAAAACATATTATATCTGAAATATCTTTGCAGAGATTTCTATTATTCTATTACAACAAACAGGACATCATTTAAAGCTTGAATTACCACAGACTAACTTTCTAGCATCTGGTTAGATGTTCTGTATTTAATCAATTTTACTTACTCCTTTGTGTTTTGTCAATTCCTAGACATATTTTATTGATACCGAATAAGAAACTCCTTTTCGTTTTTTGTGCTCTCCTGCTTTAAATTGTGTTATATTAATTGGCAATTATGTAATAAATAATTGACATTATTTCTTACGGAATAATAATGAACATTAGAAACATAAAAATAACGTTACGAGTTAGGTATAATATCAATAGAGCTCTGATAACAGTTCCTTTGTACTTTATAGGGCAATGCTCAACCAACATGTTTTTCATAGGCCGACAATTCATAGGCCGAAAGATTGTTGGAATGCTTTTCCTACAAAACAAATTTTTGTTCTAAAATATCTCCAATTGTGACAAATAAAAAAAAATACTATTTTTTATGCCTTTCATGACAAAATTTAATTTAATTTTGTGTTTAAATGACATAAATGTTTCCTGCTTAGTTTGAATGTTCATCTGTTAGAAACGCTATCTTAAAGAATTTTATTTCTTTTATTGTCTGTAAATTAAGCCATGCAAGAAACAACATTCTACCTTTGGAAGCAGGTAAGGAAGGAACAATCTCGGTTAACTATTTTGTGTTAACTCGACAGAGCCTCGTTACCGCATAAACAAAGACTGCTAAATTGAATATTTGCATCCGCACCTACAACCAGTGAAATGTTCGTATGGGGACAAGGGACAGCAGATTTGAAAATTCCACAAATCTGCGCAGATACCAGTGCGAAAAAAACACACTAAAAAATCCAATTCTGATAAATTCCAGGCAAGTGTTGAGCAGATACATTGCATATACTGAGCACTTCATTAAGTGATATTTTCAGCCTGCCGATTCTGTTGTTTATGTGATTAAACTGAGTAAAACGCAGGTTTCAGGAAACTAAATTTTGAGGTAATCTTGACCCAATATGCACACCTTGCGCAACCTGTATCGTATTATCTGACCTAAACGCATATATAACTTTAAAGCATGTGACCAGTCGAAAATAATGGTGGGAAGAAATTGACTCATAACCGTTTACTTTTTTCCGCAAATTTGAGCTGAATTTGGATGGATGGATGACAGTTTCCATTTCGCCTGACTTCCGTTACCTCAGGTAAAATTTTAGACCCAGCCTTCTACACGGAGCTAGGAAAATCGATTTAAGCACATATTTATTTCACACAATAATTACTCGTACGCAGAAATCCTTAGTTCTATAAACATCATAGATAACCAGTTGAATATATTATTAAGACGTTAATATACGGGTCCGGTGTGCCGTCTGGCCATAATGGCACACCTAGTGTCATAATGGCGCGAGGGCTTTAGCCCGAGGGTCATTATGATACAAGGTGTGCCATTATGGCCAGAAGGCACACCGGAGCCGTTTATTGACCTTTTTATTATATACCCAAGACTTCCAAATCCTTTATTTTCCCAAAATGTCTAAGGATGATACCACGCTTAATTTCCATCATAACATGGCATATACTTTTTCCAAAATTGTTTATTTTGAAAATTGCGATAAAATGCATGTATATTCATAATTCCTGAAACATGAAAAGGTGTTACTAAATAAATTAGCAGCTCTCTAAAAGTGATTTGATAATGCAGTCAAGTTGTTTATTAAATTATCAATTACTCACAATTCACAGGTGGTGTAAGTTTATTTGAATCTGCCACTTGGTGCACCGTAAAACCCAAATAAATAAATAACAGCTGCTTCTCTCCGACACTTCTTATAAATTCCTCCACTTTTTCAGGGTCAGATTTTGTTTTCGATTTTGTATTATCATTTTTCATGCTTTAAACAAACTGATATGTGTTCAATTCATTATTTATATCCTGTACAAGTCCATCTAAATTCAATAACCGATCCGATTCGAACGGCGGCCATTTTGGCGTTGCTGAATGACGTCGACGCCAGAACGCGCAGACGTTCCGGTTACCCGGGGCCATTATGATTTTGACGCGTGAGGCGCACTGCGCCATTATGGATTCGTCTACAGAGGCCGTAATGACCGTTTTTAACGGCATTTTTGTTACTATTTATAGTAAGGTATATAATAAATGCCTTTAATGTACATCTATCTATTTTATTTAATAAACGTACCCGGGCAAAATGCGTAACTGGCCTCTGTCATTTATGTTTATGTCGACTGTTACAGAAACCAGACAGATCAACGAGAAAATGAAGTTTCTAAATGGGAAATTTGCGACACAAAGAATAAAATTGTTGGTACTGTTAACAATAAAGATGAGATATTCAAACAGACAGATGTCAAATTTATACTTTAAAATCACCGCAATTATTTTAAAGCTGGATGCAACAGGCGTAAGTGAAAATGCATTTAGAATAATAACAATAGTCTTCGAGCGTATATGAGCAAATTAATGTCCAAGTGTCCAAGATTTAGTGGGAAAAGAGTTTTGAGTTGGCTTTGGGTGTGTGTGTGTGTGTGTGTGTGTATGTGTGTGTGTGTGTGTGTGTGTGGTGCACGCGTCTGCGTGCTGGGGGTTTCGTTTTGAGGAGGCTGTGTTTTTGGTGCGTGGCATTCCCTGTTTGATATTTTTCTTAGTTTTTTTTTAGAATTTGTAAAAGCTAGCGCAACGGACAAGTATTTAATATATTGATATCTATATATATTGTTGCCTGTGATAGGTCACTGGGAAACTGTCTAAAACAGCTATTTGCAGCTTCATGACTGAAATTTATTTATTTAACTTTTTAGTCAATACTTTGTTTAAGCTAACCCTTGAAATAACACAAGGAATGTCTATCTTTAAAACTGTTAAATTAGGAATTAATTCTTCATCTGAATAATCTAAAGTCAAAATTGGTAGACTTCCTGTTTATTAGCTTTAAGAGCTTTTACCTGAAGTCTAAACCAAATTGAAAAGATATAATAAATTTATACCTGGTGATTCGCAAACAAACGCCCATGACACACCACATTTTCCATCGTTTAAAGCAGCACCTTTGCCATCACTTCTGTCAACATAATGAACACATCGCTCTCCACCGTTGCCGTTAGGTTCGTTCGGAGCCCACCAACCCCCGCAGCATGACCTACCATCAAACCATCGGAAGGTGCCAGTGCCTTTTTCTTCAGCACCAACCCACAAGACACGGTCAGACAATCTGTCTGCAAAATTCATTCTCTGTTTAGGAAATATTGGGGTATGAATTAAATATATGAAACTATTAATAAATGCATCAGTTCTTATTTTATTTCAGTCTGATTTATAAACAATGATTCATTATGTTCGATTGTTTTGACAATTTCTCTTGATTTAACAGCATTGACCTTCAATATAATATATCAAGTAAAGTTTCTAGTGCGTATAAAAGAAGTGCATTTCAAACATAAATCGTTAAACAACCGAAATACGACTGAAAATGATATTTTGTGCACGTGTTTTCCAGACGAGACATGGAAATGTCTTCGAGATAGCCGGAATTGTGGAGACAAGTTAATTCGAGAAATCGAGTTTAAACTGCATGTATATATCAAGTTTGAAGATAAAAATCACTTACTGCTACGTTCACAGTAGGTTTTAAGTTCTTGGTATATAGCTTGTGATGTTATACTAATGAGGTCGCCTCCCTTTCCTCTACAGTCAGATCTTGCACCAGACCATGGTATTTTATTGTTGTTGTATTGAATACATTTTCCATGTATCAGGTTGAATGAATTAGGACAAACTGTAGCTGTAAATATAAAACAATAACTTTTACAGACAATTTCTCTTTTGATTAAGATATATGAAACGAATCAACGTTACATTTTCAAGTTGAGAAATAATTGTTAGCACAGTTAATTAATAAAAAAAACTACCCATTTGTTGTTTTGTTAATGTAAGCATGTAAATTTAGTTGTATTATACCTTTGCACTTGATACTAAAGTAAACCAGCAGGAAAATCACAGATGTTACAAAACCTCGCAGCGTTGTATCCATTCTAACTGGACACTGTTAATATCCCAAATGCAGTTTCTGTACATTATATATAGTAGCAGTTTTTTGTTTGTTTTTTAAAAACTTGTTTCGCTTTTTCATTTATCCAAAGGTCATTAAATTACCATGATTCGTACTGAATTTTGGAATGCAGGACACAAAAAAAAATCAGATTTAGACTGGGCCTGTTTAGATAGATACTTTGATCATGGTTTTACAAGAGATAAGATCTGTCAATAAACAAACTAATATTTGATATACTTTGATCTATGTATGAGCCTTATAAATCGTTTTTCACATTTATCATGACAGGTTTAAACCCGAGCAAATGATAAGAGTGCTTGCTTTCGGTTGCATGCATGAAATGTGGAAGTGTAAAATTTGACAAATTCGACGCGATATGCAATGCAGAAGTGTAATAGTTGGTACGCTAGGCATGGTTATATGCAATACAGATATCTAATAGTTTATACATTCGGCACGATTATATGCATTTCATGAATCTAATTGTTGGTATTTTCGGCACGATTACGTGCAATGCAGGGGTCGAATAGTTGTTGCGATCGGAATGATTATATGCAATGTACAAGTGTAATAGCTGGTACGATTATATGCAATGCAGAATTCTAACAGTTGGTACGATCGGCACGATTTTATACAATGCAGAATTCTAATAGTTTGAACATTTGGCGCAACTTTATGCAATGCAGGAATCTAATAGCTGGGACGTTCGGCGTGATTATATGCAATGCAGAAATCTTATATTTGGTAAGATCAGCACGATGATATGCAATACAGAACTCTAATAGTCGGTACGTTCGGTGCAATTTATATGCTATACAGTATTTTAATAGTTGATATGTTTGGCACGATTATGTGCAATGCAGAAATCTAAATGTTGATTAATTCGGTGCGACTATATGGAATGCGGAAGTGAAAAGGTTAAAATGTTCTCAATACGCATTGCATAAGTGTAAAAAATGATACATTCGGCGCGTAATTATACGCAACGCAGATGTCAAATAGTTGATACATTCGGCATAATTAAATGCAATGCAGAAGTCTTATAGTTGGCAATGCAGAAGTCTAATAGGTGGTATGTTCGGCACAATTATATGCAATGCAGAAGTCTCATAGTTGATACGATCGGAGCCTAATTTTGGTACGTTCGGCATAATTATATACAACGAAGAAATCTAATCTAATTGTTGGTATATTCGGCTCGGTGATATGCAATGCAGAATTCTTATAGTTGGTACGATCCATACGATTATATACAATGCAGAAGTCTAATATTTGGTATTTTCAGCACAATTATACGCAATATACAAGTCTAATAGTTTGTCACAATTATATGCAAAGCAGATGTTTTACAGTTGATATATTCATTACGATTATATGCAATGCAAAATTCTTATAGTTTGTACGATCGGCATGATTATAGGCAATGCAGAAGTGCAATTGTTGGTATGATCGGCATGATTATATGCAAAGCGTATGTCTAATAGTTTGATATGTTTGCCACGATTTTATGCAATGCAGATGTCTTACAGGTGATAAATTTATTACGATTATATGCAATGCAGAAATCTAATTGTTGATGCATTCTGTGCGACTGCGGAATGCAGAAGTGAAACTATTAGAACGTTGTGCATTTTTATACGTAATATGCATTGTAGAAGTACTACTGTTGATAAGTTCTGCACCGTTAAACTTAATATGCACTGCAATGTTAAACTTGATACATTCGGCGCGATTATATGCAATGCAGAAGTCTAATTGTTGATGCATTCAGTGCATCTATATTGAATGCGGAAGTGAAAAACGTTTAACCTTTCTGCGTTTTTATACGTAATATGCTTTCTAGAAGTGCTAGTGTTGATACGTTCGGCGCAGTTATACTTAATATGCACTGCAGAAATGTAGAAATTGATACATTCGGCGTGATTATATTCAATTAAAATGTCTAGTAGGTCGGACGTTCTGCGCGAAAATATGCAGTGCAGAAGTCTAATAGTTGATACTATCGAGTCTAATAGGTGGTACGTTCGGCACGATTATATGCAATGCAGAAATCTAATTGTTGGTATATTCGGCTCGGTAATACGCAATGCAGTTGTCTAATAAGTGGTACTATCGGCAATGCAAAAGTCTAAAAGTTGGTATGTTCGGCTAAATAATAGACAATGCAGAAGTCCAACAGCTGGTATGATCGGCACGATTATATGCAATACAGAATTCTAATGGTTGGTACGTTTGGCGCGATTATATGCAAGGGGTAGAAATCTAATTGTTGATGCAATCTTAAAGCTTGTAGGTTCGGTATTATTATGCAATGAGATGTCTGAAAGTTGATACATTAGGCGCGGTTATATGCAACGCAGATGTCTAATTATTGATAATTCGCCACAACTATATGAAACGCAAATAAAGTCTAATGGTTGGTATGATCGTCATGATTGTATGCAGTGCAGAAGTCTAATAGTTGGTACGTTCGTCACGATTACACTCAACAAAATTCCTAATCGGTCAGTTTATATTTGTATTACTATTTTGTCAATAATGCAGGCATTTACACGAAATTTCACATGCCGACATTTGAATAGCTACTGTAGCTAATTATTAATTTATTTTTGGTGACTCGTGGCCAAAGTAACCGCATTAGGCGTTTTGCCTAATATTGGATATTTTGCACGTGCAGTGCATGTGCACCAACATGCAAGTGTTCGTTTACAATTTGGGCATTACTGACGAAAGTGCAACTAGAAAAACACATATTATGGTGAAATTGACACAAGAGCAATTGGATCGAGCTGTCGGAATGTTGCTAGCTGGGACATATTTACGGCAAGTGTGTTATGGTGTTTTACAATTTCAATAGAATTTTGATGTTATTTGTTTGTAACTGTTACTTTGATGGTTATTTCCATTTGTAACCTTATTTCCGTTTACAAGAACCTTCACTCGTTGGTTATCTACCATCCGCGCTCATTTTTCGAAATTTAACCAAAAGTACAATTCATTGAAATGACCGATTTTGAATTTTGTTGTATAATTCCGACAGCCCGGGCGCGTTGCTCTTGTGTCAATTTAACGATGATATGTGTTTTTCTAGTAGGACTTTCGTCAGTAATGCCTAAAGTGTTCATTAACACGTGCATATTGGTGCACATGCCATATGCACGTGCAAAATATGCTAAATTGGCAAAAACGCCTAAAGCGGTTACTTTGGCGGCGAGTTGGTCAAAAATAAATCAATAATTAGCTAAAGTACCTATTTAAATGTCGGTATGAGAAATTTCATGTAAATACTTGCATTATTAACAAAATAGTAATAAAATAAAAACCGACCGATTAGGAATTTTGTTGAGTGTATATGCAATGCGTATGTCTATTAGTTTGTACGATAGGCACGATTATATGCAATGCAAAAGTCTAATAGTTGGTTTAATCGGCACGAGATCTAACTGTTGTATTCGGTGCGACTATATGGAATGCGGAAGTGAAAACTTTTAAACGTTCTGCGTTTTGATGCGTAATATGCATTCTAGAAGTGCTAGTGTTGATACTTTCGGCGCAGTTATACCTAATTTGCACTTTAGAGGTGTAAAATTGATACATTCGTCGCGATTATATGGAATGCAGAAGTCTAACTGTTGATCCATTTGGCGCGATTATATGCAATGCTGGAGTGTAATTATTGATACGTTTGGCGCAACTAAAACATATTATGCTTGGCGTTTTCATACGTAATATGCCATGTAAAAGTGTAATAGTTGATACGTTTGGCTTTCACCTAGGAGACTGGAATTACTTGGTGTGTTACTGAAATACGGACATGCACAGTGTAACAGTATAACAAAATCGTTAGGCAGTAATCTCTTTTCTTCAACTTGGCAATTTACTACCAGAAAAAACTAGAATAAGGAAAACTAGAGTTTAGTAGAAAAAAAACAACAAATAACTCAACTATAATTATGACATTTACTTCGATTGTTTCTTGAACTCTAAAGACAAAAGTTAACCTTTCTAAATTTTAAACATTTTGTGTTACCATTAAATAAAATCTATATTATGAAGATCCTTTAGAAGCATAGATAGCAAACAAGCAAAATAATAACATGCTCGGTTTGACTGAGACTGTTCATGATAGATAAGGGAAAGTGGAATCCACTCACGCACTAAAGCGGAATTCTGTTACACAGATATGGAAGCGTCGTAATAGACATTTACGGATTAAGTCTACGTGGACTGTGGACACCTAAGGCGATAGATTTTTCAAGGGGACCGTCTCAACATAGCTTAATTATATTATGCGCGATATGAAAAAGTGTTTATAACGGTAATAGGGTTTGAGTTATTATATCATCACTATGCGGTAGGTGATATAAATTTGGATGTGCCTGTTTTTAGCTCGACTTTTCGAAGAAAAAGTAGAGCTATTGCACTCTCTCCGGCGTCGGCGTCGGTGTCTCCGTTGGGTTAAAATTTTTGATAAAGTCAAATATCTCTGTTACTGTCAAAGCTATTGACTTGAAACTTAAAATACTTATTTACTATCAAAGTCTACACAAGGAAGAACAATCCCCGTAACTCTGATTGAATTTTTACAGAATTATGCCCCTTTTTAATTTAGCATTTTTAGGTTATAGTTTTTGATAAAGTCAAATATCTCTGTTACTATCAAAGCTATTGACTTGAAACTTATAATATTTATTTACTATCGAAGTCTACACCAGAAGAAATAATCCCCATAACTCTGATTGAATTTTGATAGAATTGTGCCCCTTTTAACTTAGAATTTTTGATTAAAGTTTGTGATAAAGTCAAATACCTCTGTTACTATCAAAGCTATTGACTTGAAACTTAAAATAGTTATTTACTATCGAAGTCTACATAAGGAAAATCAATCCCCATAACTCTGATTTGGCAAGAAATTATAACTCTATGTGGTCACACCTTTGAATTATCTCCCTTTTGACACTTCTTGACCGGATGATAAACTAAATAAGTATTGAAGATACCAAGTCGTAACTTTATACAATGTTAGACCTCATTGAAAGGAAGTGCAGTGACAAGGAACCATAACTGTAGTTGGTCCCATTTTTAATAATCTCCATTTTTAAACCTTCTTTGGGGCATAACTCGAATACTATGCAAGATAGATTTCATACTTTACAAACTGATAGAAGTCAGTGAGAAGGAGTGTAGGGACAAGGAATCATAATCTAGGTCGTCCCATTTTTTAATTATCTACCTTTTTTGAAAACTTTATACTTACTCTAGATGCCACATTTTCTTTATGAAATTTAATCCAAAGACAGAACATTTCTCTTTTATAATGTATAAAAATTTAAATACAGTTATCTGGGATATAAAAGTCAGTCGATAGGTCATATCATAGAAATACCTTTTCAACAGTCTGAAGGCCTAGTTTCTACGTACATGTCTGTGCATCCCTTGTGTGTAGAAGAAAACATAATTAACGGATTGAGTGTATAAACTGAAAACTGTCAACAAGAAATGAATTTCATTTAATTCATTTTTATGCCATAATACAGTATAAATCGGAAGATTTTTTATTTTGTTTATTTTCCTTCGGTTCATTTATCTAGTAAAAAAGCTGTCCATCTCTTCGTCCATCTACTACTGACAAATTAAAACAATAAAGTTATACGAATACAAAGTCTTTAACGCGGATAATACAGAAATAACAAGTGCTCCGCCAAGCGGGGCAATATACGCCCGAAGGATTATATCAGGGGATGGGAGTAAAATTTAAAGAACTTTACTGTTGAAGCCCAAACGAAAAGGACAACAAAGGGAAGAAATTCCCCGAAAAGCTCTAAGTCCACTAAAATCATTACCAGGTACAGATATGTCAAAATACACCTTAACTTTGCAGGTACCATCCATGTTGTACCACAGAAAAGTGGTATCGGTTTTTTCCCTACGGCCAATAATAAAAATGTTACAAAATAACCTATTTATAGTAACATAAAAGGGAAGTAATTCAATAAAAAAATATTGTAAGTGAACAAAAAGTGGGTATGCCAAATAAAACCAAGAGCACCGCAATGCAAAGCAACATAAACACAAAACAAAGTCATGTGACCATTGACCCCTAAGTGTGACCTTGACCTTGAAGCGAGCCATGCGCTCTGCACGTCGCCTCAATGTGGTGAACATTTGTGCCAAGTTTCTTTAAAATCCTTCAAGCAGTTCAACAGTTACACATCGCACTCGAAACAAAGTTATATGACTTTTGACCCCTTAATGTGACCTTGACCTTGTATCTAGCCTTCTAAAACATGCGCTCTGCACGTCGACTCGATGTGGTGGACATTTGTGCAATGTTTCTTTAAAATCCCTCATACAGATCAAGAGTTACAGAGCGGACACGAAACAAAGTCATATGACCTTGACCCCTAAGTGTGACCTTGACCTTAAAGCAAACCACCTGATACAGGCACTCTGCACGTCCTCTTGATGTGGATAACATTTGTTTCAAGTTTGTTTAAAATCCTTCAAGGAGCGGAGTCGACACGAAATTGTTAACGGACAGACGGACAGACAGACAAACAGACAGACAGACAGACAGACAGCCAGATGAACACCTGTGGTATCCCAAAATACGTCCCTTCGGGCGTATAATAACAACAAAGGAATGGAGACGCAAGATATTACGTTTTCTACAGTTTTCACAATGTTTTACCTGCTGACCTACATTTTGATCCCAACTGAACCAGTTTAGATTTTTTCATGTTGGACGACGACGACGATGGAATACGGATACATTACGATCAGACTAGCGCATCTTTTCAACTTTGTCGCAGATCTACGCGCAACTTATAATATTGAAGAACATTTCAGGAAAGTGTTATGACGCTAGATCCAATACTTCTTGCGATATGTATAACAAAACATTTCTCTGGCGAACAGACGGACGGACAGACAAATCCAAATATTATCCTGTGCAGTGACATATTAAGCCAGACCTTACCATCATTATAGAAATGTTTTCCTACCAAACACAAATTAAAATTATCATGTTGAGACGGTCCCCGTGAAAAATCGATCGTCCTAGGTGTTCACAGTCCACGTAGACTTAATCCGTAAATGTCTAATAAGTATACGGCCTATGTATAAGATAATGTGTGAGTGCTAATAAACAAATATGTTTTACAATATATTTACCAGTCATGATCGCAAAATTCAATGTGCGTTTTATTTAAGCTAATCAAAAGCAAATTTATAATTAGAAACACTGAAAGAATCAAGCGAAGTTAGCGCCGCTAGAAGCACCCAAACCAAAGAAGTTACACACGCAAAGTGATACTGTAAAATATAAAACAAACGGTAATATTTAGGTTTAACAGACTGCTATCCTCTGATATCTAACACGTTAAAAAGAAGTAAGTACAAAAATGCATTATTTTTCAATAAAATGCGCAAAGCCACCGCGCTTATATTTTCAACACTGTAAGCAGCAAGGCCGCGCACAGTCTGGAATGCCTGGTGCATGGGACAGAATAGGCGCACATGCGACATTTGTAGTTTGATGGTATGTTACTATTTAATTCACGTAATTAAACACTGTAATAAAATGTAGTTGATCTTCTAAACCTTTACGTTCATTTGAAACTGGTCGGTCTATTAACTGGTTGCTTAGAAGGGACATGAACCCTAAAACACTTCAGTACTAGTTAGGTAACATGGCAATAACGATGATCAAAAGACTGAGTTGTTGATGTAAAATGTTCATTATTATGAACTTTTAAAGGGAGAGAGAACATCATGGTTAGAAATAAATTGTTCTCTTAATGTTTGTCTATCCTAGTTGTAATTGGGTTCGGTGTTATCAGTAATTATTCATGGCTACATTGAATTATTTATCTGGTGGAAATTTATAGATTAAACAATAAGAATAAATGTATAAAGCAGCATGCCTTTTCCTGATGAAGGTACATTCAAAAGCCAAAATATTCGAGTTTTTTCTCTATAACCTGATCGCGAAATTTAACTGAAGAGTTACACTTTCTTATATAAATGAAACATCCATTGGAAATGATAAAGCTCTCTTTTGAAGTATATACTTTAAAAATTATCTGAAAACTTGACAAACGTCACAAATGTGATAATGAGCATATTTTGCAAAACATATTGTCGAATATTCTCGAAACACTTTTAGACTAGTGCTGATGGATCTATAACAGCGATTGAGAATTCATTAACAAATCTGCAAATTGAAGTATTTAGACCCACTCTCTTTGATACAAAGAATCTTTAATCTTAAAAACTAACTTGTAATATATCCAGATACTAAGGTAAGTACGGTTGAGCTCGTCGATGTTATCAATGGAACTGTTCATCATCACGTTTGTGGCGTTTGTAACAGTAGATAAAATAAAGAAGCGCTCTTTCTTGGTCGCAGCAAAACCTTTGACGTCACCGCACGTTAATGCGACGTCATTCTAGCATAAGAATGTTTTACAGAGACAAACATATTAGAATTATTGATACTGCCCAGTAATTTTGAGACAGAGTAAAGATAAAGAGTGAGGATTCTGGCGCTATTTAAAGGTTTAAAAAGCTGGGTGCTTGATAAAGATCATCTAAAGTTCTAAAGAAAATAATCTGTTAGACTCACTACGATCTAAATTACTTATCTTGGACACTTCAACAATATTTAGATAGTAATGGAGGAAAATATTTCACCCGTTTGAACAAAATTTTAAAAGCAAAGTCACTTTTCGGTAACGATTTGATGAGAGTAAAAAGTCTTATGTTTTACGAGGAGTGTTCGATATGAATTGCTTATTGTCCTCTAGCTCGATATCCAGGTGGGGCACGATAAAAACCAATACCTACCTGTATAGGGTTATTCAATACCTACACAACGGTGTATAAATGTACATGTTAGACTAAGTGTAAGACATAAAATTTGCCATTTGAATACACGCAATCATTGACCACTGTAGTAAAAATGGTTGGTAGAAGCGTCGACAAGAAAGATGAAATACGGGCTTACATCAAAGCTCGCTCAAAACTTGGTTGTTCTTTGAAGCAGCTGATGACTGAACTTTCTACTGCTTATGGACCTTCTTGTGTGTCTTATGACACAGTTCGGCGGTGGAAAAAGAAATTTGAGTCTGGTGTAGAGTCCATCAAAAATGCACCGAAATCAGGTAGGCCAAAATCTGCATCTCGTAAAGAAATCGTTTCCAAAATAAAGGAAATCATTGAAGGAGATGCCAGATTTACAGTTCGTGATATTGCACGAAAGGTAGGCATATCACTATCAACGGTTCACCTTATTTTGAAGAAGCATTTGAAAGTCAGAAAGATTTCTGCTAGATGGGTGTCACATCTGTTGACTGATGAGCAAAAGAGGCAACGGGTCAAAGTGGCCAAAAAGCTGCTTCAAATGTTTCCAAAATATGACAAAAAGCAGTTTGCCAATGTCGTCACAGGTGATGAAACCTGGGTCCATTATTTTGAGCCCATCAGAAAGGTTAGCAATAAGATCTGGGCCACTAAACACAGCAAACGCCCAATAATTGCCAAACGTTCTTTGAGTGCAAAAAAGGTTTTGTATGCAATCTTCTTCTCTGGTGAAGGAGTCGCAATAAAAGTGCCGGTGAAAAAGGGCAAAAGCATCACCGGAAAGTACTACAAAGACGTAGTACTGAAGAAACTGAAAAAGTATTATCAGAAACGACGCCCTGCCACTGGTTTTAAACATGTCCGTCTTCTACATGACAATGCCCCCGCTCATACCTCCGCAATAGTTACGGCGTTTTTGAAGAAAGAAAAAGTAACTGTTTTGCCTCACCCCCCGTATTCCCCAGACCTTGCTCCATGTGATTTCTTTTTGTTTCCGAAATTGAAATCATTCCTTGCTGGGCGGAAATACCAGTCCCGACAGGCACTTGGATCTGCCATTCATCAGTACCTTATTACTGTGCCCAAATCAGCGTACCGTGACGCGTTCAAGAAGTGGATACATCGGCTGAAACTTTGCATTTCTAGCCACGGGGAGTACTTCGAGGGCATGGAATGAGCCCTTTTGGGCTAACTTGAAATTTGAAGACTCCAGATAGAAATAAGCAATTCATTTCGAACATCCCTCGTACATATAGACTGTATCATTAATAAACTTATGACATGGAAACTATTTAACAGGAATTTTTCACCAAATATGAAATTCGATATGCTTATATCACACTGCCCGTGATGCCCTTGCTGTATGACTTAAATTTTATCACAAATATTCATCAAGTTTAATCTGCCACAAAAATCACATGTAAATATTTGACAATCTTACAAAGAAGGCTATTACAGATAGCACGTTAAAGCTGGATGTTTACAAATGTCTCCGGAGCTTTAAAAATCTTGATCGGTATGCAGAAAATAAAATTCATTCGAAAATACTTCTTTATCATCTAAATGTCAACATGATATCATTTATCATTTTAGATTTTATCAACATCATGATTTACTTTGATCCAATTTAAACTTCATGCTTTGATGTCTTGATTTTTGTTCGATCATAAATAAACAATTACAAAGTTTGGTCAGATATCACGTATCTCTTGCAAATGATATTGAACCTTAGAAAGAGTTTTGTCGTAAGCCAACAAATATTGCAGGTTCTATTTCTTTTGAAATGAACAGTATTTAAACAAACTCCTTTTCATTATAAGTGTGCATAGTATTTTAAATTTAAAGCCTATGTTATTTTGAAATTATGAATTAGGTAGTTAGGGTACACGATATAGTTTCTGAGGAATTTTGAAGTTACTGTACAACAAATTTTATTCCAATGTGATAATACATTAAAACTATGCAGTGCTGAACTTTTACTTTAATTAAAAGACTAAAGTAGGAAACGTTATCTGTATGTTTGGGTCACAATTTTCAATGTAAGTATTCTATATCATCAAGCATAAGTGCGAAAAAGTATAACATACATAATAAAGCTGAACTATTCGTGTAAATGAGCTCAAAGATTTTTTTCTGTTTCCATTTAGTCCGAACTATAGGTATGGTCTGCGGGAAGGGCCTGGGCGCTTACGTAGTGCGCATTTACAGAACGTTTGGGGTTTTTTTTGTTTTGGGTTTAACGCCGTTTTTCAACATATTTCAGTCATGTAATGGCGGGCATTTAACCTAACCAGTGTTCCCGGATTCTGTACCAGTACAAACCTGTTCTCCGCGAGTAACTGCCACGGAGAACATACGCCTAGCCCGAGGATCGAACTCATGACCCTACAATCCGTAGACCAAACGCTCCACCTACTTAGCTAAGCGGGCGGAGATTGTATTATTTGCCCTGATGAGTAATAAACGAATCAGGTAAGCAAATATTATGTAATTCATGTAATGTTGTTTATTATTTCTTTATAATTTACTTGATCCAGTACAGACTTTGCATATATTTGACTTTATCATATGTCCGCAAAATGCATCGAAAGAAATAACAGTATTAATTTTATAATGTTATTTATTTACAAGCGTATCTCTGTCTAATGACATCGAGAAATCTAAATTGCCTTTTAGAAAGGTGCATTTTAAATGCCTGATAATTTCCACTTGAGAATGCTACAACCTACTAACTTCAAAGTTCACTGGGGACACGTTCTGGAAAGGCCGGTTCGTCAGCCGCGGGCTAGTTAAATGGATGGTTACAGACCTCTATTCGCATGGTGCCTGGCATAGTGGTAGGAGTTGGGATTGAGGTAATTGGCAAGCATAATAAAGGTGGCACAAAGGAATATGATGATCTTCCAGACATCATTGGCGGAGCATGAGTGCTAGCTGGATTGATACTGTGTGAGGAATGTCTGCAATTGAAATCACTCTCATTTTAACTAGAACATCCAGAACTCCCTTTGTAACTTGCAATACTAAATTGTCTACTAGTTCCTGTGCCAAGTTTGAAGATGAAGCAGACGTTTGCTACTGTACAGCTGACTGGTCCTCGGGTGTGAATTGTGTATTTACCCTGGACTGACTTCCACTTTTTTCTATGTTATTATCAAAGCAGCGTTGTTTGTGCCGTGTGGCGGCCGTAAAAAGTCTCCCCGTACATTCAATCAGAGCTGCTATATTTCGATCTTCTCAGATCGTTCAGCACAACTTTTATGTCGTGTTAATGGTACTGTTTAGTTTCTCAACATGACCATTTCGGCCTGGATGGTTCCAATACTCCCGCTTGCATAGCCTTGGGTATTGTTTAATGACCCCTTGGATATGGCGCCTGCTTTTTAATTTTGTCTTTTGACAGTTCCTGTGATTAGCAGGCTCCATAACCTCAGATCCCCTTCCTAAATTCCAGTTTGTTTAGTTCTGCCCAATAATTTCACGTTTGGGGCAAAACCTTTACTTTAACTGGGGACCAAACGCCGCTCTTAATGGAATTACACGCCTCAACACGTGTATCATTGAAGGTTCCATGTGCACCGCCGTTTGAATACACCTGCGGATGTCTCTAAATTGCTTTTTGTACTTTTAACATGTGTAATGTTGAGTTATGCTCAACCCGGGGCTAAAGGGCGTGGACGGTAGCATGCATTTCCACTACCGTCCATGAACAGGCTCAATCAAAACGAGCCTACAACATTTTCGTTTTTGTCGTGTTGAGCGACCTGTGAAGTTTTCCACTTTTCTCTATTTAAATTTATTTCTAATGGGTGGAGGATCAGGGTATCTCCTTTTGCGGGTAGATGGCATGGTTTCTGTAATAATAACGTGAATGGTAACAAGAATCATAGAAACATAAAAATAATAATAATAAGGATAATTGGGGCAAACGTAAAACAAATCCTATTTACAAGAAAGGTAGTTCACAAATTATCTATAAATATAAATAAAACTATCGAATATTGGCATAATACTATTTGCAGCTGTTTCAATGCATACTTTTATAAATGTAGAGTTAAAGAGTTGTTCCAAGTTGAAGACGTTGCCGGACTAAGTGCAAATCATAATCGTGTGCAAATATAATGATGGGAACGGAATTTGATACTGTAGACAGGACAACACCTAACTTGTGTTATATATGAAAAACAGAAATTATGGTCAAAGCCAGCAACAGACAAAAATATAATAATATGTAATTAAACATATATGTCAGAAGTGTATGCAGATATGCAACATGTTTAACAATGTCATAAACATATGACATTAAAGCTTTGAACCAAGCAAATATTTTGTAAATATATAGTATGTGTTAAAATAAGTATACATGTATGTTAAACAGGTTTGAACCAAGTAAATTATGTGCAACAGCACACAAATGTACTTTGTGTTTAAATAATGATATATGCCAAACAGCTTTGAACCAAACGAGCCATGCATATAATAAACTTCAAGTATAGAAGTAGCCAATATGTTAAACGCAACATATATGCCAAATAGCTTTGAACCAAGCAAGTGGTGCATATAATGAACTTGGATATATACATATTCATTGAGTGTAACAAAATATATATGCCAGACAGCTTTGAACCAAGCAAGTAATGCATATAAATGATAATAAATATACATATTCAATGTGTGCAACAAATATATATGCCGAATAGCTTTGAACCAGGTAAAATATATATATATGTATGTATACTGTAAAAAAATTAACGATGGCATCATGCAACTAATGCACATAATTCACTCCACCTACAGACAAAGCAGCTGAAACCAAGCAAGCCATACATATTGTAACCCCAAATATTACTTTAATTATAAACACGACAAGCACCATCTACTCTTCAGAAATTGGGATGGGTTTGGGTGGGTTTTTGTTTTCTTATATTTCTATAAAATTGTATCATCTTTTCTGTTGTTAATTGTTGCGTAAAAGTGTAGCGTTAGAATAACTAATTGTGACTTCTGCAAGAAAAACTTCCGAAATGTTTACATTATCCGGAACGGACAAAAAGGATGTCTCTACGCTGTTAACGTATCAGGTGCTAGATCATACATAAAAATATTTATCTCATAAATATCAATAAATAATAATTTATAATACTGCCTACTAAATATGGTGAATCTCAAAAGCGTTTGGTTAATTTTATGTAATGCTGAAGTGAAGAAAATATTTTGCAGATGTCTTTATAGGAAAATTCGGAATTACTGCAGTCGTTTCTAAAAGAAGTTAGGTATTTAAAGGATGAAATTGCCTTAGATCATGGAATAGTTTAATCCTTCCCGAAAATGCTTAACGTCTTCAATATCTTCTCCACGAGCACAGCTTGAGTGCTGAGACAGATGGTTACAAAATAAATGAAAATTCAAATTACTGCAGGCGTTTCTAAACCTTGCATGGATTATAGAAAATTTTCTCTCTCCTACAAGATGCCATGTTGACATGTTTGTTGATATTATGTTGTAAAGTAAAATATTGCTTTTGTTTTATTCGGGCTAAAATCTGCAAGCCTTTTTTAGACCAAGCTTTTATTATGGCAAGGTTATGGTTAACAATTCCTTCAAGATCAGTCAAAGAAGGTGTAGTACATGTTAAAGAAGTGTCATTCGCAAAAAGACGTGCAATACATAACAAATTCTCAATGATATCATTTATACATACTAGAAAGAAAAGGGGTCTAAGGACTGAGCCTTGGGACACCCAGGCATTGACGCTGAGAGGTTCAGATAAAGAAGAGCCAACAAAAACTTTCTGGTTTCTGTTTTCCAGATAACTCTTAGTCCATTTTAACAAATCTTCTTTGATACCATTTAGTTGTGGTTTATAAAAGAGACACTTGTGCCAAACGCTGTCGAAGGCCTAAGAGATGTCACAAAATACAATACAAGTATAAGTTTTGGTATCTAGAGATTGAACAATTTGATGGTACATATCTAATAATTGATAGACTGTAGATTGTCTTTTCAAAAACCCGGATTGTTTAGAGTAAATACGTTGATAAGCTACCAAATGGTTATACATATGTTTGTGTAGAATTCTTTCCATACGTTTTCCTAAACAACTTAAAAAGGAAATATGATGAAAATTAAAAGTCTACTCATTATCTCCTTTCTTAAAAAGTGGCATTACAGTTGCTGATTTCCAATTTTCAGGAAAAAACATTCTGACAAAAACCTATTGAATATTGTACAAAGAGGTTTGGAAATTGTTTTGCAAATATTTTTCAAAACTTTCTGACTAATTAGGTCTTCACCGACCGCTATGTTAATATCTAAGATTTTAAAGATGCCCTGAATTTCTGATTCCTGTATTTCTATAGTAGATAAACTAGCATCTGTATAATCGGGCATATGCGATTGCACTTCATCAATGTCGTCAAGGTGTGATATTAATGCAAAGTATTAATTTAGACAATTAGCTTTTTCAGAGTCAGAGAAGTGGTACGTTTCTGTACCGTCATAATTACAAATTGAAGGGGTACCTGCAGAAAGGCATCTATCTCCATTTCGCAAAAAATGTTGGGAAAACGCATTTTTTGTAAAATTTCGTTGAAATGTGATATTTCCCAAAATTATTGCAGCTATAGATTGTACACTATTTAAACAGTCATATTACAAAGTTTCGTGTATATTGCACTATTTATATCAATTTTATATCAAAACAAACCTTGTTTTGTCGTAACAAAAATATCTTGCGTTTGTCGTTTATGTTTATGCAAACTCTAAAAAGTTATGCAACTTTGTTCCATAAGTCCGCTCTAAGTCCGTGGAGTTAGGACCATTGTTGCATTCGAACTATGATTTGCCTAAATTTATCAATGAAATATATTAATTTCACATACCTGATGACTTTTGAAACTACTGATATAGTCTGTTTACATTAGGCTTGTGATCTTTTTATTAGAAACAGTCATCAGAGCCCTGTACTCTCTGATAATTACTCGTTTTGGAGTTAGAACCAATGTTGCATACATTAAAAAGCATTTATGTTCAGTTTTAAGCAAAAGAATACGCTGGCGGTGGAGCTAATCTGATGCGGAGTGTTCTTTTTATGCAACAAATGCCCTAACTCAATTTTGACCAAATGGAGATAGGTACCTTTTTGTTTTTGCACGGACCCCTTCAATTTTCAAAGGTGGGGGGTGTGGATAATAAAATCTGTAAAAAGATCCTTTGGAAGCAAAGAATGCAACTAAGAAGAATAATAGCAGACTCGGTTTGATTGAGTCTGTTCATGAGAGGTAATGAAATGTGCAACACCTCTCATGCCCCCTATCACCGACTTAAGCGGAACTCTATTACACATATGTTGAATGGACTCCATGATCCCAAAGGACCAGAAAATATAACAACACTGAATCCAAGTACGGGGAGACTTTTACAGCCGCCACACGGCAGTTAAAGATTGCTGTTGTGATAGTTAATATAATCTCTAAAAAGATCCTTTTTAGTTTTAAGAAAACTGCGCAGAAGCTTCCAATATTGTTTTCGATTGTTTGTATTAAAATCGACAAGGCTATCCTCCAAATTAACATTTTTTTCTGACATTTTTTTTTAATTATTTACTTTATTTCTTCATTTTTATAAGTATTCCAATGGTTTGTATTTTGGGTAGAAATTGCAATAGATTTTTGTCACGTTTGCAAGAATACGCACTTAGTTTTATCGTATAGTCTGATAGTGACTGGTATACACTTTTTCATATAGTCTAATATTTTTTCAGTAAATAAAACTACACCATCATTAACGTTAATAGAGTTAAGAAATGACCAATTAGCATTTACAATTTAGTTATTTAGAGCCTGAAAATCAGCTCTACTGTATAACCATACTTTCCTTTTACTGGACATTTGACAAGAAAACGGGGCTTTGAAAAATGCGTAAAATAGAGAAAAGTGGAAACTTCACAGGTCGCTCAACACGACAAAAACGAAAATGTTGCAGGCTCGGTTTGATTGAGCCTGTTCATGGATGGTAGTGGAAATGCATGCTACCGTACACGCCCTCTAGCCCCCGGGTTGAGCAGAACTCAACATTTATACATGCTAAAAGTACAAAAAGCAATTTAGAGACATCCGCAGATGTATTCAAACGGCGATGAGCATGGAACCTTTAATGATACACGTGTTGAGGCGAGCAATTCCATTAAGAACGGCGTTTGGTCCCCAGATAAAATAAAGGGTTTGCCCCAAACGAGAAAACAATTAATCAAGAAAGGGGATTTAAGTCGCTTTATGATCACTGGTATTGTCAGGAACTGTAAAAACGTCACTGTGTAGACACAATAAACCATCAGAAACTAGAATTGGATCTGTAAGTGTAGATGAGGTCGCGGTGACCCGTGTCGGATTTGTGACTACATTATCTAGATTATATAAAAGCACGATCTGTTTCAAGTGACAATTATGCTTAAACTGGTCTTCATTTATATCTCCAACGACAATTAAGTTTTCATTCATATCTAAAGCATTGTCTAGCATTACCGCTAAATCGTTCCAAAATGCTACAGGCTTATTTGGCGGTCTGTAAACGCAGCACAGTAAAAAAGACATAATATCTAATTTAACTTCTAGCCAAATTCTAGTTTTCGGCAAGATACTATTTTTTTTCAGAAACATATATCAAAATTCCACTTGAATGTGCGGTAGGATCTCGACGATAAAAACAGATGTTATAACCTTGAATAAACAATTTTTCATTTTCAAAAATGTCAGTAAGATGTGTGACTGTAAAGCATAACTACTTATGTCGAAATCGAGGAGGTTACTTTGTATAAATATTCAATTTTATTTCTTAAAGAACTAATATTTAAGTGAAGAATAGATATACTGGGATGTTTGTTTTCACTATTTTGAGGGCCTGGATTTTGTTCAACATATCAGACATTAGTGGTTGAGTAAATAACAGAAATGCAAATTCTATGTTTAGAAAACAGTATGTTAAAATGTGGCATAATTTTTAAACGAAGTAATGCAAGATGTAAAGGAAATAATTAGCAATTCAGAGCAAAAAAAATGTACATATTTACTTTCTTGGAAAGCTTTTGAACTTTACCGTAAAATAACCCTATGGCCGCTCTATAGAGGTTTAAGTTATTACCCACTGGGTAAGATGTACAGCTGATTACTTGAGATATGCGACCAAAGACAAAGGGTAACAGTACAAGCAGACATAATAGTATTCACCGTAGACAAGACAATGGTATATGTTGGACATAAACAAAAATATACACAAGCAGGAAAACAGAAAACAAAAATAACTAGTACTAGAAACAATGGCGTAAAAACATATTCCAGTCAAGAGGAATGGTTGAGTAAAAGCTTGAAGAACATCTACTAGTGTAACTGGTTTAAAAAATGATCAAAAGTTATTGCGAGTTTGATTTATCTAGCGTGTTAATATCAACTGTTTAAAGAAAGTCATGGAGATAAATTGGCCTGTTACGATAAATATATGTGTACACAAATATCTACAAACATATATACACATTTACATATGTATTTATATACATAAAAATATGACAAAAGTTATTGTGACGTTGTATTACAAAGCATAAATTACTATCAACCATTTAGAAATAGTCACGGAGATATAACAGCCTATCAGGAGAAATATAGATACGTGTACACAAATATTTACATACATATATACACATATATATTGTCCAATTTATTTGACCTGTCAAAAATGGACCCGGCTTTCATTATATTCTGTTCGAGCCTATATAAGATTAACATGAAAGCCGGAAACATGTTCAGACAGGTCAATTAAATAGTACAATAGCTCTATTATGTATTTATATAATAAACGGCATGAGGCCAGACCTAGAAAATACAAATATAATTTATGTCCTGTCAAAGAACGACTGACTTACAAAATCTGCATCATTTATACATGCGTAAGGTATTGACTGTGTCTTAGCCTGAATAAAGCAAGCGTTAGAACGCTTTTATTATATATACCACTTAAAAAAATTATGAGAGTAAACTAGCGCATTATTGTTTCAGTTTTAATACTGAGTGTTAACTTGTTTATTTGTTTTTTTTTTTAAATATTTATAAAGATGGAAAAGATGCTAAATTCGCAAAATATATAGAACATATAAGCATGACAGAGAAAAATGTTTTTTTTTTTTTTTAAAGAAATATTTATAAACCAGGAAAAAATGCTCAAATTGCAAAATATATAGAACGTATTAACATGACGAGAAATGTGGTAATAAATAACAGATTTCTACTGTAGCACTTTCGTCGTTATAAGTATAGATGCACTTGTGATTGTAATTACATAGAATTAAGTTTGTGTTTTCTGACGAAGTATAGCCTAGTCTTTAATCTTGGCTGGTAAATCAAGAAAGTGTCAAGTTGGTCTTCGGACTGAATGCGGTGCACTTTGGACTTGTTGTCTTTCACTAAAATGTTCCCGTCGGCCGACTATACTCAAATCAAATGTCTGGTTCTGGGCCCGTATTCATAAAGAATCTTAGAATCACCTCTAAGATATTTCTTATCTTAAATTTTTAGACTTAGTTAAGAGATATTCTTAAGTTCTTATTCATAAAGCGACTTAGAAAAATCTTAGCGAGAAAAAAGTATAAGAATAATTTTTTCTTAGTTTTATTTCTATGTCTATATTTAATAAGAACTTAGGAAAGCCTGTCACAAGTTAAATTAAGCTTAATATTCTAATAAGTCTATGCAGTAAATATGCAATTCATGAAAAACTGTTAATTGCGGTCATTGGCGTACATTCTATTTTTACTTTTCTAAGATAATTCTTAAAAGTTAAGATAAATGGCTACCTGTCTTAAATTTTAAGAGAAAAATCACCTACTTAAGACAATTTCTGAGCCAAATTTTGTTCTTAGAACAATTCTTAGGCAAATGTGTTTCTAAGACACATTTTAAGCCAAAAATGAGAAAAACTTAGAAAATGTTGACTTCTAAAAAATACTTCTATCTAAGATTCTTTATGAATACGGGCCCTGATCTGGTTCTTTTCAAGCTAACATGTTATAGTCAGGACAAGAAAATATGATGTCAAATATTTCACCTCTAGATTGCCTACTAGGCCAGATCTTACATCCGACATATTGTCGTGTCAAAATTAATGTATGTGCCAAAATATTTGAATATCCATCCATTAATAAAAACTTAGGAGCTTCAGAGAAATTCAAAAAATTCAATTACTTAGCGAAGTTTACGATGTACTCATTTTGAGGTCTGTTATAAACTAATAAATGAATGAACGGGACAAGGAAGTTAAACAAACTAGATGATAACACGGGTTGTTGTACATAAAAATTGAGTAGGAATTTAAAATTACATGACTAATCCCAAGGATTATTGCTAAATCATTGATATTGACACTACCAAACAGCAGAAAAAAACTTTATCATTTTAGCTAATACTCGTGTTTGAATTGTCCTACTTCCGTTGTAAAAATACCTCTTTAGGTTTATCTGAAATAAAGCAACGCACTTGTTTGTTGGTTTTTTGTAAGATAGAAATATCTTTCACCAAACATATCTCAAATTATTATTTTTTTCAAACGTTTGATCTATTTACGTGTGAAATATTCAAAAATTAAATACTCACAATGTCATAACGGTCACTTCCCTCAAGTGGTTTTGCTTGCTCCAGAAAGAAAAGTTTATGTCACTGTGTAAGATTATACTTGTTGTTGTTTCATTTTTTAAAAAAAAAGTCATTATTTAAATACCATATAATTGTATTTTGAGAAGTTTAACGATACTTGTATAACACGGTTACTTATCGGAAAAGATCTCTTTAGTTACAATGCACTGTCCTTAGTTTTCTAGAGCAGGATTTTAATTAAAATCTCTTTTCTTGTTGTACTTGTTGTTGTTGTTGTTGTTTCGTTTTTCTTTGGTTAAATGAAACAAATATCTCATTGTTTCCCAAGGGACTAAAGTATTGACAACATCTGAAAAATGTTGTAATAAAATATGTTTTGAGATCCTTTGGAAGCATAGAATGCAACCAAGCAAAATAATACATTTGTAGCAAACTCGTCCATGAACAAGCTCAATCAAACCGAGCCTGCAACATTTTGGTTTTTGTCGATTTTGTCGTGTTGGGCAATCTGTGAAGTTTCCACTTTTCTCTATTGATTGAGTCTGTTTGTGAGACGTAAGAAATGTGCTACACCTCTCACGCCCTTTAGCGCCGGCTAAAGCGGAATTACATTATAGTGTAATGGAGTGTACTCCATGACCCCAAAGGACCAGAAATATACCACCTCGATATCGTCTCGTTTAACAGTACACGTTGGCAATACTTACCATATTACTCAAAGCAATGTGTAACTTTCATCGATTAGAGCATGTAAGGGATTCCTTAGGCTAGCAATCATTTTTTTTTCAGAATTTGTGTTCGCTTTATAGTTAATGTTTATCAATGAAACTTGAAAGATATGAAAAGACATATATTATCTACCTTTATCAACGAAATAAAGCCTTTCAGCAAAATCTCACCACACTGTTTACATTAGAACGTAGATCAAAGATTTTACCTTTAAAATGTCAATAGTTCACATAAGAAAAATAACGATTTCTTTATCTTTCCTTTTTCAGTGGTTTCAATAAATTATTTCTAGCGAATATTAACGACAACATACCAATATATATTGCTTTGTAAAATCCGATATAGAGGGAGAGCCCACTACGGAGAAAGGATAATAATATGTTTTTGGAACAGGGTTTGCTTCTGTTTTCTCTTTTTACTGTTGTTGGTAAGTTGAAACGTTAATGTATTTTTTGATGTAGAAAAGTAATAACAAAACACGTAAAAAAATGTATTTGTAAGCTGATAAACGAGATATTCTTGAAAACAGTATTGTTTTCTTACATTACTGACTATGAAAGTGTACAATTTGTGTTTTATTTCACTGATTGCCTGTCATTAACTCCAAAACTGTATTGCGTAACATAAGAGGCAAAATACGAAGTCGATAATGTGCAGCAAGCGGGACGATTTGTTCTTAACGATAATACCACGTTTATTACAACAAGAAATTACAAATATTTTACTGTTACGTCAGTGTCATTGCTATCAAATTATACCTGGCAGACTCATCATTACGACATCTGTCTAAACTTGAAGGATCATTTCTATAACAAGTTTTGCATGGAAAACAATTTCTTTAAACCTATCTATCCCGACCCTACTAAACTTATCAAAGGTCTCTACGAACAAGGAAATGGACAATTGTCTGTATCAGACACAAATAATTCGTTTGGTATAACGTCATTTAAGTTTTCTTGGATTCTTAATGGTAGTTCGTTTTTCTCCCGAAATCGTTGTTCAAGACTTCTTGAACCAGACATATTGCCACAGGTTATCAATGTCTGACGGTCAAACATACCCTGTTTATTTCAAAGCAATAGATATTTTGAAATACACTTTGATAGGACTGTTATACATATGAATAATACTGGACTAGAAAAGAGGGGCGAGAAACCACTGCTTGTACATGACGATACAGAATTGTCTCCACAGTGTTTTTGCCACTGACCGTTCCAAGGCGGTGCCCCACTGTGTTCCTTTGTTTGTTCGTTTTGTCCTCGTATGTTGGCTTTGTGCGTATGCGCGTGTATGTGTACATGTGTGTGTTTGTTTGTGGTGTGCACGTCTGCGTACTGTGGGTTTCGTTTTGGGGAGGCTGCGTTTTTGGTACGCGGCATTCCCTGTTTGATATTTGTCTTTGTTTTCATGCCCCCGAAGGGAGGCATATTAGTTTTCAACTGTCCGTCCGTTCGTTCGTTAGTTCGTTAGTCACAACGTTAACTTTTTACATGAAGGCACTTTACTCGCGAACCATTCCATCCAGGACCTTCCAACTTCACATGCTGATAGTACTTATTAAGTACACAACCCCTACTGCCTTTGTGGTCACCAGATTAAAGTTCAAGGTCACAGGGGCCAACGTTAACTTTTTGCATGAAGGCACTTTACTCGCTAACTACTGCACTCAGGATCTTCAAACTTCAAATGCTAATAGTATTTTATCAGTTCACTACCCTTACTGACTTTGGGGTCACCAGGTTAAAGGTCAAGGTCACAGAGGCAAACGTTAACTTTTTGCATGAAGGCACTTTACTTGCGAACCACTGCATCGAGGACCTTCAAACTTCACGTGGGGAAAGTACTTATTAAGTACACTACCCCTACTGACTTTTGGGTCACCAGATCAAAGGTCAAGGTCACAGGGGCCAACATTAATTTTTTGCATGAAGGCACTTTACTCGCGAACCACTTCACCCAGGCCCTTCAAGCTTTACCAGCTGAGTACACCAAACCTACTGACTTTGGGGTCACCAGGTCAAAGGCCAAGGTCACAGGGGCCAACATTAACTTTTTGCATCTTCAACCAGGACCTTCAAACTTCACACGCTGATAGTACTTATTGAGTACATCCCTACTGACTTTGGGGTGACCAGGTCAAAGGTCAAGGTGCTGCGGGGGCATTTGTCACCATTAGTGACAGCTCTTGATTATATTTGATGCACTGGGTCCATAAAGCGGACTTCGCAACATATAGGTGAATTTTGGAACATCTCATGCTGGACATGAATTAGATTCCGGCACCATCGGTATCTATACTTTAAATTATGTAAGTTTCATAAACTGACACAGATGTCTAGTCAGTGAAAATAAATGAGACTCTCAAAGCCGGATGTTTAGATATAGAAATGACGCAGCCTTTAATGAATGTTTGGTCTTTCACGTAATCGATGATCAAGTATACTAGCTTTCATTCTGGTGATACCCATCATCTTTTATCTTCCTTATTTCAATTTGTAGGGAGGTAGTTTACAGGCTTCTTATTCTTTAGAGGCAGTGTAAATAAAGTCACGCTATGTAATGAATTATTTTACCAGTTTGTTATTCTTGGGTGTAATCGCTCATTATGTATTTGGTTTCAGTTTTATTTTCTGACTAGAAAATCTTGATTTCATTTCACAAAAAAAACTGTTTGAATTATACCGATCTATTACACTATATATGTAGAATGAATTCAACAAACATTTTAGAAATTGTCTACAAGTTTTGGCAATATAGATAAAAAGTATAAAAATAGCAAAACCGTATTTCGATTTATAGTTATAGTGCTGACTTAAATTTTTTTCTTTGTGTATATAGTTTTTGTTTCATATGTTTCTTTACTTGTAATGAAATATCCTATGAAGAAGTTTTCAATAAAAAATAACTGTTTATTTTTTTATTATTATTTTTATTTGTTATCTTATAGGATCGTCAGTTAATGTTATTGTCCAGAACTATACAACTCAAAATTGGAGGACCACTTTTGTTATACATTGTATGTAAATAGTATTGTTTGGTATAACATACTGAGCAGTTTATTATATACTAAGTTTTGTTTGTATTTTTTGTTTGATAAAATTGATTAATTAGTAATCTTAGTTGAATTATTGAACTAGAACATACATGTAAAGTTAAGCGGGAAAACTTGAAAATTCGCAAGTAGGCGGAACTTTATAAAAGTGTTTTTATGTCCAAATGCTGCATGGAATAAGTTTCAATATCTTGTATTTTATGGTGTCCACGAGCATTAATTACAGCCTGACAGCACCTGAGCATGCTGTGAATTAGCCGGATGACCTTTAATTGTGGAATTCTGTTCCATTCCTCTTGTAGGACAGCATAATTTCTGCGAGGATGACTGGCTGCACAGGGCGACAAGATATGGCCCTCTGAAGCATGTCCTAGACATGACATGTTCAATTGGATTGAAGTCCGGGGATCTGGCAGGCCAGGGGAAGCGCTCGATTAGATTGTTTTACGTTCAATGTATTGGTTAGTGAGGCGTGCAGTGTGTGGACGGGAATTATCCTGCATTAGAATAAAATCTTGGGACCCACTGCACCTGCATATGGGCGTACATGTACGTCAAGAATCCCCCGACGACACCTTTCTGCTGTTAAGGTAGTTCTGCACGTTTGAATAGAAATTTTTTCTACAATGTAGAATTTGATTAAACCCCAATTTTTCAAAACTTCAGAACATACATAGAAAATGCAGCAAATAAAAAAGTTAGGGTCGTGTGCTTGATTTTTTGCTAGACTGATTTAAAAAGTTTGGACCTCGCGCAATATTTCATAATGGGAGTCTATGGGAAAATCATAACTTTCATAACATTTTCGCGATTAGAAATTTTTCTACAATGTAGATTTTGATGAAACTTCTCAGAATTGTAAATAAACATATGGCCTATAATTTCGTGAAATAAACTGTATAGGTCCATGTGCTTATTTT
Organism: Mercenaria mercenaria; assembly: GCF_021730395.1. Classification (NCBI taxonomy): domain Eukaryota; kingdom Metazoa; phylum Mollusca; class Bivalvia; order Venerida; family Veneridae; genus Mercenaria; species Mercenaria mercenaria. The sequence goes on from NC_069375.1 coordinate 71,795,951, forward strand.
TGAGATATTTGACCATAATTAAAGCGAACCGTACATTTTAAGCTAATTTTAAGACATTTTTTTTATTTTTTTTAACGTATCCTTTGTTTCAATATCATATTTTGACTTGAAAAATATAGGTACAGTGTCACTGCAATAAATCTACTCGCGGTTTCGATTAATGCATAGAATGATTTTCATTTCCGTACACCGAATCCAGGCTTCATTCTACGTTTTTCCGGATAAATGACGTTACGCCATCACTTCCGGTATGTCAAACGTGCAGAACTACCTTAAGGTGCCGTTATCAACAATATGGAGGTCTGTTTTGGCATTGACACTTATTCCTCCTCATACCATGACAGAGTCTTCACAATATCGGTCGTATTCAGAGATGCAAGCAGGTGCAAAACGTTTATTTGGTCTTCTCCGCACCACTCTGGCACGTCTGTGAAATCTAGACAAAATCTAGACTCATCAGTAAATAAAACTAGGATTCGATTGCGGGGTTTCTATTGCACATGGTCACGGATCAAACGTTGACGTTCATGGCGTGGTTATTAGCCAAAGGAACACGAATGGCAGAACGTCTGGCATTCATTCCAGCATAATGCAAATGGTTTACTTATTGTTTGGGTAGATACCCGTATATTTTAATTTGTTTCATTATGCAAGCTATGTTTTAAGGAAGACTTAGTAGCGTTCTGAAAACGATTGCGCAGGGCCTAAACAACAATATATCGTATTTGTCCATGTGTTATACATCTAGAATGGTCACCACCATGTAAATGTGCTACATTTCCTTCGATTTGGAAACGATTTGACATGCATTGAACAACGCTGTCGGACACATTCGATACGCTAGCAACCTACCTCTGGGACACGCCTGCCTGCAACATACCGATCCCCCTATTCATCCCGTCAGGCGTAAGCCGCCTTTTTAGGTTTTGATTCATTATACTTAATGCTCACACAAACGCTGAATTACAAAGTTTTAACAAGAACACAGAAATTCAGAAATGTGCGCTCAGAATACATGCCGTTATAAAATTATTTTCGTGGTTAACGAAGACTCCGTGCTTCATGTGCCACCATACGGGTACAAACCAATAATTCCCTTTTTGCTATAGATCAGCATTTGCAACATTTTGAATTGAGGTTGCCCAAATTTGTTAAGAGACCGAAAATTATTAAAAATTAGATTTAAATGAAAGAATCGTTTCTATTTATAAACCAGGAATGGAATTCGAAAGGCACGTATTGCTTTAATGCCCGGTGTAAAATAATATTCGCCAGAAGTGATTGACAATGCTGTTGACGTTTGTCCCTGCTTAACACATTTAATGATGCCAAAGAATTGTTAAATATATTGCCAAACTCTGCTCAGACATACTAAAAATTAGAATACTAGTAAATTGTTTATACCACTTAAAAAGTAATCTTTTTAATGAATGCTTACATGTAAAAAACATACACAAATGATCATATATAGTTGTAAACTAGGTACAACATTCTCGGATAACAAAGAATCTTCTTTACAGTGAGAAACATTGAGCGTTACTTAGTACTGAATGTTTTAATAGATACCGACCTTTTGACATTAAAATACATCATCGTAGTCAAAAGTATTTTCAGACCTTTCTGTAGGTATTGTTCTTTGTATTCTCAGGCAAAAACATTTTTGTAAGACCCGTAGATATCTTTGCTAATTAAACTACAAATGATCTGTTTAAATGTAAATGCTTTATCTTAAAAACCCACCACAACCTAGTTACCAAATGTTCCTCCCAAAAGAATTTAATGCAAATTATTCTTACTATTCTCAAGATGACAGGTGGACAATTTAGGTCCTCCCTAAGTTAATGTGTTTTCCAACTTCATCTGCAAACTTATTCAGTCGTTCTCTTTCATTATAGTTTTATAAAAATACTGAATAATAATAATAATCTTACACTGTAGAAGTCAAGTATGGTCTAAACTCACCTTAATACATCAAATACTGTTTACAACTTCCACATTATATTTAGACATAAGATACATAATGTTGGCCTTAAAAAAGTTTCTTGTCTAACGTGGGTAGTCGACGAAAGTCCCACCTGGAAAGAATGGAACAACTTATTTCCAGCCGAGCCCACAGCAGGCGTCATATTTAACTCCCCTGCATCCAGTATAGGCTAATACTGCTGGAAACAGTACCAATTTAAGTAAATCACCAAGCACTGAACACTAGCCGGGATATCAGCTGCGACCAGAAATTGAACCCGGACCGCTGGCGTTCTAGCCAAACCTGCTAACCACTGCGCCACTGACTCCCTTATATATTTCACTGTCAATTTGTAACTAGATACATGTTATTTCATGCAAAACATGTATAATTACCATCATGGAATTACTTAAGAATACAGTTATTTGTGGAGCGTCTTTAAGAGAATTTTAACTGTAGTGTATTAGTACCATTATACAAATTCAGTGTCTTTTTACTATTTGATGGCAATTTTTAGCATACTGACCAGCAAATATATTTTACTCTTTCCTGCATAGATGTAAATGCAGGTATCAGAGTCATAAGAGGTATTTCTATAATTGCAAATTTGCTAATTTGATCATTTTTCACCTACACGCTCACTCACACATGCATGCACTCATTCTCCCACTCACTAGCCTATCAACCTGCTGTCTTATTTGTTAACTCGTCAACTCGTCACTCGTACTCACGCAATCAATCACTAACATCTGGGCACACTCCTTTCCACCATAATATTTGCCCGCTCATCCATATGCATCATGCTGACAGGAAGCGCCTCTGATGACCTTATACAATATTCTTACTATTGTAGTTGTAAGTAGATATATAGATCAATGCGGGATTTTCAAATGAATGACGTTGTCTCTAGGCGTTGACGTTATGACTGAAGATCCCGCGTTGAACGGGTGAAACCGGTTATTTATTTCTTTATTTTTATTGATTTCTAAATGTTTATAGAAATATTAAAATGTAAAGACTTGAGCATCTTTCTCCACATCTATTTTCCCATATATATATAATCATCTGTAGTTTCCTGTAAAATTGGCCGTAAAATGTCGCCCCGACTTCGTCTCAGTGTTGTTATATTTTCTGGTCCTTCGGGATCATTGATTTCAACTCATTTAGATTTGAAAATTGAATACTGCTTAAGCCGGTGGTAGGGGGCGTGGGCAGTGTTGCTTTTTCCATTACTGCTCATGAACAGACTCAATCAAACCGAGTCTGCAATTTTCACTGTTTGTATTGCTTTCGGTGCTTCCGAGGGATCTACTTTCCAGATTTTATTTACTGTTTATATTGTTTTCATTGCTTGTAAATTGATGATACAGAAATGCAATAAAATGTATCTGATGCAAACAAAGTTATTGAAAATGGTTATTATTCAGTTTTGCGTATTCACATTATCAGGTCACTGCTCTTCCTTTGTGTTTGCACGAATGACGATGACGTGGTACATGTAAAAAAACCTGTTTGGATTAAGCTTCCGCCAAGTTTTATGAATTGTCAAATCGGCCAACGTCTCTTATACAACGTCAGTGTCAAAGCTTTATTACAGCAGTGTAATACCAAATTTATCTAATGGCTTTATTTCTCGCCAATACGTCAAACATGTTAAAATGTTTTTTCCTCATCTTACAGATTATGACGATTGAGACTTGCTTTGTATAAATAAATATACGTATCATATATACAATATACATAACTAGCATTTACTGCCTGAAATTCTGTTACAGAGATTTTAGAGGAAGTATCTTAACGTTCACCACAGTATTTTGATAAAACACTGTGAAAATGGAGGTCAACAAGTAATATATCTTTCCAAGCCGATTTAAAATACTAAAACATTGTAATATTATAATAGCTTCAACATTTGAAACACAAATATTTAACAATTACATTTTGTGATCGCACAGCCCTCTCTTTTGAAAGATGATTATGATGGTGATTACAACATTTATAAGCTTTTTTACTGACAGGTTTATCTCTTATACCACAAAGTATCTATTTTCACAAGCCTAGTTTTTGTTGAAATTTATGCCCTGCATTCAAAATTTACGCACGATTTACATTCACAAACTTTAAAATGAGTATGTTATTCAAGTATTGAAATTCTTAATTTAAAATAAAGTACAGAAACAACATTAGCAATGTTAGCATTGTCCAAATTCAATGGACAGAAAGCTGCACATTTCTGTAACAATTGTGATTTTCCTGCATACAATGCAAAGGTAGAATACAAAGAAATTCCATATGCTTATATAACGTAAACAAGAAATGAATACTTTGTCATTTATTAGATAACTAATGTGCGAAATAACATTGAAATTTGGAAAGAAACACAAGTCATTGAAACAGAATATATTTTATTCGATTACTTTTAATGAATAAGAGAAATTGCGAGTAAAAGTTATATATATTTATACTTACAGCTACGGTTTGTCCTAGTTCATTCCATTTGATACACGGAAAATGTATTCAATACAACAACAATAAAATACCATGGTCTGGTGCAAGATCCAACTGTAGAGGAAAGGGAGGCGATCTCATTAGTATAACATCACAAGCTTTGTACCAAGAACTTAAAACCTACTGTGAACGTAGCAGTAAGTGATTTTTATCTTTATGCCTTTTATATACAAGCTATTTAAACTAGTTTTCTCGAATAAGCTTGTCTCAAAATTTGGGCTATCTCGAAGACATTTTCATGTCCCATCTGTATAACACGTCCGCAAAATATCATTTTAAATCGAATTTCGTTGCCTGCGAAGTAAAAAGTTAGATTCCTTTGAATTGGAGATTCCAGGTTTTATTATTATTATTATTATTCTGACGGTCAGTTCTGTCAAATATGGAGGAAATTGCCGAAACAATCGAACATAAAGAGTCATTGTCTTTAAATCAGACTGAACTAAAATAAGAATAGATATCTTTTATTAATAGTTCCATATACTTCTTTTGTATCCTAATATTTCCATTTTGAAGACAGATTGTCGGATCGTGTATTATGGGTTGGTGCTGAGGAAAAAGGCACTGGCACCTTCCAATGGCTGAATGGTAAGTCATGCTGCGGGGATTGGTGGGCTCCGAACGAACCTAACGGTCATGGTAGAGAACGGTGTGTTCATTATGTTGACAGAAGTGATGGCAAAGGTGCTGCTTTAAGCGATGGAAACTGCGGTGTGTCGTGGGCGTTTGTTTGCGAATCACCAGGTATAAATTCATCATATCATTCAAGTTTAGACTTTAAGCAAACGCTGTTGAAGCTAATAAACAGGAAGTCTACCCATTTTGACTTTCGATTATTAAGATGAAGCTATTATTTCCAATTTCACAGTCATAAAAATCATTATGGACTATATAAATGTCAATAAATAGATTTCAGTCACAAATCTGCATATAGCTGTTTCAGACAGTTTTCTGTAACCTTTAAAAAGCAACAATATATATAGATATAAATATATTAAATAATTGTCCGTTGATTGCAGCTAGCTTTTACAAATTTTAAAAACTTTTTCCAACTAAATTAAACGAAAACGTATGATTAATATCTTAGACATTAATTTGCTGTTCTCGAAAACGCTCGAAGACTTTTGAAATTATGCATGCATGTTCAGTTACACCGGTCTCATCAAGCATTGAAATAATTGCAGCGATTTTAAAGCATAAGTTAAATATGTCTGTTTGAATGTCTCATCTTTATTGTTAACAGTACCAACAATTTATTCCCTGTGTCACAAATTTTCCACTGAGAAAAAAAACAACATTTTCTTGCTGATCTGTCTGGTTTCTGTATTAGTCGATATTTTTGTTATAAATATACGAGCATTTCGTTGGGTGTATGTGTGGATTGACATATTCAGTTTAAGAGTAACTGTTTATATGGTAACATGGCTCTGTCGAATTAACACAATAGAGTTAACCGAGATATTTCCTTCCTTAACTACTTACAAGGTAGAATGTTGTTTCTTGCAAATCCTAATTTACAAATAATAAAAGAAATAAAAATACTTCTTTAAAATACTTTTCTAACAGATGCGCATTTTAACTAAGCGCGGAAAAGTTACGTCATTTAAAGACACTTCAAAGTCAGATTAAGCTAAATGCTGCCATATGCTTACAAAAAGTAAAGGATAGAATAGAAGTTAAGGTATATCAAATACAACATTCAAAAATAGTACGATTTTATCATAAAAGTTAATTTGAGAATACATGCACATTAAATACCGAAAATAGCCAATTCAATATGGAAATCATTGCAATGTGTCATAAAGGGAGTATTCTTGCCAGATTTAAGGTCAGTGTTGGGTCATTCGAAAGGCATTAAAATAGTATCATTTTTATTTCTCACAATTATAAATATTTTGGAACAGGGAAGCTGTTTTGTTCATCGGGATGTAGTGTAGAAAATGTATTCCAAATATGTTTCTTCAAATGTTGGCTTATGGAAAACATGTGGGTTGAGCATAGCCTTCTAAAGTGCATAGCAACATAGCATTAAGTTCCGATTAAGTGTTATCAGCTATTGTTATTATGTCTATTACGATATTTTGAAATATAGGAACAATACAAAGTTCTATCAATATTTCTAATGTTCATTCTTTTCGTAGGACATTATATCAATTTATTTACCATATAAATGCAAATTAACCTTAAGCCTGCTGGTGGCAAGTGATTCTGCCTATGCGACCAGTGCTGACCAATATCAACCTGCACTTACCCCGGCACAAATATAAAGCAATCTAAACGTCAAATTATTGCGACTTATGTGGGGTGGTAATTTGAGGAGTGGGTAAATGTCCTTTTGGGAGAGGGGTAAATTTCCTGAAGAAAATCTGAACAGGTCCGGGATGGATATTGTAAAAGCCCAATGTTACCAAACCACTGATACTCAGTAATAACACTGGTTTGCAAACCTCCGGCCTACAATGGTAAGGTACTGGTTATCGAACGATCTTGGGTATGTATCACAAACAATGGTTTGTCAGCTTACTCACTGAGTCACTGTTTGTTACTCAGCCGATTTAAAAATAGAATCGTCTTTATTAACTCATTAACACGTAAAATTAACTTAAAACTGTAGCATGAAAGTTCAAGTTCAGTTTTTTTTTCTATTTACTTCGCGAACGCAGATATATTCTTCCCTGCATAAGAAGAAGATTTTGGAAAATTGGGATACTGCAATTTTCGTTTCGTACGTTCCGGTTTTACTTCATACCGGGCTGATTATAGAGAGATATTTGGTTTCAGAGATAGTTAAACTCTCGCTTACCTGGTGTCAGAGATAAGAGAAACTCTCGCGTACATTTTTCTAGTAGTGAGTAGTGAATTTCACGCTTACTCGATTTCTGAGATTGAGAAACTCACGCTTACTTGGTTTCAAAGAGAAACCTGTGCTTATTTGGTTTCAGAGATAGGGAGGTTCACATAATATTCAAGTGAGGTAGCACTGTATATTAGACATCTTGCTACATAGCTGAAAAATATTTAAAAAAGATCTTATAACCGAACACGCATGGACGCATGCACTTCTGATAAGAAAAGGAGATTTCATCATATTTCCAACGACAGAGGAGGACACCAAAAGGGTAGTCAAAACCAGATTGCGTCGCCATTTATAGCTGCAAAATGGCACCATCAATTATAGCTGCAAAGGCAGTACCAATTGAAGTCGAAAAATGGCTTCACAAATTATAATCGTGAAATAGCGCCATTGATTATAGTTGAAAAGGCGCCACCAATTGTAATAGCATTGTACGAACACCTGGAATGTAAAGTCCTGGCGTATTCGGTACAGAAGTTACTTCACGATGATATGAAAAAGAGAACTAAAGACAGCTAGGCTGATTTCAAAATTTTACATTTCATTTTTAGTTTTGTTTCCTGTGATATTAAAGTATCCCTTAATGTGGTAAGGTAACTGTTAAATTGATCAATGAAAACATATGTCAAATACGTATATTGTAATGTTCATGTATTTAGGGCGGACTGAGACAATTTTATGTCCGAGACGTTAACTACTTTTAGTCCATTTCCTTTTGTAATTATAAATTGTAAAGATATATCGAATATATTACACACACGAAAACAAAAATGAAACCTTAACTGAGACAAAGGAGAAAATTTATACTTTCAGAATGTCCAGAAATTTCACATTGTGTACACTGCACCAACATTTATGATACAGTTTGTGACAAATGCGAGGATGACAAAGTTTTCTACAAAAAAACAAATTCAAACACATTGTGTGAACGTATGTATTGGACTAAATCAATAAACATAAAACATAGTACCTTATATAATAAAACTAAGACAAGATGAATATGTGACAAATCAGATGAAAGTGCCAAAAGAATAGAATGTATGAATGTACTCTGTCTGATTTCAGTTATAGACTTCTAAAAGTTTACATAATTCTGTAGACTCTACAGTTCTAATATAAGCATTGTCCGCATAACCGCTCATACATTTTTCAAAAACAATGGCTCAAATATTAAAAATATATCATTGGTTAGTATACTTGTGAACATCATCGTGACGTTAGTGTACGATGATTGGTTTAGGAGTCATGGGCCTTTTTAATGATATAAAATGTTATATACTGCCCAGTACTAATATAAGCCTTTTTCGAATAACTCTTCTTGTTGTTATCAACAAATCTTGCCCAGACAAGCATCTTTAATAATGAATTTGCATATGTTGTCACAGTATACATGTAAATTGTCCGGTTTTGTGGTTTTGTCATGTTATTAATATAATATAAATATACTTCTGTATAACCCAGTATAATCACCCCTCTCGTAATAAATGAACCCTTTCCTCTCTAATAAAAAGCTGCAATCTTAATTTATATCTATGTGTTTACTTAACATAAATTATAACAATACTGTGATTCCGAAAGCAGAGGCAATATTTTGCAAAATGCAAATGCAGCTAGAGAATGGAATTTCAATGTTTTACATTACTAACAGTATCATTGAGTTAAAACAGCTTACTCTAAGATATTGATTTATCTCCTCTTTTTACACTTGTTTTTATATTCAGTGACATTTTCTGTTAATAATTAAAATCTTATTAAGCTGGATATGCCAGAAAAGTAACTCTCTTTAAATGAGTTAAAGCCATGTTCATAATGTACAGGCATCACACTATTTCACAAATGTTGTGTAATGTAAAAAAAAAATTTCCTTCTATACAAAGTACATGTTGAATGTAAATAATTATGATGAAATGATTGCAAAATACCTTATAATGTTACAAATCAATACGTCGTAATAAACATAGAGCATGATAAGTAGGCGTGTTTCCGTCTTCAATGCATCAAAATTGTCTTCTCTTTAATTCATATTTAGGAATGTGTTCATTTGATCATCATGCATGTTGGCCGGGAACCTGTTCTGATGAACTAACATCAAGCTGTGCATGTGCACCAGGATTCCAGCGTGTAAAAGATTCAAGTCAGACAGTGTGTCAACGTAAGTTTATCTATAATTGTATAGCTTCAAAAACTCGTGATATCTTAAAAAAATAGATATATGAATATTTGATATGCTCCAAGCTGTATTGTTGTAAGTTTGTAAGAAGAATAATTTGTTAAAAGACTGTTACTTATGAGTAAAAATATATTCATTTGTCAGGTAGAATGGGCATTTTAACGGCATTGTTTAAAACATTTAGTTTTCATTGGGCAGAATTGATCTTTGAACTTATAGCAGCAAATTATCAACAGCTGTAGACGTGTTCATCCGTCAGAGGCTACTGTTTGTTTCTTACTTCATTTGACGGTCACACGATTAATTACTTACCATCGAAAGTACTTTCAGTGGACTCAGTCAATCAATTCATCGCACCGATACCTTCAGGATATAACGCAACTAAGTAGATTAGATTCGGTTTAATTTAGCCTGTTCTTGAGAAGTAATGAAACGTGCAAATGGAACATCTAATGTGCTCCATGTCATAAATGACCTGAACTAACAAAAACACTGGGTCTCAATACGGTTCGACATTTTATGGCACAGCACTTTCAACAACACCTGATAAAGACGAATTACTAAATGATTACAGTTGTGTTATACACCAGAATGGTTTAGTCAAGAGAATCAAGATTTATGACGTTGATCAGGGTCCGTTCTATACGGAATGTGTGTGTGTCCGGTTTAACGTCATTAATTAGTTTAACGTCATTTTTCAAAAAAATTTCAGTCATATAAACGACGGTGTCTACTTGTAGCAGTGAGTTTTATAGTGCTGCCTCACTGGAATATCACGCTGTAGACACGTGGCATGATACCCCACCCAGTCACATACTGACACCGGGCTGACGCCAAGCGAGCGAGGAACTACTAGTGGTATGACGCGGCCGGGGATCGAACCCACTACCTCCCGCACTCGAAGCGGACGCTTTACCACTAGGCTATCGATGGGGTGTATACGGAATAGTTTGAGGTAATGGCGTTTTGAGAAGAAATGTCTTTACTTACGAAATAATGCACAGAACCATGTTTTGTTACATATCGAAATAATACGAACTGGTTATACGCCTGCGGAATAATTTCACGACGGCTCAGACTAAGTGAAACACACATGCGGCGTTTAACCGATAACGTATGTTTTGTTTCACAAGTGTTGTGAGCAGAATTCCAACATATGTTCTGAAAATGGAAAGTAAAACAGTACATATATATTTACCTTCCAGTGAAAGACGCTTCCGCTCCATCTATTAATACGTGTCAAACAGTAATTGGTGGAGCAAACGGCGAGGCTAAACGAACTGCGCCTGGAAAATGTCAGGAGCTGAACGACTTCTTTGGAAATTTTCAACCAACCTCTGTTGGTTTTTATATGCAGTCAGATTTTATTTTAGACGTCACCAAATACAGCAGTAGCAGACCTAAGTTTATCAAGGAAGAGAAGTTCGGAATTACAGATACCACATTATATATTAAACGAGTTCAAATAGATGGTAATATAAAACGGTTGTTTTGTACTCATTTTTAATAGTGATGACTAAACTATTAAAAAACAGATTTACGTTAATTTGAAACTTAAATAATACTTTCAGTAGTTAGATATTGAAATAAAAAGTAAATATAAACTGTGCATTTTAAGAACTTTTTATCTGTAAAAACCTTTTTTAATCAATATTATAATAATAAGTTACGCTATTGAAATGTGATGCAAAATAGAAAGACTTTAGCTGTATTGTATAGCATTCACGTGACAATATCTAATTAAAAATACTGGTTTATAATTTTCGATTTCTAATATCAATTGCTGTCTGTTTAGAATATTGAAATATTAATGTTCATTTTGAGTCATGTCTCATTAATCGTCTTCATATCAGTCTATATTCTACGCTGGCTAAACAGTTTGTGACTGAAAACAATCGGTGACTTTTGTAACTCATTTTAGTAATGTAACAAAATTTATCACCCGCGTTATGATTTGCAAAAGTGATTTTCTTTTCCATCTTTTGAATCTGTTCAACCCTAATTTGAAAGACATAAACATTTTATAGGCTCATTGTGATTAGTAACATATTTTGGTCGCGCAAAGATATCTTTTTGCGATTACACTAGCTACGAAATACGAGTGTTTAGAAATATATTTGTAATTATTTCAACGCAGACAATTTTAAAATAACTAATGAAATTATTGCACTCGGTATTGATATACTGTTACAAGATCAATGCCATATCTTTCTTCGTCTGAAATTACTGCACTCGGTATTGATATACAGCTACTAGATCAATGCCATATCTTTCCTCCATTTGAACTATTGCAATCGGTATTGATATACTGCTACTAGATCAATGCCACATCTTTCCTCCTTTTAAATTACTGCACTCGGTATTGATATACTGCTACGAAATCAATGCCATATCTTTCCTCGTCAGAAATTATTGCACTCGGTATTGATATACGGCTACTAGATCAATGCCATATCTTTCCTCGTCAGAAATTATTGCACTCGGTATTGATATACGGCTACTAGATCAATGCCAATTTTTCCTCGTCAGAAATATTTGCACTTGGTATTGATATACTGCTACTAGATCAATGCCATATCTTTCCTCGTCAGAAATTATTGCACTCGGTATTGATATACGGCTACTAGATCAATGCCATATATTTCCTCCTTTTAAATTATTGCACTCGGTATTGATATACTGCTACTAGATCAATGCCATATCTTTCCTCGTCAGAAATTATTGCACTCGGTATTGATATACTGCTACGAGATCAATGCCATATCTTTCCTTGTCAGAAATTATTGCACTCGGTATTGATATACGGCTACTAGATCAATGCCATATCTTTCCTCCTTTTAAATTATTGCACTCGGTATTGATATACTGCTACTAGATCAATGCCATATCTTTCCTCCTTTTAAATTATTGCACTCGGTATTGATATACTGCTACTAGATCAATGCCATATCTTTCCTCGTCTTACATTTTGTTTCCTTGCCGCAACACACGTTACAATTAAGCTGGAAGTCTTTAACGGCTATGGAAATGACACTTAAAGCAAACAGTACGCGAGTTTTGGTATTGAAAAAGATATCCTGGAAGTGAGAGATATAGTTAAGTAAATATTAATATAAGATATTACTTGCAGCGATGTACAAAAAAGTCACAGTAGACTATAATATATAATTAGAAAAAGGTAAGCATTAAACTTTTCTTTTATTTTTGAATTTTCTGCTTTAAAGACATTTCTTTCATCTTTTTTAATGAATACACAGGTACACAACAAACACTTGGTACATTCAAGCAAAAGATTGCCACAAGTCAAAGTACAAATGTCAAAACCACAGTAGCTCATAAGAACAACTACACATTGTCTCAACCTAACTACAAGCTCACAAACGGAGATAGGTAACTAACTTCTCCTTTCCCTCTATAAGTACGCAATGACACAGGGAGTAATGAGAGATATGTAACTGAAACAGTCTGTCTCAAGTTGAGATTGGAAAATAAAATATTACCTCTAGCACATCCTAAATACATTTTGACAAATCCGGAAAGTAAGTAATCATATATGGTCTCACCAAAAATACAACCCGACAAACGGCAAAAAGTAACCATATAAAGCGGCATACCTCATCCTAAATGAACGCCGACAAACCAAAAGTCTCGCTTTAAATACATGCTGGTCAAAGGTGTCTCGTGCCGACAAAGTATGGTAAATAGATTTATGCTAAATGACGCTGGGAAAATTTTAAGACTCGCTTTAAGTATAAGCTGTTTCGTTCTTTCAAACGATGGCAGACAGTTTCATCCTAAATGATCTCTGGCACATCGTAAGTCTTGCAAGCGGGCAAATGCTATCTTGTGCCGTCAAACGATGGCGAGTAGTTTCATCTTAAAGTGATGCGGAACAATTGAGACGGGTAAGACATTGATAGACAAAGTATTGATCAAACGTACATTATTATTAATGAAAAAAAATCGATATACCTGAAATTTTAAAAAAGTGGTCGAAACACGTTCGGTGAACAAGTATGACATGTTAAGGTAGTGGGCCTGTACCGACAATCAATGATTTCAGTCCAATTTCGTTTTCTTCATGTGTGATTTCGGTATTCTCTGGTTATTTTCAAGAAGTCACTGCTCGTATGAAATACATTTATGACCAGAGAATGAGGAAATGAGAGACAAAAAATCGATATCAGACCGAAAAATAACATACCCGGTTACTTGCTATACGCTTTGTGTGTATATGGGGCGCTTATTACAGCTAATATAAGTTACGTTAACAATGCTATACGCTAAGTACCATTACATTAAAAAATTTAAGAGCGGAACGAACCTTATTCTGACTATGAGCGATACTATCAATATCAGTTGATACATAGAATCAAAGGGGTAAATAGCTTAACTTACAATTTGTACAGAAAGCCTTGTATGGTGTTCATTTCTAATATGCTTTTTATCATTTGCATTCTTTCCATGGAGATATTTACATACATTAGTGACATTTTATGATAATTTGGACCATTCAAACCCTGTTACGTAGTTATGATAATTTAAAGAATTGAAATATTTCAAGAATTAGTAATTTTTTTCCAAATTATCTGTTGATTACGTGTACAGTTCAAGACCAGTCTGGTTGAACTATTTTATACCAGACTTAAACGTTATCTATATTTCCTATTAACGCTACGCATAGGCAGTATCGACTACTTTAATAAGATTGTGTTCAAGACATGATATGTTGATGACATGTAACATTGAAAACATGTAGTGTTGCATACTTAAGACATTATAACAATGATTTGAATTGCAACACTAACCTTAAATATTGTTGCTTTAAACTTTCAGTCAAAATTTGCGATGTTTTATTATCTCATTACAAAAGATCCTCTGACTATTATCAATACTCAAGGTTGGAATTATAGCATTTGTTTTAATATCAGATCAAGGCGGATTAAAAAATCTTTAAGGTTTGTAACCTGCTGGCTATTGTTTCAAAGGTTGTGTGTTCAGTTTGAGGCCCGTGGTGGAGGATACGTAAAGAGAAATGACTTCCGTACTCAAACAGTGAAAACCCCGTTACCGTACCAGAAGACTTCAACAACGGAAACAGTTTGCTACCGATATGATGATGCCAAACCTCAACACTGTCTGGTGACCAGAACGTGTTCTTTTGGAGAAAAAGAGCCTATTCAGATATCACATAGAGTTACAAGAACATCAATAATACCTGTATCATTTTCTGGTTGGAAAGATCCCATACCAGTTGGAGGAAACACTTCACACGCATCCGACATAGAATCGTGCGAAATTACTGTAAACGAAGTGAACAACGGCATAGTCGATTCAAGGAAAGTTTTCAGCCGTAAAATGAACCACACCCAAACTACTTTAATATTAAACCTGACGTCAGACTCACCGAGGCTCTACTCAGTCAATTTAGAAGTGAAAGATGTTGCGGACAATGTTCGACAGGCTCGTCGTTTTGTTCTATACGACAGTACTACCAACATTACATCAAGGTCAGATAAACCATTTACCGTATCATCCGCATCCATGGCTTCACATTACACGTGGCAGACACATCATAACGACATCTGTCTTAACTGGAAGGATCATTTTTATAACCAGTTTTACATGGATAATTTACTTCTTGGAAAAATAAATCCTGCCGCTCATGGACTCATTACGGGAATATATGAACAGCAGACAGGTCTCTTATCGGTTAGTGGTACCTCAAACGTGCATGGTATCGTACAATTCAAATTTTCATGGAGCTTAGATGGGGTTTTATCTCCTGTCATTGTGGTACCAAAGTTGTTTGATCAGTCGTACTGCCATTCACTTCATCTGAAAGATGGTCAGACATACATCCTCAATATTGAGGCGATTGATATTGTTAACAACACTCTTTCCGAAAACAGGACAGTCTTTATCGACAGATCTGTTCCGCATATAAACAATATTTGGCTGATGAAAAACGGAATAAAACGCCTCTACATACATGATGACATCGATCTGTCCGCAATGAATATGACCTTTGAGGCTTTGGATCCACACAGTGGTCTGTTAAATATTGAGTGGACATTCAAAACTATGGACACTGGACATGAATTAGGTTCCGGTGTAACTGGCATTGCATTGCTGGAGAAGGTAATCACATGTTTCATCTAATCATATAATCAGGAATTAGGTTGTGAATTGTTACCCGGTATTTTATAATTTTTTATCAGCAAAACTAATACTCTGTAAGTAATGAAGGTTATTTTAAAGGGTGCAAAGCTAATGTGTTGCTTAATAAGAAGTGTTATACATCAAAATCTTAATCGTCGTATAATGCTAGATCAGGTTTATTAATTATAATTATTATAACACGACCGATATGTTTTATCACATAAAAATGAAACTGAGTGTTATTTAGCAACACATTTACTGTTTGTATTTTACATTTTTTACATCATAGCGTTAAACTTCATGGCTTTGAATGAGATATGTTCATCACCCTTTCTATGTTTCAATTGTAACCAGTTTTGTCACAGCGTGTATTTCTTCTTTTAAATGTTTTTAAAGTATATAAAATTGTTAAATTCTGAAATTAATGAAAATAAACTGTCCATTTCATAAGGGAAGCGTTGGTCTAGCGGATAAGGTGTCGGCCGCTCAATCCAGGGATCGTGGGTTCGAGCCCCACCGGGGTCACGACCATGACTTCTCATATGACACCAGTACTTGTTTTTATAGGAAGCGGACTCGAGAGTGGTTTCAATAAGCTTGAAGTTTTCATCACAATCGAGCTAAAACAAATTAGTATCAACTAAACTAAACTGTCCACTTTTTACAGGAACACTGTCCAAAGAATCCTAGCGACAGTTGCTATTGCCCGAATGTGGGTAAATGTGAAATTTTCAATACAGCATTCCGTTAAACAAGTTGGTTCAGAGGAACAAACATATGGGGAAGCAAAATCGTAACTATATGTTTACAATCAAAGTTACTAACAACGCAAGACTATCAAACATCGAACAAATTGACATCTTAGTTGATGATTTACCACCTGAGCTCGGAGTTGTGTATGAAGGTAATTTTCTTCTGATGAAAAGCAATCAAATATAGGAGACAAATCTTCATAATATACAGTAAAGGTACATATGGATATGATTTTTAAAACATGAAATGAGTTATGGCATTCAAAATACCTTTGTCTCGCTTTCAAACAGGTGTTATAGGTACACATGGTATAGATAACATCAATGATAATCGATATATTGCACGATGGCACGGTTTTATTGAGTTGAATTCTGTTTAAATCATGTTACTTATATATAACCTATAATTTATGATAACTTTTAAACGGAAACATGATCTATGTTGCAATTGTCTTAGATACGATGAAAGTTTCTTTAAATAAAAGAAAACAATATACAATTCAGATTAAATTTTAAAACAATGAAAATTCAGAAATGATATTTTATATATACTATGTGAATTTACATTTTGATAGTAACACGACTGATTGAAAATCTGTAAAATTTAATTTTCATAGGTTGTCTTTTAATCAAATTAATACAAATAATTTTTGTTATTGAATGATGTTTCCATAAGCCAAACGAGTTATGATTTGAAATTGAATAACCGCCCTTGATAGAAGTACATATGACACGTGCTGGGTGACACTAAATATAAGTAATACTATTTAAGGATAACATCTATGCATAAAGTTCATTTCATTTTGGTTAAGTTTAACGTTGCACGACATATTTTTGGGCATATGGCAACTTTCAGGCTTTGATGATGGAAGAAGACCCAAGGTGACCCTCTGTGCATAACGAATTGGTACCTGGGTAGAATCACCGACCTTCCGTAGTCCAGCTAGATGGCTTCTTCACATGTAGATTTCATAAGTTTCAACGTCCAAAGTAAGGCTCGAACCCACATAAATGAGGGGCAAGTGATTTAAAGTCAGCGAATTTAACCACTCTACCATGGAGGCGACGCTTTGTATAATGTAAAGTTATTTTATGTTTCTTTCTGAAGAATCCTTTTTAAGCTTTGTGACGATATTAACTGCTTATCTAGTATATGAATCAAGCATTTCTTATAAGCATATTGATTCAAATGTATTTCGAAGGATGCTATCTGCGGAAAATGGACATATGTATATTACACATCTACATACTATCAATACGTTTATATGAGCTTTTCATTCATGAATTACATCCAAAAACATTGTGATGTTTTTCTCAATTTTTCAGGTTCTAGAGACAACAAACGGAATACAGAAAACACATCATATATAGCTGGTATGATTACCCTTGGAATAGTTTGTGCAGTACTTACAACTTATTCGATTTATATCACTATTCAAATCAGACGTAAAAAGACAGATAAAGGTAGTTATCATCCTTTGGATGGAGTCTTAAAATCAGATACTGTCACAGGGTGTGAAAATTGTGCAATATCGATATTCTGTTTCGATGCTCTATCGACAAACCTACCCCTATATCGTAACATATTTCCCCAATAAAGCAAATTGAATCTGTTTCTTTTTATTTGTCTTTCGTTACAATCCTTTAATTAATATAAATCGGGAGACATGCAAAATAATGTACAGGCGCAGAAAGACAAAATAGCATTGTGCGCAAGTGATATTAAATTAGTACTGGTAATATTACATGCACAGAAAAGAAAATAACGGGTTTGCGCATAAAATATGAATTACCGGTATAATGTTCATGTTAAACTTATTGGAAATTTGCATTTTGCATGTATATGAAGTACAATAACAATACATATTGAACTCAAAGTCGATGTATGACAAATTGTTATGTAACTATCAAACCACCGTTGTAGACAGAGAATAAATAAGATTGATAATTTCTTAAATTTGAAACTGTAAGCTTTACTGTTGCATTGTTCAAGCATAAAAGGGATTGACCTTTGTAGAGTTTGAGATACATCAATATAGAAGTATATACTTTTCAGGTACAAAGTCACATGCCATATCTACCGAACAGTGGTAAGTGCAGAGAAGACATGATAAATAAACATTTTTTTTTCATTTGTTAAAAAGAAAACGTTGATGCATGGCAACAAATACACCACGTATTTAATACTATTCAAACCCATAATGCATTAAAACACATTGTGCTTATTGCCCATAGCAATTGCCTATTCGCTGTTCATACTGTTATATTGACTGTACTGCAGCCGACAGGCTAACACAGTGAGAGATCAGGTAATAGATAAGCTGAATGCTTACTCACCAAATTAAGTTTCAACAGATTGTGAAACAGTAGGAGATAATTTAAATAACCCAGCATGAACACGCTGTACTTCGAACAAGGCATATACAGCTCATAGCGCGATATATTAGAGTAAAACAAAGCCGCCTACTTCAAACTAAAGAATGATGCCTATGCTTCCCATATACCTCATTTTAGGTTAATGGATGCTACCTGAAGTAAGATTATTGCTTTTAAAAATTACCAAAGCGTAATTCATCTGGGAACATACTTTGTCTTAGTAGTGAAGCTTCCAAACATGGGAGGATTCTTAGAACTTCAGCAAGTAGTTGTTCAGAAAACGCATGCACAAAATATGTGCATCTCCATTTGAGATTGAAACTTTCGCTAAATGCTAGCCAGTGGTATATGATAAATACTCCCGAAAAGAAATTGCTGTAGTATAATTCTGTTAAATTATCAAAGGGCAATAGTGAAAAATCATCTCACTAAAACATGAAGATAATGTGTGCATTTCTTTTCTCGGGAGCAGGATGAATAGGAAATATTTTATATATCGTTTTATCATTGATCTATATGTAACTGTAACATTTTTAATCTGTCTTGATTCAAAAAAAAATATTTGAACGTTTTCAGAATGTGCTGTAAGTTAGAGAAATTTACGCCGAAATATTTTAAATCTCTCAAGCAAAAGAAGTGCCTTGGAGATAAATTTCTAAAATTTTCTAGAACGCTATACATTCCAAATTTGTTATAAAATGTGTTTATGATTTGGATGTCTAATGAGTTCTGGGTAGACTTTAAATCAGTCAGATGCAGAGACGTAACATTATTTTACTTTACTAGGACGGAAATTTGTGTTCGTTATTATTGACACTTATTAGCATTTATAAGTCACAGGAAAATTATAATGATTTCGTGCACAATAACACGCATTGATATTTGCAATATATTATTGTGTCTCAATAGCCACAAGAAACCAAGAAATTCATATACTATTTGATGCAAATATTAAGAACAAAACTATTCACTCGTGAAAAATCTTTTAACAAGTAGCACTTGTGTTATATAATGCCAAACACGTGTTAGTAACTATCTACAGCATACATATACTGTTTGTAACTAATTATTCTTCTAAAAGGGGCAGCTAATAAATGCAAATACATACAGTCAAAATACATTTCTTTCGTTAAATTTAAATAGCTTATGAGAACCAATTTTAATGAATTTTGTAGTATGTGTGTTTAAATAGTTCCGAGGTGACAACGCTGTTTTAGCTTAGATTGTTTAGCTAGTGAATTTCACCATATATAAACGCGCATAATTTCGGAAGCTGACATTCAAAGTGTGCGTTGTATTGCGACGTTAGAGCGATTGCTATTATAACATCAGCTGCTAGTTGACGATTTATTCGTAACAAAGACATCTTACTTTACAAATATGCAACACTCAAAGTGAAAGAAGGAAAAAATTAATTGTAGACATAACAAATGATTCGTTGGATTTTTTAGCAACCCGTCTGTTATATGTTTTCACTACACATTTTAGTTTTGTTTTCGCTGTGGGCCAATTTTGTGATGCATTGCTCTCTGGCAATGTTTGGGTTGCTCTTTACGTACGGGAGATCAACCCTTACCTCTTGTTTTGTGTAGTTCTTATATGGATATTATATATGTTTAAATGTATAAAGTACGAATGAAGGCCTTCATTTTCTGTAACGTTCACTTTAAACGGTGTATTTCATATCGAAATAGTTTCCAGATAACTGCAGTTTCGTTAAATGAAATAAAAAAAAAACATCATTCAATTGGGTATAAAGAAACAAACGCAAACACGATATTCGCCACATAGAAACTTTTGTGTCCTTAAAGAACTTCATTGCAATAGGGTAGTATTCAAATTATTTTGGAATATTTGACAGGAAAATATAACAAAAAGAGCCAACATGTATCTAAGCAAATCACATTCGTAAGTGTGTCATTTTAGCATCTTATCCTCTTTCAGAAAAATGATATGTTTGTCAAAATCAAATAATGGCATTAAAGCTACGGTAAAGCAATCTGCCTGTCCATGACCCTAGTCTCAATGTACTTTAACTCAGTGGTACATGTGTATTATATTTTCTTGCTATTTGTGAGCGTGGAGTATATTCGTATTTACTTTTTAAAATTTGGTAAAAGCCGATACTAGAGGGCGTTAGGGGTGTTGCATATTTTATTACCCCTCATGAACAAACTTTGATAAATCGAGTCAGCTTTATTTTTTCCATAATCATTTTATGTGAATTGGCAAATTTGTAATTAACTCGATACAAAAATGGATCTATACAATTACCTGCAGCAAAAACGAGAAACTAAAGTACCGCATTATTGTTATATTTATAACAATGTATATCGTACCAAATATTACGAATGTCACTACCAGCATATTTGCTTGAGATGTGTTATATATAGAAGTATAAACTACTGAAATGTAAAATTAAGTAATGCTTGAATGGTTAAATTGTATAATTCAAGATCAAAATATAGATCAAGAGCAAATATTGATTTACAAAAGTACAGTGCAACCTCTGTAGAGCAACCCCTTTTGGGAGATACAAATATTTACTGTTATGTAGAGGTTGTATAAAGCAGCACTATATTCGATGTTCAAATATTAGTCCATTAGATCTTTTCTGAATGATAAATAGACTGTACTTAAATTATATTTCGTTTACTTCAGCACTTATGTCAACCTAGCCATTCGATCGTCTGGCACAGGAAATCAGACAGGTGCCACAAGACAAGATTACATGAACAATCTGAATGATGTGGGAAACAATTCTGATCAACAGTATACTGATCTAGCAGATGTCCATAGAGACGATAACGCTATATATGAATCAATTGGCCAAATATAAAACTTGGCGAAGAACTCAATTTGATGCCTGGCGAATGGTTTTGTTAAACTGCATGTGTTCACAAGAACAAAGAGAACTTTTTTGAATTATACTGATTGTAAAAATCGTTAGTTGCCTGACAAATAAGCTATAAACAAATGTACACTATGTAAATGCAAACAACTTACGCCTTCGGCCTTCGGTATCCGGACAGAAGTTCCCTGGACAAAAGTCCCCGATCTAAAAATGGTCATGTCGACAAGAGCCCACTGATCATTTTGCAAGAGTGGACAAAAACCCCATGGTGTTTTTAAGTGGACATAAGCCCACTGATGATAAATTAGCATAATATTTGATTGAATTTACACATAATGAACACCTTAAAATTACAAAATATCAATTAAATGTTTGTGTATGCATTTAAAAATTAATCAAACTTAATGTGAAAATTTTGTTCTTCATATTTTATGTTTACATGGAACATATTGCTCTATTGGCAAGGACTTTATTGTGATTATTTTTCATAATGTGTATTTATTTTATGTATATAGATCTACTGTGAAATAAAACAAATATTATCACCAAGCGGCTTTTGTACACTTTAAAAAATCACCGGGGAGCTTTTGTCCACCCTGAAAACTATACCAGGGGGCTTTTGTCTACTCTTCCAAACTGATCTTTTGTCCACCTTGAAAAAAGAAACACCAGGGAGCTTTTATTCACATGACCATTTTAGACCATTGGGCTTTTGTCTATGGGCCTTTTGTCCTACATTCGCAAAACCCAATTATTCGCATTTCATGCAAAACAATGAAACGATGTATATCTAATGTGAACAACATAATCATGCTCAATTAAGACTTGAAAATAACAATTTTTTGCTTATTCCAATGAATTTGTTTCAAAATATAAAAGGGGATGTTTATAATTGTCTTGAAACTTAACGCGCATCGCCAAGGATACATTTGAAATAAGCTTTCTAGTTTTCATGGGCCTTCCAGTTTCGACTCTTTTAATAAGTCTTATTCTAAATAACAGTCTTTCTACAATATTAAGGTACATGTAGTATTAATAGGGCTAACTACCTTTCTACAATATTAAGGTACATGTAGTATTAATAGGCCTAACTATATTTCTACAATATTAAGGTACATGTAGTATTAATAGACCTAACTATCTTTCTACAATATTAAGGTACATGTAGTATTAGTAGGCCTAACTATATTTCTACAATATTAAGGTACACGTAGTATTAATACGCCTAATTATCTTTCTATAATATTAAGGTACATGTAGTATTAATAGGCCTCACTATCTTTCTAAAATATTAAGGTACATGTAGTATTAATAGGCCTAACTATCTTTCTACAATACTAAGGTACATGTAGTATTAATAGGCCTAACTATCGTTCTACAATATTAAGATACATGTAGTATTAATAGGCCTAACTATCATATAAATTACAATGTGATTGTATCTAACTGGATGTAAATTGTTCATTTTATAAATGTGAAACTACAACATTTCAGTTACCCAACTACTGGATATTTTAGCTTTGAGATTTGTCTGTGTAAATTGTTTTTAAGGTATGAAAAATGCCATTCGTAACTGTATATGTATATGTGTGTTTTAACTTAAATAAAATGTATCTATCTAGCACAGATTGCAGAATAGGCCAACCAGAGTCTTTGCTCAAGCTCAAATTTATATGAGAGTAATAGTTGAATCTCGGGAAG
The DNA here is from genome assembly GCF_021730395.1 of Mercenaria mercenaria. Classification (NCBI taxonomy): domain Eukaryota; kingdom Metazoa; phylum Mollusca; class Bivalvia; order Venerida; family Veneridae; genus Mercenaria; species Mercenaria mercenaria. The sequence continues at coordinate 71,819,291 of NC_069375.1, forward strand.
TATTGGGCATCTCAAACATAACCACAAACAAAACAACGCCAATCAATGTGTGTGTTCGGGTTTTAACGTGTATTTCAACAACTTTTCAGTCACATAAACGACGGTGTACTGTCTGTCTATTTGTAGCAATGAGCACAATGCCCAACTTTATAGTGCTACCTCACAGAAATACCACGCCGTAGGCACATGACATGATACCCCACCCAGTCACATTTTGCTGGCAGCTGGCCGGCCAGTCCTAGCATCATCAACTTAATGGTGAGCGCAAACCGAGAAAGCTACTACTACGATTTCTACCACCTCCCTCATTCGAAGCGGGCACTCTACCACTAGCCTACTGAGGCGTTATTCAGCGCCAGTCAAACCAGCCACACCTAAATACAGCGTGAAACAAAGCAGTCACGCCTAATAACAGCGTTAATCAAAATGGGTTAGGGTTAATCAAAATAAATTTTTAAATTGGAGAAACAAAATTAAGCTTGACACGGGCTATAACAGATAGGGCATGGACTAAGACCAGGCAGAAAATAGGGAAATCATCTTTGATCGGTCAAGAAAACCATGTACATTGAAAGGGAGCGTTGTTGTTTAAACGCATTTCTGACTGACCACCTTCGCACTTACACTAAGACATAACAGTTTATATGAACTAACTTCCCACTGAGCCAGGAGCTAAACTGGTTAAATAATAAATCATACGAAGAAGAATCTGAGCCACCATGACATCAATATACTCAATATAAATCTGTCTTTATGTGAGGCAACAGGCCGTACTTTTAACGCAATATTAAAGGCAGAAGCAAGACGGTTAGGCATCGTGGAGTATCAGCTGAAGTAGAGTCAAACTTCTAATATATAATTTTGCCTTTCGATGTTTGCATTGTTTTGTATTGTTTTACTCCTTTTACTTATTTCTGTTGTTCTTGTTGGCTTTTTTCTTGTAACTTGCTGTTTTTGTTGATTTAATGAACTTTTATTATTATTATTATTATTATTATTATTGCTTCCGCATTTAAAGAACGAAGCCGCCTATGCAGCACTGTGTAGGGACGAATGAGTTTGCTCATTCAAAGTTGCTAAGCTAGAGTACAAATTAATATCAAATCCTGTTCGGGATATGTCGTATGTCGTCCTTTACGCTTTGAGGTCGACGCACTAAAATGCGACACGACATCGCAACATTGCGAAGCGAGGACAACAATAATATCGTAGTGTCGTGTCGCATTGTTGCCTTTCAAAAGCGCCATTAAATAATCTTGACCAGTGCAAAAGTAATGACCCGGGCAAAAGAACGTTTACTTTGATCTTGATTTGTGACATTGACCTTCAAGTTGTGGAAGTGACATTACACTCCAAACTACGTTCCGAAGTAATGGTCAGGACAAGAAAAACGTTTACTTCGACCTTTGACCTTAAAAAATGTGCCCTTGAAAGTCGATTTGAAGAAAATGTATTCTTCTTGATGTAAGATAATAAATGCATATAAAACAGAAAATCCCATGACTTGAAATATTCATGTAAAACATATAGAGGATATTTGTTTGATTCAGTGTTAGATCAAAATATATTTCATCGAGTGAACACCATATTATTATTATTATTATTATACCACATTTATATAGCACTCTTTTATAATTAAGTATAATTTAAAAAAAAAAAAACAAAAAAAAAAAAAAAAAAAAAAACTAAATGTATCGGTCAGTTAACAAAATATTGTACAAAGAAGTGGGTTTTGAGCAGGCTTTTGAAAGCAGCTAGCGTGTCAGCTTCCCTGATCTTGACAGGAAGAGAGTTCCAAAGCTTTGGAGCAGTGCACGTAAAGCTGCGATTGCCATACATCATGGTATTAGATTTTGGCATAACCAGTGACAGCGTGTCTTGCGATCTTAGGGTCCTGACCGGTTTATACACTTCTAGCATATCCCTAATATAGGCAGGGGACTGATTGTGTAACGCCTTAAAGGTGTGGGTCAGAACCTTGTACTGCACCCTGTATTTCACTGGCAACCAGCGAAGCTCCTTCAGAACCGGTGTTATATGATTGCGACGGGGCGTCTTAGTGATTACGCGAGCTGCAGTGTTCTGGACATGTTGCAACTTGTTAAGTGTGCTGTTTGGTATACCACTTAACAAGGCATTACAGTAGTCTAACCGTGAAGTAATCAGGCTGTTTATAAGGGTTTTTGTGGCATCACTGGTAAGATACCGTCTGATGTGACCTATTCTGCGAAGTTGTGCATATCCAGCCCGGCACACCGAGTTGACTTGTTGTTCCATATCCATACCGCTGTCAAATACTGTTCCAAGATTCCTAACACATTTCGTGGATTTTATCACAGAATCACCGACCTTCACAGAAACGTCATCAATGTACTTGGAGTTACGCTTTGATGTCAATAGCATTACCTCAGTTTTGTCAGCATTGAGCTTCAGCATGTTGGAATTCATCCACGAGACAATTTTAGTCAGACAGCTCTCAATGCGGCGCAAAGCTTCACTTCTGGCCACAGCCTCTATCGGCTTAAAAGATAGGTATAATTGAGAGTCATCAGCGTAGAAATGATGAAGAAGTCAATGACGTCTGCATATGGCACCCACGGGTTTAATGTACATGATATAGTTCTTTGGACCAAGCACTGATCCCTGGGGCACACTGTATTTCATCAACGTAGGCGTCGACAACTCACCATCAACGCATACAGTTTGATAGCGGTCACTAAGATATGATGACAACCATGCAAGTGCTTTGTCTGTGACTCCAAAATGATGTTCGAGCCGGTGTAACAGTGTTTGGTGATCAATCGTGTCGGAAGCCGCAGAAAGATCGAGTACCACGAGGACTGTTACAGAATTTTGATCGAGAGATGTGAGGATGTCATTCTGTACCTTTATCAAAGCCGACTCAGTTGAATGAAACTTTCTGTAAGCAGACTGCAGTCCCTCATGTAGCTCATTTTCACTCAAGTGCCGCTCAAGACGCGCATCTACTACCTTTTCTAAGATTTTTGAAATGAACGGGAGGTTAGATACAGGCCTGTAGTTTTTGAGAATGTTTGGTTCAAGACCTGGTTTCTTAAGCAGGGGTCTTATCCTAGCACTTTTAAACTCTTTTGGTACATAACCTAATTCCATTGATGTATTTATGATGTTTGTTATCAGCGGCAAGAGCTCATCGAGACATTTCTTCAGAAGCCATGTTGGTAAAGGGTCAAGTTCGCAGGACTTGTTTGGAGATTTTTGTATAATTTGTTCTACCTCTTCTATCGTTGTAGGAGCCAAATCAATAAGACAGTTTGCTACTTCTTGGTGTTCTGGACAATGCAAGTCTACTGAATCACGATCAGTTTGGCTATGCAAAATAATATCATTCCTAATGTTCTCAATTTCTCGATGAAAAAGTCACTAAACTTCTGCGCAAGTTCCTTTGGTGATGTGTTAGAGGGACGGGAAGCATCTTTGCAATGTTTGCACGAGTGGCGCTGCCAAAAGAAAATATGTAAATTATGGTGTTCATAGTTGAGATATATTTCGATCTTACATGTACAACAAGATATTTTCTTTTAATTCAATGTTTTGACTTGATTTATCTATTTTATGTCAGTACATATATATTTACCCATATTTCTTATTTCAGAATCTAAATTTAAACATTTTTAGCTATATAGCTAAATTTTTCATCAGGAGAATAGTTGCGTATTAAATCTAATATAGCAGTACAGTAAAAACAAAAACAAATTTCAAACAGGGAATGCCGCGCACCAAAATCGCAGCCCGACAGAACGAAACCCACAGTATAAACACGCGCACTCACTCACATACAAAACAAAACGAACATACAAAGGAACACAGCGGGGCAACGCCTTGGAGCGGTCAGTGGCAAAAACACCACTGGGGAGCTTCAACCGATTTATGGTGCGCACCCCAACCTCCCTCTTACCCCACCATGTTCCAAAGAAATTAAAGTAATTCCAACCAGGTGAATCTCTAACACACGTAATGGAAGCAAAAAGGCAGGGCATGTATAACACAAGAATGCTCATGTATAAATATATAAAAAAAGCAAACCTTAAGAACCAAACACGTATATACTCAATGTCTTTTTAGAAGACAGAGCAACAAGAGAAACACTCTTAAGGGCCCGACGAAACAGGCCAGAGGACAGATATCCAAGATTGCTGTAATTAGATAAATATATGTATATGGAAAAGTAGAAGGAAGTATAAAGCAAAGTTGAATATTGAATACAGACGCGCATTTATTGGGAATCATTTAGTCATAATTAATTACGAAAACGTAAACCGTTCTGCCTTTTTGTGATATCATTGTGTTATGTACAGTTATCATCCTACATCTATCCCAGAAAACATTTGTTAAACACGTTTTGTCACGTAGTAATTTAATTTCCAAGATATTTTCAAAAAAGGCTTTTTTTAGATCAACTGACCGTTTATCAAACAATGCTTATACACAGCTGGCCCTCCATTAGCCAATATCTTTAAAAAATCTGAATTTTATTTTTAATTCAGCACACGGTTAAAGAAATATGTTGTTGTAACAATTCAAAATTTCAACAAATCAAACTATCGTCTTAATTTACCCTTTTTTATCACAGTGACTTCAGCCAATTTTTGAAAGGTCACAAAAGAAGAAAAACCAACTAGTCTAAAACGCCAGGAAGAAAGAAAATGGCAACTAAAACGAAACAACCTCATTGTTGTACCCCATCGGAAAAGAGTATTTAATTCGTGAGTGATATTTAACCAATAGAAAAATTCTACATCTAAAGGTACGTATTATACCAATCACAACGTTTATGTGTATTGTGTGACTTTTCAAAAATGGAGAATGGCAGTTAAACGAGTAAAATTATATTTTTGAAATTTTTGAAAGTTATTATCAACATGGTAGTCTGATAGTATGCTTCATTTCAAAAATGTGCCTTAGTATTTTTGATACATTATCAAAATAGCAAATTACTTATTTTGTGCAATATAACGTCAGCTAAAGAATTCAAATTCATCTTAAGATTAAGGTACATTAACCAATTACGAACTTTGATTGGCTACAAAAAGCACCAATGATATTGCACTGTCCACAATGCTCTCATTGTGTCGATAACCTGAATAAACATTGATACGAACAAACGGTCACTGAAATATACCTGCCAATATTTTGACAGTCATGCAAGGAAGTACAATATCAAAAGATATAAGTTTACGCAGGTGCTATGATTTAATGACTTATTGAACTCACTCAAAAGATTATCAAGTTCATTCTGATATCATTTTGGTTTTTTGTCCTGCTCTCAGTGATTTACGTAAATGCTGTTCAAACATTCCATTTGAGTGTCTTGATACTATTTGGTTAAAATAATTTAGATAAAATGTTAGCACGAAAATTTGATATACATTCAAACCTATGCTAAAGACCACCTCTGAGCACAGACCCCCTGGCTCTCAAGACCGCTGGTTTTGTTTCATATTCTAACATTTACAGTGTTTTAAACCTGTGAATAAAGACCACCTGTCCTTAAAGACTACTTTTTGTTTCTACTAAGGGTAATTTTTATAGACAGGTTTGACAGTAAATGTTTCTCTCCCACATGTCATGAATAATCGAAAATATATATATATTGTATAAATGATTGATATTTCTATTTGTATGTTTGCGAATAGGAGAATGCAAATGTTTTATATTCAGTAATAATTTTAGAATACTTATAGAATGCAAAGGGTGTTTTCCTTTCAAATTGTCTGGCTAATGCCAGACTGAAGCTAACAATACCATTCTGGAACAAAATAATGCATGCTATAAACAGATAATTTTATGTAATATTTCATGTAGGATGATACGACAGTAATTTACACAAAGCGATTTACAATGATATGTCCTGCATATAAAACCTCGTAGCATGGTCTTGTCTTATACTTCCACACGTCAATATATCCTACCACATCGTCGTGATATCCTGTTTTACCGTCAAGCTTAATAAAGGCGGCAACAACAACTTATGGTCCCGAAAGAATTCCATAAATTTCAACTGTTTTCATAATAAGTCACTTTGACAGCATCCTAATGTAATACAATACGGAGATATATTTGGACGAGAACCCAGCTGAGAAACCCATATTTGACGAGACGTTAGGCGGGTGCAGTACCGTTTTCTCAGCTGGGTACGAGTCCAATATATCTCGTATTGTACAGTACAATGTTAAAAAAAAACCTTTTTGTTCTATATCTATGTTATCTTAGTTTAAATTTAAACTGTTTCACTGAATACTGTATGCCTGCCTTTTCAGTATTTTTCCAGCTTGGTATGAGTGAAAATATATATTATACAGAACAACGTTAGGCCCTAAATTTTTATTCTATATTTATTTCATTTCATACGTAATATATGTAATTCATTGAATGTTATTTTTCTGCATATCAGAATTAACTAAATTTTATGGTGCAACCTCCCTACAACAGCAATTTGGCGATCTGGATGGATTTGGATACTTGGGCGAGATATTATGCCCACAAACATTGTCAGCAATGGTGAAGATCCGATGAAAACTGAATTAGAGAGCGGACATGCTTTGGATGCCGACTGCCCGCCCGCTGCCATGGGTGTTCACATAATACGCCGAGATATTATGCTCATAAACATTGTCAGCAAGTTTGGTGAAGATCGGATGAAAACTGTTAGATTTAGAGAGCGGACAAGGCTAAATTTGCAGTTTTCCTGTACGAGTTGTCTAGAGGTCCGGTTACCAGACCCTTAGCCACTGTCATTCAAAATTTTCTCAACATGTGACAAAATAATAGATTTTTCCAATCAATAAGATTTTCTTCCAGTTATATCTGTATAGATATAGATCTATATAATTTCTATTTGGGAATACCTGTTCTTCTTCTTCTAAAACTTGTTCTAAATCAGATAACATTGCCATCACTTGAATCGTTTTTGTGTGTTATAAACAAACAAACGACAGCTAAATCCCGTTTTCAAGAGGATAATCAAACTCTGTACATAGAGCGCCTACTTCATGTGATTTACATTCGGAACATTTTCATGCGTTTCGATTTTTATCGTATGTTTAACATGAGAATTACATGTTTAACCGTCCAAATACAGAAAATACAGGATTGTTTGTACGCAAATGCCGTAATATACTGCACGTGAATGGTTAGATAAAAGTTGCAAATGAACGTTCGCGATTGGATAGATAAATTAAATATAGAATATTACTTAAATACCATGTGAAAAAACTATATGCTAAATACGTCATACTTATGTATTTTATCCTACCACTATGGATTTAGTGGACTTAACACGAAAGTGAAACTTGTGGTTAGTTGGAGAGAATATAAATAAACTCAATCAAATTGATGCTTAAATAACATTTAATTTTCCGGAGGTATTTTGGTTTTATGTAAGCGTTTTTGTATTAATTTTAGTTGTTTGTCGTTGCGACCCATTAAAATGTATTTTTTTTTCATATATTATGTCCTTTTTTTGCCTTTAACGCATTTTTGTTAGTTTCAAATACATATTTGTCATATTTTACTGGTTCCGTTACTAATATAGACTTTTTTTTACTTTTTTGTAATTACATCCCTTTATACGTAAAATTTGCCTAATTTTTATACTTTCTATTTCGTTTGATAATAAACAATTCGTTTTTAAATTTATTTTTGTTCAGTTTAGTAATGATCTAATGGTTGAATGCAAAATTTTATGAGTATCTTTGTTTGTTTTAGCTTATTGTTAACTTTCATTGTCCTACCAACGAATTGTTTAGGATATAATTTTAAATTGTCTCCTATGATAGCATTGGGACTTCACTAGCTTGATGTGTTTCCGCACATTAAGTCTTGACCAAAATGGCGTCTTAAACAAATGATAAGTTTATGTCACATTCAGATAACATATATTTAATCAAACAATATTACCATCAGATAGTTTCATTTGTAAGTAGATATCTCCAAAACGATGTGGACAACAAATATAACACATGTTTTCATAAAAATTAAGTTTACGTTACAATACGTTACCAATATGCTACCAATAAACTTAATAAAGTTACAGTAAGTCTTCAGTCACATATGCGGTGCATTTTCAATGTTTGCGACAATTATATTATACTGAACAACAACTTCGAGAGAAAATATATATCATAAGAGTTCACCATTGATAACAGAAATTTACGTTATTATCTTGTATTTTTAGATACAAAAGCAAAGACTTAGTGTTCATAGATTTATTTGCCAAAGTTGTTTATTTGAATATACTATTTACAAGTTAACAAATACAGCATTTTAATAGTTACAGATATGCAGCAAAACAGATTGACTAGTGAGTAGTCTAAGGCATGTATTTGAACTAGAAGTTGTGAATTGTAGTCAGCATAGTTTCAATTGCACATATATATAATTCACATTAATCCAGTTGAACAGTAACACTTATAAGGTTTTAAATACATATGATTATCACATATTATACGAAAAATGTATAATAAAATATTCAAATCGTTTGTCTTGCCTACGTTTATGACTGCAATGTTGTGACAAAATGTTCTTTGCAATAAACATGGGTCACGTTATCAATAACATGAAATTCCATTATAGCAAAATGCTATCATTCGGAATATCAGCAAATTACTGACTAGGTATTGATCACAAAATCTGTACTGAGACTAGATTGAGAATGCTGAAAGCTTTGCTTTGCTATACTACATCAACCTATATTTTGTGTGAGTTGTAACAAACTACATTTCCCATGCATGCACAAAATATCGTACATGAAAGGCGCACCGCACTGTTACACTGCTGACTTCCGCAATCACATCTTATCAGTTTAAGTATTTCGGATGGCATGAGCGCTACACTGTCTTCTCTCATAACGGGACAGAGCGTTTTTGTCGCTTCAATTTTCTCCGATCCAAATAATATTGGGTCGAGATTAGGAGGGTTTGGTTCTAGAGCGCTTTTCCATACGCGTGTTTGCATTCTGTTCAAACGACTCGGTTGTGAGAGGCAATGAAGAGATTTACAGTGCCGCAAAAGGTGATTTTGCTACTTCTGAAGCCCACACACGTTGACGTACAGCTGACATACTTTCAGGGTCCGTATGATAACCATAGCGCTTTGCAATATCTTCACAGCAGTTCCATTTTCAACTCCGAAATGACTTGCAGTGCTATCACAACTGGACAAAGCATTTGTTGTCAGAAGGTCAGGTATTATAGCTGAATGCTCAGACGAGGTTGCCTTAATGTCCACTGACACACGATCTCCTACATGTGATTTGTACTACTCCTGTACCACTATGTACAACAAGGGCTCACACAGAACGTTTTAATGGAGTTACCTGTGTCAGTGGACATGTTGGGTACTTGGCTTTTATCCGTCCGACCTACAATTCATCGCGCATCTCAAACCGTATTTGACTTAGAGTAATCAAATAATCATTGAATTGTTTTTCAGCATGTAGTTTTGCACATGGGACATGTGTGTACTACGAACACACACATCTAGTTCAGTTTGTGTAAGTTAGATACTTTTACAAGTGTGTTACTGGCTGGTATCATCATGCGCGGGGGAATCTCATGGAACAAAATTTGCGTTGCAAACGGGCTTCAGACAGGCGGGTTTCCGAGGCGAGTTTGCTATTCAAATTACGTTCTCTGAGATTCTCGTAAGCATGATGATACACTCCATGTGTTGTCTGATTGATTTATCGTATTATTAAATAGAGTAAATTGAATACATCTTATTTATTTATTTAGAATATCTGAAAATATTTTCCTTTTATTGAGCCTCCCTTAAAAACGTGTCATATTGATTTGCCTTAACATAACCTGGAAAGTAGGAAAATCGAATTGGATTCTTATCTTATTTCATTTGGATTATACGTGTGAAAGTCAGTCAATCACCGCCGAGTTCACATCTAACCTGACCAGGATCTAGAGCGTTGCACCGCCGGGTTCTTGGATGTGCGTTGCCGGAACGTAGAATGTCGCTGGACAATAAAGTTTACAGCTTTTGATTTTGTCGATTCATAAGACCGCTTGGGTAATGTGTAATCTTCTTAAACAAAATAATATCTCTGTCATCGACTTCTTTGATAATAAATTGATAAATATTTAATACGAAACTTTAAAAAAATTAATGCACAGAATTAAGTTCGAAATATGACAAAAGTATTTAAATTCCAAGGTTTCAGGGCAGCAGTTTATAAATATAAGATAACGGTATTTATTTGATTTTTTGTTTTAGTTTCGGTAATGTAGAGATGGATTTCAAAGACGATGGTCACAGAATAATTTCCTGTCGTGGTGTATTCATTCTTCTGATATTATTTTTCACATCCGCGGCTTGTTCAGGTAGGAACGGAGCTCTATAAATCAGGACATGATCGATATAATGATTTTCTGATGATAGTTTTCTTTACCTTAGCGTAATGATTAAAGGACTTTCGACGTCTGTGTTTATGTTGCTTCTTTAATTCTTGATAGTTTTTTATTTGTTAAATGTATTTATATAACCTGACATGTATTCCATTTGTGGCGTCATGATTATAATAATATCACTTGATTTATTGTTTATTTAATAAAATATTTATGCTGTCCTGAACAATATTTGAAATAATCTCGATAAAAAATTACGACTTATCATATAATTGACAGGTCATTGGTTTAGATATCACTTAGTCTGAATATATAATTGACAGCTTCACGTGCTCATTATTAACTCAGTAGAGCAATGTTTAAGATTTAAATTAAAATGATACATGAAAGACAGTAAATGGTATAAAATGGCTTACTATGATCAGAGCAAACGGGTTAAAATTGAAACAATCTACTGGGAAAAAATATCTTAATTTATTTTTAATATGACGCTATATGGACCTATGATTAAATGAGATATATGCGGTTGAGATAAAATATATTACCTTAATAATAGAAGGCACTATAAAATCTTAAAATGCACTGTTGTCTGTATCATTTAAAAATATTTATGACTGCTCGGCTTTATAGTAGATTGATTTTCTTATTTGCCATTCAGTTGCTATACTAGGTGGAATTTCGGTAGTAAATTTTATAGTTCTTGAAATGATTCTCGCTAGACAGTTATATAGATAATCTGAATAAGTGATATCTTAACCAATGAGTTATTCGATTTCTGAAGAAGTAGATTTTTTCCATAAATTGTACTATATGGACAGATTGAGGCTGTGCAAAAAATGATCTGTCAAATTTAACAATGTTTGCTTATAATGGAGTTAACATTATTCTGAAAATTAAGAGCGTTTTCTGTACATCGAGTAATCTCCACATATTTGATACCGTTATTTTATGTTAATGGCAGTTAGAAAAATGTTCTATATGTCTTTTCTTAACAGAAAAGTTAGTTATCTATTGTAGGTGTTGTATGTCCACGCAATACTTATCTTGCCGGAGATACGTGTTACATATATAACACTGACAAGTCACACTCATGGAGTACAGCTAATAATTTATGCCAAGCTGGAGGTCACAAATTGCTGAAGATTCACAGTTGGAATCAGTTTACTACACTTCGACACTGGATAAAAATCACAGGTAAGAATGCTGCTTATCAGTAACTTAAAGACTTAATAGACATCCTGCCATGTCTAAGCATAGTTTATCACAAAAGAATGACTAATATGCTTTAATATCAAGGTTATAATGTTATTCAAATGTATATATGTTTAATGGTTGCAATCGTACAAAAATGACATTGAAGTGACATCAAATACTAACTATTACAAGTTAAAGCATACCAAAAGTTCCTTCTAGGGCACATCTATATAAATATATAAAATGACCATCTTGTAAAATTTTGGTTGCAATGTCAGTCTTATACTGCCAAAAAATATCAGGTAAGTATTTACGCTAGTTATTTAACATAAATTGTTAAATCCAACAACAAATTAAATCTGTTACCTCTTTCAGTATAGTAAATACGGCAGTAAGACATTGACCTGGAATTTGTTATTGCACAATTTATTTGACCTGTCAAATTTTGTTCTTGGCTTTCATTATATTTTATTCACACCTACATAAGATAAACATGAATGCCAGAAACATGTTTTGACAGGTCAATAAAATAGAACAATACACATAATTAGAGGGTCGCAATGGGGTTTGTTTTCATATATTAACCATGCAGTTGAAGGTAACGATAATATTTGGTTGTTTACATTTAAATTTTACTGATATATGTCTATCTGGTGAATGTGCATATGTTATGTTCAGGAGGAAATAAAAGAATCAATTAATCATCCTCGGGTTTAGTATGTAACTCATGGATTCCCCACAACTGAAAAAAGAATAGTTTAACGTCAGAGATTATTTCTAAGGTCACAGAGTTTTATTGGCCCTCTTGTAATGACAACAGCTTTCGGTATCAGTAGCTCAGTCAAGTGTGACTTATTAAACTGTAATATTCCTTCTCAAGAGAAGGAATAACAAGGTACAACAAGTGGGAAAGTCTATTTAAAAATTTCTTTCATTGAGATTAGTTTTATAACTTCTAACGATTAATTCAAGGATATGCCTTTTGGGTTGGTGCGAATGATTTTCATGCCGGATCTTTCCGTTGGTTGGATGGCAGCAGCTATTTCAGACCTTACTGGGTACCCGGGGAGCCAAACAATCGTAACGATGAACATTGCGTTGAATTCTGGAAGACAGACCATGGAGTCGGTTTGAATAATGAAAACTGCAGAAGAAACTTGGGGTATTTGTGCGAAGTGACAGGTTTGATTAATTAATTTTATATGATGACACAAAATCTTAGTGATATGATAATTGTTGGATGCTATTAATGGCCTCCATAGTTCTTAGCGATTTTTATTCGTTGCTTCTAGAAATTCTATGTCATGTTGTTTATACCCTAAATAAAAATAATCCAAGTTATCAAAATATGATTGGTTTAATACACGTTTCTATAATGTAGCATATGTTTAAAGGTGCATTCCATAGTTCGATTGAATTTGGTGAAGAAGAAAGTTATTTTTGATTAAGGTGGTCAACTTATATAACTTTCAATCCTGACGTACTGATAAAGGTTATAATAAGTATACTTTTTGATATATTAAGTAAACGGAATTTGACTAACTGTCGTCGACGACACTTAGTGATTGTATACAGTAGACCTCTATAAAAATCAAATTTTTCCAACCAAAATCTTAATGAGATTTGAAATAAGGATTTTTTATATAAATATATTATATCATACTTGAATATCAGTCTACTTTCGATTTCACTATGTCTTAAGTCCTCCATAAAAAATAAGCTGTTACAAAGTAACGGAATGAAATTTAAACATGAAAACTGCAAGTTGAATGTTGAAAATGACTTCAATATTATGGAAAGTAACTTTAAAACGAGTATTTACAGTCTATTTTTCAAAGTTCACCGCTAAATTGTCGATATATGACACAGCATAATATTATCTTTTTATTTTTCTTACTAAATATATACTTCAGTTTGGTTTATATTTTAGTTTGACCGACAATGTTTCTATAGCTGTTGAATTGTGTTTTATCTTTATTGTATGACATTGGAGTTCGAAGTAGACTTCGGTTGGCACACAGAAATTGTGCACGCAAAACCTGGTTCTGTAAATGACTCGTGATCAAACCTATTTTCAAGATATTGTTTGGGCTACTGAAGGCCTGTTTTAGACTGTTACTGACTCTAAGCACCTTAATATATGCTTATGTCCTGATGTACTACAAACTCTCATTTCGTTTGAAATGAAAATAGAATTAATATCGATTGATACCTGATAAGTATCAAGTATATGCGTGAAAGGGAAATGACTCAACTTGGAACATTTATTGATGTCCTTAATAAAATACATTTTGTTCTTAAGTCGCCCGCGATCAATACTAGTTTTCGGTTTTCAGTGATCAATCACATTTAAACAACATTTTATGACAGTTTTATTAATAAAATACCTCACTACATAAGTAAGATCCTGGTTTTATTTTTTTTTAGAGAAATTCTTCCTCTCAAGTATGATTTTTTTCAAATCGTGGAGTTTTTGTTTTAATTTCATTATGATTTCTAATTCTACATTTGCATGTGATAGATATAGAGAATAATAGGTTAGTGCCGTAGATGAGAAAGTTTATCTGGCGAGGTGGAGGAGGTTATCAGGTGAGCCGAAGGCGAACTTGATAACGTCCGGAGCCGAGCCAGATAAACTTTCTCCATCTTAGGCACTAACCAATTATTCTATTTATCTTGTCATTACTTCATTTTCCGATATTTGGCAATTTATTTTACAAAAATAAGTGTGCGACAACCGCTTTAATGACGTCATATTCGTGATGACGTCACTTATATAATGACGTGATTACCGGCAAAATCGCAATAACTTCTTCGTTTTCTAATAAAAACTCATTATATGACCACTCATTTTCTTAGTTCGATATTTCCAACACAATGATAATGGTTTCGTTGCAAAATTTCTTATGACAACAATATCGATCATAAGGTCACATGATCAACTGACCCAACTGACGGTATATCAAGAAAGATATACGGCACCCTGATATCGGGTCGAAAATACTGCAAGTGACAGGATAAATCAGTATAATTCAACAATATGAACCAAAATGTCAAGAAACGGTTTGAAGCCAACAAATACATTTTTAACCAGGTTTTCAACGAAAACCTGAGTTATTAGATTGGGGTTTGTCGTTGGTCGGGCGGGCGGGCGGGCGGGCGGGCGGGCGGCGGCGTCAAACTGGTGTGTCCGATCAATAACTTTTGTTCCGGTGAAGATATTTGAATAAAACTTGGTGTGTATGTAGCTTATATCAAGACAAAGGCTGGGATTGATTTTGGGGTTTCTGGGGTCAAGGTCAAGGTCACTGTTACTTAAAATAGAAAAAGGGTTTCCGGTCAATAACTTAACTTAGGAATGAGCTATCATGATGAAACTTGGTGTATAGAAAACTTACATAAAGTTGTAGCTTAGGATTGATTTTGGGGTTTCTGGGATCAAGGTCAAGGTCATTGTTACCAAAGTTAGGGTTAGGGTTAGGGTTTAGGGTTAGGGTTAAGAGTTAGGGTTAGGGTTTAGGGTTAGGGTTAGGGTTGTGTTTCAGAGTGGTGCACTGTGATTCAGTATACTTTTTTATTCTTATGAAAAGTGTTGAAAACCTGGTTTCGTGGCATTGCCGCGTTTCTTGTTTCTAATCTTTTCTGGTCGCGCAACAAGTGTTAATGCTTATTTTAAAACTGGTATTTTTAATGAATTCCGCCTACTTATATATTTGTGAATGTAAATCTTGTGACAAATATACCACCACGTTCATATCATTCCTTAGACAAAGTATGTCTGTCAGATTGTTTATCAAATATGCTGCAATAACTCTAACCAGGATAGCTAATTAAAATTTTAAGAATACCTCTAGTGGACATTTAAGCACAGATAATTGTAAATGATCATTTATCTAACTTTCGAAAATTCATGTTTTAATCAAAATCTGATATTATTTTGATCAATTGTATTTATTGGCGAACTGTACGCATTCTCGGTTTCAGTGTTGTTTTATCTCTAGCCCTTAGATGAACTGACTTAATTAAACCGAGTCTACTATTAGTTTTGTTTGGTTAAGTAATATGCTGTAAAAGGATCTGTTTACAGATTTTATTTGTTATTAATTGGCACTCAACTTGAGTGTATGCTCCATTTTTTCACCAATAGTAACTTTACAACTAATACTCCGGGACACAAAAATGTATATAAATATGTATATAATTATTTTGTGTTACGTATTACATGATATTCAGTTAGATACTTTTTATTATAAAGGTTATAACACACTAAATAGTTGTTTATCTTTTTTCTATATAAAATTGACCTAATTCCAATGACCGGAGCACACATCAGGACCCATTTTAAATTTCTGTAACCTACATTTTCTTGAACAATATTGTCAGTACTAACTAAAAATCAAAAGAAAAGTGAGGGTCATGTTTGATGCAAGAAAAATAATTTCGGTCAAACACACAAACTGCAAAATCAGATAAAAAGTGAGACCCCAAATTATACTGGTGGTGTATGATCTACGTTTCAATGAAGATTTTTGTAATGTTGTTATTTCATTATGAAAATGCTACCTACATGTCAAACATAGATCTGTCATGTGATTTTAGCAAAAAAATTGCAAAGAAAATCAGGAAAATAGCTCTACAGAGCAAAAAAACTGAGGACTATTTGTATCCGCCATTATGCGACTACCATTTTTTTCGCGCCATTTTTCTTTTTAGTGTCTGTATGCCTAAACACCTACCCAATACACTGTTCTTTCATTTTTGTTAAAAGAACAGTCAAATCTCTTTTTAAACGATATGGAAGTATCTCGATACAGAAGTACATTTATTTTACTTATACCCCAAACACCAATAAATAAATAATTGTAGTGGGTATATTCACAGCTAAAAGAAATGCCGATTCCAGACGTTTTGCGAAATTTTCATGCAATTGCCAAAGTTGCAAACATTTCTACGTCCCAAATTTTTCGACTGTAAGAGTCTGTCCTTAACCCTTACCCTGCTAATTTCTATGATGATCTTGTTCATCTTTCAATTTAGACAGTACCATTAACTGTTAAAAGGGATGCTAACCAAAAGGTACTGACTGAATAGATATTGATCAGAAAGCATGGATGTGCAGACTGATCAAGATCTACACTGGTCGAAAAGGTAGAATCGATTGTGTCCAGCATGATAAGGATTAATAAAAACGAAAATGTACTTAAAAGAGCCAGTATCGACACGATGGCGCTTATGGTAGTCTTCCAGTAGAGAGTGAGAATCTGTATAACAAATGTATTTGCAATCTTCAAGTTCTAACAGTAGCTTCCGTATAGACGTTATCTGGAATATGACGTCATTTGCGCCACCATTCAATTGTGTGTCATGACTAAGTAATTTATAAATGACAATTATTTCCCATTTTTACACAGGCTACAACTCATGTTTATATCATTTATATGATAATAATAGCTGTAGATGTGCATGTAATGAAATATTTGTAAGCTTTGCATCGTTCTATCTATACCGCGCTCCGTTCTGATAAAAAAATACAGAATAATATCTCTGCTGCCTAACTCTGGTATTTATCTCGATAAAAAATAAATAATCTAATAGTATAAATCAAATTAACAATGATAGGACTCATTCATGTATATAAGAGTACTATTAGATAGGCAGATTTCTTTTCTTCGGCTCTATTTCGAATTCCCCAGTAACGCGTACCAGTATCTTATATGAAGTGAGCTTTGTAACTACTGCATCGACCTTGTTATGTGTCTTCCCTCACCGAAAGCGCTCTATGTTAGCAACGTTAAGTACATTTTTGATCACATATTTCTTTCCTTTTAAACTTTTGACAATTTAATTCTTCATGTACACTTTTTGCATTTTATCTTATCATAAAGCAAGTGGAGGTTTCTTTTCATCTCTGAGAAGACTTTTTATTTGATACGTAGCAAAGTAAAATAAATATTTGATTTTCTTCAAAAGTTTCTGTGTGTTTGTTTAAGTTGTGGATATTTACATTTTCATGTAACCAAAAGCTTAAAATATTTCAAGAGAGCGTATGCTGTCTACCAGAAGGTTAGGGTTAGGGTTAGATTAATCATTAATCATACCAAAGCAGACATGCAAACAGCAAAACTACATCGTTTTGAAAATAAATATTTAATCCACCCTTGATTCGTCAGCAGAAATAAAAAAAACTCGGCCAACGTTTTGTGTTTATAAGCATTCAAGCAGTTTTATAAGTTTTCGACCCATTGCGGTATCGATAAAAAGTTATCAGTCATTCATTTAAAATGAAGTGTAAAAGAGTCCATGTCACAAAGTGAAAAGAAGGAAGATGCGTTTTGGTCAACTTTATTCGATATTTCTACTTTTCCTATATGGATTTATCTCAATAAGTGGTAAGCTTACATATATTTTTATTATTCTAATGATTTAAAAAGATACACAGTGACTGTTCTTTATTCATTCATATCATTGCAAACTGTTTTTATCTTTATTATGGCATATGTACTATAAATTTATTCTTGCAATTGATATAACATATTATTGAGTAGCCATATATCATATACATAAATCAATAAAACCTACAAAAACTTGTGTAAAAGACTTAATCGCATTTTTCATTATTGATAACAAAAATATTCTGTCCTGTTCTGACAAGACTGTTGCATGCCCTGGACATATGGTGACTGGCATAGTTGGAGCTCTTGCACAGAATCATGTGGTGGTGGTACAAGACAAAGATACAAATTGTCATGTGTGAAGAGCGATAAGAAATACCAGAAAGAAGAATGTAACGAGTTTTGCTACAATGGTGGGAGCTATCACAGTGGAAACTGTCACTGTAAACCATGGCGACGAGGGAGCTGTTGCCAATGTATGATACCTTATCTGTACAATGTTTTGAATGTACAACACATTAACAGTTGATGGACGGCCTGTCTTCTTCTTATATGCATAAAATGTTAATAGAGAAAATGCCAATTAACGTTGATCGAGTCCCGTTTTTCTATTTATTTACAGTTTTCATATTCTAAAATCACTTTGTTGTATCCTTTATTTATATAAGTTCAATGTATCAGTGCATTTTGTGTGATATGTTTAAATATTGAATTTCAATTAATGTGTTTTGTGATATCCTATTAAAGGATATCACAACATAGAATTTTGGATATCTGTAAATACGTGTATATTTTACATCCTTAATTCGTTTAATAAAATCCAAAATTCATTTAAGGATATAACAAATATATTAAATGATATCAATACTTCAAAAAGCATTTTATTATTATATTTGAAAAAATACAACGGCACATTTTAAATGCGTAAATGCTGTATGGGCTGCATTATTTGATGTTTTTTCCTGTTTCTTATATGATTAATAACTTGATTACCTTTGGAAAACATAGATGCATGTCAGAACTACGATTATTAAGTAATTAATTTTGAAATTATACTCGTTACAAAGAAGAAAAAGCTAAAGTTTCCATTCTTTCATAAATAATCAGTTTATATTATTAAGTATGATTGTATTTTCATTCTTTTTTCTTAAACATGTAAGTATGTTAGCAACAGTGGTTGCCTTATGCATTTAGAATATTTCAGCGGCAGTTAGAAATAACCTTTGTTTTCACAAAATGAAAATTTCATTGATGAAAACTACTTTTGCAATGGCAAACTTGCAGATTGTTCCACATCATACTACATACCACATTGCATATCAAAGGAATGCGGTGGTAGTCCAGACAATATCCGCTGCAGTCGTTGTGAAAATCCGTTTTACAGCGGCGGCTTTGGAAAGGGTTGCAAAGGTATGCTAGTCTTTCTAATTATTAATTCTATTCATTCTGATAAAATAGTCGATTAATGATTGTTTGAACGACCATCATTTCTTCCCATTACTCTACTTCTTGTTCAACAGACTTAAGCAATTTCAGTCAATTCTAATATCGCAGCAATAAAACCTATGGCTTTATTAATTCAGCATGAATAAGTTTATTTGTGTCTTAAATGGAAACGATATTTTTATGTCCTTGAAATCCATTTGCACCCCTGATTGATCTCTGTGTCATCTTCAGATATAAAATGAATTTTAATCGTGGGGTTTACAAATTCAATGATGTTTAAAGTCAACATTATAGATAAGCTCACAAAATCTACAACAAGTAGCATTAAAATCAGCAATAAGTATCAACATGAACAATCATACCGATAATGAGGACACTATTCGGGCCTATACACGCTACCTTATTACATTGAATGCAGTCTTATCAAAAATGATTTGTACTCGAGATTTTCTACAATATTGGTAAGTAAACACTTTATATATCTTATATTTGTTGTACTTAATAACAGTGGTGAAGTAAGTTTTTTATGAACGAATGAACACTAAAAACAATTCTCCTCTTTTTTCCGAGAAAACCAATGCCCAAGGTGAATAAACCTTAATAGAAAGTTTCCATGTACCTAAATTTAGACTATGAGAAACATAAATCAAACGGTATATGGTCGTTGATATGTTTAACCACTTACTATCGTCAGGATTTAAAAGTTCATTTTTAGACCTACAATTGTAATGATAAATGTTCCTTTTTATTCATACAAAAAAGACGACTTGTAATTGTTTTACATTATGCGTGTTTATCATTCAATCCTGTTAAGATTATCAGCTAAAGAGATAAAACACATATTCAAACATGGCTCAATTCGTTTGACAGTTAAACAAAGCAGGAAATAATGCTGTGTATTTTCTGCAATTATCACCGACGTTACGGCGCGAACCAGTTATGAACTTGTATGACGTCAAATTTTGCAACAAGATGTCAGGTTCATTACCAAGTAAGACAGTGTGATTGTTTTTGGTGATTTTCTACGAGCCTGCAAACTAAAAATTATCCTACCTTTCTTGTTGTTTATCGTCTTGATATAACACGGTTCATTGTTCAGATGCCTGAACTGTTTAACTACACATATTGGTTACATTTCTGAACATCTGGAGTCAGAACTTTGTTGAATCGGAAGAATAACAGCAAGAAGGAATTGTTTACTTACTAAATATTATCATTTCCCACCCGTGACTGGCAAGAATCTTCTAGAAGCAACAGGTGTTCAAAACAATTTCCCTTGGCATATTTTCACTTAATTAACATGTAAATGTATTTGGTTTCTGGTAAAGTTTTAGGTAAGTAGTGAAATATAATTATACCTGTTTGTGATTAGAAGGGCAAACATTTGTTTATTTCTGTACCTCTAGAATGCACGAGAATATCAAACTGCAAACATCGGCATTGTACCTCAGCAGCCAATACTGTATGTGATGAATGCAATGATGACAACGTTTTCTATAAGAGGACTCATTCTAATACACGGTGTGAAAGTAAGTAGTTTTCATTATGCTTTACTGTTTTCTTGACATGTACGGTTGTGAGATGTACTGAAGTTTTGGCACGAACGTCTTTACTGCGACCTAATATAAATTCATTTTTACAGATCTTTCGCATGGATTTTAGGAATAACTGGGCAGAACTTTCTATGTTTTTCAATCATAAACCAGAAACATCAAAAAATAAGTTTCAAAACAAGTCTCATAAATATAAATGCAATTTCATGTTATAAAAAAAATGCCTCCACCACTATCAGTTCATTAATTTTATTTTATTCTTTCATACATTTTATTTTAATTGTTTATATCTGTTCCGTGTTCTGTATGTAACTTTAAGTCTGGTGTGCCGAAATTAACCTAAATACTTATAGGACGATGAAATGACAGTGTCTTGTAATTGACACAAAGAAAGATAAATGCATAATTACTATGACTGTAAATTAAAAAAGAAACAGAAAGAAAACTAGAAACTGTTGCGCACTATATGTTATTTATATTTTATGTCTTTCCGAAACTTTATATTTGTTTAAATGAATTCATAAAATGTTTCTTTGAGGAAACTTAACACTGTAGCCTTCCATGTCTCTATCTGCTACACATGGATGCATATAATAACATGGCCGTGTTTACATTTTTCGGAATATTCATAATACATTCAACTGGAAAAAGCTAAACATAGTATATTCTGTCTTACTGGTCTATGTTGACAAGTGATCTTTCAACACATGTAAGTTTTCACTGCCTTCGATTAAGCGGGCTAGAGAAAATATTGTGCTTTATAAGGAAGTTTTGAAGCGGTACTCTTCATTCGGAGGCTGTTATTATCACAATTGTATATCAAAATCACAAGTATTGCAGATATATTGAATAAACTAGTTTTCAGATTTACCTATAGCAGTTTTTTTTGTTTTTGTTGTTTTTTTTTTTTTTTTTCTTTTCTTTTTTTTTTTTTTTTTTTGTGGTTCTGGGTCTTTTATTTGTTTTTTATTTCTATATTTCATTTATCTAAACCATAAACATTTTAAATTAGGTCACTTTAAAAAACAAGGTGATCCTTCGCAAAGCAGCTATCTTGCTGATTAATTCAATTTATAATTAAAGGAATGTGTTCATTCGATACACACAAGTGTTGGCCTGGAGAGTGTTCTAATAAACTGACGTCAACCTGTGTATGTGCATCAGATTTTCATCTTGTAAAATCATCTTCTGAAACATCTTGCCAATGTAAGTAGTTTTTAGGGTTAGGGTTTTTTTTAAAGAGAATTTATAAACAAGTATAAAGTTTGATACTTAATTGTTGTCCTTGTTACGTATTGTAAATCTCTCACTGCATATAAAAAGTTTAGGAGGAAATGTAATCGTTTACAGGTTCATTTTCTATGCAAAACACTTCTATATACAGTTATACAATATGGTGTCACGCAAAAGATAAACCGGCTACTTATATATTTACCCTGCATAAATCCATCATGTGTATGCATTGTTATACTAAGTGAATTAAAAGTAAGTAGAAATATCATTTTATGTAACAAAATTTGTATAAAGCCGCCGTATGGCAGTAACAGAACGCGTATGGTATTTCGCTACTTTATCATGAGCCATCATTTGTGATTTTTTTTTATTTAACGCATTTGTGAAATAAATTAGATGGGTTAAAAACCGAGACTTATATCAGATTCTTTGAAAATGCTGTCCTGTTATAGATGCAACAATGATAAATGATTCGTCCAGTTCAAAGCTTGGGCATAAAAGTATGGTCAGGTCGGAACATGACGTCATCAAAGTAAGAATAGTTATTTGTGTTAATAACGTATGTCAATGAAATATTAAAATCTATACATTTAATAAAACAACTTTTCGTCTTTTCGTTGACCCCACCATCAGTTTATAGGAACTAATGTTTGTTTCAGTGCAAACAAAACCATCAATTAACAATTGTCAAACAACTGTTTTTGGTTCAAATGGAGAAAAGAAACGAACAAATGCAGGAAAATGTCATGAGCTGAAAGACATTTTTGGAAACTTCAACCTCACTTCTTTGACTTTTTCTATGATGTCAGACTTGACTATTGACATGAGCAAACTTACAAAGCCTCACTTTATATCGGAAAGCAATTTTGGAATAACAGACACGAGAATCGTTATAAAACATATAGCGTTATCAGGTTAGTCGTTATAACACTTGTCTATTATTTTATTTTATCTTTCTTTAGTTAAAAATATGCATGGTATAAGTTAAATATAGCATCTCGTCTAAAGTTTTATGTAAATCGAAGAGGAAATCAATTGTCTTATAAGATAGATTGATTCACATGTTCTTATCTCGCAAGAATAAATATAGAATATATAATGAGATATCTATGCATGCAGTCAATTCAAAATTGATTTCTATATGGCTGATTTTGTGTTAATGGAAGAACAAAACAATCATTTATTTTTATTTCATAGGAGCTGAGACATACATAAGCATTCATAACCAAACAACTGACATTAACAGCAGTATGAATGTCAATTCAACCGTGTTTAATGACGGAAACATACTTCTCGGGCAAGCAAAATATACACTTACTGACGGAGAAAGGTATGTATCAGAACAAATATTGTCTTCACTGTTCTCTTAAATAGTCAAGAACATTCTTTCATCGCAATATTATGACAAAGCTTTCGACACAAACCGTCAAACAAGGTATAAATGGGTATTTAACGTATTAGTGAAAAACAGACCAAACTGGTCACTTTTTCAAAACGTTCTTCAGTTGTAAGCATACCATTCTCCGAAAAGCAAAACATCACTACCTGGGCAAACATTTATTTAAAAAAGAATGTATTATATTTTCCAGGTTATGTTTTCAGTACGAAGCATATGGAGGTGGTTATGTTAAAGCTTTCGATTTTGAGCGAACTTCCATAATGAATCCGTTTTCGTATAAAAAGACAAAATCATATGAAAGGGTTTGCTACAAGTATGATGCCGCAAGACCTAAGCATTGCCTCATATCAAGTTCTTGTCCAATGAATGCAAAAATTTCAGAGCCACTCCACATTAAAAATCGAATAATACGATCTCCAATAATACCGCTTGAGTTCAAAGGTTGGTATGACCCTTTACCTGCTGGGGGTAGACAGGAGCATGCATCGGGTATTGAATCATTTGAAATAAGAGTGAACGAAGTTTCAAACGGCATAGTAGGCACAAAGAAACTTTTCAGTAAACAACTGAAAGCGACTGAGACTTCACTGACACTTAACCTGTCATCAGAAACCCCAAAACTGTATTGCATAACATTAGAGGTGAAAGACGAAGCCGATAATGTGCAGCAAGCGAGGCGATTTGTTCTTTACGATAATACCACGTTTATTACAACACGAAATGACAAAAAATTCACTGTTACGTCAGCTTCCGTGCAAACAAATTACACATGGCAGACTCACCATCACGACATCTGTCTAAACTGGAAGGATCATTTCTATAACAAGTTTTACATGGAAAATAATTTCTTTAAACCTATCAGTTCCGACCCTAATAAACTTATCAAAGGTCTCTACGAACAAGAAAATGGACAATTGCCTGTATCAGGAACACATAATTTGTTTGGTATAACATCATTCAATTTTTCTTGGAGTCTTAATGGTAAGTCGTTTTCTCCCGAAATCGTGGTTCCAGATTTCTTGAACCAGACATATTGCCACAGGTTATCAATGTCTGACGGTCAAACGTACACTGTTAATATCAAAGCAATAGATATTTTGAACAACACTTTCCTCGAAAATAGAACAGTACATATTGATAGGACTGTTCCACATATAAATAATATTGGACTGGAAAAGAGGGACGAGAAACGACTATTCGTACATGACGATACGGATTTGTCTCAAATGAGACTTATATTTGATGCACTGGATCCACACAGCGGACTTCTCAACATACAGTGGAAATTTGGAACGTCTGATGCAGGACATGAGTTAGGTTCCGGCGCCATTGGTATCCATACTATAAATCATGTAAGTTTTATAAACTGAAACAGAAACTTTTAGTCAGTGAAAATACATGAGACACTTACAGCCGGATGTTGAAACATGGAAATGACGCAGCCTTTAGTTAAATGTTGGTCTGTTACAGAATCGGTGATCAAGAATACTGGCTTTCATTCTTGTGATACCCGTCATCTTATATCTTTCTTATTTCAATGTGAAGGGAGGTAGTTTACTGACTTTTCATTTTAGAGGCAGTGTAAATAAAGTCATGCTATGTTAAAGTTATTATTCCAGTTTATTTGTTTTGGGTTTAACGCCGTTTTTTCAACAGTAGTTCAGTCAGGTAACAGCGGTCAGAGTCAGAGGTGGAGAACTAATGATTTCAGACACAATGTCTTTTATCAAATAGTCACGGAGAACATACGCCCCGCCCGAGGATTGAACTCACGACCCCGCGATCTGAAGACCAACGCTCTACCTACTAAGCTTAGCGGGCAGACTTTTACCTATTTGTTATATTTTTGTGAAATAAAAGCAAGTTTTTCTAGTCAGAGACTGAAACTAAATACATGATGAGTGATTACACCCAGGAATACCAGTGAGTTATTCTTGGGTGTAATCACTCACCATGTATTTAGTTTCAGTTTCAGTCTCTGACTAATAATATCTGTCATGTGTTTAAGAATCGGATAGAAATATCCGTCCCGAGGGCACCTGCGCATTGGGCGGTAATGAGGCTTGCCAAATTACCGCCCATGCGCAGGTGGCCGAGGGACGGATATTTCCATCCGATTCGTAAACACATGACTGATATTTTTTCTTGCATATCGTATACATGTTAGCATTTCATTCTGGCAGATTATTTTTCTTGCAAACCGTATTTTACAAAAGGTAGACATACTTTCTTTTTAGCACTCTCTCTTATAGTAGAGAATGAACACAAAGCGCGGGAAATTAACGTCCGTAAGCAGAAGTTATGTTATGATGTTTTGCGTTACGCACAGTAACAAAGTTCCACATTAGTTCTATCGTTTGTAGCGTAACGTTATGTTTTTACGATAAACTAACGTATTTTGAATCGAGAAATATACTATAAGGAACGGAGAGAAACTATCAAGGTACCTGCTTTTTCCGTATTTTACATAAACAAAATATTATCAGTGCATGAACCATTAATTGTCATTAACAGCACGAGAGTCATCTGGCATGGGGGGTGCCAGATGGGTTTTGCCGGCATGGGTAAAATCACCGGAAACGCCAGTCCGGTGTGCAAGAATAGAACGTCTTGCTTTTATTTCATAAAAAGTTGTTCAAGTAGTACCGATCTATTAAACTACATAATGAATTTAACAACCTTTTCAAGATTTTTCTACAAGCTTTGACAATATAGATAAAATATAAATAATAAATAGATAATGAAACCTTATTTTGATTTATACTTGTATAAAAGTGCTGACTAAATCTTTGCGTTTATAATTCCTGTTTGATATTATTCATCGTTTGTAATGAAAGATCATATGAATATATTCAAAAATGTTGTTTTTATTTTCTTTGTTATTTCAAAGGATCATTGTCCGAAGGAAGTCAGCAAATGTTATTGTCCAGATATTGGAAATTGTGAGCGTTACAATTACAGCATTTCATTAAACAGTTTGGTAAAAAACAATACAAATAAAGGGAACCACAACCGTAACTATTACTTCACTATCAAAGTAACTAACAAAGCCATGTTGTCTAATATTGAACACGTTGATATCTTGGTTGATAATTCGCCGCCTGAAGTTGGAGTCATCTACGAAGGTAAATACTGCACTTGTTGAATTACATACCTCAACTTGAAGTATTCAATATTGGGGGGAAGGGGGAGATTTACTAGAAGCATATGAATATATTAAACAATATTCATTATCAAGTACATGTATATAATGAATATATTTTATACAATTACTGCTCATATATGAGGTCAATATCTCTTTTCTAAGGTCAGTAAATAAATTGGGGGAACAACTGTGTTATTATTATTATATCCAAAAAAATCCAAGGTCATTTGTGGAAAGAGCTGCAATCATTTTCTTGAGTGATGGTCTTAAAATTTTTACGATGTCAAATTTCATAACGACACACTCGGTTAACGTCACTGTTGTAGGTCAATATGCAATTTGGCTCCGCCTCCGAGTCGAACTTCTTTCCTTAATCATGTGCCCGTATTTAGACTAAAGATGGCAAGAATAGCATTTTTGGTATTCAAATATTCGGCCAATCCTCTGAAACGAATATTCGGTCATCAACTGATCAACAAAACAACTCAAAATATGATGGGTTCATCATACCCAAAATAGAAAAAAGGTCGCCCAAGTCAGAAACTGACATAAATTCTACTTTCGTTTACACCAGATTTATTTCAGATATTGAAGAAATAACAATAATAATGACTTATCGTTCTCGATATTTGTTCATCTTTTATTGTATTTATACCCCCACCAAACATGTTTGGAGAGGGGTATATAGGAGTCAGTTTTGTCGCGTCGCGTCCCGTCCCGTCGTGTCCCGTGGCGTCCCGAAATCTATTATCTCAGTTATTACTAAATGGATTTTATTCAAACTTAAAATAGATGTTCCACCTTATCACCCACATCATGTGACACAAGGTGCATAACTCTGACACCAAGTTTTCATGAATTATGTCCCCTTTTACTTAGAATTTAAGGTTAATTTTGTTGTATTTTTACGATATCTCAATTATTACTAAATGGATTTGATTCAAACTTAAATAGTTGTTCCATCTCATCACCCACATCATGTGACATAAGGTGCTTAACTCTGACTTCAATTTTTTATGAATTATGTCCCCTTTTTACTTTAAATTTAAGGTTGATTTTGATGTATTTTCACTATATCTCAGTTATTACAAAATGGATTTGATTCAAACTTAAAATAGGTGTTCCACCTAATCACCCACATCATGTGACACAAGGTGCATAACTCTGACACCAATTTTTCATGAATTATGCCCCTTTTTACTTTAAATTTAAGGTTAATTTTGATGTATATTCACAGTATCTCAGGTACTACTAAATGGATTTGATTTAAACTTAAAATAGATGTTCCACCTCATCACCCACATCATGTGATACAAGGTGCATAACTCTGACACCAATTTTTCTGGAATTATATCCCCTCTTACATAGAATTTAAGGTTAATTTTGATGCATTTTCACTATATTTCATTCTGATTGGCTTAGAGCCAAAGGGAGGTAACCTTTTTTTAACTTTTGTACTGAGTTTCTTCCCCGTAAATTCCAGGAATTAGTCTATTTTTAGAAATCCTATTTTTAGATTTTCAATATTTTTGGTATTTTCTAACTTTTTTATTATCAGTCCTATGTAAAAAGTAAATACATTTTTTCTGTTGTAATATGGGTCGGTAAGACACTTTTTTGTATTCAGTTTTAGTGTATCTCTAATATTAGAGATTTTTTTTATATTTACCTCATGCCTCATCCAGGGCACATAATTATACTAGTTTTACTTATATGTGGAAGCCCAGGATGAAGTACTCCAAAGACGAGTAAACTTCTTTTTAAGTATTAAGCTTTTTTGACATTTTTATATCATTCTAAGTATTTTTAAGATTACTTATGGTTGCCATTCTTCTGTGACAAGACCGTATGGTGGGGGTATGAGTCACTCCTGTGACAGTTCTAGTTAATATTTGTAATATTCCATAATTTAAATCTAGTTCATGAACTAGAGACCAATGGAAATGATAAATGTATATGTTGTACTAAATAGTCTTCGAATTCATTACATTTAAACAGTAAATTGTGCTCTTAATAGGGGCTGTTGGAACATCTGACATTGATTACACGAGTGACAATAGTTTCATCGTTCGTTGGCACGGATTCATAGATCATGAAAGCGGAATTAAAGAATACTATCTAGGATTGTCAGACTCATGCAAATCTAAAGAGCAACTCTTTACAGATCATGAAACGTCCAACATTACCGAGTTCATCAAAGTTCCGCATACGGAGTCATCTGTCAGGTTAAATGCAAACTTTACAGGAAAAATGTATGTAAGTATTATTGCTATCAACAATGCACATGAAGCATCTGATGTGGTTTGTTCTGATGGTATTACAAGAGATAACACACCACCTAATCTTAAAAATGTGAGAATAGAGCACGGTAGATGGTCCGAGTCTTTATATTGTCTTAATGGACAAGCCTGGCTTTTCCGTTCTGACTTGCAGAAGAACAAATTGGCAAACATAACAGGGTGTTCACTACAGTGCCATGCGAATACTCATGGAAGCGGAATCTTTGAAGTGCTTCCTACCATAGAAATTTCTACCGATGATAAAGATATCGGAGAATTTAGGTGTAAAAATCTCCCATTGTATAACCATGGCAACATTATTTATCTTCCTAACAATCATATTTACCTCTCTTGGGAGATTGAGGAACCCAGCAGTCAAGTTGAAGAATATTATGTTGGTTTTGGGCTTACTTCTAGTAATGCGTCAGTCCCATCATTTATGGATTATATAACAACCAACGGAAAACAATATTTCGAAATGAGACACATAGGTGCTAGTGCTGGGGAGCTACTTTATACATACATCAAAACAGTAAATAAAGCCAAGTTGGAAAAGGTCACAAAGATCGGCCCAATACTAATAGATGAAACGCCTCCGTACTTTGATAGAAAGCCAACAGTGCACATCGACAAGAACATGGTAACAACTGGATGGGACAGAACCACTGTCTATGATCTTGAGCAAGCTACTGCTATCAATCAAGTATTCTTCCAAATAGGTAATCTATTTTATAAATTCCATGCATGATTTCCATCGCTCATATATTCTGCAATTCATTTGTTTCGGCCAGTTACCTGATAATTTCATATTAATTATATCTTTAGGTTCAGTGAATGATAATGATAATACGTGATCAAATATTCTTTACAGTTCATGACAATGATGTTGTTTCGCCTTTCCTTGAATGGAGGTTGGAAGATTCAAAGCCATGTTTGAACTTCACTGGCGGTTGTATGAAATATCCCCTGAAAAGATTACAAAGAATAGATACCGATGTCGGGTTAAATTTTGCCGTCAGAGTATATGCATATAACAATGCCGGCCACTTTGCAATAGAAGAGACAGATGCATTCAAAATTCCCTCGAGGTATCCACCAGGCCATGCCGTTGTAAAAGATATTGATCCCGAAAGCAATTCAAGTAGTGTATTGAGAGACGTGGATGTTCACTTTACTGCTAGCAAACTCTGTGTTCAGTGGTACGGTTTCAGACATCATGAAAATGTTAACCTAGAGATTGGGATTGGTGCCAACAATAATACTGCAGATATTATACCATTTCAATTCACAAATGCTTCAAACACACTATGTGTAAAATCAAAATCGCTTCAATATAACACTAAATATTTTGTTCTGTTGCGTGCGACTTGCACAGGTGGCAAAACTATCTCAAGCTCTGATGGTATCATTATTGTAAACGCAACTGAATTTCTAAACAGTTTCGATATACATGTCGGTGGATATGCAGGTGAAATACGATGGAAACAACAGGGAGCTCAAAATACATCACAAAAAAGGTTTTGCGCACCAAAAAGTGTAAAATTAGGAGACAAATATAAATTATTTTTTGAAGGTCTAAATAGAAAATTAACTATAATTAAGAATGCAGACATGGTTATAGATGAAATAAAATACAATAACTTAAGTATGAAGATGACAGTAAATATGGTACCACTTACCGAACGCCCTTGCTTGATTGTTGATTTTAACGCAAGCAGTAATGCTACCCTGGTCGTGTACACAAGAAATGATAACGACAATAAGTTCATTTCAGATGTCAATACATTTTTTGTTACTTGGGCATTTGAAAGATACAAGGAAATGTTAAGTCATTTAATGTTTGAAGTAGCAGTCGGTAAAAAGTTCTATCAGATGAACACTACGAACAACAACTTAGTTACAGCTTTCACAAAATCAGATAGTGATGCATCTCACACTTTTCATTTTCCCTTATTACCACAAGAACACGAATATATTGTGATTATTAGACCATGCACTAATGTTAGATGTATAGATCATGTTTATTCAAATACATTCGAGATAGAATCCTCGGTACACTCTGGAAAATTTCAGACATTTCAAATTGAACTAAATAATGAGAAAACTTGTGTAGATGTAACCTTGGAATGGAAAATGTTTAAAGCCAAGAGTTCCGTGACAATTTACCAATGGTCAGTCAGCAAAGACCATGGAGCCAATATTGTTTTGACAAGGTGGAGAACGGTTTTGGGTGATGGAAGGGTGCTATATAATGTAAGAATATATTGTTTCTCCAAACATAGCGTAGAATTTCAAGTTAAAAGAAATGTTGTTGCTTTATTTTTTCATTTTAATATCAGTCATGTACTATTACTGTTAAAGTGTTCGTATCACGTTTCTATATTTGTTTGAAAGTGCTCCAAACTGCAAAGATGTAAAAAGAAATAATATGTACTATAGAATGGAATATAACTGTTAGTTCATTTTTTAATAAAAAAATACAAACAAAACTTACAATGTTTTGTAGGTCACAGAATGTATACACCTCCCAGTTCTCGGACATTCTACACTATACCTCTGTGTGAGAGCGTATTCTAGAGCCGGTAACGTAGTTACAATCTGTGAAAGAGCCTCCGTAGTAGAGAAAAGTGAATTCAATAAAGATACTATATATGACATAGATGCATCAGTAACTTCGTGGAATGTTATACAACAGGTATGTATTACATAGTTATCAACTGTTTCTCTGCCTATTAAATAGTATCAGTTTCTTTAATTTTATTAACTTTACTAAATCAATTGAAATGTTTATTAATATCAAAGGTATCAGTGTAATCTGCAGTAACAGTAGTTAATCAATATTTATGTATTTCAGATGATTCATAGTTCAAATATAGGAAGTAAGTATTCAGTTTTGCATGATGCCGAAATGGACTTTGGAACTACTAATACATCTGTAGTTGGAACTCTGATGTATGCAACAGAGAGAAACGTTACCTGGTATCTGATGAAAAACAAACATTTACCTGTTTTAGAACAGTGTGATAAAGACTCGGAGTGTGTTTTCTCAACAACTACGGGAAATGGTTATGTTTTATTTGACAAAAGTTTAATAAAGCAGAACGTTTTCTATTACACATGCGCTTTCTCGAATGCCAGTTCTGTCTCGCGTGAATTGTTTACCGAAATATTGTCTGAGATTCGCACTTGCAGCAACGGTTTCATAATTGATAATACCCCGCCATTTGGTGGACAGCTTAATGTCAAAAATACTGGGGGATTTATTATCAGACCTTGGAAAATGGACATTTCTTGGAATGGGTTTGATGACAACGTAAACACAGAAAAGCTGGGATATTCCGAGAGAATAAAGTTTTATTCTTATGCAGTCGGTATGTAAATTTCAGGAGAGACATTTTTTATCCATTTTTTTATTGTTTTTCTGACTGTCAAATTAATCATAGCAATTAAGGTCCTCCTTGATGACTGTATTTCAGCATCTGCTAAAATTATTGAAAAGTGATTAAGAATTAGATTCAAAAGTTTATTTGCAGGAGCTTTCATAGGAGAATTTGTTTACAAAGCTAATACTGTTTTTAACTATAATAAAGAAATACTTGCAAAGAAACTTTGCAGTTAGGGTATCCTGCCCTTCTTCTCTTCAACGTCCATTTCAGCTGTTTGCCTATATCATCTATTATCTTAAATCTAACTGAGCAACTGTGCTGAACATAAAAACTATATTCTCACAATTTTCAGTACATGTTAAAATGCATATTTTTGCAATATGTGCTCTTTATATTCAAAGAAAGTAAAATGCACATTAATACTTCGAAACATCAATCGTTTTTACAATTCGTTTTAAAATTCTAATTACTGGCTAACAGTTTGGCGGAGAATATTTAAAAAAAAAAAACAAGGATAATTATCAAACAGGATGTCATGTAAATTCTGGCCCTGTATATTTGTGAGTGTGCATGTCAAATTATTTTTACAATGAAACGTTTTTCAAAACAGACCTAGGTTTAAAGGAGGTAAGATATCTGATAATAGATATGAAGGGCAAATACTTGAACTCTTGCAGTTGAATTTATAGTTTTATAACGGATAACCTATTAAAAAACTAAAACTTCAAATTTTATTGATTTCAGTGATTCGACGCTACATGTTTTGATTGATACCATTACTCAAAATAATCTGTTTAGATAAAGAAATCATACGATTAATAAATTGTAAAATCTATGCCTAAACCCCAAAAAATAGACAAATAACTTAACTATATGAAATAAAACCTTTTTAATTTTCTATTTGCATTTTTTAATTTTTACTATAGTTTACGCTTTGCAAATTTCATTTAAGCTCTTATTTAGTAGTTCTCCATTATAGTTATAAATTCATGTTATAAGTAAATGAAATTACCGTAATGAGTGGTTTAAATAATGAAAAATGTTCTGACGACATAAATTTTAGAAAGTTGTTTCCAGGAGGTGTCGTTGGAAGCAAGTTATACTGAAATGATATGTTGTTTTATACAGGAACTCGGCCTGGTAGTGAGGACATAAAGATATACACAGTTGTCGGGAATGCACATCGGGCAGTTGTAAGAAATTTAGATATCAAAGATGGAACTGGTGTTTATGTTGCTGTTAAAGGTATTTAATATTGATATATCAACAGTCATATATAAAATACATTAAGAATGTTATTTGCAAATGTTCTTATGTCTTTGAGTAGTAGATTACAGATGTCAGTTCAACTAACAATATTTTATTGATAATAAACACTTGAAGAAATAAAATTAAATGCAAGTAGTCCAATCGTTTAGTTTTAAATTGAAATTTTTGTCTGCAGCTTATTTACTCGTTTTACTTTTAATGTCTAACACTTGTCAGTAACTATAATCAAATATTTAGCGACTGACCACGCTGGACTTTCAACGGAAATATATTCAAATGAATTGACAATAGACTCTACACCGCCAAGGTCTGGCACAGTTGGTATAAACGGAAACAAGGGAACCTCCATCTACATCAGTTCATCAACGTACGAACTTACTCTTAGTGGTTTTAATGATGACCAAAGTGGCATTGAATATTTTGAACTCGCCACCGGGTCGGATGAAGATTTAGAAGATGTTCAACCTAAAATGAAATATTTCAGTGATCATATTGAGCTGGAGTTGCTAGACAATATGCAAGACGGGCATCAATATTACATTTCAGTCAAGGTACAAAATGGGTGATTTACTCGATTGAAGTAGTAAATCATAACATTTGTATTGTCTAAAGATTAAATAATGTTATGAAAATCAATATTGTGACAAGTAGAAATTTTCCAAATATTTTTATAATCAGTTTGAAATTCGTAAGCTCTTACCATTGACAAATGTCTAAACAAAGTACATACAGACATGCATATGCATTTCATTAATAATGTAGGTATGCTGATAAAAAAAGGTTTAAATATTACAAAATACTTTGACAGCTTCATGATGACTTAAGATAACAATATCGACATGTAACTTAATAAGTCTGTGTTTAATATTAAGGCTGTTAAATTTAGATTTTATTTTCGTTCATATAATTGAACAATGTTTACAAAAAAGTTGTTGTTAAACAGGCAGTGAATAGAGCGGGATTATCGTCAATGCCAGCCACTGTATCATTTATACCGGATCGGTCTGCTCCCACCGGCGGTCATGTTCTAGACGGGGACTGGAGGACTAAAGTGAGTTTTTCTTCTTTTACATACCATGCCTTCAGTTTCTATTTCGTGTGTTAGGGTTTCACCTGACGGAAACAACTTTTATTTACACTGTTTTGTGACTTTGAAACATGGTAGGGATTAGTAGTGATGTTAGGTGCACTATAATCGAGTTGGACCTGTACACGTGTGTTTGCTTTGTACATATACGCTATTTTATGAGTGTGTTGGCGCGTGCGTTCTTAGGTTAAAGTGCTGCATTCTAGTCGTGTGTACTGTGAGTTGCGGTTCGGGGACGTGATTTTCTCTGCTTCAATCCTTCTTTTTATTATCTACAGATAAAAATATACACAATATACAGAATAAAATCACTTGGCTGATATAAACTTCGATATCTATAACTAAACGTTTCACGCAGTTACAATACAAACTTACTAATGTTTGATGAATTGTGTCTGGTGACTTTGATAAGTCCTCTTCAGGTAAAAACCAGTTTCGGTGAATATAAATTTTCGATTTTCGTCCGTCATTACGTTCATCAGTCCGTCTGTCCACAATTTCGTGTCCGGTCCATAACTCCTTATTCATTAAGAAATTTTGAAATTACTTTACACAAAATGCTCCCCCTGACGAAACGATGTGTCATAAGTTAAACGAAAACCCAAGGCTTATAGATAAGGTTACACTTGGAAGTAAAAGTAACAGAACTGTCCGATCCACAACTCTGGAGGGATTTAAAGGTGGGATCAAGCGTACCTCATCACAAGTACTTACCAATATTATTTGACACAGATGTTTTCAATAATTAAACAATGTGTCATGTACAATATAATGTCCCTTTCGCGAAGGTCAAGTTCAAATGTGAGCATTGATCTTTTCTTGACCAGCCTGTAAAATATTATATATAAGCGCATGTGTCATATGGGCACAAATAAAAATAAATAAAATAATAAATTGTTGCATTTTCATCAAATTTACTTCCATTTAGTGTGATTTCTTGCGTTCTTTTTTTTTCATAATTTCCCACTAAAATCAAAATAAAATTAAATGGAAAATTAATACTTTTTATATTTATAGGTGTTGTTAAACGGTCGACAAGTGTAGATTTTTGTGTATACAAATATTAATCCACCTGTTTTCCTTGTAGTGATCAAGAGATCATTCATTCCAAATATGTATTCAGTTTAACAATATTTTAATATGTATTTTAAATATCATAGAAAGACCTGGATTTTCAAAAGAACCTTGGATATATACAAGGACATTGGAAGGGTTTTACAGATTCACACAGTGGTGTCAAGTATTATCGAGCTGGACTTGGTACAAAACCATACCAAGATGACATTGAAGTATTTGTAGATGTTGGTCTTCAAACAGGTTTAGACCAGATATTTTGCCATTAATAATAAACGCGGCAACACTTATAGAAAATTACATTTACATACTTTTGTTTACAAAATTAACTTAAGCCATTCGACAGCACTGATGTTAAATAGCTATTTGAAAGAGAACAGCCACACGCAGAAGTTGCATTTATTTTTCTTTTTTTTATAAATCGGTCAGAGGTAATAAAACTGAATATTTACGATTTTTAATTCGCTGTCTGTAAATCTATCAGGTACAACTGTATAATATTAACAAACTGATAATAAGCCTATAACTCAAATTGCTGTCAGTAGTGTTTATAGATAAGCTTTATACATATATCACAACAGATTCATAACAACACGAATTGAACATTTGAATAAAAAACACAGTTAAATTTATAACAATTTGATTGTTTAACGTCAGATATCACATGGAACGGCACTTACGAAGTTGGTACGAAGTATTACATTACAGTAGAAGCATGTAACAGAGCTGGTACATGTCGCTCATTATCATCCGACGGGGTAGTGCTTGACAACTCTCCACCAGTACACGGCATTGTTAAGGTGGGATCAAGCGTACATCATCACAAGTACTTGCCAACTGGGTAACAATGATTGCTTTAGTTTCATGGGATAGAAATAGAAAAGTTATACGCAATATTAAAATGTCTGTTAGTCTCACATAACCGGAAATGTGGATTGATATCTAAATCAAGTAAGCACAACAACCAAAGACTTGAATTGAATATATTGGTTCAACTTAAAAAATCTATATTAAGGCGTATAGAGGACACCCAAGGTATGATAAATTTTGCCTTTAAATGATATTCAAACATTTGTTTATCAGGGGTTGTTTTTATAAAAATAAGATAATGCTCTTTTTCAGAGATTCGGTTCATATTAGTTGGTATGGATTTGAAGACCCACAGTCGGGAATAGATCATTACGAATATTGTTTGGGAACTAAACCTTTGTTGTGTAACGTATTGTCATTTTCGTCCGGCTTACTTCAGTCTGGCATAATTAAAACTGGATTAAACCTTACGAATGAACACAAATATTATGCAACAGTAATAGCATTCAATAAAGCTGGATTGGATGTAAAGACAGCCTCTGATGCTTTTTGTATCGATGACACTCCACCTGTGTTAGTCCAAAAACCAACATTTCTACTCGATTACAATGCCGTATCGGGACTGTCAACACAATGGGACAGGTCGGTGT
Organism: Mercenaria mercenaria; assembly: GCF_021730395.1. Lineage (NCBI taxonomy): Eukaryota > Metazoa > Mollusca > Bivalvia > Venerida > Veneridae > Mercenaria > Mercenaria mercenaria. Next base: position 71,856,602 of record NC_069375.1, read on the forward strand.
TACGGGTGTCATGGAAGTTCGTTGACGGGGAAAGTAAAGTTGCCTCTCACAAAATCACATTAAAAACACATCACGAAGGGCACACACCAGTCGAACAAATACATATTGGAAATGTTGAGAAATTAACAATCAGTCTTGATGAGAAAAACTGGCTTCACAACGGCGATAAATACTTTGTTGTCGTTACCAGTTGTAATACTGCTGGTCTTTGTTCCGCAAGTAAGTCCGACAGCCTTCTTATAGATGCTTCACCTCCACACCAGGGTGGATTTAAGCCGCCGATGACATGGCACAACTTAATTGATGCATCACATCAAACCAGATCTGAAATAATGGTGACATGGTACGGCTTTGTTGACGCAGAATCGCCCATAAATAAGTACTACTTTACAGTAAGTAGAAATTACAGCGGGCAAGAATTGTCTGGAGGTGTTCTTTCCAGAGTTGCCGACTTAAATGAAATGGAACAAAATACAACGATTACGCTAAACGAAGCACTGGTACCAGATGAGCTTTTGATTTTAACCATTTGGGCCAAAAATTCCGCTGGATTGAACAGTACCGTTTCTAGAGTAACGGTCAATGTACTGCTCTCAGAGAAGAAATTGTCATTAAATTCGTCTGGAATATTAGAACTTCAGAAACATTCTTGTGACATTCATTACTGTAATAAAGACTGCACTTGTGCAGTTTTCGGTAGTCCATGTGTTGAAGTTCAAACGAAAGAAAACTGTACGACTCTCAACGAGGTTGATGTGCTAACAATGAAATTACCAGAAATAGATGTCTATGGTGGTCTCTATAGTAACCCTCAAAACATAACTGCATCATCTGCTTGCCTTTCTGGGTATTGGGTACCACGTGGAGATGATCGCGTTATTCAAAGATATGAATGGAGCATGGGCATTAAGAATCAGCCAGTCGGTGAAGGAATTTTTGACTTGAAGTCAGAGAGACCGTGGAAAGATGTAGGGAAAAGAATGGAAACTGTTTACTGTTTATCACATATTCCTGGTCTACAACATGACATTGAATATCAAGTATATGTCAGAGCTTGGTATGCATGGAATATGTTTGCAGAATTTGTGTCTCCCCCAATACAAGTAGATCAAACTGCCCCACATCACGTTAAAGGAAAGCATATTAAGGATTCGGATGCAAAATGCTTACAGGACTACGATGTAATTGACTGGATGGACACGATATCTGCCTGTTGGGACAAAGTGTTTACAGAACTACAGGGGGAAATAATTCATTACATTATTTCTCTTGGAACCTCGATAAATGGTTTGTATATAAAATGCTCATTATGTTAACGATTTCTTCTCTGACATATTTCTCTCCTTCAGTAAATATTAACGTTCCTTTTCTCTTATCTTTTGTTGTTTTTTTTTAAATCGTTTACAGCATGATTATATTCGAATATTTTACTTTCAGGGAGTGATGTCTACGAAACAACAAACGTTGGGTTAGTCACAAGTATTACACTAACAAACCTAAGTCTTTCTCACGGAACTCGGTACTACTTCACTATCACAGCTTATAATAATGTTGGGCTACACACGACACTAAGCTCAGATGGTTTTGTCATAGACATGGATAGACCGATTACAGGTGTAGTTTTCAATACAGATAAACACTTAGATACTGCTTACCAGTCATCAGCAACCACCTTTGGAATATCCTGGCACGGATTTCTCGATCAACAATCTGGTATAAAGTCTTATTTAGTAGCAGTTGTGGAAAAATCTGTCGCAGATTTCGAAAATATCTCTTTTTTAGATGTAGGGCTTAAAACTATGTATGAGTTTCGCAACATTACATTTAAACAAGCACAGTCTTATAAAGGCCTAGTGAAAGCGATAGACTTTGCTGGGCACACCAGTGATGTTGTCAGTTCCAATCCAAAGATTATTGATGTTACAGCACCTAAATCGTTTGACTGTGTAAAATATCAGACAGAAATTCTGAATACAACTGAATTATTTCTACCTGGCACAATATCGTTTTTTAAACGAAATATCACCAGAAATGACTACTACGAAATAAGAGGATATATGTCGGGCGTGTCAATTTCCGTTATGCCGACATTAGTTATTGACAGATATCAAATGCATTTACCTGTAGCCATTAATAGCAATAGCTCAATCGAATTTCAGTATAATTTCTTATCCACCGTATCGGGCTCTAAATTGTTTAATATTTCTACTGCGGACCCTTCGTTGGCTGAAAACAACTTTTCAATGAACGTTGAATTCAAAAAATGCATAACAGATAAAAGAAATGCAGGTAAAGGTGTTGATGTAAGACAAATAGGATCATCGAGACTAGCTATAAACATCAAAGTAAAAGATGAAGAGAGCTCACTCTATAAGGTATTTGTTTTTTTTTTTTATTTTGTTTGTAAATTTCCGAACATAAGATGGAAGAATCCGACCGTTAATTGTTAATAGAATTTAAACGATATGAATTTTTTGCACATACATTGAAAACAACGTTTAAAAATTAAAACTCTAATTATTTTTATGATAATTAGTTTAACAGCCTTTCGCCACTAGTGTATCGTGTAAAATAACAACACAATATTTTACTACATTTTAAAGGTAATGGTAGGTGTAGGAACAACTCAAGGCGGATTTCAGGCTAGTCCACTCACAGTTCTAAACAGCGCTTCCGGTGACGTTATTGACGTGGACGTACAACATGGAGCTCAGATTTTTGTCACTGTTTTGGCAGAAAACCACGCAGGTCTGAGATCAGTCTTCAAATCAAATCCAATTACTATTGACAAAACTCCACCGGGGATTTCTAGAATAGAAGGAAAGCTTATAGACAATCATTCTGAGATGAATCAAACCGTGAGGACCTTTAATCTTTTGGCAAAATGGGATGTTGCTGATCAGCAGAGCGGTTTAAAATATTGTCTTTGTGGTATAGGTAAGACGAAGTTTCTGTTTTCTAAACAGTAGGTTTTTGTTGGTTTAAATATCTTATAATTTCATAAATTGTATAAAATTTGTAGTTTGTAATGTGAGATTACGGCTGAAGATTTGTTTCAAATTTGTAAATGTCTCCATTGATTTCTATAAATGCAGTTTACATACACTTTATGCTTTCTATAGAAAGAAAAAATGTTTCATATAAACAATATTAGTTCAGCAATATCAAAGACGTGCCCTTCCAAAGAGATTTCACGCGCGATCTGACGTCATTTTAATTAAATATGAAACATATGGCGTCGTTCGAAAAAAAATGGACACCGAATTCTAAAACAAACACAATAAATTATGGATAAAATTAATATTACTGTATCGACACGATTATGTGATATTTTCCTGGATTTAAGAGTATATTGAATAACAATTGAGAGCTGTATATTCATTGCAAGGAGAAATACAATTAAACGTGGGCGGGTCTTTGTGGCTGTTCTATTTAGGTGTTGTAAAGATCGATATCCTGACACTTACTGTTATTTTCGTATACTCATGGAAAGCAGACCACTTATTATTTAGTGTAGCAAATTATTGTACAAAATGTAAATATAAAGACTGAAAGTTATTTTTTGCTTTAAAACGGGTATAATAACCATTGGTCAGCTAGATCGATTCATGAATTTGCAAGAACTCGCAATGTGGTTTATGCATGTCTAACATTTAATTCTTTGAAAGCTCAAATGTATTCAGTGTACGTTTTTGAACTATATATATTTTCTTTAGGAAAAGTGAAGGGCGAGGTAGACATTGAAAGATACAGGTTATCGGACACAAACGAAACGTGTGTATTTCGACAACTTGAATTACAACATGGGGATACTGTCTTTGTCAGTGTGAAATGTATTAACAATATTGAATTAGCTGCTGAGAACGTTTCTGAAAAAATAACTGTATATAACGATGCACCGGAAAATACAAATGCATATATTCGCTTCATTTCGCATGATTCAAGCACCGCCGGGGCTTCCTTTCAATCCCCAAACGAATCAGATGTTTCTGACATTGCAAAGTTCATCCAAACAGACCGTTCCCATGTCGTGTTAGAATGGACAGGATTTGAAGACCTGACTGGCATTGATTTCTACGAATACCGTCTCGTGTGCCGAAATAGTTCGATCGTTAATTGGAGGAGCAACGGTAAACATACAGCGGCCGAATTAAAAGGCCTTGACCTACAGTCTGGCGGTCTTTACACTGCTGAAGTAAGGGCAGTAAACTCTGGTCATCTTGTTAGTGAGCCAGTAGTTGCAGATATGATTGTCCACAACCATGAACCAAAATTAACAGGTACGAGTAAATTCAGTTTGCTTTTTTATTTTGAATAAGACTATCCTATTAACGTATCATACAGTTTTAACTCAGTAGGTTTTTCGTATGCTGAAACTTTCTAGTTTTATTCATAAATAAATGTAACACCGCCTCAGCGAGTTTCTTTTCCTTTATTTCTGCAACAAGCGACATTTATTCAACAGAAAAGGTACTTTCGACATTTTCCATTTAAGGCAAACCAATATCTGTTACCGGTACAAACCAACGTTTGTTGCTCGACTGGAGTGATGTTTTTCGTTTATCAGATGGTATCTCCGTTACATACGATGTAATGATTGGTTCAAAACTGGGATTCTCAGACATTCTTGAACTGAAGAGTATCGAGGTGAACCAGTATGACGTCACTGTACCGAAGACAACAATTATCACACCCAACGTCCAAGAATTATTCATTTCTATTTCTTGTACATATTCGACAGGCCTGTTCACGCAGTACAAGTTCAGTTATAAGCTTTAAAGATTTACCTGAATATATTCTCGACCTGTCAGTTCATTAACATTGTGGCTAATGTATAGTTATCATTTGTTACCAGAACGGTAATTATATGTTATTGTATGTACACAAATCTTTACTTCATTCTGTCTATCCGTCCAGGTATTTCGTTCTTCCGTCCATGTCTTAATATAGCTTTAAAGTATTGTATAAATTTGCTTTGTAATCGGAATTGCTTAGCATGTATATTTCATTAGATTTGCTCCGTAATTAGGATTGTATACCATATGTATTGTATAAGATTTGCTTTGTAATCGGAATTTGATATCATGCATATCGTATTAGATTTGCTTTATTATCAGACTTGGATATTCTGCATAATGTATATGATTTTCTTTGTAATCAGAACTGGATATCATATGTATCCAGAATGCAATTTTAACAAATTCTATGTTTTAGAATCCAGTGATGCTGTAATAATTTCAATTTTAATATTATTATGGAAACAATGTGATCTATAAATACTGTAAAATCTGGTAAATAAGCGTATACGCTTATAATAATTTTAGTGACACATTTATGCGCCTATATTTTATATGCGTTTATACTTAAGCCAAAACTATGCGCTTATATTTGATATGCGCTTATAGAAAAGCCGTGTGCGCCTATTTTTGATACAAGTATTAGGAATATTGACAGTGTTTGCCTTGGTTGAGAAAACGAAAGTAAAACATGACCATGGACGTGCGCAGTGAACTATTTCCTTTTACTGCATAGGCTTACAGTAATTATACATAATATAAGCATAATGGACTACATAATTTGGAAATAATGTTCAATCTTTCGGACCATTTAATAATTGTTCAACACTAAGATTGTAGCAATTTTAGCAATATCCTTTTCACAGATTTAGAAAATAATGACAATCTGTTATGACAACGCAAACAACATTTCTGCTATTCAAACTTTTACTTCCATTTACTGAAAACATTTTCTATTCAAAAAGCATGATTATCGTTAACAATTATCGTTTTATCAGACAACAGATGTTAAAATCGGCTTTTCAACAGATAAGAACACTTGTCACCTGTATTTGTGATAAACAATTATCACGGTATAATACCGTTAATTACATCTTTTTGCTGCATCTGTTGTTTGTTTACCAGTAATCGGATATGCGCCTACTTTCGAGGCAAAATTATGGTAACGGCATGACATGTGCTTATTATCACATACGGAATAACAGTAAGGCCGTATGCGCTTACTTTTGATATGCGCTTATATTCGAAAATGCGCTTATTTACCAGTTTCTACAGTAGTATGGTCAATACTATATGTGTATGATGTGTTTGTTTTATACTTAAATATAAATTTATGAACGCTATTATAACGTATAGTATGTAATATTCGAACAATACCTCCTCAGTTTAAGGACAGATTTTTGAAGTAAGGTATTTCTAACAAATATGTTATTAAAACATTGTCAACAAAATTTATTATGCTGCGATACATTGTTACGCCCTAATAAGTTTATAAAAGCTCAAAGTACACTAAAACTCATATCTTCATAAACATGCTACTCTGCATAAACATGCTCCTCTTCATAAACATGCTACTCTTCATCATAAACATGCTACTCTTCATAAACATGCTACTCTTCATCATAAACATGCTACTTTCATCATAAACATGCTACTCTTAAACATGCTACTCATAAACATGCTACTCTTAAACATGCTACTCTTAAAAATTGGTTTGTAGACAAACAAAATATGGCCAATTCTTATTATACCAATAAGGAACTACGTTGGTACACTATTTGTTTGAAAGTGGCCGATATTGTACCTGTTATCTATATATCCTATTGCATGTTTGTATGTTTGCTTATCTAATAATAAATAGATAATATTAACCCGTATATTTCTTAATATTATAAGATCTTAAATTGAATAACATTATATCATTTCACTTTTCAAGTACAAAAAAATGTATTTAAAAATTTGAAAAATGTTACCACCAACATTTGTCCCTTTAGATGTTAAGGTTGTTTTCTAGAACGTCCTTATTTGGAAAAAAATAAAAAGAAAATGTGTTGCGCTTGAAGATAAAATGTTTCCTTCTGCATGACTGCGTTAAAACATCATTTGAATTTTCCCTTTTTTGTCTGATCTTCGTTCCGGATTATTATGTTTGGTTGTGTAATTTAACTGAACTGAAACTGATTAATTTAATTAAATGCATGGCTAAACCCATTGTTATCGCATTTAAAACAATAATAAAAAAATAATGTCATGAAGTTTCTAAAATACAGTATCCTAAGATTGTTTCATGTATCAAGTGATTTTCTTTTGCGTAATTCTAACGGCAGTTCATTCCACAGTTTTGTACTACTAGTACAGAAACTTCTGTCATTAAATGGTTTGCACTTGTTGTATGGAAGAACATAACGCCATTCAGAAATCTCTGACTATCTCAAAGCTTGTCTACCAGGAACATACTCTGTAAGAAATAAAATCTGTAAAAAGGTCCTTTGGAAGCAAAGAATGCAAACAAGAAGAATAATAGCAGACTCGGTTTGATTGAGTCTGTTCATGAGAGGTAATGAAATGAGCAACACCTCTCACGCCCCCTAGCACCGACTTAAGCGGAACTCTATTACACATATGTTGAATGGACTCCATGATCCCAAAGGACCAGAAAATATAACAACACTGAATCTAAGAACGGGGAGACTTTTTACAGCCGCCACACGGCACTTAAAGATTGCTGTTGTGATAGTTAATAAAATCTGTAAAAAGATCTTTTGGAAGCAAAGAATGCAACTAAGAAGAATAATAGCAGACTTGGTTTGACTGAGTCTGTTCATGAGAGGTAATGAAATGTGCAACACCTCTCACGCCCCCTAGCACCGGCTTAAGCGGAATTCTATTACACATATGTTGAATGGACTCCATAATCCCAAAGGACAAGAAAATATAACAACACTGAATCCAAGTACAATACAAAGGTGCTCTTACGTTACAGATATACAAGTTATCTATACCATACAGTATGACATTGCAGTAATCTAGATGTAAAATAACTAGAGATAAGCAGAGATAGTAACTTGCACGTTAACCAGGATTTTCTAAGTCCAGAAGGGAGCATAATTTGGCCAAAATACATGTCACGAGTTATGGGAGTTGACCCAGTGAGGTTGGTAATTGACCTAGAAAACGAAAAAAGGTTTCAAAGCTATATGCCTTTAAATGATATCTAAATGTACTTACATGCAAAAATTTAACCAAGGTGTGACGCTGACGCCAGGGCGAGTAGAATAGCTAGATTATTCTTCGAATAGTCGAGCTAAAAAGTGTAATAACAGCACCTGAGTGCGTTATGCTAGAGTGTGGTTTAATGCATCCTCAGTCCCCCTTAACATTTTGAACTAGGATATTAACAAGGATTCTAACGCATTTTCTGACAAATACAAAAGACAAGAAACTACAATTTAAAAATGTTTTAACTTTTCTATCGGCACATAATGCTAAGTGATTCCACATCACCCTCTATCCGGACAAAGATATTAATGTAGAATTGAGCACTTTAAGATATCAAAATATAAAAAAAAAACTTATCAGTCTGATCACAATCTTCCCAAATAGAAGGTGTTTTTGTAGAAAAGCGCATGTCTCACCCAATGCATAGTCGTAAAGGCAAGAAGTCAATAGGGAACTGGAATGAAAGTCAAAGAGACTCTGATGGTTGTCTGCAACAGAGATCACCTACTTGGCATGTCCAATCATCCCATTATGTTTCAACATTCTGGACCTAGTGGTTCTCAAGTTATGAACTGAAAACGGTTTTCCATGTTCAGGTCCCTATGACCTTGACTTTTGATCAAGTGACATCAAAATCAATAGAGGTCATCTATTTTGCTTGTCCAATCCTCCTATTAAGTTTCAGTAAACTAGGTCTAGTGGTTCTCAAGTTATTGATCAGAAATGGATTTCCATTTTATGTCCACTGTGAACGACGTTTAAAAGAGTGACCCCAAAATCAATAGAGGTCATCTACTCTGCATGTCCAATCATCCTATGAAGTTTCAACATTCTTGGTTAAGTGATTCTCAAGTTATTGAATTATTATTATTATTATACCAGATTTATATAGCGCCCTTTTCATGATCAATTTCACGTTCAAAGGCGCTTTACATAATTCAAATGCAGCCACATATGCAGGGCGCATAATTCATCCTCTACTAGTACAGACACAGAGCGATTTGACCAGAGGGACAGAGTGAGACAAAGCCCCCACACCCCCCCACCCCCCCCCCTTGACCTTTGATGGAGTGACCCCAAAAACATTAGGGGTCAACTACTCTATAAGTCTTATCAGTTTTAAAGGTACTAGGTCAAATAGTTCTCAAATTATTGAATGGAAATGGATTTCCATGTTCTGTCCGCCTTGATCTTTAATAGAGTGGCCACATTATCAATAGGGGTCATCTACTCTGCATGTCCAATCATCCTATGAAGTTTCAACATTCTGGGTCAAGTGGTTCTCATATTATTGATAGGAAACGGTTTTCCATGTTCAGGCCCTGTGACTTTGACCTATAACAAAGTGATCCCAAAAGCAATAGGGGTCATCTACTCTGCATGACCAATCATCCTATGAAGTTTCAACATTCTGGGTCAAGTGCTTCTCAAGTTATGATCGGAAATGGTTTTCCATGTTCAGGCCCCTGTGACCCTCATCTGTGATGGAGTGACCCCAAACACAATAGGTGCCGTCTACTTCATAAGCCCTACCATCCTATAAAGTTTGAAGGTTCTAGGTCAAATGGTTCTCCAGTTTTTTATCGGAAATGAAGTGTGACGTACGGACGGATAGACGGACAGGGCAAAAACAATATAACTATTCTATGAGGTTTCAACATTCTGGATCAAACGATTCTCAAGTTATTGATCTAAAGTGGTTTTCCGCGTTCAGGCTTCTGTGACCTTGACCTTTATTTCAGTGACCCCAAAAATCAATTGGTCATCTACTCTGCATGATCAATCATTATATGAAGTTTCAACATTCTGGGTCAAGTGGTTCTGAAGTTATTGGTCGAAAATGGTTTTAAATGTTCAGGCCCGTGACTTTGACCTTTGATGGAGTGACCCCAAAAACGATAAGGTCGTTTTCTACGTAAGCCCTGCCTCCCTATGAAGTTCGAAGGTTCTAGGTCTAATGGTTCTCCAGTTCTTGATCAGAAATGGAGTGCGACAAATTGAAGGACAGACGGGCGGATGGACAGGGCAAAAACAATATGCCCCCTCCCCCCGCCCCTGGTGGGGGAGACATAATTAACGTTTCGCATTCAGGAAGATCGAGAAGTTTAGTCAGGTTTAATAATAAAAACTTACAATATGTTCATTGCCGAACATTAAATATTATTTCGTAATATGAGGGTTACACTTATTTATTTTGTTGTGTTTCGGGTCACGCCGAACTTGTATTGGTTGAGGAAGCATATCAAAGTGTCAGGTATCCCTCCAGATATTGTTTCAGGCATGAGCAAGCACCAAGGTAACCGCCTAGATAGCCTAGTGGTAGATCGTCCGATTCGAGTGCGGGAGGTCGCGGGTTCGATCCCCTGCCGAGTCATACCAAAGACGTGAAAAATGGTACCAGTAGCTCCCTTGCTTGGCGCTCAGCATTAAAAGGGAAACTGGTCTGTTCTATCATACCCTCGTGGCGATGGATTCCATCAGGAATGCGGTGTCGAGAATGATTCAAATAAATTGTAGAACTTCCTTCACTTTGGTTAAAGTTTTGCATGCAAGTACATACATCTATCATTTAATAGCATATAGCTTTGAAACTTACTTACTGTCTTACGGACAGCTCTTGTATTCTATTTCATCTAAATCAACAATGTAAGTAAGGTGAGACTTGATGTTGGTACTTATGTCGCAACAAGTCAATATTGCAAAAATCGTTTTGAATGTTGAATATGAACCAATATGATTCTTTGGGAAAAATGCTGTTTATTAAGTAGAGCATTACAATATAACATTAAGCAAATTTTAGGCTGTAAGTAAAGCAATGTTAATATTTACTACACTAAATTGGATGTAATTTCTTGACAGGGTTAAATATAAAAAAGCAATCATTGAGTACAAATCACTTAATAACATATGCCCAGACTACTTCAGAACAAAATTCACATACTTGCACGAAGTCAAAAAAGTTAACTTAAGGTCATTAGATTCAAAACAAAATCTGTACTTGCCAAAGCCAAACATAGAAATATTTCGGAAATGTCCCGATTATTCAGGTCCCAGTCTATGGAATGAGTTGCCTGTTGAAGTCCGTACTGCAGAAAACTTAAGTTCTTTTAAACGAAAATACCTGGCATACTGGAAAGGGTCACAGGTCTAAAAATGGTTTTCAAGGGCAAATTCCACATTTATTAATTATAGAAATATTAATAGTCATTTTCTACTGTTATAATTGTGCATTTTGTACATGTGTGCGCGCATGTATGAGTGTATGTCTGAGTGCCTGTGTGAATATATTTCAAATTATTTATTGCATTATATAACTTTTTGTCATGCCTATAATTATGTATTTCATTGCTATGTTAATTTGAATGTGTACACTGTTGTAATGATGAGGCTCACAGGGAAGATCGGGATAGCGGACTGTGTTGTCTCTTTAAATAAAGTCTTTATTATTATTATTATTATGATTGTAATATGAACAAGAGCTGTCCATAAGACAGCACGCTCCACATTAGGTAATTTATTTTGCGTTTCAATTCATAATATATTACTACCAAAGTCATGTCCAGAAAATGAAGTTTGTCATAAAGTTTAAGAATGAAAGGAGTAATTTGGTCAAAAGTAGAAATCAGTGTTATGGGGGTTGTTACTACACATGCAGATGATCATAATAAAGACACATTTTCAGTTTTAAGTCATTATCTTATATTCTATAAAGTTATATAACGTATATTCAGAAAACCAAAATTGCCAAAAGCCTTCAAGTATGAAAGGGGCGAAATTCTGTCAAAAACACAATTAAGAGTTCTGGGGATTGTAACCACATATGAAGATGATACCAAACTTCAATTCAAAATAAAAGATTATCTTAGCCAAAACCTGGAGGTCAATGCGTTTAAAAATGCCGTATCAAGAAAAAAATATGCCGAAGTCAGGAAATTAAGTCCTGACCGCCGCAGCATTAAAATTGTTCGAGTGATCTCGACCAATTAACCATGGGAGAATACATACACTGCAGCCATTAAATAGTAAGTTTCAATACCTTCTTAATAGGTACAGAAGTAATTTTCTAATTTTTTTGTTTTAAGATCCGGTGGTCAGTGTTTTAATGGCCAACAGTTTTTTGCACAAAATCCGGAATGGATATAGTATCCACTGAATGTACAAAAAGTAGTCCGTGAGACATGTATCTCCTGCCGCTCTTCTACCATGCGAACGGAGAGGGCGTGAGTGAGAAATAAAGCAGTAAACTTTCATTGTTTATATCCTATATATCATAAGATTGCGTGCAAGAACTGTTAGCTAAATTAAATTAATTCCCTATCAATAAAATAGTCCCTATTTGCTTTTTTTGTTTGGTATAATGTTATAAATCATATGGCTGTTTTCCAGTTTTGCATGGTGGAGGAAGATACCAGGTGCCTCTCTTAGTATTATTTCAGGAAAAAGCTGTCATCTGGGTAGAACAACCAACCAGCTGTAAGTATGCTGGGTGGCCAACCAGCTGTAAGTATGCTGGGTGACCAACCAGCTGTAAGTATGCTGGATGGCCAACCAGCTGTAAGTATGCTGGGTGGCCAACCAGCTGTAAGTATGCTGGATGGCTTCCTCACATGAAAGAATTCTACACCAGTAACCATTTGTGAATAAATTTATAACAGATCTTTTTAAAAAGTATTTTTGTCTGCTACACTTGTGAAATATGAGAAACAAAACAAAAACTCTGACCTGATAATGCAATCAATTTTAAACTGAACAACATTTAATAGATCAATTTTAAGTTCTGTTTTGTTAGTTACACTGTTATTAAGAGTTAACTGTCCCAGTCTGTGTTCTTATCTGATAAAATTTAACACTTGTCAATCAACACCAGCCAAACAATCAGTTTTGAGCTCTTGATATCTTTAAGCAATTATCTTCCATAAACAGACTTGAATGTCACATGGTAGTCAACAAAAACTCTACTAGAAACAAGAAACAGTTTAATCAAATAATTTCAAAAAATAAATTAACAAAATACAAAAATTTCAATGCTTAACAAACATTTCATTGTCAATATATATAATACTGAGGCTGTCTATGCAAGATCATGCTTATTCTTAAATCACGTAATATATACAGATATTCATCAGTTATTTACATCAAATATGAAATGTTTTATATATGGCTGTGATGTGTTCTAACTGCAACTGCACACCTTGTACAATACTTGTGAAAATACTATTAGCATGCATAAAAAATCCATTGAAATGTAAAGGATAATCTGCTGAAACATTTTGCAGCTGAAACTAACAATAACTCTGCATAAAATTTTCAAGTCTCAAAAATACAGTGGAAAGATTTGTCTTAGAGTGCGAAATAGCTGAAGTGGGAAATTGTCAGTATTTGTTAATGAATGTTGGCATTCAGAGTGAGTGTGTAACAAACTTCTTTTGTAAAGAAAGTTATTTTAACAAAAACCTTAAGAATAAAGGTATAAACTACAAGAACGTAATGTTTTTTTCACTACAGAGAATGTAAAGATGCATGGTTACCTATTGTTACTGTGCAATACTTGCTAATTCATCTAGTTTCTCTTTTCGTTAAAAAAATGCCTTGCTATTTTATTACTTTATATATACTGTATCTAATTTGCATAATTTGAAATGCTTTACAGTTGTTAAGTGAAATCTACAACTGTAAAATAAATGTTGTTATATGAAATATACTGGTTCGAGTCGTAAATTCGGCCACTTTTTGTGGTTTTTCATAAATATTTCTTTCTTTATATAATGGATTTGTACAAAATTTCTACCATATGTGCTTTAATACAAGCAACATCGATTGTTATCATTAACGGCCGTTTACAGTATGGTAAACAATAAAACCGCGCTTAAAATAACAGACAGGTTTAGCCTCCACATTTTACCTTCTAAAGGTTGTAAATATTCGGCCACTTTTTAAACATAAAGTTGGTTATATTTTCAACATGTCTTGGGAATAAATCGATGCTACAGCCAAAATCTTTCTTTTTTCAACAAACTGCAATCAATTTTCAATAGCATACATCGTGGGAAATATTTGCCAACAGAGATTTAAAAAGCGCCTGTCATCCTTCTCACACTGGTATGAAGTAGTTTCATTTTTACGTCACTGTTTATTACACATTCTAGCATAAAACTGCTGTTATTGTTACTTTTTGTGGGGGTGTTTTAACACGAGAGAAAACATGTGTTAACAGAGAGATTCTCGCACTCACATGCTGTTAAAAACACCTTTTTACATATGTGCGTTCCGTGACAAAGCGTAAACGTATTACGGCTCCAAAACGGATAATTCAAAAGAAAATGACGTCAACGTAAAGAACAACGTAGATTTTACCGCGCATTTCATGGAAATTTAATGATGCTCATTTACCTGTTTTTTACGCGTTTTATGCTAGAATAGCGTTAGCACATGTTCTTTTCATGTTATAACATCTTCAGAATCACTCGGACCTCAGCATAATCGAGCACGTGCGATGACGCCACGTGACCCGCGAGACAAAATATTTGCTGTTTAGGGTACACAACTTTAGGTAAGGACAACTTTTTTTCTGCTCACCTCAACATGTTGTTTTTGCCGACTTTGTTGCTAACGCAAGCGCTTGTGGTGACACAGATGCGTTTCTCAACCATTTGGCTCCAAAAAAAGCTTTAAAGTGGGTGGTCGAATATTTACGACCTGGCCGAATTTACGACTCGAACCAGTATAGATGTAAATTTGAAATAAATCATCACTAAATCTTTGAGCAAAAACACAGGGTTTTAAAGCTTTAAGTTTTAAAAAGGAGATGTAACATATTGGCCAGAAGCCACTAAATTTACAACAAGAGGGCCATGATGGCCCTATATCGCTCACCTGTTATCATTGCACATGAGGACAAGAATGTCCTCAGAAAAAATATCTAAGTCCAAAGGACAGGAACAACTAAGGGAAGAAATTACACCAAAAAGAAAAAAATTCTTACAAGGTATAGATATGTAAAAATACACCTAAAAATTGGAGGTACCATCCATGTTGTATCACAGAAAAGTGGTCTCGGTTTTTCCCTACGGCCAATAATAAAAAAGTTACTAAAAACAAGCTATTTATAGTAACGTAAAAGGGAATTAATTAAAAAAAAAAATGATTATAAGTTAACAAAAGAAGGATCTGCTAAATAAATCTGTTGACATAAATGAAATTTCAGATCAGTATCTTCATTAGTTACCCATTTTAATTTGAAATAAAGGGAGGTAATTTGACATAAAATCAGTCCATAGTTATCTACCCTCATTGGCTCAGTCCAACTAATGACAATAATGAAATTTATAAAGTCCTATAAGTACTTACTGATATAAATCCATTTTGATTACAATCAGGGGACGTAATCAGATATAAAATAACTCTGGAACCTACGAATGGATCTGATTTGTCATGGAATCCAAGATTTATTGTTGCTGAAGATATTTTGGAAGTTTGTATCAAATAAAACCATAAATGAAGTCTCTATATGGCTGCAAAAGCCAAAATAGCCAATTTTGGACCTTTAAGGGGCCATAACTCTGGAACCCATATTGAAATCTGACCAGCTCAAGAAAGGAATCAAGGTCTTATGGTGATACAAGTTGTGTGCCAGTTTGGTAAAAATCAAATTATAAATAAAGCTGCTATTGTGCAGACAAGGTCAAAATAGCTAATTTTGGCCCTTTCCGGGGCCATAACTCTGGAACCTGTAATGGGATCTGGCCAGTTCAAGAAAGGAACCGAGCTCTAATGGTGATACAAGTTGTGTGCAAGTTTGATTAAATTCAAATCATAAATGAAGCTGCTATTGTGCAGACAAGGCCAAAATAGCTAATTCTGGCCCTTTCAGGGGCCATCACTCTAGAACCCATGAAGGAATCTGGCCAGTTCAAGAAAGGAACCAAGATCATATAGTGATACAAGTTGTGTGCAAGTTTGGTTAAAATCAAGTCATAAATGAAGCTGCTATTGTGCAGACAAGGTCAAAATAGCTAATTCTGGCCCTTTCAGGGGCCATAACTCTGGAACCCATATTGAAATCTGACTAGTTCAAGAAAGGAACCAAGATCTTATAGTGATACAAGTTGTGTGCCAGTTTGGTAAAAATCAAATTATAAATAAAGCTGCTATTGTGCAAATAAGGTCAAAATAGCTAATTTTGGCCCTTTCAGGAGCTATAACTCTGGAACCTGTAATGGGATCTGGCCAGTTCAAGAAAGGAACCGAGCTCTTATGGTGATACAAGTTATGTGCAAGTTTGGTTAAAGTAAAATCATAAATGAAACCACTATCGTGCAGACAAGAAATTGTTGACGCACGAGACGCACAGATGCATGGACGGACTGACAACGGACGAAAGGTGATCACAAAAGCTCACCTTGTCACTACGTGACAGGTGAGCTAAAACCAGAAACTACCCAAAGCTTAAATTAATGCAAAAACAATTGTTAAAAACTCATTTTTTACTGCTTTAAATAGAAATAATAAGAAGTAACTGTTGATAAATTTTTGATTTTTTCAATTTCATCTTAATAATAAAAAATAAATACATAGTTACTGACAGTCTAAAGTGCAACATGATTATCCTGAGGTAGCTAACAATCTGATACTAAGTAAATAAAATATACTTCATTAAATGACAAAAACAAATCACTTTGGCTGTACAGACAAGGATCTTACAAATAATATATAAATTATATAAAACTTACATGCAAAAATACTGACCTATTATCACAAATGTATCATTTAAAGGAGTTCTTTATAACTGTTAATGTGCACTTGATGGAGAAATCTGCCTGCTTAAGACAAAGAACTCCAGAAAATGGCTGTATTTCCTTAAATACCAATGATTTCAAAACAGAGTTTACTTATCATAAACAAAAATCGTCTTATCAACAAAATTACAGAGTTGAGAACACTATATCCCTCTTTTTAAAAGAGGAGGATTTTGAGGTATAATAAGTACAAAATATTGATTTGGAATGTTAGCCGTCTGCTTGAGGCAAGTGGCTGCTTTATGTAGATGGCCACTACAGCATGTTCAACTGTAACTACAACATGTTCAACTGTAACTACAGCATGTTCAACTGTAACTACAGCATGTTCAACTGTAACTACATGTTCAACTGTAACTACATGTTCAACTGTAACTACAGCATGTTCAACTGTAACTACAGCATGTTCAACTGTAACTACAACATGTTCAACTGTAACTACAGCATGTTCAACTGTAACTACAGCATGTTCAACTGTAACTACAGCATGTTCAACTGTAACGACATGTTCAACTGTAACTACAGCATGTTCAACTGTAACTACAGCATGTTCAACTGTAACTACATGTTCAACTGTAACTACATGTTCAACTGTAACTACATGTTCAACTGTAACTACAGCATGTTCAACTGTAACTACATGTTCAACTGTAACTACAGCATGTTCAACTGTAACTACAGCATGTTCAACTGTAACTACATGTTCAACTGTAACTACATGTTCAACTGTAACTACATGTTCAACTGTAACTACAGCATGTTCAACTGTAACTACATGTTCAACTGTAACTACAACATGTTCAACTGTAACTACAGCATGTTCAACTGTAACTACAGCATGTTCAACTGTAACTACAGCATGTTCAACTGTAACTACATGTTCAACTGTAACTACAGCATGTTCAACTGTAACTACATGTTCAACTGTAACTACATGTTCAACTGTAACTACAGCATGTTCAACTGTAACTACAGCATGTTCAACTGTAACTACAGCATGTTCAACTGTAACTACAGCATGTTCAACTGTAACTACAACATGTTCAACTGTAACTACAGCATGTTCAACTGTAACTACATGTTCAACTGTAACTACATGTTCAACTGTAACTACAGCATGTTCAACTGTAACTACAGCATGTTCAACTGTAACTACAGCATGTTCAACTGTAACTACAGCATGTTCAACTGTAACTACAGCATGTTCAACTGTAACTACAGCATGTTCAACTGTAACTACATGTTCAACTGTAACTACAGCATGTTCAACTGTAACTACAGCATGTTCAACTGTAACTACAGCATGTTCAACTGTAACTACAGCATGTTCAACTGTAACTACATGTTCAACTGTAACTACAGCATGTTCAACTGTAACTACAGCATGTTCAACTGTAACTACAGCATGTTCAACTGTAACTACAGCATGTTCAACTGTAACTACAGCATGTTCAACTGTAACTACATGTTCAACTGTAACTACAACATGTTCAACTGTAACTACATGTTCAACTGTAACTACAACATGTTCAACTGTAACTACAGCATGTTCAACTGTAACTACAGCATGTTCAACTGTAACTACATGTTCAACTGTAACTACAGCATGTTCAACTGTAACTACATGTTCAACTGTAACTACAGCATGTTCAACTGTAACTACATGTTCAACTGTAACTACAGCATGTTCAACTGTAACTACAGCATGTTCAACTGTAACTACATGTTCAACTGTAACTACATGTTCAACTGTAACTACAGCATGTTCAACTGTAACTACACATTGTCATCAGTTACATACATGTTTCAGGAGCTGTACAGCTTGTTATAGTTTACCTATCTCCACCTATTTGATGTGCACATGATATTCACTAAACAGGTTTTTTGCATATTTGCCAAACTTAGTTTGGTAAATTTCTGTCAGCTATATTGCTGTTACTTTCATGTAAGTAGTCAATACTTTTTTTTTTACATTTTTTAGGTTTTACAGCATCAAATGCCAATGTCTATTGTAAAAAAACATTTATTTTCTAAACCAATTATTCTAGTTTGTAATATTTAAACGAATACCAGCAGTATAGTGTTATAGCTTTAAAATTCCTTAATTATAACTTGTATTAAAAGTTAATATTCAATAAAAAATGTAAATAATACTCTACATGCAGTTTAATAAATGCCCCCGCCCCCCTCATCATGCCCTTAGGGGCATTAATAAGAGAGTATACAGTACATTACAAACAACAACCGGTAAACATCCAAGTATCCTCATATGATGATGACCTAATTAGGTTTTACTTTAAACCACTTATATTTTACACTCGAGTATAATTAATGAAAGACTTCATAACCAACAAGCAACTTAAAACTGCAATTCAGTATTCAAGGTTGTCTCCATTAAAACACACGTTCAAAGTGCTGGTCCATATTCTGGGGCACTTTCTGGGTGACAGGGCGACCCTGCTGCATGCGGCGAGGTGGTGCTAGGAACTCAAACATGGACGTACAGTGCTGGGAAAGCATGTGTGTCAGGTTCTGTGGCTGGGGATCTTCATAGAAGAAATCATGCATTAAAGCTCCGTCAGCATCTAGTCTTTTAGCCGGGTCTAGAGTCAACATTTTATCCAATATATCTAGTGCAAACTGATCTTTAACATAAGGCTTAAGTCGTTCTTTAACCTTTCTTTTGTGACCTTGAGGAATTTCTATTTGATTAAACAAATCCAGTTTGTCACAGCCTGGCCACACGTCGGTTTTTACAGACCCACAGAGTTGACTGATCAGATGTAACTGATGTTGTTCATTCCTGCCTTGCATGATAGGAGTTCGAGTCCACATCTCCGCCATGATACAACCGGCACCCCAAATATCAATGGCAGGCCCGTAATTCCGTTCCCCAAGCAACAACTCGGGCGGCCGATACCACAAAGTAACCACTCTGTTTGTGTATTTTTGAATATGATCTAGTGCTCTGGCAAGACCAAAGTCTGCAAGCTTGAGAATACCTGTCTTTGTGATAAGAATGTTTGCAGCTTTTATATCTCTGTGCAGTATTTTGTTGGTGTGAAGGTAGTAAAGACCTTCTAGAAGCTGTTTAATCACCATCTTGATCTCTCCCAGGTTAAACTTCACGTTTGTGTTACTCAACAGACCAGCAAGGTCATGTTCACAGAACTCAAAGATCAAATAGAAGGTACTTTTGAAACGATTGTATTGGCTAGCTGAAAAAGATGAACAATATAACATTTTTAAAGGTTTACTAGATACAAATCTCATATCATAAAATATGACAAGTAACTTCAGTTTGTGTAAACATAAAATAAACATATCCATGTGCATGGACAGTACTAAGTATTTCACGTGCATGGACAGTGCTAAGTATTTCACGTGCATGGACAGTACTAAGTATTTCACGTGCATATTTCACGTGCATGGACAGTACTAGGTATTTCAAGTGCATGGACAGTACTAAGTATTTCACGTGCATGGACAGTACTAAGTATTTCACGTGCATGGACAGTACTAAGTATTATCTGATTTAAACTAGTACACACTTAGTCCACCTAAAACTAAACAGAGTATTTATAAATGTGTACAACCACTAAAAAAATATGGAAGTTCTCTTAACAATTAACCCGTACTGCAGTATATTTAACTATGAAAGTAGCTCTGAATACACTATTAATTTATACATCTATTCTAATTAAGCTAAATATAATAGAGTTATTATAACAGTAGCTTGATCCGGGATGCAGTATTCGGCTCGAATGGATTTTGCCAGATCGGATCTCAACAGGCGCGCAAGCGCCGAGTGTGATCCGACCTTGCAAAATCCACTCAAGCCGAATACAAAGTCCCAGATCTAGCTACTGTTATAATGACCCTTTTATTATATACCTTTACTATTTTAATTCTTGTTTTGTCTTGAACGAAATCTTCAATGTTTATCGATATTAAATAGAACATAGTGAGGTTTTTATGCAAGCTTTTTATAGAAATGTGTCAGGTCATGCATATTAATGAAATAGTCTGGCAGCATACAATACGGAAGGTACTATATGGAATTTTAAAGGTACAATACGGAATTTTTGTCTGTCTGTTCATATTTAATTGTGAAATACAAGCAGATTTTTTACAGACTTTGTACAGGTATATAATCAAATATTTGATGTCTACAATTGAATTTACTACAGCTGTATCTAAAAAAAAAACTTATTGAAATATGGGCATTGGTTATCTTTAACAATCAATACTGAACTTTTAAAGCAAATTTGAAGCAAAAAGTAGCCTGATGTTGCTGTAAAAATATTTTTGAATAAAATAATCCACTGGAGAATGGCACTTAATCTGAAACAAAAGTTTGATGTACACCTAAGGATTTCCACATAGACTTACATTTTCAGACATTTATGTAGTAACTGCCAAATTTAAAGTATTGCAACATCACATTTTGTTTACCAGTACCTTATGTTAATCACTGCGCATGAGAAAACATCAGGAAGGAATTTCTCCATTCTGTACATTTTAATGGTTTAGTCTCATATTTGCAGACAAATAAACAAAACACCGTCCTATTTAAAGTTTTACCTTTAGTTCGGCAGATTTCAATGAGGTTGACAACATTTTCATGTTTCAGTAACTTCAGAATACGAATTTCTCGTAATGCTGTGATTGGGAACTGAAATACAAATACAATATACAGTCAGACCTGTGTTAAAGACCACCTCTGAACAGAGACCACCTTTGTTTCCCATTTTAACATTTACAGTGTATTTAAACCTGTGAATAAAGACTACCTCCCAATAAAGACCATATTTTGGCTCTCCAAAGGTTGGTCTTTATAGACAGGTTTGACTGTATAGCCATAAAAGTGGTTAATCAAACTTTGGTCAAGTAATGGACTTGTTCAAAATTTAATCAGCTCATCATTTCCACATATTTGTGTTCCATTCTCAATACATATCAGATTATGACTGAAAGTATTTTCTAAATTTGATTTTCCTATCCTGGCTGCCCAACCAAGATAGCGTCATTTTAGCATACCGGTAAGTATGAATTTAATAAACATACTTTGCCAATGGAATACATATGTAACTTGAATATGTAAGCACTATTGTATTAAAGGTGTCAAAGATTTGCATTAAAAAAAGAGAATATCATTATGTTTTGCTAAATCTAATTAGAAATGTGAATTTATATAATTGTTATTATCTCCCTTTGTCCATCTCAGTAAAGCAACCAAAACAAATTGAAAATAGTTGAATTACGAACCCCTACATTGTTTAAAAATTTTGTTCCAGGTTGAAATATTCCAATACTGATCAAATGCAACTGTAAAACAAGGAATGCTATAGAAATCAAAAGAAACAGACAAATCTTAAATACTTTTATATAAAAGGGAAATAATAAAAAAAAATTCATAAGAAGTTGTCAAATATATATGTCCAATAGTGATGTAACTCTATGCAATGGGTCTTTTTTACGATTCTTAGAATATATAAAAACTGGAAAATATCATAAAATGTTGCTCAAATGTGATTCACCACCATAAACATGTGTAACACACAAATATTTGATATTATACAACAAAACATCAGCAAGAAAAACAAGATGAAAGAAACTGTAAGAGAAAACAACAGCTGTAAGAGAAAACAACAGCTGTACCAGGGGACAGCATGCTTGATATCATGATGCTGGATAGTGAAAGGAAACTAGAGCTATCATTGGAGTGATCACTACCCCCTAATACTTTTTTGTCATAGGAAATAAACATTTCGTAATGTAAAGTTAACAAATCTGAGGGGTATGGTGGCCCCCTTGGCCTCTGTTTATTCCAAAGCAAAAATTTTGATAGTCTGTTTTGGGTTTAAAGCTGTTTTTCAACAGTATTTCAGCTATACAACAGCAGGCAGTAAACGTAACTAGTGTTCCTGGGTTCTGTACCAGTACGAACCTGTTTCTCCTCAAGTATGTCTAATAATGTCTTTTATCAAATCATCATAGAGAACATAATTATGCCCTGCCTGGGTATCGAACCCACAATCCTGTGACTCGAAGATCTGCGCACTCCTTACTGAGCTATTTAGCAGGCAGGCACAAACAGTAAATATTTGTTTTACTATCGAATTCTATCAGTAGCAATAATGAAAATTAAGTGCGAACAGACAGGAAGAATGACAATGACAGAATAGAGCAGCATAATCCGACAGTCCCCAAACCAGTAAAGACAAATAATTAAGAAATAATTTATAGCAAAAGAGTGCTTTAACACTATTTATGCACGATGGTTGTAATACGTCGGACGTAATAATTTCACGAGGGCGCAGCCCGAGTGAAATTATTTGAACGACGTATTACCATCCCAGTGTATAAATAGTCTTAAAGCACGCTTGTGCTATAAATTATTTCGATTCTAATATGCCCTTAATCTCAAACATTAGATATAATATAGAAGCGCTCTTTCTTGGTCGTAACAAAAATTTCGACGTCATCGCACGTAAACGTAACGTCATTCTAGCGTAAGAGTGTTTTAACAGAGGTAATTAGCATATTAGAATGGAAAATATATTTACCCCTTCTTTCTCATTCTCCATGAGAACCTTCTTCATAGCAACCACAAGTCGGGTAGATCTATCTCTGGCTTTAAACACTTCCCTAAAATAGAAAAATAACATTATTAAGTTACTAAAATTGCCTTTTCTCTTTTTGTGTATTTAGATTATTTACAAAGCCAGGGATGAGATAGAGTAATAACTTGAAACTCCTTGACCTCCGGACCACCCAAATCTGTTGCTATATACAGAGTTTCTTATAAACAGTTTTTGTATAACAAACATATTTATAAAATAAAGAAACCTTAAATTTAATCTTCATGTTAAAAGTGTACTTACAGAATATATAGTTTACAAAAGCATTTTTTGTTATACTAAAAGATGTTCCATTTATGAAAAGACACTTCTGCTCATTTTGTTCTGTTAACTCTGATGATGCAGTGACCTTTTATGACCTCAACTCTCATGAACAAGTTTCATTACTGTGAAATCATTTAATTTCGTGGCACGAAATTTCGTGGTTTTAGTCAAAACGGCTGCTTCGAGGGGATGTAAATTTGTGGATTTTCAATTTTTGAAAAAAAAAAGAAATTCATAATTCCACAGAATTAGACCTAGTACAATTATTGTCCTTACACCTACACATGTCAGACAGCATTACCATGGGAGATTAGGGAGTGATCATGTGCCAAATAACGACCATGTTACCTATAATCATACGATACCTAATCTGCAAAACTTAATGAAATTGTGAAATATTAAACAAGAGAAGTCGGCGCAAATTCAAAAGTCAAAACCATAGCACCTGGGTTATAGTCTTGCACAACTTCATTAGGAACTTACAAACTTTATTGTTTGGAAGGAGCGTGATAATTAATAAGTTATATTTTGGTGTATTTTAGGCAAATCCGAAACTAGTGATTATGCTCTGTTGATGTGTTATAACGGCAATATAGTAGTAGTATATACTGCGGGTCTGTGTTGGTCAAAGAAATATATAAATATAAAGTATGGTTCGTGATGTTTATTGTTCGAGAGCGATTAGTGGTTTTGCAAAACTTAAACTGGTTTCACCTAGTAATTGAATCGGATCCAATTAACCAAGTAATCATCCCAGTCCTAATATAAAGTTCATTACATTAATCATTTGATCATGTTTCTAACAAGAACTAGTAATAGTATTGCATCTTTAAAAAAAACAAAAAACATCATAGATTTACTTATCTTATTTTGCTAAAAATGTGTTTTTGCAAAATCCTTCTAGACATTCATCTGACTGGAGGTTTTTTTTTTTTTTGCAAAATGCATGCACGAATGCATCAAAAATTACAAGCTGTTGAACTTGTGCATTGTGTTATTTCCTACCCAGAAACGTGTAATGTGAATTGGGTAATAATGCATCGGACACAAATCTAGCAATTAATTTAAAATATGTAATAGTTCCAAAGTAGTAGCAGTTTATTACATGTCAGTAAATATAAACACTGCAGAGGAGGGCCGAAAAAAAATTCAAATAACAGCCGTAGCATAGTACGGTTGGCACATGACGTTACGTCAAACTTCATTTTTAGTATTTACTATTATCTACTATTACTTTGATGTGCATGTTGTAAACAAACCCCGAGTAAAATGTCTGAATGAAATAGTTGATTTTGTTCCGATGCATACTTATGTTTATCTTTGATGGAGCTTCCATAAACTACACAAAAACTGCAGGTCAGCACTACCACATGTACACAACTACAGACCAGATCGGACAGCTATGGTGTCTTTTTAGTGACATTTTTAGTGACATTACAATTTACATTATTGCAGGCAAAATTTGTTCGTTGAGACTTTAAGTTTTTGGTTGTGCTGAACCACGAAATCCATGAATTATAATGATTCACGGTCAGTATGTGGTCTCATTAATATTAAAGTTTCGACCTTTTATGACCTTAAAAAGAGCACAAAACATGCTCAAACAATAAACTGTAGTAGTTAAGGTGTCAGCCATTCAATCCAGGGATCATTGGTTTCAGCCCCGCTGTAGTCACAACCATGACTTTTCATATGACACCCGTACTGGTTGTTCCAGTAAGCGGACTCAAGAGTGGTTCAAATAAGCTTGAAGCTTTCATCACAATCAAGCTAAAATAAATTAGTATAAACTATCTAACTTACAAAACAAAATACGAAAAAATAAAAAAACTTTCAACTGTTTATAATTAGTTCATAGTTCTATGAACAACAGAAACCTTTACTATTTTAAGATCTGTTCATAGAATACACCATGAATTTATTTTAAATAAGCCGCACCACAAGAAAACCAACATAGTGCGTTTGCAAACAGCACGGATCCAGCCAAGCCTATGCATCCGAGCAGTCTGGTCAGGATCCATGCTGTTCGCTTTCAAAGCCTATTGTAATTAGAGATGCTGTTAGCAGACAGCATGGATCCTAACCAGACTGCACGGATGTGGGGAATAATTCTGTCAAGAACACAAATTTGAGTTATGGGGATTGTTACCACACAAGCAGATGATGATTATTTACTAAAGAAATATCTTTAATTTCAAGTCATTATCTCTTAATACTGGTACCAAAGATGTGTATTTCAAAAAAAAATAACATGAAAAAAATTCTAAGTATAACAATTTTGTGACCTTGACCTCGGTTTGTATGCTGGACAATGTTTACGTGAACTTACAGTAAGATTTAAGCAATAGTAAAAAGATATGACAGAAAAACAAAGTTTGTTGAAAAACTTTAACCTTAAAAATAACCGAAGTATAACATTTTGATGACCTTGACCTTGGGTACAATTGGCCAAGCCCCTTTACATACTTTGTTTGTATGCTGGACAATGTTTATGTGAACTTACAGTAAGATATAAGCAATAGTAACAAAGGTATGACAAAAAAAAAGGTTGCCAAAAAACTTTAACCTTAAAAATAACCAAGGTATATAACCCCTTGGTGACCTTGACCTTCGGTATAATGGGCCCAGCCCCTGCACAACATTACTTTGTTTGTATGCTGGACAATCTTTATGTTTATGTGAAATTACAGTATGATATAAGCAATAGTAACAAAGGTATGGCAGAAAAACAAAGGTTGTCAAAAAACTTTAACCTTACAAATAACCTACGTAACACCTTGGTGACCTTGACTTTACATATAATGGGCCCAATCCCTGCAAATACTTTGTTTGTATGATGGACAATGTTTATGTGAAGTTACAGTAAGATATATGCAATAGTAACAAAGATATGACAGAAAAACAAAGGTTGCCGAAAAACTTTAACCAAGAAAGGTCATGCCGACGTCAACGCAAGGGCGAGTCTAATAGCCCCCCATTTCTCCGAACAGTGGAGCTAAAAATTGTTTGTTTCCGGTATCCCACACTACCGTAAATTTTTGGCTTGACCATAAATGTTTTTAAGGCCTTGGAGAATATTTTTTCAACATTTTAACTAAAGTTACAAAACTGCATTTTTTATGCTTTAAACATGGCCAGTGATATTAGAAATCAACTTACTGATGCTCTAAACACATAACCCCCTTAACCCCCTTAATTTGGATTTATTTTTTGACACAAAATTAATTTCCGAAAAGCCTCCCTCAATAGTAATAAAAAAATTCCGACCTACCCACCCTAATTTTTTTTAGCATGTTTCCAGAAACAAAGAATTTTCTCTTTTTGGCCTCACATGAGCAGCCGGTTTATTATGCATTCTTGGGCTGGTTATAGACAGAGAGCTATGTTTCTGTCCCCAGTGGCTTAAGATTATTATGTTGTAATCAGGTCCCAGAAAAGTCACAAATTAGCTATATAGCTAAATCTAGCTCTATATATAGCTGCAAGTAGCAAGTAGCTATAATACCAATAACAATGATGCAAAATATGTCCAAAAAAATGTAAGATGGTCATTATCGCATCTTAAATATTTATAAGATGTAAGTCAATAACACAAAACCAAGGTCTTTATAGTGACAGTTTCAACAAATGCAGCAGTATTTTGCGATAAATCATTGATGAATTTTTCACTTGTGATATCATTGTAGTATAAGACAAATTTATAAATAAGTCGACTTTTTGCAGAAATTCGCAACAGGTACCGTATTTTGGTGCGTATAGGTCGCGGTAATGGATAGTTCGCATCTAATTTTTGCCCTGGAAATGGCCGGAAAATTAAAGCATATTAAAGACTCTATAGTTCTCACTCAGTTTTATTAACTCAGTTTTATTAATGTTTCGGCCATAAGACCTTATGGCCAGAACATTAATAAAACTGAGTGAGAACTATAGAGTCTTTAAACATTTGGTACCCCTCAGGGTAAATACTGTGTTGTTAAAGCATATTAGTCGCAGTTAAATTTCGGATTTTACCGGCAAAAAAGTTATGGCGGTGGCCATATTGATACCGGGGACTGAATCATTATCAAAATCTGATTGGTGGAAATCGCACAGTGTTATTTTCGATCCCAACCGTTTCATACCAATGGTAGTATTGGTAACAGACTATCTAGAATCAAAGAAAAGCGGCTTTTTGACACTGATTGGCAGCAGTCGGTTTGTGTTTACATTCTGCAATTATGCAAGTTTAAGTGTGAACTGTTTGCACAGTAATTATAACACCTTTCCGCGTCATGTAATTAACCGCGTTCTGAGTAAAAAGATTAACAAAATATCTTTTTGGATGTTTTTTTTCTCTTTTATTTAAAAATTTAAAAGTAAAAAAAAAGATATCTTTCAACTTTTTTATTACGCTAAGAATTAATATAAACAATGTTTTGGAATTGAGGACGGATCTGTCCGGATTTTATCCAACCCGGAGTACTGTCAATGGCATCCATTAAAACGAAAGTAGAAACAAATGTAATTCAAACAGCAAAAACATTATTGAATTAAAGTAATTCTTAATTTTAATAGTCTTCAAGGGTTATTTACGATATATTTTATTGAAAATAACCGCTATTGGTTGAAAAGCTGCCGATATAGATATTTTTTATCTATTCTGTTCGTATGTAACAGGTGCACGTAATTTTACGAGAGCTACGGTCAGAAAACTGACCCCAAAAATTATGCTGGCAATGTTCTGTCGTATAGGTCGCAGGAACTTTTTTAGGCAGCAAAATGTGTAGAAAAAGTGCGACCTATACACAACAAAATACGGTATTGAAACTGAAAATACATAGATCTCCATTCTTTGTGATTGTCTTTTGTCTCATAAACCAGTTGAATGGGATAATAACTATTTGATATTTCCACAGTACTGTTCAAATTGAAGAATAGACAATTTCTTTAAAGAAATCTAACATGGCAAGGGACAGGGCTTTATACAAGTTTTAAATAATACAAACTTTTTCAAATAAATAAGTATGTAATTACCTACTCATAGAATATTTCTTATACCATTATGCTATATACTGTAACCTACTGTTGACAAATAAAAAAAAAATTTGATATTTGATACTGACATAGTTTGAACAATTGTTATTGGTTTTATAGCTAGATTATGCTGCGAACATACCGCATATGGCAAGCCAACTGTCCAATAATTAAGTGAACCCTAGTTCACGTTCGAAAAACTAGGATTAACGATCGATAAACCAGGTTTTTCGAACATAAAACTAGGTTTCTCGAGTACTAACCTATAAACATAGGAGAACGACCGAAACTCATAGTTCAATCGAGAAACCTAGTTTATCAAACGTAAACCATAGTTAACGGTTGATATATTAGGATTATAGAATCAACAATGAATTTTGGGCGTGAACATGGGTTTACGGCCATGAACCTATGTTTACGACCGTGAACCATAGTTTACGGACCTGAACCTATATTTTCGAGCCTGAACCTATGTTTATGAACGTGAACTTGGGTTTACGAGCGTGAACTTAGGTTTACATTCAATAAACCTGGTTTTTCAAACGTAAAACCAGGTTTTTCAAATACTCACCTATTTTTTCGAGCGAAAACATAGGATAATGTCACAAACCATAGTTCATGCTAGTAAACATAGGTTCACATTCGTAAACCCAAGTTTACGGTCGTAAACATAGGATAACGACCGAAATTCATAGTTCAATCGAGAAATCTAGTTTATCGAATGTAAACGCTGGTTTACGATTGATATACTAGGATTATGAAATCAACTATCAGTTTCGGCCGTAAACCTATGTTTACGGTCGTGAACCTATATTTATGAGCGTGAACCTAGGTTTATGGCCATGAACTACAGTTTACCTTCGTAAAACCGTGTTTATCGATTTGCAACTATATGGCAAGCCAATTGTCCAATAATTACGTGAACCCTAGTTCACGGTCGAAAAACTAGGATTAACGATCGATAAACTAGGTTTTACGAACGTAAAACTAGGTTTTTCTAATACTAACCTATATTTTCGAGTGAAAACAAAGGATAACACCGTGAACCAAAGTTCACGCTCATAAATGTAAGTTCACGCTTGTAAACCCCAATTCATGGTCGTAAACATAGGTTCACGTTCGTAAACTATGGTTTACGACCGTGAACCGGGGTTTATGAGGGTAAACATAGGATAATGATCGTAAACATAGAATAACGACCGAAACTCATAGTTCAACCGAAAAAACCTAGTTTATCAAACGTAAACCATGGTTTACAGTCGATATATAAGGATTATAGAATCAACAATGAATTTCGGGCGTGAACATGGGTTTACGGCAATGAACCTATGTTTACCGACATGAACCTATGTTTACGGACGTGAATCTATGTTTACGACCGTGAACCATAGTTTACGGACCTGAACCTATATTTTCGAGCAAGAACCTATGTTTACGAACATTAACTTGGATTTACAAGTGTGAACTTAAGTTTACGTTCGATAAACCAGGTTTTTCAAATGTGAAACCAGGTTTTTCAAATACTAACCTATTTTTTCGAGCGAAAACATAGGATAACGTCGTAAACCATAATTCATGCTCGTAAAGTCAGTTTATCACAGTGAATAAGTGTGTGAAGTTTCAATCCATTCCCACAAGTGGTTGTTGAGATACCAGCTTACATACAAAAACTTAACCAAATCGGGACGCGGACGCCGACGCATGGGCGAGTCCAATAGCTCTACTATTCTATGAATAGTCAAGCTAAAAATACTCGTATCAGTTAATGTATAATGTTTCTTCCTTCACAATATTTGACATTTAATTCTAAGGTGATCAATTAAAATTCACAATATGTTTAAAAATGAGTTATTAATTAGAATACTGTTACAATAATAAATCTGAAAAAAATAACCTTATATGTCTGAACTTGAATAAATTTTGAACCAGAATTCATTCTTAAAACATTTAAAAAAGAATAAAAATTATATTAAGTTAAATATTTTAAGTTGAGAGTATACAAAAAATACACAATTAACTTTTTCTACTTTAAAAATTTCTTTGTATTTAATTTACTATCAACAGTAGATTAATATAGCAGCCTAACTTTTAATCATCAATTACTCATGTGACAAACACTTTCTATTTAATCAAATCAATTAAACTTGAATAATCAATAATTATCATTGCCTACACAATAGATATCTGTAGTATATAAATAAGGGAGGTGTAAAGTCCTAGGGTTTATTTATTTATTTCAAGGTGTAAATACCTGGAGGCAGGGGTTTTTTTTGGCCGTTTTTATAGCCGTTATTCAGCTATATTCCCAACGCCAAAAAGTATGTATTTTTCCCAAAATGAATGCAAAAATTCCCAATCTACATTCTGAAAAAAAAACTCATCAAAACTGCACAAATATTGACCAAATTATGGACAATTTTGTAACGGCAGTATGTTAAAGAAGTTGTACAATGTAAAACAAGTGTATGAGAAAGTGCTTAAACACATCCTTACTATATACTATGAGACAAAATATTTCCCAATTTGGAACATTTACCCGTCAAAATTCCCAATACTGGGGGTATAGGCTATGTTCCCAAAACAAAAAGAAAAAACCCTGGGAGGAGTAAAGTCCAAGGGTGTAATGTCCTAGAGGTGTAATGTCTTGATACCCATCTTAATCAGACAATCGATATCATAGACTAATTATACATTATATACACACTGCTACAGTGCCATATTTCGGTGACCCACATGGGTCAGACAACTTTGCTTTAGGCTAAATAAAACTTTTACAACAGTCTAGGCCTAAAAAAATGTTCGATTCCAGTATCCTGACTTAACCTGAAAACGTTATTTTTGCATTGCATTGCTTTTTTTCCATTGCAAACAAAAATCCAGCCTACCAACCCTATTTTTTCGGGGTGGGGGTAAGCAGAGCATGTAACCGGAAACAAACAATTACTTTTTTAGGCCTAACTAAACTAAAGGAACCAGCGTGGGAGCCATCTGGTCTAGTTGTGTAATGGCTGCCAGGTATTTGAACACTAATTTTTCACTTGGCATGGCAGCAGAGGCCTAAATTGGGGCTAGTTTTTGTTTAAATTCCATTGTGGATGTATAGTTCTGGCTACCATAACTTAACTAACGCTATTTTGTTTTCTGATGGTCGCGTCCATTAAGTTATGGCAAAACCCCATTTGGTTAACTAACCAGTATCAAACCGCAACATCTCGCACACTTCTCTCGTGAGAAACGGATGACGTCATGCAACAGTTCAGAGCACATGGTTATTTTAAAATAAGATCAAAATTCACTTATTAATGCATTTATTTTAACATAAACATAATCAATTCGATAAAATCATATCCAGAAGTTTAAGTTCTCAGAAAAGGTCAATAATAACAATTCATGTTTTCAAATGAAGAGATACCTGATCAGTGACAACTGCAATGGCGGACACATATTGCACAAAGCGGTACATTTGAAACTTGTGTGTATAACTTGTGTTCAAATTAATTGCATGGATTAATTTTATATCAGATCAAAAAAAATTAATTAGAAACATATTAAAATAAAAAGTTCTGAGTTCATTGCATGAAATTATAGACAATTCATGGATTATGCTACACAATTGAGAGTAATCCTGGTTTAGTTCAGGTTGTTTTGGGAAGTCAACTCAATTTTGTATGAGTAGTGCTTAGGATCACAGTATGTGATTTGTGTCAGTTACAGTAAGTAAATGTGCCAGAGAAATCTCTCTTAGTAGATACATGACCTACTTCTCTCATTTTATATCAGTTTATCATAGCTCTACATGGTAGATCCTGATTGTTCTAGATTGAGTTCAGTATTCAGAAATATGAGGAACTATAATTAGGAAGTATTTAAGAGATAAAATATGTTAGTCATTGCATTACAATGGTTGTAAAATTATGCTATTCATATTTTGTGCTATCGATCGCTGTTTTTTAGTTATTTATGGGGCACCGTTTAGAATGTATCTATCGTTTCATAGTATACCTGCAATTTTTGTATCAATAACACAAATGGTCTTAATAACAACAACCGTTAATCAAAATAAAAGATAGAATATTTTTGTAACTATGATTTATATATGTTTATATTTCTGCGAGCGATTAATATAGGTTAAGATTTACTACAAAATGGATGTAAGGATAAGGCAGGCATCAAATCGCTTTTAATAAAGTGAATAAGCTTTACAGACTCATTAGCATGTCCTCTATTTTGATGTCTTTAAATACTACCGTAATTGCTATCTCATAGATTTCTGAATAGAATCGTAATCAGAACGGAGGCTAGGATTACGGTACCGTATGTAGC
Organism: Mercenaria mercenaria; assembly: GCF_021730395.1. Lineage (NCBI taxonomy): Eukaryota > Metazoa > Mollusca > Bivalvia > Venerida > Veneridae > Mercenaria > Mercenaria mercenaria. The sequence continues at coordinate 71,889,656 of NC_069375.1, forward strand.
ACTGCCTTTATCTAACTCTTTAAAATGAGTTAAGGATTTGTTCTCTGAAATGGGTCTAGCTATGTTTGGTAGCTCTTTGAAAAAGGTCAGTTTTATTTAGAATATATAGGGAAAACTATTTAGGCTATTGTTACACTTAGGCCTTACCCAAAGAAGTATAAAATTTATTTTTATAGCTCTTTGCCTTACCCAAAGGTCCCTTGTCCAATTTTCGCTAATTTTTCATATTTTGTTGCTTCTGGACAAAAAGGAAAGTCAAGATCTTCAATTTTATGCCTTGTCTGTCCTTGAAGAACGCCAGCACCAGCTGTTTGTGAAGCATGAGGCTGTGCTTGCTGCATCGCGTGATTTTGGATGTAAAATCGTGCAAAACTTTTAGCCGGAAATGAGTAAAACGTCATCAGAACTTGGGTATTGGGATGAATAAAGCCTGTACATTCCGTGCCAAACCGGTTAACAAAATACATAAAAAACACAGGGATAAAATATGTACGGACTTTGTAACGTTGTTTTTTTATATATATAGTTTTTGAGAAAGTATTTATAAAACAAAACAGAAAATTTTACATATAACACGCAGTTATGCAAAAAATAACTTAACTATAACAAACAAGGACATGTGCAAAGGTAAAGGTAAAGGTAAATTTTATTTACCGTCGCTTTGTGAAACAAGTAACATAAGCTCTGTAGAGCTTTTTAGCGACCCTACTTTAAGAAAAGTTAAAACCAATTATACCTCACCCCCAGCAATTTGCTGGTACCCAGCTATAGCTGGGTCGACTGAGGCAATCGTGATAAAGTGCCTTGCCCAAGGACACACCGCAATGGGAGTAGCCAGGATTCGAACCAGGGGCCTTCACCTCCGTCGGAAAGCGTCTTAGCCCACTCGACCACTGCGTCCACACAAAAAATAACTTAACTATAACATACAAGGACATGTGCAGACTATTGACTTGCAGATAAACAAAGATAAAAGGTAAAGGTAAGTAATTTATTTTTATAGCTCTTTGCTTCGTGAAACAATTAATATAAGCTCTATAGAGCTTTTCTGTGAACCTATATTAAGAACAGTTAAATTCAGGCACAAATTCAAGCACAAATGGAATATGCACACTTGTGACCACTCCAAGCCTGGATTGAATTCCTTATAGTATGTGGTACACCTGACTTCGTTCAGAAGACTGACTGTTCAATATGATCAGGAAAGTAGATTCCTCGGAAGCACAGAGAACAATGCAAACAGTGAAACTTGCAGACTCAGTTTGATTGAGTCTGTTTATGAGCAGTAGTGGAAAATGCAACACTACCCACGCCCCCTAGCACCGGCTTAAGCACCATTCTCAGGTAACTTGTCAACACTGACCATTCTCAGGTAACTTACCGACCATTCTCAGGTAACTTGTCAACACTCAGGTAATTCTCAGGTAATTTACTGACCATTCTCAGGTAACTTGTCAACACTGACCATTCTTAGGTAACTTACTGACCATTCTCAGGTAACTTGTCAACACTGACCATTCTCAGGTAATTTACTGACCATTCTCAGGTAACTTGTCAACACTGACCATTCTCAGGTAACTTACTGACCATTCTCAGGTAACTTGTCAACACTGACCATTCTCAGGTAACTTGTCAACACTGACCATTCTCAGGTAACATGTCAACACTGTCCATTCTCAGGTAACATGTCAACACTGTCCATTCTCAGGTAACTTGTCAACACTGACCATTCTCAGGTAACTTGTCAACACTGACCATTCTCAGGTAACTTGTCAACACTGTCCATTCTCAGGTAACTTGTCAACACTGACCATTCTCAGGTAACATGTCAACACTGACCATTCTCGTAACTTGTCACACTGACCATTCTCAGGTAACACTGTCAACACTGACCATCTCAGGTAACTGTCAACACTGACAATCCAGTAACATGTAACTTACGACCAGTTGGTGACATGTTCAACATGACCAGTTCTCGGAAAATGTCAACACTGCCATCTCGTAGCACCGGCTACACCATTCTCAGGTAACTGTCAACACTGACCATTCTCAGGTAACATTACCGAGTCCATTCTCAGGTAACTTGTCAACACTGGTCATTTCTCAGGTAATTTCAACTGACCATTCTCAGGTAACTTGTCAACACTGCCATTCTAGGTAACTTCACTGACCATTCTCAGGTAATTAACCTGACCATTCTCAGGTAACATGTCAACACTGACCATTCTCAGGTAACATGTCAACACTGACCATTCTCAGGTAACTTGTCAACACTGACCATTCTCAGGTAACTTGTCAACACTGTCCATTCTCAGGTAACTTGTCAACACTGACCATTCTCAGGTAACATGTCAACACTGACCATTCTCAGGTAACATGTCAACACTGACCATTCTCAGGTAACTTGTCAACACTGATCATTCTCAGGTAACTTACTGACCATTCTCAAGTAACTTGTCAACACTGACCATTCTAAGGTAACTTACTGACCATTCTCGGGTAACTTGTCAACACTGACCATTCTCAGGTAACTTACTGACCATTCTCAGGTAACTTGTCAACACTGACAATTCCCAGGTAACTTGTAACTTTTACGAGAGGTGTGAAAGTGTTCAGCCAGACCAGGCCTCGAAATACCGTTTCCTTGCTCTATCGACCTAGCTCCGTGTCGCTGACACATTTTCTCGTCAAATGATACTGTTTACCGCGACGTATACTCCCACACTTTATCGAAGTTGGTCTTTTAATTTCTAATGGGACCACTGGGTCAATAGGTAAACTTGTTCTCATAGCATGTACTGTCACGATCCCATGATGGGGTGAAAAAAAATGTACAATGGTAAAAAGCGGCAAGATGCGTAAACAGCAGAAATGCTATACGGGTTTTTCTATCTGGTATTGAGTACATGCGTTATATGATTATTTAGGTTTACTTTTCATATTTTTTTACTATAGCAGCTATAATAAAAATATGAAAAGTAAACCTAAATAATCATATACGCATGTACTCAATATACCAGATAGAAAAACCCGACAAAACATGACAATAGACACATTTAAAAACAGTTCAGTTCCAGTGGGTTTCGAAGAATACATACCACAGCATTTGTTCCGTATAGAGACTTTTCTTCATACATTTGTGATTTTAATCAAGACAGTTGAAAAAAAAGAGCAGGTCAATCCCATATTTATTATGGCTGGATTTTTTTCATTTGAATAGTTCTGCTGAATGCTGGTTTTTGTTGTGTTTTGTATATACAGAACATATAGAAAAATTTTCTGTGGTCTTGGGCAATTTACACATTTACATCTACAAATGTAATATTGTATTTCCACGTGGATAGCTTTATAAGCGGCTGCCTTCTTCGAATGTTGGTCTTAATGATGGGCGTTTGTCTTTAATTTGTACACCAAATCGGAATGAAGATACGAAAATAAAGTAAAATTAAATTGCCTTTACCATATCCTATGCAAAATCAAGTTTTTTAAGTCTCAGCGGACCCGTAAAATCTCTCTGCATTTTCCGTATAATTACGTACTGTCGTTATGCAATTCGGAATTCTTCGGACGGAAATTTAGGAATGCGGACACGAATGCCCGTACAAACCGGCCGGAGATTGCCGAAATAGCACGCGCAGAATACCTAACTTGTCGAATGTTATTACGGGTCGAATATCTTAAGGATTCTTTCTGGCCTGAAGAGACGAGCGTATTAGCTTAATCAATCTTTAATCCGCCTTATTCAGTCTCTTTAGGTCTTTGATTTGTGTACCTGATAGGCCCACATATATGTGAAACTATCATCACATATATCACCTTTGGTCTCAAGTATTGTTAAGTAAAGTATGGATGCCGTAAATCTTTGATTCAAGTGGTCAGTGTTTGTGTTTATGTTTAATTTACAAACGTTCATGCAGCACCCTATAACAAATCAAACCTTCTTCAAGGAGGATACTTTATCACTCACAAATATCATAAATGAAGCAGACCGCACTTTTGAGTTTTATGATTTTATCACCTCTTCGTGTGTAATCGAGCCTGATCTCAGTGTTAGCATTACGGGGCCGAAACAATGTTTAGTTTAGTTTAAACAATATTTTATTATTTTTATGCAACATACACATAACATGTACAACAAATTTTTACAACAAATACCTGGATTGGAAAACAAGCTGATAGCTTATGTAAATTCCTTTCCAATAAACAGATTTACAACAATAAATGTACAAGGTTACGATCAGTATGACATTTATGAACATTGTAACGAGGTAATTCAATTTGAATTATTGTTTAGTTTAAATTATCTGATCACTGCGTTTTCCGCGTTTTACATGGTTTTAGGGAAACCACCAATGGAGGGTAAGATTTAAACATTCTAGAATTACAAAATCATTATTAACTGAGTTATTACTTACACAAATATTGCTATATATGAGTCTACAGAAAATGTTACAAAACTACCAAGTATAACAAGTCATTTTCATTTTTACCAACGTTTCGGCTAGAATAACCGTACCGGCAGGGTAAACATTTCTGGTATATTTACCGGTGCTGGAAAAATCCATCTTACAGCCCGGGAAGATGACTCTCGTGCTGTAAATGACGTATAACGAACTACATATATGTAGAAGATTTATGTACTAATTTATATTTTATTTTAAAACTCGGTGCCTTGACAATTTCCATTGGTTCCTGATAGTATATTTCTCGATTCAAATCACGTTATCTTATCAAAAATCATAACGTTACGCCTTAAATTATAAAACAAAACCGGAATTAAATATTGTTGTTTGTTTTGAAGCGTCTTTCCTGTTTACGGACGTTGGTTTCCCGAACTTTGTTTAAATACACTGCCATAAGAAATAGATCTAAAAAGAAAGCCGTTCGATTGATTTTACTTTTATTAATATTTCTTGAAATCGGTATGCAAGAAATAGATTCTGTCACTGGTTATAGGTGCAGATGGAAATATCAGGCTCTCGGGTAACTGTTTAGGCGGTAACTCGGCTGGGCCTCGTTACCGACTAAACAGTTACCCTTGAGGCCGGAAATTCCCATCTGCACCTACAACCAGTGACAGAATCTTATAAGAATGACGTCAGTGTCAAACGCCTTCAATCACGTCGTCGTCAATATTTGAGCCGCACCATGAGAAAACCAACTTAGTGGGTTTGCGACCAGCAAGGATCCAGACCAGCCTGCGCATCCGCGCAGTGTAGTCAGGATCCATGCTGTTCGCTAACAGTTTCTCTAATTGCAATAGGCTTTGAAAGTGAACAGCATGGGTCCTGACCAGACTGCGCAGATGCGCAGGTTGGTCTGGATCCATGCTGGTCGCAAACCCACTATGTTGGTTTTCTCATGGCGTGGCTCATTTAAAAAAGAGCTTGGCGGAAAGTTCATTAAAACATGATCATAGTATGATATGTATAGACGCGATGTTATTGCTATTGATTTTTCAGTAAATTAAATAAATATGATCTCGATACAAGCAGTTAATATTGGGAAAATAAAGCTTAATATTTCTGAAACACAATGTACGTCAGATGGAAACGCTCCCACAGCTTTAAAGTTAAAATAATATTACGTGCGGTATCATGAAATAGCTCCAATGTTGGGAGAGCAGCGGTAGGGAGTGGGGCTTGAGTATTCTAACACATTTCTTACCTCTCATGAACACACACTCAAAACGATAGACTTACAATGTTTGTTGAGATCAAATAATCTGTAATAATGTTAAATTCTTTCTTCATACTCACACTGGTATTTTCTCACAAAACCATATTCTCTCTAGGCTTATCTCAACAGAGTCAGAGGTAACAGATATTGTAAAAAAAAAATCAGAAAGTTCTGTTAGAGAGAGGGTTGATTTTATGGCCAAGTGCTTTACGTTTAATGACTCGAACGACAAATGCCAGTTTATCAAAACGAGTATGCAATAATTATTTTTTTATACCTGACTCCTAACATAAATCGCTGATTCAAACACTGTGCTATATGTCCGGTCGATATTAAACGCATGCTTACTGGATTAATACGTCAAAAATAAAAATAATATTGTGAAAATTATTTCTTATGCCATGTAATAAAACACTTATTGAATGACTTTCCAGTCAATAGTTAAAAACTATTGCCCGAGGTATGATTTAATAAGCGAGGAAAAAACAGAAGGAAATGAACAATAATTAATTGATACACAAGCAGTTAAAATACTGATTATTAGTTCTCTGCTATGCCATTGTTGAATTATCTATTATTCAGCATGGTTTCTGTTATAATTAAACATGGACATGGTTGGTTGAGTTATCTGCTATAATTCAGCATGATCTACATATATACGTAAATTCAATAAAAGTATAAATCTAAGTGATATTCTTATGAATTTTATTCAAATTAAAAACAATTAGATCTACGTGCAACTGATACTCCATTCTACAGATAGAGGAGCAACTCCAATTTAAACATGTCGACACAGTTAAATTTTCTATACTTTTTGGTATTATCATTATTTTGCTTTCAAAATTAAGGAGGCATGTTTTATACTGTCTAAAATCGCACTGAAATGTCCACTAGAGATAACTAATTTTCGAACTCATATGTTTAACACATGCACATAAGACCAAAAATCTATGTCGGCGATCTAGGGTTAAACTAAATTGTATGGTACTGAAATTTGAATATCGGGACAATTACTAAACTGTTATGCTCAAATGATTGGTTAATGATATACATCTTGAACAAAACATCGCCTTTTTAAATATGTGTCAATCATTTGTATATTGATCGCGTACCTATTGCGTCGGCAATTTGGACAACAGATACGTTACAGCATCTATTCACTTGAAATACTCAGGTACGTAATGCATGTTCTGGAACGACTATTGACAGTTTGAATGTTTAATGATATGATTATCAAAAAAATATTTATTTATTAAAGATATAAACTTATTGTAGAAAATAAAATAAGATGATGTTCAACTGCCACTGTATTTCAATTTGTTTTTAACAGATACGTTACGAAGTGTTTCATTCAGCATACATTTATATTGCATTTATCTAGAAATTTTACTGGACAATGTAGTAGAACACGTGTTAAACTTTGTATCCGAGTTAAAGTATTTAACTTTTAGTCCAGATTTCATATTTTTTCACTTGAGAAAACATATAAAAAACAGATACGTTACAAACAACAGATACGTTATACGACTGTGCTATAAAAGTGTAAAAATGTTTGAATTGTTTGAATAATCATTACCTGAACTTAAAGTTTTAGAAAATAGTTGATTACGGTATTATTATTGATATCTGAAGTTTATAAGACATCATAAACATTGAATAAAACAGATACGTTACAATTTCTATTTTTTATGTTAGATGTTCGAATTAAAGTTTTTCTATACAAAACATAGACATTTTGTGTTATATTTCTTTATTTTCAAATAGAATCATATCAAAATGTATGAAATATAATGCAAATGTAACGCCAATTAATCAATTTAAAAATGCGACAGATACGTTTATACGAAATGGGTAGACTATTTTCACCAAAAAGACTGTTTATTAGGATATATCTAAGAACCAAAAGTTATATTGTTCATATAGTATGTTTCCCTCATCAGTTCAAGTACATTAATCTACATGATGATATAGATCTTATTTCATAATCCAATATGAAGTGCGTTTTATGACAACTGATATTTGTGTAAATTACGTTATTTTTTCCATACAATTTTATTTATTTTATCAATCATAATATATAAACAACTTCATTTCTTATTAAACTATAAAGAGTATTTAGTCTGAACAGGTAAATAACGGACACAAATATTATTATGTATAATATTAAAATATTCTTTTGAATGAAAATTTGCAGTGTAACGTATCTGTCGCTGATTTACAGCTGTCTTTGTAAAATCAATAAAATAACGAAAAATTGTCGATAGTTAACTAAAATATTTAATTTGTGTACTTCAAAGACATGATACAACTAAATAAAAACAAATCTGATTATATATGGGAACATCAGATGTGGGGACATTTTTACTGCCCAAGTTGCTCCTCTATCTGTAGAATGGACGACAGATCTAGAGTAGATCTACCCCACGCAATTTTACCTTTTACTTATTTACAGAATGTGTTCTGATTAAATCTAACAATGTAATTTTTTTATCAAAATTGCATTCAATTTTGACGAACTACAGAAGACTAAAAATAAGACTGAATATTGTTTTTGCACATCAAAACTAAACGCTGAAATAGAACGCGACGGCATATATTAAAATGACGTCCCAAATGACGTCACATACCCATCAAAATAGATATTATAGTTGTTTTGTTTGGGTTTTTTTGTAGGTGACTGTTCCTATAACAGGGGTGGTGAGCGTTTTCCAAGTAACATACCAGCGTGCCCGCCCGGTACTAGGGCTTTTGGGGTAAATTGCTGGTTAGATTCGTATGGCCGGGGAGCGGGCCGCATGCCTGACAAAGCCCCGTGCCCGCAGGGTCTCCGTGATGACGGGACTAACTGTTGGAGTGATGCTCACATTTACGGGAAGGGATGTTGCTGCACACTATGGGGATGTTGTGGAAAATGCAGAAGCGGCTACAATGATGATGGATGTACTTGCAGAAAAACTGATGTCGGTATCAAGTTGAACTTGTTCCAGAGGCAGTCATGTCGTAGTGATGAAGACAAGTACGGTGGTCTGTGCTATCCGAAATGTAGATCGGGATACCATGCGGTCGGTTGTTGTATCTGTGAACCAGATGGAGGACCTAGAGTGGTAAAAAAGATTGCGGAAAGGCGACATTGTCGCAGCGACGAGGAAATGTACAAATATGTGTGCTATCCTAATTGTAAAGTTGGGTACCGGCCAATTGGTTGCTGCATATGTGACAAGTGTATTTTTGGAGGAAAATGAGACCCATCGGTATGCCTTTAATGGATCAGATATTGCCTTTACATGTCAACTATTCTTTATTAAATGCTTATATATAGTTGTGTTTGGCAAGGTATTTCTATTAGATGTTTTAAAACAGTTTCATTTCAACAATAAAATATTTAACAAAACAACAGGTCATAAGTTCATGAGAATAGTTATGTTATTTTTAGAATGCATTACTTTCGGGAACAAACTTTATCAAATCTTAGTTTGCTATTATTTTGTTTGTTCAAAAAATCTTCTTACAGGTTATATTAATTATGTGAGTTTGTACAGGTGTAATATAAAGCATAGCCCGCATTATTATTCGCCGGTAGACACCGGCGGCTTTAGGATTCTTCAGCTGGTAAGAGACGTTATTAAAATGTGACAATGGAAAAAGGAAATTGTTAATAAAAGAAAAATATGGCATTTATTATGCTTACATAAAGAAATTAGGAGCTGAAAATTGCATTAAAGCCACGTCTACATACGGCAAGAAAATCTTGTTGGGCCCATTAATCACTTAATAATTTATCTCTAGTACAAGCAATTAGTACTTTGCAATATTTCTTGAAATTGGAAAACACATTAGTTTTAAATGAAAAGAAATCATGACGTAAATAAAAAAAGATGGCCCTTCAGATACGAAGTGTTTATAAATATCAAATATTTAGATATTTAAAAAAAAGAATCATTAGTAAAAACATTGATTGAGTTATCCAGTTGTAAAGCAAAGCTACTTAAAAGATATTATTTCAGGAAATATTATAAATCAGTCATATTTTGCCAAAATTTTGAATAGGGTTATAGTAAAATTGTGTAATGAAAACGATTTTCTAATATGTGACCTTGTAAGAAACATCATTGATAATGTGAAAATACATTTTGAGAACGCCAAACTATTCAACTGGAGAACTATCTTTATTATTGATTATATAAACTGCTTTTAAGAATATGATTCAATTAAAATATCTTTTCATCTGTTGTCCACACTACCATGTTTATTTCTTAAATAAGCCCAGCCTACAAAGGTTAGGGTTGGCATTACCATGGTTACAAAATATATACATTCAAGACACTTTTTTATTCAAATTCCTTGATATATCTCAATACACATTTAATGGAAAACTGTAAATAAATTACGTATTGTCCATACTGGGCAGGTGCTCCTCATCAAAAACCCCTTATTAGAGCATTTGACAGCACAGCCTAGCAAGAAAAATAGTTCTAAACGCTACAAGATCTTGTAGCCAAAAATTATTTAGAAACTGCCACTCAAAAAGACACTCATGGAGGACACAATGTACTGTTTATTGAACAATTTAGATGAGGCTTAAAAATTAAGATTTTTATAATTTCAAACGATAGGAAAATAGAAAAAATGTATAAAGAACTAATCCCTATCATACTATTTCCAGCGAACACTGATTGGCTGAATCTTTACATGTTTCTGCATCACGCTGCGTGTACTGCAGACGAAAAAAAACTTTTCCCCTTTTCAGCCTTCCAACCGCGTGCAATGCACCGCGATAGCAGTTATAGCTTTATTAGCCATTTCTTCAATCCAATCTTCAAAATATTAGCTGACAGTTCTCTGGCGACTTGATGCTCTGCATCAACATTTTACTTGCTAACATTTTAACTCCGTGTCATGGTCCTTTATCGGTAACCTTTTCTTCAAGTAAGACTGTGACAGCGCCTGTATAAATTACAGACTCCGGTATATACTGGATTCAAGGAATTTGAATGAAAAGTATCTTGAATGTATATATTTTGTAACCATGGTAATGCCAGCCCTAACCTTTAGGCAGTATATTATACACTTATGTAGGCTACATGCGTACGGACATGCGTTCCAAATGATAATCACAGTTCCAGACATGCGCAAAAGACCGCTCCAGCTCTGCAAAGGTAAATAATTTAGTTCCAATCCGTGACTCAAGTTACATCCAATGGCGTCCAACCAACATTTAAATGTTGTATGATAGCGTCTTAACAGTGTTTTATGCGTAATAGATAGGATTTTTGATAATAGAATAAAACAGAATTTATCTCATGTTTTCGGTAGTTTATTAAACATCATATCTTTTTACAACAACGGAATTTTCACAGTTGTGGAACTATATACTGGAACTTGAAAATTCTTTCAAAAAAGTATAAAAGTATATAAATACTTACACCAGAAATAAAAAAAAAATGTCTGATAATTTTTATAAACTTTTCATTGTCAACATTATAAGTAGTATAAGCAGCTCTTTAGGGCCAGGAGTACGCATGCTCGAGAATGCGGCGGGAATTTTGAATTCTAGTTTTAGAATGACATCACCTTTCTATGTTAAGAATGACCTCACTCTGCTATCTATATATCCCTGAAGTATATAGAGCCGCCTTATATATCTATCTAGGGCGTGTTCGCGCACATTGAGGGTCGGCCCTACACGGGGAGATAACACGAAAACAAAGCTATACGCATGCGTTATAAAGAACCTCTAGTATAAAAACCATTCGAAAGAAAATGTATAATATAATTACGTACTGCGTTAACGCTTTATACATAAGTATAGAAATGATTATAGCAAAATGTCTTTAATAAACCCGATACGAAAAATGAAATAGAAATACCTAATTTAATCGTTCATACAGCATAAACCGTTGTGTGCATTGTACCTGAGATCCTTTAATCGAATGATATTTACCTGTATATAACACTTCGCTATCAACAGCCAATCAGGAAGCAGAATTTTGACAAGCGATAACACGGATCGACTTTGTTTTCCAATACTGAGATAAAACCGCAGGGAAAGTTTAATATTTGTCCTTTAAATAAGAACTATTGAAAATAAGTGCCTCTTGTCTGGTTTTTACCGGTTTAATCTAGTATTACTATTTTAACTGACCGATCAGAATTGAGATAAATGACGTTCTTACTAAAAATACAAGCCTCCTTTTGAAATCGAGGCTTTGTGGCGAGCATATAATAGCGCTTTCATCAGACAAAATCATTCAGAAGTCAAATCATGGAAAATAGCTCGGGAGTATTCGAGAATATGATGAATTCCTTCGCTGCGGACCTAAAGGAAGTGTGTCCGGTACATCACAAAGTATGGCTTTACGAAGCGCATTACAGTAAAGTACATTTTGGGTTTTCGGAAGACATTTGGGTAGAATTAATGACAAGCTATATAAGAAACAGGACGAATTTGATTGTAGACTTCTCCATCATCCACACTGGTGATCCGTATACGGACATGGGGATTAATTTGCCTGACGGACATTATTTGGTAGACATAGAGTGTGCTTTACGCGACTTTCTGGAAGCGAAGGGGTGGCTGTATGTTAAGTACAAGGACATAACAAAAACGAGAATAGAGTTCGATATGAATTACTCTACATGGGTATATATATGCTCCGACAATACATGAGCAAATATCATCCGAAAATAGAACTCAAGTGGTGCGAACATAGCTTGCAACCAAATTCCTATTGCCCCTGTAACATCAGTACGGAACCCGAAGGACCCGGAAATATCTACATAGATGTACTAACTATGCTCTGTGATCATCATGCAAACAGAAATTGGTAGAAAAGAGCATTTTAAAGCGTTGAACTTGTTGCTGAATTGTATTGATCAATTACACGAAATTTGTATGAAAGACAGGCTAAAGAGGCAGTTTTAAATAGTGTAAATGATGGATGTGTTACCATCGGATCTCTGTAGAAAACTATTTTCTGGCTGTGTAGAAAGACCGTATATATCGTTATGTTACATGTTGGACTATGAGCCGTATAGAATGGCTCTTAGTAAAATAACGACACAACATTTTTCCAACCTATGCATTAAACAGTGGTTAAAGCAAAAGAGCATATCTTTTAAAGACACTTTGATCGACATGATTCGTTTTCATCAGATGAATTTCAATACTGGGGCGAAAGTGACTGGATGACTTATATTCCTGAGAACGAGGAAACAGCGCTTCATGTCAACGATGTGATACGAGGGGGTGGTCAAGAATTTCAATACGATTGGTTTCCAGTCCGAGAGAAGAATAATAAACATGATTTTATTTTACTGTAGATATCATTGATGCAGTTCTTTATTTAGAATTGCGAGAGACGCTTATTAAAAAAGCATAATATCGATTTGTGAAACGAAATAAAATACAATAAACAAATACATGTATGTCGTTTTATTTGTGTACCCCTACCGACGCTTAATCTTTTCCGTCAACTCAAATTCGAATGTATAGGTTATGAATAACAAAAACATATTGTTCTTTCAATCTTTTATTGCAAAAGCTTGTAACACATATACGGACTACATGTATCAACTAAAATAAGACACAATAAATTCATCATTCGACTTCTTGCGATACGCATCAAACGGTTTTAAAATGTCCTTCATTTTTCGTCCGGAACATCGGTTCGTAATGTAATATACGCAATACAGCCCGCATATGTTTGAATCTGTATCCTGTATTTGACTGAAGTTCATCCAATAACGCTTCTTTAACGCTTGCTCAAAATGAACTTTGTAGTGCTCCGGTCTATTACCAAGTGAATCGAAAAATTCGTCGGGCCCTCTTTTTGGAAAATAAAAGACCACCCAATGTTTTCCTGATCCTTGGCTCGTGTCTGTATTCGAAATGACGTATTGTCCTCTACGTATTTGAAGTTGGTCCGCGGCGCATATTGTCACAGGGTACTCTTTTAACATTTCCTCGAGTTCGTAGTTATTCATTTTAAAATGTATAGGTGTTCCAATCTATAGTATCTTGGGTCATGCTTTCGCGATATTTCTTACGTCTTGGGCTGTCTAAATCACGACTCAAAGGTGTGTCCATTTTATCCCTGTGTCGCTTCAGATCACTATGCTTTCGTGACTGTCTTATTTCTGACCTAGCAATATCAACCGCTTGGGCTACGGGTGTCACAAGTTTTACTACGGGGAGATCTTCCCTTTTTGTTCTTGTTCATTGCTTCCCTTTCTCGTTCCTCTTTTAATTCGGCCATTTTCTTCGATATGCTCCGCTTCCTACAAAGTAACGGCCCATAATGATCAGGCCGTACGTATCCGTCCCTCAGGTCTTTGAAATGTTGTATCCATTTTTCAGGGTCCGGTTTATCCGGGACCCATTGTTCTTGTTTATAATCGTACACTTCTATGGAACCCATTTTTACACGGTGAAAGTTAAAGCACGCCAATCCTTCTTACAACGTTCATTCATCATCATCCGATTCTTGATCGTCATCACTTTCTTTATTATCCTCCATTGAATATTCTTTGGTTTTATGATCGGGCCACAACTCAACAAAAAGGTCTTTTCTAAGCGCAATGGCTTGTCGAATAGATTCCTTGACAGTCATCCCGTGCTGACTTTTAAGTTTCTTAGCCGACTGTATAATCTGCTGCTGAGTAGGATCGTTTTGTAGCTCATAAAAGTCGATTAGAAATCGGGCATAATTTTGTCTCATTCTCTTTCTTAGTTCAGGCAGCACGTCATTAGCGGTGTGACGGTACGCTTCTTCAAAAGAGAGCCCTTGTTCCGTATAGTTGTTAACTTTAGCTCTGAATTGTTCTTTAATAGATTGTCTGAGAGGATACTGAAAACGCTTATCCCATATCTCACGGCGTGATCGCTCTTCTATAATCTCAACTTTTCTACGTTTACCGGGAGGTCCCTTGATCAAAGATCGTTTCTTTTCAAAGCTTGTGTCATTATTTCTGTTTTCTGTTTCATCATCACTATCATCATCATCATCATGCTCATCATAATCCTCCTCCTCATCTTTATCCTTGTCATCATTTTTGTCAGATAAGTATCCTTCTCCATTGAAATAGTCTTCTTGTTTATATTCATCATTCGTTCGTATTCTCTTTTCTGGATTGTTCGCCTCGAAAATGTTTTCGCGTAAACGGTGTTGTTCTGGGGTGCTCGATTTTAAGTCTATTGCCAAATAACCGTGCGGTCTTGATGTCACTCGTTCAAACCGTTTCATAAAGATGTTACTAGACGAAGGATAAATTCTTCTCGCTAATGTAGCAACTTGTTGTCTGTCAATAGGATTATTAAATAGCACCAGATACTGCGTATTCAAAGCGATATCTCTACAAGCTTTACCTTGCGGGAACAAATTTTGGGTGAGATATACGACAGATATGTTCCTGTGGTGACTGCCCTTGGTAAAGAGATCAGCAATTCTTTGATCGCATTTAGCTTCAGTCATCAAGTCGTCAAAGACCAGCAGGTTCCTTTGATTAACATTTATATATTGGGAATCGTTTAGGTAGTCTGGAATACCGTGTACAAATTCGACCCCGGGGATTTCACGCCGAAGTTCATCATACAATGGTTGCCATTGTCCAAAACACCATATGATACGCTGAGGCTGAGGTCTTACAAGATTTGATGATAACAGTTTTCTTGTCCATGTTTTTCCACTACCACTAGGTCCTGAAACCACCATAGAAAATGGATGTTGAAATGTCATCTCTCTTGAAGTGTTCAATATTTGTAATGATGGTGAATAATTCCCAGTGTGGTCGTCACTCAAATGCTTATTACGTTGATGTCTCAGCATGGCGTCGCGCCTAGAGAATGACTGGTAACATAGAGGGCACTTATTCATTTGTGAAGCAGATGTAATATTATTTTCATACAACAAGACACTGCTTTGTGTTCTTACAAATTTGCCATTCTTACGCTTTTAAGACATATTTTGCTGTCAGAATTATTGTCAGTAATGGTGGTGGAGGTGGAGGTGGTGGTGGAGGTGGTGGTGGTGGCGTGGTGGTGGTGTGGTGGTGGAGGTTGAGGTGGTGGTGGTGGAGGTGGTGGTGGTGGTGGTGGAGGAAGTGGTGGTGTGGTGGTGGAGGTGGTGGTTGTGGAGGTGGTGGTGGTGGCGTCGTGGTGGTGTGGTGGTGGAGGTTGAAGTGGTGATGGAGATGGTGTGGTGGTGGTGGTGGTGGAGGTGGTGTGGTGGTGGTGGTGTGGTGGAGGTGGTGGTGGTGGTGGTGGAGGAAGTGGTGGTGGTGGTGGTGGAGGATGTGGTGGTGGTAGTGGTGGTGGTGGAGGTTGACGTGGTGGTGGTGGAGGTTCAGGTGGTGGTGGTGGTGTGGTGGTGGTGGTGGTGGTGGTGTGGTGGAAGTGGTGGTGGTGGTGGTGTGGTGGTGGAGGTGGTGGAGGAAGTGGTGGTGTGGTGGTGGTGGTGGTGGTGGTGGTGGAGGATGTGGTGGTGGTGGTGGTGGTGGAGGTGGTGGTGGTGGCGGAGGAAGTAGTGGTGTGGTGGTGGTGGTGGATGTGGTGGTGGTGGAGGTGGAGGTGGTGGTGGACGTGGTGGTGGTGCAATGATTGTTGTTATTTTTATAATATTTCTAGTGTTTGTGTCAATATTCTGAATGTTTTGTGCTTCAATCATGACTGCATCGATTTTAGGAAGACGTTGTATGATCGATTTCCACTGCTTAAGGTAAAGTTGTATTCCGATGATACTTGCGGTGTGATCTACGAAACGTCTCAATATGCGCCAGGATGTCACTATCTCTGTTGCAGACAGTAATTTAAACGTTTTGCAGTATCTCGAACTGTTTCATATATTGGCAGGCAGTCTGGTTTTAATTCACTTAAATTTCATAATCTACGTATGTAGCTGAATTCGTAGTCGCAAAGGCTAAAGCGAAAGGCAAGGAGAATATAACGATAAGTATAATCGTGTATATGATGATTGATGATGACATTTGACTGGCGAGAGTTTTCCATACTGTAAGCTTTGACTAACTAAAGCGTGTTCTAATATACACATTTCGAAGGGCCTCGTTTTCAAAGCAAGGCTTATGTAAAAAGGG
The DNA here is from genome assembly GCF_021730395.1 of Mercenaria mercenaria. Classification (NCBI taxonomy): domain Eukaryota; kingdom Metazoa; phylum Mollusca; class Bivalvia; order Venerida; family Veneridae; genus Mercenaria; species Mercenaria mercenaria. The sequence goes on from NC_069375.1 coordinate 71,906,423, forward strand.
AGTGATTTCATTGTGGTATGAATTCTAAAGTAAGAATGATTTATCTGACTCGAGCGCGTTTTTCGCGATGTCATTCGTCAATAATATTGAGCGTTGATTGGTTAAAATTTCGAGGTTTTCATTGGCCAAAACGACTTTATTGGAGATGTTTCATTGGTTCGTTTTTCCTGCCTTCTGATTGGCTATTTTATGTTTAGAAACGACGGTATTAATCTGTATTCTAAAAGTGTTGGTTCATTTTAGCGTGGGATATCGACGAGTTTACATCCGTTGAGTAGGTAATATCTTGTCTTATAATTTCATTTTATAAATAGTGATTGGTCAAGTTGTAGACATAATTATAAATTTTCTTTCGAATGGTTTTTTATACTAGAGGTTCTTTATAACGCATGCGTATAGCTTTGTTTTCGTGTTATCTCCCCGTGTAGGGCCGACCCTCAATGTGCGCGAACACGCCCTAGATAGATATATAAGGCGGCTCTATATACTTCAGGGATATATAGATAGCACAGTGAGGTCATTCATAACATAGAAAGGTGATGTCATTCTAAAACTAGAATTCAAAATTCCCGCCGCATTCTCGAGCATGCGTACTCCTGGCCCTAAAGAGCTGCTTATACTACTATTATATACCATGATTTTTCGTGTGGCGTTACCCTCAGCGCGTGACGTTGTGCAGGTATAACTGTAACTATAGTGCTTAAAATTGAAAAATCGCGATAAAACATGAAAATATGTTCATTTTACTTGTAGCCTAAACTTAATATATCACCAGATAGCCTCACATGAAATGTTACATCGAGTGTTCACGGTGGAAGATATTCCCATCCTACACCGAAACAAACAAACATACGATATCACAGGAACAAAACAGAACAGTATCTTTATTAAGAACATGCAGGTAGTATATAGTCATACAAATACTACATAGATTCAAATATTTTATATCACGTGATGATGTGTCTAGTTGAAGAAAAAAAAACACACTTTCACACAGAAAAAAAAACACCATATAAAGTTCAAAGAAACTCGTTATCTCGAATTCCAAGGGACCGAGCGTTTAACTTAAAAGATAACCGAAATTTGACTTAAAACGATATTTTGTGCACGAGCTTTTCCGGGAAAGGACTTGAAAATAAATTCGAGACAACCGGAAAGTCGAGATTAGCGAGTTTCAGATATCGAGATTCAACAGTTACTGTATACATGTATATAGAGGATAAATAACAGTATCAATTCTTCAACAACAGTACAGGCAATCAAGGATTACAGGTATCAGGGATGTGCCTAATTATTTTCAAAAACAATTAATTAATTTCAATTACTTTAATTTACTTTAATTTAGTTTGTGCTTAATTATTCATTATTTTCAATTAGATCAACATTTGTAATTAATTATAATTAATTAAATTACAATTATACTAAGGCACATCCCTGACTGGTATATAAATGACAATTTAGATGTTACATGATAAAAATCAGAACACAACAATTTTAAGGCTTGAATAATAAAATACATGCACATTTGAATCAATCAATTGTCCATCTTTCATTAAAATATTTTTTATTATGAATGTAGTAAATCCTCATCAAATGTATGAAACCTGTCCAAATATAAAAAAGACTAAATGTGCATGTCGAGCTGGATTCAGAATTAAATTGATTTCAAGTTTCGTTATTGAATTACACATAGTTGACCACTGAGCGCAGTTTGTAAGTAGGGTGTCAGCAATTTAGAATTACCCTTGACACGCTCATGATACGCACATGACACACCCAAAAAGGAAGTTTTGATTTGAATACGAAATGAATACTTTATTAAAGCATTTTAGATCAGACCTTGCAACTGAAGAGCGGATGCCATGGTAACAGAGTCTGACTACGAAACCATTGGTCGCGAGTTCGATTTCCCGCTCTTCCAACTAAACATTACACTCAATGGGATAAGAGTCCTGTATATGGGTGTTTTACACCTGGAACGATAAAATAACAGGGATGCTCCAGGAATGAAAGCGTTTTCTGTATCTTGCACTATCCTCGCTCTAAAGTTACCAACAGTCTTCTCGAGGTCTAAGCCTGTGGCAACTTTAAAACAGACCTTACATATGACCAAAAGAAAACCGCTCAAACATTTTTAGAACTCCTTTCATGAAATGTTATACTTTAATTATTGTTTTGAAATATAGAAATACCTTACAGTGTGTCCTGTAAGAACCCGTGACAACCGGCAATATCCGTTCAATTCCGTACCTTCCGTAAATGATTTCGGCATCCTTCGGACAAAACAGAATTTAGAATGACGGAATCGCATACATAAACAAACGGAAAGTACTGATTGTCATTACGGGTCCTCAGGATTAATAGTGACAAGATTTAGCTTACCAAAAGGTTCCTTCTAGCGCATATTAAATATTCATTTTAAGGGATCTTTAATAAAATAATTATGAACTATGTTTTTTGCTAGTTTACGTGCATTCTTATCTATTTATTATAAGAATACTTAAAGTTATTTCATTTATTTAACTTAAAATAATAAACAAACACCTTTAGATGAGCGATCATACCTAAATATTATCAGCGGACAATAAATACCATCATTCTGTCAAAATTTCGGGCACCAATATCGACAGCTGTCCTAGTGGCACAGATCAAAATTTGGTCATATGTTTGCCTAATTTTAATTAGCAATACAATGGATGAAAAATTCTGCCATATGCCAGTAATTGCATTGCATGAATGGATACTTACAGCTCCAGAACGACTAAAGCAGGAGAAAAAGGGCTTTTATAGAAGTCGGCACCAACAAACTGAAATGTCGTAATCCGGCGACGGTACGTATCGTGCAATATAGCATTCACAGACAAGATCTCGAATAACTTTATTAGTGCAGTATGTTTTGATGGTTATACTTAAAATGTTAAAATAATAAAGTTGATATGAAATAAAATCGTAAAAAGAACCTCTGGAAGCAGCAAAGAATGCAACCGAATAGAATAATAGTAGACGATATTTTTGGGCGGGAGTCTATTTTTAGATGATGAATATTCATTTAGTTAATCTCGATTCAACAATATGACATGTAAGATTTAAGAGTTAGATAGTTTAAACTAAATTATTGTTTTTGTAGGTCTGTTTATTACGTAGTTGTATTTCTAAAGATTGACTTAACGATGCGTAAAACACACTGGCAAAGAGGCTATTTTTAATGAATATGCATGAGTGCAAAATGGCGGCGCCTACTGGAATATTCGGATGCCTTTGATGATACCCTTGTATCCATTACCTGCTCAGTCAAGTGTGACATGTTCACCATAAGTGTTCCTTCTCATGAGAAGGAACAATAAGACAGTAAGACTATTCGCTAAAATTTTGAAAAATTTTGACTTGCAGTAATCTGAATAAAATAAATACATCCATGAATATACAAACTATTGGTATGTTGTATTCCCCGCCTACTATGGAAAAATTTCATTCCTAAACATTACTTGCTACGATTTTAAATCATTTAATAGTATTATTGACCTTTTATTCTTCTTTCAACTTGTCTTAAGGGGACGCATATTGCTACATTCACAGTTCATACAGCAATGCGGAAGGGGTGCATATTCAAGAAATCGATGGTGGGAAAATAAAAAACATATTCCTAAACTGATATAATACTGATGGACACCTGTAATATTCAGTATTTTGTGGATAAGGATGTGGTACTATGAAAGTAATAGGAAAACAGAGGTCTTTGTGAAAGTACATTCAACACAAAATATTAAGCTTTTGTATAAGGAAAATACAGGTTTTTTTACAATAACAGTGTTCCAAATAATGTTGAAGGGATGAGATTTTCTTTCTAACACACCACGTTTGCTTAAACATGTAAAAATTTAACGCCACGTCTGTTCATCTCGGGATGGACGCCATATTTCTCATTGATAAAAAATGTAAACAAAAAAATCAGAGTGGGATTAGCATTGCAAGGGCATAACATGACATTCTACACAATGAATACCTTAGAACAGATATCTAAGATGCTACACAGGTCAGGCGGGTTAAATGCACAATGTCGATCACTTGAAATTCATCTTGAAAAGGTGGTTAATTTTAGTTTGTTTACATGGTTTTTAATTTTCCCACGACTTCTCGGCGATTCACTGCAAATGTATTACTGCGCCGGACGAAAGGTAACTCTAATAAACAACGGGAGACAACTTAGGTGTCAGCACGTGTACGATTTTTAAAAAAACATGTCGATGATTATAATTTCTTATCAAATAATGAATCCTATTCAGATATTCGTCTTTAATATTAGAAAATTATTAATTTCTGTGGACATTTGTCAAAAAATATTACTTACAGTGGACTACTTTGCGCATCAAACTGGTTTCCGCTTCAGTTGTGAGGCACTTCCGTTATACTTTTTGACAACAATAACAAAACACAAAATGAATCAATAAAGTCACTTATAAACCGACTGCTACTTAAATCAGTGTATGTAAAGTTGTTGTTACAACATTATACATGTTCGTTACGTTATGAGATAAAGTTTATCTTGAACTGCATAATCCATTAATTACGTTTAGATGATATTGCATTTACAACTTATTTGACCCCGTTTTTTTTACGTGAATGACAGCATTCTCGTGCAACTCGTGCAAACAGAGTTATGAAAAGTATGGTGGAGAATTCAAGGACAAATTATAAATGACATTAAAGTGAGGATAACTGTATATTCGTCCAGTTTTAATCATTGACATTCCTGCTGTGTATTAGTAACTTTTGTGAACAAGATTAGAATGTTGCTTTTGCACATATACACATTGATTGGACCTCTCAACCAAATTTCATACCTTATTTTAGGGATTTTTAAGACAATACATTTTCAAAAGTTTGTTGAATGTGTTTTGATATTTAAGTGCATTGTAGTTCATGAATACCAAGTTAAAAATTAATAATGGCAACATTTCTAGGCCTTTGTTGTAAGCCACTAGACTTCAGTAACGATATTAAGGGGAATATAGGGGCCTCCGTGGCCGAGTGGTTAGAGTCGTTGACTTCAAACCATTTGCCCCTCATCGATGTGGGTTCGAAACCTCATTTGGGGCGTAGAATTCTTCACGTGAGGAAGCCATCCAGCTGGCTTACGGAAGGTCGGTGGTTCTACCCAGGTGCCCGCTCGTGATGAAATAGTGCACGGAGGGGCACCTGGGGTCTTCCTCCACCATTAAAGCTGGAAAGTCGCCATATGACCTAAAATTGTGTCGGTGCGACGTTAAACCCAACAAAATAAAATAAATAAGGGGAATATACTCTTTTTGTTTTGGAATGTGGCATTCCTTGACCACCGTATCTTTTCTTATGCACTACTTTGTAAACAAACTAAATAATGTGTTTTAGCTCACATATGCGAAATGAAAAGCAAGACAGTGAACTTATTTCACATTCTTTCTTTAAATTAGAATCTGTAGGACATTGATAAATGTTTGGACAAAGTGAAGCACTATTATTTTCGCACCAAAAAGCCTTAATTGTTGACTTTGAATGTACACAAGAAGTCTTATGTAATTCAACAATAACTTTCTTGTTTCAGTTTTTCTCATTTTTATTTTAGTGAGCAATCCTTTGTGTACTTATAACAGTTGAAACAGTATTCATTTCATTTACCAAAACCTTGTACTTTTTTGCAGGTAAATTTTGTAATACCCCACCCACTTTTTTCTAATTTCAAAGTATGCGTCCCCTTAAGCAGTCAGATTTGCCACTCCCCTTGCTGGTTGCAAATTACAGTGTTGACTGTACATTTGTTTAGCTTCACTAGATAGTTTTTCAACTCTTTAAATGTTTTATGCTAGAGCATAAAGCTTGACATATTTTGATTTCAGAAATGTTAAAAGCAACCAAGACCTTGGGCCTTTCTGTATGTAACATACCGACTGCGGCCGGTATAAACGGGTACGATCTTTTATAACTACTCCAATCTCCTCTCCGGCCGCATTTAGCTGCACAACGTTGTGCGAATTCTGCCCACAAACGAAAATATCGCCGTCAGGGTCAACGGCAATGCCTCTTGGGGAATCTAATTCAAAACTCTTGTACCTGGATATGACTTTGCCTAACAAACCAACTGTGATGACACCGTACTCTCTGTCGGTGACATGAATCATAGTACCGTCGGGGCTTATACCCAAATTTCTCGGGGAAGAAAATATTTGCGTTCCGTCGGTATCTCTTTCAAAGACACGCAGTAAACGCCCAGACATATTGTACACCCGAAGCTGTGGTCTATTTTCATACTGTCCGCCGATACATGCCACAAAAATTTCCCCATTTTGACAAGCAACGCCATAACACGAGACGCCGACTTTCATTACCCTGGAAATTTTCAGTTTCTTCTCTATCGTAACAAACTGTAGAACTTTTTCTTCTCTCAAACTTGTGACCACCTCGGTGGGGTTGGCAATACATACTGCGTAAGGCTTGCCAGGTAGGTCAACGTGGTCAATTACTCGACAGGAGGAGTTTAGGAGTTTGAGCCTTTTGTGGTGGGTATTTGTGACAATTACCTTACCGTCCGGTAAGCATACTGAACCAGTATTGTCCTCACTTGAACCGAGATCTGAAGATTACAAAGATCACTATTTAAACTTACTACAAAAGTTCATGATGCAGAAACTATTGATTCATGTACTGATACACATATACTTATGAACTTTTTCATCTCTGCAATTGCATATGAATTGCAGTATAAAATTACCATACTGGCCATGGGTACCGCCTCGGTCAATATTATACATTTCTTGTGTAGATTTTATACATTTAATGACAGGCTTATCGGTCAATAGTCAAAACTGTTTACCTGGAGTCCGAAGAACCGATGGCTGATAGTTTTGACTTTTGACCGGCAAAATATTTAATAAGTGTTTTACTACAAAACGTTAGAAATAAATTTCAATGTTTTTTTTTTCTCATCTTTTATACTTAAAACCCAGCAACGCCCATCTTTAATGATCAACAGTACCAACTATGGACCGCCGATTTATGTGAAGAGTCATTTAATGCAGTTTTTTTTTTCAAATCTGAAGTGTGCTCTCGTAATGTGACTCATACTTAGTCTAATTTTTTTTTTAATTCGGTGTACTTTTACGTGAACTGGCTTTTATTCAACTGCAATAACTCGTGGTGACTGTTATCCAAGACATATTATACAGTTTACCTATTTCACAGCTTGCCAATTTGTAGTAAGTTAAATATTTATACAGAATTTGAACACAATTCTGCTCCTGTATTGAGTTGTAAAGGTCAGAAATCTTGATATTCACCATTATTTCATATGATACGGCAGTACTACATTTAGGCATCGATATGTAGAGACACATACACAAAAAAACACAAATGTTCTGTACCTGAAGATAAACTAATGTTATATTCTCCCTCGAACTGCGCCTTGTAAATGTGCGTGTCCTCCCCAAATTCACCAAGGGACGTCATCGTATTCAACAAGTTTTCGAGGGTTCGATCTGCCATAAACAGTAATCGTTCTTTCCCAAGGTTCTTTGAAATGTCCTTTACCACTACCCTTCCTGTACATGCAGAAAGAAAGAACAATCAGAATAACTACCTTCATTTACGAAATCCTGTTCAACTCATGTTCTGTCGTGTTTTAGGTCGAGTCAGGATCCATGACACGACGCGCGACACGGCGCGTAACGATGCGATACGACACGACATTATGACATGACGCACGACATTAATGTCACGATGTCGTGTTGAATTGTCGGCCGTATTAATGAGGCGCGTTGCGTTGTGCATCTTGTCGCGCGTCGTGCGTCGGCCTAACACACTGGACAACACACGACATGAGCTCAACAAAATTCCGTATTTAAAAGCAGATATTAAGAATATTATTAAAATTTTGTTTCTCTATACAGTTTATATGGTAACGTGTTCATTTGTTTAATTTGTTTCAAGTTTGTGAAGAAGTCTTTGATTTTGTTATTTAAAATTTGTAAAAAGAAGCTGGGTGACTGCCTAAAAAGAAAAAAGTAAATGCAGTCCATTGACTAAATTTTTAAATGGAACTGTGACATTGAAGTGTGTGGTGTTTCTTTCTAAAACAGTATATGATGGCACCATGAACCGGGGGATTCGAACCTCTATATGCAGCCTGTCTGGGCGTACCAAAATGCTTTAAGCACTGGCATGGCATTAGGGGTAAAATGGCGGTAAGTTACAAAAGAGCTGTTATTGTTATCATTGTAATTATTAATATTTTTATAATAACTATTTTGTTATTATGTAAAACGCCTTCGAATAAATCATTTATATATATGGGTGTTTAATCAAGTTATTCAGTTTCAGTTTAAGTCTTAATATTGCATATCTATGTTTTTGTGATTTTACTACATATCTGTGATATGTATCAAGTTTAACTGTAAATCGCTCTTGAACGTATATTTCATATGAAAAGGGCGCTCAACAAATCTGGTATAATAATAATAAATTTTTAGCTAAATTCCAATATCCTTAGGACTCTTTTGTCGAAGATTAACAAATACATGATATACAAATGTAGCCTATTTCCATTAAGTTCCTTTACATATCTATTTGGGCAGCACATCTGATATTAACGTATTGTGAGGCTGTGCTGTAATGCTGTGAACGTAAACAACAAATAACCTTCTTGTAGGCTCTTCTTGGCTTTCTTGAGTGTAACAAACAACTCTGGTTCATTGTTTGTTGTCGTCTCTATCTTGGATGTCAGACCTCTGAGAGTATCACCAACATCCTCGCACGTTTTGACGTCATTATCTATCTTAGTGATAACCACGTCATACCTATAAATAAGACGTCACAACTTAAAATCCACAGGATTTGGCTGTTGAGATACAAAGTAGAATACAATGTTGTTATTTGGATCGTAGGAGTTTATTCAATGTAATAGTGTTCATTCCCCTCAATAAACTAGTTCCGCTTGATTTGATTCCGCTTAAAAACAATGAAAAATGTCCTCATTTTTTTTTCAAATATCCCCCCCCCCCCCCCCCCCCCCCCCCCAAAAAAAAAACCCACTCGCCTAGCTCAGTAGGGAAAGCATTGGTTACGGATCGCCGGATCGCAAGTTAGATCACCGGACGGGGAGTATGTTCTCCGTGCTGATTTTATAAAAGACATTGTGTCTTAAATCATTCGTCCCCCTCCACCTTTTGCTAATCATGTTAGCTGTTACTTGCGGAGAACAGCTTTGTACTGTTACAGAATGTCTAAAAACTGCGTTAAAACCAAAAACAAACAAAATCCGTTACCTGTCTTAGAGCTCATGTCTTAGAATATATTCCAATTTATCTAGGATATCTGTTACCTGTCCTGGAGCTCATGTCTTGACGTATGTTCTAACTTACAAAAGGATATCCGTTACCTGTCTCAGAGCTCATGTCTTGCAGTATGCTCTAACTTATCTAGGATATCCGTTACCAGTCTTAGAGCTCATGTCTTAGAATATATTCCAACTTATCAAGGATAACTGTTACCTGTCTTAGAGCTCATGTCTTGCAGTATGCTCTAACTTATCAAGGATATCTGTTACCTGTCTTAGAGCTCATGTCTTTAAATACATTCTAACTTATCTAGGATATCTGTTATCTGTCTTAGAGCTCATGTCTTTGAATATAGTCTAACTTATCTAGGATATCTGTTACCTGTCTTGGAGTTCATGTCTTGCGGTATGTTCTAATTTGTCTAGGATATTCGTTACCTGTCTTGTAGCTCATGGCTTTGAGTATGTTCTTACTTATCTGGGATATCTATTACTTGTTTTGGAGCTCATGTCTTGCAGTATGATCTAATTTGTCTAGGATATTCGTTACCTGTCTTAGAGCTGATGTCTTACAGTATGTTCTAACTTACCTAGGCTATCTGTAACCTGATTTAGAGTTCATGTCTTGCAGTATGTTTTAACTTATCTAGGGTATCCCTTACCTGTCTTGTAGCTCATGTCTTGCAGTATGTTCTAACTTATCTAGGATATTCGTTACCTGTCTTGGAGCTCATGTCTTGCAGTATGTTCTAACTTATATAGGATATCCGTTACCTGTCTTGGAGCTCATGTCTTGCAGTATGTTCTAACTTGTCTAGGATATCCGTTATCCTAATGCGCATGTCCAAGATGGCGTTGATGATATCCTCTTTCTGCTGCTGCACATGGCGCTGGTTCTCCATCCGCTGATTCCGGAGCACGTCAACTTCAGCCTTCACTTTAAGTATAGCATCTTTCACCTTAAACATAAAATATATCCTTTTTAAATTTTAATTTGCCAAACAGGCCTGTATAACCTGGATTACTTGCCCCTGTCAAATACAGATGTTTCGGATTGTATACGGGGAATGATACTAAAACGTGTATTCCTTGTAGTCATAAAGTGGAAGAGAATGTTTTAACTTACACAATAATTTCATTTGGTATAATGATGTGGTACCTTAAATTTATCCTTTTCCCCACCCCACACCCTACAATTTTTACCCTTACATTACGATGTATGACTTGGACAGAGTTTGCTGTGTTATGTGCTCCCAGGAGATCTACCCTTATACTTTGTCTGGTTAATGCTCAAACCGGAAATGATTGTATTTTATTGGGAATCAAATCACAGGATTTCTATATAAGTAACAAGTACTTTTTTTAAGAGAGAGGCTTTGGAAAAATATAAACACGTCATAATTAAAGTGCACTGAAATATCATTTGGTACTAAAATTGACAAAAGTATCAGCAAACCTGAAGTAACTCTATGCTGCTTTCCACTCCGGTGGCCGCCTGTGGGATATAGACGACGTCGGAACAAGACCTGTGGCCGACGGCTACACATACACTGCAACATAGTTCGTCGTGATCCCCACAGAATAGCTCCAGTAACTTGCCCTCGTGGTGCGTACATTTGTCCGTCAGTTTTTGTCTCGGCGTCACACTCGGTGGCTTTTCTTTCGCTACATTGAATAAAAACTAAATGTTGATTCAATCGAGCATTTGCCAATGTGTGTCTTTGGCATAAATGAAATATACATGTTTTCTGGTTCTCGCGTTAACACGCTATAGATCCACTGCCATGGTTTTCAGCTGGAACCGATCCAAGTCCCCTAACCAGGATGCAGTAACTACAATTCGTCGTCTTAATGATTTGCTGCAGTTCGAAATATTTCATTGCAGCTGACACAACGTAGTAGATTTCTGTATATATATATATATTAATTGCCTCACACGAAAATATTGGCAATACCCATAAACAAGAGGGCAATGATGGCCCTAGATCGCTCATCTGAGTTTCACAGCTAACATTCTTGGTAAAGAATTATCAAAATAATAATTAATATTTCGAAAGAATTAAGTTAATTCATTGCCTATTTCCTGGGAAAAAGACGTGAACTAGTACCAAAATGGTACTCGAACTTAAGACCTTACGGTTGAACGGCCGACACCTTAATCACTAGGCTATGAGTTGGGAGATGACATTTAAACTAGCATTGTGTCCATCGGGTACTTGTACAAACTGTGCCACCCTCTATATAGCAAAAACTGTCAAATGATCATAACTCCAGTACAACTATTCACAGAAAAAAATCCTTACTTTGTTGTCATCTGCGCACCATCTGTGAATGTTTGAAGCAAATCAGACTTAGAGTGTGGAAGTAGTTGGGAGTTCAACTTTCCTAAACGATCACCAGTTAATAGATCAACAAATTCAAATAATTACAGGGACTTTCTACAAATAAGACCTGTGAATATAGTAGTATTTAGTCAGAAATCATACGGTAAACGAACCCCAGAAGAGATTTTTTATATTGAACCTTTTTGAAGTCGTTTGTGCCTTAAGTATATTTCATACATAAATGACTACATGTAATGTGTAGAAACGGTTTTCTGTGTGATGAAAATTGAGGGTCAAGAGTTCACGCGAAAAATACTATTCATAATTATGTTTTCATTCGTAGATTTGGTAGAGCTAAGAGAGTTCTTAAATAAAATGTGACAAGATGTACATATTTCGATTTACGGGTGGTAGTGCACGCCGTAATGTTAAAATGAAACTATGGGATTGGAAGTCAAAAGAAACAAATGGCGGTCTCTAACATGCATGAGCACTTCAAGTTCAAGTGAGCAAAAAAAGACAAAATTAGAAAATTTTCACTAATCCATTCATCCATCCACCAAGCCCTTCGCAAATGTTACATTCAGCACTAACCTGTTATTCTGTGAGTCTTTGTCACTACAAATTTCTTGTGATCGTGTACGCATTTTTCGCACAAATGTTCATTGCAGTCGGCACAAAATTTAGTAGCTTCAACTTTCCTTTCCTCTCTACCACAGGGACTGCAGTTCGTCTCTTCAGATTCCTTGGATTTAAAGATAAATTCAAATTAGTTTTATTGCAATATTTCTAGAGTGTTGTGAGGCTCTTACGTGTATCTATTTTATATCAAGTGATTCCTAAATGTGGTCAAGCAGGACCGATCGAATACATGTGAGAACAATCAATAAAATGCTGCTGGAGACCACGTTTGATGAAGATCTATCAAATGGCTCATGAGAATACGTTATTTAAAGGATGTTTTCCCTGTTTTTAGGTCTGGCAGCTCCCTAAAGATGCAAAACAGAGCCATTTGAGCAAACTTTAAAGAAATCTCCACAGACCAAGTTTGATAAAGATCCATCACGTGGTCAATTTAAAGTATATTGTGCAAGGATACTAAGACAAAGTTTGGTGTAGTTCCGACCAGTAGTTAAAGATAAGATATTTAAGTAAAAATATTAAACGTGGGATGATGGACAAAAGACGCCTGAAAGTTCGCGTACATGTACTGATAGCTTACGCCCACGCAACGCCCCCGTGGTTTAATATCTTAGAATGATAATAAATCAGGTCGTGTTAGAGTCGACGTTTGTAAATTTCATTTTGTCTGTAATTGATAAAAAGAGGATATTCGAACGTTTAACGTTTCAGCGAGAAAAAAAAGAGAAAAAATGAATATCGTAATTTTGTCTTTCTACTCTAAATTCATTAAACGAGTCGCTCTGAAGACACTTTAAAAGTGACTTTTAGTTTATGCTATTACTAATTAAATATTGCATTATATCAGTGAAATAAACTCTATATCAGTCACCGGTTGTCTCTCACAGTACCATTTTTGGCAACGAATAAGCATGAAATAAACAAACATAAAATGAAAAGAAAATTTGTTAAAGTAGATATGGTTATATCTTATCTCGTAGTGATAAAATTCTAACATAACGTATGTCTTAAATAAAAAATTATAAATAAAAAAATTAATGTAAATATATTTCAGTGAATTATCATTATTTACCTTATCTGGTGAGGATCGAATGGACGACAGTTCTAAAGCCGCAGCCATAATGTTAACTTTGGAAGTTCACTTTTCCTCAAAATAAATTAAAAAACCTTTAACAATGCAAAGTGTATCACCTTTCATTGGAATTTCGCGCTCTAAAAATCGCGATCGATTACCTGCACTAAATACGGAAGCCATTTTGTGCAATCGTAATTCGCTATATTAGTGTTTAATAGATTTGATTTGTTTAATGGCATAATAATTCAACAGAAAATGCCTAAAATTTCATTATCAATTTTCGCGCATTTTTTCTAATGATTCAAGTCAGGTAAAAGGGGAAAACGTTATGTACTGTGACTGAAATTTTACGTTACAAATACATAAAACGCGAAATAAACAAAAAAATCTGAAAATGAAAACACGCTTAATTTAAGTAGAGTTATGTACTACAGTCACCATGGTTACGTCAACTTTCATTTTGTTTAAGGGATATATAAAAGTCGATACAACTTCAGTGTCTATTTGGACTTAAAATTAAATGTGTCTGTTGTCCGTTCAAAACATGTATTACAAGAGCTGTCAGTTGACAGCGCGCTCGACTATTCTCAGTGCTTGATAGTATAATATAAGCTATGAGTAAAACTTTAACATTACAATAAGCATATTCTAAGTCGAAAAGGGGCCATAATTCAGTCAAAATGCTCCTTTTTACAGACTGGGGTCATGATGGTAAACAAGTACGCAAAATATGAAAGCAATATCTCATGGACTTTGAAAATATTTGGGGTGGTACGCAAACATTACAATAAGCATATTCTAAGTTGAAAAGGGGCCATAATTCAGTCAAAATGCTTGATAGAGTTGCCTTCAACTTTTTACAGACTGGGGTCATGATGGTTAAAAGTATGCAAAATATAAAAGCAATATCTCAATAGACTTTGAAAATATTTGTAATGGTACGCAAACTTTACATTTGTGTGACGCTCACGCTCACGCTAACGCTCATGTCGACGCCGGGGCGAGTAGGATAGCTCCCCTATTCTTCGAATAGTCAAGCTAAAAATGTATAAGGTAATAAGAACTTTATTTCCTAAACATTTTCATACATGTCATGTAAATACAATTTTTACCAAAGTTGAACAAAAACCAATGCTTTGCGACCAGTATCTGCAACATCCATGCAGTCTGGTCTGGTCCACACATTGCGCCTATCAGCTGCATACCAGAGTTTTGAGGTACAGTTGAACCAAACTGATCGATCACCTTTATAAAGAGCCACCTGCATTGAGCAGCTAGTCGGCTTACTTCCAAAATTGAATTTCTGATGTAACTTCAACCATCTTTTAAGCAGCTACCTGCCTTTATCAGACAAATTGTGCTGATCCCTTGGCTGGCTGCTTAACACATGTTTGACTGTACATTGATCTTGGCCATTACTGGTCGCAATGCGGCGCTCATACTTTTGACAAAGATATATTATTCCCATTAGTGATCTTCATTTTTCTGCACTTCAGGCAATCAATCTTTTCTAATCTGTTTTGTGATTTAAAACAATTTTTCCAAAAAAGGTATATGTTTACACACTTGGTGAGATACAAACATCTGAACATTTTATCGAAATGATAATATATGGTCTACTGAGCAGCTGTTGATAATTTAAAGAAGACCATGGAAGCATGTCGGTTAGGTTAAAAAATCCATTTAGTACATACAAAACATCAAATAACTTTATGATATTAAAATACCAGTTTTGAAATCAATATTATTTTGAATAGCCCCAAGGTAGTATCTTATTTCTATAACACGTTATTCAAAACTAAATGCAATAGACAGAGAGGAAAATTATTGACAATTCATCTAATGTTTGGTTTACAAAGTTATTTGCGTATTTAGGGTTAAAAACCGAGAGCCGTAGAGAAAGTTGTGTGATGATGGATTATAAAGCAGCGTCCAAACGCGTGTCTGTGACACTGGACTACCTCGGATACAGCCACGATATGGTTAGAATTAGACAAAAGTCTTGCGCTGACTTTACGGAAATAGTTGAAACGCCGTATGGTCAATCAACGGCATTTTATACAGGAAGTAAAGCAGAAGGACTTACAGCCCCGTATGAAAGTGATATTGACAGAATGATAACACCGTCACACATCATGTGTACAACTGACCCGTCAAGACACCGCCATGTTAACAGAGGAACCAGTGCAATTTCTGTATATTATAAACTGGATAGAGAGGCTGCGTCGCCGGGTTACACTCGCCTCATTTATGACGGAGACCGGTCTAAAATACACGAATTCGATGTGACTGCTGTCATGGTAGAAGTATCTGGGAAACTTTACTTTACTTGTGATGCAGAATGAAGGACAACACGAGTATGGCATCGACGGTTCTGTAACGCATGTATTCACAGGGGAAAAACAAGGTCCTTCACTGACAAGTAGATTCCTCCTCACTGATTTGGAAAATGACAATGTGACTTGTTACATGTGTGAATGTCCTGATATTTTAGAGACATGGATAAGCCGCGAGCGCAGACATGATTGGCCAGCTGCCTGTGTTGTAAAGGAGATAGTTTCCATGGAAGCTCATGTTGCACCGGTAGGATACAAGAAAAGTGCTTTCGAGTCGCTAGAATGGAGAATTTGTTTCACAAAAGCTGAAATAAAACTGATTCAAAGCTTGAGCGGTTGTCAAATAAAGTTACTAATTCTACTGAAAATGATCGCGAAACATGAGCTGAAGCCATTATGCCGAGAAATTACCTCCTACGTCATTAAAAATTTGATTCTTTGGTTAGCAGAATTGTTTCCAAGTGATATTTTTATCGAAGAAAACCTCATCTCTTTACTTCAAGGAGCTTTGTTGTTTCTCAAAATCGTTTTGATTAATAACGCCTTGCCAAGCTATATGATCATACAAAGAAATCTTTTCGCGGACAGGATAAGTTTTGATGAGAGAACAAAGATTTGCGCGAAAATAGACGAGCTGCAAGAAGAGGGACCGCACGTGGTGCTACGATGTGAGAGAGTACGGCATGGGCTCAACAATTTAAATTCATCTCCGGAAGACCTGTATCGGTATTCGCGCATGCGCCATGAACTTGAAATGTCATTGATACACGATATATATTATGGGATAATGCATGGGGACTCCAATCAAATTCCTATAGAAAGTGTGTCAAGACTTTTTGAATTAACCAATGGAAATCCATTCATGCTTTTCAAAATTTTATCTTGACCTTTAACATCTATAATATTATTAAATATAAAGTTTTATAAACTGAATTGTGAATGATGTATTAGTATTACATTTGGAATATTTCATGTATCCAAGACATTTAACCATTGACAGCGAAGCTTTCATTGAGAAAACGAGAAAACACAACCGGCAAGAGCAAACCCGGGGGAAGAGCAAACACCACGTGATGAATGAGTAAACATGGAAAAGAGCAAACACCGCGTGATGAATGAGTAAACATGGAAAAGAGCAAACACCGCGTGATGAATGAGTAAACATGGAAAAGAGCAAACACCGCGTGATGAATGAGTAAACATGGAAAAGAGCAAACACCGCGTGATGAATGAGTCAAAATGGGATAGCAAACAAGGAATGAGGCATGAGTAAACATGGGAATGAGTAAACATGGGAAAGAGCAAACACTGCTTGATGAATGAGTAAACATGGAAAAGTGCAAACACTGCATGATGAATGAGTAAACATGGGAAAGAGCAAACACCGCCTGATGAATGAGTAAACATGGAAAAGAGGAAACACTTTGTGATGGATAAGTAAAAATGGGAAAGAGCAAACACTGTGTGATGAATGAGTAAACATGGGAAAGAGCAAACACCGCGTGATAAATGAGTAAACATGGAAAAGAGGAAACACTTTGTGATGGATAAGTAAAAATGGGAAAGAGCAAACACTGCGTGATGAATGAGTAAACATGGGAAAGAGCAAACACCACGTGATGAATGAGTAAACATAGAAAAGAGCAAACACCGCCTGATGAATGTGTAAACATGGGAAAGAGCAAACACTGCGTGATGAATGAGTAAACATGGGAAAGAGCAAACACCACGTGATGAATGAGTAAACATAGGAAAGAGCAAACACCGCCTGATGAATGTGTAAACATGGGAAAGAGCAAACACTGCGTGAAGAATGAGTAAACATGGGAAAGAGCAAATCATGCATGAGAAATGAGTAAACATGGGAAAGAGCAAACACTGCGTGATGAATGAGTAAACATAGGAAAGAGCAAACACCGCGTGATGAATGTGTAAACATGGGAAAGAGCAAACACCGCGTGATGAATGAGTAAACATAGGAAAGAGCAAACACCACGTGATGAATGTGTAAACATGGGAAAGAGCAAACACTGCGTGATGAATGAGTAAACATGGGAAAGAGCAAATCATGCATGAGAAATGAGTAAACATGGGAAAGAGCAAACACTGCGTGATGAATGAGTAAACATAGGAAAGAGCAAACACCGCGTGATGAATGTGTAAACATGGGAAAGAGCAAATCATGCATGAGAAATGAGTAAACATGCGAAAGAGCAAACACTGCGTGATGAATGAGTAAACATGGGAAAGAGCAAACACCATGTGATGAATGTGTAAACATGGGAAAGAGCAAACACTGCGTGATGAATGAGTAAACATGGGAAAGAGCAAATCATGCATGAGAAATGAGTAAACATGGGAAAGAGCAAACACTGCGTGATGAATGAGTAAACATGTGAAAGAGCAAACACCGCCTGATGAATGAGTGAACATGGGAAAGAGCAAACACCGCGTGATGAATGAGTAAACATAGGAAAGAGCAAACACCGCCTGATGAATGATTGAACATGGGAAAGAGCAAACACCGCGTGATGAATGAGTAAACGGGGGAAAGAGCAAACACTGCCTGATGAATATGTAAACATGGGAAAGAGTGAACAACGCATGAGAAATGAGAAAACATGGGAAAGAGCAAACACTGCGTGATGAATGAGTAAACATGGGAAAGAGCAAATACTGCCTGATGAATGAGTAAAAATGGGAAAGAGCAAACAACGCATCAGGCATAAGTAAACATGGGAAAGAGCAAACACCGTGTGATGAATGAGTAAACATGGGAAAGAGCAAACAACGCATGAGAAATGAGAAAAAATGGGAAAGAGCAAACACTGCATGATGAATGAATAACATGGGAAAGTGCAAACACCGCGTAATGAATGAATAAACATTGGAAAGACCAAACACCGCGTGATGAATGAGTAAACATGGGAATTTATTTTTATTTTGTTGAGTTTAACGTCGCACCGACACAATTTTAGGTCATATGGCGACTTTCCAGCTTTAATGGTGGAGGAAGACCCCAGGT
Source organism: Mercenaria mercenaria (assembly GCF_021730395.1). Taxonomy (NCBI): domain Eukaryota; kingdom Metazoa; phylum Mollusca; class Bivalvia; order Venerida; family Veneridae; genus Mercenaria; species Mercenaria mercenaria. Next base: position 71,925,129 of record NC_069375.1, read on the forward strand.
GCCCCTCCGTACATAATTTCATCACGAGCGGGCACCTGGGTAGAACCACCGACCTTCCGTGAGCCAGTAAACATGGGAAAGTGCAAACACCGCGTAATGAGTGAGTAAACAAGGGAAAGAGTAAACTCCACCTGATGAATGAGTAAAAATGTGAAAGAGCAATTTCTGCGTAATGAATGAATAAACATTGGAAAGACCAAACACCGCGTGATGAATGAGTAAACATGTGAAATAGCAAAAACCGCCTGATAAATGAGTAAAATTGGGAAAGAGCAAACACTGCGTGATGAATGAGTAAACATGGGAAAGTGCAAACACCGCGTAATGAATGAGTAAACATGGGAAAGACCAAACACCGCGTGATGAATGAGTAAACATGGGAAAGTGCAAACACCGCGTAATGAATGAGTAAACAAGGGAAAGAGCAAACACCGCCTGATGAATGAGTAAACATGGGAAAGAGCAAACACCGCTCGATGAATGAGTAAACATGGAAAAGTGCAAAACAACGCATGAGAAATGAGTAAACAAGGGAAACAGCAAACACTGCGTGATGAATGAGTAAACATGTGAAAGAGCAAACACTGCGTGATGAATGAGTAAACATGGGAAAGAGCAAACAACACGTGAGGAGTGAGTGAACATGGGAAAGAGCAAAGAACGCGTGATGAATGAGTAAACATGTGAAATAGCAAAAACCGCCTGATAAATGAGTAAAATTAGGAAAGAGCAAACACTGCGTGATGAATGAGTAAACAAGGGAAAGAACAAACACCGCCTGATGAATGAGTAAACATGGGAAAGAGCAAATACTGCCTGATGAAGGAGTAAAAATGGGAAAGAGCAAACAACACATCAGGCATAAGTAAACATGGGAAAGAGCAAACACCGTGTGATGAATGATTAAACATGAGAAAGAGCAAACAACGCATGATGAATGAGAAAACATGGGAAAGAGCAAACACTGCGTGATGAATGAGTAAACATGGGAAAGTGCAAACACAGCGTAATGAATGAGTAAACATGGGAAAGTGCAAACACCGCGTAATGAATGAGTAAACATGGGAAAGAGCAAACACCGCCTGATGAATGAGAAACATGGGAAAGAGCAAACACCGCTCGATGAATGAGTAAACATGGGAAAATGCAAAACAACGCATGAGAAATGAGTAAACAAGGGAAAGAGCAAACACTGCGTGATGAATGAGTAAACATGTGAAAGAGCAAACACTGCGTGATGAATGAGTAAACATAGAAAAGAGCAAACACCACGTGATGAATGAGTAAACTTGGGAAAGAGCAAACACCGTGTGATGAATGAGTAAACATGGGAAAGAGCATATAACGCATGAGGAATGAGTAAACATGGAAAAGAGCAAACATCACCTGATGAATGAGTAAACATGTGAAATAGCAAACACCGCCTGATAAATGAGTAAAAATACGAAAGAGCAAACAATGCACGAGGAATGAGTAAACATGGGAAAAAGCAAACACCTCGTGATGAATGAGTAAACACCGCCTGGTGAATGAGTAAACATGAGAAAGAGCAAACAATGCATGTGGAATGAGTAAATATGCGAAAGAGCAAACACCTCATGATGAATGAAAAAAAACATGGGAAAGAGCAAACAATGCATGTGGAATGAGCAAACACCTGTAGATAGAGAAATGCTTAATAAACATATAAACTATATGGGCTCCAGTCTTGTTAGAAATAAAATCATTCTGTGTATGAAGGTGTTTGTTATTTACATGTGATGCTATATATTGTACGTGCAAGTAGTATGTATTGTTCTGAGTTAGCGAGCTGTATGACCACAACTGTTTTGTCTGTATGAAGGCCAGAAGCATGCAAACCTTGGCTTCAGTAACCCCCACAACCCCCCTGACCTCCGTTCACAGGGTTGTATCATGTATGTAATGGAAATGATAATTATGTCAGGAGTAAATGACTTGCAAAATTTTTCCTTCCAGAAAAAAACCGTAAACTGACGTAAATGTTAAAGTCCTAGATTAGGGGTAAATGAATAAAGCTGTGATTAAGATACAGGTCAATGTTTCGGGGTGATTAAGGTATAGGTCAATGTTTCGGGGTGATTAAGGTATAGGTCCATGTTTCGGGGTGATTAAAGTATAGGTCCAATGTTTCGGGGTGATTAAGGTATAGGTCAATGTTTCGGGGTGATTAAGGTATATAGGTCCATGTTTCGGGGTGATTAAGGTATAGGTCAATGTTTCGGGGTGATTAAGGTATAGGTCCATGTTTCGGGGTGATTAAGGTATAGGTCAATGTTTCGGGGTGATTAAGGTATATAGGTCAATGTTTCGGGGTGATTAAGGTATAGGTCCGTGTTTCGGGGTGATTAAAGTATAGGTCAATGTTTCGGGGTGATTAAGGTATAGAGGTCCATGTTTCGTGGTGATTAAGGTATAGGTCAATGTTTCGGGGTGATTAAGGTATAGGTCAATGTTTCGTGGAAAAAGTTCGAACGTCATCCAATCACAGAAAAAAAGAATTGGTTTACATGAAAATTTAACAACATATAAAAATATTTATATTATTCTACAAAACCATTTTCAATTTACTCATATATGTATTGAATTTATTGAAAGGGACTGCATGAAGGACACACTTCTGGACAGTCCGGCATTTTTAAAAGCTGTCCATTTTTATAAAAGCTTTTACATGTCTTCGTTTTGGTGCATTTGCATTATCATTCGAGTGTTTAAACTTTACATAACTAGGTAAAATATTGTTTCTGACATTGTTTACTTTTATTTCTTTACAAATGGCATTCTTATTAAGAAGGGGACAACTCATTAAGAATATTTCAAGTATCCAACTCTGTGGGACAGAACAGTAAAACATGTATTGGACAGATAAGTTGTGTGTCAAGATGCTGTTCATTCACTAAAAAATCTGTTGTTTTGTGATATACTGCTAAACCTTAAACTTGATTTGAACACACAAACTGGTATGAAAGACTCTTTAAATGTACTACAGGATGTTTATACAAAACAGATGATGGCCATTATAAGTGTTATGCAAATTCAAATGTATTTCATTTTTCCCCTTGACATGTGATAAGCTGTATAATTACTGCAATATGATATCAGAAAACCGATGCATAGAACATTCGCTCATGTTTCCTTACATAATTGCCATCAGCCACTTAATAGCGATAACATAATCAGTAAATGGTACCTCATCAACGTTAGTGCCTTCTTAAATATAAACTGTGTTTGCTACCTAGCTTTTGATCCCAGATGGATTAATTATAGACAGTAGGGCTATAGTGGTTTAAGTCGTTCCCTTGCCATTCACTATTTGGCCAGTGTATCTGCTGTGTACTCTGCCACCAGTAAATCTACTCTGAATGGTAACAAGAGCAGGCACCTGAATGGTAACTAGATCAGGCACATGAATGGTAACTAGGTCAGGTGACGGAATGGTAACTAGGTCAGGGGTCTGAATGGTAACTAGATCAGGCGCCTGAATTGTAACTAGGTCAGGTGACGGAATGGTAACTAGGTCAGGTGCCTTAATGGTAACTAGGTCAGGTGCCTTAATGGTAACTAGGTCAGGTGCCTTAATGGTAACTAGGTCAGGTGACTTAATGGTAACTAGGTCAGGTGACTGAATGGTAACTAGGTCAGGTGCCTTAATGGTAACTTGGTCAGGTGACTGAATGGTAACTAGGTCAGGTGCCTTAATGGTAACTAGATCAGGTGCCTTAATGGTAACTAGGTCAGGTGACTGAATGGTAACTAGGTCAGGTGCCTTAATGGTAACTAGGTCAGGTGCCTTAATGGTAACTAGGTCAGGTGCCTTAATGGTAACTAGGTCAGGTGCCTTAATGGTAACTTGGTCAGGTGACTGAATGGTAACTAGGTCAGGTGAATGGTAACTGGTCAGGACTGAATGTAACTAGGTCAGGACGGAATGGTAACTAGGTCAGGAGACTGAATGGTAACTAGGTCAGGTGACGGAATGGTAACTAGGTCAGGTGCCTGAATGGTAACTAGGTCAGGAGACTGAATGGTAACTAGGTCAGGTGACGGAATGGTAACTAGGTCAGGTGACTGAATGGTAACTAGGTCAGGTGCCTTAATGGTAACTAGGTCAGGTGCCTTAATGGTAACTAGGTCAGGAGACTGAATGGTAACTAGGTCAGGTGACTTAATGGTAACTAGGTCAGGTGACTGAATGGTAACTAGGTCAGGTGCCTTAATGGTAACTAGATCAGGGGCCTGAATGGTAACTAGGTCAGGTGACGGAATGGTAACTAGGTCAGGGGTCTGAATGGTAACTAGGTCAGGGGTCTGAATGGTAACTAGATCAGGCACCTGAATGGTAACTAGGTCAGGTGACTGAATGGTAACTAGGTCAGGTGCCTTAATGGTAACTAGGTCAGGTGACTGAATGGTAACTAGGTCAGGAGACTGAATGGTAACTAGGTCAGGCACCTGAATGGTAACTAGGTCAGGTGACTGAATGGTAACTAGGTCAGGTGCCTTAATGGTAACTAGATCAGTGGCCTGAATGGTAACTAGGTCAGGTGACTGAATGGTAATTAGGTCAGGTGACTGAATGGTAACTAGGTCAGGCACCTGAATGGTAACTAGATCAGGTGACTGAATGGTACCTAGGTCAGGTGACTGAATGGTAACTATGTCAGGCGCCCGAATGGTAACTAGGTCAGGTGACTGAATGGTAATTAGGTCAGGCGACTGAATGGTAGATAGGTCAGGCGACTGAATGGTAACTAGATCAGGCGACTGAATGGTAACTAGGTCAGGCAACTGAATGGTAATTAGGTCAGGCGACTGAATGGTAGGTAGGTCAGGCGACTGAATGGTAACTAGGTCAGGCGACTGAATGGTATCTAGGTCAGGCGCCTGAATGGGAACTAGGTCAGGCACATGAATGGTAACTAGGTCAGGTGACTGAATGGTAACTTGGTCAGGCACCTGAATGTTAACTAGGTTAGGTGTCTGAATGGTAACTTGGTTAGGCACCTAAAAGGTAACTAGGTCATTTGAATAAATTTGCATGAAGACTTTACAAAGATGCTATGAAAAAAACGTCACTTAAAGATAGCTCTATTTTTAGTTCTAGTGGCCCCTTAAAAAAAGAGGCCAACTTCCCTCCATAAGAATGCTACTGATTAAATATAAAGAAGATCTATCATGCACTTCATGAGAAGTTGCTTACAGGTTTCACTATTTTCAGCTGTAGTGACCCCTATATTGGTGAAAGGGGCCGAGTCCCCAAATCTAAGCACATATGGGAGAAGACCTTTTAATGAAATTGCACACAAAGTCTGAAGAAGATCCATGAACTTGTAGATGTTCTTCAGGAGAAATCATTTAGAAGTATGTCTCTAATGGCCGTGCTCCATTTGAAAACAAACTTGGAGAACCTTACAATGATGCAACCAAGTAAGTTTAGTAAAGATCTGTCCAGTGGTTCATAAGAAGAACTTGTTTAGGGGTTGTTTTTAGATTTACCTCTAGCAGAAAACAAATTTGGAAGATAACCTTACCATTATGCTACAGATCAAGTTTGATGAAGATCCGTCAAGCAGTTATGAAAAAATAGTATTTCTATTTTTAGTTCTTGCAGCAATAAAAAAAGCACCCCCATTTGAACAAAATTGACAGAAGACCTTATAATGATGTTACAGAAGAAGATTTGAGATGATCCATCAAACCATTTTTGGGGAGAAGTTGTTTGAAGCTATTTTGCTTTTTTTTTGCTCTAGCAGTCCTAAATGAGACTAGCTTTTGACCTCAAGGTACTCAGTTTTGCATGTGATCTACATTTCATGAATGGTTAATATTCTGAAGTTTTATCAAGATCAAAAAGGAAAAGTGGACTCCACAGAGTATAAACAAAGTTTTTCTGTGCAGGCTGGTCAAGGTCTGCACTGTTCCCTATATTCATTTAGTAAATTTTTTAGTGAACACCTCTTCAAATAATAAATGGTATTGGCCAAACTGAATGATATTAGCAAGCTAAAGATTAATACCAGTTCAGATGTTTCAACAATATCCTTAAGGCTATACTTGCAAATAAAATAAAACAGTATTTTCTTCAAAATTTGATAAACCAAAATCTGTTTTTTACATTGGTAATTTACAACATAGTAAGTTCAAATAAAGTACCTTCTTTATATTGAAACTCTTTATTTTTTAGTACTAATTGTATTTGACTTACTAGTATATTTTACTCACATTTATCACTAAAACTCTTCACATGTAGCAACAAACTTTAAACAGAGACACTCCTCATCACATAATCTTTTAAAACTTGACTCTGTATACAAACTAACTGTGTTTTTGCACTCAAATACATTTAATTTAGCTTGCTGGCGGCAAGTAATTTTGCCTTTGCCACCAGTGCAGGTTGATCATGGTCTGCACTGTTCGCTGTTCTGTCAGTAAACTTCCAGTCAACACCTCTTCAAATAATAAATGGTATTGCCCAAACTGAATGATGAACCAGTCCATTACAGATATTCAGCAGAGTAAAGGTTAAATGCAATACATAACAGTCATTTGTTTAAAAAACTTTTATACATACTGACATGTTATGTCTACATAGATCCAGTAAAGCAATTTTTCATATTTTGGTCTAATATAACAGGCATGTACTAGTTATCACTGGGTCTAATTGATCATTAAACATTAAGAAGAGCTGTCTGTAAGACAGCGCACTCCACTATTCTGCAATATGACGGTAAAATGAACATAATTATGTATCAATAAGGGACCTCTACTTTAAAAGGAAGATACACCAAGGGGCATAATTCTGTAAAGAACACAAATTTGAATTAGTTATGAAAAATTTCATGCAGATAATGATGGTAAAGATTCAAGTCATTATCATATATAGTACCAAAGTTATGTTCAGAAAACAAAGTTTGTCAAAAATTTTAAGTATGACAGGGGCATAATTTGATCAAAAATACAAATTAGAGTTATGGGAATTGTTACCACACAGTCATGCCAATGACGAGGATAAAGATACAATTTGAGTTTCAAGTCTTTATCTGATATTGTACTAAAGTTACATCCAAAAGTCAGGATTGCCAAAAAACTTTAAGAATGAAAGGTGAAATTCTGTCCAAAAAAAACAATTAGAGTTATAGAGACTGTAACCTTACTGGCAGATGTTGATTATAAAGTAATCCTTTTAATTTTTTTAAGTAATTATATTTTAAAGTACCAAAGATATGTCTATAAGCAAAGCTTTCAGCTTTTGAAAAAAAAAATAACATGAAAATAATTCCAAACTGACACCATTGTGGTGACCTTGACCTTGCATATAATAGGCCCAGCCCCTGCTTTTTTTATATGCTGGCGATGTTTATTTGAATTTACAGTAAAATATATGCAAAAGTAACAAAGATATGACAGAAAAACAAAGACTGCCGAAAAACTTTAACCTTAAAAATAACCCAAGTATATCAAACACCTTGGTGACCTAGACCTTAGGTATAATGGGCCCAGCCCACGTACATACATTGTTTATGCTAGACAATGTTTATGTGAAGTTGAAGTAAGATATAAGCTATAATAACAAAGATATGACAGAAAAACAAAGGCTGTCGAAAAACTTTAACCAGGAAAGCTCAAGCATTATTTTAATTTGAGCTTTTCAACATGTTCATTTTACTCAGAGTCAAGAACATCTGCAAACAAGAGGGTCATGAAGGCCCTATATTGCTCACCTGACCTAGGAATCATCAAGATAAACATTCTGACCAACATGACTAAGTTTCATTAAGATATGGTCATAAATGTGGCCTCTAAAATGTTCATTATCTTAGTCTAATTTAACATTTGTTTCTATAATATAAAGGTACACATAGTATTAATAAGCCTAGCTAGCTGTGATTCAAATTACATTGTGATCTTAGTTAACTAGATAATCTGTGTTTTATTTATGTGAAACTATAACTTTTAGTTACCCGACTACTGGACATTTTAGCTTAAATTTGTGTAAATTGTTTTAATGTGTGATAAATGTGGTATTTGTAACTTGTATATGTGTGTTTTAACCCGAATAAACATCTCTCTCTCTCTCCCCCCTCTCTCTCTCTCTCTCTCTCTCTCTCTCTCTCTCTATCTAACTAACTATCTAGCTTTTCCTTTGATTTGACCTGGTGACCTAGTTTTTGACCCTACCTGACCCAATTAAAGATACTATCCAGATTAAAAGATCACAAGTTAATTATAGAAATTTAGCAAGGCAGATTGTATTTTCTGGAAAGTCAAACCTGTATATAATTCATACCTTGAATGGAAGAGCCATTGTCAGGTGACTCTTACTCATAGGTAAAAGCCCACTGCAGTTATGAAATTGTTATTGAAACTAGTGATCATTATTCACATTTCTATGTTTTACCAAACATAACATTAAGCCATCATTTCCTGTGTTTGAAATGTCCAGAACTACTTTAATTATGTGCAAAGAGGTGACTGTGATATATTTGTTTTGTAATTCTGCAATGATTCAAGGAAAAACAGTGTTTTTACTCTCTGCACTTCCTCATAAATTTCAATCTATTATTGACCTTTACATTGCTAAATTTTTAAATGGACTGGTCCATCATTCAGTTAGGGCAGTACCACTTATGAATAAAAGGGTGTTTAATGAAAATTTACTGACTGAAAAGCAATCAGTGCAGACCATGATCAGCTTGTACATCCTTGCTGGTTGATGGTTTACACTGGTCTCAAAGACAAAATTACTTGCCACCAGCAGGCTATAAATGTTAACTTTAAATTTCTTTTAATTTCCAAAAAAATCTATAGAACTTTGCAAAGTGAAAGCAAAAATTTGAAAAAATTAAGTATAAATTTAAAAATAAATTCCACTAAACGTGACCTGAAGTGTAATATTGCTTCATACATCAGAAAAATATATATGAAACTGAGCCATGAGAAAGCCAACATAGTGGCTTTGCGACCTGAGCATGGATCCAGACCAGCCTGCGCATCCGTGCGGTCTGGTCAGGATCCATGCTGTTCGCTTTCAGAGCCTAAATTGCAACAAGAGCTCGTCGAACACGAAATGCCCCCCTTGAAGCATTTTAGTAATTGCACAAGGAACAGAAATTATATGCTCAGGGCGGGGCCATATTTGACCCTAGAGGAATAATTTGAACAACTAAATGATGCTACATTACAAAATCAAAGCCATAGTCTTTGTGGTTTGGACAAGAAGATTTAAAAAGTTTTTCCCTATATAAGACTATGTAAACCATGTGACCCCCAGGGTGGAGCCATATTTTGACCCTAGGGGAATAATTGAACAATCTTAGTAGAGGACCACTAGATGATGTCATATGCAAAATATCAAAGCCCTAGGCCCTGCGGTTTTGGACAAGAGGTTTTTCAAAGCTTTTTCCTACATTAGTCTGTATAAACCATGTGACCCCCTGGGTGGGGCCATATTTGACCCCAGGGAAATAATCTGAAAAATCTTGATAGAGGACCACTAGGTTTTGCTACATACCAAATATCAAAGCCCTAGGCCCTATGGTTTTGGACAAGAAGATCAGAAACCTTTTAACTGTTCCTGGCCAATGTGACCTTGACCTTGAAAGTTTGACCTAAATATCTCAAAATCAATACGGGTCATCTGCTGGTCGCGGCCAACCTAACTATCAATTTTCCTGACACTAAGGCCCAAGCGTTCTTGAGTTATTGTCTGGAAACCATTTTACTGTTCCTGATCACTGTGACTTTGAACTTTGACATACTGACCTCAAAATCAATAGGGGTCATCTGCTGGTCATGACCAACCTTCCTATCAACTTTCGTGACCCTAGGCCTAAGTGTTCTTGAGTTATCATCCGGAAACCGTTTTACTATTCAGGGTCACTGTGACCTTGACCTTTGACATACAGACCTCAAAATCAATAGGGGTCATCTGCTGGTGATGACCAACCTCTCTATCAACTTTCATGATCCTAGGCCCAAGCGTTCTTGAGTTACCATCCGGAAATGGATTGGTCTACTTTCCGACTGACCGACCGACATCTGCAAAACAATATACCCCTCCTTCTTCAAAGGGGAGCATAATTAAAGAAACTGTTAGCGAAAAGCATGTATACTGACCAGACTGCGCGAGTGTGCAGGCTGGTCTGGATCCATGCTGGTCACAAAACCACTATGTTAGTTTTCTCATGGTGCAGCTCATACAGTGATGTTCAGAGAAACATGTATGCTAGTATCATAGTTATTCAGAATGGATTATTGTCAAAACTAAGATATCCCTCAATACTAGAGAATCATTGGAAAATACACATACAACAAAAACAACATATGTACATTTCTTATTCTCTGAACTGCTTTTCATCATTATACAACAAAAAATCATTTAATATATGCTCTAGACAAGGAAAAGTACAGAAGCCTGAAGGCAGATATTTTGAAAACTGTTCAAGATACAATGTAGCATTATGATATATGTTTAGTGCTCCCTGTCATTGTTATCTTTTCATATCTTTAAAACTTTGAAGTTAAACTCATGACAAGGCAAGTGCAACAATCTGAAAGATCTATGGATTTAACTGATGTATAAAGCGGCAACTAGATGCTCACCCTTCAGGCAGCTTACAAAACAATTGGCAATAAAATTTGAAATCATTCTTCCACATGTTTAGTGTTTGGTATTTCGCAAGTTTTATTATACTTAAATGTCAGTTTACCAATTGGTAAACATGCATGCACTGACTGAATAGTGATGAATAAATATTTTGAATGAAAGACTCAAGTATGATCATAGTAATTATGATGGCAGAATCCAAATATTCCAAATGATCAACACATCCTGAACAACATCAATAGAGTTGAACTGTCTTGGCCATGGTGGTCACAGAGCCTGTGTTTCTTACTTGTAGATGTCAGATTACATGTACAAATCTTTTTTTTTTATCTCTATCAGCAAAGGATTTGCTTTGAACACCTCTTGAACTTCTGACTTTGTCACGAGCCATTCATAAAAATAGCACATTCAAGTTTTTTTTCCTGCATAAAAATGACCACAACTGATACATTATGCCTATATCTTATGGTCCACACATTCAGTTTCTGTGCTGGAATTTAAAATGGCACACAATCTGATCACATGCTCTTGAAATCAGTCAACTTCTTCACAGTCACTACCTTGCAACGTTCATATAACTAAGGGCGTGTTCCAACACTAACAATCCACATCACAGCAGCCAGGTACTTTACAAGTCATCGAGTTTGATAATAGTTTCATTATTCATTGTTAATTTTATAAGTCCTGCACCGAAATAATCAATGATATAGTCTGAACCATCTGAGGGTTTAACCGTTTGTGTTGCTATCAACAGAACATCGATCAGTTGCCCAAGGAAAAAAAATCCAAGGGTTGAAAACTTCAGTAATCCTATTGCAGGGTATCCAAGATAGAATCTGTCAATTCCAAACATTCCTAAGAAAACTGACAGTAAAAGCGCTGTTTCAAAATTATACCCATTTGTCCATTTGCAGGCTCTTTCTTGATAAAAGCCTATTTGTTCGCCATCAAATTCACACGGATTTCCAGATGCCGATAAGTCTTTTAAGCTTTTATCAGGATAACATAGGACTCCCGGAGCTGGTTTACAAGGAACAGTTACTGTGCGAGTTTTTGAATTGCAGCCTCTTGCTTGTTGTGTCTCTGAGTCAATTTCTGGTTCATCACAATAATACTGACCCATTAACAACTCTGAACATTGATGAATGTCAGGATCTGAAGAATTCCCCTCACATTTCAAGTTTTGACATTTACAAAGACAAACCAAACACAAAGGCAAAATAAGTCTGATGATATAATTTGTAATGTCAAGATGCATTTTGCCAGTCTCAAGCGAAATAGCACTAATTTTTCCGGTAAAACCTGTATATTTTAAAGACTTCCTTCTTTTGTTGATATTTACATCGGAAGTTAGTTTTGCATTACTGCCCCTGAAAATTGAAAATAGTTCATTACGCGGAAGAAATTTTATTTTAATGATTGAAAGTAAAATAATTAGTAAAGTTAAAAAAATCAGTGAAACTTAGTATGTTCTACAGTATGATGTCTTTAATTTATTAAGATATTGGGTACACTATAGCGTAAGTATAGTTAAAGTTTTGCACTACTTATCTCAAATGTTTTCGGTGTAGCAATTTCCTGTGGATGTCCTTAGGTCACCTGGAACACGTGAAAATCATATAAAAGATGTCTTCAGATAGTTCTACTTCTGATAGTGAAATAAGTAGTGGTGAAGAAGTCGACAAAGATGTATTTAAGGCTTTCCAAGCTATAAAACGTAATCTAAGTTCTGTTGAACAGAAAGAAAAGAGAAGTTCTTCCAAAAGTAAAAATAAGAATGCCAGTGAAGAAAGGACCAGCACCTCTACAAGACATAAACTGATTTATCAAACATTTAAAAAGGTTGATACATCCGAAAAATGTGAAAAGAAAGGATTAGATCAAGCAAACGAGAATGATGTTGACAGCACAGAGTTGAACAATTTTTTTATTGACAAGGGCCCTACTCACAAAGACAACGATTTAGACGATATTGTCGCTTATGACCTCACAAATTTTGCAGAAACGGTTGATGTGGACTCTGAAGGTCAAGATTTTAATGACGTAGTTTCTTATGACTTGACAAATATTGACAGTTCTGCCAGTAAACTTTTAGAAAATAAAAACATGTCCAGTTCTAGTGAAGACACTGATAGCGAAAATGAGAAAGCAGAAACAGACCATATAGAACGTCAAAGGTGGAAGAAAGAGCAAAAGATGAAAAAGAAAAGAGAAAAGGGGTTTGATAAAATTCAAATGACATTAATTTTCTATTTAAATCAGGGTCAATTGAAGTTCAGATTCCATTTTTTGAATGAGTTTTATAGCAGACAATGAACTTAGGAAGGCTGAGGCTATGCACATGGCAGCTGTGTCTCTATACACATGGCAGCTTTGTCAAAAAATGTAATTTTCACGGCCATGTAATTTAGGAAAGAATTTTGTGCCAGCAAGGCTTTTAAAGGTGTTTTTACCAGGAGAAATTTTAAGTGAATAAATGTTATTTTAAGTAGATGCTTAAAATACAGGTACATTGTAGATCAGCAAGGGCTCCAGATAATTGTTTTTGCTATTGAGTATTAACTCATCTTAATTTTGGTGAATGAGAAAATGGTAAAATCTGAAATTTATTCATGTTACTAGTCCTGAGTAATTTTACTCCTGAAAATTTCTCAGTGTGAGAACAACAGAAACTGGTTTTATAACATATTTATTGGGTGTAACACTCATGAATTCGTTTGCAGTCCAGTTTCAATTCAGCATTCAAGTTTTTGCTTTTTTTCTTCTCCCTTGGACATGTTGGATTGCTTTGGTTTAAAACAGTGGCTACTGAATCCAATAAAATATTCAGTATACATTTAAATATGTTTTGGGGATCATTTTTGTTGGTTTAAAAATGAGTATCTAGAGTGTTTGTTCACTTATTGCATTCTTAGAGACATTTTGTTGTTACACTCCATACCATTACACTCCACCCCCACCCCCTTCACTTAGAGCTATTGCCCTTGATTTAAAATGCCCAAAAATGTCCAGACGCGGCTATTTCTCAGTAACTAGTTGGTAGAATTTCATAAAACTTGAAATAAACATGAACCAAGATACTGCGATGATTGGTGTCAAGTTTGTTTTTTATAATTGGTCAATTTCCTTTGGAGTTGTTGCTCTTGATTTAATGAAAAATGCCCAAAAATGTCTGTCCACAGCTATTTCTCAGTAACTAGCAGGTTGAATTTCATAAAACTTCAAATAAACATGAACCAGTATACTGTGAAGATGCCCATTAAGTTTTTTTCTGGATTGGTCAATTTCTGTTTGAGTTATTGCTCTTGATTTAATGAAAAATTAACGTCTGTAGCCTTTTCTCAATAATAAGCTGGTAGAATTTCATGTAACTTGAAATAAATATGAACCAACATACTTCGATGATGCCCATCATTTTGTTTTTAATTGGTCAATTTTTCTTAGAATTATTGCCCTTTAATTGTTTAAAAATCCACAGATTTATACATAATGAACCAACCAGTCGGTAGAATTTCAATAAACTTCTTTCATCCTTTTCCATGAACATTAATTATAAACATGTGAAGTTGTGTACCCACACCTGGTCACCACCTTCACCACCTTGCCTTGGTCACACCCCCTCCACCCACCCACCCACACAAAAAAAAATTGTCACCACCCCCCTCTCCTAAATAAGCATTCATTTTCTGTCTAACTGATTTTGATTTTGACTAATGAACTAATGAAATTATTTGCTTCTTAGTAACATCCTTAGCTTTTTGCCAGATCTTTTGACCATTCCTCACCACAAACCCTTTCAGCAGGGGATACCAATTCATCGAATTTGCTTGATCACTTTTGATACTGATTCTTTAATATCAAATGTTTATTGATATTTTCAGACTTCTGTCAAGCAAACTTGAAGCTGGAGTGGCAGTTAACGATGTGTATGTCAATGTTGATCCCCTTAGTAAATCGAAGATTCATAAGAATATCAGTAAAGACAAACAGAAACACAGGGAACCAGAGGTATATTGCTGGCTTTTTACCCCAATTTTAAGGTTCTGCAACCATTTAAGACACTCTATAGCTTACAGTCAATTACATGTTTTCTGTATGTCATCTGGTCATTGTCTGGCTAGTAAGGAAAAGAACTGGCTCATAACACAGCCAAAGAATTCTTAAATGAGTTCATCATGTTGATAAAAATCCAGTTTGAGAATCATATTTTTCATCTAAACACAACACAAATAGTAAGTGAATTTTTGTGTTTTGTTTAGATAAAAAAAATGATTATCAAACAGCCAAAGAATGTGGAATCTTATTATTTCAATTGACTTGGTTGTACTACACGACACTGTACAAAATAATTTACTGGTTTCCTTAATAAAGATTTGTTTATCGGACTCCAAAGAATATAGTAAACACACTAGGGAGAAAAGCATTTGCATTTTCTGTTTGCTGTGTGTAGCACAAACACATTTCAGCTTCTCCAATATGAATTCTTGTATACAAAACACAGTCACGGTATGGAACAAAGGCTTATAAATTATTATTGATAATGAACATATACTGGCAAAATCAGCTGTGAACTAAACTTATTTGCAATATATCAAAGCTCTGGAGTTCTTCTTTTTTGCAGTAAAGCTACAAGAGGGGTCACACATTAAACCGGAATCCACCTAAAAACCGGAATACACCGGAATACACTTTCTATAACCGGAATACACCTGTATTTTTTTAATTAAAGGTATTTTTGAAGGTTTTTTGATATAATTCAATCATATATATCATAAATAATCAACATACCAAAGGAAAATACAATACGTTCACGCAAAACGATTTTATAAGAGATTGAAATTCGGCGACCGCGCGGGAAATTACCATAACCGAAATACACCCGTATTTCTTCAACAAATGCTATTTTTGAAGTGGTTTATGACTGAATTCAAAAATATATATCATAAATAATTAATTTTCAAAATGAAATTAAAATAATTTTGCGCATTACGTTTTGTACATGATTGAAAATCGGCGAAGGCACTGGAAATTTGCGTATTCGTAAATGAATTTCCATGCCCTAAAATTCTCTAATGTACACCCGTATTTCTTAAATAAATCGTATTTTTAGGGTTTATGATAGAAATCAATCATATCTAAAATAAATAATTAATTTACAAAAATATACATGTACAAAGATGCATTTAAATCAGCAACGACATCGTATTGCTTTATTTAAAACCACATTTCTATTTACGTTCACGAGGTCACGTACACTAACAGAAATCTGTTTGCCAAAAATCGTTTTACTCCATTTATTTAAATTGCTGCCGCTTTTTCATTATTTAAGATTTTTTTTATTCTGTTCTTTGTACTTCCTGGTCAAAAGTCTGAATTTTATGGCCATAGTATGTATCATTTATTTACTTTTAGAAAGAAATAAGTAATTAAGATCGCGCTGTTTGAAGTTTTACAAATAATTATGTGAAAATTCGACCGTTTTTATAGAATTTTCCCTACATTACTGTCGATATCTTATTAAAATCGTTATAGAATTCAAACTGTATTACTTCTTAAGCGGTGTTGAAAACTTGAAGCGATAATATTAAAAAATGAATACACTACGCGCGTTTTTTTGTACGTGTTGATTAACAAAAGTAACGTCGAGCGATGTAAATTAGATATTACGATAGGTCGCACGTGCTCGTGGAATGGAAAATTACCGGCATGATGTTTTGTATCTTTACGATCCCCGGTAAATTCCAGTCAATCCAAATAATAAGTTTGTTGACGTTTTTCACGATGTAATTTCTGAATTTTGGTAAAGTTACGACGTAAAAACACTTTTCCTAAATTTCCGGAGTGGACTGGAATTAATAAAACTGATTTTAACAAAATAAGGAATTCTGTAAATAAAACACTGAAAAAGTATTTAAAGGAAGACTATGTTGATACAGGAAAACGACTACGATACCCGAGACATTATGATCGAGACTTAGGAAGGAGGAATCAAAATGTTTAAATCTACAATATATCGCTGTTTTAGCAAAACATTGAATTAGTATTGATACGTTAAAGTACATGAAAAATAAAAAATTATACTGAATGTACCTGTTTTTCTTCAATTTTTCAATTTGCAATTATAACGACAAGTATGAAATTAAACAAAAGCTTATCATATTTAACTGCACTTACATTGTCAGACATTATTTGTCACATGTCGCATATATGTGCTTACAAATATACTGATTAATTGATATAATCAATAGGTGTGATAATCCAATCAAACTCTATCAGGACTAATCAGAGGCACGTGTTTGTTACGCTGCATATATTCAAAGGATCTTAATTGTGCTTTGGAAATAAGCGCAGTAAACTTTTTTATATTTATATATTAAACATAATATAATTCTTTTGAAAACTGATTTTTCGTAATTTATTTTCTTCTTATATTATCAAATTAAACATGAAGAAATAATTCAATTAGTTCCAATAATAAACATACTGCCGGTTCTTTCCGATCAGCGCGGTTTATGCACTGACATGTGTTTTGTGTATAATTCATTTAAAAATTAAATATTGATATTTTTTCTTAATTAATTTTCTTTTTTATTTGTTAAACGAAATGCGAAATATGAAGAAATGATTAAATAATTTCCAATTATAAACATGTGACATGCCCTTTCCGATCATGTTAAAAATAAAATATTAAAACATTGTTATGTCCTTTCCGATCAGCGCGGTTTATGCCACTCGTATTTTGTCTATAATTCATTTAAAAATCAAAAATTGCTATTTTATCATTCATAGTTTATTTTCTTTTTTATTTGTTAAATGAAATACGAAGGAACAATTAAATAAGTTTCAATAATAAACATGTGACATGCCCTTTCCGATCATGTTAAGCCCTTTCCGATCCGCGCGGTTTATGTCGGGACCCGTATTTTGTTTATGATTCATTTAAAATCGAATATTGATATTTTTTGTCTTAAATTATTTTCTTATTATTTGAAGAAACAATTAAATAAATTTTAATAATCAACATTCCGGTATCTAGTCATAGCGACGTAAGCGTAAAACATTTCCGTAAGATCGTAAAGTTATAATCTCGTATACAGAATTAACTTTTAATAAACTTCTCTCAAATATTCATTCATATTTAATCTGATTGAACATGGTTCTACAACTTACAAAAAATGATAAAAAGTGTTTATTTAAGAGAATACTATTTATTTTTTTAAAAAGGACGAGTGCATTTATGTTATGGAAATTTCCGTGCGCTCGCCAAATCCAAATCTCGTATAAAATCGTTTTGCGTTAAAGTATTGTATTTTCCTTTTGTAAACGTATTATATATATTATACACGAATGACTTCTGCAATAAACCCTACAAAAATACCATTTATTAATAAAATACGGGTGTATTTCGGTTATGGAAATTTCCCGCGCGGTCGCCGAACTTCATTCTCGTATAAAATCATTTTGCGTAAACGTATTTTATTTTCCTTTCGTATGTTAATTATTTATGATGTATATGATTGAATTATATCAAAAACCCTTCAAAAATACCTTTAACTTAAAAAATACAGGTGTATTCCGGTTATGGAAAGTGTATTCCGGTGTATTCCGGTTTTTAGGTGGATTCCGGTTTAATGTGTGACCGTACAAGAGTTCAGCAATAATATTATAAGCTCTGGGAGAACTTGCTAACAAGAACAATTGTTAATCATTTACATAAATTGCTAGCAGGTTGTTTTACTCTGTCAGCACAATATGATCACATTTTTCACTTCAGGAATTGAATTCTGTAAACAGAAATTGTCCGCTATGCAAAGGTTCAAATAAATACCACATTATGAAAAGTACATTGATTACTACTTTTAAGAATGAATATTTAAACATAATTTCTATATTTACACATAGTATTTTTGCAGTCAGTCTTTGTCCACTCAAACCTGAAAAGTTTAAACACTGCCTTTTGCTTCTAATTGTCAGGTCATGGCAAAGTGCCCTGTATAATGTATATATTGTTCCATGGAACTACTGATTACCTTTAGAAATTTTGATGGTCTGTCAGAGTTTTAGCAAACAAAGTTAGACTGTATTCGCACTTACATGTATTGAAGTATGATGAAATTCTTCAGGTCCCATAGAGTGTGAGTGAAAGAAATTTGACTGTATTTTACACATCCATTTAGTGAAGTATCTTTATTTTATGTTTTCCAGTGAATTATAGAGTTTTCTCAGTAAAATAAAAGTGATAATCCACAGTTTTGAAACAGTAGATTATCTTTTTTATTTTTCACTGTTTTTGCTGAACTAGTTCCTCCGTCACGATTGAAGTCAAATTGTATACCAAGCGTTACAAATACCGGGGACCATAATGACAAATATGTCGTTAAAATAACGTCATTTGCGTTATGCTTTCTGCTGACTTTTCCCGCGATTTTCAACATTTTATAAATTGCGCAACAGAAGTAGTGTTTTACACATAAAATAAAAAGAAAATTTGTTTGTGTCAGTGTAATATCAATTTTATTTCACCCGTGAGCACCAAAAAAAGTTACTTAGCTCTAGGCTGCACCACTCGTGTAAATATGAGTTTTTGGTGCTCACTTGTGAAATAAAATTGATATTTCACTGAAACAAACAAATATCCTCTATATCTTTACACAAACATGTTTAGAAAATGCCATGTACTCTTTGGGAATTAATGAGACTGTACATGTTGTGCTGTAGGTAATGAAGAAAAGCATGATAACAGATGACTTTGAGAGACAGGATTCGATACAGACCACACATGTTAGTGTTAGACAACAGAAGAAACAAAGAAAAGTTGGTATTTTCTTATATTTTTTTTAAGTAATGTCACTTAATTTATGGTTAAAAAAGGTATGTTTGATGTGCATTTAAGCATCTTTCAAATACTGTTTGTTAAATATACACATAAAGAAGAAAGTTGCAAGTTTTAGTTTGATATTCTAGAAATGTTTATAAAGACATTGTGAAATGCTTGAAGGAAGGAAATGTCTTACTGATTTTCATTTTGTCAAGAAGTTTTATCTGAAATATAGAAACCTAGTCGCCTTGGAAGTAGGACCAAATTTCATCGCTCAAGATGCTGTATACATAAAATCTGGTTTTTAGCTCACCTGTCACGAAGTGACAAGGTGAGCTTTTGTGACTGCTTGATATCCGTCGTCTGTCAACAATTTCTAAAAAAAATCTTCTTCTTGAAAACCACTGGGCAGAATTACACCAAACTTCACAGGAATGATCCTTGGGCGGCCCTCTTTCAAAAGTTTTCAGAGAATTGAATTCCATGCAGAACTCTGGTTGCCATGGCAACCGAAAGGAAAAACTTTAAAAATCTTCTTCTCAAAAATCAGAAGCCCTAGAGCTTAGATATTTGGTGTGAAGCATTGCCTAGTGGACCAATACCAAATTTGTTCAAATCATGACCCCGGGGTCAAAATTGACCCCGCCCCAGGGGTCACTTGATTTTACATAGGAAAATCTTAAAAAATCTTCTTCTCAAAAACCAGAAGCCCTAGAGCTTAGATGTTTGACATGTAGCATTGCCAAGTAGACCTCTACTAAAGTTGTTCAAATCATGACCCCGGGGTCAAAATTGACCCTGCCCCAGCGGTCACTTGATTTTACATAGTAAAATCTTCAAAAATTTTCTAAAAACAAACCAGAAGGCCTAGAGCTTAGATATTTCACTTGTGGCATTGCCTAGTGGATCTCTACAAAATTTGTTCAAACCATGACCCCTGGGGTCAAAATTGACCCCGCCCCAGGGGTCACTTGATTTTACATAGGAAAATTTTCTAAAAATAAACCAGAAGGCCTAGAGCATAGATATTTGACATGTAGCATTGCCTAGTGGACCTCTACAAAATTTATTCAAATCATGACCCCTGGGGCCAAAATTGACCCCCTCCCAGGGGTCACTTGATTTTACATAGGAAAATCTTTTGAAAATTTTCTAAAAATAAACCAGAAGGACTAGATCTTAAGATATTTGCCATGTAGCATTGCCTAGTAGACTTCTACAAAATTTGTTCAAACCATGACCCCCGGGGTCAAATTGACCCCGCCCCATTGGGTTACTTAATTGTACATAGAAAAATCTTTAAAATTTTCTAAAAATAAACTAGAATGCCTAGAGTTTAGATATTTCACATGTGGCATTGCCTAGTGGACCTCTACAAAATTTGTTCAAATCTTAATCACCCAGGGTCAAATTGACCCAGCCCCAGGGGTTACTTTATTTTATGTTGCTATAAATAGCTTATTTAGTAACTTCTTTATTATTGGCCATAAGGAAAAACCGAGACCACTTTTCTGTGGTACAACATGGATGGTACCTCCAATTTTTAGGTGTATTTTGACATATCTGTACCTTTAAGAAAATTTCAACTATATTTACTCATGATTCTTTTGATTGATCTTGATTATGATTTTTTGACCTTCCTGTCCTGAAGTGCAGTGATAACATGTGAGCGATATAGGGCCGTTATGGCCCTCTTGTTTTTGTTGTTATTTTTGTATTTTATGGTTTTGTCAAAAACCACTGCCTGTATTTCTCGGGGACATTAATTGTTAAGTTTCAAATTCTACAGATAAGATAATTAGAAGATTTGTCTTTTTGTTGAGATTTAAATATACTGTAATACACCCATAATAATAATTGACAACTTCTAATTTTATTACGTGTATTTATCCTCCTTGTTTGCTGTTAGTGATTTTTTCATTTTCCAACTGCAACAGAAAAGCTTGTTTATTTCAGCAAAAGTAACAATAGAAATACAGAAGTACTTAAGTTCAATTCCTAGATGATGTTATCACTGGAAATTCATCAAGGGCCGACTTCCTTTTCAAAAATCTGTTACTTTCCTGTTTACAACATGTAGAGCATGCAGCCCAGTTGCTAGGTCCAAGGTCTAGGTCACACTTATAGGTTAGAGCTAAAATAGCTTTACTTTGACTCTGTCCATATAAGGAAACAGTAAAATAGGCCTAAACACATAGATATTGTTATTCAGTATGCAATTACAAAGAAATGTTACAAGTTGAAAATCAATGCCATGTAAAATACAAACAGCAGAATTTTTAGTTAATAAATAGGTGCATTAGAGATGACAGACATAGCCTATTAAAAGACCATACCTAAAGTGTGCCAAAATTATGCCAAATTCCATGCCTAAAGTATGTTAAAATGCACAGTATGCATGGACCAGTTATATTTTTTCCCCGGGGGAGCACAGTCCCGGACCGACCACCACCCCAGAAGTGCCCTTTTCAGTGCCAGCACCCTGCCCTTTTTTAATCCTAGCTGGAGCACTGGAAACTGCTTTTGAAACTATTAGTAAAATCTGTTAGAAGATCATTTGGAAGTGCTAAAGGCAACCAAGCAAAATAATAACTGACTTGGTTTGATTGAGTCCATTCAGGAGAGGTAATGAAATATGCAACATCACTCATGCCACGTAGCACTGGATTAAGCAGAATTCTAGCATCAGTTGTTTACTTTAGCAATATGATTTGCAGGGTAGTTGACCCAGGTAACTCACTTCAAGGTCAAGGTCATACTAACAGCTCAAAGATCAAATAGCTTAAATTTATGTATACTTCTTGATATAAGCTTCTAAATGACTAGAATGAACTTCATTAAATTAACACCCATTATTAACCTGAAAAAAACATGTTACTAGGTCTGTCTAAAGTCAAGGTCAAACTTGGAAGCCCGCCCACTTAGCTCAGTAGGTAAGAGCGTTGGTCTACGGATCGCTGGGTCGCGAGTTAGATCCTTTGGCAGGGCGTATGTTCTCCGTGACTATTTGATCTGATTCATGTGGGGAAGTTGGCAGTTACTTGTGGAGAACAGGTTTGTACTGGTACAGAATCCAGGAACACCGGTTAGGTTAACTGCCCGCCGTTAATGACTGAAATACTGTTGAAAAACGGCATTAGACCCAAAACAAACAAACAAACAAATTTGGAGGTCAAAGGTCATGATCAGAGTGGCGTCTGAGGGTATTAATCACATTTAGTGATAGCTCTGATAATTCAGCTATATATGAATCTTTAACATATTTTTATTCTAAAACTGAATAAAATACTTACAGCTTGAGAGAGAGAAGACCAAGGGAGGTAAATGGTTCAACATGCCGGCAACAGAGTTAACAGACGAGAGGAAGTACGATCTTACAGTGCTACAGATGAGAAAAGCTCTTGATCCTAAACGTTTCTACAAGGCTAACGATCTCAAAGCCACACCCCAAATATTTTCCAAGTAAATATATGTAATGATATTTTTGCAGGTAAACATTTAAAGAGAATCTACCATGTCCTTCAAGTGTAGATATGGAAACCCTAGCCGACATTTATATTTTGCCCAAAGTCGTTGTTCTCCCAAGCTTTTTGGACTGACAGAATTCAAGGATTGGATTTGTTGTTAATTACCATAACTGAATTGGTGTAGTGTATTTACTATTTCACTATTCCAACCTTTCTCTGATTGCCTCGTTAATTCAAACAGAAAACAGTGGCCATATATTGTATTTGCAGCATTTGATATTAATGACATCAATTGTTAGATAAATTGTTAATTTTCAAAGAAAAGCATCTTACAATCTAGTCTATAGGTAGATCTAGTGAACAGTAATGTAAATATGATGTATTTTATGAAATCCGACAAATGATTAAGACTTTGTAAATCAGAGTAGTCCTGGAGTGGATTTGACACTGATTATGGAATACTTAAGGTCATGCCACAGTTGTGTACAGTACTGTATAAATTGAAAAGTTCAGAAAAATATCAGCTGGTGTAAATTTCCATAAATTTCCAGGTTTGTCATTTAAGTCGGGTAAAGATAAGGCACTTCAGCAGGGTTGCCAGCAGTCTTGAAAAGTCAGGGAAATTGGTTTCTTTTTCAAGGTCAGGGAATTGTCAGGGAATTTTAAAATTTGGTCAGTGAAAAATGAAAATCCTGGAAAGTCAGGGAAAAGTCAGGGAAAAATGATTTCAAAGCTTGAAGAAGTTAATCATTTTAAACTTTTGTGGCTATGGCAGTCTTCAAGCATTAAATTTTAGTAATTAAAAACAAAGTTTAATGATGTAATACTGTAACATGCATTTAATTTGTTTAAATCCCCCATTTTTCTTGCTATTAGTCATGGTGTTTTATTGTTTTTGCCTCTAGGAAACTGTATAATAACAGATCTTGGATTTTTGAGAATGATATTTTGCTAATACTAGCAGGGTTCCAATGGTCTTGTTATTAACCATACTTTATTATTTTTACCATGAGGAAAGTGTACCTTAAAAGATGTTAGATTTTTGATAGTTACATGTCTTGCAAAGATGCTTTTGATATGTATCTCTTAATAATTAGGTTTCACTGACCAATAGTCACAATTATGTTTCATTGACTTGACCACCAAACAGTCATACAAGAAAGAAAACCATGTTTATTATCATTGTGTTTGATGTTTATGTTTAATATATTGGAAAATAAATACAAAACATTTGGAAAAAAAATAATGGGAGGATTGGACGGCTATAGGGGAGGTCAGGAGGCCGTTTAAATGTTTGGCGGTTTTGGTCAGTGAAAAACATGAATTGGTCAGGGAAAAGTCAGGGAATTTTATTCACCCAGAGTGCTGGCAACCCTGTTCAGGTTTTTTGGCAATTTGCCAAATTTCCACTAGGAAATTGTCCTGAATCAGCAGTTCACAAACTTCATAAACCAGGAATATATCCACGCATACAGAATTCCATTGTCTCAAATCTGTAACAGACTACTGTACTTTGTTTAGGTAATCCAATACTATCTGGTGCACAATTTTTGTTGTTTAAACTCTGCTAGAAAGTAGATTAACAATTTTTCTGAATTGTGGATGTGGAAAAAAAATCACACTGTTGAGATATGTCTGAAATCTCAGTAGAACCTTGTTTAAAGTGAAATTTTCTTGCCTTTACAATGTTAGACTCAGTGTGCTCTACTGAAACTGGCTGCGTTCCAAGATATAAAAAAAAGTTTAATGTGAGATACGACATTGAACTTGGATGCTCACCTCGGTCCTCCCCTACAGTTGTTTTTGTTATGAAAGCTGCTCTTAAAATGCCAGACACAAACTCTGAAATATTTAAATAAAAATATGAAATCAGGTCAGCTTATAGGCAAAGTCAGTTCAACCAAAGTTCTTTGTGCTTGCAGAGGAGTCAAGTGTGAAAATGTTACCGGTAATACACTAGTGTAATTTCAGAAGTTGACACGGGGTTATATTTAACTCCACAATCATTAAACATGTGATATAAACATTTCTGAGGACCACCATTCAAGTTTGATCTATTAGAAAATGTAGGTCATACTAATGTCTTTAAATGATTGAATAAATAATTTCTGTATTTTATCAACAGTTTGGTAAAGTGGTTGAGGATGCGACAGATTTCTACAGTTCTAGGATTCCAAAGAAACAGAGAAAGTCGACTGTCGTGGAGGAACTTCTTGCCGACGCTGAATTTAGAAAGTATGTACAGTTCGTGCTCTATAATTACATATAGAAATTTAGTCAGCTTTTAAATAGATCCAGAATTGAAGGCTGTCGGTGTTTAGCGTGATGTGCATGTGTATTGAAATTGTGATCAATAATGTATGTATGCAGTTTTGAAATATCTATGAAAGAAAAGGGTAGAAAAATGTAAAAGCAAAATTTCTGTGAATGGGATTAAACTTATATCCAAGTCAGTGACACAGTGCAACTGCTTAAGGCATTCATATACATGTATCACTCTGATGAATTGTACCCCAAGACACCAGAGAGTATAAGGGGACTGTATTTCAGTTAGGTAGAGAGTATAAGGGGACTGTATTTTAGTTAGGTATAGAGTATAAGGGGACTGTATTTTAGTTAGGTATAGAGTATAAGGGGACTGTATTTTAGTTAGGTAGAGAGTATAAGGGGACTGTATTTTAGTTAGGTATAGAGTATAAGGGGACTGTATTTCAGTTAGGTATAGAGTATAAGGGGACTGTATTTCAGTTAGGTATAGAGTATAAGGGGACTGTGTTTCAATTAGGTATAGAGTATAATGGGACTGTGTTTCAGTTAGGTAGAGAGTATAAGGGGACTGTATTTCAGTTAGGTAGAGAGTATAAGGGGACTGTATTTCAGTTAGGTAGAGTATAAGGGGACTGTATTTTAGTTAGGTATAGAGTATAAGGGGACTGTATTTTAGTTAGGTATAGAGTATAAGGGGACTGTATTTCAGTTAGGTATAGAGTATAAGGGGACTGTATTTCAATTAGGTATAGAGTATAAGGGGACTGTATTTCAGTTAGGTGGAGAGTATAAGGGGACTGTATTTTAGTTAGGTAGAGAGTATAAGGGGACTGTATTTTAGTTAGGTATAGAGTATAAGGGGACTGTATTTCAGTTAGGTATAGAGTATAAGGGGACTGTATTTCAGTTAGGTAGAGAGTATAAGGGGACTGTATTTCAGTTAGGTAGAGAGTATAAGGGGACTGTATTTTAGTTAGGTAGAGAGTATAAGGGGACTGTATTTTAGTTAGGTAGAGAGTATAAGGGGACTGTATTTCAGTTAGGTAGAGAGTATAAGGGGACTGTATTTCAGTTAGGTAGAGAGTATAAGGGGACTGTATTTCAGTTAGGTAGAGAGTATAAGGGGACTGTATTTTAGTTAGGTAGAGAGTATAAGGGGACTGTATTTCAGTTAGGTAGAGAGTATAAGGGGACTGTATTTCAGTTAGGTAGAGAGTATAAGGGGACTGTATTTCAGTTAGGTAGAGAGTATAAGGGGACTGTATTTCAGTTAGGTAGAGAGTATAAGGGGACTGTATTTCAGTTAGGTAGAGAGTATAAGGGGACTGTATTTTAGTTAGGTAGAGAGTATAAGGGGACTGTATTTTAGTTAGGTAGAGAGTATAAGGGGACTGTATTTCAGTTAGGTAGAGAGTATAAGGGGACTGTATTTCAGTTAGGTAGAGAGTATAAGGGGACTGTGTTTCAGTTAGGTATGTCCATTGGTCAATTCATCTATCCATCAGTCTGTAATTCGAGTTAACTCTGTAACTTCATAAACCAGGGCTCTCGCTAGTGGGCAACTTGAGCAAAATACTAGGCGCTTTGAAACTTAAAACTTCGTTCAAATCTAACCTCAAAGTGAAATGCAAGTCGCCTGATTCTCTTTATATCTGCAGTCGCTAATTAATGCTACCCACCCTGCTGACAATTTACACTGTTTCATTCTGTCTAAGTTATTTCTAAATGGATTTGATTTGAACTTAAAAAAGTAGTTCCACTTTTTTCTTGGAATTATACTTATTTAATGTATTGATACACTATCTCTCTTAATACTTTTGACACAGACTCAAGCTATTGTCCAATTGGAGTAATTTAGCCCTCCAGTGACTGCTCCAGCTTCCTCAGATATGTGCCGACTTTCACAATCCACCATCAAAATAGCAGAGCTTGCTGTCTCCTGTGACAGCTCTTGTTTCTCCATGATATTGATGAGCGTTTCAGAGCATTGTTAACATGGAATGGAATATTTGAATGTTGCATGTTTAAGATCTTTGTTGACATGGATTTGAATATTTTATAGTGGTGTAGATTTAATATCTTTCTTAACTTGGAATGGAATATTTAAATATTTCAGGTTTAATAAAAGAAAGTATGAAGAGGTACAAGAAGCAAAGAGACATGGTAAAGGTCCATACAAACATATGAAGAGACTGAAAAAGAGGAAAAAATGAAGATGATATACATAGACTATCCAAAGTTATGCATTATATACAATATACAAGTTATGTATTAAACACAAAGTTAGGCATTTGATTCAGAGTTAGGCATTACTTCTAAAGGAGGTATGCATGATAATTAACTGGAGAAAATGACATTCAAATACTTGATATTACAGTATGTGCATCTTTATCGAGAAAAATGTAATTATACTGATGGGTTATATTCACAGATTTTAAATAAAGGAGGTATGAAATACTTGAGGAACTCTGTGTACAGTCTGTGAACACAGCTGTTTAGTTACACAAGTTCACATTGTTTGAATCGATATTTGGTATGTTATCATGAATATGTTATACACTGACTAACTTTTGTTGAGAATAAAAAAGTTAACCTGCATAAAATGTTTTTTTGTGCCCCCCCATGAGTGGTGGTGGCATATAGAGTCTGTCTGTCTGTCGGTCCTTCCATCCGTCCGTCCTTCCGAGAATGTTGTGTCGCGCCTAGCTCCAAAAGTATTTGACAAAACTTTACAGGAATGTTGGTCTGCATGCGTTGTTGTGCACCTATGGTTTCGCGTCTGGATTCATTCAGTTGTGTAGGAGTTATGGCCCCTGACTTTGTAAAAATTGGTCATATTAGTGTTGTGTCGTGCCTAGCTCCAAAAGTATTTGACATAGAGTCACAAAACTTTACAGGAATGTTGGTCACCATGTGTAGTTGTGCACCTTGGGTTTCGCGTCTGGATTCATTCAGTCGTGTAGGAGTTATGGCCCCTGACTTAGTAAAAGATTGGTCATTTTAGTGTTGTGTCGTGCGTAGCTCCAAAAGTATTTGACCTAGAGTCACCGAAGTTTACAGGAATGTTGGTCAGCATGTGCAGTTGTGCACCTGGGGTTTTACGTCAGGATTCATTCAGTATTGTAGGAGTTATGGCCCCTGACCTAGGAAAAAATTGTCATTTTAATGTTTTGTCGCTCTTAGCTCCAAAAATATTTTTACCTACAGTCATTATTTCACTACACAAGACCAGACTTCTTGTCCAGACTTACTCAAAAAAAGTTTGTTAAACATGTATGTTAAAATGTACTTTACCTAGAATTATAAAACATTAGAGGATTGTTTTATAGCCTGTGAAGTGTTCTCTTTAGGATTTTACTCGGCTAGGCCAGAGTTATGGCCAACTAAGTGAAAAATACACATAAGGTTCTTAAAAGTTTGTGTTGCAAACATCTTAAAAATTGTTTAAACTGAGTCATTAAACCATGTTACAGTGGCAGGAGTGGGGGACACCTGTGTCCTATAGACACACATCTAGTTATCCCCCTTCTTTGAGTAAAAGCAAGAGAAACTAAGTCATGTGTCAGTGGTTCTACAGCTTCACATTTTCAGGAAGGAATACTGATGCATGTAAAATCAGGCAGGAAGGAATGCTGATGCATGTAAAATCAGGCAGGAAGGAATGCTGATGCTTGTAAAATCAGGCAGGAAGGAATGCTGATGCATGTAAAATCAGGCAGGAAGGAATGCTGATGCATGTAAAATCAGGCAGGAAGGAATGCTGATGCTTGTAAAATCAGGCAGGAAGGAATGCTGATGCATGTAAAATCAGGCAGGAAGGAATGCTGATGCATGTAAAATCAGGCAGGAAGGAATGCTGATGCATGTAAAATCAGGCAGGAAGGAATGCTGATGCATGTAAAATCAGGCAGGAAGGAATGCTGATGCTTGTAAAATCAGGCAACCAACTCTGCAGAACATCAGCAGTATTGTGTAAATTTGATCAGCAAGGAAGAAGTTTATTATGCTCCCCAAAGGCTGTCTGTTCTGCATTTCTTGTACAGAGTATTTCTCCTCAGCAACCACTGGCAGGAAATTAGTGAAACTTCATAGGAAGGTTTACTATCAAGAGATGTGCATATTTGTGTTCAGGTTGGATGATTTTTCGCAGTTACTGCCCTTTGATTATTCAACAATATTAAACTGTAGTACAATTCATATCCGGAGTATTTCACAGCAACCTCTGGTTCGAATTTAGTGAAACTTAATACTAAGGATGCTTCACTCTTAAGAAGAGATGCACATATTACCTTTGTGTTCTGTTCAGATGATTTTCACCCAGTTATTGCCTTTGATTATTCAACAATAGTACATTCTAGTACATGCTTGTCCAGAGTCACATACAGCAACCACTGGTTGGAATTTAGCCATACTTCATTGGAAGGTTCATCAAGAGGAGGTACGCATACTTTCTTCGTGTTCCCATTATTCAACAGTAGTATATTATAAAGCACATATTTTTGCTGGGTCAAAATTTCACCAATTTGAAGGTTTAATATTTGCGAAATTGTAAAAATAGTATCATACTTGAATTTGAATTATACTAATGGTGAATATTTACGTGAGAATTTATTTTCGCGAAATGTACCGGTAGGGCCTTGCGAATATAGCGAAAATGAAAACTCACAAAAATTTCTACTTTTACAATAGTACAATACTTGTCTGGGAGTATTTCTCAGCAACTAGTTCTTGGAATTTTCGCCATACTTCATAGGAAGGTTTATAATTAAGAGGAGATGGGCATATTATCTTCATGTTTCAGTTTGATGGTTTTTATAGTCTAGCTGTTCTACTCACCCTGGCGTCGGCGTCACACCTTGGTTAAGTTTTTGCATGCAAGTACATACAGCCATCAATTAAAGGCATATAGCTTTGAAACTTATTTTTTCTTTTTCTAGGTCAATTACCAACCTCTCTGGGTCAAGTCCCATAACTCTGACATGTATTTTGAGCAAATTATGCCCCCTTTTGGACTTAGAAAATTTTGGTTAAAGTTTTACATGCAAGTTACTATCTCCAAAACTAATGCAGATATTGATTTGAAACTTCACATGTGTCTTCAGGGTTATAAAACTAGTTGATAGCAGCAAGTCCCATAACTCTGATATTCATTTTGGCAAAATTATGCCCCCTTTTGGACTTAGAAAATTCTGGTAAAAGTTTTACATGCAAGTTACTATCTCCAAAACTAATGCAGATATTGAATTGAAACTTTACATGTGCCTTCCAGTTATAAAACTAGTACAGTAACTCTGATATGCATTTTGGTCAAATTGTGGCCCCTTTTGAACTTAAAACTCTTTTGATATTTTAACATTTTGGGTAATATTTTCCTGCTTAGGAGATAGAGTGGACACAAAATGGACCATTCCTGTAACCCTCCGCCACAAGTGGTGGGGGATTAAAAATATTTGTCAAGAAACATGACAGGTAGAACATTGGAAAGAAAAAAGAAGTCAAGCAGAACATTTGCATCAAGTTTCGTCAACATCCATCAGACTGTTCAAGCAAAATGTTTCAAGTGTGCATTAATTTAGAATGATGGATGTTGACGAAACTTAATGCATATGTTCTGCTTGACTTTGTCTTTCAGTATATTTTCACTGGAGGGAGAAGTCTTGGCTAGCTTGAACCCTGATCAGGCTGATGCCGAATTCACATTTTATTTCATCACATTATAGATCATATATTTAATCCCCCACCACAATGGAATGGTCTCTGTCCTACGTCTGTTCGTAACACTTTCATGTCCGCTCCATATCTCCTAAACCCCTTGAAGGATTTTCATGAAACTGGTCAAATAATCACCTCATCAAGAGGATGTGCAGAACCCATGAGTCAGCCATGCCGGCTCAAGGTCGAGGCCACAACATAGGGTCAAAGGTTTGAGCCTTCCATTTTGTGTCCGCTCTGTATCTCCAAAACCCCTTGAAGGATTTTCATGAAACTTGGGTCAAACGATTACCTCATCAAAATGATGTGCAGAAATTATGAGCCTGTCATGCCAGCTCAAGGTCAAGGTCACAACTAAGGGTCAAAGGTTTGAGCCTTCCATTTTGTGTCCACTCTGTATCTCCTAAACCCCTTGAAGGATTTTCATCAAACTTGGGTCAAATGATCACCTCATCAAGAACTTATGAGTCAGACATGTCAACTCAAGGGCAAGGTCACAACTGAAGGTCAAAGGTTTGAGCTCTGTATCTCCTAAACCCCTTGAAGGATTTTTTATGAAACTTGGGTCAAATGATCACCTCATCAAGACGTTGTGCAGAATTCATGAGTCAGCCATGTCAGTTCAAGGTCAAGGTCACAGCTAAAGGTCAAAGGTTTACCCTTTCACTATCCATAGCAGTAGCGGGGGATTTAGCTGTCTTTCAGACTGCCTTGTTCATACTAAAGAGAATTGTTACATTTAATGTTTTCCTAAGCCATAACAATATCATATATATTTAAGGTCAATACTAGGTGAGGCTCTCTAGACTCTCATGACCCTCTTGTTTGTTGTTTTGTAGCTTCGTGGTGTTACAGATGCCATTAAGGTAAACCCAAAACAAAGCAAAACAAACAAGACCTTGCACTAAAATAATATAGCGGTTTGTAAAACTGGAACACCTTTACAGTTATCATTTTAACAAGAAAGGTGGTAAGGGCTGGCTGATGGGGAGAATGGAGGTCCTTCTCAGAACACAAAGGTTTTGGTCATGAAAAAGTCAGTGTTTTTTTTTCTTCTCTACTTTGTGTGAACACTTTATAAATTATCCTGTTTGATAGGTGTATAAAGTATTCTTTTGATGAATATAAATAGAATATCCTGTTGATTAGTATGTAAATATCCTGTTGATTGGTGTATAAAGTATCCTGTTGATGGGTATAAAGCATGCCATCTATTCACAGGAGTATAAATCATTCTATTGATGGGTATATTAAGTGTTCTGTCTATTAGTATGTAAATATCCTGTTGATTGGTGTATGAAGTATCCTGTTGATGGGTATAAAGCATGCCATCTATTCACAGGAGTATAAATCATTCTATTGATGGGTATATTAAGTGTTCTGTCTCTTATATCTTTCTATAACATTTTGATGATTTACACAGTTTGCAGTGTGTATCTCAGTATTTTCCAGGGATTTTTATGCCCCTAAAGAAGATTGAGGATATATTGTTTTGCAGATGTCTGTTGGTGGGTTTCTGGATGATGTCAAGAACGCATTGGCCTAGGATCATGAAAGTTGATAGAGAGGTTGGTCTTGACAAGCAGATGACCCAGATGATTTTGAGGTCTGTAGGTCAAGGTCACAGTGACCTGGAACAGTTAAACGGTTACCGGATGATAACTAGAGAAAGCTTGGGTGTGATCACGAAACGTAATAGGGAGATTGATCATGACCAGCAAAATACCCCTATTAATTTTGAGATCAGTAGGTAAAGGTCAAGGTCAAAGTAACTGGATGATAACTCAAGAATGTTTGGGCCTAGGATCAGAAATGTTGGTAGGAAGACTGGTCATGACAAGCAAATGACCCCTATTGATTTTGAGATTAGTTAGTCAAGGTCAAAGTGACCCAGAACAGTAAAACGGTTTCCAGACGATACTTTGAGAGCGCTTGGGCCTAGGATCTCGAAACTTATTAAGAAGGTCAATCTCAAGGTCATATTGAACTTTTTTGCCAAATAACTAGAGAATGCTTTTGTCTAAGATCACATTTAATACAGGTGTGATATATGAATGGTAAATGACCCATAATTACTATGCCCCCCTTCGAGGAAGGAGGGGTATATTGTTTTGCAGATGTTGGTCGATCAGTTGGTCGGAATGTAGACCAATCCGTTTCCGGATGATAACTCAAGAGCTCTTGGTCCTAGGATCATGAAAGTTGATAGGGAGGTTGGTCATCACCAGCAGATGACCCCTATTGATTTTGAGGTCTGAATGCCAAAGGTCAAGGTCACAGTGACCCTGAATAGTAAAACGGTTTCCAGATGATAACTCAAGAACTCTTGGGCCTAGGATCATGAAAGTTGATAGGGAGGTTGGTCATCACCAGCAGATGACCACTATTGATTTTGAGGTCTGTATGCCAAAGGTCATGGTCACAGTGACCCTGAATAGTAAAACGGTTTCCAAATGGTAACTCAAGAACCCTTGGGCATAGGATCATGAAAGTTGATAGGGAGGTTGGTCATGAGCAGCAGATGACCCCTATTGATTTTGAGGTTAGTACGTTAAAGGTCAATGTCACAGTGACCCTGAACAGTTAAACGGTTTCCTAGACGATAACTCAAGAACGCTTAGGCCTAGGGTCCCAAAAGTTGATAGGGAGATTGGTCATGACCAGCAGATGACCCCTATTGATTTTGAGGTCAGTATGTCAAAGGTCAAGGTCACAGTGACCAGGAACAGTAAAATGGTTTCCGGGCAATAACTCAAGAACGCTTGGGCCTATGTCAGGAAAATTGATAGTTAGGTTGGCCATGACACTGCGGAAAATGGTTCCGTATACGGGAGTTTAGCATTCCGTATACTCCTACTATACGGGCGTATACAGAAACATTTTTCCCATATATGGAACATTCCATATACGGGAATCCCATATTCTTTAATTAGACATTCATGTTTTTCTCACATGGATCCGTTCATTCATACTTAGCATAAATAAGTTTCAACAGTTTATGTCAGTATTCAAAGTTAGGGATTGTCAAGGTCCAAAAGTATGTTTAAGGCATAGGTTTTGATCATACTTTCAGGAAAGATCCCTTTTATATGATATTCGTATATTAGACATATACGGGACCGTATACCCCCGTATTTGCACATATTTTTCGCAGTGTGACCAGCAGATGACCCCTATTGATTTTGAGGTCATTAGGTCAAAGGTCAAGGTCACATTGGCCAGGAACAGTTAAACGGTTTCTGATCTTCTTGTCCAAAACAATAGGGACTAGGGCTTTGATATTTGGTATGAAGCACAATCTAGTGGTCCTCTAGCAAGATTGTTCAGATTATTTCCCTGGGGTCAAATATGGCCCCAACCCGGGGGTCACATGATTTATATAGACTTATATAGGAAAAAACTTTGAAAAACCTCTTGTCCAAAACCACAGGGCCTAGGGCTTTGATATTTTGTATATGAAGTCATCTAGTGGTCCTCTACTAAGATTTTTCAAATTATTCCCCTAGGGTCAAATATGGCTCCGCCCTGGGGGTCACGTGGTTTACATAGACTTATATAGGGAGAAACTTTGAAAATCTTCTTGTCGAAACCACAAAGACTATGGCTTTGATATTTTGTAATGTAGCATCATCTAGTGGTTCTCTACCAACTTACCAAGTTTGTTCAAATTATCCCTCTAGGGTCAAATATGGCCCTACCCCAGGAGTCACATGGTTCATATAGACTTATATAGGGAAAACCTTTGAATCTTCATGTCCATAACTTACATCATTCAAATTTGGACCACATGAATAGCTTTGAGTGGCAAGATGAACCTTGACATGAGTTGACCTTGATCTTGACCTAGTGACCTAGTTTCACATTACTTCAAATTTGGACCACATGCATAGGTTTGTGTACCGAAAAAACTTTGACCTTGTTATTGACCTAGTGACCTACTTTCACATTTTTGAAGGTACAAGCTTCAAATTTGGACCACTTGCATAGTTTTGTTTCGAAATAAAATTTGACCTTGATTTTGATCTAGTGACCTACTTTCACATTTCTCAAGCTACAGCCTTCAAATTTGAACCACATGCATAGTTTTGTGTACCGAAATGAACTTTGATCTTGAGATTGACCTAGTGACCTACTTTCACATTTCTCAAGCTACAAGCTTCAAATTTGGACCACTTGCATAGTTTTGTGTTCCGAAATAAAATTTAACCTTGATTTTGACCTATTACCTACTTTCACATTTCTCAAGCTACAGGCTCAAAATTTGAATTGTGTTCAGAATTGAAATTTGACATTAATTTTTACCTATTACCTACTTTCACATTTCTCAAGTTACAGCATCCGAATTTGAAGCAAATGCATAGTTCTGTCTACCGAAAAGAACTTTGACCTTAAAATTGATCTAGTGACCTACTTTCACATTTCTCAAGCCACAGCTTTGTTTTGTATCGAAATGAAATTTGACCTTGATTTTAACCTTGAGCTTGTCTTGAAATTTGGAACATTCAAAAATGGCTCAGTGGATGGCGCCAAGATCTCTCTGTAATCTCTTGTTAGGTTAAAGGTCAAGGTCAGATTAAACCAGAATGGTAGAACTTTTGTTTACAGCGAGCATATAATTTCTGTTCCTTGTGCAATTACTGAATGCATCAAGGGGGGCATTTCGTGTTCGACGAGCTCTTGTTTATTTGAGGTCAGTACTTAAGATGTTCAGTGCACAGTGATGCAAGTTACTGAATGAGAACAGGTTTATACTGGTACAGAATCTTGGAACACTGTTTAGGTTAACTGCCCGCCTTTACATGACCGAAATTCTGTTGAAAAACGGCGTTAAACTCAAAGCAAACAAACAAAGTATTGCAGTAGGTGGTCTGCTGTTGGTTTATAATCAGTATCCTGCTTGATTTTAGTAAAGCCGTTGACAAGGTCAGTCACTTAAAACTACTATACAAGCTCCTAGAACACTGTGTGTGTGACCAAATCATGTCTTGGATACAGTCATTCATTAGGCAGATCCCAGTCAGTAGTAGTTGAGGGCATTGCATCTGATCAAGTCCCCGTCACGTCCGGTGTCCCACAGGGATCTGTTCTGGAGCCCCCCCCCCCCCCCCCCCCCACCCTCTTCCTACTCTATATTAATGACCTCCCTGACATGGTCACATCCCAGGTTCGCCTGCTCGCAGATGACACGTCCATCTGTCTCGCGTTAACTTCCCACTGATTGTCAAAGGCTACAAAATGATCAACTCAAGTTAGAGAAATGGGAATCTTTATGGGACATGGAATTTAATCCTAGTAAATATAAGGCTTCACATGCAACAGGAAACACATTGAATTCCCTTATAAACTTCATGGCTAAACATTGTCTCCAGTTAGAGATGCCAAATACCTTGGAGTCGGCACCAGTCACGATCTTAGATGGGACACACATATCCCCAGAATCACAACAAATGCAAACAGAAAACTAGGTTTCATCAAACTTAACATCAAAACAAAACATGAAAGCATCAAAACTCTAGCATGCAAAACATTGGTCAGACCGCAGCTTGAATATGCCTCATGTGCATGGTCACCACATACACAGGTCAACATTCACAAGCTGGAAATGGTCCAGCACCTCGGGTCAACATTCACAGGCTGGAAATGGTCCAGCACCACGGGTCAACATTCACAAGCTGGAAATGGCCCAGCACCATGGGTCAACATTCACAGGCTGGAAATGGTCCAGCACCACGGTCAACATTCACAGGCTGGAAATGGTCCAGCACCACGGGTCAACATTCACAGGCTGGAAATGGTCCAGCACCACAGGTCAACATTCACAAGCTGGAAATGGTCCAGCACAATAATAATTATTCCCGTTACTCCAGCGCAACACAAAATGCAAAATACCCTTGACTGGCGCACGCTTGAGAACAGAGCTCCTCATGTTCCACAAGATATACCATGGCCTTGTAGCTATATCCCTCTCCCAATTACTTATAGGCCCCTACCAGGTTTACTGCATCCCTTAAGTCTTTGTTAAGTCCATATGTCAGTTCAGATTACTTGAAATATTCCTTTTTCCCCATGCTACAGTCTTGTGGAATGGGTTACCTCCAAATACTGCAACCCTGCCTGACCTTGAGTCCTTCAAGCAGCTAGGAAGTGGCCCAGCTCAGTTACTAAGTAAACTGCAATTGTTTCTATCCTTTTACTCTATCCTTTTTAACATTTAAACAACATTCGACACTTTCACATTCTTACTATCGCTGAAAGAACGGTCTTTAAGTTTCTTCTCTTTTATTCTGTACTAATCATCGACACGCACCCTGCCCATAATACTCGTGAGAGGTGTGAGCCATTATAAAGAGATTAGGTAGGGTGGGGTGGGTAGGTAGGTGTGTATGTAGATAGAATATCTAGAGATCGTTTGGACCTACATCCATCAAATTTCATAGGATATTTACCTGTGGTTTGTAGATGGGACATTGGTTTGAAAGACAAGGTTACAGTGCTCGCCAGGCTAAAGATAACAATTGCACATATGGTCAGTGGATGACCTTCTACTGACCGCATACTGAATGCAGTCTCTGATCAATAATTGGAGATGGCTTGGTACTATGACTGTCATATTTCTTGGACTGATTGCTTATGGTCAAAATGTGACCCCTGTTGTGGCAGGCGGTGTTTTTGTGGTTAAAAGGTCAAGGTCAGAATGATCCGTGAACTGCAGACTGTTGTGAACTCGAGTCTGAAACCTTTTTCTCACAACTAGAGAACATTTTGGCTTAATGCTATTACACTACGTTTAAAGATTGCCAGTGACCTGCAAATGACCTTGGTTGTTTCTTGGGTCAGTAGGTCAAGGTCACAGTCATCGCGAGACTGCAGACAGTATGTCAAATTCAGTGTCACAGTGACCTACCGACTAAAAACGCTCTGTCCACGCAGTCCCCAGGATGATATTCTTGGTGTATGTAAGATCTTTTGATCGAAGGTCAACGTCACAGTGACCTTAGAGCTGGAAACGGTTTCCAGTCAGTAAAGAGAATTCTACGATAAACATCATTCGAACTTCACAGGATGATAATTGTAAAGATGGCTACATGTATTGTTTTTGGGCCATTAGGTCAAAAGTCACATCGTACTTTAGACAAAATTTTACACACCCACTTACACTGGAAAGTCCGTCATGAAAGTAGTGCTCGTGTTTTTGACTGGCTCTATTCTGTGTTTATAGTAAAAAAACAACAACATTGAATCCAGCCAAGAAACTATATTTTGATATCTTAATTGAAGCTATAATTTTTGCATACGCCGTTTACATTTCTTGGAATTTGTACACTGTATTTTCCCTCGTACTTTTCGTGAGTTTTAGAAAGAAAAGCTCGATGATTATGCTAAAAGCACGATTAAGTTTAGTGCACTTGCTTGCAGTGGGATATAGTTTCCGGCTAAACCGAACATCTTCATGAGTTGCAGATTTCAAATTTATTTCCAAAGCTTTTATTTTATTATCCCGGCGACAGTTAAATGCATAATTATAATATACATGTAGCCGTTTTAAAATACATACTGTTAGGAATTTAAATGAATGTGCAGTGCAATAATACAGGTAAAATGTACAAATTTTATTCCAAATCTTTGATGACCTACGTTACACCTGACAGGCCTAACCTCTGTCTCTGTTTTACCGATTCCATAGCCATCATCCGACTCGCAAATATAGCACGCGACGGTACGATAACTATTGGCAGAGGGCGCTATACATTTTTTGTAACAAAATGAAACACTTGATCTGTGTATAAAGTTTGAAAAGAAGTTCGGTCAACAGCCAGTCCGTGTCAAATCAGTTGTTACTGTAAACAGACATTAATAAAGCAGCCAGTAAGAGAAAATGTTTTATTGTGTTCTTTCCCGTCGCATTTATATTTGCGTAATACTCGGCCACGGCGTCGTTCGGATTTGTTCCAGTAAAGTTGATCTTCATGCAAGGCCGTGTATCCGGTACAACTTTCCACGAGTAATCCCAGATCTGGTTACAGAAAGCCGTGGCGTTGTTCTTGAACATCTGACTGAATAGCTGGCATGTTGTACCAACAGGACATGTATTCACGCCTGCAAATTAGAAGTTAAATTTCTATTTGAAGATTAAAATACATGTATTGTCGCAATAATAACGAGCGTACTCGACATTAGAGAAATTAAACAACACAGTCAATTAAAAGGGGCACTCGCATGTTTTCAACAGCTTATTTAGAGATTGTAAATTTTAAGTTACAACGGTTCACAGTAACAACGCCATTGAACCTTGATGTGACGGACCACTTCGTATATCTTTATTTTACAAGGCCAGTTTTAGTTGTATTTAAATATGGATCAATTTGATAGCAAGTTGATCAATGGAGACGGTCAAGCTATGTACATTGTTATTCTAAGATAAAAAAAATGGGTTGTCGCACGGACTGGTAAGAAAGCATTATGATGCAATTATGACGTCAAATTTCAGCATGTCTTCTGGTTCATTACCTTATGAAATATATGAGCATTAATTATGTGGTTTATCATCCAATTTACACGGTACATCATTCCTGAAGGTACTAATTGCTATGTAACCTCTCCGGATAAACGCCCTCTTGGTTCAGTTTCCCCTCATCTAAACTGTGAATGGCGACAAACCACTCAAAGGCCAATATTATTTTAGATTATTTGATCAATAACATAATATCTGTACTAGTAATTCGTTTAAAGGCCAAGTATATCCTCGTTACATAGATAAACTTCATTTAAGTTAATTTTAAACTTAGATATGGTTTCAGTTCGTTCCTATCTAATTGTTGTGAAAAGAAAGATATAAAGGTAACCTGTTGTCCAGTTGAAACCTTTACCCCAGTTATCTAGACATGTATAATCGTCCTTACACGCCTCCCACCAGCTGGTACATTGACTGGTGCACAAAGGTGTATGCTGAAAACGCTCGTTTCTGATACTTATTTTATGCTGAAAAACAACAGAATAATCATAACATTTTAAATGGTGCGTTTATAAATAAACCGTGATACAGATAGTTTCTAACTAACGGTGCACTGATATATAACTGTGAAAAGATCATTTCTAACTAACAATGCACTGATATATAACTGAAAAGATCATTTCTAACTAACGATGCACTGATATATAGACTGTGATACAGATAGTTTCTAACTAACGATGCACTGATATATAACTGTGAAAAGATCATTTCTAACTAACGATGCACTGATATATAACTGTGAAAAGATCATTTCTAACTAACGATGCACTGATATATAACTGTGAAAAGATCATTTCTAACTAACGATGCACTGATATATAACTGAAAAGATCATTTCTAACTAACGATGCACTGATATATAGACTGTGATACAGATAGTTTCTAACTAACGATGCACTGATATATAACTGTTAAAAGATCATTTCTAACTAACGATGTATTGATATATAACTATGAAAAGATCATTTCTAACTAACGATGCACTGATATATAGACTGTGATACAGATAGTTTCTAACTAACGATGCACTGATATATAACTGTGAAAAGATCATTTCTAACTAACGATGCACTGATATATAACTATGAAAAGATCATTTCTAACTAACGATGCACTGATATATAACTGTGAAAAGATCATTTCTAACTAACGATGCACTGATATATAACTGTGAAAAGATCATTTCTAACTAACGATGCACTGATATATAACTGTGAAAAGATCATTTCTAACTAACGATGCACTGATATATAAACCGTGATACAGATAGTTTCTAACTAACGATGCACTGATATATAACTGTGAAAAGATCATTTCTAACTAACGATGCACTGATATATAACTGTGAAAAGATCATTTCTAACTAACGATGCACTGATATATAACTGAAAAGATCATTTCTAACTAACGATGCACTGATATATAGACTGTGATATAGATAGTTTCTAACTAACGATGCACTGATATATAACTGTGAAAAGATCATTTCTAACTAACGATGCACTGATATATAGACTGTGATACAGATAGTTTCTAACTAACGTTGCACCGATATATAACTGTGAAAAGATCATTTCTAACTAACAATGCACTGATATATAACTATGAAAAGATCATTTCTAACTAACGATGCACTGATATATAACTGTGAAAAGATCATTTCTAACTAACGATGCACTGATATATAGACTGTGAAAAGATCATTGTGTAGATAGTTTTTAACTAATATATAGACTGTGTAATAGAAAGAGCATTGAAACTCGAGGGTAAACGATTTGTACGCGGGGGCGTAGCCCCCGAGTAAAACTCGTTTACCCGAGAGTTTTAATGTTCTTTCTATTTTGTATCATAGCCATCCATATATGGTAGTTGTAGGCGTTCCACATTGCCATATACAGCAGTTCAAGTGAATGAATGTATAAAGCCCAGGTAAAATAAACCAATGCGAGAGCAGAAAATCAATAAAATACACTTCGCTGTCTACTGTTCCAGACACGCTGGCATACTTTCCTATCCAGCAGTGCGGTAACTAGCGTGCGGGTATTAAATACCTGCACACTTTTAGTTACCGCACCCTGTACTCAGTGTATACGATTTACATGCACCAACTTTGTTAAGAAAAATCACCGAGCTATGATACAAGATACAGATAATTTCTAGGTAAAAAAGTGTTGCAGTCAGCTTTTAACTG
Source organism: Mercenaria mercenaria (assembly GCF_021730395.1). Lineage (NCBI taxonomy): Eukaryota > Metazoa > Mollusca > Bivalvia > Venerida > Veneridae > Mercenaria > Mercenaria mercenaria. The sequence continues at coordinate 71,966,721 of NC_069375.1, forward strand.
GCAAAATTCTGAAACTGTACTGTTAATCAGTTGCTAATGTTACCTCTGTGATCCATGGCCCAGTATTAGGTGAACATTCGTAAAAGCACAGATCTTTCATGAACCAATTCCTACAGCTTTCTGACAAGTTGTGTCCAGGGCAATGGTTCCAAGTAAATCCAATCCATACATCATTCAGGTGAAAAGCTAGGGTTGTGTTTGACTCGCAGCAAGCACGTGATTTCCACGGAGAACACTACAAACGAAGACGAATTAAATTGTTTATAGCTTACATCATTTGATCATAGCAAAATCAAAATGATGTGTAATGCAAGCAATTTTCAAAAGACTGAAATATCCAGTTACAATCTAATTGAGGAAAGTTAAGAAGTCAG